>NC_092818.1:190681712-191904212 GCF_023375885.2 Dermacentor andersoni | reverse complement strand
TTGTAACTTGGTGGTACTGACTTGGCTGGAGCCATTAGAGGGTTTTCAAAAAGTGGGACAGCCATTGCTTCGCTGAGGTTTCTCACTTGCAGTGCTTCATGTGATCGAACTTCATGGTTTTGGAAACAATAACAACATTGAAAAACAAAGAAAAAATAACGAACACTAAATAGGCGATAGTACAAACACATTTTTGACATGGGTGCCATACATCCTGAGGGGAAGTGTCACAACGTTCAACGAAGCGTCAGAAATAAGTCGAAAGAGTCAAGCGGGCCGCGCTGTCATTCCGCCAATGCTTTTATTTCAGAGGGGAGCACCGCAAACGGGTGCTTCAAGCCTGCCGCAAACACACTGCCTTGGTGAACCCTGTCGATGCCCACTGTCTGACCTGTTCAGGTACGCGGACAGCCTGCCAGCGCTAGGATTCATAAGTGCTGATACAGGGAGACGAGGCCGACCGGACTTGGACGAGCAACAACACTTGCAGGGAGCCCCCTGTGTGTTCATGCAACCCAATAATACATCCTATGATGAATCATGCCCGTCATTATAGCGACATTTCCCCTTGCCATCTCCATTTACAGACAACGCAGTTCGCTAGTACGCGAGTATGGAAGAAACCAAAGCTGAGTGTATTCAAAA
Source organism: Dermacentor andersoni (assembly GCF_023375885.2). Classification (NCBI taxonomy): domain Eukaryota; kingdom Metazoa; phylum Arthropoda; class Arachnida; order Ixodida; family Ixodidae; genus Dermacentor; species Dermacentor andersoni. Next base: position 191,903,567 of record NC_092818.1, on the reverse strand, counting down.
TGCGTGTAAACATTTCCGTGGGTGGATGTGCCAGGCAATCATGAGTCTCTAGCTTTTCATTAAATATCTCAGTCAAGATTGACGTAGATTTCGAACCGAGCGGACATCTCCTTTGTCCGGAGGTCCCGCGGCGCCACTCTTCGCCTTCGATACAATAATCTGAGGGCACCTAAGCACTTCTTGTGAGTTGCGAATGATTATTGTCGATTGAACACCGTTGAGTGGTCCTTCGAGTTATGAACTACTCGGTGGCAAGCGAGCGGGTTGAGTCGCTTGACAGAGGCGCAGAATGCAGGCCAGAGCTTGCGCGGACAAAGAGCGCGCTGCTAACACAGTTTTCCGAGAGCGAGAGCGAGGGTGACGTGGCGTCGCAGCAACGCCCTCCCCCCTCACTCAACACCTGGCGTGCTAATGCAGCAGCAGGCGTTCTCTTTCACCAGTTCTGCACCATCGAGGTGCGCTCGTGCCGTGGCGTCGCACCCGTGGCAGCGGAAGCTTAGGTGCCACTTCGCTGCTACAGATGGCAGAAGCGAGACCTTTTCGCTCAATGGGCCATCTGATGCTTTCGCATGAATAAACGTTGCTGTCGCGTCGTTCTTCAATGACCCCGCTGCACTGACTACAATGTCTCCCATGACAACCTCAGTAATATGGTACTCCAATAGTGCGACTTCCAAGCGCCGCTTGACACATTGTATAAGAGCTCGACCGACGATGCGCGGGGGTCTCCTTTCGATGAGCATGCATGGAATGAAACAAGCTTTTAGTAGGTGGTGAAAAGTAATTCTATCAATGCGCGCAGTGGCACAGGCAATAGAATGGCGCCGAAGTGCGTGCATTCTGTACGGCCACGTTTGTCTGCCGTGGTTCCAGGTGCTGTACTTCTGATAAACCACGTAGCGCCTTTTGCATGATAGCGCAGTTCGAGCCGGTTGACCGCAAGTATACATTGACGGCGAATGAATTACCCGCCTTTCAAAACTGTCCCGGGCGAATTAAAGGAAGCATCCCAGCGCAAGCGGGTGGAAACGGGGACTTGAGGTTTCCCCCACCATCATCGAGTCTCAACCAGCACGCCCACACGCCCCTCTGATGAGCACGAAGCGGCGCACGTGAACGCCGTGGCCGATAGTTTCCGCAGCGCATCTGACCGCCTTGCCAGAAGATGGTCAAATGGTCCGGCCAGAGGGCGAAACAACAACCGCTCGCGTCTTTCGCGCCCCAAGCGAGCGAAGGGCTCCTGGAGCGAGGCGCGTGGCGGCCATTTGCGCAGCGGAGTCGGCGAGGAAGGAAAAGCCCGGCCATTGTGATCGAGGAAGAGAGGTGCTCGTAGGTTCTGCGCGGCGAGGGTGGCGGCACTCCCCGACCTTCGGCAACGGCGGCGCGCCGTCGAGGATGTCATAGCGGGCAAGATTGCGAGCGTCCCCGAGTGCACGATGATGCACGCGCCTGGAACGCGTGCCAGGAACGACGACCTTGCGCGCCGGCGATTAATTGAGCCGCGAGCAAACGCGGCGCTGGGAGACTTACCGGGACCTAGACGGGACAGAAGAAGCTGGCAACGAAGCAGGCTGATAAAGATTAGAAGCGCGAAGCGCCGCGGTGCTCCGATAACGATGCACCTAGAGCCACTGTAAATACGGGAGAAGACCTAGAAGTAACGAGATTTTTTTTTTTCCTGGCGAGGAAGAGTAGATAAAAACCGACGCGTGTGACTGCGTCCGTGTACTGTGCTATTGTGCCCTTCAATCGACCAAGTAGCGTCCTTGTGTGAGGTTTTGTCTGCTCAATGCATTGCTTTCTTTTAGTCACTGTCGCCGTCAGCGTCGGTTTTGCTATTACGGACGTCACAAAACAACGTGTGTGCATCAAGCTCTCTTCTCTAATGGTAATTTTTTTATATCAAAGAACTTGTTCATGTTTAATTTGTGCTACAAGGGCAGACAGTCAATCAGAATGTGAACGCGAAAGTTCCCAAGCGGTTGCGTCATACAGTTAAAAAAGAAATGTGTCTACAATCTGTGGAACTCAGGCGAATGGCTTGTGGCTCAAAACACTCCTGATGAGCATGGAGCACTTCCTGGCTAAATATGGGATGATAACGCTACTTCAGCTCACCATCTACTACCCCATATCTTGCCCCTTGCGACTTCTTACCTACAGGACTGAAACTAGAGCTTAAAGTTAAGCGTTTCGAAGCTGTGGAGAAGATAAATAAAACGATGGAAGCACTGAGGGTCATCAGTTTGCAAGAGTTGCAGAACAGTTGTGAACCATGAATGAAGTGGCAGGAGTTCACTGCGTCCAGGAGAGAGTACTTTGCAGGTGATTAAAGTTTGAGGATATCCTAAGAAATATTCCAACAACAACAAAAAAGAAATCACGTTACTTTTCGGTCTTCTGCCTCGTACGCTGTCCCCTTGTCTGCTGGCCTGCTCCGAGTGATGTGTACGTGGGCCGCCCGACGCCCAAGCTCGGTGGAATGAAACGAACAAATCCGCTGCAATATCACCAAACGAACTTGCGGTTTCTACAACATCACGATAATGTAGTGCGCGCGGAACATTGTTACGAGCGTCATGTCACGGGAGCACGTCATGCAGTCATGTAAATATAGCTGCGTGATTGTAAGCCTTTTAATGTACGACAGGACAATCTTATTACAAATTTACTCTATATCTCTGTTTATGACTGCCCAACAACGTGTACAACTTGGTAACCTCGGAATGGTACAGTTGAACATGGCGAAACGGCTCAGGAGACAGATAAGCATCCCGTGTGACTAAGTGAACTTATTACTTCTGCACAGTTTCAGAGTTTTATATCCTCACTAAGGCATGGTCATTACTCCACATTTCTACAAGCTTGAAACCATGCAAACTGATCTGTATTTCCGCCTATAACTGAGCGACCGTACACCTGTGTAACCTCATATCCAGGTTTGGCTTGGTTTGTTTGGTGCCTATGGGTATGGCTCAACCCGCTAAGGGGGATCGTAGTGTCCAGGCGTTGTTGTTGTTGACCTGAGTTGACCACACCCACAGTGGGGGACTGGCGATGAATAGGGTGGTTAAATTAGGTGCATAAAAAAAAAAAACAAGGGAACTAACAATTTGAATGTTGAAACTTAGAAAGTAAATCTTTGTGAGAAGAAAGAGCGATCAGAAGAAAGGCATGAATCAAATATAAGTTAATAATAGGTAAATAAATAAAAGAAAGCCATGCTGGGAAGGGGGTGGCGATCAGTCTAGCATGGTAATCGATTAGATTCAGTCAGGTAATTTTGGATTGCCAAGCAAGCATTTCTGTGGATGAACTCAATAATAGAGGCTCCAAAAAATAGGATCACAGGCACAGATAAATCTAAGGCTGTACTGCGAAGCGGGATTTCTAGCAATCTTTTTCTTGCTACAGAAAAACAGCTGCAAGGCAACACGAAATTGTTTATTGCCACCGCTTCGCCACAGCATGCGCATAACGGTGAGGGGACCAGGCTAGACCTGCGTAGATGCAAGTTTAACGTAGGTGTAGCTTTGTTCTTGTTTGTTTGTTTCTTTCTTTCTTTCTTTCTTTCTTTCTTTCTTTCTTTCTTTCTTTCTTTCTTTCTTTTTACGAGTGGCTCATACCCACTATGGGGGATTGGCCAAGAATGGGCTGACTTAATAAAAAAGATTAAACAAATCTAAAAAGAAGCACAATTGAAAATTTTGTATAGCTGAAAGAATGAAGTCAGATAAAGTTTAAGAATTTAGCAAGAGAATCATCCTAATCTAATCATGTATCTCGCAACAGCGGAACCCACATCCCCATGACAGTGTCCCAGAGAAGAGGCTCCGAAAGACAGAATATCAGGAATCGTTATATTAAATCCAGCCCCATGAAATTGCCTTTCTATAGTATGTTTTCATAATGCTGAAAGACGGTGACATGACAGGAAAAAGTGTTCCATTCTCTCATTCTCACCATAGTATGAGCACAACGAGGAGGGCGCGAGATCGATGCAGATAATAGTTTAATGCAGATATTCGACATCAGAATTTCGTCAACAGGACTTCAACTTTTTTATTAGGGGAGAAGTTTCTGTTTCAAGGAAATGGGAGGTGTCCGTAATCAGTTAAATTTGTTAATTATGGGTTCCAAGAATCTTGCACAATTGCCCCTCTCCCAAACCTAGCAGCAGTTATGAAAGCAGATACAGGAAGGATCGGGAGAACTGGACCACTAATGGCAGCTCTCGCCAAGCTGTCTGCTAATTCATTGATAACTAATCCTTTATGACCAGGCACCCACACCAATCTAATTAGTGTTAAGTGAGAGGGTATTAAACGATGAGATGTACGTGAAATATGTGAGCCACTATTTTCAGAGAGAGCTGAACATGAAGAATCCGTTATTATTACAACTGCCAAGATTGATAAGTTCACTTTTCGTAAACCCAATTTAACCGCCAGAAACTCAGCTAAAACTGCCGTTATGTAGTCAGGAAGTCTTAAAGAGAACGACCAGTCTAAAACGAAAGATAAAATTGCAATTCCCAATTTCTCCTTCGAGTTGCGATGCATCGCTATGACGGCTTCTATGTTTAGCTCCAATACGTTATTTTGTAACAGCTCATTTAATATATTGTAAGAAAGGTTTGTAAGAAAGGTAAAAACAAGAAACTCTTGTTTTTACATATTGATAGATAATCGAAATGTTTGCAATCATACTGCCCTTTTGCTTTAGAAACTGTGTCTGAAAACAGTTCTGTATGATTTATAATTACTCCAATTTTCGGACACTGGTTATATAACAAGTTTTTCCAGGCTACTTTCCTTCTTTTACAATCACCAGAACAATCCGTATTCCACCAAGGGCTGAAGGACTAACCGTTACTAGTTCGAACTGCAAATTCTGATTTTGCTAGACTTTTCAAGGGCACAACAAATGAACTTAATTTTTTTCATTGTAAGCGTCTGACAGGGACGAAAGCACAGACCTGAAAGACTTCGCGAAGGTATCGTAGTTTACAAAAGTTCGAACTTGGTTATCCGTAGTGGTAAATTGTTTATATATTCAATCCTGTAGGTCTATCCAGGCCTATACAGGAAAGGGAATACGAGGTACAAGGAGTCCATGTTAACAAGAACAAAGAAAAAAGCATACTACTTTGTAAGCATAGACGACAACAACAATAAAGCAATAAAGGGACTATCATCATCATCATCATCATCATCCTAATTACGCCCACTGCAGGGCAAAGGCCTCTCCCATACTTCAACTACACCGGTCATGTGCTAATTGTGGCCATGTTGTCCCTGCAAACTTCTTAATCTCATCCGCCCACCTAACTTCCTGCCGCCCCCTGCTACGCTTCCCTTCCCTTAGAATCCAGTCCATAATCCTTAATGACCATCGGTTATCTTCCCTCCTCATTACATGTCCTGCCCATGCCCATTTCGTTTTCTTGATTTCAACTAAGATGTCATTAACTCGCGTTTGTTCGCTCACCTAATCTGCTCTCTTCTTATACCTTAACGTTACACCCACCATTCTTCTTTCCATAGCACGTTGCGTCGTCCTCAATTTAAGTAGAACCCTCTTCGTAAGCCTCCAGGGTTCTGCCCCGTATACGTGAGTACTCGTAAAACACGGCTGTTATACACTTTTCTATTTAGGGATAATGGGAACCTGCTGTTCATGATCTGCGAATGCCAAAAATAATTTCATTGTAGAGACTTCGACGGGGAATGTGATGTGCCGTCGCGACGATTCAATCTTTTTTTTCTTCTTCTAAATTCTTGGACGTTTCAATATTATTTCTCGAGTTGCATCGCACTGTATGTTTATCGGTGTCCTCAGCGTGCGATTTCCCGCTGCTTCTTTCTTGTTATCCAGTGCATTAATTCATAACACAAACATGACCATATGCCATGCTTTTTATTTAATGGGCTTCTTACCACTCCCTTTCCACTCCAGTGAACTTGCCACTATCAATAGCATCGACAAGTTCATAGACCAAACCGTCATGACATTAGTCGGGCAGCGGACTCGGGCGAGCGTCTCAGTGCGCGTTTCCCGAACATCACAGACCCGGCGCCGTAGCAGAAATCTTCCTCGCGTCTGTGCTTGCTGCATACCCGACTTGTAGCCGATGCCTGTTAGCCGGTTTTATGTTTCGCGAGCCAAGCTTCACGCAGCTTCTTGTCCTGCGGCTACGTGTGAATAAGGCTGACACCGGGCTCTGTTGCGTACGTCCGGCACTGCGGCACCGAGCAGTAGCCTACCATGTTGCGCGCCTTCAAAGGCAGCCACTACCTATTGTGGTGCTTTCAAGCGTTGTAAAGGAGACACTCGAAGCGGGAGAATCTCGCCACTAAATGAGGACAGCAGCGTACAAGGGAATTTAAACTCTCCGTTTTCAGCTCGCTTCGGCGCTCCCGGAGCATCCGACGCGGACGCTATGTCCACGTGATCCCTAATAGCACGTCACGCCGACGGTGGCGCCAGCTTTTCCAGTGGTGGAGCTCGAGGCCAATAGTCAGGACAGTCGCACAGAATGTGTTCTAGCGTCTCCTCGCAAAGACAGGCATTGCAGAAGGCGTTGTCGGCCATTCCAATACGAAATGAGTAAGATTTCGTGAAGGCCACCCCTAGCCATAAGCGATAAAGTAGAGTGGCCTCTCTTCGGCGGAGTCCAGTTGGCATACAGAGATGCATCAAAGAGGGCAGGTCGTATTGACGATTCCTCCGGTTGGTCTAGCTGCTTGGTGTGCACCATAGAGAGAGCGTGATCTCCTGTGCAAGCACTCGAAGTCTACTGGCTGCGTCGGACCGTGAAAGTGGTATGACATCTTCCTGTGTGTCTTCAAGAGCTGCCCGAGCGGCATTATTGGCGCCTTCGTTTCCTACGACGCCGCAGTGACTTGGCAGCCACTAAAACGTCACGTGGTGTCCTTTCTCATGTGATGTATGGAGTAGGAATCTAATGTCGAATACGAGCTGTTCGAATGGCCCGCGACGCAGAGCTGATAGCACAGATCGTAGGGCTGCCTTTGAGTCGCTGAAGATTGACCATTGTCGAGGTGGCTCCCGATTGACGAAACAAAGTGTAGCGCGAAGAGCAGCTAGTTCCGCAGATGCCGATATTGTTGGGTGGTCAGTCCTAAAGCCGATGGTAATAGCTCTTGCTAGGACAACAACAGCGCCAGACCAACACTGGATGTTTGTAGAACCCTCAGTATAAATGTTTTCATTGTACGCGTACCTCTCGTGCAGAAGAAGCAGAGACAGTTGTTTCAGCACAGGCGACGACATTTCAGACTTTTTCCCGATTCCTGGTACACTGAGATGGACTGTGGGGCTGATAAGACACCAATGGGGTATCGATGGTTTAGATGCAGCGGTGAAGCCCGAGGGAAGTCTGTCGTTGTACTTGACGATAGTTTTAGAGAATGATGCTTGGTGCCTCTCTGAAGGTAGTGTTGCAAGGTGGTGATCGGGGGCACGTGCAAAATGTCTGATGTGCGTTCTCAGGGCTTCCACCGTAATGTGAGTTCGCATTGGATGGTCCCGAGCAATCGCAATAGTTGCCAAAAACTACCTGAAATTTCAATTTCAGTTACAGGGCTGTCTGGTGTGGATAAATATTTACAAAATTTGCGCGGTTGATTTGTCATAAAGTTTCCTAGTCTGTTTGAAGAAAAAAAGTGTCTCTAGCAGTCTTTACTTGCCTTTTTAACTGGCTTGAAAGCTCGTTGAACAGAATGGATTTTTTTTTGCGCATCCTTTTACTTTTGTTTTGAGGTAGATTATACTTCTCGTAATCCATGGCATATCTCTATTAGTATTTTTAACCTAGTGGGTATAAAAGTTGATTTGCAATGCGCAATTCTATTTTTTAGCTACCGCCATAGATCAACGACACCTGACATTTTATTAAAGAAATCATCCTGCAAAGCTTCAAGGAATTCTATAACGCTTTCGTCAATCGCTTTGCGATAATTTTTAACTGAAATATGTGTCCTTCGACCAATATGCGATACGCAGCTACCCAGGCCATGGATGTTAGTAGAATGAGGTTGTCGTCAGATATCCCTTCTTCAATGTTTATTTCTGGTGTTAAAAAGCCGGGCACAAAAGCAAGGTCAAGCACTCAACATGACGATTCTTGGACGCGAGTCGGTTTTGTCACTAGTAGTTTTAACGAGCAACGAAATACTTTATCTAAAAGAATGTCTGAACTGTTAACTTCAGTTCTTTGGACTGCAAAACTACCCCAGTCTATTCCTGGCATTTTAAGATCCCCAGTTAGTATCACTAGTTCGCTCGTTCACACAGTTGTGAAGAAAATGCTGTAATTGTACAAGGTAATCGTCAGGGGCACCAGGACGCCGGTAGACACCCCCAATCAATACGGAAACATTATTAATAAGAACCCTACAACACACACTTTCGTGGCCAGTGATGCCATTTTCTTTTTGGAAAGATAGGTTTTTTTAAGGGCGATGGCCACACCCCCATCCCGACTACCTCGATGTGTGCGAAGCAGTGCGTAACATCATGGCACCATCTCCGAGTCGTGGATATGGGGGTTTCGCCACGTTTCTGTAATCACTCCCACATCGGGACCTTACACGAGGAACAATTCTACAAACTGCTGTATTTTGTTTAAAATACTTCTTGCATTAAAACAGAGTAATGTAAGAGGTCCTTTTGGGGGTGGTTTGCTGTCACGCTCCAGAAGAGCTTGCCTTTCCACCACCTTGGGTGCAAGCACGTTTCACAGCTATCATTTTAAAGCGAAAGCTTCACTAACCGCGTCGAGCCACGTTTCACCGTCACCAGCAATTTGACCTTCATTTGACCGCAGCTGCGCCGAAGCCTCGGCAACGCATCACATGACTCGCCGCGCCGAGCTCCGCCACCGCTGCTGGCTTGGCGCATGCGCTCTCCGCAGCTGGGTAACCGCCTGTCCACGTGACTCGCGCCGCACCTGGCTAAGAGGAGCTCCTCGCTCACCTAGTCAGTGCGAGATTGGTCATGGATCCATCGATGCGAGCGAGACCGGGCCGTCTATGAGGGTTGCGCGGGAACGGGAGGCTTTGAGCCGTCGTCGCCAAGCGGCGTCTGACCACTCCGCGGATATCGCCCGGCGAGCTGCTTCACTGGAGAGGGTCCGGAATGCAAAAGGCGTCGCACTGTCGACGTCAATGTAACGACCGCGTTCGCGCCCTGTCCGTTTATGCTCCGACGCTGCGCATGTTCGGGGCGTCTCTTTGCATGTCTAGCACTTGCGCTTTCCCCGCGGCACAACAGGCGTCGCACCGTCGAACGATGCGTGTCTACCCAAGCCTAATCACAGACATGTCTAGTCACCGACCTAGGCCCAGCCGTCATACCTGGCTTAACGATGATTGTATAGCTAAGTGTAATAATTACAGCTAAATCAAAGGTTAAGCAAGTGAAACGAAGACTTAACCAGGCTAAACGAAGTTTTCGCTTTGCATATCCATGGTTAGCTGAGATAAACAGCAGCCAATTTGTTATTTGCCGTTTCATGCTAAGCAAATAATTCACCACTGATTTTAAGCTTTTCGTAGACTAGAGGCACTTTTGCTCCATTGCTGCGATTCAACGCAGATGCCTGCCCCAGTTTCTTCCGGGTTTCTCGAACGAACTTTCAATAATCTTCAGGTATAGATATGGGTGTATCTTTCAGTTTATAACAGTGACGTAATATCAATATTTTTTCAGTGAAGTCATAAAAGCGCAATATTACCGATCGATAGCGGTTAGGTTTCTTGAAACCTATTCTGTGCGCGCGCTCGATGGATTTGACTTCGATGCCCAACATTTCAGAAAGTACTTTGCTGGGCACTTGCTGTGCCAGCACTTCTGATTTCTATTGAGTTTCTTCGAGACCGTATACAACTATATTGTTCCAGCGGCTTCTATTTTCAAGGTCATCAATTTTGTTGCGCATCTCCGTGAACCCCTTCCGCATGGTGGAAATAGTTGCTTCGCATTTTTCAACTTTTTCTTGACATAGCTTCAGTGACGTAAACGTAGATTCTATCTGCGAAAGTCTTATCTGCACATATTTAAGACCAGTTTCAAGAGCTTAGTGCAATGTCTTAATTTCGTTGACGGCCATTAATATCTTATCTATTTTGTCAGGACCTGGATTTTCTTCGACATGGCCACTCAACTGCAGTAACAAGACAATTGCACTAACAGACTATAGGTAGCAATACAATATGCCCTGGGGGCTTGGCAGGACAACTAGAACGACATGACTAGTCTTACTACATTTAACAAAGGATCATTTGTCATCAACCTGTAGAAGGAAGAGCACGTAGTTTAGCATTGTGCTCCTAACGGGGCTGCCAAGGCCAGTGAAGTGCGCGCGTTTCCTGTTGGGCCTTTTATGCTGTCCCGCTGCCGTGCCAGGTGTCGCTGGTGCACCAAAAGGATCTTCCGGGCACAAAGTAGGTAGCTTTTCACCTTGAATTGACGGGTCCAGAGCTGCTGGACCCGTCAAATAGGATATTGTAGAGCACGCTATTTCAAAGAATGGTGGCAAATGATCACTGTTAGAGACACAATCAACAGTCGACTACGAAGACACAGGTAGACTACGACTAGAGCATGCGAGGTCTCAAAAATACAGAAAGATTATTTCATCTTTGCACTGACCGTAGTTGCGTCCGCTGCGCATGGCCTCTGAGATGGCAGCGGCGTGCGGGGCAGCGCGGTCGACCGCGGCCGTCACGCGGTGCTTTCGCCGCCTACGCGACACTGGGCTTTTGGCCGGGGCTTTGCCCTCTCGGCTCCTCCGTGGTGTAGCTAGCTTCCAGCGCTCTAGCGGAGACGAAAAGAGAGAGGAAGCCGGGTATCGGTGCCATAACTACGCTTACAGTTGAAGGATACGAAAAATTTGTGCGCCATAAAATTAATGGGACGACGAATTTTAATAGTAAGGTCATTCTATGATTAGTTAGAAAAGTGCTTGAGGGCCCGTTTAAAAAGATATGCAATTAGCATAAGCCATGCCGAAGCAGCGCCAAGCTATCATAAATTACAGAGGACAAGGACACAGAAGAAATAAAGCGTGACGCGAACGAGAAAAACAAATAATGAAAAGAAGAAAGAGACATCGCGAGATGAAAAATTTCCTGCCAATTGCAGTGTCAGAGACGTATTATGTTCTCACGGCGAACGACCTCCGCGGGTACGTGCCATATGTTGAAGGCGACAACAAAAGCAACAACAACGACAGAGACATTTACTTTTCGGACGTATCTCGCAGTGTCTCTTTTCTGCTCGGAGACTCGTTCTTTACGCGATGCTAGTAAATATTGCCTGATTAGTGTCAAACACACAAGAGTTGTCCGATTAATCCTTGGTTTTACGACTCCGCTTGATGTACTAAATATCAGCATCGCTCGCATGTATAATAAATGAATGCAAGAAAGCGAATACGGCAAGCATTTTGCCAATTTCCTAAACGTGCTTTGTCCCGGCTACATACGCTTGCTCATGAGAATTATATTATCTCTGGAGAAATTGTTCTCCTGAACGAAGCAGGATAAGCTTTCTAGGTAAAAAAAAAAAAAAGCATGTTCTATTCGTGAGTCGAGCACAATTACACGGCACCGATGAAACAGTGCAAGTCAACTCGGGATGTTGCTCTTTTATTCACAACATATTACAGCACAGTAGATGTACATATCTAATGGTGGTGACCCATCTTGACCGCTATGACACACGCGTGCTGCGCGCCTATAAAGTGAGAACCATCGGACGACCGAAGGTGCAAGCAGAACTTCAGACACGCCTTCGGAGAGGTTAAAATGCAGGCGATTTTTGCAGCATAACTTGATGAAGAAGTCACGCGGTATAACTGTAAAATACACTAAACGAGAAAGAGTAATAGAATTTCGGTGCAGACGTCTTCTAGCAATATACACCGCGTGCAATGTGAAGTTAAAGGCGAGCCAAACCCCTCACAGTATGTTTATGTCCAAACAGCACCTGTAGTTGAAGAAATGACGCCTATTTGGCTTTGTTCGCCTGGCAGTCAACCATTAGAACCAAGCTGATATTACAGACCACCTTCAAGCAATCGCGGCGGTTTGGTCGTTGCGTCAGTTCGATGGGACATCTCATTAAATTAATTTTCTTGCGGGGTGCATTAAGAAAAAATACATAGCGCCATCAGAGGAAGTTGACCTGCACGTGGCCATGAGAGACTAGCGTATAGACATGCCACCCTAGGCGCACTGCGTAAAGAGAGAGAGAAAAAAGAAACAGTCTGCGGACTGTAAAAAGAAAATCCCAACCACAGCGCCTCGAGGTGCGCTTACTGTGTGGAACTCCCAGGACAAAGAAAGGCGGAGGCGTGTCTGCTCGCGCCGAAGCGAAACGCAGGGAAAGCACAGAAAAGTGTCATTGCCGGAGCTTTGCATCGCTTCTGCAGCTGCGGCCGAGTGGACGGGCGAACTACAGAGACTACGAGACAAAGCAGCAAGTGCGTCCTGCGAAGAACGAAGTGGTGAAAGGGTTGCGGAGAACACACCTCACACTACTGCTCAGGAAGGGCAAGGCGAAAAGAAAAACTGGATGGAAAAAGAGCCGGTAAAAGAATACTTGTAGATGGTGGGGCATAGGGAGGACGGGAGGGGGATAGGGGGATTCACACATTCGAGGAGGTCAGCTATTGTAGTCTGCGAGGAAAATGAGTGATCTTTCTTCGTAAGAAAAAAAAAATATCTCGCCCGGTATCATTACTTGAATTCTTCTGCCGGCCGCACTATTACCGCTCGCCATTTCGACGGCAACGCGGGCAAATCGTGTGCCGCGAAACGAGGGAATCCATGGAGGAACGGAAACTGAGGGCGGTTGCAGGAGCGAGGACAGTGGAGTTCACACGGCGCGGAGAAGTGCCCTCTCGTGCGAATAGAAGACCTCCCTGCAAGGAATCCCGGCCCTGGCTCGCACGAAAACCGTCTGCGGCACGTCCGGCAGTGCACTAACGACCAGAGCAGCCCTGCTCCGAGCGCACGGGGAGGAAGTAAGCGGGCGCCGGCGATCGAGCACAAAGCAAAGAGAACGCCGACAAGGGACGATAAATCGCGACACGCTCGCTCCCTTTCCCTCGGCTTCTTCCAGGTCGGCTGGCCAGTGCCCGTGACCGTGAAGGCGGTGGGGTCGACGCCGTCTGCGCATTGTACTGCTCGCAGCCCATAACAGGCGGTATACGTCCCAAACGGCGACCGCGCTACAGACGGGCCGGGCCGGCTGCGGAAAGGGGGACTGGCCGTGCCCCGCTCCTCCAGGCAGCGCGGCGGCGCGCTCGCACACGCGGCGAGAAGGGCGGCCGCGAGCGCCGGTGGTGGGGTTTTCCAGGCCGGCGCGCTCGCTCGCGACGTCAGGCGTTCCTCGGCAGCAACCGCAGCGCTGCCTGGCCTCTCCTCCTTTCTCTCACCGTCCGGAGGACGCCGGCGGTTGTGTTGGTGGTGGTGGTGCATCCGATAAGTGATCCCCCCCCTCTCCCCCCGCAGACTCCGTACTCCCCAGCGAACTGCCCCGCGCCAAACGAGCGGCCGTTTTGAGCGCGCGCGAGCGGCACACAGCTGTCAGTCAGCGCGCATCGCGCGTGTGTGTGCAACCATGCCGACTGCTTCTTCCTAGAGTGCGCGCGTTTCCCACAGCTCAGGAAGGTTGTTGGACGGGACCTCAGGCAATCGCCTCGTGCTCCCCGAGAAGTGATGCCGACTGCGGCAGACGGCAGTGAACTAGACGTGAACCGCGGCGCGCCACTACAAGCGCCGTCACCTTTATTCCTAGGCGGAAGCTGCGACGGCGGCGCCGTGCCGCGAAAGACGCTCCTCGACTTGGAACAATCGTCGGACGTGACCTGCGAGAAGCGCAAGAAGCGCTCGCACAGCGAAGACAGCGGTTGTCCCGACTCGGCGAACACCACCGACAGCGGCCTGGTGTGTGACGACTCGCTACCGCCGGCTGCGACGACCAGGCAGTCGTCTGCGGCAGCCTCCGAGGACTCAGCGACGTCGGACTATTCGTCCGCCGGCAGCGGCACGGAACACCCCGAGACGCCAGCCTCTAATTCTGCCGGAATGGTGGTGCGGACTGCGCGAACCGCTATGCCGGCGAGCAGCGCCCTGACCACGGCCGCTGCGTCGGGCATCAAGTCTCCAACGTCCATGCAGCAGGCGCTGCAGCTGAAGAGGGCACGACGGAGTGCGCGCTTGGAGCAGCGGCGCTCGCTCGAAGTGAAGTACGCGCTTCTTTCTGACGCCGACGGAGACAGGTCAGCACCTTTCATTTTTCCTGCATTGATGGGCCACAATATTTCCTCTTTTAACGGCCTTTCATCAAGCACGCCTAAGCCCGTGCTGGAACATTTCTCACTTCGCAGTTCACTTCTCAAACACTGCATGCATGCGTTCCTTTTTCCTGGTTTGAAGCGTTGTGATGAGTCATTTGAGGTGGTGTGCTGCCTCGCGCCACGGACTGTGTGAGTTCGCGTACGATCGGTCTACAAGCATTGCATCGGTTAAAAAAAAAATGATCAGAGTGAAAAAGAAAGATCCGGCATATAGATACCGATACGCGTCGGATAACAGCAATTGCCGGCTACATATGCCAGGCTAACCCCGCCTGCTGCAACACCACCACCACCACCCACCAGCAGACTCGAAAAGTGCATTCTCGCACCCTAGACGTCAGGACAGCTATGTCAGGCAACTCAACATGGCATCACCGCACGACTCTTCCCTGGCATAGCGAGGCACGTTGAATACGTTTCAACTTTTATAGTAGACAGCGCAACTGTAGCATGCTGCGCAGACTAATATTTAGCAGCCTTGTTCGATTAGTTCGTTTCTTGCAGATACTGACTTCAGTCATGGTGAGAGCGCGCCAAAAGCCTTCTTGAAACCATGTGAGCTGGACCCACGTCTATGGGCAGACAAATTTCTTTTTTGGCCATTACACAATTCATGTTTTGTCACATATGACTCTAACTAACTTCCATACTTTTCTCCTTAACATTATGAGCCGAGTTATTTGCTGCCTCCGTTCGTTGTTATTCATTCCCAAACACTTTTCTTTTTCGTACTTAGAATTCTGGGATAGCCGTCCCTATATGCTGGTCAAACCTCCCATTTGTCGCATTTAATAAAGGATAAGAAGATGCTCTAACCTCGGGCTTTTACGCGGATTCTTAAGACCCCGCAAGAAAACTTCTAAGGTATACTTCGCTTCCCACGTCGCTTTAAACAAGTCGGTTAGAATATAAGTTCGGATCCTTTACGGGAATATGTGCCTATGTGGAAGGGAAACGGGGAGGGAAAGATTAAGAAGAGAAATATAGGATGTGGGTATCACCGGCGTAGTGACAGTTTTCTGCTCTATGTCACTGACAGTCCGGATCACAGACGGTCACCCAATCCGGTAGCCTTCAAAAATGGTATCAGGAGCGTTTGTGGCCTTTTGTAGCTGCGATATGCGAAGATATGGTCGCAAGGTTTTGTTCAAGGTGAATGGTCTTCTATCCAACTGATTTAGAGCTGTGCAAAGTTCATGTCTTTCCTTTTCAAACGATGGGCAGTAGCAGAGGAGCAGTTCTATATCCTCCTCGACACCGCAGGCATTGCACTCTGCGCCATCGGCCATTTCAATTAAACATATGTAGGCATTGATGAATACAACGCCCAGGCGTAAGAGGCCCAGCATTGTGTCCTCACTACGTAGGAGCCCAGGTAACAGCCGCAATTGCATATAGCAGGGTCGAGATAATGTAAACGATTGTGGGTGAATTTAGATGTGTGCCACTTCTCCAACGTCATACAGTGATCTAGCTTGCGGTAGTGTTGGGCTGCGTTGCAGGGTAGCCAACCGGGCTCATACCTGGTTAACCTCCCTGCCTTTCATTTATTTCTCTCTCTCTCTCTCTCTCTCTCTCTGTGTGTGTGTGTGTGTGTATGTGACTATGTTAATCTTCCTTTTTTCCTAGCTCTGATGATGCATCTGCTTCAGTAACTACGCCAGGCAGCAGTTCTCTACACATTTTTTTTTTTTTTTTCTGCCGGAATTGTCGAGTGTTCAGCGGTACAACTACGAGAAACTGCGGACCGGGTTGCGAAGTTTTACTCATAACCTGCGAAAAACCACGCGCGACTCAGCGGCTACGCGCCGCCGTCGCTTGCGGAGGAGAACGACTGGTTTCGGTTTTCCCTTCTCGTTTTCTTTTTTTCCCGCTCAATACTGGACTTTCCGCGCGCTCGGGGTTTCCATGTGTGGGAGGCTCACGGACGGTGGAAAACTCAGAGCACTGCTACGCGTCGACCTCCAATTCGCAGTAATGGCCTCGACAGACGGTCCTCCTTCCTCGATCGTACGAACAATTTACCGGCTCTCTCAATCGTAATTACTCTTTTAATGTTCCCTGCTTTCATTCTTGCGTTTTAATGCAACGAGGATTTGCTAAAATGTTTAAATCTACTATAATAATCAATATTATGAATTAGCGTCCTTCAAGCTGCTTGCCGGAAGCTAAGGAGGTCGTCTCGCTTGAACGACGGAGTCTTTGACTATGCCCTCGTATATGATGCAACTTTTTTTATTTGCTTTGCTTATTTTTTTTTTTCGGAAGAACGAGGTGCAAGCCAGTGCCTCTGTGTAGTACGAAAAGCGCGTAGCTCTTGTACGACACAGAATTTCCGTCTATTGCAAAGAAAAACTGTGGTAATTTAGCGGTAAATGCGAGAGAAACGCGTTAGCATTACGTCGCACCTCTTTGAGGTCCCTGATCCATCACTTAAACCGCGTTCGCCACATTGCGAAGTGTTGTTCAGGAGCCCATTCGACACACGTCGTGCCTCTTTTCGAGGGGCAAAGTGCAACTGAAGGTGATCTGGAGGAGAGCACCGTCAGTTGCACTATATACATGGTGTCGCAGCTATCTTGCATGCGATTTTAAATAAGGCGGGCCTTTCTACGCGAAGATAGCCAAGCGCATATTGTTCACAGTCGAATAATGTAGCCGCCAGTAATTATTTTGTTGATGCCATACAATTTATTAATTCATTGAAATTAACAAAATATTTTATTACTGTTCTGAAAGGCGTGCTGTCAATGAATAATTTGTAGAAAATTGCAAGAAACCTAAAACTGGCATATTTTCGGACAGGTACTTTCCGCCCATTTGTTTTTTCCGGCTGATGAAGAAAGCCCGCGAAAAATGTAAGATATCACATGACTAACCGCTCGCCCACACTAAAAAGCAGTAGTCGCATAGCAGGTTGCGATCAACATCACGTGGACCCCATGTTTTAACATCGACACATTATTCGGCCGAAACCACTGCATATACAGCGTGTAGCTTGCTTATGAGGCATTATAAAAGTCAAATGATTTTCCCTTGGCGGGAAATGTCTATACGCATTCTCTCTCTCTCTTCTCTCTCTCTCTCTTCGCAGCATGGGGTCCATGTGCCCACTATTTTACCGAAAATGGCCGCAGCGCGCCGCCAATCCCAAATTAAAAAAAGTAAGAATAAAGATTTCGCGAACGGTATGATCACGCAAACCATGGACACTATATAAAGTGCCGCCAGAACCGGCCAGAACGTTTTCACTGCTGGCACACTAGCATGTTTCATACACCGTGCAATGCCTCCATATGCGCATGTTTTGAAGGAACTACTCGTATAGATCGGCTTTATACGCAGATGCAGGGTCGCTGCTCGTAGAATCGTCTTGCGAAGGATCCGCTTCACTCGTCCCTATAGGTCGTGCGTCGCGGCAGCAAAGTGTGGCATTCGGGATTCTGTCGTGTAGCCAGTTTCTTCTCTTCGTGAAACGCACGTGACGCACAGAACTGGCCCAGCGCGTCTCCTCCACGCCGGCCCGAAAAATGTGCGCGCACACGACGGAGCACCCCATTCTTCTCTTCTGGAAAAACGATTACTCACGACGAGCATCACTCCCACGTGACACAAGCATAGGAAGGAGAGAGGCGCGTTGGTATCGGCGGCAGACGGCAGCTGCTCATATTGTGTGCGAATGCGGTGGTATCCGTTTTATATATCGGCCACTGATGTGGACCGTTGTTATCTTTCATATGGCATTTGAACTAAAAAAAAACGGTATCTTTACTTGCTACAACGGTATTGTTTAAAACAGGACAGCTTCCAAGTACAAACACGTTGTCGCAACAGGTCCTGCCAACTTTTGTTCTCAGCTCCAAAGCTACGAGACAAGATTATCTCCACGTATTTATTTATTTATTTATTTATTTATTTATTTATTTTCAAGATCGAAGCATTACAGAGAGGAGTGGGAAAAGGGAAAGAAAGAATACAATTACAACAAAGACCAGGCACAATATTCGTTATCGATGGCTGTATTGAAAGCGGTGACGTCAGTGATCGAAACCATGGAGGCAGGCCGGGGGTTCCATTCAGTGCTAGTTATTAAGATAAAAGAATCAGCACAGAACTTCGTGCGGCTGCAGGGAACGCTGACTTTTATCATGTGGTCATTGAGGGCTGATGTATATGTTGGTGGGCGGAAAAGCGTGTCTAGGAGAGTTGGATTAAAATGATGTAATTTATCAAACAATGACGCGGTATCGTTCGACGTAGCGGTATATTTGGTAGGTCGATACTTCTTTTCATTTGGCTGACACTGAAAGTACGGCAATAATAAAGCGAACAGAACGATTTCGTAATGCTTCAATATTATTTATAAGAGATGATTTGCGGGTCCCATACTGACAACGCATACTGAAGTTTACATCGTGCTAAGGTTTTGTAGAGAAGGTGTTTCAAGTTAGTAAGAGCCAAAGAAAAGTTGTGGCGAAGAAACCCTAGCGTACGGTTATCATTTTTAAGAATATTTTCAACGTGTATTTGCCAGGAAAGATTTTCAGAAATGTGAATCCCCAGGTATATTTAACAACTAACCTACGTGAATGGGACCTTGTTAAGTAGATAGGCAGTTGGAATATTGCTACCAGTATGACGGGAAACCCTCACAAAAGTGCACTTAGAAGCGTTACGCTTCTCAACCACTTACTGCAACAAGACGAAATGTTATCAAGATCAGATTGTAGATTAACGGAGTCATCGTATCTTGGAATTTCGCAGTAAATTACGCAGTCATCTGCAACTAACTTTATTGAGGAAGAAATACTGTAAGGTAAATCGTTAATGCAGATAAGGAATAACAGGGGTCCCAAAACTGAGCCCTTTATACCGGAAGTTACAGAAGTTCTTGTCGACCTCGGGTTCAAGTGGACTTGAGCTTAAATTTCTATCGCCACTCGGCGACGTTTGTGCTTACATAAAATGTGACCGTCGGAGAAATTCGTCTCCGCACGCTTCCCTCGTTTCGGGCAGTGCACTCCCTGAACGGCCCTGCCGGCTGCGGCGTGCCGACTATTAGGCGGCGTGTGCTGTACATCCTGGTTTGGTTTGCTTTCTCTTAACCGTGCCCCTCCGGCGCGTGATGGTGCGAAATACGCCTATCAATTGTCCTCTGCGTGTGCATTTAGATACGTAAAACTGGCGCAGAGAGTCTCCTGGTACCAAGGATAACCATAGTTCTGCGTGAGCGAGAGAGTGCTTGTGTATGTATGTGCAGCAAGGATGGAGGTAATGCAGAAAACTGCAAGCAGGTCTCCTTGGGACGTTTCATTCATCCTGCACGCTGTACGGGAGTTTCTCGTCTAACGCTATAGCTCGATCGTCCGACGTATATATTCGCGGATACGCGATCCGACGAGTTTTCTGCGCAGCGGCAGCTCGGCTGGGTCTTCCCCAACGGCACTGGCATTCCGGCACTGCGGGCGGTACACATGGGGCTCCGTGTCCGTCTGCCGCCCAAGCGAAGAGTGCAACAATTAGGGAGTGCGCGCGCAAGGATTTTCCTGCCCGCAGCCATACATCTGGGAATGCGCTCACTCACTATAGTTGCGAAGTGCGCGTCGCCTTTCAGTTTGCGGTTCTGTGTGCCGCGCATATTGATGCCGCTCTCTCGATAATCGTCCATTCTTCGGAAAGCATCGCCAGTTGGTTGACGTGCGCCGAGTTGCATCATTGCGGTGTAGTTTACGTAGAGAACATCGAAATAAACACCGGCCGATGGCTATGTTTCGTGCACCGCTGCACGCGGCCGTGGCCATTAAAGGTGGCACCATGGGCAACTTCTCGCTTCTGTATATCTGCTTCAATTGCAGCTAATGCATCGTTTTTTGCGGTAGTACGCGACGATGCGGCAACATCCCCAGGATGTTTCCTATTGTTTTTCTCGCCGATTTCTGGCCCCTTTACATGCTCCGGCTGACGCAACCTCAGCAGTATCCTCATACGGCGCTGACGACAGATGTTTACAGTGTAGTTACGTTCGTGGCTCAACCGGGTTAAATTTCCGTTCTAGAAAGTTGCGGAACACTCCTGCCCCGCGGAGTTTTGAAATCATAGGAGCCTGCGACGTGAGAAGTGTCAACAAGCTATATGCACGGCAATCAAAGACGGTATAATAAAGCGTAGGGCTGGAGCACAGAAGATGAAACGCGCGGGAAATATGCCATCGTGAAATATGCGTTCTAAGATGTTTCCCTTTGCGATAACAAGATGTAGTCGGGAGCACAGCACAACAAAGCCGATCGTGATCACGCAAAGCAAAATCCTCAGATACCGGAAAAGCAAATAAGGGAAGGTCATTTGAAACTTGAGAATAATATGGAATGCGACTTCCTCCTTTGCGCGACATTGAGGAACAAAACTGCCGAATCACGTGGCTCGCCTCGCGTACACGTAGTTTGTACTATAGCTGCCTAAATTTAGTTTCTAGGCAACAGTGACGACGCCGCCTTCAATTCCCTTACCAGGACATTCGCTGGAGCGGTTCAGACTCCCGAGACGCTTCTGAGCTCCAAATATCGTCCTTCAAACAACGTCATCACATTGGAATCAGCGCGACAGCTTTAATAGGCAACGTAGTCGTACTTTGTCAAACATCAGTTAGGAAGGAAGAACTATATAGTCAGGCATATCGGCGGATTTGGACGGTCGGTGACACGCGCCGTTGAGTTCATGCACGTAGAGACACGATGTCGGCTTTTGGCAAGCGGCCAGAACACGGTCGGGGGAGAATCTCGTAACGAAGCAGCTGACAGCGGCCTTCTCTTGCTGTCGCGAGACGTCGTCGAGCATCACCCTGTGCTGACGCACTGCTCACACAGGCGCCTCTTCCACCCGCGTCAGCTCGGTGGCCTCCACGAGTGACGTTCTCCTGGCACCGTAACGCATTTGCATCTTCAGTTATACGACATTCCGCACGAGGAAGCCAGTGCATAGACAACGACAGAGCGAGAACCAAACTACTATCGAGTCTCGCAAAGGCGGGCTCAGCATGTTCCAAATGAAATATTGTATAGCGGAAGCCCAGGAAAGAAGAGCGATCGATACCGCTGCGTTTTGGACAAGCAAATGTGTGTGTGTGTGTGTGTGTGTGTGTGTGTGTGTGTGTGTGTGTGTGTGTGTGTGTGTGTGTGTGTGTGTGTGTGTGTGTGTGCGTGTGTGTGTGTGTGTGTGTGTGTGTGTGTGTGTGTGTGTGTGTGTGTGTGTGTGTGTGTGTGTGTGTGTGTGTGTGTGTGTGTGTAAAAGAGAGAGAGAGAAATAAAAGAGAACTTGGTGACAAATGTGACAAGACAATAGACACACCGGAATAGAACAAGTGTAGAAAAGTCGCGTTATTCCATCCCCGGGCCCATATATTGCGTAAGATAGCTGGAACTGTATGTCAGGCGAACAGCAAGGCAAACATCTCCAGCATATCATTAAAGCTCGTGTCTCTCTGGACGACTCTGTTCAAGCGCACGACGGTTTGACCGTGCGCACTGCTCTCTGGCTATCTTTCGGAGCGGTCTAAGCTCTTATATCTGCTTCCAAAATGAGGAGCCCTCCCATTGCCGCATTACGAGGATGGACTGTCCCCCCACCCCGCCTCCTGCCGAACGCCCTCGCCGGCTGCGCCGCGCCGAGCGAACCATCGCGATCCCCGTGCGCCGCGCGGCTTCCAAGAAACGGCTCCCAGAAAACCCTGCGCTCGAGATGGCAAAGACGGGCCCGCACACGTTTCGACGGCGGCCTTCGACGCTCCAGAAATGCGCACGCGAGCCGCTGTCGATTTGAACGCCGCAGTTTCCTGGTTCAGTCCACAAACAACAAACGTGCGACGGAAAAAAAGAAGAAGAAGAAATGAATAAAGTACGGGCGACGCAGAAGTCGCGAGATATATGGTCTCTGCGCCCTACATTATCTCCTGCATCGTCGTCGGCTCAAATCCGATTATTGGCGTGTAGGGGGACGGAGTGCGCAATTGCGATTCCGCGAAGTGCCTATCGCGAGTGCGTCCCCAGGTGGTTTCCCCACCACGCGCACGCGACTGCCATTAAAACAACGCGCTTCATTCCTTGAACACAGCGAGACAAAAAAACGTCACCGCCGTGTTAAGGGGGTTCTCCTGGCCTGTACTTCTCACCTGCAGACCGCGCCATAAGAAAGGCTCCTTTTAGTGTACACTGGGCACGTGCTTTATACTCCGCCACCTTGCGCAACTAACACGCGTTATCCTCTTTTCTTTTCCTATTTCTTTTTTTCTTTCTGTTCACTTTCTTCCTCTCTCTCTTTTATTTCTCTCGCCTGCTGTAGATGAGTTCACCAAGAGCGAAGAAACGCGCTCTTCGAATCGTTCATGCGGAAGTAGCGTAGCTGTGCATCGTGAACGTCTTCTGTTCCTGCAGCTGCAAATAGTCGTGCAGGTTGTTTGGCGTTGCGCTGTAGTAGCGGTTTAATTGAAACATTCGTGAGAAATAGTGAGCACTAACATCAGCTTAGCGCTCTGAAAAAGGCATTCTACGCCGGCTGAAAGTAAAACTGTCTGCAGGTGTACAGTCGCATACAAGTAACTACAATTTCGGCACGCATTCGTTTTGCTACATTTCATATGCTTCCAACAACTCGGTCGGTGTGTACATGAGTGCAATGCCAAGGGAGAGAGAGAGAGAGAGAAAAGAATGCAAGCTGAGGTTATGCGAGATCTTTTTGTAGAGTCGTGCGCATAATAAAATTGAAATGTGTGAGAACATGCGGTGGCTAAAGGCACGCAGAAGGACAGCAGCCACCGAAGCCCGAAAGAGATATGAAACGGACTCAATCTGCGCAGCTGATGTCGAGGTCAAGTGGACAGCTAAACTACATTGTTGAGAGCCAATGTTAGCTTAGGACATGCCTCAGGGGCTCCCTCTGAAGAAAAGAGCACAAGCATGGCGGTTTCTTCTTCTTCTTCTTCCTTCTTTTTTTCTTTCTTTTTTTGCTTTTGCCCAAACTCAGAAACAAGCGGGTCCTCCTCAAACTGCGAACTCAATAGCCAAGTGTATCTGCATGCGTGTACGCAGCTGACTGAGGCAGACAGCTGTCTTAAACGAGTCACACCCGTAAGACAAGCACGCATGCGCAATTATCTCGTGTAGTTTTTGTAATATTCTCTTTTCTTCTTCAATCTCCCTTTCGTTACTTGCTCGGTGTTTTTTTTTTTTTTTTTTACTCCCTCTCGTGTACTTCGCCACGCGGAAAAGTTGGTGCTTCAACGCGTGTTTCGGATTTCATACGTCTCGTTACGTCGCGTTCAGTTGGAAGGCCTCATATTTCTTCTGCGTTTCCTGCCCGAACGCTGTCATTAGGCTCGGGATCCCCTCGGCTCCTCGTAATGGCCGCCGTGACATCAGCGTGCCGAGAACTTCCGCCCCTCTCGACGCAGGCCCTCGCCCGGGGCACGCGAGCGGCCGCGCCGGAGGACGAGCTACCGCCGATGCGCCGTCGACGTTCCGTCGTGGCGACGGCGTCACGGCGGAGCGGTCCTTAAGAACCGCTCCGCTTAGTCCATAATTACCGAAGCAGAGAAAAGACACGGGTAATTGAGAAGACGTGTGCTTTGCGATGGTTAACTAGCATAAGAGGGATTTAAACCAAGCCAACGAGCCCAAAACAACACCTTGAGTGTCAGAGATTTGCTCGCACATAAATCGCAAGTCGTGAGAGTGGCCCACAGGAAGGAGGCACTGTTCCGTCTCAGCGCTGGATTAGCTAAATGCGGCGCACCAACGCTTAAGTCTTCCGCTTTGTTTGCGCCCATGTTAACACCGTTCGACTGATACCGCTACCTTGCAAGTTTATTCAAGGCAAAATGTACATAGTGCCCCTCTAAGACCACTACGATCGACAGCGGCCGAACACTTTAGCGCAGCACGATCGGCAGGGTTTCACGTTAGCGTGAAACACCGCGGCGTAACCGGCTGTGCATGTCCTAAGGTGCCAGGTGCGCCTCGCCAGAGGCGCGTGCGCACCTCGAGGCTGACGCACCTGGATCGGGCTTTTATCGCAGGGCGCACGGACCATGCGACTAGCTTAGCGAGAGGCGCCGTAGTAAGCGGCGGCAGCGGCATGAATGGCCAGCAGTCGCGCCCTGGCACATTGCAAGAACGCGAGGAGCACGTTGCGTGTGCCCCCGGCAGTTGTCGGCCTGCCCCGACTTTCCTGCCCTGCCAGGCTTGCTCCTTGCCCCTCCTTACGAGCGCCTTCGCGGAGGAGGAAATGCTGCTGCGACCGCTACGACGGGGTGTGTGACGAGATTACAAAAGGGGTAAGCCAGCGATTCGCGACCGCGCCAGACGGAGCGGCCGTATCGCGAACTGTGCGACAGCGAAGTTCCGGCCTCCTTCACTGATCGAAATACGTTAGACACGTCGGAACCGAGGAATTTAGCATGTCCACGCGAGACCGTATGCAGCTCTGACGAATATGCGCGCCTTCTGTATACAAACGGCTAAAGCTAATGATCTGTCATATCATAATGCTCACTGTTTACTTTCGTTCGTCTTGCAAATGATACTCGTGTTCCGCGGCTGTCGCAGCGACTCACCTGCGCTTAGTAAACTCGAGCTAAAGTGCACAGTTGTTTTGTCACCCTAGTGGTTTTGCGCGTTGTACCCTTTGCAAGAAACTCGGCATTTGTGTGCGACTATTTAGGATAGCAAATACAAATCGCCTGCACACACCACAACCCCACTAAGCTTTCTTCATCTTTTTTTCTTTTTTTAGCAGCAGTTTCGAGCCATACGTTTCACAAACGTCGCGCAAGTGTAGCAGTGAAGCCGCACTTCAAACAACTCCATGTGTCTTGCATGGAAGTTTGCACCTTCGAAACAGATCCCTTACGAACTCCACTGTAGAACAGTTTTCCACGGCGAGAAACAACAACAACAAAAGGAGGATGCTCTGATTTTATATAGTATCACGCTTTGTGTAGAAAACGGCTCGCACGCCACCACCGGGCGGCATCAGTAAGCGCCGTATATAGTTGGGAGACATAGCGAGCGGTTACCCCTCCAGTTGCGCGACTCGCACCTCTCTTCGGCCAGCAGGCGCCCCAGGAAGACCTCGCTTGACCGGCCCCGGCATCAGATGGAATGCCTGCACGCACACGCCTCGAGGCGCACGTAACAACCACGCGACCGGGCGATGGGGATTCCCCGAGCGCGCGGCCACTGCCGGACGGGTTTTGGCGAGACGTGCTTTGAGGCGTCGTCCATCTGCCTCGCTTCCCTCGCGCTCTTCGCTGGAGGTCGAGCTCTGCAATCTTCGGTGGCGGTAATACACACGGCGCAGCGCGGTCCACAGCGTGAATTGAGATGTGATAGGAAAGTTAGTTATGACGGACAGTTCGCTGCTACATTATGTTTATATAAGCAGCGTGATCGGCAAGGTGATGGCACGCCGTCGAACGAATGTTTTCGCAGTATTAAAACGTCTTGCGGCCTGATCATTTCACAATACAAAATACGCCGCAAATGTCGTCACGGATAAAATAGAGAAAATAAAACAATTACGTAGTGGCTATTGGCATCACCTGTACAACGCAGCTAAGTTAGCGCAGTAACGATGATGACCATCACGTGAGCACCGCAAGCTACACTGGCAAGTTTAATTAGAATTGAAAATCAAAATGCAAACCGTTCATTCGGTGACATGCACAGGCCTCTCTCTAACTCTCTCTCTCTTAACATATTTATCTCAGCGTTCAGAACAACAGTGTATGCGAATTACCAATGTATTTCATTACACGTTTCGCGACAGGACCTTCTTGACGTGTCTTCGGAACTGGTATTTCAAATGTGCGCTAATATCATATAGAGAAGGAAAGGCAGTCTAGCAGGCGCATGTCCGGATGGCTACGCTATTCTGTGGAGGTGATAGGAGAATGGAAATAGAAGAGGTGGCGAGAAGTGATACTGTCCCCGCGCTTACGTCCGCACTGCCTCCGTGTCGCTCAGCCCAGTCAACTTCATGAAGTGCCACCGTACTCGATACCATCGCCTTCTTATCGCTAACGCGATGCACTAGGGAACTTTTGTCTCTTCGCTGGAACGCCCGGTATTTCGATTCTAGAAACTCTAGACCAATTATTTTTGCTCCTTAATTGTCATTGACCCTGGCAGTGACCCGACGAACTTATCACCATGATCGACCAGTAGGCACGCCTAATGACACGGATGCACGGAACAGAACGATAACACTCGCACTACACCGACCCAGAATCGTGTTTTTTTGAGTCCGATACCACGATAGGTACGAAACAGGTTTGAAGTAATTACATACGGCACTGGGAACTGCTATTTTTATGAGACTATAGCATTCTATAAAAGACCTTTCGACGTCAAATCGCGAATCGGTAAACAAAATTCCGGTGTCGGGCTGCTAAGCACGAGGTCGTGGCATCGCATCCCAGCCACGGCAGCCGCATTTCGACGGGGGCGAAATGCGAAAGGACCCGTGTACTCAGATTTAGGTGCACATTAAAGATCCCAAGGTGGACCAAATTTCCGGAATCCCCCACTACGGTATGCCTCATAATCACATCGAGGTTTTGGGACAAAAACCCCATAATTTAATTTTTTTAAAAAGAAAATTCCCAGCCGGAAGACTTTAAAAATGTAGTTTCACTCGTTGCATTCATTACAACGTTTACTTGTCAGGGTTCGCGCTTTCTTCTTGCCAGAGTTATTATCTAAGCTGCGCCAATAGCCGCCGATAGCGCGGCGCCGTTCGCGCGTCCCCGGTCAGGTGCGATTGATATAGCGAACGCAGTTTTATGTGGACTTGCATAATCTTAAGCTTGCGGTACACGAGCACGACCTTCGCTCGTCGAATTAGATGTCGGGGCTTACTGATATATGCAGCCCCCACAATAAGCGACTTACCGCGCATCTTGGTCGACTTTCGGTTACCGTATTCACTCGTGCAAGGCCTGGTCTTGTCACTAAGGGCGCAGGGCGATGAATGAGAACGAAAGGGAGAACGAAAAGACGGCAACGCCTATACGCGAGGTATATACCACGTGATGTTCTTATCGAGGAGAAACGTACGACCCATCCACCTCTAACTTCGCAATGACCAACCTGCACAAGAAGACAGAGACGATACGTTTGGTCTCTGCCACAATCCTGTGCATTAATGAGCACACCAATCTATTAAATCATCCCGAAGTTGCAATAACGACCGACAGTTCGAATATAACGAACAATTTGTGCAATATTTCTACCAATGTCACGTCCGCGAATTCAGATCTTCATGAAGTGGCGTCAATCTAAACGGTGCACAGAATTCGTTAGGTACGACAAACCACTTCGAAAAAAAAAGAAATAAAAAGAAAACGGAAACGTCGACCCGTTGTTTTTCTCCCCGGAAAGGCGTCCGCGTCATTCACGCCCGGGGCTAACGTAAGTCCCAGTCCACGGCGGCCACGTGCAGTGCCCATCAATCACAACCAGACCGCCTGTGAAGACCGCCGAGCCCCTCTCTCATCGACGAGTGAATTGTTTTCTATCACGCGACACCATCGGCGGCGCGCGAGGAAATGGGGCCGCGTGAGTGAAGACACGCCACGAAAATATATGCCGTAATCGCGGAAAGCACAGGCGCCCTTCGGGCTGACATTTTTTTTTTTTTTTCTGCTGCAAAAAGCTAATAACGTTAGGCTTATATCAAAATAAATACAAATAAGCGAAAGCCCTTTACACTCTGCCTCGACCATGCAGCTGGATGGGCTGAGAACAGCCTTGGTTTTCCAGGGAATTTCCACGGCGTACTTTGGGAGCATAATCAAAGAGCAATTAATACCGAATTATATTGCGTTCCTCACTGCTCCGTTCCCATTGTAAAATGGCAAGCACTTACCTGCAATATTTCCGACACAGACTTGAAGTGCCACTTTTCTCTCCCGTCTTTAACTAAGTTGGTGCCTCTATAGCCTCAAATTACTGGTGCACACTGTGTCCTTCAGTGTAGGAACTCAAGGCTTATTGAGTGCTTGAATACGTACTTTTTCATTTGATTATATGAAACTGATTGCTCGAATATGACGACGACTGGCACGCGTACGTGATGAATGGTCGTGAGTGATGTATGCACGAGAACTTTGCCGCGAACGTGAGCCTGTCAAGGGTCTAATCCTTCGCGTATATAAAGCTGTATACGACGTCCAGCGCTCGTCCCGGTGAACTTTGTATTTTTAGTCAGAGGTAATATGAACGCCGACCGCAAACAAGCGAAATGCAAGTGGTTTCTGCTCCCAGACGTCTTGAATTTTTGTCGTTTGAGGTCGACGTCCATACTACTTTTCGCTATGATTAACTCCAACCAGACGATGCTTCCGTCAAGCCGGTGTCTTCGGTTCGTGTTTGCTCGTCCTTAGCGCAGTAAACATGTTTTACACACGTGATCTTCCCGTGAAAAATAGCTGTTTTAAAAAAAATTTACCTATAGACATTAGAGGGCAATAATCTTTCGCTTGCTTCCTTATATATATATATATATATATATATATATATATATATATATATATATATATATATATATATATATATATATATATATACGACAAGTGAGGGGTTTCACCGAGGGGTCCGATATTTATTATCCATAGCACGAGAAGCCAACAAACAAAGACACCAAAGACAACATAGGGGAAATTACTTCTACGTATTAATTAAATGAGAGAAACTTTAAATTAATGGCAATGAAAGTGGATGAACAAACAACTTGCCGCCGATGGGGAACGATCCCATGTCTTTGCATCACGTGTGCGATGCTCTGACCAACTGAGCTACCGCGGCGCCGTTTTCGCATCTTCTTCGGTATACTACAAGAACTAACCTTAGGAGTGTTAGCCAGTGCAACCACTCCTCCTATATATATATATATATATATATATATATATATATATATATAAACAATGCGCAAGAAATTTGAACAGAATCTGAAAAGGAACTTCGATATCAGAGCACCATGAATTATACGAGCACAGTTTCGAAGTTTCCTCCCTACCGCCACCTGTTTATTGTACGTTTTTGTTCTTCTTTATATTCTTCTTGGCTGTTGTGAAGCAGAGCGCGGTCGCATACGAACAAGGTTGCGCGATCGGGAAAGCCAACTTTGTCGCACTGTATGTATACGCACCCGCTCCAGCAGGATGCAAACGCGGAGCTTTGAAGACAGCGCATGACAGGTCAAGCGCGAAGCGAAGCGGAGGAAACGCAAAGAAATGGCACGATGCGGAACGACGACCGAGGTTGCACCCCGCAACCACCACGGAACCACGATCTCTGAAGCGTGCCGTGATTGTGACGCTAGCTCGAAACCATCCATACTGTCTGCACGTGCAGGATACTTGGCGGTGAACTTGCCTTATCTCTGCTCTTGGTTTTCGTGGTTGTGCTTCCGATAGAGAACCGCTCGGTCGATCACCTTCGGGGCTACTTTCACTTTCGTGCAACTTCATGCCCGCAGTGATGTCTCGTTGGTGCGACGGGCGTCCTGTCAATGAACTGGCCAGCTATATCCCACACAGAAAGTAATATATGCCGAGAGTGCTATGTCGAGAATACGGTGCTTGGACGTAGAAGCGACGTCTATGCCACTCGCCACCCACAATCTTACAGCTATATAGTCCAGTCAGCATTCTATATCGTTCCCATTCTTAAACAAAAAAAAAAATTTTTTTTTCTCACTCACACGCAGGCCTCTGCACATCGCCGTGCTCCACGACGACATCACCCTAGTCCAGCGGCTCTGCCGACTCACCAGAGCGGCGGGTGCCAGCGTCGACGTCTTGAACAGCCTCAGGCAGGTGAGAATAAAGCACTTGCGTCACCACTGTATGCCACAGTCAACGCACAAAAAATAATCCAAAGGTTATTACGTAAGTGACAGCAGCTGCCCTTGTACAGGGCGTGCAGCTATCCGCGTTCACTCTGACAGGCGCTTGAATGAAGCGTCAAGAGTGAGGTACACACTGTAAACACTGCAAGTAAGTAGAGCTCTGCTAATCTATATATATTTGTGTATTGCCACTGCGCCAGCGGTGGTAACGCAACGCCGATTACACTGCCTTAAAACAGCACGCGGTCGCCACCCGAGCGACTCACAAGTATATGACGTTGGGATAACCGTTTCGAGAAATCCCATCTCATGTGCGTTAGTTAATGCAGCGCGGAACGTTACGTATTGCGTGCGTGTGTGGTTTGTAAAAAAAGCAAATATGTCGTCGCCTAGCTGTCGGCGACAGAAATGAGTGCTTGTCTTACAGTTCCCCGTCGATGCAGAGAAAAACTGTACCGCGAAAACATTGTTTCAGAAGTCAGAAAACGAGACAATACGAGACAGAAAAACGAGACAATACTTTAAACAGCTAGAAAGACGGAGTTATCACGTTACACAAAGTTCTCGACAAAATTCAACCTATTGTTGCTTCTTTTGTGACTGCCACCGCAAGCGAACTCCATCCAAATAGACATCGCGCCAAAAGAAAAGAAAAGAAAGAAAGACATTTAATACCGTTTCTAATAAAATCTAAGGACATATCTACTTACAACTATTAGATAAAAGTTGACAACATATGTGCGAAACAAACCTCTAGAATATATAGCAGAAATCGGCACAGATTGGAAATTGGTATAGATTAGAAATCGGCCAAGATATTTGAACGTACTACCTTATAGCACGCTGAAAACGGTCGCGCACCACTCCGCGGTCTCTCGTGACCTCTGCGTTGACAATTGCGCAACCCGTCGGGAGAAAACGCAACTGTCGCCAGGAGCCTATGCGCAACGGAGGAAAAAGAAAGCCGGAAAGAAAGGCAGCCTCGATGTGAAGTCATTTTAATCAGCCAGCACACGTTCTCGTTTTTTTTTTGTTGTTGCTTTCTTTCAGTTTGAGTAGCACTCAAGCTAAAGAGAAACCTTAGCAAGAGGGAATTAAAATAGATGAACATTTGTGCGCCCAGCAGAAGAGCACGCGCACACAAGAGGCTATATATTCAAGTTACGGTATCTATAGTATACATATACTTGCATGCCTCGCTATAACCACGAACGGTGCGAAAACAAGAGCTGTCGGCAGCAAATCTTGTCTATACCGCAAATACAGCTCGCACTTAGGAATTGTTCGTGATTGGTTGAAGGGGCCCATGCTCCGATCAATCTCAGGCCAATAATAAATCTCACTCGTGTGCAAAAAAATTTAAAAGGAACTGCACTCGCCTATACATCTGGTTTCCATAAGTTCCGCAACCAGCATCGATTCTTAAACCGCTTGTTTTCACAAGTGGATCAGGCGATATATTTTTGCAGTGAAGCTGATAGCCTCTCGTTGGTCAGTATTTTTCGTGTCCATGTCCGTGGCAAAAATGTGGCCAGATCCCGGAGTTAGTGCAATACCGGGCCGAGCGGCGGTGGAGGTGAAGCAGACTTCAAGCACCCAGCAAATTGTAGCGAAAAGTGCATACATTTTTTAAATCACGTATGCAACATACAGAACATCATTCGTTCCAATAAAGAATAAAAAAAAGAAGCATCCGGATCACATAATTGATGATAAAGCGCCACTGATAACAATGCGAAACACGTAGCAGTACCCTCATATCTTTCCCGGTAAAGATTACTGTTGCGTAATATGCCGCGGCGACGGCAGCTTGCGACGTAGGGAGTGACGTCTCTAGCCTTTAGTATATAGAAGAACTAGCCTAGCAACTGATTTCATTGTTTTTGCAGCACCTCTATAGGTAGGCAACGCATAGTTAGCACTTCCGAGGAGCAGCATGAACACGAGGATCGGCAAAGGGAAGAAACACAGCAATAGGACCGGCCGCGGAGTACTGTCAAAATTAGCATCCCTCCCATTACTCTAAAGCAATAAGGCATTGCATGCCCTCCCCCCCCCCCCCCCCCTCAGCAGTTGTATTGGTGGTTTTCAATAGCTTCGCTGGACATGCACTTTTGCAGGACATCCACTCTCTCTTTGTAGTTGTTACAATCGTCAATTTTCAGAAGTGATCACAGGATGGCTGTCCACCGAATCAGGTGAAATACCGTAACAGAATATTGGCGAAACTGGCTCACAGAGTGAAGGGTGTTCCACGTAGCCGACTTGCAGTGAAATGTGCATTGAAAATTGGGAACGACGACACAGCGCGTTTCCGATTTAATGAAATTTCGTGCTCTTGACTTCTGCAATATGGAGACACTCCGAGTACAAGAATATAACTGACACAACTTGTTTCTGGTGAAAATAGCCTACATGCCAATATTATGATAGTCCAAGATAAAAGAAAACTTCCGCATTCAAGGTACATCCTGGTAGCGCACAATGGCGCAATATTCCTTCCTTCATCAGGGCCGTAATAGGCGTAACGTTGAATCTCGTACTCAAAATCGTGCGACGGCACCGTTTTGAGACCAGCTGTTATTCAAACGTTGCAGTAAACAAAGACAAAGAGAAACATGTCCAGGTTCCCAGGAATTGCCATTTCATTGCGATAGCAATTATATGAACATTCCGGGCGCATTTTTGCCGTCGCCGAGATGTTCCGTACAAAGTCCAAGGGCGATACCACCATCGCCGGGCGTCGTATGCTGCATGTGTGAGTGAAAGCACGTGAGGGAAGCCGACGATCCGGCTCAATCTGGCGTGCGCGGACGAAGCGTTGAGCAAACACGCCGTCTTTCGTCGCGCGAGAGGACGTGAGAGGATGGGAGGGAGGGAGGAAGGGAGGGGAGGCGGCGTTGCGCTCCGGCAGTAACTGCGAATTTCGCGACCGGGCGCAACGGGAACTGACTATCGCGACTCAATCTTGCGCGCCATATATGGAGGAAAGCGGGGAGGCAGCGCGGGAGCGAGGGGAGGGGTGCGGTTTCGACTCCGCCAAGTGCGTACTTTGCACGGTCGCGTGCGCCATATCTTGAAAGGGATCTGCAGACGGCTCATACCTTTGTGCGCGCTGTGATCTAGCCGCTCTTGCGTTGAAGCAATAGACGGCACGAAGGTCACGTCGCTCACTGCCGCTGCCGCGCTTACACCAGCGCTTTGACAGCCAATGTCCGCGCTCATCGAATGTGATGTGTGCATGCTTGCTTGTGTGCGCTGACACCATGCTTGTTAATTGAGTTAGTAAGCAAAAAAAAAAAAAAAAATATATGCGGTTTTACGTGCCAAAACCACGGGCTGATTATGAGGCACGACGCGTAGTGAGGAACTCGGGAATAATTTGGACCAATAGGGGTTCTTTAACGTGCACCTAAATCTACGTACACGGATGTTTTCGCATTTCGCCTTTATCGAAGCGCGAGTTAGTAAGCGAATGTTTCCAAGAGAACGGAAGCGCAGTCGAGGACGGCAGACGGCTATAGGTGGGGCCTAACAGCGTTGTTAGGAAATTCGCGGGCGCTAGTTGGAATTGGTTGGCGCATGACAGTGGTAATCGGAGATCGCCGGAAGAGGCCTTCGTCCTGCAGTGGACATAAAATGGGCTGGTGATGATGATGATGTTTCCAAGTTTATACGGCCGATAAAACTACTATCCTTACTTCGTAAATAGCCGTCTACTAATTTGCTATCGCAATCGATGCTTTGCCTTTCGGGCAAAAGTGCGGCTTTTTTTTATTACCTAGTCATTTTCCCAGCACGAAATTCTCATCGCATGGTATATTTCTTCTAACACCTCTTCTTACCTCGTCTTGGGGGCGTGGAATTGCAAACTCTCCTTTCACGAAATGAGTTCGAATGATGGATAAGGGAATAAGCGTTATACCCTTTTTATCATGTTATGCGCTCGTTTTGACAAGCTTTCCATTCATTCACCGTCTCCGCTGCGCGTGGCACAGATCATTTCGCGAACTTCTTTCTTTTTTTCGGTGTAGCATTTAAATACGTCGCGCCTTCAAGGTTACGGGCGGCGACAATGCGCGATTCGTGGTTCTAGCCCGGTAGGCCGGAAAAACTTTGTAATTAACAGCGACACAGACCCCCATTACAGAAAAGAGTTACGGGCGAGTGCGGCAGGTTAAAAGTTGGAGAGGGTAAAAAAATAATAAAACCAGCAAGGAAGCGGCCAGTGTTTGCGAAGCAGCCGCAGCAGCAGAAGCGATGTCGGCGGAGAAGCGTGGCAGCTAATCTCTCACCCTCGCGAGACTCCGCCCCTCAACCCTTCCTCGGGCCGAACCACTTGGAGGAGGAGGTTTGCCGCCTTATCTTGATCGTCAATCCAGCACAGTGCGATCCTGTGCTACGTAATGGTCGGTTTTCCCAGGCGTCCACTCAAAGCGCAGGCATGCGGTCGCTCACGAGGCCAGCAAAAGCAGAACAAAGGGGATGAAGTAACGAAAGGCGCGGCATCGTGCGGGCGAGGCAGGGGCAAGCGAGGGAGATGACTTTATTTTACCATCGGCTCTTTGTCCGATCCTCTGGCGCTGGTAACACGTGCTTTGGGGTTGGGAAATCCCCAAGAAGTGCTGACTATACCCCACGAACATGCGGTGGAGATGTGTGGGGTGAAGTGGTCCAGCTCACCCACGAGTGGAGATGGGATGGGGGTGGTATTTGGAAAACATACGGCGAGGACTTATCGCGAGGACATGTAGGTGTGGGAGACGGTTGGGTAGTCTCTGCACATCTGGCAGGACGGGCCGGTGACACCGGCGGCATTTATAATATGTATGAAGGCAGGCTGGATTTCAAGAGGCCACAGCGCGAAATCTGGCGCCGCCGGCAGAGCCAAAGCCACTTTAAGTCGAAGAGCACTTACGGCTAAGAAAGAAAAAAATAAGGCGAGGGAGGCGAGCAAAAAGTCACTGGCTCTCTGGTACTCTGTTTCTCGCCGCGTGTGCGATCATTAAAGCTCTTTTGTGAAGAGGAGCAACCGGCGGAACAGCTCCAGGGTTTTCCCCCCCAGCCCGCTCCCGGCAACGACGACGATCGAAGCGGCGGCGCGGTTCATCTCCTTTTTGCAGCGCCGGCAGACACACACTCGGCGCACAGCCTGCGAAAAAGAGAACGCGTGCGCGCCCGACGCGTGGCTGGCGAAACAAAGCACGGAAAAAACAACGAGCGGGCTATACGGGGCGGGTTGGAGGCGGAGCGTCCTCCCCGACAATGGGGCTTTCCCGCCACACCAGCGACTGTTGACCCTCCCAGCGCGGCAGCGGCAGCTGGGGCAAAATGCTGACAGGAGGGACGCGATGTTAGGAGCGAGATCGAGGCCGGCGCACAAACGGGTCACGGTGAACGAACGCGCACTTCCGCTGGTTGTAGATGTGCGCGTAACTCGCGAACCGTCTGCTCGCGAGGCGTGCCGGCGCCCACCGGAATTGGTCGGTCGGCAGCGCAGCAGCGGAGCTGCTCTCCACAAGAGTGTCCAGGCTCTGGAGCCTGCACGGCAGTCGCTGCCACAGTTGAAGCAGGACGATGGCTAGAAGGTGTAACGAGAAGGGACGAAGAGAGCTTTACCAGAATGGGACAAGGCCTACTATACCTTGCGGAAACTTGACGCACGGGTTTAACGCTTGCGTGGACATGTAGCTGTTTGGCAGGGCTATAACCCTGAACTAGTGTTTTGGAACAGGCTGCCATAGATACTGAGTCACAGTTGCGGCCACGTCGCGTTAAAGAAGAATAAATGTATGGTATTAATCAAATATCGTCCTAAAGGCAAAAGTTCACAAGGGTATATGACAGGGCGACCCACAAAAAGCATGCGAAAAGCAGCGGTCGAACATATGCCTAAACCGGGCAGGATGTATAATATATATATATAAGACTCAGTGACAAGGTATGTGGTGCCGCTGCGGTGGTGACGATAGTGCACCAACTCCGAGCGGCTTCAAAGGTGACTGCACAAACACGCAAGTGATGAATCGACAGAAAACTGAACGAAATTGAGGCGCAATGTGAAGCAGTGCCTGTCTTGTTCTCGGTGTGTCCCGTCTTCGTTACCTTTACCCACTCGTAGTCGAATTGAATAACTATGCAGTAGTATCTATCTATCTATCTATCTATCTATCTATCTATCTATCTATCTATCTATCTATCTATCTATCTATCTATCTATCTATCTATCTATCTATCTATCTATCTATCTATCTATCTATCTTTTCTAAGACCTTCAGTTCATTGTCAGGCGAACGTGCGTGCTTACAGCATAGTGGCCCCAGCCAACTTAGCCCCGGCCCTCGTGCGTAATACGTCCCCCTCTGTCTCCGGCAGACGCCCTTGCACCTGGCGCTGATCGTGGGCAACGAGCCTGCCGTCGACGTGCTGCTGCGCGAGGGCGCCTCGGTGCTGCGCAGGGATCGCAACGGCAACACGCCGCTGCACCTGGCGCTCAAGTATCCCAGCCTGGGGTGCATGCGGCTCGTGCTCTCGCACCGGCTAGCGGCCAAGATCGTCGACGCGCCGGACTTCGACGGTGAGCAGCTGGTGCCCTCTAAATTTAAAGGAGTTTTCGCATACCGGCATACCAGTCATGTATACGCGTGGGCATTTATAGTGCCAGCGTTGCTGGTGCCATACTGATGCCGACTTCAACGGTCGCGATACACGGGCAGGCTAAAAACTATGCATTGAAAAATTGGGAATGCGCCGGCCAACGCCACTCTGTGCTATGGGCTTAAGTGAATTAAGGGAGACGAGAGTAGGTAATAAAATATTAAATATAAAGTTGAAAAGAGTGAAATTAGAGGTCGGAGGCGACAACACCGCAACAAACTTGCGAAGACGGGGATTCCGTCCCTCAATTACGGCTTTTCTCATAACCCGCTGTGTGGTTTAGTGACGTTCAACCAACAATTTATTTATAATGAAAATTCCGAAGGACCTGACGAATTAGAATGAGCAGCATTATAGCTACATTACTCGGATGTCCTATGCAATGCCGAATCGGCGGCGCACACTTATCACGTAAAAAATGCTTAGAGATGGCGTTAAACAAACTTATATTATCTTGTTCGCAGGTTACTCCCCGCTGCATTTGGCAGTACTGCTCAACAAGCCAGAAGCGGTCAGTCTCCTAATCAAGGCCAACTGTGATATCAATGTTTCTGTAAGTATGTCGGGATTATACCATCTCTTTATCTCCACATTAGCACCAATCACCGCCCAGCCACAAAATGGGCCTTGTCTGACGTGGCTTGTAATGCGGAGGTCTGGGTGATCAAACACTGATTGAGCATAGCGTTTTGCATGGAGTGTACAAAGACTTCCCTTCTTATAGAACCGTTGCAATTTATACAGAAGCCCGCGCAAGATCAACATGGAAGGGAGGAGGGAGAGGGGCGTGTAGCGCGACTACAGACGAAGGAAACGAAGACTACACACATAGCGCACATTTTGATCTTATCACGAACCCAAATCATTTAGCCCGATAAATGCGTTAGCGATTAGCAAAGTCCATGAAAGAACCTTTTCTAAAAAGAGGCTTCAGTCTAGACTATATACAGAAGGGGATGGAAAACATCAGTCTTCCTCTCTATTCAGAAAGCACTATCTAAGCGGTAATTTTGCAGGTCTTGCACTGAAATTCGTGCACTCGAAGCTAAGCCTAAAGTGATCGTTATAAAGCATTTCACATACAATGCAAAAATGTCGGCTGTAGCAGGTTTCTCATAACCCGCTGTGTGGTTTAGGGACGTTCAACCAACAATTTATTTCTAATGAAAATGCCGAAGGACCTGACCAATTAGAATGAGCAGCATTATAGCTACACTACTCGCAGGTCCTAAGCAATGCCGAATCGGCGGCGCTTAGGAATCAGACGCTCAGCTCGTACAAGTCGTGCAGGAGCAAGTCGATAAAACCAGTTGCCGCTGTAGTGTGCGATTATATTACGGTGCTGCGTTCAGGCATGCGAGACAGCGTGACAACAGGCCTCTTGCGATGCCGGGAAGCAATTTAGGCTGGTTGTAAAATGCTTAATACGATGCGAAAAACATCCCACGGCCTTTAGAGCGACCTAGGTACCGCGCGGAAAAATAAGTAAATTTTTTCTCATTTTTTTTTTTTCTCGCGTCGTTGTGTACTGTCTTACACGCGTTTATGTAACACACCTCTCGCTTCCGTTCGCAGGACGGCCGGAGCGGGCGGACGCCGCTGTACCACGCCATCGCCCTGCAGCGCGAGCACCTAGTCAAGCAGCTCGTGTCGCACGGTGCCAGCATCGAGGCCCAAGACTACGCGGGACACTCGTGCCTCGCGCTCGCCAAAGAAGCAAAGAGCCCCTGCCTGTCCTTCCTCCAGGCCAAAGGGTCGGCGCTCTGCAGCTGACCGCCACGGCGCACACGGCGCGGGGAAACACAGACTCGTATTCAAGCAACGGGCAGACCCTTCGGCGCGGGATGCCGATGAACGGCGCAAGTGCCAATGCGATGCGCTGCCGACAAGGGCACACCACTACAACTCTGCGGAGAAACACGCATCGAGCGAGACCACGCGCGCTCAGTGATGCATAACTGCCAGCTATGCACCTGTGATTAGCCACTCCTGGACTCTTTTCACCGGCTTGCAGAAGCCTTCAAAGTCCATATTGCTTGCTGCCATCTACAAACTCTACAATCCATCATACTCCCATCTTCCTTACGTAACGCCGCAAGCTGGGCCCGATTACAGCGGCTAGTGAAGCCTGCTAAGTGAAACGTTTACAGCACTTTACACAAGCAAAAGCAGGCAAGGGTGGCACATTCCCACTTGGTCATGCAGTGTTTGAAGCCGAGTGCCATAGGTTTTACAAATGCACTGGGGTCCCAATGCTGCACTGCAGATATGCCCCCGGGAAGTTCCAGTCAGCATTGCAATGAAGGCTTTGCAAGCAAGGTAATTAAAGTGTTCTGGGAGTGCTATGCACAGTTTGGATATGCGGTCCAACTCCTACAGTGAAGACAAGCTCCTCACCTAGTAGCTGACGTGTGCAGCTACCTGTCGTGAATGGAGGGACACTGAGAACATACCGACCATCCTACGAGAACGAACTTCCACAAAGTGTTGTGGTCCCGTGTGGGGAAAGTGTTTGTGATCCTGTTGAATGCAACTGCGCTGGCACTGGCATATTTATTAAAATTAAAAGGACTTTTGTCAAGTATTCTTGGTGTGCACTGACCAATGTTTTTTTGAACCTCAAACG
This sequence comes from Dermacentor andersoni, assembly GCF_023375885.2. Classification (NCBI taxonomy): domain Eukaryota; kingdom Metazoa; phylum Arthropoda; class Arachnida; order Ixodida; family Ixodidae; genus Dermacentor; species Dermacentor andersoni. The sequence continues at coordinate 191,863,992 of NC_092818.1, read as the reverse complement.
AAGATATCTGGTTTAGTCCCCCGAAGCATCGGATGAGCACTAAAAGAAATGCAGAAAAATACAACGAATACATAAAGTTGTGGTACTAAAGTTTGAAACAGAGTTTAACAGAAAATGTTTAGGTGAGGCTATGGTGAGTACAGGCTTTAGTATGATCACCCTTATTTGCACAACGTACCTTGAATTTAGCCATCAGTTTGAATGGGACTAATTGCTATGAGACGATTGCGATTGCTATGCAGGTTTCCCATTTTTAAAAGAAAGGCATTGTTCTCCAAACATCACATTTTCAAATGACATACACTCAAAGAAAAAGTCTTCAGAGCATGAAATTCAGGAAAAGTCGAAATTTGTTTGCAGCTGCTCCAATCAGCCTGGAATTCAGGGGTACACAGTGGTGGTCGTATGGGATTGCGTGCACTGCACATCTATTTTATAGCAGGCTGACGCATACATCATACCTACATTTTTTCACTGATCCTGTGCTCAGGAGAGGCACGTGCCCAGGATTTTTTTTCAGGGGTGGGGGGACCAACCCAGGGTTACATTCCTATGCAAATGAGAGTGGGTGCCCGGGCTTTACTAGTACAAATGTGAATAATGCCCACTGTTCACCATAAAGACACGTAAATCCACAAAAGATAAATTAAATAAGGTGTATCTCACAGGTACGCCTGTGAGATACTCCTCTTCTTTACTTGACAAACAAGGAACCACATCAAATGGTCTCGCGCAGGAAAGAAGTGCAGGAAGAACACTGCCAAGAACTAGAGTAAATAAGCGAAAGTGTAAAATAAAGATTTCTAGTAGTGTTTTCTGAATTAGCTATGGAAGGATTATAGAGAAATATATATTTGCGGAAGGGTGTAGGATTGGGCTTGTTGGTAAAACATCCTTTAAAGTTTGTATAACAGCGCTTATAAACTGTTAGCGCTCTGTTCTCTCTTGTTTCTCCTCTGCTGTCCTTGCGCTGTCCTTCAAACTTTAAAGCATACTCGCGGAACAATCAGAGTTCTTTTGAAGCCCTCGTTTACTGCTCTACCAAGCGCCAAAACCGACTCGTATTGTTATTGGGGAAGTTGCGTAACGATGCGTGGCCGCCAGTCCCGTACAACCGAGAGCGCAGGTCGCTGCGACTCGAGACGCACTGCGCCCACCGAGAAAGGTTAGAAAAATACCCACATAAGCACAGCAGAGAAGTGGCTACGTCAGGCGGCTCGATTGATTATCTGATAAGTGTAGAAGTGTCATTCAACACACACAAGATCATCCTCCACTGCCGGTGGTGTTTTCTCTACTTCCTTTTTAAATAAAATGATGTTCATCCATAAATATTTTCGCCGAAGATGGTTAAATTTGTTAATTTTCACTTTTCCTTCCTGTTTGGCTGTTGCCTCGGCTCTCTTCCTTGTTAGATAGCTTAATATCTCAACTCCTTGAAACTCTTGTTTTCAGTTGCTAATTTTGCACGAAAAGTGCTGTACAATTAGGGAACAACGACACGACGTAACGGGCGACATTCATATTGCCTATGGGTTTAACCGTTATTGCAGGGTTTTATGATAGATGCTGTTTCGCGTGATATTATTTTCCACCTTATCTAACCCATATCACGGGTATTGGGGGTCGAGCTCCACCACTGGAAATGCTGGCGCCACCGTCGGCGTGATGTGGCATGAGGGATAACGTGGACACAGCGGCCGCGTCGGCTGCTTCGGAAGCGCCGAAGCGAGCTGAAAACGAAGGTTTAATGTCCCACCTGCGCTGCGGTTCTGATTAAGCGGTGAGGCTTTCCCGCCTTGGGTGTCTGCTTGACAACATTTGAAATCGCTATAATAAATAGTGGCTGCCTTTGGAAGCGTGCAGCATGGTAGGCAACCGTTCGGTGCCGCAGTTCCGGACGCACGCAACAGAGCCCGGTGTCAGCCTTATTCACACGTAGCCAAAGGACAAGAAGCCACGTGAAGCTTGGCTCGCGCAACTTACCGGCAAACAGCCATCGGCTACAACTCGGATATACAGCTAGCACAGACGCGAGGAAGATTTCTGCTACGGCGCCGGGACTGTGCGATGTTCGAGTAGCAGAAAACGCGCAGTGAGACGCTCGCCCGCGCTCGCTGCCCGGCTAATGTCATAACAGTTTGGTCTATGAACTTATTGATGCTAGATACTGGCAAGTTCACTATAATGGAAAGGGAGCTAGGGGTAAGAAGCACATTACAAGAAGCCTGGCGAATGGTCATGTTTTGTGTTATGAATTAACGCAGTGGATTACGATACAGACACAGCGGGAAATCGCACGCTGCAGAATCCCGGTAAACATTGAACCGTCGCGACGGCACATCACAGTCGCCATAGGCGTCGAAGTCTATATAACGAAATCATTTTTGAACAGCTCTAATAGCGTCCTCGCAACAATGGTCGCTTGTGTACTGTAAAACGCTCATATTCTGCGGCCTAAAGCTCACGGCACGGTGCGACAACGCGCTCCCAGTGAAAGCGAAACATTGTCCGCGGACATGAATGCAGACGCCGTCGGTCGCTGCGAACCCGTGCGATCGCTGCATTAAGGCTTCATTCTGTTATGCTCCATTTGGTTATACAGACAGTCCACTTTAAGAACATATTTGCCATAGTTTGCTCTCAGCGTTTGCCTGTACCTTTCACGCAAGAAGCCAGTTCGGAAGACTCAATCGCGGCGATCGCGCGCAGTGGCGTTCACTATACGTATTCGGTAAACAGATTCCCGAGTCAACGAGTCTGTAAACGATTCTGTGCTTTCAGTTTGCCCAAGATTATTATTTTGACAGTAAGGAACTTCCCCGTTTTGAGAGTACTTACAGAAATGTTCAGGAGGGCTGCCGCGTGGTGTTTTTACTGAGCGCCGTAAACCAAACCTATGAGGAGCGCGCCGCGTGATCCCTCAAACTACGCAAGGGAGGCGCTTCCGAAAGATGGCGACTCCGTTAGTCCTCGCCCCCAATATGGTTCCGATGATTTGCCAGCGTCGCGGCGAGCCGTCACTCGAGAAAATAATGAAGCAAAATGAAAAGTTAAACGCGACTGGCGTTTTCTCCGGCCACAGCTCGTTCCACAAGCATACATACCAGCTCGCTAGGAACTGAATCCCTTTCCTGGTCCCTGGATCAGTCTAAACAAAGAAGGTTGAACTACCGAAGCAACAGCGATGCGCGTGAACGTTCCAATAGATGGTGACAACTGAACGTATTTCGAGTTAGTCGCGCGGGCATCAAATCGATGACAAAGTTGGCTTTCGCACCCCAGGAGATGCCGATAACTACAGCCATCCAAAAGGAGAGAAAAAGGCAGCAAAATGTTAACCGCCCAGTAGCTGTCTGGTCTCAAGATTGATTTGGCGGCGCTTTAGGAATGTGTGTGAGGAGTGGTGGCGTAGGAGGAGGGAGGGTATGCTGCTTAATTTCGGGGTGCTGGGTACGTGCCTTGTTCAGAAGTGGGACTGAACAAAGTAATTTTGGAGCAATATATGGAGCAAGTGAAATTTCGCTTCGGAGTAGTTTGCAGCAGACAAAAATGTGTTTAGGAGCAGCTTGGAGCACACTAAATTTCATACTGGAGCATTATGCAGTAGATAACATTTCATTTTGAAGCAGTGGAGCAGGTCAATCTGCATTTTGGTGGAATGGCCGATGGATATGGGATATGAAATATGGCAGCGCACTTCGAAGCCACGATGAAATACAGAATAAAACCTCGTTAATTCGGATTTTACGGGACCGAAAAGAATGTCCGAATTAACCGAATGTCGGATTATCGAGGGTATCAAGAAAACAATAAACAGATGCACTACGTCAACATGCTTTTATTTACTGAATGTATCAGCAAATACTGTTTCTGTTTTGTCCAAAAGCACTTCGGAAGCTGCAATTCTCGTCATCTCGCGACTGATTAGCGCTCGCAGCGGCGAAGGCCTCGCGACTTCTTTCACAGCGCGGCCGCTGCGCGCGTCTTCATCTGAGAAACGCTTTTGACTACCGCGCGCACATCCCTTTATTTTTTTTTTGCCAGGTCGCCGCCCATCGCGATGTAGACGGTGCTCTTCAACCTCGACAGCTTTCTACCGAGTCAGAACGAAACTACTGTTTGCCGCAACCGCGGCGGAGGAAACCGCGCCCGCTGTCGACGCGATCATTAGATAGTTTTAGATTAGGGGACTCAAACGGCTTGCGTCCCCTAATCTAAAACTATTGACCGCAGTCGCTATCGACGCAATCATGGACGGCGACTACGAAGTTATGAAGGCAAGCGGCCGACGCACCTACCGAGTCAAAACGAAAAAATATGGCAGTCACTTTAGCATGCGCCAAAGAGGGTGAAGACGAAAGCCTGCGCACTCAAGAGACATTCATTAAGTCACTTGACATTCTCATTCGAATGCATTGGTACTTATTACTTGTTTTCTCTCACCAAGTTATAGGTTCGAGTGCCTGAATTGACTGTATTTTAACTTTGTTTTATTTTTGGTATGATGACCGCATTACTTTCGCATATGCTTCACCGCGTAACATTTCTGTAATTGAGGCGAAGCTAATTTTAGGGAACCGGCATTATGCAACGCCCTGTACCACAAACGCGGAGTCTGTACTATTGCTAGGGCTGCCAGCGGATCCGCGTGCAGCGCTGGCTCGAGGCGGCGAGGTAATAAGAACGGCGGGAGTGGTGGCTTTGATTAACATTTCGGACCTACGGTCGCGGCAAGAAGTCCGGAAAATCGGACAACGAAGGGCTCTTGCGTCCGAAATTTCAGACGTTCTTATACATTAACTCTACAGGGTACGTGGTGGTGCCGCGAAACCGTCCGAATTATCGGGTGTCCGGAAAGTCGGTCGTTGACTGTACACTGGCAACTCCTCCAGCCGACACGGCGTCTAACGACGATTCATCACGATCTCTGTTACGCGAGTCAGCATTACCGCGACTTTCGTTCGCTTTCAATAAAATTACAGCTAATTTTCCCTGATAGAAGGACGAATTCCCGGAGTACTTCCAGACTAGGATCCCCGTGAATTCCCGGTTTTTCCGATTGGTAGACACCCTGAATATATACCTGAGCTGACGTTCATGATTATAGCAGAAAATGTTTTCAAATTAGGCGGTCCAATCGACGCGGTAGCATTTCTGCGTCACCATATATATCACCGCAGACCCAGAGCGCTGTGATCAACCCTGGGCTCGTATTACGTAAAACTATTCCAATTTGTTTTACTGCGCATTTCTGGCGTCGCCGTGATGTTCCGTATAAAGTCCAGGAAAAAACGTGCGAGGATGAGCCGACGTTGGCGGCTCCATCTCGCGCGCTACTGGGTATGGCGTAGGCGCGCGGGCCCCATCTTGAAAGCGATCTGGGATGGGGAGAAAGTGAGAATGCTTAGTTTCGTGTGCGCTGTTTTCGCCGCTTTGTTCGCGTTGAAGCGAGAGGCAGCACGAAGGTCAATTCGTTCGCTGCTGCTTCCACGCATCCTCACCCCCGCGTTTTGACAGCAAGTTTCCGCGGTAATTGAGTGAGATGTGTTCATGCTTGTTAATTTAGTAAGCGAATGTTTGCGAGCTTATATAGCCGATAAAGATACTATCCTTACTTCGTATAGTTGCCTACTAATTTTCTATCGCAATCGATGCTTCGCCTTTCGGGCAAAACTGCAACGTTTAGTTTCAAATCTGCCATTAGGTCAAAAAGGCTCAGGCCTCGCTCATATGGGCATAAAGACAGATTGGAATAGCTTTACGTTATACCGGCCGTGGGGACAGACTCCCGCCCACTGATTGCGCTGCAGCGCGGGCTTCCCCCAATATCCCGCAGGGATCCGTCCTTCAGCCTTTGCTCTTTATATTAACGACCTCCCTGACAGCATGAAATTGTAAACTTATTTGAGATGACTGCGCAATAGATCGTAAGATTAGTGACCCCATCGATTCCACTAAACTGCAAGAAGACTATCCATATGGTGCAAGGCATGGAACATGAAATTAAACGTGAATAAATGTAAATATATGCGCATTTCACGCCGCACTAATAATACTGACACAGGCATGTATTTTCTGAATAGCGCCCCTGTCTGTCAATTTCTACAAGTATCTGGGCCTTCATAGCACTCACGATCTATTATGGCGCAAGCATGTTGAACATATAACCTCTAACGCTAGTCGCACACTACGCTATCTGCGCAGAAACTTTTACGCCGTTCCAGCATCTTTAAAGCTTATGCTCTACAAAACACTTGTTCGCTCAAAAGTGGAATGCGCCTCGGCCATCTGAGTCTCTCTCAATCACTAACTCTCTCCCTCGAAGCCATTCAGAATCGAGCGTCCCACTTTTATTCACTCTCGTCATACTAGCGTAACACTCATGAAGCAAACCCTTAACATACCGGAATACGTCGCGCATACAGTCGCCTCTGCCTTTTCCACAAGATTTACCACAACCTGGTATTAAAAAAGAAACTTTTAACACCGCCTTCGTACTTTTCATCCCGCAGCGATCACCTTCATACAGTTTTCGTGCCATCTTGTACAAACGCGTACTATTCGTTTTTTCCTCGTATGTGCAATGACTGGAACCACCTTCGCGCATCGGTCGCCGCTATTACAGACGCATCGAGGTCGCCATCTAACAAATCATTTATTCATTGTTCTGCATTCTTTTTCTGTGTACGTACCACTACTTTCTGTAGCGCCTATGAGCCTTGAAAGTATGTAAAATAAATAAAGCTAGTTCGCTCGCAGTGTCCTCGGCCTACTTTTTGTTGTCTATAGGGAGTGCCGCGCCGCTCGGCCCACTCAACCATATTCTAATACTCTAAAATAGCTGCCCTCGCCGTTACGACAAGCGACAGCGACAAGCGGGAGTGCACGGACGCGCGCGCGCGCCAGCCACTTGCCGGAAGCGCCGAAAAGTCCAGCGTTACAAGAACGAAAATTACGAGACGTGCGGGAGGCGCGGTATGGGAACGGCTGCGCTCTTTTTCTGAAAACGAATCCGCTCGCTTTTCGCGGCCGCTGCCGGAGCACACACGCCGAATCCTTTCTGGTGCAGCATGGCGCAATTTCCCTCAATTTTCTGTGTTTGTCGCAGTTTGGTGCAGGTATTAGCGTTTCTTTGGCGCAAGAGTCCCACCCTAGTGTTCTCCATAACCTGTGGTTTAAAAAAATAAAATAAAAAAAGGCACGTGGTGAGGAAGCATATCGTTCGTGATCACAATCATGTCCAAAATCTTATAACCTTGCCTAACCAAGTACTTAAAGGAAGTTCGCAATAAAAATTTGCCACTTAGTTACGATACAACATAAAAGCAGCATTTTATCCACTAGTTTTCTTGTAATGACAAAATTCATGCAGTCACGTCACCGGATAGCCATAAACCAAGCTTATGATGACTTTCATCCTCTCCAAGTCAGACTGAACTCCAATAAGAAATCTATAGAATTCTTGTATATAATATAATCACCTTTTCTCCCAAGGTAAAGGCAAGATTTTGGAAATTACACACACCACACACACACACACACACACAAACAGCAATCTACACAGTAACAGGACTGGGCACTTGTTCAAAATTTAACTAAACAAAAGCCTCATCAATGCGTAAATAAATTTTCCCGGCTCTTGCACTCTGAAGCACCAGTCCAGTTTAGTTTCCAAAGGGACATGTGTAATTGTTTCCCATTTGTTGCATTTCTCTTCTTGGCTGTTATGTCCAAAAAGTGCAATGGCAGATCACCACTGTCACCCTACTCGTCAGCATTGCCCAAGCTGACTGCCATGTGGGGCAGAATCACCCCCAGTTTCAACATGGCTGACGAAGTCAAAAGCGGTCCCCCTACACTCGCATTCGTAGGCTTGACTTTCAATGCCCTGTGTTGTTTGTAACTCTAATGTACAAGGTAGCACAAAAACCGATAAGTGGCTTCGAGTGCTACACAAAAGGCTGCTATTGTCGAAGATTTAACCCAAACACCACATAGAAACCAAGTGTCATTTAGTGCGATTCACTGCAACAATCACTCCCAATATTGCTTAATCCCTTAAATCTCAAGCCTGAGCTGTGCTGACCCTACCAATTTATACCAATACCACCAAGGACGAGCCCTGCTCATCCATATTGCAGTTCTATTGCTTTAACCCTCTATTGCATGAATTATGAAAAAGTCATTCTAAAAATCTTTTTTTCAGCTTTTATTATTGATTGAATGAACAAACACATATACAAAATGTTTCAGAGTTATAATGACTGTATCATAAAGATACAGCTTTGTGCCAAATATTGCACACCATGAATATGGCCGAGCGGTCTTGCTGCCATGGGTGAAAAACAAAGCTTCACGGACGGTGGTCTTTTTAGCGCGATGTTTGGAATGAAACGAAACAGTTGTTTGCTGCGTTCAGGCACAGATGAATGTTGCACTTCCTGCATCTTACCGACGAGTTCTTTGTGCAAGATGGCCGCTTACATCTTTGTCTCTTCTCATCAAATTCTGGCCAGTGGCCGACCTGGTCAGATCGAAAGTCTTTGGGTGGCATTGCAGCAGCTGGCCCCCTTGCTTTTTTGGCTTGAACCTGGAATTTGATGTCTTGACTAGAAGGCCTTCCTGGTTGATTGTTTGGTAGGCACTTGTTATGCGAGGTAAGGCATTCTGCAATTTCTGTTTTGAATTGAGCCAGCGGTAGCACTTGTTTCTTCCCCAAGCTGCTCCTGCACCCTCCTGTACAATAGCCATACTGCTACTACTGATAAGTCTAGCATATGCGTAAAAATTCGAAAGTGCCATTTCTTCAACCTGATATGAATGTGGTAAAGTCCGAGCAGTGAGTTCAGCAGGTTGACCCCGCCCATGTGTCTGTTGCAGACCTTTACTACGCTGGGCAATCAATTTTGTGAAACTCCTTGGCGGAGGTAAACCAGTGCTTACTCTTTTGGACTGAATCTCTCCTAACAAAGCTCCTTCAGTTCCTTTTCGCTTTTCAGGTGAGAGTTTAGTAGACGATTCGCCCTCACCGTACTGAGCGACAAAATTCCATCTTGTGATAGAGCGACCTGCAGCTTCGGGCTATTGAAGTAATTGTCAAAGTAAACCTTGCGTCTCACGTTGCGGAGAACAGGGTCGCAGAGCCTTACAACATTACCAATTGCGCCACAATCAGGTGTGCCATCTTTGATGACATTTTCTTGCCCGCTGTGTAGCTCAACATTATATGAAAATCCGCTGATGCCCGACAAAACAAAAATTTTGTAGCCCCACTGATATGGCTTTTTTGGGTTATACTGCTTCAGGCTACTTCTGCCTTTAAAAGCACAAATTTGTTCGTCCACAAAGAGATTTTCCTCAAATGGAACTGTGAAACAGTGCTCACTGTGTGCCACTTAACAGATGGCAGCACGTTACCATTTTTTGTCTTTCACGTTCATACTGTGCCAAATATGGCACACACCAATTTCGGGTTCTCTGCTGTAGTTGCGGACGAAATTGAGAAAACTAATAACGGGCTTGAATTGATGACACCATAAAATGTGCCAAATAATTTTTCTGTGTTTCTGCGGTGAAATTGTTCAGAAAAAAAAAATTCCAATTGCTCGTGTTTGCCCCCTCAGAGTGTCATGTCGCTTCCCGAAATCTACTTCCCCTCTGTTTTGCGTATCGCTCAAGAGATGGCAGCACTTGCCCATAATAAGTGCGCATAACTATTAGAATTACTCTAATGGGATCACATTCACAATTGGGCATCTCACACACGCCAAAGAAATGGTAACCGGTAAGTGCCAAATATGAGACGCCATGCAATAGAGGGTTAATCACCTTGGAACAAGCCTCACAGGTCTGCTCATCCTACTGCAGTGTTTGGAACTCATGCATATTATTTTACATTTTGCGTTTTACTGTTGAGAGTAAGCGAATATTATTCACAACTCTTACGTGCAGGAAAACAACTGTCTTTCTCAAGACGTGGTTTGTTATTCAATGAATTCACTGAGTACAATAAGTAGAGCATATGTTTAATATTTTTTCAATGAGCATGTTTTAAGCAAGCACTCAGGGAAGTAGAAGGAAATTTTAAAAACTTTTTGCAATTTTCCAATGAAGATTTTGGGAGTTGCCAAGGCAGTATAATTGCCAGGCAGCAATAACATGAGACTTCTCTATAATTTGTAGGCTTTCTATTCAACATCAAATAAGTTTTTGTAGACAGTAGCTTTTTGCCTCATAATTAGTGCTGCTGCAAGCATTATCAGACATTACATTTTCCGGGATCATGCATTCCTTTTCAGTGGCCCCTGAAACCTATGAACGGGGTTTTACTGTAACATTAATGTGTAAATCACTTTAAGCAAGCAAGCTGAGGTAAGCAAGCTGAGAATGACGTTACCAGCACTGCATTATATATTTACGATTTCTCTTTAAACAACTGCCACCACTATCAAAGTGAGTAGCTGTAACACTGATGGTGGCAAGGTTATTTCTAAGACCAATGCCTGAAACAGACAATTTGGTTTATTAACAACGTAATTTCAATGTCCAAAGGGATGTATAAAGAGACTCTGAACTATGAACATGGAGATGTAGGTTTATTAACATTGTGTCTCCGAAAAGCAGGTACCAGATTGAGATGCCTCGTTCCGTCAATACCGTTGGCTGTGAACCAGTTCCAGTAACGACTTCATGAGTCTGTGTGCTTGTGTCTGTCCCATGCTACCTTCGGTCTCAAAGAACTAATACAACAAGCACGCAGTGAGGTAAACTCAAGTGGCAGAAAGCAGGGGAGTTCATACTTCTGCAGCAGTGGTGAAGCATTTCTCAGATGAAATGACAAGGCTATTGCACATGCGCCCATTCCAGGGAAAAGCACTCGAGTTCACTTGTAAGTACACCACAACTGACAGCACGGAGCAAGAGGGACAGCACAGTTGTAAATAGTAAAAATTATGGAGGGTTTAACAGGTTGTTGGGTAGTGCTTCGATGCTGTGAGCCTGTAAAACATTCTTTCGCAGTCGAAAGCCTTTGAGAATTGGCACCTTGATGGCAACTTACACGTGCTTCAAGAATTTGCTGCAACCCAACAAACCTTATAATGTCCACTCATAAAACTGCAATCCCTTAAGAATATGTCATACACTTTCGTGTAGATGTGCCAGCAGCCAGGTAAAAGGAGCACCCTCACTCAATCAGTTGTGCCATCACAGTTGAAGTAATTCTGAAATATCAGGTTGAATTTGCAGAAAACTGGCACACGTTAGCCCAATTTAGCTATTCAAAGTGTAAAACCAACAAGCTTGCATTTTTCACTTTAGAAGTCACTGCAAAATGAGAACCATTAAAATTTCTTCAAGCTTCTACTATGTGCACAAACATTCAGAGCGCATCTGCAAGTTCTTGAGAACCTAAATTTTGAATGCAAGACAATTTCACTTCTTTTCCCTGCTCTCATCTTCTAAAAACAATTGGTGGTTGACATAGCAGTTTTGCTACGGCTAGGAGAGCTGCTCAAAGATTATATAAGAATGCACTGCTTTCTTAACTGCACAGTGGCCTGCCACACATTACGAACAAGAAAAGCAACAACACAGCTGCATCAATAAAAAGCTGAACCCCATGCTTTAACCTCATCCGCCGCCCTGGCTCACGCATCTCCTCTCTGGCCTATATGAGGAGCCTCCCGAGGTACCCATGAGTGGGTTGTAATCAGAGCCACGAAGGCGGTCACTGCTGTCTTGACTACTCTTCGGCCTCCGTGAGAGCCCACTACACTCAGCAGAGCTCTCGTTTGTAGATGTGGCTCGCAGTTTCGAGCCCAGGCCACGTCCCTTCTGGAACTGCTCCCAGTTGTTGATTTTCTCTTGTCGTTTCTGCTCTTCAAGCTGCAGCAGAGAAACAAAAGGCAATATGCTTAAAGCAGAAGTTTCAAAATAGAAGATTAAGCTAACAAAAAGGCAACCAGCTGTCGAAATCAGCCAACCACTACAGTAGGACATCATATTGATAGTTACTCCCAAAGTTAGCTTACGTACACAAGCCACTTGTGAGACACTGACACAGCAACGACCAAGAAGCACCTAACGCAAGACTTTCTGCAGGCAACACAAGACCCCAGCGAATAGAAAGAGAGGTAAAAAGAAAGAATCCATGTGAAACAAACCTGCAAGATGCCAACATGGTCGCTTACAAGCCTAACAACTGAATTTGAGCTCGGCAACATCCCATAATGAATAAATAATAAAAAAAAAAAAATTGGCACCCACAGATAGCATATTAAACATGAGGAACAGGTGGAAAGAATAAAGGACTAGATGTTTAGGAAAAAGCTGTGGGCAGAAAGCATTGAGGGAAAATGGGAGGTGGCTACAAAACAGAAAAACAAACCCGAAGATCAGGGAATTAAGAATGAGAACACCAGAGAATCAACACAGGTCTTATAAAGTTTGAGAAATACTATAGTCAAAGCCAAAAAATATTCAATTTTGATTGCTCTAACATCAACGATGTGGACTGTTAATAAAAGAATTCACAGCATTTGTTCTGCCGTAATGCTGTAAACAGGCACACTCCTGTGCATTCATACCTAGAATGATCTGCGACAAAGACGGAATTAGTTTTGAAGTTTATAGATGAAATAAGCATGCAAGAGTGGCTGAAAATATGGTTGCCATTATACACGGGTTCAGTGAAGTGGTTGGCACTGCTGTGTGTATCTGTCCGAACAATCGAGCGGGCTGGCTCTCAAAATTGGTCAATGACTGTATTTGTATCTTTGAAACTGTTTCTGCCCCACGATGTACACAAACAAAGAATGTTAAAACTGTCTTTACCACAATCGTAAACATGCTTTAAAATCTGGGCATCTTACAATAAAATCGTAAAGTTGGCATCCATGTAACAATGCACCTATGTACCTATGTCTCACTGTCACAATACCCACATTACGCTGAACAAATTTAATTCCATCACTCTCACTTGTTGGTTAAGACCACTGTGCCCAAAAATATATGCGACTGTGAGCTCTCCACCCCTTGTCACGTTGCCACAGATTTTTGAGAAGTGTTTACCCAGATGGGGCCTGAAAAAGGCTTCACTGCAGGCTTGGAATGACGAGCAGGTTTGTCGCTCAAAATTAGGTTGGACTGCGCCCTCATGTACCAACCATAAGCGAGTGCATACATGTGATGTGCCACTGCTTCCTGAGCAATGAAATGGACAACAGCAAAGAATAGTCTATCAGGGGAAACTCGGCCATTTCCGCTTTCCCTCTTGCATCAAGGAGCAAACATGATGAGCCTGCTTTCAAAAACAGGAAACTGATACATGGTGTTAAGAAAGATCTGTTAAGAAAGATAGGCCAGCGAGTGGATATTGTCTTTTCTGCTCCAAATAGGTTGTTTGAGTTTTACGGGATGACTTGTCCAATAAGAAGAGAAACGAGTTTCCAATGTCAAACATCAGAGCCCCTTTGTCGACTACAGTAAGAATGTAGTGTATAGCATCCCCCGCTCTGTGGTCAAAAGTATGTAGGAGCAAACTGGTTTGTGTCTTATGGCGCATTTAATTTAGAGAACAGGAGTAGAGCGTGGCGCAGTGCAGTAAAAGCCGGAACACTCGACCCGCCACTGGAATGCGGCGTACATCCGGAGAGAAAGTTGGAGGGGACGTGCGACGAGAAATGTACCATATGACACACGCAATCGACGTTCCAGCATTCTCTGTGGGAGAGTGGCAAAACACGTGTAACCATGTTGTGATCGTCGGGCGTTCACAGGTTTGTGGCAGCGTACAACATCCATTTGTGCAATGCCGCTGCATCCCACATTTCCGCCTGGGAAGATTATCTGAAATCATGGATTGTTGGCTTCTTCCGGAAGTACGTAATTATTATCAAAATTCGAAAGCAGATTATCACTTACTTCAGCCCACAGGTGGAAAGACTTCCTTATTGTAGGGGGGGGGGGGGGTGAGCACCAGATTTCCGAAGCCAGCCATATATATATACACATATATATATATATATATTACACAGTGAAACTTCGTTAAACCGTAGTTGGCCAGAGCTAGGAAAAAGCATGTATTAAATGGTAGTACTGCTTAACCGAAATAGTGTGAGATCGGCCACTTACCTGTCAAAAACAGAACTCGGAGAGTGCGATGAGAGGGCAAAAACGTGCACTATTTATTTACTTTGCACAACAAAAGTCTGTTATTTTCGTTTGATGCCGCGGCGGTCTAGCAGCGACAACAGCGGCCTCAAACTTACTGAAGCTGCGCGCCAGCTTTTCGGCCAGCACCTTCTTCTTGGTAAACACTCGCATGGCAGATTCGTCATTGGTGTTGCACATTGACCGTGCATGGGCACGATAGCACTGCAGAAGTCGTGGGGCGCCTTTTTCATTGCAGGGTGCTGTTCTCGTCACGACAATTGGATTCATCAGGCTGATGTAACACGCAGCTTCTGCCACTGTCAGGCCTGAATTGCCCGTGATGTCGCTTTCTGTGTCATCCTCATCACTGTAGTTAGGCAACACTTCAGCAACAGAGGCAACGATGGCGAAAAGTCTAACCTTATAGCTGACAACTTTTTGTGGTTGCAGTAGCGCTGTCGAGTAACTCCTTCGCATTCCAAATGCAATACACCGTAGTCAACGGTAGAACCCTGTCGTGTGCCTGCGGCAACTTTGTGGCATGTTCAATAGCATGAACAAGCATGAGCACCTAGTGTTTTTTATCCAAGCTTTGGCATGACACGAGTTCTTGCTTACGCGATGCCGAAATGATGTTGATGCTGATGTGGCTTCACATGCAAATGTACAAGGCACTTGGAGGCCGTTGTACCGATCGCTGAGGCTTGTTGTTCTGACGGGCCGGCCGACAGGGATGACGCACCGTCGTGATTGCGCGACCAAAAGCGGAAACACCACGTATTAACCGATATGTACGCAATAACCTGGTACGGTTTATGTGGGTACAAAACGCATTATGTTCAATGGCCGCTGAGTCGAGGATTTGACTTATTTATTTATTTATTTCAGAATACTGCAGGCCAACAGTTATTGCCCATGCAGGAGGGGTTGTAGAAGGCATGAAAATGCACTGTGACATAAAAAAGAAAAAAAAAAGAAAAAGAGAAAAGAACGGCAGTTTAATAGATTTGCCGCTAATAAACAAGCACAAAAATATGTATACACATACACATATACATATTTATACATATATGCACATATATGCACCATATACAGCACTCATTCACTCAAACAAATGCTGTTCTAGAGCTTAAACAAAATTAGGGGACTGGAAAATGGCCCCTGGGAGACCGTTCCATTTGGAAACGGTTTTCGGGAAAAAACTGTGTTTGAAGGTTTCAGTTCTTGCAAAAATTGGTTCCAGTAAATGACTTCCTGTGTGGTGTGTTCGTCTAGATGATAGCTGTTTAAGTACTGTGGGATGCGACATGTTTATGTGCTAAAAAGTTATGCATGAACAACAAACGGGACATTTTCCTACGTACTTGAAGTAGATGGATGTGATTTGTTTTCATTAATGTCGTAGGTGAATCAAGCCTTTTGTACTTGTTATAAATAAACCTAATCGCTTTCCTTTTCACCATCTCAAGCTGGTAAATCTAATAATCTAATAAATCTAATCTAATAATGTTATCTAATAAATGTTATGTATGCAAGATGTTTAAGCTTACTTAAAAGCCTCTAAGAGGACTACTTCTAAACGAAACTAATGTTTAAGCGAGGTTTAATAAGGTTTTACTGTGTCTGTGTGTGTATGAGTCTGTGCGTATATATATATTACCTTCACTAATAGTTTCACTTGAAGAAACATTATGTAACCTCAAAGAATTGTGTATTTGAAGGAATTGTCTTTTACTTCACTATCACTAATACTGCTTCGCCGTTCCGGCGAAACTGCAGTTTGAGTATAAGCACTGCTACGCATGACTGCTATTGATTCTGATTTCTAGTGAATCCGGCTTGGCCTCATTTTGGTTACTGAGTGAATCATATATATTTATTACCTCTGCATGCAAGTGGTGATGTTTTCATTCCTTAATAAATGTACATTATTAGAATACTTTTTTTTTCATGAGTTATTAGCATTTCCTACTGGAAAGACATGCAATACTGAGGCACATATGATTCACGTGCATATCACACGCAATTGACACAACACTTTGCAGAAGGGGTCACTGAGGTATGCAGGTTTTTTTCAGGGTCAGAAAAGCATGCAAAGCAATTTGAAGCGAGGTGAACATACAGTAACATATTAATTCTCTAGGCATAAGCTATTCACACCATTAGCAATGATTGTTAGTTGGCTACCTCCTTCTCTTGAAAAAATATCTTTGTGCTGTGTATATATATTTAAATATATTGTGTCTGTACATGGTGTTGTTTGCAGTGGAAATTTTAAAAAGATGTGAAAAAATACGAATGAGCCCCCTCTGGTGCTTCTACTGTGCTTGTCTTCTTATTGTCGTGATTTGCAGAAATAAAGTGAAAGTATGAATTACAAGCCATGTCCTCTGCTATAGAGGTCTCTCTGATAAGAAGCAATATGGAGTAGGATTCGTAATCCATAAGGACATAGTGGGCAACATTGACGAATTCTACAGTATTAATGAGAGGGTAGCAGTAGTTGTAATCAAAGTTAATAAGAGGCACAGATTAAAGGTAGTACAAGCCTATGCTCCAACATCCAGTCACGGCGATGAGGAAGTAGATCAGTTTTATGAAGATGTTGAATTAGCGATGAGAAAAGTGCAAACTCGGTATACAGTAGTACTGGGTGACTTCAATGCAAAAGTGGGGAAAAAGCAGGCGGGTGAACAGGCAACTGGCAACTACGGTGTCAATTCTAGAAACGCTAGAGGAGAGATGCTGGTAGAATTCGCAGAAAGGAATAAGCTGAGAATAATGAACACCATTTTCAGGAAACGTAGCAACAGAAAATGAACCTGGAAAAGTTCTAATGGTGAAACAAGAAATGAAATTAATTTCATACTTTCTCCCGATCCCAGCATAGTGCAGGATGGAGAAGTGTTAGGTAGGGTAAAGTGCAGTGATCATAGGTTAGCGAGGACGGCTAGGATTCACCTCAATTTGAAGAGAGAAAGAGTAAAATTGGTGAAGAAGAAACAGGTCAACTTAGAGGCAGTAAGGGTAAAAGCAGACAAATTTAGGCTGGTACTTGCAAACAAATTTGCAGTCTTAGATCAGAGAGATGACGATGATGACAGAGGTAATGAATGAAACCGTAATGAGGCTGGCTTCAGAAGCAGAAACTGAAGTGGGAGGCAAGGCACCAAGGCAACCAGCAGGCAAGCTTTCCCAAATAACAAAGGACCTAATAAAGAAACGACAAAGAATGAAAGTGTCCAACTCAAGAGATAAGATGGAATTCGCGGAACTGTCAAAACTGATCAATAAGGCGAAAATAAGTGATATTCGAAATTATAACATGAGAAAGACTCGGGAAGCCATAAAAAATGGATGCAGCCTGAAGTCAGCGAGAAGGAAACTTGGCATCGGACAAACCAAGATGTATGCACTCAAAAGATAAGCAGGGTAATATTGTCGCGTATACTCTGCTGAAGTATACACACTGAATGGGGATCCAGGCGTTTGTCCTTCACGAAACGAAACCGTTGATGCGCGATGCCGAGACGAACCTCATTCTCTTCTTCTTTAGTCCCCTTGCTGTGCCACTGCATGTGGCACTACCCCCTCTTCAAAAAAAATAATAATAAAAGAATGAAAACATACATAGGCTTGACGTGAGAGCGCCGAGATGGCCTAGGACGAACACATAGGCTATAGTCACAATCACTGTGGTGTGCGATATAGTCACAAGGCACTGAGGGACGAGCAACAACAAAAACTAACCTAAGCGGCTGAAGACGTCGGATTTTAGCGGCTATGATACGGTTTCAACTGCACAACATGCACAATCTCGGATTGCGGTTGTCGACGTCGGGGAGGCTGGCTTCCGTCAGGAAGGACTTTGTAATTCACGTCGCTAATCCGCTGCAACACTTTGTAAGGTCCGAAGTAGCGACTCAAAAGCTTCTCGGATAGTCCTTTTCGGCGCACGGGAGTCCAGACCAAAACTTGATCGCCAGGTTGGAGCTCGACTTGTCGATGGCGGAGATTGTAACGTTGTGCATCGATGTTATGTTGTTTCTTTATGTGCACTCGGGCAAGCTGACGGGCTTCTTCCGCTCGTTGCACGAAGAGTTCGGCATCTTGGGCGAGATCGAGGTGATCGATGTTGTCGCATGGCAGCATTGCTTCTAACATAGTCTGCACTTCACGGCCGTAAACGAGGTAAAACGGCGTGAAGCGTGTTGTTTCTTGCGTAGCAGTATTATACGCAAACGTTACGTATGGGAGTATCTCGTCCCATGTCTTGTGCTGTATGTGTACGTACACAGACAGCATGTCAGTCATTGTTTTGTTCAGTCGTTCGGTCAAGCCATTTGTCTGCGGATGATAGGCAGTTGTCCGTCGATGGGTTGTGCAGCTGAGTTTAAAAACGTCTTCAATGAGCTGCGCTGTGAAGGCTTTGCCTCGGTCTGTGATGACGTGCGATGGGGCGCCATGCCGTAGGACGATGTTCTGTATGAAAAACTGGGCAACCTCGGAAGCTGTGCCTCGGGGCAACGCCTTTGTCTCAGCATATCGCGTTAAATAGTCTGTGGCGACGATTATCCACCTGTTGCCAGAAGATGACAGCGGAAATGGGCCCAGAAGATCCATGCCGACCTGGTCGAAAGGTTTGCCAGGTGGGTCAATCGGATTCAGCAATCCCGCAGGCTTCACAGCTGGCGACTTTCGGCGCTGACATTCACGGCAGGCTTGGACGTATCGCTTAACACACTCGGCAAGTTTCGGCCAGTAGTAGAATTTGCGCACTCTATCAAGCGCTCGCGTAAAACCCAAATGGCCAGACGGAGGCTCGTCATGACAGGCGAATAAAACTTCGGCACGGAGGTCTGCTGGAACGACCAAAAGGTATGTCTTGTTGGTGGCAACGGAGTTCTTCTTATACAAGACGCCATGTCGTAAACAAAAAGACTACAATCCTCGAGCGATGTGCCGGGGTATTGATGGGTTTTGTCCTTCCAGATGTTCGAATACAGGTCGTAGTGAGTTGTCTGCGCGCTGCCGTGTGGACAAATCAGTAACGCTTACGGCCCCAAGGAAAACACCGTCGTCCTCAATGTCTTGGTCGGGAGTGTCGATAGGGGCGCACGAGAGTGCGTCAGCGTCTTCGTGTATGCGGCCTGACTTGTACACGATGGTCACGTCGTACTCCTGCAAACGTAGACTCCACCGTGCCAGTCGCCCAGAAGGGTCCCGCAGATTTGCAAGCCAACATAACGAGTGATGATCGGTTACAACTTTGAATGGGCGGCCGTATAGGTAAGGTCGAAATTTGGCCAGCGCCCATACGACGGCAAGACACTCTTTCTCCGTAGTGGTGTAGTTGGTCTCTGCACGTGATAGTGTGCGACTTGCGTAGGCGATCACTCTTTCAATACCTTCCTGCCATTGTACAAGTACCGCACCAAGACCAACGTTACTGGCGTCTGTATGAACTTCCGTGTCCGCCTCCTCGTCAAAGTGGGCCAGAACTGGTGCTGACACCAGACGCTGTCGAAGTTCAGTGAAAGCAGTCTCTTGCTCTGAGGCCCAGACGAACGATACATCGTCCCTCGTGAGTCGAGTCAGCGGCTCCGCCATCTTCAAAAATTTTCGATGAAACGCCGGTAGTATGCGCAAAGGCCCAGGAAGCGTCGGACACCTTTCTTGTCGGTCGGTGTTGGAAATGTGGCTACAGCGGCAGTTTTCGCGGGATCGGGGCTAACGCCTTCCGCGCTGACCATGTGTCCCAGAAACATAAGCTCCTTGTAGCCGAAGTGACACTTCTGAGGCTTAAGGGTGAGGTTAGCCGATCGTATGGCTTCGAGAACTTGCCGCAGTCGTTTCAGGTGGTCGTCAAATGTCGCCGAAAAAACAACCACGTCGTCGAGGTAGACGAGGCAGGTTTGCCACTTCAGACGAGCGAGAACGGTGTCCATCATTCGCTGGAAAGTTGCTGGTGCCGAACAGAGCCCGAAAGGAAGTACCCTGAATTCGTACAGGCCATCTGGAGTGACGAAAGCAGTTTTTTTGCGGTCTCGTTCATCTACCTCAATTTGCCAGTAACCACTCTTTAGATAGAGAGACGAAAAATACTTAGCTCGCCGCAACCTGTCTAAAGAGTCATCGATACGTGGTAGTGGGTACACGTCCTTCTTGGTGACATCGTTGAGGCGTCGATAATCAACACAGAAACGAAGCGTTCCGTCTTTTTTCTTGACCAGAACGACCAGAGACGACCACGGACTGTGCGAAGGCTGAATGACACCATCATCTAGCATCTCCTTGACTTGGGCTTGAATTGCCTCACGTTCTTTCGACGAGACACGATAAGGCTGTTGTTTGATGGGGCGTGCGTCGGCGGGTGTCGTGATTCGGTGCTTCATGATTGGCGTTTGGCCCGCCTTAGTAGACCGAGCGAAGCACGCGCGGAACTCGTTCAAGAGTTCCTGCAGTGCGCTCTTTTGGTCGTCCGTAAGCTCGGAGTCTATATCGACGTCTCTGAGCGAACCGTCGTTTGTGTCCACTTCAGAAGCAAAGCACTCGACGATGTCCGTTGATGGTTCGGCGTAGGCGACGGCAGTGCCACGAAAAATGTGCCGATGCTCAAAGCTAAAGTTGGTGACGAGGACTGCTGTCTGGCTATCACGAAGTTCCACAAGGCTTCGTGCTACACAAATACCTTGGGCCAGCAACATAGATATGTTGCCTTCTACAATGGCTTCACTGTCTCGTAGCTCGTCGGACTTGACCGGAACCATAACACTCGCACGCGGCGGTATCGTGATGCTGTCGTCCGAAACGAGAAGTGCGGATCTGGGTCCAACGGCGTCGGTCTGTGTTGTTGCCCTTTGTGTCGAGAAAGTGATGCAGCGCTCGCGGAGGTCAATAATGGCGCCATATTCCCGGAGAAAGTCCATCCCAAGAATTAAATCGCGGGAACACTCGCGTAGAACCAGACAAGTGGCGAGAAAAGCAGCACCGCGAATTTCTACTCTCGCCGTGCATAAGCCAAGCGGTGTGACGACGTGGTCACCTGCCGTACGAACTGGTGCTCCATTCCAGGGCAACGTAACTTTTTTCAGAACGCTCGCCAGTTTGCCACTAAGAATGGAGTAATCGGCGCCGGTATCTACAAGTGCACTCATTTTTCTGCCGTCGATCAACACAGGTATGTCCAGTGAAATTTTGTTGGCGGGAACTGGTTCTGGCGTCGTCGTGTTCTCGCTGTTCTGCGGTCGGCACGATACGAGGTCTTCAGCGCGTCGAGTATCAGCGGCCCCGCCTCGGAAGGTCGCTGACGTCAGTTTTCCCGGCGTGGACTTGGTCATCGCCCTTGCGTTCTCCTCGAGGTGGTATCACGAGCAGGGAAATATCGCCGCGGTGAGGGTGAGCGTGACTGCCGCTGCAATACACCCGGCCTACGCTGCTGTTCAATGAATTCTGCGATGTCGGGAGGCCTCTGGCCAATCCTAGGTCGAGGCGAATCGATGGAAAAACCCCGCAGGTCGAGTCGTCGATAGAGGCACTCCCGATACACATGACCAGCTTCGCCGCAGTGGTAGCACAGCGGTCGTCGGTCGGGTGCTCGCCAAACCTCTGATTTCCTCGCGGGTGTTCGGCGGTCGTCGAAGTACGGTAGCGGGGTTGTCGGAGCGGCTTGCGCCGATTGCAACGCAACATAAGTAGGTGCGAAAGCTTGGGCGGGGCTCAGTAACGTTTCTGCGTAAGTCTTGCACCGGGATTCACTTGGCAGAGGTGGCGCTTCACTGCTGGAAAGAGATGCCTGCAGTGCCTGCTGTACTTGGTTGCGTACGACGCTGGCAAGGGAGCTGACTGGCGGCGGCGACGTACCGTGGTGCTCCTGCAGCTCGTCGCGAACCACTGAGCGAATCAGCTCGCAAAGCAAGGCGTCGGCGCACCCGAAGCCTACGGGCGTATCCGGAGTGCAGGCGGAATTTACTTGTCGGTTGTACATGTTCGACCGTTGCTGAAGCGTCTTCTTCATTGCGGTGGCTTCGGTGAGGAACTCCGCGACAGTCTTGGGCGTATTCCGAACAAGACCGCCAAAGAGCTGTTCCTTTACGCCTCTCATCAGATGATGCACCTTCTTCTCTTCCGACATACTCGAATCGGCACGCTGAAAGAGACGCGTCATGTCCTCCACGTACATCGCGACGCTCTCGTTGGGCTTTTGGACGCGTGACTGAAGGGCTCGCTCCGCTTTTTCCCGGCGATCGGGGCTGGAGTAAGTCTCCAGTAGCT
The DNA here is from genome assembly GCF_023375885.2 of Dermacentor andersoni. Lineage (NCBI taxonomy): Eukaryota > Metazoa > Arthropoda > Arachnida > Ixodida > Ixodidae > Dermacentor > Dermacentor andersoni. Next base: position 191,841,561 of record NC_092818.1, on the reverse strand, counting down.
TGCGCTGGAATTCAGGCCAGGATGACAGGGCACTTTCGCGGTTCACAAACCACGTGCGAGCACCATCTTGGAGGCTGAAGTAGACGTTCCTGAGTTTAGCGTTGTTGTCCCACTCGTTAAACGCAGCCACGCGCTCGAACTCCGCCAGCCAGTCTTCCACGTTTTCAAATATGTCGCCATGAAAAGCCGTCGGCACTTGGGGGTTCAGCAGTGTTAGGTAAGTCGGTGTCACCCTTTCCGTAAACGTCGCAGTGGTCGTAGTCATCACTTTTTCCGGGAGGTTTCCAAATTCTGGGGCGAGGCCTCGGATTCGCCGGCTTGTGCGGTGAACTGGAGTCAACTCCAATTGTGCGAGGTTCTTGCTGCCCAGTGGGGTCTCCTGCATAAGTTGGGTGTACCCAGCAAGCTCCACCAAATTGTCGCGTATACTCTGCTGAAGTATACACACTGAATGGGGATCCAGGCGTTTGTCCTTCACGAAACGAAACCGTTGATGCGCGATGCCGAGACGAACCTCGTTCTCTTCTTCTTTAGTCCCCTTGCTGTGCCACTGCATGTGGCAATATCATCACCAATCTCGAAGGTATAATAAATGCAGCGGAAGAATTCTATGCTGGCCTGAACAGTACCCAGAGGACTCAGGAGAACTCCATTCGAAACGATAATGAACAGTCTACAGAAACTCCTCCTATAACTTGTGGGGCTGCGCGACTCTCACATGTCCCCTGATATCCTGTTTTCCCCCATAGCTCCCGTCTCCTGCAGTGCGGCTTCGCCGCGTGGCCTGGGGCCCGCGGCGGTAGGTGTGGTTGAAGCGCAGTGTGAGAGATGGCGCGAGTGTTGCGCTGCTAACGCCGCCTACCGGCGAGGTTACTTGGCTGCGAAAAGGAGAAAGCTCTTCCTCTTTGGTTCGGGACGACAAGCAGCGTGGATGTCCAGCGCGTGCGCCAATCCATGCTTCTACGAGATCATCTCGCGAGGCCTCGTGCGAACGCGCCACCATTCGCGTGACCGTACGTGCGAATGACCAGGCGTTGGGATCCAGCATGGGGCGAACATATTCGCTCGCTATCCGGTCGCGGTGAGTCGGACTTCCGCGATTTGTTGCGCGCCCATCGGCATGTTTTGTGGATAGCAACTCGGCTAGCAGGCATTGATTTATGAAAGGTGCAATAAATGCCCTTGTGATTGTTTGCACTACTGTGTTGTTGTTCCTTTGTCCCAAGAGCACGGGGATGAGAATCCCACAAACTAGAGATGAGGTCAGAAGGGCCTTGCAAGACATGAAATGGGGAAAAAGCGGCAGTAGAAGATGGAATAACAGTCGATTTAATCAAAGATGGAGGAGACATAATACTTGAAAAACTGGCGGCTCTATATATGAAATGTCTATCAATTGCAAGGGTCCCAGAAAACTAGAAAAATGCAAACATTATACTAATCCACGAAAAGGGAGACATTAAAGAAGTGAAAAATTATAGGCCTATCAGCTTACTCCCAGTATTATATAAAATATTTACCAAAATAATCTCGAATAGGATAAGGGCAACACTGGACTTCCGTCAACCAAGGGAACAGGCAGGCTTCAGGAAGGGATTCTCTACAATGGATCACATCCATGTCATTAATTAGGTTATCGAGAAATCCGCAGAGTATAATAAGCCTTTCTATATGGCTTTCATAGATTACAAAAAAGCATTTGATTCAGTAAAGATACCAGCAGTCATAGAGGCATTGCGTACGTAAATACCTTGGAAAATGTCTACAGATTCCACAGCCACCTTAATTCTACACAAGTAGGAAGATACCCATAAAGAAAGGAGTCAGACAGGGAGACACAATCTCTCCAATGCTATTCACTGTGTGCTTGGAAGCAATATTCAAGCTATTAAACTGGGAAGGTTTAAGAGTAAGGATTGACGGTGAACACTTCAGCAACCTTCGGTTTTCCGATGGCATTGTTCTATACAGCAACACTGCAGACGAGTTACAACAAATGATTGAGGGCCTTAACAGAGAGAGTGTAAGAGTGGGATTGAAGATTAATATGCAGAAGACAAAGATATTTATAAATAGGTGGGCAAAGGAACAAGAGTTCAGGATCGCCAGTCAGCCTCTAGAGTCTGTGAAGGAGTATGTTTACCTAGGTCAATTAATCACAGGGAACCCTGATCATGAGAAGGAAATTCACAGAATAAAAATGGGTTGAATCGCATACGGCAGACATCGTGAGCTTCTGACTGGAAGCTTACCGTTATCTTTGAAAAGGAAGGTATACAATCAGTGCATTTTACTGGTGCTGACATACGGGGCAGAGACTTCGAGACTGACAAAGAAGCTTGAGAACAAGTTAAGGACTGCGCAAAGAGCAATGGAACGAAGTATGCTAGGCTTAACTTTAAGAGACAAAAGGAGAGTGGTTTGGATCAAAGAGAAAATGGGTATAGATGACATTCTAATTGACATGAAGAGAAAAAAATGGCGCTGGGCAGGTCATGTAATGCGCAGTAGAGGACGACACAAGACTAGGTGGTGTGATAAAATTAGGAAATTTGCGGGTGCCAGTTGGAATCAGTTGGTGCAGGACAGAAGCAATTGGAGATCGCGAGGAGAGGCCTTCGTCCTGCAGTGGACATAAAATAGGCTGACAATGATGACGAATTACAAGCAGTGCCCGTCCGCACCAGCAGTGATGCAGTAAGCTTTTAGCCACAATAAAATTTTAACTGAAAAGGTAGAGGCAACTGAAAAGAAACCTTAAATGAAGTGGGTAGTAGAACTCTGGTAATCACATATTAAGGAGGACTCTCACTGCCCCCTTCCCTTTTCGGAAAACTTTGGAGCGGGCTCGGGCCCTGGAGCCCACCCATAGTCGGCGCCTATGCTTCAGCCTGTTTATTAATCTGCGTCAATAAATATGCACAGTCACAGTAGGAAGAAGCACACTGCTCCAAACACCCTTCTTGGTTGATGCCAGCTATCGGCCAATAGCAGCCGTGCAGGGGAACCTGCTATATTACAAAATAAAGCATCCAGAAAAGAGTGAGGAGCAGGCTTCTGTTGAAAAGTGTGTTCGGGAAAAAAGTAACGTCGCACTCTGGCTTGCGAGCTCCACACGCCACGCACAATTGCAAAATTTGGCTGAGATCTTCAGAGCAGCGTATGCTATCCACAGACTGTTTTTCCACCAAGCTGCGAGTTTTCTCACCAAAAAAAAAAAAAAACATTCAGGACCCCTTTAAATGAACCAAGTTGTGCCACAAAATCTGCTGTTTTAATCAAGACAGCATTTATCTACATCCTTACCTGTGCCATTTTTTCTTTCTGCTTTTCAGCTAATGCATCCTGGACTTCTTGCATCTTGCGACGTGCCCGCTCCAGAGCTTCTTGCCGCCGCACAAATTCATCTGCGTCTGAAGGTCCTGCACGAAGAAAATGAAAGCGAAATAGTATTTTTACTCTTATATCTATATGTTTAAGGGGGCATTGCAACACTTTCTGAACAAGAAAGTACTTGCGATCTGAAGACAATGCTATCATGAGCATTGGAGTCAAATATTATTCTGTTGGGTGAAGCAGGAAGCCCACAATGCTGCACAAAAGATAGCTCTCTCTCTCCTGCGGGTGTAGAGACCCACTCTGTAATGTCCCGCATGTGACATCATAGACCACCACAATAGCCCACATATGTCTGCCACTGGGTGATTGTTATGAGTTAATTCAGTGCAAGAGCTTGCACAGGCATGCACACTCCTCTCGACAACCAGTGGAGGGGAAAGCGGCAGTTGTTAATGCATCTCCCATCTTGTCCCCGCTTCCTTGTTGCCCTTCAGACACAGATAGTGGCAGCCCGCTGAGGAAACCGGATGAAACTGCACCGGGTTTGCTATTGTCGGTTACTGCTATGCACTTGCATGGATGCTATGATGGGCAAGCAACATAATGCATTTTCTTGCTGTTTTAGTCCAGCAAGTCTTGTGCAAACTTCCTGAATTTTTCTCATATGTACAAAATATCCCTCATTGTGCCTTAAAGCTAGAAAAATCATGCAAGTCAGCACTTTTCACTTTGTTACTGGGAGCACCGTTGGCAAGAGTCTTATACAGATATGTACGCTTTTCGCGTAACATTCTAGAAAAAATATTTTGCATTTACCACATATCCATCCTTGCTCGAATTTTGCAGAAGGATTACATTTTTTTTTGCCTGGGCCGTTCAAAGTAACACTTCGCATTGCTACTCGCCTAGATTGTTAAGGAAGTGCAAATTTGTGTTCGTCTGCACCACCGAGCAATTATAGGAATCCAATTTTGAAGCGTATTCTCTGCCATACTGCAGACGGCAAAAGTGACATCACAGGCATGTTTCAGACTTTACCAACTCTGAGGAGCACAGATGAAGACAAATTCGCATAGCTTTTTTTTTTTACATACCTGGCAAGGAATTGCATAAATTTCCTAGATCTAAATAATGTCTAAAACTTGTCGTCTAAGTGCCTTCTGTTGTCTACACTTTGGCAGAGCATGTTCTTTGTGATTAGCTTCGAATAATTGCTCCGGGACGCATCTGAGAGTGCAGATGAAGACAAATCTGCTGCTTTTTTTCTTGACAAGGCAAGTAACAATGCCATGGGTTACAATTAATGGTCCAGGCTATAAGATGTGATCTTTCTGCAAGATTTTAGCAAGAACAAAGCTACGGGAAGCACAAAGTGCTTTTTCTATGACTGTATGCGTTCCATAATGGCTGATCTAAGCTTCACCGCAAAAAGATATGTATTATTGCGAGAACATTTATCACACAAAAATACAAGTATTACTAGCCAACAGTTTCAGGCCGCAGGACCTGATATTATAAAGTGGATGGCAAAAGATCTCAGGTGCAGTCTCCAGATATGGGCTGCCAGAGTGTGCCGTGGGGTGTTCGTGTACAAGATCGGCTGTCCACAATTCTCACTTTTTTCTACAATACACTGTGTAAATTTCACCACATTGCCCAACAGTGATGCGGCGAAGCTATATAAGGCCCTCACTGCGACGTTTCCTTTGTTAAACTCTCGTTGTTGTGTATCAAACATTTCGCAAGTGTGTCAGAATAAGAGGAAAACAATAACGAAAAATGAAAAAGACTATACTTTTGGCTGTAATGAGAACTTAACCACAATATCATTTATTATTTTGTTTTGGAGTGAAACGAATATATTTTTTATTGGTTTTTGGAACAAGGGGAAAGTCCGCAATTCGAAACAACTGACGTCAGGCAACGTCAGCAATAAAGCACATCTCAGGGGTTCGCATAAGCGCGTACTTCAGGCAGGGATAGAGCAAGCAATAGCCGGGCGACTGCTCTACTAGTCTAACCCTGCCATTCGGTGCACTAGCAGAGCAGCCTCGCAGCAAAACCCAGAGCTTGCATTCCGACGAGATTATAGTTCCGTTTTCTACGGTACAGCACTTTGTTACCAGTAGTTTTTAAATTCATTTAGTTTGTCTAAGTTTGTTTTATTGGAACAGCGGCCTTGCATTTTGGCGAGTACACTCGATGACGTGCTGCTTCCAAGATCATGCTCAGTGCCATGACTCAAGCCACTGGGCCTGATCTCAGAAATTCATAATTCATTTACTGAGAAAAATAAATACTATTTTTTATCATTACTTTGCTTAGAAAATTTCTGTATGCGAACCAAAACCATTATGAACCATTACGGATAACTTTCTTTTTCGTTAAGGAGCAGAATTGGAACAAAACATTTTTCAGTGGAACGAAGCTAAAACCAGAATGCAAAACAATTCGCTCCGACGCACTGCATTTTACAGGGTACACAGCACCTTCGATTGCCCCCTTCTTTACCATGGCCCGTTGAAGGCAATGAAATAATTGTAAAATGCTTGCCGAAGGTTTCGCAATATGCACACTATCAGCTCGCAACCGATAACCACGAAAGTCATAACATAAAAGAAGAAGAAAGTCTGCAGAGGCACTTAAGACTTGCTTACGGGTGAGAACGCGATAGCATTATAGTCCCTTTGATGAAATGTTTCTTTCCACACATTCCTTGTCAGTGCAAGCTCTCACCTGCGTTCTAACTGCGCCTCATTAAGGCCGAATCAAACGCACCAAGCATCTCAATGCACTTGCTTGTCAGTGAGGAGTTCATAATGTGAAGGACTGCTCAGTGATGTTCAATTGGACATTAAAGCTTTTAACCCTTTCCCTACCGTGTACGAGCTGAGCTCATGCACGCGGTTTGTGCTGCTCCCACCGAAGATGAGCTGGGTTCGCCCACGTTGGAACAAGCGCATGTGCACTTCCGCAGTCAAGCAACTCTGATGAATTTTGTTTAGTTCTTTTTGCCTTCAACAGATGGCATAGTAAAAAAATAAATGCATTCAAAGCTTGCACTTTTGCTAAGTAATGTTTTGATGCTGGCAACTGGGATTTAATAATGGCGTCCTCCTCTGAGCATGCGAGTGCGCGTGTCGGCAACGGCAGCAACGGCTCCGCTCAGGAAAAAGGAAAAAAATGCATTGTGCGCAAAAGATTTGTTGGACTCTGTCAGTGAAGAAGCTTGATTTTTCTCCTAGAGTGGCAGCGATGACAGCGTCTCAACATGTCGGCAGTGGACAAGGTTCACAGCCACGCCTGGCATAAAGGTACCTGTGACAGAGGATGGCAACTGTGCACCATGTTTTGAATTGTTTCCAACGAATGAACTAACAGATTTCATTTTCCGTGAAACCAACCACTACACGTACCTGGTGCGAGGAATGTGGAGTAGCACTCTGCACTATTCCTTGCTTTGAAATGTACCACACTGAGCCTACAATTTAGGGATCTGACATCCCTTGCTACAAGCATGGGCCCCGCTTGTCACAGTATCGGTTTTCAGTTTCCAAAGAGACATATTTTGCAATGAGGACTACAGAAAGTCAGAACTCTCCGCTGTGCAGTGCAGTGAAGCCAATCCTCTCCACACTTTCAAAAAAATATTTTGTATGTATCTTACGAATAAAGTGCTTTTAAGGATATCTTTTGGTTGTTTCAAAATGCGTATAATTATTTAGGCAAATAAAAAGAATCTACTTTTGCATTGTTTTTCACCAAAAAAAAACTCGGTAGGGAAAGGGTTAAATGCATAAGCATTTCTATGCAGGCTCAACAAGGAAACCTGTCTGTTGCATAAGACGAATCACTATAAAGAAAAGAATCCATAAAACATTGTTTCTATGAAGGCTTTGTTGAAATAATTGGTGATGGTGCAACAAAAGTTATATCTAGAAACACATCTAGAGCTGACTTTGTGCATTGTAGACATCAGGGAAATTCCGATATTTCAAAAATTTAATGCCTAACACGCCACATCCCTGTTGCATTTTGGTGGTCGTGGAATGCACCTTGTGTTAGGGCGTACTTTCACTGACCAAAATGTCACCGATCTATGAGGGCTCATGCACTCCACACAAGATAGGCAGAAAAGCAGTCAATGACTTGATAAACATGATAAAGAGCAATGAGGGGTTATAGGGCTCTCATCGGAATTTAAGGTGGTCCGACGCAGATGAATAAGGTGCTAAAGAGCGATTAGGGCTTATAAAAGGCAGATCAATTCTGATAATGTTAACAAGCACTTATAATGGTTGATAAGGGTCGAATCACGTCCAATAATGTTCATAAGGACTGATAAGAGTTAGCAAGAGTTGGGTCATGTCCGATAAGGTTGGTAAGGACAGGCAAGGGTAGATAAGAATCGGATTGATTGTATTAAGTTTGATACCTAATGATAACGGTTGATAAGGGTCAGATAGAGTCCAATAAGGTTCTCCAGAATACCGGAGTTCTCTGAAAGTTTTCCAGCAGTACTGGGGAAGTTATATTCGAGGTCACAAGGGAAACATATTGAGTAGTCAAGAGCTCAAAACAGGCTTTTTTAATATTTTACATGTATGTAAGGAGATGGTAACTCATAGAGGCACCAGCTACTTCTCTATGCGACATGTGAGAAAGAATGAAACCCCTTGTGAAGAACAAAGGCATAAGGATACAAAAAGCATTGAAGGTCACTCTCCCACAGATGGCTCACAAGTTGCAAAACACTATCTCCAAGTTCACAAGCCAGAACACAAGCCCGATGCAGTCACTGTGAAAAAAGGAATAACTTTGTTGTTTGCGTAGTGTATGGCAGCACAACTGAATGGCAGCACAGCATCCATGACTTTATAAGGACAGAATAAACCTTGTTGGGCACTTGCCCGCCCGGAGAGTCGGCTGCTGTGTCTCTCACTCGCTTGTTCGACATGGTGTCAGAAGTGGGCGGGATCCGTCTCTGGTGATCCTGCACTTGCAGCTTCGGCACACGGCCTGGCCTCGCTGCCGCCACTCTTCGTCGAAGAAGTCGCCTTCCCTCCATCATGGCCACCGGGGAAGGCTCTGCTGGGAAGTCCGCTGCTTCATCGGCCGCTCCATTTCTACAAGGCGTGGCCCAGCTGCGTCCACCGTCAGCGTTTGACTTTGACGACCCCAGCTCCTGGCCCTCATGGCTGCTGTAGTACAAGGACTACTCGTTCGCCACCGGACTCTACGTCGTTCCGACGGGGGTCCAAGTGCACTCCATGCTCTACTGCATGGGCCCAGAAGTCAAAGTTGTCCTCGCGTCCACTACGCTGCGAGAGGTGGACCTGAAGGATGTCAATGCCGTGAAGAAGGCATTCACTCACCACTCTGTCCACACGCCGAATGAGCTGCAAGAATCAGCACGCTTTCACCGCCGTAAGCAGCAACTGGGCGAGACAGCCGACGTGTTTTTCACTGCACTCTGGATGATGGTCAAGCACTGCAACTACTCCTCGCCTGACATTGAAGAGCTGCTCGTCTGAGACCGTTTTCTCGTGGGCTTCCTTGACCACAAGCTCTCGGACCAGCTTTGTCAGAACCTGAAAATGACGTTGCATGAAGTGCTCCCGCACATTTGCCAACATGAGCGCAAGGCTTGTCACTTGGCTAATTTATCGTCGCTCGCCGTCGATGCCACTCGCCTTCGCAAGTGGAAAGTCAGCGCCAGCTGATAAGACAACCCAGCAGCTGTGCATATTCTGCGGGCGCGCATCACACCCTCACGCTGACTGCCCGACTTGCAGAGCCTCCTGCAACTTTTGCCGCAAGAGTGGCCACTTCGAGAACATGTGCCTCAAGAAGAGGCACGTTAACGGCAAGCATACACAGAAGCCTTCTGCCAGTTCCATCGAGCTACATGCAGTTGAGGGAGAGTGCCCGATCGTCAAGCTACTCGTCAATGGGTGCCCACTTTCCTTCAAGGTGGACTCCGGTGCCGAAGTTACTGTCATACCCAGTACGTTTCCTGATGTCCCCTCGAAGCTTCAAGACCCCAAGAGCGAGTTGAAAGGCTCTGATAACAACATCCTGCCGGTCATAGGCACTTACATCGCTACCCTGTTGTGGCACGGCAAGTTCACCAAGCAGCTGCTCTAGGTCCTGGCAACCAAGACGGTCCCACTGCTGGGCTTCTCGGGGACCAAGTCTCGGGGACCAAGTCTCAGGAACTCCACAGCCCACAGGCGACTTTTGTCTCGATTCCAGCCTCTTCCGAGGACTTGGGGCGCTCCCTGAAGCCTACACTATCAGGCTGCAACCCAACGTCACCCCTTTTTATTTGAGCGCACCCCGGTGCCTTCTACTCCTTCTCTGCAATGGCTTCAAGACTGAGCTAGACAAGCTAGAAGCAGAGGTGACAATTCGTCAGGTGGGCACACCCACTGACTGGTGTGCTGGAGTGGTTATCGTCCCCTAGGTCCCGGGCAGCTATCGGCTCTGCGTGGACCTGACTCGCCTCAACAAGGCGATTCTCCAAGAATGTCACGTGCTTCCTACTGTGGAACAATGCCTTGGGTTGCTCGGAGAAGTCACAGTTATCTCCAAGTTAGACGCTTCATCGAGCTTTCACCCGGTCAAGCTGTCCCCCGAGTCCCAAGAATACACCACATTCATAACCCCGTTTGGCCGCTACTGCTTCCTCCGGCTGCCGTTTGGGATCACGTCTGCACCAGAATACTTCCTGCGGCAGATGTCCGGGATCTTCGAAGGCCAAGTAGGTGAACATGATTGATGACATCCTCGTCTTTGGGAAGACACACTCCGAGCACGACCGCCCTCTCCGACAAGTCATGCATCAGCTAGCGAAGGCAAAAGTCACACTCGACTGGGAGAAGTGCTCGTTCCCCACTTCCAGAGTCAAGATCCTTGGCGTCGTGGTCAGCGCTCAAGGCATCTCTCCAAACGCAGACAAGGCTGTGGTGATCAGAGCCATGCATGCACCCGACGATGTCGCAGGGGTCCGTCGTCTGCTGGGCCTTGTGAATCACGTCGGGCGTTTCTTACCCCACGTTTCGGAGGTGACCGCACCGATCTGAGCCTTGCTGCTCAAGAACTCTACCTGGACTTGGGAGGAAGAAGAAGACGACGAACCTGCTGCTAGCCTGTCTGAATAGCTCTGCCTACATTTATCGTTATTTTCTGGTAATATTACTGGTCAGAACGGTTCAAGACGTCTGTCGACTCGAAAAGGTACCTTCCGTATCGGAGACCGACGGGTGCTGCGCCACCCGCCGCCTCACAAGGTGCTAGAAGGAACCAAGCTGGCACCGACGAGCACCCCGCCATAACCTCCCAAGGGCTGACACCGGGTCAGAAACACCAACTGGTTTGTACAAGCCAGCCTGACTGCAAGCAACAAGACACTGGTGAATCTGAAGACGAGTCAACTATCATCGAGGACGACAACGTGGTGAACCCTTCAGACCTAGACATGGACGAGGGTGGTTTCCGAATTGTACCCATCGTAAAGACAGGGCGGAGGGCATTCCAGTGTTAATCACTGCAGCATCCGAAAGAGATGATTTAAGGCAAGTAAACCCTATTGTCCTGTATTCTGAGCTTGAAACGATTCTCGGTGGAGCACCAGTGAAGAGCGACTTCACAGCACAGGGAGCATTGCTCTTAGATGTAGAGACAGAAGGACAAGCCAACGTCCTTCTAGAGACCAAGAATATTGGCGACGTAGTCATATCTGCCCGCGTCCCACACAGTTATATTGTTACGTAGGAAGACGCAGACGAAAAGCTATGTACAAATATATTTACAAGGAAAAATACGCTGCGCTTGGCCAAGAGGCAACAGCCCGCGCTAGCTTCTAATCGTCGTCGTCGTCTTCACACTGCTGGCCTTTCGTGATCGCGCATATTGTGCCGTAGCACTACCCCCGGCTGCAAAAGCGCCGTCCCGGAGCGACTAAAGATCGGACTCGGAAGCAGTGTAGTAGGCCTTGAGCCTACTGACGTGTACGACATCACTAGATGCCACAGGGGAGGACGAGGTTGAGGCCACAGGAGCAATTTCGTAAGTCACAGGCGTCACCTGGCGCAGCACGCGGTAGGGCCCTGTGTATCGCGAAAGGAGCTTCTCTGAAAGTCCGACGTGACGAGAGGGCGACCACAGGAGCACGAGCGCACCAGGTGAAAACTGTACGTCACGATGGCGGGCGTTGTACTGACACTGCTGAGTGGTCTGTGAGGCCGTCAGTCGAGCACGGGCAAGCTGGCGTGCATGGTCAGCGAGGGCGATGGCGTCGCGCGCATACTCGCTTGTTGAGACCGCAGCAGGAGGAAGTGCCGTGTCTAGGGGCAAGGTAGGTTCGCGACCGTACAGTAGATAAAAGGGAGAAAATCCGGCGGTGTCGTGCCGGGAAGAATTGTACGCAAATGTTACGTAAGGAAGGGCAATGTCCCAGTCGTGGTGGTCCTTGGAAACGTACTTGGCCAGCATATCGGTAAGAGTACGGTTTAACCGCTCTGTCAGGCCATTGGTTTGAGGATGGTATGAAGTAGTCAGTTTGTGTTGAATGGAGGAGGAACGCACAATGTCAGCGATAACTTTCGAGAGGAAGTTTCGACCACGGTCAGTAAGCAGCTGTCGCGGGGCGCCATGAAGCAAGATAATGTCACGCAAGAGAAAGTCCGCGACGTCAGTGGCGCAGCTGGTAGGGAGAGCCCGAGTGATAGCGTATCGGGTGGCGTAATCAGTCGCGACGGCTACCCATTTGTTCCCAGAAGATGACGTGGGAAAGGGACCGAGCAGGTCTAATCCAACACGAAAGAACGGTTCCACAGGGACGGTGATCGGCTGGAGATGACCGGCAGGTAGCACCTGAGGTGTCTTCCGACGCTGGCAGGGATCACAGGCAGCAACATAGCGTCGAACGGAGCGAGCGAGACCAGGCCAATAGAAGCGGCGGCGGACGCGGTCGTACGTGCGGGTTACCCCAAGATGTCCTGAAGTGGGTGCGTCATGCATCTCAAAGAGCACAGTCTGTCGTAGCTGTTTTGGCACGACAAGAAGAAGGTCAGAGCCGTCAGGGAGGAAGTTCCTTCGATACAGAATGCCACCCTGGAGGACATATCGGCGAACGGATGCGTCGGTAGGTGTAGAGCGCAGACGCTCGATAAGTGCTCGCAGCGATAGGTCTCGGTACTGCTCATCGGCGATGTTACCGAAGGCAGAGACAGAGAAAATGCCGTTGGCGCTACTACTGTCGGCGTCGTCAGGCTCGTCGACCGGGTAGCGAGACAGGCAGTCAGCGTCCTTGTGTAGTCGGCCAGATTTATAGGTGACAGTATACGAATATTCTTGGAGGCGTAAGGCCCAGCGACCAAGTCTTCCTGTAGGATCTTTCAGTGAGCATAACCAGCAAAGCGCGTGATGGTCTGTGACAACGGAAAAGGATCGGCCATATAAGTATGGGCGGAATTTCGCAACCGCCCAAACTAGGGCCAGACACTCACGCTCAGTGATGGAATAGTTGCGCTCCGCGGGTGAGAGGAGCCTGCTGGCGTAAGCGATAACACGGTCGTGGCCACGCTGGCGTTGTGCCAGTACTGCTCCAATTCCGTGACCGCTGGCATCAGTACGGACTTCGGTAGGCGCAGAAGGATCGAAATGGGCCAAAACGGGTGGCGTTGTGAGAATGTCGATTAGATGAGAGAATGCAGAGGCCTCGTTATCGCCCCACTGGAAAGGAGCGTCTTTTTTCAAAAGGTCGGTTAGTGGTCGTGCTATGGCGGCGAAATTTCTCACGAAACGGCGGAAGTACGAACAAAGGCCGATGAAGCTGCGCACATCCTTGACACACTTCGGAACAGGGAAGTGCGTAACAGCATGGATCTTGCCTGGGTCCGGTTGCACTCCGTTCGCGTCAACGAGATGTCCAAGGACGGTAATCTGGCGGCGGCCGAATTGGCACTTCGATGCGTTGAGTTGCAGACCGGCTCGCCGAAAAACGTCCAGGACTGCTGAGAGGCGCTCGAGGTGCGTAGCGAACGTTGGGGAGAATACGATAACGTCGTCCAAGTAGCACAGGCACGTGGACCATTTGAAACCGTGAAGAAGGGAGTCCATCATGCGTTCAAAAGTGGCAGGGGCGTTACATAGACCGAACGGCATCACTTTGAATTGATAAAGACCGTCGGGTGTGACAAAAGCAGTCTTCTCGCGGTCGAGATCGTCCACGGCAATCTGCCAGTAGCCGGAGCGAAGGTCAATAGAAGAGAAATAGCGAGCACCGTGGAGGCAGTCAAGGGCGTCATCAATCCGAGGTAGGGGATACACGTCCTTTTTGGTAACCCTGTTAAGGTGCCGATAATCCACGCAAAAGCGCCATGAGCCATCCTTCTTTTTGACCAGTACTACAGGTGACGCCCATGGACTATATGATGGTTCAATAATGTTCTTGGCAAGCATTTTGCGAACTTCTGCGTGAATAACTTGACGCTCAGCTGGTGACACTCGATACGGGCGGCGATGAATAGGAGGGGCATCGCCGGTATTAATGCGATGTTTGACAGCTGTAGTTTGGGCTAAAGGACGATCGTTAAAGTCAAAAATATCGTGGTAGGAAAACAGAACGCGGTAGAGTTCACGAGCGTGCTCGGAGGGCAAGTCGGGGGCAATCATTTTCCGTAAGTCAGCGATGGTACAATTTGCCGACTGCGATGGTAGAGGAGTATCGGATGAAGTGTCGTCTACTGCAATGGATGCTACTGGGTGATCCTCGAACGAACAAAGCTGGGCCAAAGACATCCCACGTGGCAGCACTTGTGTCGTCAAGCCAAAGTTGACCACTGGCAGGCAGACGCAATTCGCCGTAATAGATAAAACTGTATGGGGTACTGTGATCCCATGTGTAAGGAGGACGTCTTGCATAGGAGCCGCGATGTAGTGACCGTCGGGGACTGGTGGGGATGACACTAGGTCAACGTAGGTCAGTGCCGAAGGTGGCAAGCGAACGAAGTCGGCGGAACTGAGGCGACTGGGGTGTGGTTCAGCAGGATCCAGAACAGGCAGGTCAAGGCGGAGAGTACTGGCGGAACAATCGATGAGAGCAGAATGTGCGGAAAGGAAGTCTAAGCCGAGGATGATGTCGTGGGGACAGTGGGCGATGACTGTGAATAGCACGATTGTTGAGCGATCGGCGAAGGAGACGCGGGCGGTACACATACCAATTACGGGGGCTGTTCCGCCATCGGCGACACGGACAACAGGCGTCGTGGCGGGCGTGATAATTTTCTTGAGCCGGTTACGAAGGTCAGCGCTCATTACGGACAAATGCGCCCCAGTGTCTATGAGAGCAGACACAGAAACACCGTCGACTTGCACGTCAAGAAGGTTCAGATGAGTGGGCAAAGTCAGTAGAGGATTTGGCGGCGTAGGGAGCAATGCAGCGTCACCTCGAGGCGCTGCATCGTCTAGTTTTCCGGCTGGGAGCGGCGTCCGAAGGGAGTCGGCGAATAGGAGCGACGGGGCTGGGGAGAGCGAGATTGTCGTCGTTGGGGCGAAGGCGAACGAGAATAGGGGCGGTTCGTTGCAGGAGAATCAGTGGCGGCATTATCGGAGCGTGCGGCATAGGGACGAGAAGGGCCACCTGAGGGGCGAGAGTAGGCAGTATAAGTAGGCCGGCTCGGGGAACTCCAGCGACTACGACAGTGCCGAGAAATGTGCCCGATTCGATGGCAGTGGAAACAAATAGGCTTGTCGTCAGCAGTGCGCCATTCAGATGGGTTGCGGAAACGTGGTGGGTAAGAAGATGCGGGACGGGGCGAAATCGAAGAAGCCGGGCGGGTATTAGGGCGATGGGCCGAGCAGATGGTGTGAAGACCCATGTTTTCAAACTCCTGGCGGACAACTGCCTGGATCAGTGAGACCGTGACTGCAGATGTGTTGGCGGGACTGGAGTCGAAGGCAGCCGGATAGGCGGCCTCGATCTCACGCCGGACGATCCTGGTAACATCGGCAGTGTTGTTGGGACGAGGAGCGTCGGCACAGGAAGATGTCGCTGGGGTGTTGGGCAGACGGGCAAACTGCTGGTCAATACGTCGGCTTTTGGCGAGTTCCAGGCGGCGGCACTCTCTTATAACAGCATCCACCGTCGCTACGTTGTTGCAAACGAGCAAGTTGAAGGCGTCATCGGCAATGCCTTTGAGGATGTGGGAAACCTTGTCTGACTCAGTCATGTGGGTGTCAACTTTGCGGCACAGAGCCAAGACGTCCTGAATGTACGTGACATAGGGCTCTGTTGACGTCTGCACACGGCCGGAAAGCGCCTTCTGCGCGGCAAGTTGTTGACCGTAGGGGTTGCCGAACAATTCTCGAAGCTGTGTCTTAAGTGAATCCCAACTGGTGAGCTCATCTTCGTGCGTGCGATACCAAACTCGAGGTGTGCCACCGAGGTAAAAGACTACGTTGGCGAGCATAATAGTAGGGTCCCACCGGTTATTGCGGCTGACATGTTCATACAGGCTGATCCAGTCATCGACGTCTTCCCCATCTTGGCCCGAGAATACGCCAGGATCACGGGGAGCGGGGAGAGTGATGTAGGTCGTCGAAGTGGCAGCAGGTGTCGGAGCCGGCGGAGTCGGGTTGTCGTCGCCGGGAGCCATGAAGGAAGGCTCGACGTACCGTCCACTGCGAAGCTCCGTGACGAGGTACAGGGAACGTCCACCTCCACCAGATATGTTACGTAGGAAGACGCAGACGAAAAGCTATGTACAAATATATTTACAAGGAAAAATACGCTGCGCTTGGCCAAGAGGCAACAGCCCGCGCTAGCTTCTAATCGTCGTCGTCGTCTTCACACTGCTGGCCTTTCGTGATCGCGCATATTGTGCCGTAGCAATATTAAAAACACGTGCATTGTTAGAGGAGTCCCTAAATGGTACTCGGATGAAGAGCTGCTCACCTACCTGAGACCTCAGGGAGTATTCCATGCAAGAAGAATCATCCGTCGGGTCCAAACCTTGTCATCTGAATGGGAGTCAAGGCGCACTAACTCGGTGGTTCTCACATTTGCTGCAAATTCTGAATGCCCGGAGAAGATCAACCTTGGTTTCACCAGACACGAGCTTATCGACTACGTGGAGACACCACCACGCTGTTTTAAGTGTCAGCGCTTCGGACATATCGCTAAGTACTGTCGTGGGGAACAGAGGTGCAAGCGCTGTGGGGGACCTCATGACTTTAAGACGTGTGCAAGTAAAGACAACTTTGTGTGTGCAAATTGCGGCGGTGACCATCCTGCTAGCTACGGTCGATGTCCTGCGCGGACAGCTGCTCAGTGAAGAAATAAGTTGTTTGTTCTGGGTCCAAAGAGTGCAAGCGCACCATCGAACACGAAGAAGACGTCCAGAGCGCCACAAGTAACTGGTTTGGAAACAGAGTACGCATCTCATTTCCCGCGTCTCACACCGATAAACGAAGTTATTGAGCCAACGCAAACGGTCACAGCCGCTGAGAAACCTGTTCGAAAAGAGTCCGAAAAACGCACCTATGCGGCCGCAGTAAACCGACCTCAAGTACCAGTTGGAAACAGTCAGCAGGAAAACTGCCAGCATGTGATACGCGCTTTGTTCACGGCACTACGTTCCCACGTCACGAAGATGCCTGCTAGTTCAACGAAGGATATGCTGGAAGCAGTGCTGGCTCTTGAGTCAGTAATACTCTGCTCTACTTCCACATACCCACAGTAGCATAACGGCAATTTCTCGCCCACTTGGTCCATTCCGTCGTCAAAAAGTGCCCTTAATGATGCAATGGAACTGCGCCGGTATTCTACAGCGTCTTTCTGAACTCAGCCTTTTCCTTCGAGACATACCTATACCAATTCTAGCCCTCTCGGAGGCCGGTCTCCCAAATGGAAGGACGATCCCAGGGTACATCAGACATGGAAATCAGAGTATACCGTCATTTGCAAATGGAAGTGCGATGATATACATCAGGCGAGAAATACCTCACGTCACCTTACCAGTGCAAGACCTTTGTTCTACCTTCTTGGAAGTCGCCGCTGTGCAAGTGTGCCTAGGAAAACGAAAACTCAGTGTGGTGTCGGTGTACATAAGTCCGCGCAGGAAGGTCTCCATGGAGGCGTTTATAAAGGACCGTTGCATTCATTGCCCCTCTTCTAGAATAATCTGTGGCGACTTTAACGCACATCATTCGCTTTGGGGAGATAAGACTGCAGATTCCCGAGGCAAGGAACTTGTCGCAGCCGCGGATGCTGCTGACTTATGTATCGCGAACGATGGCAAACCGACTTTCTTCAGACCACCAGATTCATGGAGTGCCAAAGACTTTGTGATCCATTCTACAGACCTTGTCGTATCGTGAACAACGGCCCCAGATAGGATGGGCAGTGACCACTTTCCGATCTTCCCCAACATCACCGGATTTCACACTGCTGGGCGACAATTCTGTGCTGTGACACGCTGGGACACATACAGAGAAGCGTTGGATGAATCCCCTGGTGAGCTGTTCGCAGATATGCAGCGGAGCAAAAGAGTGGCTACCTCAATGTTGAAACTGCCAGATCATTTCCCTACTCCTGATTTGAAACTAAAGAACCTCTGCGCAGCGCGTAGAAGAGCGGAGCGAAAACTAATGAGAAAAACGGGAAATCCAGCTGCGAAAACTGAGTACAACAGGATAAACGCTGTCATCCGTCGTCACACAAAAAGGTTAAAACAAGTTCAATGGGCTGCTTTCTGTGAGAGTTTATCGTCGTTTACTCCCATGACAAGGATATGGGGAGTAATGAATAGCCTATCCGGAAAGATTCGCCTACACAGGCCATTCGAAGCACTTGCTTTAAAAGCAAGGAAAAGATTTGCAAACCCTTGCAAAAGATTTTGCAGACGTATGCACATCTGGCAGATCAGCAGGAGTATCGAACCCTCTGTTGTCTGAAGCATTCCATACCATGGATACGCCGTTCACCTTTCGCGAGTTGGATTTGGCTCTTAGCAAATTAAGAAGACGCTGTGCTGTGGGTCCCGATTCAATCAGCAATCAGATGCTGACAAATCTGCCATATGAACGAAAACGAGCCCTTCTGGACATATTTAATCACGTCTGGAGCACAGGAGAGATCCCAAAAGCGTGGAAGACAGCATGGGTGGTGCCAGTGCTCAAGTCCGGAAAGGATCCTACAAACCTCACCTCATATCGGCCAGTATCGCTAACATCATGCGTATCAAAGTTGATGGAAAGACTAATATGTAGGAAGTTAACATGGTATCTTGAGCAAGGAAATGACTGCCATCGTGTATGACCGGATTTCGTCCATGGTTGAGTGCCCAGGACTGTGTCTTGAATCTACTAAGCCATATCGAGCATCATCGTGTAGACGACCTTTCCACACTCGCCATCCTTATGGACGTTGCCAAGGCATACGACTGTGTGCTTCATACAGGCATCATCAATGGACTCCGAGCCATGGGTGTCTCGGGAAATGCTCTTCGATTTGTCCATGAATTTCTCAGTGATCGATGTGTCCAAGTTAAGCTCGGAAGTATAATGAGTGACAAGCGACGAATTTCCTTCGGCGTCCCACAAGGAAGTGTCCTATCTCCCTTGCGTTTTAACTTTGCCATGGCCAACCTTCCAGATGCCCTGAAAGTAGGTCGGACAGCAGTTAAAATGTCCATCTACGCAGATGACATCTGCATTTGGATCTCGGGGTACCAACACAAACGGTTGGCCCGGATATCCCAGGCCGCAATCTCCACTATCGATCGCCACTTATCGACGCTTGGCCTATCTTTATCAGCAGAAAAATCTGCCTTCATGCTTTTCCCGGGAGTGAGACGCAAGTCAACACGTCTGACGCTGAATATCAGAGGGCACTCAATTCTTCGTGCAACTCATGTTCGATTCCTAGGCGTCACCATCGACAACAAGGTACTATGGCGTGGTGCGGTCGAAAGTGTTGTGGCTGCATCAGTGCACAGAGTCAACGCACTTCGTCGATTGGCAGGTGTACATTGGGGGAAACAATCCTATATCCATGCTTAAACTGAATGCTGCACTGATAACAAGCCGCATTCTCTATGAGCTCCCTCTGATATCACCGTCAATGAGTCAATTCGAGCGCTTGGAGGCAGTGCACAGAAAGGGACTTCGCTTGGCGATGGGAGTTCCAACGGTGGCTTCAAACAAGAAAGTCACTAATGAGGCAGAGTCTCTTCCACTCCGCCTCTTGGCATCTCAGGCCTTGCTGACGCAGCTATTAAGGCTGGGCGAGTCACGCGCAGGCACGGCGCTTCTCCGGCGGCTAAGAGCAAGAACTCGCTCGCATTCCCATGCGGCGCTGAACACCTTCTGATTTTTAGGATTGGAATGGCCTAAACGAAGTCACCTTGACCCACCATGGTCTTTTTCGGGCGTTACCTGCAGCCTCAATGTACCCCACCTACCGACGAAATGCACCATTTCAACTGCCGAAGCAAAGTTTATTGTTCTGGACCACTTCAGCATTGTGTTTCAAAGCCATCTACAAGAGTACACAGACGGTTCGGTGTGCGCACAAACAGATAGCTGTGCAGCGGCATTCTGCATACCATCCCTTGATGTGTCATGGTCTGCCCGACTGGATCGCATAGTTTCCTCTACAACAGTAAAAAGCGCCGCAATCACCGCGGCTTTGCGGAAACTACGGGCCTTTTCTGCACGAGATGTCGTGGTGCTGACGGATTCCAAGTCAGCATTACAGAGATTACATCGGGGCCTACCTCTAGAGAAATTTACAAGGCAGTCTCTGGCACTGATCGATGACCTAACGAGCATCAGTGGATTCCATCACACACAGGAATTGATGGAAACGAGGAAGCTGACGCCCTTGCACGCCTAGCGCTGACATGTGTCCCAAAAGTGAAAGCTCCAAAAGCTTTTCAAAACCCTAAGGGTGCAATCCACCTTCACTTTAGAGAGATGCACAAGAATCCACACGAATCCTGTGTGACTCATGGATTTACAAGCGAACAAGCGACGCTTTTAAACCGCATCAGGACCGACTCCGCGTACACCCCAGCTTGGTTATTCAAGACTGGGCTTCGCGCTTCCCCACTCTGTGTTTTCTGTGGTGACATTGGCGACATCGAACATTTCATTTGGCTATGCCCGCAGTTTGACACAGAAAGAAAAGCGATGGTCGAACACCTACAAAAGAGCGGTCTTACGCACAGGACGTTTGAAGACGTTTTCCCCGGAGGGCCCGCGTCATTCAGGAAGAGAGCGCAACGACTGCCGATAGCCTTCCTGCGAGACACGGGGCTCATCGACACCTGGTGACACACCCCTGATCAAGGAGGATCAGGCGGAACAATTGCCGGCTATGTATGCCAGGCTAACCCCGCCTGCTTCAACATCACCACCACCAACACTATCTACCTGGACTTGCGACCATGCGAAGCAGTCTGCCTTCTCCCAACTGAAGAAGCTGTTGTGCTCTGACCTCTGCGTGGCTCGCTACGACACCGCATACAGAACCACCGTCTTGGCCAACGCCAGCTCCTATGGCCTCGGGGCAGCACTTCTTCAGAAGGAGCCATCCAGTGAACGTCAGGCTGTTGCTTTCACATCGTGGTCCCTTACACCCACGAAACTTTGCTGGCCAGCTGGGCGATGCAAAGGTTCAAGGGATGTGTCCGTGGACTTCAGTTCTTCGTTGAGATGGACCATCAACCTCTGATGGTGCTCTTGAAATCCATTTACGTTGACCTGCAGCCACCACGGATCCAGCAGTTTCACTTTAAGCTGATGCGTTTCCAGTACCAAGTACTTCATGTACCGGGAAAGCTGTTGGCAACTGCAAATGTGCTTTCACCCGCGCCACTATATTACGCTCTATCCAACCGCGCGAATCAAGTCACAAGGAGTCGTCCACTCCTTCCCAGACATCGTCTTGTCACAGCTCGAGCACCTGCACCAGGCCCAAGCCAATGATGGCGAGTGCAGTCTACTGCTTCAGTATTGCGCCAACAGCTGGCCCCGGAAATCCCATTTGCCTCTCCATGTGAAAAGGTACTGGCAGTACCAAGGGTACCTCAGCATCTGCGAAGGATTGCTTCTGAAGGGGTCCCGCATCGCCGTGCCATCCGCCTTTCACAGCGCCGCATGCTCGAGTTTCTTCACGACGGGCATCAAGGCATCAACCGGTGCAAAGCTCTGGCTCGGGAATCAGTCTGGTGGCCGGGCATCAACAACTAGGTAGACACACTGGCGGCTAACTGCCCCACGTGCGCTGAAACCAGGGTGCAGCGCTTGAAGCCTGCGCTACTGTCACTCCAACTCGGCCCTGGGAAGAGGTGGGTCTCGATCTTTTTCACCTGAACGGCCAGGACTACGTCTTTCCGATGGATTACCGGTCACGCTTCCCTGAAGTCATCAGCCTGCGCTCGACTACAGCACCTGCTGTCATCAACGCTGTCAAGAGCGTCTTTGTGCGTCACGGAATCCCGAGACTGGTGAGCAGCGATAACAGTTCTCAGTTTTCTGCAAGAGAGTTCTCCATCTTCGTCGAGTCCTATGGCTTCCGCCACGCCACAAGCAGACCCCATTTTCCACAGTCGAACGGGGAAGTGGAACGGATGAGGAGGATGGTCAAGGACCTGCTGTGGAGGGCGGGTGATTCCTACCTGGTGCTTCTGGCATACTGGGACACCCCCGGGATAAACGGAGTCGGCCCTGCTCAGCTGCTCATGGGCAGGCACCTACAGACTAGGGTACTGAAGACGTCGTGCCAGCTGGAGCCAGCCTGGCCCCTGTTGGTCCCATTGACTCGGCATGACCAAGACAACCGGAGCTTCCAAGCATCCAACTTTAACTGAAGACATGCGGTTCGTACACTACAGCCTCTTCAGGCCAGTGAGCGGGTTTGGGTAAGGAACGTCAATTCCCCTGCGACCGTCATGGGGCCAGCTCAATGCCCCCGCTCCTACATAGTGGACATTCCGACGGGTGTACTCCAGCGCAACCAGATGCACCTGTTACCAATGACGAGATGTCCTGCAGAATGCACTGTCAGCCCACCTGGAACTCCCGTGGCGGTACAGACCACCATGTCCACAACAATGCCTGGAGCTGCTCGAGCAGGCCAAGACCAGAGAACAGCATCATCTAGGGAAAACACCTCTATGGAAGAGGCACCCCGCGGTTCTACTTCTATGCCATGCATCTCAAGGTTCGGCAGAAAGATCTGCAGGCCGAGAAGGATTGACCTGTGAACGTTTTCTTTCGGAGTACATAAGAGTTCTGTTTTGTTTTACCGAAGGGAGGATGTAGTGTACAGCAGTACCGCTGGATGGCAGCACAGCATCCACAACTACATAAGGACTGAATAAACCCTGTTGGGCATTTGCCCGCCAGGAGAGTCGGCTACTGTGTCATTCGCTCGCTCAACAGTTTGTAGTCGCTGAGTTAAGGTAATCATGTTCTCTATAGTCCGGTGATTTTTCAGAATGTGCTTGTCACCGCTGCAAAACACACCCCCAGCTTCATGTTCAGCAGCAGGGTGTCAAAGCCCCTGAGCCACCACAGTATGCTCATATCTATACAGCTTAGGAAAATCAAACTTAGGCTATTGAACAAAGATACGTGATCTGTGGTTGTTGGAATAAACACAATATGAATGAAGGAAAAGCTAAAAAGGAGGTTTAGAGCAAATGTAACTTGAAAGCAACTGCAAAACACAACACATAATAACAAGAAAAAGTAAAAAGAGAATGCTGAAATGAAAATTTCACAATGCCAGAGTATGGGTATGGAGACATACAAGAATGGCATCAGGCATCCAATCATCAAGCCTTTCATGTGTTTTTATCAATGAAATAGTTACTTGGATCATTGCAAGAGAGACATGAGGTTATAATTTGTTAATGTTAGTTTTGTGCATTACTATTTTCTTCATATAACCCGTCCTGCTTGGTAGGACATTCTAGCGACGGCAAGGGCACAGCTGTGTGCAAGCCAATGACAAAGGTAAGAAAGTGAGAAGAATTACCACAAAATGCACCTGCAATATCATGACTTGTGAACTGCAGCGCTAATGAAAAAGCAAAAAGCATGCCCTGCACAAAATGCTACATATAGACTGGGCTGCATGCCATGCCTTCACGATCAACACCTTTTGTTGACAATCCACAAATGAGAGTGACAAGTGCTGCACTATACCATAGTTCTGTGGTGTAGGTGGTGAGACTCTGCTCCTCATTGTTGGTAGATATGAGCCAAGTTTCCTGTACAGCATGTACAAGCCGATGAGTCCAAATGTGATGAACCATCCATTTGTTGAGATGAAGTTGAGGACTGGAAGTAAAGAGGGTGAATCATTGAGCGAATAAGGGTTTGTGCTGTGTTTGCAGGTGAAAATTTAATGGCAATGGGTTCAAGTACCTCGTTAGCAACACCGTGACCAAAAAGGAGTTGACACGTGTTTCTCTAATTTAATCAGCTGTTTTACCAAATCTTCCGTTTTATATGGTGCACACAATGTCAGCACACGTCCTGTGGTTGGTTTTGCTGTTTGTCTAAGGTTCCTACAAGTGACGTGCAGACCTCAAGATAAATATGTCTCAACGTGGACACTTTTCAGTCATAATGAATAAAAGATGCTACAACGAATTACAGCAAAAATTTTAATTTCATAAATCCTTATTCATTCTCTTTGATTACTAATCTCAATAAATGCAGTGCCCAAAGTGAACTGTCATGCACCCAACAATAGCATTAAGCCACTTTTATGAAACTTCCTCCACTTTGCAGATTTTCATAGGATTGCCAAATGTAGTGCAGGGCAGATCCGGGGCAGCCTCCACAGGGGGGCCCTCATCCAAGTATACAAAAAAAAGGGGGGGGGGGGGGGAGGAGGTCACTGCCAGCTTAGTAATGCCAGTGCTAGTGCCAGCCTTCTCAGAGGAAGCCTGCACCCTATATGAGTGTAATACAGTCCTAAGTCAACTAGGAAAGCGTATGCTTTCATCTTTTTTATCAGATTGATCACTGCTAGACTGGAATAAGCATGCTACACATGAATAAGTGTGCTAGACGGGACAGAGTGTGTTGACCAATATGAAATGCCCAAACAGATAAATGAGAAAGTGAATGTCTATGGCAATCCATATTTTAAAGTACTTTGCCCACCTGATATACGTCACCATTTGCTTTTACGTCTCTTGCAGAACAAGTCAACATAGTTTCCCACATTTTTAGAAACAGTAGTGTAGGCTTTGTGCAGAAGGCGCATGACTAGTTGCGTGCAATAGAACCGGTACAAATCAGTTCACAAATGAAAGACAAATGAAATGGACCTTGGTCCATTTCATCTGTCATTAACCTGACAACAGCTTCAATTCAAGTTCAGTGGCATGCTTTATGACTCAACCAATATTATTTCCTTTGGTATTCATATTTATTTCTTATAATTTAAAATACCACAGGTCGGATTGTCCTTACCAAATGACAAGTGAGCACTAAAGGAGTACTGACACATACTTCCAAAGGTTCAAAAATTCTACCACACACTTCTCGCATATCAAGGAACAACACTAAGCAAGTATCAAGGTTTGAAAACACTTGTATGTTAGTTCGATACTAAAGTTGGTCTCGAAATGCAGGATCGTCGCCAAGATATTTATGACAATTGTATTTCAATGCCACTATTTGTCATTTGAAAAGAAAGGTGTACAATCAATGCAATCTACCGGTGCTAACATAAGGGCCAGAAATTTGGAGACTGACAAAGAAGCTCAAGAACATGTTAAGGACCGTGTAAAGAGTGATGGAACGAAGAATGTTAGGCGTAACGTTAAGAAACATGAAGAGAGTGGTGTGGATCAAAGAGCAAACAGGGATAACCGATGTTCTAATTGACATTAAGAGAAAAAATGGAGCTGGGCAGGCCATGTAATGCGTAGGGCAGATAACCGGTGGTTCATTATGGTTACAGAATGGGTTTCAAGAGAAGGGAAGTGCAGTCGAGGGCAGCAGAAGACTAGGTGGGGTGATGAAATGAGAAAATTTGCAGGCGCTAGTTGGTGTCAGATGGTGCAGGACAGAGGTAATTGGAGGTTGCAGGGAGAAGCCTTCGTCCTGCAGTGGACATAAAGTTGGCTGATGATGATGATTTGTCACGCTTTGGCTGTCACATACCTTTAAAGGTACGAAAGCTCTACCAGACAATTCTCACATGGCGAGGGACAACACTAAGCAAGTATAAAAGTTTGAAAACACTTGTATCTTAATTCAATGCTAAAGTTGGTCTTGAAATGCGGGATCTAGGCCAAGATAATTGTAACAATTATATTCTAATGCCATTATTTGTTGTGCTTCATCAGTGGTCAGATGGCACAGTACCTGCATTATCAAAGGAATCAGCCAGCCGTGGATGGTGGATAAAAATGGCAGAGAATTGGATCGAGCGGGAGGAATCGCTACATTACACCAGCCCTGGTGTCACTGAGACTACTGTGATGTCATGACAAAGAATATTTGCTGACATCATGGAGAAATAAGGCTAAGTACAATAATGTTGCTCATAAAAAAATTAATGAGAGTGCTGAACTTATTTCTTATGACTATGCAATCATGTGACAATTGCAGCGACGACAGGAATGCAGCAAGCTGATGTATCCCGACATCAAGGCGCTTCGACTTCCAAGGCACTGAAACTGGTTCGTAGGAACAAGTACTACAGTAAATTATTTAGGGTGATCTCGTGTTTCCTAGTATTTTATTACTTTTTCATTTTCTTAAGATTTTTTTTTTACGGATATGAATATTGACTCATTTTATGCACAAAAAAAAGTGACAAAATGCCTCGACCCATCCTGTTAAAATTCAATGAAAGCTAGCCCTTTTTACAAATACAGAATTCTGCTTTTACATGGTGCCATCAAGCTACCTCTTTACAAGACGGTATTGTAGAACTTCTACAGCACCTACAGTAATTTTTTATTCTATGGTTCATAAGTCAATAGATAAATATATGGTTGTCATGTTGCATAGGCCCGGATAGCACAGGCAAAACAAACCTTACTAGGCCAGGCCTCGGGCATCTTGAGCCACCTGAACACAAATAGCGTCATGGCATAACATTAACGAATAGTCAAGCATAAGAAAGTGATTTTCTTCAGTGCACTGCTCTTTTCGATATAAGTTAACATTTAAGAAAGTACTCCTAAGAAATAAATGCATTGCAAATATTATACGGAGTTGCCAGTTGGTTAACTACATCCCATAATTAGTTCTGGTTCTAACAATACTAAAATTTAGTACACCTGAAGTTGAGTTCTTTCAATGTTTGTATTTAAAAACAATTAAATTTAATGTCTATAGTAATGGAAGTTACATGAATATTAACAACGATAAATTCCGGTAATTGGGCGATTGTTACTCAAGATTCCTCTTAAACAGACGCGTGATCATAATTAGACAAATTATGGATGAAATATTTTTCTAACTATTCGCAATCATTAATGACTGCTCATACTACTTGCCCGGTGCTACTGGCCCTCAGGAAGAAAAGCATGTTGCGAAAAAGCTTCTTTATGGACTGGCTGCGCACGTGATGGGTGTTTTATTTTATACTCCTCGTTCATCCTACGCGGTGTGCCCGAAATATACACATTGAAATATAGGACGGTAGAACCTGCAAAGAACGCCAACTGCGTAGTTACTTGATTTCCTTACATAAAAGCTTTACCTGTATGAACCTTTTGACCGAACGATCATCACTATTTCTGAAGAAATTAGAGTACTGGCTTGGCAGTAAGCTGGTAAATTGTTGTCGAAATATGGATACACCAAGTGCTTCATATCAGCTAAATGGTTAAGCCAACGGATTAAGCAATCATTTTTGCATCACAACAGAAACCATGACATACTACGTTAGCTGGCAGGCCTCACGGGGAAGGTGCAATGGCAAGTATCCTTCACGAACGATCAACATGTGGGAACAAAAACATTTTGAAGAAAATGGCCCATTTAGCCTTGAAGACAAGGAAAACAGCTTAGCAAAGAGGTCTTGCACTACAGAAAATGCCCACACCCTGTTACGGTCGTACAAGCTCGCCTGGGCGTCATCTTTAGTGAAAACGTTATGAACAAAAGCTCATTACGGACTAGAAGCAAGTGTCGAAAGTTATGCGGCTAGTTCGTAAAAGTAGGGCTTTGCGCAGTAACCTACTTTAGTGTAGATTACGGAAGAAATTCTTCACCATACATCTCTCAGCAATATTCTTTGACAGTGTAAATGCAATAACGATGAAACTAAACAAGACCCACTGCCATAAATTTACACGTCATAAAATTACGTAAAAGGCGCCTTACCAATACCGAGGAAGCTTGTATCTGCTTCGCTCTCGTCAAAGAACGAGCTTGTGACATCGCTGGAAGATTTTTCTTCAGACATTATTCAGCATCAGGATCTTCAAGAGACATGAACGTTGCTAATGTGACAGCGACAGCACAATTTATCCGAAAGCAAGAGCGCTCCTCGAACGCAAACGCTGCATCATGCGCGCAATGAAGTTGCAGCGATTGCACTGCCACACGAGGCCGCTATCAACATTACATCGATGACAAAATGAAAAACATCACCTAAAATCTACCGTGAAAACCAAATTCTACAATAACAGTAACGTTAATCAGGCTCAACAATTCAGCGTGCGTGAATGTGATTTCAATATAATTATTTAGCTACCGGAGTGAGAGCCTGATCAGTGGCCTGATGCATATCGCCCAAACAAAAAGCAAAAAACAAAATTAGAAATAGATCTCTGAAACACAAGAATATTCACAACGGTTGAACAAATAGAAATACCGCCAGTACCAGTAAAAAAATTTAGAGAACACTGAAGGTATCAGCAAGCACAACTCGAGAAAGTGGAACCGAAATCGATCAAAGCATCTGACGCAAGTTCTTCAAATACTTCAGAATGCACTCGGACTTGTTTTCCTAGCCCAGAAGAACATTCTCCGAACACGGAACGTGCATGCACTTATACCATGTCTCTGCTTTTTTCCCTGAAACATTTATCAGGTGGAGGAAGTTTGTCTTTGGAAGCTTCGGATAGACACTGTAGCTTCGGGGCTGCGGTGGCCCGAAGCATAGAGTTTCACACAACAATTATTAGAGGAAACTCTGGCGCTAGTGTATACGGGAGCTGCAATAGAAGCGCTACAACACGCAGTAAGAAGCTTCTCCCATCTTCTCCTGCGTAGTGCCTAGGCAGAGTCCTATTGCTCCGGCGTCCGGCGCCTCCGGACGTACCACCTACTGTGACTAAAAACACGGAGGAAAGCATGAGGAAAAAAACAAAATAGGAGAAAACCTGGCGTCATGTTTTTGAAGCCTGGAGTGCAGCCTTGTTGGTGTGCCATCTCCCTTTGAGCCTCCAATCAGTTCGCTGCAGCAGATAGGCTTGAGCTTTGAACTAGCATTGATACGAGCGTCCGCAAGTGTGTGCTTCTGAGGAGGAGGAGTAACAAACTTCATTCAATTTCGCAGAAGGGTCCCTCCTCCCCCTTGCAGGGGAGTGGAGAAAGTAGCAGTCAACGCTGTGGAGGCTAGAGAGACTTCTTGCAGTGGCTTCGTTCGCATTTGGAAATAGTTCGCGTTTTTTTTTTTTTTTTTACCGCAATTGTGCGCAACTGTTTGTTATATACGCTCAGTATTGAATGAAACAAGTTTTAATCCTTCGTGATAAACATACTGTGGTATACGGCTCCTAATGCGTTGTTTTAGATTATTTATTTATTTTCATTTATTTATTTATTTATTTATTATTATTATTATTTTTTTTTCAGCCCGTCGCGAGGAGCCTCATGTGCACGCTCGCGCGAGCGAACGCTGTTGGCGCGCAGCGAAGCATGGACACTGTGCTGCGAAGCATAGACGGAACGCGCGGAGTGATAACTTTTCTTGACTGTACTTCTTGCGTAGCTTCCACAGCGTCGACTGCTATGTATGGAACGGAGTATAGACGTCGGCCATGAACCCGTGGGCCCTGGCGGTGTCTTCAGCCTGCCGGATTAAGCGTGCCTCTACTTGAGGGTCGGAGCTGAGGAGCGCTGCCTCCTACCCCCGCCCACCCGGCAATTCGACCCTCGTGGGGGCCGCCGGGCAGGCCCAGAGCATGTGGCGGAGGTTCGCCCTGTTATTACATAATTTACATGTGTCTGAATAAATTTCCGGTGCGTAGTGATTCATTGTTACCGGACTTCGGAAAGTCTGTGCCTGAAGGAGGTGCCACGCAACCACCTGTCTCTTGTTTAAAGGGAAGCTGAAGAGTCTGTCGAATTCAATAAGACGCTCATATACGGATGCGGGAACCTTATAAACCATGAAGGTAAAATTTTGGGGGGGATTTTTCACTTAGGAGCGACGCAATCGTCGGTTAAAATTGCGCTGTAGCTCCGCCCCCCGTCGAGCGCCGCGCGCTGCTGCTGACGCTGACGATGCGAGCGGAGACCGGAAACCGCGGCTTAGTGACGTCAACACTGGTGTTCCGCTCCTTCTCAGTCTCCGAGACCGTGCCTGACCGGGCTTATTTCTGCGTGCGTGCCGTCCTAATCTGCTTCGCTCGACCCTACATTCCTTTATTTGTGTGTATATAGGAGTGGTAGTTGACGTGCGCAGCATGAATTCAACTTTAGGCCGATCATGCCGGCGTTCTGTGCAGCCTACGCTTACACGAACACCAGCGGCCGCGACGATGTTCCGATGCCGCATTTCGATGGGGGCGAAATGCGAAAACACCCGTGTACTTAGATTTAGGTGCACGTTAAAGAACCCCAGGTGGTCGAAATTTCCGGAGTCCCCCACTACGGCGTGCCTCATAATCAGAAAGTGGTTTTGGCACGTAAAACCCCATAATTACATTATTATGTTCCGATGTTCCATTAGTTCCTGCAAGACAAGAAGTTTTCAGCTAAGTGGGAGGCTGCTGTGAAGCGAAACAACTTCAAGCGCTCAAGAACAACAGTGTTGTGCTCTAACCACTTCCGTGACGATTACTACCGGAGTTTATCAATAATGCGTGCTTTGTGTTCTCTTTAAAAAAAAAATAGTTAACACGCTGAACGGAAGGTGCATGTTTATCGCCCACCCTTGATGCAGGTTTCATCGCCAAGCGCCGCGAATTTTCTATAGTGTGTTGTGAAACAGCCTGCATGCAGCTACCATAACGTAGTGCAAGCGTAAAGTTTGCATGTGTTGGAAAGCCTGCTCCCGCCAAGACGCTGCGCTCCCCCTTCTCTCGCACACATAAGAAACCGACCATCTCACGTAGCCGACGGAATTCGCCGGTTACGAGTAGCGTGCGGATGGCGCACTGATGAAGGTTCTATACTACACGTGCTACAACAGCCGATAAACTTTTCCCGCGATTAAACCGTCTGTGTAGATTGCCGACAGCTTTGGGGCAGCGCACAAATGCTGAAGATCGCATCACCGCTTACGTTCTACGAGGAGGCATGCAGGAACATAACACTACAGTTGTTTGCCCGGAAATGTACTCACTGGAACGCTGAATGCAGTTTAGCAAGAAACATACTCGCCAAAGAACATTTCCAACACGAGGAGATGCTAACACTTCGCCTTCGTTCGCGTGGAAAGCAGTGCTTGCACTAGCATTTTTTGCTTCTTGGAGAGGCCGGCTCTTCGCAATCGGCTCGTACATGTAGTATGTACAAGTATGTACGTATGTATACGTGTAGTATGTACAAGTATAAACCCCTTACAAGTGATCTTGCATGCGACAGCGACAGCGCTACAAGCGAGGCGATGGCTGTCGCGTTCACTCGTCGTCTGCGAGCCGAACTCCACCGTCGCGCGCAAAATCGCTCTCGTAGAGTTTGGACTTAACGCCGAAATCCTCAGAGAAACGCAAGCTCTCGAAAATTTCCATGACCGTCTCAGCAAAACAACACCAAACTACTTTGCACCGTGCTTCGTGTGTAGCGGCAGCAGTCGGTCCGGACGAACACCATTGTTGACGTCACGAGGCGCCCGACCAATCACAGGCGGAAACGAGGCGCGCGAGCTGGGCGTGTCTGCTGCTGCACTTTTCGTCGAAATAAAATATGTTTGCGCTTTCTTTCGCTCAATTTCGATGTGATATTCGAATTCAGAGGGTTGAAAACCACGGTGTACTGCTCTTCACTCTTTTTTTTTTTTTGGAAAAGCTTTCAGCTTCCCTTTAATGACCCGTGTGCTGGAGGGTAAATTCTCCTGCTTAGCTGCTTAGTCTATACTGCTGCGTGATCTCCCTGTAACTGGTCATTCTATCACATCTCCAATCTTCCTCCCCCCTCGACGAGGTCGATCCAGAGGCTCGGTCTGTGAGTCCTCGAGCCGCCTCGTGTGCAGCCTCATTACCGGGTAAAGAGAGTGAGCAGATGCCCAGATTAAACGTATACTTCGCTGGTCTTTGTATTCAGCCAATACTCTTATAGCTATTTCTGATATGCGCCCTTGTGCAAAGTTTCTCAGAGCCGTCCACGAGTCGCTTATGATTAGTGTAGTTGAGGCGGATGCATGCTATTATTGCCAGGGGGCTGCTTCCTCTGCCTCTTCTGCGAAGCTCGTTCTGACCGAACGGCTGACCTGATGATTCCCTCTGTAGTCCACTACTGCGCTAGTCATATTGTTATTTCCTTTATACTTGGCCGTGTTTACATAGGTGATTTCTCGGGAATCCTTAAAGTTTTTATGTATATTTCTGGCTCTTTCTGCCCTCCTTTCCTGATGATGTTCAGGATGCATGCTTATTGGTATTAGTGGGATTATCATACATTTCCGCATGTCATAAGGGATATCCTTTTGGAGCCAAATTGATTTGTGTAGTTTATTCTCAGTTGATCTAGTATATTTCTGCCTGTTTTACTCTGCGCCGGTCATTCATATTGTGCTATTTTCTGAGCTTTTATAAGCTCTTCTAAGGTATTGTGAACCCCTGGTTCAAGTAGTTTCTCATTAGAGGTATTTATCGGAAGTCTCATCGCCTGTTTAAAAACTCGTCTAATGATTCTATCAACCTTTTCTTTTTCTGCGACTTGGAGTCTGAGGTACGGAGCCACGTATACAATACAACTGATGACGAAAGCCTGTGTACTAGCCTTATCATATTGTTTTCCCGTGCGTCACAACAAAGCCTACGAAACTTCTGTAACGACTTTAGTGAAACAGACGCGATCCTGTGCTTTTCCGTGGTACGTTGAAGTCGACGACGAAAGCCTGAGCCGTGATTATTGGAGTGTCGCTGTTGCTGGCTGACACACACTTAAAGACCCTAAACACAACTTTCAAGCTTACACATCACACTTCAAAGTCAGCTTGTCTCGCGAACAGACTGTGCTGCGAGAAAGGCACGGGCAGAAAAAAACGTATCACTTTTCAGAGGCCTAGAGCAGGAGCGAGAACTTCAGGAGCGCGGTTGCCATGGCAACGCTGACGTTTGGGATACCAGCCCCAGTGCTCCTTTGCGAAAAACAGCACGTGAGTTCCGCCACACTTTCTCCAATACGTCCGTACTGGCCGGGGCCTCTCCTACGCTTTCCTTACGCCGTGCTCAAAAATTTCTGCTGTGCTCGAAAAATTTTAATGTGGTTCTCTAGTTTCCGCTGTCCTCGTAAAAAGTTTGCACGTATGCACTCGTAAAAAAGTCTGCACCATTAGGGGCTTATCTTGTCCCACAACGATAATCGTTATCTGTCTTGTGCACCTTTTCTTACTTTCTTACTTTGACGCTGCGAGCCCGGTACTTCAATGTCATGAACGGCGTGCGCGTTATCAGCGTGACATTGTATTCTCGACAGGAAAATAGCGAGCGCGAAAGGGAAACATTTTCAAGAGGGCAGTTCTGGTCTAGTGATTTGGTCTGGAGGTTTTTGCACTTATATTGAAGCGATGATGAGGCGATAGACCACTTCTTATCATGCCACTGTTTCTCATTATTAACAAAAATATTTTAGAAAAGCCATTTCACCGTATTGGATTGAGCCTTGTCATTCCGTATATTCTGTCTTTAGCCTACCCTCTAGGACATTGCCATAGGGATGTCTGTGCAGCTGGTGAGAAGTTACTAACTGAATTAGAAGGACCTCCTTGCTGAATTCTTAAATTTTTGTCTTATTTTAATTTTCTTTTCACATGTCTGAAATTTTCATTCGTGTTTTTTTTTTTAGATTTGACTAATTATTTTGATAACTCATCTGATTCTTGGCCAATTCCCCATAGTGGGTATGGGCTTAAAAGACCAAGCAACCGACCGACGGACCGACCAACGACCAGACCCAAACCAACCCAAACCATATGGAACATCATTTTATACATGTGACAATTAGTTTATGTGTAACTGTGCTTTCCCGTGGTTCTATGTGAGGACTCGGACAATACTTTGAAAACGTGCCGTGTATACAATGCTTCGTTTTTTTGCATATGTTATCGCCCTAGTGAAATTATGCCGTGATTATGACTCAGTGTTCGATCGTTTCTTGTTGAAATAAACTTTTTCTAAACACCAGCCATTTCGCGGCCGCTCGATGAACGACGCATCCCATCCCAGTGCTGCATGAGGCGTGCTTCACGGCGGCACCAGGCGGGTTGGACCAACACTTCCTATATATTTCACGAAAACCTGTCTAGGAGGTGTTTACCAGGCATTCGGCGAGCGCGTTCACCGATGCCATATATGGAAACAAAGCGCTGGCATGGGCTTAGGACCTACTGCGCATGCGCTACTTCGCTTGCACCGCCGA
Organism: Dermacentor andersoni; assembly: GCF_023375885.2. Taxonomy (NCBI): domain Eukaryota; kingdom Metazoa; phylum Arthropoda; class Arachnida; order Ixodida; family Ixodidae; genus Dermacentor; species Dermacentor andersoni. The sequence continues at coordinate 191,807,412 of NC_092818.1, read as the reverse complement.
TAGAGAATGCGCGCCGCGTGAGCCACGCGTTCCCGAGTTCACGCTTCCTTTCTGAACAATGAGCGATGCGAGCGGTGGAAATGCTTCATCTGCCGCTGCTGCTAAACGAGCTGCTCCAAATTCGATTTAGGGAGTATCGCAAACGTCAGTGAATTTTCCTTCTTTTTTATTAATCATTAACTTCCACGTGTTTGTCTGACTTTTTCTTAGAATGTTTCTTTTTGCTTGTTTGTATTTTACTCATTATCTGTTTATCTAGGTATAATCAAGTTACAGCGGTGAAGGGTGGATTACGTAAAAGAAAGAAAGAAAGAGAGATGCACAATATAGGCAACATAGGATAAGACACCACATGTTAATGTCTATACTGTTACATCCTGAAGCGACTGACGAACACATCATTTGAAGTTATCTTGACAGTGTCACTTGGTAAACGATTCCAGACTCGATTTGTGTTGGGGAGAAAAGACTTACTAAACATGTTAGTTTAACATAAGGTTTCTTTCACTTTGAGTTCGTGATCAACTCTCCTAGACACGTAGCAAGGTATATGTAAATAGTTCATGCGATCGATACCTGTTCTTGAATAAAAAATCAAGGAACAGTCTCCATCTATGAATTATACGTCGTTTTTGCAGCATGTCGCACCGAATTTTCTTTTTGGCCTCTCTTACAATAAAATTTATTGTGAGGACTCGGACACTACCTTGAAGACGTGCCGTGTATACAATGCTTCGTTTTTTGCATATGTTATCGTCCTGGTGGAATTATGCCGTGATTGTGACAGTGTTCGTATCGTTTCTTGTTGAAATAAACTTTTTCTAAACACCAGCCATTTCATTCTTAAATACAAACCCCACAGCCCCAATCTGTGTCCTTTCCAGTTTGTATATGTTCGTTCGGGTCCAAGGACTCCAAACCGTCCTGGAATATTCAAGTATTGGTCGGACCCTGGAAAGATAGAGTAGAGCCGCTGCTTTGATTGGAAATTGTTTTGCGTTTATTTTCATAAAACCTAGAACACGAAACGCTTTGGCACTAGTGTGATCAATGTAACGTGTCCAAGATAAATCTGTGGTGAAATACACTCCCAAATATTTAAAATTTGACACAGTCGACAGTTGTATCCCATTAACATTATAATTAGACTGAATTTCTTTTTTGAAAGATGTGTAGTTTTTTTTGCGTTAAGGTTCATATGTCACGTGGCACATCACTCCTGTCGATGTGACCTTGCAATGTTACACAATCATTTAAATTATTAATAACCCTGCGCAATACGCACTCATCCGCGAACATGAGCATAGAAGAGTCCATACAATCAACAATGGCCTAGCACCGACCCTTGTGGTACTCCTGACGTCCCGTACCATCCGCCGATTTCTCTCCGTTAATAACAACTCTCAAACGTCTAAACTGCCGCTAATATTTATAAATTAATTTCAGTGGTATCAGTGCCATACCACGACAACTTTTCTGTTAAGAAATCATGATGCACTACGTCAAAAGCTTCCCTGAAATCAAGAACTATACAATCGATCGTTCCACGTGCCTTTATCCAATACACTTACCACATCATGAGTTAATGCTCTGAGCTGTGTGACACAGGAAAATCTATTGCGGAAACCATGCTGGCAATTGCTTAGCAGGCAATTCTTATTTAAATGTTTAATTATGTTAGAGAAAAGAACAGGATTCAGCACTTTGTAGACTATACTAATTATTGACACGGGATGGTAGTTCAACACCTAACTTCGTTGTCCAGATTTGTGCACCGGTACTTTATTTGCTCTTTTACAATCAAAGGGCAGGCTGCCCTCCTCGTTCGATATTGTAAACAGCCGATATAAGTATTTTGAAACTGAGCATGCACATGATAATAACAAAGCATTCGGTAATTCGTCTGGACCACTGGCTTTTGTGGGATTTAATTTATTTAAAATAGCTTCAATTCAGTGCAGACTAACCACAACCTTTTCCATAGTAACATCACAAAATATTCTAGGAAAATTCGCAAGCGTGTGTGCACGAGTAGAAAATACATATGTAAAAAACGAGATAAAGTAATCAGCTTTCTGTCGATTGTTATACTACACAAACGTGCCACCGTCAACGATAGTTGGTATCATTAGATCATCCTTCCCGTCTTTTTTTTTTTTTTTTTTGATCTGTCGCACTTCTTTCGGGCGATCTTTTATTCTCAAATCTAGGGTTTCAAAGTAATTGGCCTGCGCATTTTTTTATGTCGCCATTTATTTTAGTTGTATTTGCAAGATTTCGTTTGACCCTCCCTCCAGTCTTTTCTTTAATTTATTGTTTGCATTCTGCCTCTTGTGAACTAATCTTTGCGCATCAGCTGTAAACCAGGGCTTACTTTTGCTTCGTCTGTAACTGATATCAGCCATCAGAAAACATATTGCTCATGAAACTCAATTTACTTTTTAACGTTACTCACATATCTTCTAGGTCGGACGTACCTGACAGCGCCTCTGTATTCACTTCTTACGCTTGTCTCTCCCCTATGCAATGTATAACTGTACCTTGAGGGTATAATAAATGAAAAATGAAAATGAACATTAGATAAAGTTGTACAGGTCACGCGATGCATGGAACAGACAGCCGTTTATCAATATCAGAGAAGCAGAATGGGTTCAGAGGAATGAGAAACACAGATGAGCATGGTTGAAGATTAGATGGTGCGATAATATCAGGATGTAGATGTAGAGCCTTGGAGTTAGTGGCACATACCCACTCTGAGGAACTGGCCAAAAACATACATTATTTTATATAAAATAAGAAGAAATGTAAAATAGTTCAAACAGAATTTGAGAATATATATGTAGGCAAGAATATAAAGAAATAGGGCGGAGAGAATGAATTTGTGAAAACAGATAATTAAAACAAAAATTTAGCTCAATTCCAAAGCAAAAGAAACTGTAAGTTCTGAATTTAGAGCTTAAATCGCACTGACCCTTCAAGAAAATGTTGGATGGCATCGCAAACCTTCCCTTTGCTGCGCACAAGAGTCGAGGCACCCAAGGACAACCAATTAGGAATAGTCACATCGAATCCGAGCAGACCATCAATGTTTCTATAGTTCCTGTTTTTAAGGTACTAAATCGTGGACAAACAAATAATAAAATAGTTCTGTGGCCTCATACTTCCCACAGAAAGAAGAAATTGGTGAATGTGTCAAACCAAATAAAAATTCAAAGATGGGATGTGACAGCGTACCCTACTGATAGCTGCTTAGGTCTTTTTGTTTGGCATAAATTACTTTGGCAGGGACTAAATACAGATGCTTGAAATCCAGGAAACTTGTTATAGACGGGGTATTTATTTATTTATTTATTTATTTATTTATTTATTTATTTATTTATTTATTTATTTATACAGCACTGTTAGCCTCCAGATGAGGCTGTTAGCAGGAGTGGGACAAATAGAATGGCCGCAGCATCATTTGCCTCTGAAATCATGCCGCGATGATAAAAAATGATGAAGGGTGAATTTGAAAGGGCGGCGATGCCTTCGCCAATGCATTTGCCGTTTCCTTTGCAGGTATAGGATGCAGACAGAGGACGCATGACAATGGTAATAAAAAAATTCTGGGGTTTTACGCGCACCAAACCACGATTTCAATATGAGCCATGCCGTTGTGGGGTACTCCGGAATAAGTTTGACTCATAAGGGTTCTTTAAGGTGCACCCAATGCACGGTACACGGACGTATTTGCATTTCGCATCGAAATGTCGTTGCCGCGGCCGGGATTTGATCCCGCGACCTCGTGCTTAGCAGCGCAGCGCCATATGTAGTCACTAAGCCACAACGGCGGGTATACAGGACCGATGGGAGAGGCTTCACCTTGCAGCTTCTGTAGACGCTCACGGGCAGAGAAAACCACGTCCACCCTCGGCTTGTTGTGGGTGGACTGCAGAAGTTACAGAAGTTTTCTCTACAGAGTGTCTACAGAAGCTATGCAAACAAGTTAATTTAGAGCATAACAAAAGGAAAGCATGTTCTACTCAAGATCGCAAAGAAGTTGTAACCTGCAGTCATAACGTTATCTATGCCATTCCGCTTTTGTGCGGAAGAACGTATGTTGGTCAAACTGGTAGATGCATCAATGAGAGACTAAAAGAGCATCAATATAACGTCACTATAATCGCAGGTCCTTTGAGCATTCATTACCAAGATTGTCGCTGCAAACCCATGTTTTAAAGTGCATCTATTTTGTATAAAGCTCACAGCTGGATGACAAGGGAGGTTGTGGAGCACTATGAAATTGCAAAATTAAAGGATAGGTGCGTGAACAAGCCGTCAGTGTCGCTATCTGAAAAAGAGATACGATTCCTTGGTTTATCGGTGTAACTATTGCAGTGTATGTTTTTACCATGCATTAAACACGTGTACGGTTCATCGACATGCACAACTGAATGTTATTTCTTGCTGTATCGTTCGTTTCGGCTAGTACGGTATATATTTATGGATGCGGGCGAAAATAAAATCTATAGTTGAAAGTAGCACTGCCTCTGTGTATCTGTTTCTTTCTACGTCCTCGTTCAGTCGTGCTTACACATTCTATCATAGATTCAAACCAACTAGCCCGCCAACGTGTCTTAACCGATCTATCTTATTATTCACCTGCTGCCTTTTAGATCTCGCAAATAAAATATGTAAGTGCTCACCAATCCAATATATTTAGTGAAAGCGCGAGACCCGGACGGTTAAGAACCATTCAACTCGGTTTCGTAAATAATAGTAATATTAAAGAAAGAACGCATCTTGCGAGCACACTGCTAATCCCATGAGGGTAACCATTCCTTCATCATGGTCACAGAGCCTACACGTAGTATACAATAAATTTCGGCCACTCACATGTAGCTTTTGAATAATAACGTGCGTTCTAGAAGGCTATTTACGAAGCAACTTTCCTAACTTCGAAGTCGCTAAAATGTCGCCGTTTGTTCTATCACGTCGCTAAAAAGCCGCCGGTCACTAAATCGAAAAAAGCGCCCGACGATTATGATAATCTATAATGCGAAACTTTAGCGCAGCTATATACGTTTTTTTCATTTCGAGATATATTGAGGCAAATAATTTGAGGCAGAAATTAGCGCACCGACTGGCAATGGGCCAGTGCCGTCAGCTCCTTCGCAGAAGGCGAAGTGTGGCTAAGCTCGGATGACGAGCAGCATCGGAGCCAGCTGCGCAAGACGACGAACAATGCGCGAGCACGAGCGCGTTCACGCGGTTGCGCCGAGGTGCGCCGACGCTCAATCCAGGAACGGGCGCCAACAAGAGGTGCGCTCTAAAGACTGTCGCTAAACAGATAAGAAAGTCGCTAAATTTAGTGACGAAATCAATAAATGGTAACTCTGGTGGTGTACGCCCTCCGCTATAGGTATATGGCATACCTTTAGTATAGGTGAATCAAGAGTCTTTTGAGGTCATCGGTGCGCATTCTTGAGATTCACCGCTTGGGGCACTCCCGATGTATCAAGTTAATATTTGCTTCTTCGACATTACCAGCGTCTGTCAAAGTGGGCTACGTTATACACCGAGTACAACCATTCGTTCCGAGGCCTATTCAGTGCCGGAAATGTCCCAAGATAGGACACGTGAGTGCTGTTTGTAGAAGCAAAGCCACCTGCTCGCGTTGCGGCGGAGAGCATGATACCACCGACTGTGAGGCGTTCTCATTTAAATGTCCCAACTGTACTGGCTCTCACGAAGCGACTTCGAAAGAATGCCAGAAGATGAAACAAGAGGTTCGTATTCTTCGAAAAATGGCAAGAGATCAATCTTCACGTAAAGAGGCTGCTTAATCTGTTCGCCAAAGTGACCAACGCTCGCGACAGAAGCATCACAAAGCCATTTCAGTATAACTACCTAACGTGGCACAGGTACCACGACCACCTCTGCCTGTGCGTGCATCGAAGACGGTAACGGCGTCTACTGATAATTCAAGGTCGACGAGAGCACGCGGCAAACATTCACCTCCACCGGCTGATACAGACACGGAATGGCCTTCGCTGCCCTCTAGGCCCACGGCCATGCCAGCGGGCACTAGCGGTCCTCTGCGCCATGAAGCCAAGAATTATAGGGCCAATGAAACCGGTGACGCTACGGGTAGGCAAGGAGATTAACACAATGAATGAGAAGGAGAGGGTACAGAAAATGCTGAAGCACTATAGTAGAGTCAACGCGCGTGATTCTCGGTGGTCTCGAGACTCCGGCCGCTAAAGTGCCCTTCAAGTGCTCGCCGTGCTAGAGTCGCTTATCGCAGCACTTTATATGCTATAAAGATTTTGTTTGGTGCTTGTGCTGTTCACGCAGGGGAGGTCCACACACCAGCTTCGTCCTAGCGCCTCTATATTTAAGTTCACTTGAATTGGTGACTACAGACTTGATACGAAACCTGATAGTGGCTTCATGGATGATATTTGTGAATGTTTATCATCAGAGTGTTGAACTTGCTTTCACCTTTGCGCATCCCTCTTGCTATGTCATCGTCATCCCTAATCACACCTCTATGTCCCCGTTCCCCCTCCCCCTGTGCAGAGTAGCAGGCTAGAGCGCATTAGCTCAGGCCGACCTCTCTGCCTTCTTTCAATTAAATTATCTCTAGGAGGAGATCCCCACGTTATCGGTGGCCATGCTTTTTTTTTTATTTATTAAAAATTCTGACCCAAATTTTGAGTTTTATTTCAGCCATTCCTCAAGTAATCCTGGTTTCTCTCCCGTCTTTCTTTTTTAACCTCTTCTTTTTTTAACGTTGAATTTCTGATGTTCTTTCTATATATAGTTGACTGATACCAAACAAAATATTTTTCATTTTGTACCACTATTCCGATGTAAATACTCACGTGAAATGGTATTATTAATAATTTCTAGCTTTGCTATTAGTGTCGCCCTTTTTCTTATTGTCCTACCGCCCGCTTCTGGCCAGTGCGGAATCATCATCATTAGCAGCCGCGCGCTGCTCGCGAGGATAAGAAGAAGACCAAGACCGTGGAGTCGGATTCGCGCTTGCCGTCAGCGTCTTCTCCAAAGGTCGGAATAGAGCAACCAGGAGGCACGACGATCTATGCCCCGCCCGTGAGTGTCGTCTTTGCTGCGCGGCTTGCTCGTGTCCAAAAGCGTTTTCTTCGCTTAGTTCATGTGTGTAGGCTTCGCAAGGGCGATTTTCGACACTGCCGAGTATATAGCATCTACTGCGCGCTTCGACATTCTTTTTGTCTCAGTACTCCTATTTACAGTTCTAAGATAGCTGAAATGATGTGCTTAAAAATATGCATAATCATATCATCCTCATCATCATCCTATTTTATGTCGACTGCAGGACGAAGGCTTCTGCCTGAAATAACCAATTACCCCTGTCCTGCGCCAACCGATTCCAGCTAGCACCTGCGAATTTCTTAATTTCATCACTCCACACAGTCTCCTGCCGTCCTCGACTGCGCTTCCCTTTCTTGGCACCCATTCTGCAACCTTAATGGTCCACCGGTTATCTAACCTACGCATTACATGACCTACCCAGCTCAATTTATTTATCTTAAGGTGAATTAAAATACCGGCTATCCCTGTTTCCTCTTTGATCCACACCGGTCTCTTCCCGTTTCTTAACGTTGCGCCTAACATTCTTCGTTCCATCGCTCTTGTTTTCGAGCTTCTTTGTCAGTCTCCAAGTTTCTGTCCCATATGTCAGCACAGGCAGAATGCATTGATTGTACACCTTTCTTACTAGTACTCGAAACTGCGCATGCGCCAGCACGTCTGAGGTATTGTCATAAAGAAAAGCCCGCGGTGCTAACGCCGCATGCCACCGACGCGGCGATGCCGTCTCCCCTGAGTCCACTCACGCAACACCTGGTGGGATAGTGCAGCAGCAGGTTTTCGCTCGCTCTGCTCCGTCGAGGTGCGCTTGTGCTGCGGCGTCGCAGCCAATGGGAATTTAGGTGCCGTATCGCTGCTACAGACGCCGGCTGTTCGCTCAATGATCCGTTTGACGCTCTCGAATTAAAAAAAAATATGCGGATCCCACGTACTGTAAGACTCGACGTAAGCAAATCTTTCTGTGCTGTTTGCTTTGATTCACGATAATTAGCGGCGAGTGCGTAACTTATTCAGCATCTACTGCAATATGAGAGTGGCGAGTTGCTGGTTAATGTTACCTTGTGTGCACCACTGCTGTTTGCCTGCGTGGTATACAGAACTCACAACGAGACGTGTTTGCTTGAGGCGTTGTTGTGCGCCATTGTTCATAACCACCGAGAAGGTTAGTATTGTCATTCCTTCACACGACACATCGCATCATGGCAGAAGTGTTAAACTTGAATTATGGGGTTGTACGTGCCAAAGCCACAATCGGATTATGAGACACGCCGTAGTGGCAGATTACGGTTTAATTTCGACCCCCCTGATCTTTTTTAGCGATCACCTAAATCTATAAGTACACGAGTGTTTTTGTATTTCCCTCCCGTAGAAATGCGGCAGCCGCGGTCGGGATCGCACCCGCAACCTCGAGCAATGCCATAGCCGCAAAGCTGCCAAGGTAGGAACAGATGTGTTGAAATGACATGCAACATCTCGGACAGACGCTGCGGTGCTTTTATGCGGCTTTTGAGTCCGCACGCCATGCGTCAGTTGTCCGCTTGACAAATTTCCATGATTTTTATTTTTCAGAAGTAGGAGAAACGCACCGTACAGTACCTTGAACTTAATTTTATCGAGTTTGTCCGCACCTGCATTCGTGTATAGTAGCAGCGTTTCCTGGCGATCCCACGTCGCCTTTTCCCTCTCCCACCATGAAATTGCACTGCGCGCTTGCTCGTATATACTGTCGCCGCTTCTCGCCGTTATAAGGCGCTGACATGCCATGCGGTCGACGCTAGCGCGAAATAAATAAAAGAATGCAACGGTGTACCTCTGCAGTGCCTAAATAAAAGAAGACATAAGGAGCATAAATTCCCAGATGTTAAATTATGGGGTCTCACGTGCCAAAGCCACGATCTGGTTATGAGGCACGCCGTAGTGGGGACTCCAGAAATTTGGACCACCTGGGGTTCCTTAACGTGCACCTAAATGTAAGTACCCAGGAGTGTTTTCGCATTTCACCCCTATCGAAATGCGGCTGCCGTGGCCGGGATTCGATTCCGCGACCTTGTGCTTAGCAGCCCAAAACCACTGCCTCTAAGCAACCACGGCGGGTAATTCCCAGAAGTTCAAACTAGCTGGCCAACATCGAAAACTTGTTGAACACGCAATACGACATAGCGCAGATTTCCACTTCCAATAAATGAGTCAGAAAGCGGCCCTATATGTATACGTGTTCGCACGTCTGCGGCATAACGGGTGATACATTATAAGCACACAAGCGTTTGGCATAGCTCAACTTTAACCGTCCCTACTGTGCTACGTCAGCCACGTCCTATATATGTAGGCGCAGGGTACACTCTCAAAGATAAAGTTAGTAAATATCTAGTAAATGCATGTGTTTACTAGATCACAATGTACTTTACTGCCTTCTTAGTAGCTCTTTACTAGCCAGCGGCTATAGTAAAGCTAGTAAGTGTTGCTTTTACAAGCCCGAAAGGCTTCTTAGTAGCTTTTACTAAGTAGCTACTAAGCCACTACTAACTCGTCTGGCAGTGGCCTATTATGCTGAGATTGTGGCAGTCTTATGCAAAATTGAGATTAATTGTAGCGTTGTCCATTATGTTGGGTGCGACGTCGTAGCATACATATATGCAGACAGTTGGCTGTAGAAATTTGCGCACAAAGGTTTGATTCTTTAACCAAATGCCTTCATGCTCACCGGTGCAACATGTGCTCCTTCATGCTACGGCTATAAATATCCTTGAGGATGCCCTTTGAGTAAGTGTCGCGTAGTAACCATTCGCCATTCTAAGTGTGTTCTTGCTTATCATTGCTTGTTGGAGATATGTAGTACATTCTTACCCGGAGTCAGTGCCCCGTAATGTCCCTGGTAAAGATTATGTGTATATGCCCTAATATATAGCCAAAGGACGCGGTTCTCTTTCTTTTTATGTATACATTTTTTATTTTACTTTCTTATGCTCTTACTGCCCCGTACTTGAGTACTGGTAAGGGCACAGCTGTTATACACTTTTCTCATTATCCCTCAAGAGAAAAGTGTATAACAGCTGTGTCTTACCAGTACTCACGTACGGGGCAGAAACCTGGAGGCTTACGAAAAGGGTTCTACTTAAATTGAGGACGACGCAACGAGCTATGGAAAAGAAGAATGATGGGTGTAACGTGAAGGGATAAGAAAAGAGCAGATTGGGTGAGGGAACAAACGCGAGTTAATGACATCTTAGTTGAAATCAAGAAAAAGAAATGGCCATGGGCAGGACATGTAATGAGGAGGGAAGATAACCGATGGTCATTAAGGGTTACGGACTGGATTCCAAGGGAAGGGAAGCGTAGCAGGGGGCGGCAGAAAATTAGGTGGGCGGATGAGATTAAGAAGTTTGCAGGGATGACATGGCCACAATTAGTACATGACCGGGGTAGTTGGAGTAGTATGGCAGATGCCTTTGCCCTGCAGTGGGCTTAACCAGACTGATGATGATGATGATGCTCTTACAATACTATCGACTTCATATAACAATGCAAGCGGCCTTTACAAATCGAATAGGCCTAACTGTATATTGTTGGTAATTATATTTCAGTTGCGTTAGTAACTGCACTACCGAGGTAGTATTTAGTTAGTACTAAGTATGGGCTTTTTTTCTAGCTTCCGCAGGTAGTGAAAAGTACTGTAGTTTTACTACCTGCACTTACCACGAAGGTAGTGCTTTTTGGGACAAGTAACGTGTTAGTATTTATAATAGTTAGTGAATATGACGACATTTTTTATTTCTAAGAGCGCAGCTTTCCCTGCGCAGGCCCAAGACCGACGGTGCCAGTGGGCGCGCGCGCAGCCCATCGACCGGTGCGGGTCGGCGCCGGCACTCGCGACGAGCTCCGGGTTCGCCGTCCAAGTTGAGCCTAGCCGAACGCCGCGTCCGTAAGAGGCGACGGAGCACCGTCTCACCGAATGACCAGGCCGCGGCACCGCTGACCGCACCGCCGCCTGTCGCGCCCAGCGAACGTCCGGTAACGAGACTATAGACAGGGCGCTATAGAGAATACAAGGACATGCTAAATAAGACCCTGCTCCGTTAGGTGTTCGTGTCACGGCGCAAGAGATGGCACAAAGACGACGACGCACAAGACTTTGCGGCATAACAGCTGCCTTCCACTATTAGCCTATGCCAACCAAACTGACAACACTCGAGCACATATAATACACATTCTCGTAATTGCGCGAAAACAGACATCGCAGACAGAACACTATACGCACACGAGCGCCGTGTCCTCTGAGTGATGTCATCCGTGCCATGCCGGTACCCGAGCTTAGAGTCTTCCTTCAGTGGAGGGGGGCCCTCATAGGGCGGCGACCAATATAGCTCGCGTACGCGCACACATGCTCACATATATATATATATATATATATATATATATATATATATATGAGTGTGTGTGTGTGTGTGTGTGTGTGTGTGTGCATACAAGACGAAGGGTCTCGCGCCAGACCCAAAGGTATAACATTAAAAAAAGAACGAAAAAAAAAGACGAACGTTATGGCATATATGTTTACTGACGTTTCCGCCAGAAAACAGGCCTTCGCCGGAGTGAACTCATGTATATATACAGTATATACATTTGCCTTATGTGTATATATGCACGAAAAGAAGGGAGACCGAGGGGCTCCAATCCTCATAATTACAACTATAGAAAGCCAATAGACAATGAAACCAAGGAAAGCGTAGATGAAATCAGCTGCTGTGGTTCAAATGGAAATTCAGAGAGGAACGAAGAAAAGGAAATGAATGTGCACGAAAATATAACTTACTGGCGGTGGGATCTGAAGCTACAACATCCGCATTAGGCGAGTGTTTCACATATCTGCCAGACTGGGGACCTCGAAGTTCGGGAAGCTCGCCGAGGGCGGGACGATAAAAGAAAGAAAAAAATCGCCCTTTTCGGGAGGGCCACAGCAACATCACAAAATAATGAGAATGGCTGCCAGCACACTTATTAGACGTCTCAGCGCTCGTGCTCTGATCGAAGACGGCCCATGCCCACGTGTATAATTCAGGAACACGTACCTGTTACTTCACAGCCGCCTCTTTTTACTTTTTATATGCTTCTCCGCATAACAAAAATGTATAGCGCTGAAGCTGACTTAACAAAACCTGCCATTATGAAGCGCATATCGGACTTTTCACTCACGCTCACTCTTAACGCATATCTCAGTCTGCCAGTGCACTGAGTTAGACCTACGCTGACTACACACAAAAGGCTTGGATTTATACCTGACTTTGGCTAGCTACCTAGCGCATATTGACAATTATAATGTGGCTGCGCTGGAAGACGTGTGTTCTTTTTACTTGCATTCATTTTTTTCTTTACGTTGGGACAGATTTTCGGAAAATTTCTGGCCGTGCCCGTAAAATTTGGAGGATTGGTCGCAATTCGGGAGTCTGTCGGATAAATCGGGAGAGTTGGCAAGTATGGATGCACTACCATTTGTGCTACGGCAACGGCTACATCAATTTATCTATTTAAAGCGAAGCACAGGATCGCGGCAGTAGAGCTGGCGAAAAATACAAAAAGCACGTAAGGAAGGAATGTCAGTTTCGCCCCAAAGGCGAAGCATTGATTCCTATAGCAAATTACTAAACAGCTATAAGAAGTAACGTTAGCCATTTTATCGGCTGTATGAATTCCGATAAACATTCGCTTACTGAATAAATTAGCGCACACAGGTAAGCATGAATGTATTTTACTCGATGACCGCGGAAACTCCCTGTCGCAACAATGACGCGATGAACAGAGGGAGCAGTGGCGAACGAACGCTCCATGCTGCCTCTCGCTTTGACGGGTCTCCTAAGCTTGAGATCACACGACATTCTGTACTAGGTGCGCTAGGACAGAGCGCGCAAGAAGCCACAAGAGATGCTGCACCACACGGCAAATTAATTCCAAGATAGGGCGCGCGGCCGCGCTGAAACGTTCTCTAGAATTGAACAAATTTTTATCGTTATTCTGCAAATAACTGTATTCTGAGTGTATTTCGCGCATTTATTTAATGTGCCGATTCAATCAAGCACTTGGAAAGAAATGTCATTTTGGAAACACTTTTCAAAAATAACTCGGGAAGTGATTTAATGGTTAAAAACATGTGAACTGAAAGCAAATAAGTCTGGCTGCAACACGGATTATTACTTGCCTTGCTTCATTGGCATCCTCAGGCACTACAACCATATATTTTACGGTTTCGCACTTAATTACCTAAAAAGTGGACAAAATACATGCGTATTTGGTATAACACAGCACTCATAATACCCAACTAAATCAGTGAAAATTAACAGGTCACCTAAAGAAACTAAGGTGAACCTTGACTGATTCACGAGGAAGTAGCCTCACGCTCATGCGGCCCATGAAACAGTATGCTGTGCCAAGAATCTTAGTCGAAAAAGGGTGGTGACCGTCATGTGCAGCGCCTCGGGGAAATTCATGCAGCATTACGGCAACACCTGCATTCCTGTTTTCACTCATTCCACATCAACCCATTAATCACGACTAAATCCTTAATCGAAAAATTAGAGAATTAAGATTACCCCGCACACGGTATTGCCGGTAATAAAAATTGACAGTCCCTTTAGCATACGCCAAAGAGGGCGAAGGCGAAAGCCTGCGCGCTCAAAAGACGTTCATTAGATTACTTGACATTCTCATTGAATGCGTTGTTCTTATCACTTTTTTTTTCTCCTACAGGAGGTCGGGGGTTTGAGTGCCATAATTGACGCTGCCTTAATTAACTTGTCTTGATTAACTTCGCCTCAACACCAAAGGTCGTGGTTCGACTTCCACATAAGCTCGAGGGTTCGACTCCCAACGAAGACCGTGGGTTCGAGTGCCTCAATGAACCCTATCTTAACTAATTAATAAAGGGAAAGTCAGACATCCACCCGTTCGTAACAATTGCTACAAAGGATACCCACACGGGTTCCTCGAAAGAAAAGCCTCCCAGTTGAAAAATTCGTCCTGGTCCGGAACCCGGACCACCGCCTTTCCGGGGCAACCGCTCTACCATCTGAGCCAACCAGGCGGCCAGCAGATGGCAGGGCGAAGTCGAATTTGTCGACAACACGAAGTAAAGGCAAGAGTTTGACGTAATAATTCTGCGGAAACCCGCAAGGTGGAGAGGACCAGGACAAATTTTTCTTCAACTGTGAAGGTTTTCTTTCGAGAAATCCGTATGGGTTTCCTTTGTAGCAATTGCTACGAACGGGTGGATGTCTGATTCTCCCTTTATTAATTATTTCTCCCCACCTTGCGGGTTTCCGCAGAACTATTATGTCTATCTTAATTAACTTTGCCCTTTATTGGCATGATGAGCGGCATCGGAGCCAGCTGTGGAGGAAGACCGCGAACGTGCGAGCAGGGGCACGAACGCGTGTCTGCGCGAGGCGAGCTCGCACGAGCCCCTGCTTAAATATTGGGGCGGGGGGGGCGCAGTCTGCACCCCCCCTGACTTTATGCATTGGGCAGTACAATGTCATAGACCTAAGACATCACGCATTGTCTTCTCCAGTCTGTCTCAGGTCTCCTCAAGTACTTCTCAAGGCCTCGAGTGTTCCGCATGACTAACGAGTCCGCGACCCCTCCAGGCATCCTCAATAGATGACTTAGGGAGGTTCGCGAAGGGACGTGCCACGGGCCTTTGACGAGCATCGTTTGCTGAAGTGCTGTTTAGATATCTGGAGAGTTTCGGCGACGCGACTGTGCGCAACTGCTTTCGCAAGTTGATTTATAGGCCATGGTGTGATCAAGCAAGCTACAGTGTTGCTGTTCAACCGGCGTTACCGTTTTCTGCAGAGCTTGATGTTGGATTTTTAGCTCGTTTGAGGCTCAGAACCGCCAATGACATTAAGCATTTTCTATGCAGAAATATATTAAGCTAAAAAACGTTCGGACTGGCGTTGTTTCACCATGACAGAAAAACAAAACAACAATATCAGTATTAGAACAAAAGATATTAAAGCAGACGTGGCATGCAATTTTCACCATGTCATTTTACTGCAATAAATGAAGGTCTAAGTTCTCAAAGTTATTGAAAAACAGAATACTGGCAAGAGTCAAAAAGCACCTTAAATAATTCAACCTGGTACGTATACCTTCATTTCTTTTTTCTCAGGAGGTGAATGGGGTTAATGCGTGATGACCTCACGATACAGTCGCTCGCTCCGTTTTTGTGATCGCTTCAGCCGCCACAGATGAGTCAGTTTGAACAAACACGCGCAACACTCCATTTTTGTTATGAGCACCACCGCCAGAGCTGCAGTAAATGTGCTCTGTGTCATGACGCCACGATAATATAGGTGGCGCCAAGTTTGGCCTTTGAAGAAGCTATAGTCGCCTATTTCTATAGTGCACTCTCACGAAGTGCCGCAACGCCTTTTCATTCTTTCCTCGTTCTCTGCTGTGGCGACAGGTGAACGGGGCGATGACGTCGCATCAGCCGTCACCGCCGTCCCCAGGGAGCTTCAGCGAGAACTCGCCCTATTTCAACTCGCGCAAGGCGGTCTTCGTACGTAACACTTGCTCGTGCATCTTCGATCCAGATGTGCAAGAAACAATAGGGCATAACGCGACAGTCCAAGGAGTCATAAATATTGTCGCAACGAAAAGAGTCATACGTGAACCGAATGAAGTCTAGTATATGTACTAATAAGGCCTTGCTTGAACGAGATGTACTTGTTTTGAGAAACAAAAAGCGCATGATTCGAGGTCTAATTCGTGTCCTATTTTCGGCGCATTTTTCCAAAACAGGAGTACACAAGTTTGCAACGCTTTGACGCTTATCTTGTCCCCAAACAAGAATTGTCATCTGCCTTGCGCGCATTTCCATTTTTTTTTTTACCGCTGTTCGCCCGGCACATCAAGGTCACAAACAGCATGCGCATTATAGCATGACATAGCATTCGTGAGAGGAAAATAGCGAGCGCAGAGTTTTCAACAAAAAAAGCGCAAGCAGGAACAGGTGACGATTATTGTTTGGGGACGGTTGCAAAGTTGTTTTACAGCGTTTGTTAGCTTACCCAAAAAAGCCGTTTATTTTTACGAGTATTTCCGTGCTGACTCGCTTCCACTTCCGGCTCTACCACTTAACTCTTCTGCACTGGGTTACAGAGTAGCCCGTTTCCTCCAGTGTCCCCGGTCTCGGCACCCTCGGAGACGCAAATTTCACCGAACAATCCGACCAGAATTAACCAGTCTCGGCGGCTCTCCAGGGTAAGGATCACCGGTAATGGTGGTACGCCCGAGGTACCTGATATTCTTGCGACGAGTTATCAGGGCACGAGCGATGGACGATGTCATTGCCCGCGTTCAGGCGTCAATGGCTCCGGTTGGCGGACTACACCGGGGAGAAGAGGAAGAGACTATGCTGGGCAAGGTGCTCGAACGCCACGTGGTCAACCCGACAAGCGCCGACACAGGCCAGCGCCGCGGCAAGCCCCTGCTGTGCGCCGTGGTGCTCGTCATCGCGCTGCCCATGGTGGCGCTGGTGCTGTTCGCCGTGCTGGCCAAGACGCAGATAACTGTACAAGTGGACGCCGCATGGGGTACTCTGTCTGCCACAGTCACAGCGCGTGTCGCGAATGGGCATCTTTCTGTGTATACCTCGGGGTAAAGACGGTTGGATGGGTACTTCTTTAATCATACAAGATGGCCCGATGACTTACCGAGGTCAAGAGAAGAAAGGGAACGGTACATCAATACTAATATTGACCCCGGAGGCCAGCTAGCTCTGCGCGACGAAATGTAACAGTGCAATTAGATGTTTCCTTTTATACCGGGGCTCAGCCTTTCCGCGACCTCCGAAAGCGAGTCCAGCATTCCCAAAGGGCTGTCGCATCTCTGCGAAACCCCGGTGTTTTATAGATATTTATAGCCAGTTACACAATCAAGGCGTCCTCATTTAAGAGGACTAGCTCAGGCTAAGAAAATTTGTCATGTATTCGATAAGCAAACTTCACATTTGAAGAATTCTTTCTGAACTGGGTGACAAGTTGCGTCACCCCAGAGTCGCACGATTTCCTAACTGCTCTCGCCTTTTGACGACAACGAACATTAAGTGACGCTCCATTGGCAGGAATGACACAGCTCACTGTTCCCGTCTATACCCAGCGGGTCGTCTGGAATAAAACCGATAGCAAAAGGCCGGTTCAGGAGAGTTGGCAATTCACAACTTAGGTCTTTATCGCAGAACAGGACACGACAGCGCAAAACGACAGCTCAAAGCGCTGGAATGCATCGTCGTTAAGGCTCACTCACACTGGGCCGACCATACACCAATTTTGGTCTGCTGACTGTCGGCGACCGCGTTCTTTACTTTCATGTCGGTGCCTCTGTCACACTGTACCGACGCCGACCTCTCCGGCGACCTCAGGCAGATTGTCGACGTCGGTACAGTGTGACAGAGGCGCCGACACGAGGGAAAGAACGCTGTCGCCGACATTCGGCAGACCGAAATCGGTGTCGGGTCGGCCTAATGTGAGTGAGCCTTTAGCGGCGCACGCATATGCTCAGCCGAGGAAGGACTTATGTACTGGCGGCTAGAAGGATGTGGCAAGCGCTCAGGCGCTTGCCGTGAGCAAGCATGTGACGCCCCCTCGGGCATAATGTTCGTTCGCCGCCAGGCTCGGTGGCCTGCCAAGCTCGGCAGGGAACATTGGTCACCGCACTGCAATAAACACCGACGAGCACAGCCGGTCGGCGGTCAGTGATCGTTCAGCACCACCACGCTGCGGAGCGTGCGTGTAACGGAGGGTGCCTCCAGCCCTCCCTTGTTCACGAACCCGGGTGGATCGTGACAGTAATTGCGAAGTTCTGTTAGTACAGCCGTTTCGTGAGCAGGGGCGTGATCGGAGATCGTTGTTCGAAACGCGCGTTCAATTTACGTTCAGTTTGAGTTCAGTTTCGCCTCACGCGATTGTCCTAGGCCGCGTCGAGATGGACGTCAACACGTCAACAATCACGTCCCAATTTCACAATAGAGTCATTGTGAAGTGTTCTTTTATTATTATTATTATTATTTTTGGAGCTATGGGATGGAGGACTAGGCCAATATTTCTGTTGTCCTTGTTATCGACAATTGAAGTCCGGTGAGCAAAAAGGTCGCAGACAGCTTTTCCGAAGAGTGTAAAACAGACGCGTCAGGCACGCGGTCTCTAACCAATAGTGCCGGGACACGAAATGATGAAGCGATGCATTTCGACCAGCATTTCAATGGTTAGCGAACTTCTGTCTGAGATAAAGTATACTTGAATCAAGTAAGTGTGGAATGTCAGGCAAGTTCAGCATCATCATGCGCTGTATTACAGCGACTGTTAAGAAACCGGAAATCATTTATTCAGTTCGTCGTCAGTGAGTCACCCTCCCGCGGTCGTTGAATGTCCGCATGCAGGCACGTACCGCGGCTCACACGAGCGTGTCGAAGGTGGGCTCGAGTGCGACAGCTTTCTCGGCATCCCGTTCGGCAACGCGACGGGCGGCGAGCTCCGGTTCCGGCGGCCCGTGCGCCCCGGCCAGTGGGCGCAGCAGAACACGGGGGGCAGCGCCCCCTGCCTGCAGCCGCCCCTGCGCATCGGCAACTTCTCCGTGTACGACGCGGCCAACAGCGGCTCAGAGGACTGCCTGCGGCTCAACCTGTGGACGCCCAGCATCAACGCAAAGGTCACCCTCGACATGTTACCGCATTATACTGTGCTTTGTGTGCGCGCTAACGAATACCGCGTGCTCAAAACTAATCCGAAGCCATAAACTACGGCGTCTCTCTTAGCCGCTGCGTTGCTTTGTAATTGGGACATTAAATTACTGCAAGGGCTGACTGGCTAGAATGAGGTTTGTGGAAACGAGGAAGACGAAACACCCTTGAGCAGATCTTAGTCTTCCCGTTCTGCCGTTGGCTCGAGCCAACTTCACGCAACAGCGTTGAGCACGCGCGACAAACCTACGATTCAAACAGTTGGCATCATTGGCGTGTTTATGTGATCCGATCTTTTTCATCTCTATAACGCTGTTTTTCCAACAGCAACTGTCTTGATCAATCAACAAACGCCGCTATAAGCACGGAAGCTCGGCCCGATTGTGTCACGTCTGCGTCTCTGCAGGGCCTCCCAGTGCTGGTGTTCCTACACGGCTTCCAGTTCTACTATGGCGGCAACAGCCAGGAGTTGTTGCGCGGCGAGCTGCTCTCTGCGCTGGGTAATCTCGTGGTCGTGGTTCCCAACTTCAGGCTCGGCCCACTGGGCTTCCTCAGGGCGAATGCGAACAGCGAGTCTTCTCCGGGCAACCTGGCGCTATACGACCAGCGCCTGGCCCTCGAGTGGACGCGCGATAACGTGCGATTCTTTGGCGGCGACCCGGAGCGTCTGGTGCTACACGGCTACGAGGCCGGCGCCGTGTCCGTCGGCTACCAGCTGCTCTCGCCCGAACCCCACTGGGTCAAGGGGGTGCCCAGGTACAACGCACATCAGGCGCAATGGCCGCAAATCGATCGATACTATGTAGGGGGAAAAGTTTCGCCCGAAGGCCGAATCACTGAGAGCGATAGAAAGATCCATTCTCTTGGCGACAGGGAAAAAATGCCATTAGTTCTGGCGTGCAGGAGGCACGCTACATGCATTCTCCCGCTAGTTTGGCCATACTTTAACGTGTAAGCTACATAGCACAAGATTCCACGTGTGATCCAGCGTCTGGCCCATGGTACCAACAACCTCGACCAGCAAGTTTCCAAAAAGTTCCATCAGGCCCCAGCAGTTTTTAGCAGCCATATTTCAGACTCGTCGGACGTCGTTTTGGACACCGCGTCACAAGATTTCTTCTGCAGACGCGTGGCGAAAATTACTTTTAAGGGGCCCCTCACCAGGCCCTATAGCAAATGTTGGTTATACGCTGGAAGTTCTTACGTGTCTTCTAGGGAGCGTTCTGGCCCAAAATTTTTTCATATCGGCTCATTAATAACCGAGATAGAAATATTTCAGTGCCGCGAACACATGATTTCAGGAGGCGAGCTCCACTGCATAGCGAGCCACGCTCTTCACTTGCCTCGTCTAGCCACCGCAAGCGAAATACCTTCCTTGCGTTCTCCCACACCGGACCTCGAGGATCGCGTGGCGCATACGTCACGGGCCCCGCCTTGATTTTTTTCTCCTTGCTTTACTTTGCGGCGTGCGAACTTCCGTTGACGGCGTTGCGCGCGAACTGTTGTGATTGACTCGTTTCGCGCAGGGCACGATTTACCCCAGTGTGCGCAAGGGCATATGACGCGTTGTAGTTCAGTGCTACAAGAATATTGAGGCAGAATAAGCGGATCGCAGAGCATGATCACGGCGCCGGATCACGGTAGAAAATGGCATAGTTTCGGTGCCTGCACACGTGACTGCACGCCCGTAGGAACAAGCAGACGAAGCGGAAGTACATCTCTCTTGCTTCGGTGCGATGCAAAACAAAAAACACGGAGGCATTGCGTTTGTGTGTTTTATTATTTTCCTAAACTTCAATTCGTCAGTTCAAGCAACAGATCACACAAATAAGAAATGTTGCCTTGAATAATGTGTCATGTGTCCCCACGAGCGACGTCACACTGTGGGCACGAGTACGTAGGCACAGGGACACGAGTACGTCACCGTCCAGCTTGGAGAGCTGTCGCCGGGAGGGAAAAGGAAAAGGCATTCGGATTGAAATTTCAGACCTTCCCGCGGCGCGGAGTGATGTAATTCTTTGCAAACGCGATCGTTAGCGCGCATTGTATGCTCTGCGCTTGTCAGCTTATAATGACCAGACCTGTTGAGGGGCCCTTTAAGGACAAATAAATAGCTATCTTCCAGAAACTGACAGGATTACCTGAAACCGCCTCGCGCATTTTTCCGGTGGATGGCTCACGAAAGCAGGATTTTGTTTACGTAGGCTGTTTGGCAGATGGGAAAGGCAGCATGAAGACGGGAGACAAAGCGAGCTGACCACTGTGCCCGCTTGCCCGCTTCTTTTACCCCTCACACCAGAGCGCCCACCCGATGTAGGAAAGGAAGCAGCGAAGCGTACGCGTTTACAGTCATGTCGCCGTCGACGACTGCAAGGTGAAACTCTTTTGTGCTGCAGCTTCAGCGGTGGCGCGCTTTCTTATTCAGGCATATCCCCTTTTGAATATATGTATATATATATATATATATAATTCAATGAGAAGTTCTGTAGGTCCGGTGCATAGGTAGTTTTAGAAACGAAGGTGCACACTTACTAAAATTGCATCTTTAATGGTTTTAACGTTTCGGCCGTGGCCCGGCCTTCGTCAGAATAAACCGACGAAGGCCGTGCCACGGCCGAAGCGTTAAAACCATTAAAGATGTAATGTTCGTAAGTGTGCATCTTCGTTTCTAAAGCTATATATATATATATATATATATATATATATATATATATATATGTATATATGAGAAGAAAGAGAACCGAGGGGCCCGATTTTTATTAATCATATCACAAGAAGCCAACAACCAAAGACACCAAGGACAACATAGAGAAAATTACTTGAACATACTAAGTAAATTAAAGAAAGGGTAAATTAATGGAAATGAAACTGTATGAAAACACAACTGGCCGCATATATATATATATATATATATATATATATATATATATATATATATATATATATATGTGTGTGTGTGTGTGTGTGTGTGTGTGTGTGTGTGTGTGTGTGTGTGCTTCCCATACCTCCAGGTTCTTTTTTTAATGAAACGGCAACTCAAACTCAAGTACGTAGTAGCAATCTTCACAGATGTTAGCTACAAGCATAGAGTTTCTCACTATAACACCTAGAGGGTAATCTGGCGCCACCGTCTATGGGAGTTTCTTAAGGGGGCACCGTGCCGTCATGGGAATGACGGTATATGTGTCTGCGAGGCTCGTGTTGGCTGGTGTTGTAAGAGGCTTCGTCTAAAATGTGGATATGGCTACGCAAATAACGCGTTCTCAAAGTAAAATATTCATAAAATGTTTCCATTCACGCATATTATATCTTTACTCACCCACGATGCATGACCAAGAGAAGAAAAGCAAGAACAGACGACCAACTGTTTCAAAGCGAGCGCGAACCTTGTCGTCTGTCCTCCAACTTTAGCGGCCCGCTGACACTTTTTACGTAACATGTAGTCGTACACACAATAACAAGTTCTCATAGTTAAACAAAACATGTTTTCGCGCAATAATAAAGCTAAAACAGCTTTTTACGTGCTGTTCTAGTAGAAAATGAATCATTGTGACAGACGGAACGGCACTTGCCAAGCGCGTCTTCAAGGTGTCCTGTCTCTACGAGAACGATGCCAATCCGAATCCACAATATACCGGCATTCCCATGCATACCACAGCGCAGCAGCGCCAGATTTCCCTCTAGGTAATGTAGTGAGAAACTCTATGGCTACAAGTGATCAGCGTGCACTGCCATGAACGAATGGAATTGATCACGCTGACGCTCACTTACGCATCTAGCTACCCATTGGTCCCATAGGATATCGGCGTCTGCATCACAACGGGAGAACGCTATTTGCGTGCTCCTTCTCGCATTTTACATTATTGTGCTCGTCACTGTATACTTTTATGCAGTGAATCTGCAATACGTGTGGGGCGGTAAAAACCAAACGCACTGCTGGTTTCGTGGTGATCTTTTATAGGTGAAGTGCTATTTTGTGAATGTGTGTTATTACCGCCATAAGCTTCATTTCCCGTGAAGAAGGTATGTTTCTGGATAATTATTTGTAAATTCACCCAGCAAAGTTTCTACGATACTCATTATGGCTACACTCGGGTATCTTGCGAGTCTTAGCCTGATTACCCAAGCATGAAAGCTATGCACAGCCTCTTTGCGTACGAGGTTCGCAACGGTAGCGACCAGAGGCGATTTTGCTACCGCCGCTTCATAGCCTCACAATGCGCCTCGTTGTGTATTTCGTTCACTTTGCGTCCTGTACTCGTGGTGTTTTTTTTCTTTCTTTGTAGGCTAGTAAATGGGTGAGGCCCTTTCACATTTAAGTTTAATCGTGAAGCACACGGCGGACTTTGTGAACCCCACAGTGACAAAAGAGCTGCAAATATGAACTGAAAGTTTCAAAAGAGAATGATAAAGCAATGATCGGTCATTATTAAAGCACGTAATTAGCGCATTACAATACTTACCGTATTGCGTGTCATATGTGATACACACATAACAACGTCCTCTGATTAGGTAGAATCAACACAATGGAAATCAGCACATATATTATTTACCCGGAATCTGTGTCATCTCTACCAGAGAAATTGAAATTAAAAGCGACTGTAACTCTGGAAATAATTTGAGAGTTATTTTTCTCTCAAAATATGCATGCCGGCAGCGCGTCACACAATGCACGAAAACATCGTAAACAAACTGGTTATTTTCGCAATCCCTGCCCTAGAAAGCAGCGCCGCAGTAACAAAAGCGGGGGTTCAGTTTATTGTTTGAGTCCACTGTTATGCTTTAAACCAGGAAGATATTCCGATGGTTCTCCGAGACAAGTAGTGCTGGCCGTATCGTGTGTATCATACAGCACGCAGCTATGGGTTGCTTTGCGGACGAGAGCAGAAATTGTTTTGTGGTGAGAAAGCAGATTTGCTGAGAAAATGTAGCACTTTTAAAGATCATCTGTTGGTTGGCACCATTATTGCGATTTATATGTGATAAGATGAACATTTCAAGTTTTTCTATAATCGACATAGCGTGGCGCCAGCCGTGTTACAAGAGCTAAAGGCAAGAAGAGCAACAAAGAACTCTCGGAGAAAGAAGGTATTCTTGCGGCTTGCGTCAAGCTCCTAGTCCGCACAAAGGAAAAAAAAATTATATATAAGGAAGCGCACATGCGGTATCCGGCTTAAGTATATTGAAGCTAATTTAGTCAATCAAGAATGATGTCATCAAAGTTTAAATAAACTTGTAATATACCGAGGTTCGAGAAAAATACCATATATTACGGCTGAGTTTCAAGTTTTTTTCAATGGTTGCGGTATTTTCCCAGGTTTTCTGCAATTCAAATGCCTTTCTGCATGCTTGTAAAATATTCCCGTAACTACATGGTGTATGACATGATACGAAATTATTTTCGCTCAGAAAATCGCGACACTGCGTTTCTTTTGAAAACTGAGGCTTGGTCCAGCATTTCTGGCGAAAATAAACACTTGTCACATTTTCTTTCACTAGAAAAAGCAAATTCATGTCGTAAGAGGTTAAAAAGACGACAGGGTAGCAAACGTATGGCTGAAGCATTAGAAATTTCGTTCTCTTTTTTGTTCCGTTTTCTATCGCTGAAAGAAACGAGAAAGAACAAAGCTTTATTTTGCGTCTCTTGCGATGTCCTCAGCTCCATTCCTGTGCCTATACGTGGCGAGCGCAGGTTTCAGTTTCAGTTTCAGTTTGCTTATTCAGAACATAATCATTATTTGTTTATTCAGGTTGATCCTGCAGAGCGGCTCTGCACTGCGCCTCTTCAAGAACAACACGGGCGACGCGAGCATCAGCAACGTGCGCTCGCTCCAAGTGAATCTCAAGTGCAACACCAAGGAAGAGAAGCCACAGCTGGCGCTCGAGTGCCTGCGAAAGGTTGAGCCCGAGATGTTCGTGCAGCGCAAAGCGCACAAAGACATCGACTTCGTGTTCGGGCCCAGCTTCGACACCGAGTTCCTGCCTGGTAAGCGGCGCAGCTACCGAGAATCCTTGCCAAAGGCTTTGAAGCCACTGTCCGAGCCGAAATAGCATGAGAAGTGTGAATCCTGGCCCTGCCAAGATTTGGAGCACTGGTATGCTGTACCGCGGCAGCTCTGGTCACACTATAGAACGGGTCTCGAAAGTAACGCTTGGCTATTTGAGGAGCACCTTGGCATACAATGGCATAGGCGGCGTTATGACTGAGGATGCCGGTTCCATCTGTTATCATGCCATGGGCGCTCGACCAGTTGCTTAACTTAGGGCACGTAACAGACTCTCGAACGCTTATGGAAAGTTATCACTGCTTGGAGTATTTACTGAAAGTATCTGAACGAGTTAGCGGGGTAAGTTGAACGTGATATTCAAGGCACTACTGCGATCGAACACCCGTTGTGTGCTCATTAACCCCAGCCTTGGACAGCACAGCGAGACATGTAGGAGCGTGGAAGACGTTAATGGATGCCTTCGACTCTGCTGGCGCATGGATACTTGAGAGGGACAAAGTATTGTATAAATTGGCGACTGCTGCGGAATGATTTATCTGTCGAAGAGTCTTGACGCCTCCCACTGTATACATTCTACTGCATGCGGGCTCTTCCGAGAAGCAATCCCTTAAATAATTTATTGTCTTTCCCCTTAAATACGGAGCTGCAATACCAGAAAATGACGATGTTGCGTTAACGTGTAATCCCTCCGTTCTCGAAAGACATTCCATCGAAAAATTTGAAACGTAGGCGGCGACGCAGACACAGTGCTATACCGCATAGCGACCCGTTCACTCGGTCCTGGATACACCCAGTTGCATAGCCGTAGATGAAACACGTACATGCTAGATTATGGATCCCATGCAAAGTTCACTCAACATGAAACTACGTTTCTATTACTTTGCCGCAATTCATTCACTCGTTCCACCAGAACATGCGTGATTAGCACCCGCCAAATTAAACCTGTGAAATCTCAGCCTCAGTTTACAAGCAGGATCAAAACATCACTTATGCGTATCTTAATAGCCGAGGATCAGCTTCAAGTTTGTCAAAAGCAGCTGTTTGGCGCAAAATATGGTTACTAGAAGATACCACACGTATCCGTTCAACGGCACTATCTACAGAATACCCTTTCTATGCCCACCGCTCTCAAGAATGCAGGCGATGTCGAGCCACTCGAAGTCTTCAGGCATCCAAAATTCACCGTGATTACTGCAAAACTCCTGTTGTGAGGATTCGAAAGCAGGATTATTAGTGCAAAAATCCGAAATATGCAGGATGGATCGGCACAGCAAAAGCGCTTTCGTCGTGTTTTCCACTCGTGACAGTCGTCTTTTCGCTCAAGAGCTTGCAACAGGGCCATTTCGCCCAATGGTCCAGATTCCTTGTGGGAAGCTTCAAGAAAAAAAAAAGAGGAAAAAAAGGAGCTGAGACAGTGCCTCTAAACTATAGGTGAGGAAGAAAAGTTTTCAAGTGGTCTCATCTCTTTTGCACGTATACGTGTACTAACAGCGGGCGGGGTCACCGCTGCAGCGTATCCGAGCCAGTTGCTGTCGGACGCGATCCACTCGAAGGAGGTGCTGCTGGGCACCGTCTCCGGCGAGGGCGTTGTGCTGGCCGAGGTCTACATGAGCCTCCGGAAGCCCATCAATCTTGGCGAATTGCTGGCCGCGTACGGCGTGGTGGACGTGGCGCGGCTCATCGCGCTTTACACCAACGCCGACCAGCGGGGCAACCGCACCTGGGCGCTGTCGCACTTCAAGCAGCTGCTTGGTAAGCGAGTCCCGCAAAGTAAAACATCTGAAACGACTCGCGTTAACGGCGTAGCAAGTTTTATGACGCGCATCAGCTCCAAGTTCGTTGCCTGGGTAACCACAGCGGGCGACCGATAGCGCCATTAATTGACACGCATTTTCTCTAGCTATATAAGTATAGCGGCCGGGAAAAGCATGCTGGAAGCGGCTTATGTGCGCCAAGCGCGCAGTGAAGGAAGAGGACCGAGGGGAACGTGCAGGATTTCACCTTTCCATCATGGACCTTCGGAGTAAGGTGCACGCGCGGGAGACATTGTTCTCTGCGTTTTCCCAGAAGAGCATCGAAACTTTCTGGACCGCCCTTCACGCGGCCCCTTCGGCGTGTGCAGGCGACGTGCTGTCCTCGTGCCCGGTACAGTACCTGGCAGAGCACCTGTCTTCGGGCAATAACCGCGTGTACAGCTACGTGTTCGTTCACAAGCCGAGCTTCAGCGACTGGAACGATTCGTTTCCGGCGCAGTACGAGGACCTGGACTTCGTGTTCGGGGTGCCGCTCCGCCGAGGACTGGGAACGCCGCAGGAGCAGGACCTCAGCCGCCGGCTCATAAAGCTTGTGGCCACGTTCGCAAAGGAGGGGTGCGTCCATAGCACTGAGGTGCTCATGTTTTCGAACATAAGTCATATCTACAGCAGAATTGCGCTGAACACGAGGCCACGGGCTCGATACTTTCGGCTCTGGCGGCCACGTTCGGTTATGGATACAACGTGGAAACGCCCTCGTACAAAGATTCGGCGCAGATTAGGCGGTCAGAAGTATTCCGGAGTCCTTGGCGTGTCGGGAAGACCGCTACAGACGATAACAAACAGGCGCCACGATGAACAAGTGGCTGTGTGTGCATGGCTGCGTGGCATGGCCCTGCGCTTCATCTCGATGTAAACGAAGTAGCACTCAGCTTAGTCAGACTGTACGTATGTATAATGATATCGTGTAACGCGAACTCGGCGTTTCTCGTGTGTCTCATCGCATACAACCGGACTTTGGCCCGTGAAACGCAATGCGTGCTACTTGTTCCGGGAACCGTGCAGGACGCTGCCTCAGTTGCGCGAAGGCGCCGAGTGGCCCGAGTTCCACGGCCTGGGCAACGACACGGTCGAGATCGCGCTCGACGGCTTCTCGCTGGCAGCGTCAACACGTGCCGAGCAGTGCCGCCAGATACGACCGCACATCCTCTACTAGGAGACGCCACGAAACCTCGGCGCTAACATGGCGGCCAGTCGACGTTTAGCCTGCTTGGTGTTGGGAGCAGTGCCTTCACTATAGGCACGCTTCCGTTTTTTCTAAGAGCGCTATTTCTTATTTTGTCACTTCCGAAGTCGTTTTCTTTTTTGCGTGTTGCGCTCATTATATCTTACTTGGGCAGTCAACTATATCGCAGTGCTGTTTGAACTGTTTGACTACATTTCGCTGCCCGACGAGTGACACGTTCTCCTTATTTTGTCTTTATTTCGGAGTACCGTTTTGAATGTATTATGTGTACTCGCTTGTTGCGCTAGCCACACGTTAACGTTGTAATAATGCAATATTAGATTGGTCTAACCGTCCTGGTTCCGGTCACACGGACAGGAGGCGTCCGTCTAGAATGACCACGCACGTCAAAACGACATGCAACGCCAGAGGATCGCGTGGGACATCAATCATGTGCGACGCCAGCACCAACGTCTTGGGCGCTCTAGTTTATAGTGATATAGCCGCGGAAGAGAAAGGGTACCAGAGTCGACTTCTTGACCAGCAGCAGCGATTATGAGGTGTGTGCGTTCACATCGCAGAACATAGACTGTGCACTGAACTATGTGAACAGTGTTTCAATAACGTAGCAATATTTCGGACCAGCTCACATATTGATTGTTGTGGTACGGATTACATAGTATGTAGCATGTGTGTGGAGCATTGTTAATAGACGTGGTATCGTGTGTGGCGTGTATGAACTTGATTAAATTTAAATTATGGGGTTTTACGTGCCAAAACCACTTTCTGATTATGAGGCACGCCGTAGTGGAGGACTCCGGAAATTTCGACCACCTGGGGTTCTTTAACGTGCACCTAAATCTAAGTACACGGGTGTTGTCGCATTTCGCCTCCAGCGAAATGAGGCCGCCGTGGCCGGGTTTCGATCCCGCGACCTCGTGCTCAGCAGCCCAACACCATAGCCACTGAGCAACCACGGCGGGTTATGAACTTGATTGCGAAGTAAAGGATTGGAAAGTGTAAGCTTCAGAATCGCTTTTTAATCGACCTATTTCTTATTTATCTTTCTGATGTAATGTTTCATGTGGGTTTATAAACACAACTTGAGGTGCTGAGATTCCTTTTGTATAAGTGTTTGTGTGCTTGGACTTATGCAATGAAATGTTGTAACCGTGGCAGTTTACTTATTTATTTTAGCGTTCAAGCCTGAGCAAATACAATTTCATGACGGAAAATGTACTACAACGTGCCCATAATGCACTAATAGCCGAGAAATAAAACCAATGAGCGAAACAGCAGACCAGTGATTCGTCCTATCCTCTGAACTCGCTTACCACGACGCATCGAACAGCAGGCAGCGCTATCTTTTCAAGAACATCGAGTACTTGGCGGTATACACACAACTAGGGGTGTGCGAACATTCGAAACTTTTGAATAGCGAATCTGATATTGTCCTCCTTATCAGAGACTCCCAAGACAGAATTGTCGCGGGCACTGTCAAAGACAAACATTGCCTCAGGGATGACTGCGCAGCCTTTGAGAGAAACAACTTCATGTAGTCACCTGCAGAACGACACCATTTGAGAAAATCTTGAGAAAATTCAGTACGATTTTCTTGCTACATTCTTACGTATTTGTTATTTTCCTTTTTTTATTTTCATCCCCTAAAAAAATAGTCGGATCCTCCATAGTGGGCATAAACCATACAGAGGCAAACCGACCAATCAGCTCATCAGTACACCCAGTTTGGATTTGAATAATTGCTAGTAAAATAGGTTGCTGCCGATGATGATGAAAATCGTCGAAGCGGATTGATCTCCACTATATGTCAAACCACTGTAACTGACTTCCTTCGAGGTATATTTTACTAATACCCTTGACAAAGCGTCGAATTATGTTGGTATAGGTTAAGTTAGGTTCTTTCGTCCCGGGCCCTTCAGCTGTGTTTCAGCAAATCGGCTTGCAGAGAGCGATATGCCCGTGTGTGATTTCTCTACACAGAAGGCATGTACCGCCTTCTCTGCGGACGCACGTCCTCTACTCACCCGGATGGGTGCACCTATACGGTCAGCCGGAAAGCGGCGAGATGGACAAGTCGCTCTAGCCAGAGCGAGCTACACTGACCTAACCTAATGGCGAATTCTTGCTTCATTCTATAATAACTAGACATGAGCGAATATAAAGATGTCCTATAATACGAATAGTAAGTATCGAACACCGAATCGAGGCGAACGCAGCCGCATATATTTGGAGCAGAAATGCTTATTTCAGTATAGTTGTGTACCACGCTTGTACAGACTAGTGAAAAAAGAACAGCCAACTATCAGGGTCATTGAGAAATAACTTTAATCAGAAGATCACTAATCGTCAGTAACAGGACTCCATGAATAGCCTGTCAAAATGAACGCTTCTCGAGAACGCTGAATAAATGGTGGTTGAAGAAAGATAAGTAGTTGTGGGAAAAGAAAAGAAAAACTGCCGAAGGACTTCTGTGCCGTAGACACGTAAAATGACACGTTTCAAAGAAAACGGCACTGGTTGTATAGCGGAAGAAAGAAAATAAAACTACGTGGCTATACACTGCAAGAAACAGTACATTGCCGGCAACAAACAAAACTCACCGGTAGTCTATAGACGTCCAACGCGAAACCAAAAACAAAACTTGCATTACTCAATTCTTTTTGGCATTGCTTCGAAAACTCCGCGCTTCGCGTCAATTTTAGTCATTCGTGACACTTTGCTTAGCCAGAAAAATAGAGGTGGCGATGGCTTAGCAGGCGGAGCTCTCTAACCCGACTTCTAGCAGTCCATTGTTGCGAAATATTTGGTTTCTATATTCGAAAATGCAGAATAGCTAGTTTTCCAATACGAATAGCTGGTGCACCAAGTTCCCTTCGTATTGGAAACACCGAATTTAACCCCCTGCTAATTTAACCAAGCAGGGTGGCGTGCATGCTCGAACGTGATCGTCAATTGGTTTGTTATCCCTCTGGTTAAGTTGGAGTTACATACTGAAATGCTTCACTATTTCTCCATGACATAAGCGTTCAGTAGGGACACGACACTTTTTGGCGGCCGGTTTTATTTAGACGCACCACGGCTGCCATGTACTGCTGGTGGAGCCGGTGCCTGTGGTACACAAATCCGGCTGTGCAAAGGATGGAACGAGCTCACAACAAAGGGCGGCGCGCTTTGAGGCCTCCCTGGACGTCGTAGCACGGAAGCCTTAGGTCCCAACACACCATGTTGATGTAAGCGAGGTCTTCTCGGCTGAAGATATTTACGAAAGACAGTTCGGTGCCCGGCTCTGCCGTAGTGAGCGCTTCCAAGGCCTGTCGAATCAGGCTCCTGGTGACCGGTTCCACGGCCTGTTCGATGGACAATCGCTGAAACGCCTCTTTCAAATCCAGCTCGTCCGAAGCCCTGTTGTTGAGACGTGTGAGGCACATGGACAGGACCAAGAGAACAAGGTCAATATACGACGAACGCTCGCACTATGGAGCAAAACGTAAAGTGGCAGAAAAATAGAGTTCGGAGCAATCTGCACAATTTTCATCAGCTTCCCATCATATCGAGCCGCTGCCTGTACCTGTTAGTTCACCTTAACAACCGTGGCGCTGCATGGCGTGGGCTGTACTATAGGCTGCTTTACCTTCAGTGAAGGCAGAAAACACTAAATATATAAAGCAAAAGAGTGCAGAAAACATTTTGTGCCACTCAAGTAGACTCCGTTAAGAGAATGCCTCACGTGCATGCTGCTTTTTGTTGGCCCCTACAGAGCATGGTAATAAATGCAGAATGACACGCGTGTTAATCGTTTTCCGGCGGCAGTTTTTCACCCGTTTACAACTGTTACAACCTTATCGCTCAACGCAGGAGGCGTCTTCATGTATCGGAACTATCTCGATTTCTCTAACGCGGGAGCCTTGTCTATCACATTTCATGAGCTACTCGAATAGCGGTGTACATTCTAGAACGTACGCGCGCACCAGCGATTACGCTGGAATGTATGATGAATCACGCATAAATAGCCGACGCGTCTGAGCCGTAGATCAGATTCCCACAATTACGTGCTCGCCGTTTCGTTTTGCTCCGAGTGTTGCTTGTTTTTGTGAGCAATCAGGGTCACCCAATAAAACGTTCGCTTTTATTGCGATAGCAATTATATGGACAGTCAAGGCGCATTTTTGCCGTCGCCATCGCCATGATGTCCCGCAGAAAGTCCAAGTGCAATAACATCGTTGCCGCTCGCCTATGCTGTAGACGTACAGATAGATTGCGAGGGTGGGCCGAGGGTGGTGGCTTGATCTCGCGCGAGCAAGGAAGGAACGCGGGGAGCGCGCAGTTTCCCATCGCACGCAAGGCACCAGGAGGGGGGGGGGGGGAGAGTTCTACTCCGGCGGCGGCTGCGTATGGCGCGGCTGAGCGTGGCCGCGTGGGCTCTGTCTTGAAAGCGATCTGCCATGAGTGCAGAGTCTATAGGTGCGCCGAGGGCTAATAGCTTCGTCTGCGCTGTGTTCTCGCCGCATAGTTCACGTTGAAGCGAGAGGCAGCGCAAAGGACAACTCGCTCGCTGCTGCTTTTCCTCACACCAGCGTTTTGACAGCGAATATCAGCGCTTACCGAATGAGGTGTTTCTGTTTGTCTGCGCGCGCGCGACAGCATTCTTGTTAATTTAGTAAGCGAAAATTCACGAGTCTATACGGCCCATAAAATTACTATCCTTACTTCGTATTGTCGTCGTATGTCTACTAATTTGCTATCGCAATCGATGCTTCGCCTTTTGGGCGATACTGATGTCACGTCTTTGGCAGTGTCTCATTCTTCACCGTCATGACAGTGGGCCAATATACACAGAATGTCCTAGCTGCCATGCATTAACATAAAGAAAAGAGAACAAGAGATGGATCATTATGCGAAGGAAACTAAGTACATGTCTTTTACTGTTGACTGAAGTTGCCGCTAGTAACTTTTTGTTGACAATAAATTCACCCTAACCTAGCATAACCAAATCTAAATTATAATAATCTAACGGGATCACTAGTGTCACATTGTCAAGGTATCAATTGAGAAGTTAGGAAAAATCATAAGGAACTTCTAACTGCGATGCTTGAGCAACTTAATTGCGTGCTAATTATTTCCGGCTCACGCTTAATTAGTCACATTTGTCCACAGTTCATGGATAGCTGATCACTGATCTAAAGCGAACGTAGCGTCGCTCTGACCACTGGCGAAAAAAAAAAAAAAAGGAATAGGACAGGAAAGAGCCATCGCTATAAAGTTTGTGCTGAATAGCTAAAACGCCAATTATTTTATTGCGATAGCAATTATACGGGCACTCCAGGAGAATTGTTGTCGTCGCTGTGAGGTTCCGTATGAAGTACAAGTGCGATAAGATCGCGGCGGCGCGCCGTGTGTTGTAGGTACGAGGGAAAGCATGCGAGGTTGAGCCGATAAGGATGGTGGCTTGGTGCGACCACGTATTTTCGCGCGCGCAAGTCAGGAAGGCGAGGAGGGTGCTCGGCGGCTTTTTGCGCGCGCTGGAAGGGGAGAGGGGGGGGAGCCAGGGTAGACTGCGTCTCCGCTTCTACACCGGCCGCGGCTGTTGGAGGTAATCTGAGGTGGGTTCGAAGGCTAGCCGAACCGAGATGGTGGCTTCATTTGCGCTGTATTCTCGCGCGCCTATTGCGCTTTGAAGCGAGAGGCAGCCCGAAAGGGAATTCACTCGATGCTGCTGCCATCATCACACCAGCGTTCTGAGAGCGAGTGTCCGCGGTCATCCAGTGACGTGTGTTCGTGTTTGCCTGTGCGCGCGTGACACTGTCATTGTTAATTTAGTTAGTAAGCGCATATTTACAGCAGTTTATATAGCTGATAGAACAACTCAGATTACAGCCTATAGCTGTCCAATAATTTGCTGTCTTAATCAATGCTCCCCCTTTCAAGGTGAAACTGCGATTACTTTGTTTAATTAAGAATGTTTGTGGAAATTGTGTATTTTTTATTCATTGTACTGCTGCTACTGCTATGTGGGATCAGGGACCTCTGTCAGGTATTCGTTGCCTTTTATACCTGCATCCTATGTAGATTTTGTGCGATTTCAGGAAACGAATTAAAATATTTTACCGGCCCCGAATGGTCACCGTCAGTGAATCAGGTATACGTCAGTTGAATAGAAAAACAACTGTCGATGATGCCTCTCTCAATGCAATATAGTAATTCGCAATTGAGATTATATATAGCGCGGTCCCCGACCGAAACGTTGAAATAAATATTTTGTTTAACGTTCTTTCTTAATGTAGTTCATAATTTGTTTCTTTAATATCAACAAATGATATATATGGAGTGAAACAGGGTAATATAATCTCGCCCGCCCACCGCACTCACTCACTCACTCACTCACTCACTCACTCACTCACTCACTCACTCACTCACTCACTCACTCACTCACTCACTCACTCACTCACTCACTCACTCACTCACTCACTCACTCACTCACTCACTCACTCACTCACTCACTCACTCACTCACTCACTCACTCACTCACTCACAGTTCCGAGAGCTTCACTTCAGCCGCCAAGTGGTGGTTAGCACACAGAGTGCGCGCGCACGCATAAGCGCTTGAATAGAGTGTATACGCACTCGTACGGGTCTTCGTAGTCTCGCTCCAGTTCGACAAGGCCGCCCTCCAGCAACAGGAGCTCTTTCTTGACGTGCGCAGACTGCGGCTTCAGAGCGAGCAAACGGCGCTGCACATGATGTGCCTCCTTGTACTCGCCAAGCATGCGCAGTCCCACAGCGTATCGGTAAAGCGCCTTGGCGTTTGTTGGGTCCAGCAGCAGGGCACGCCGGGAGATCGTGACGGCCTGAACGAGGTTGGGGAGGACCTTAGAGGTATTCAAAGGGTCATCGAGCTGGATTCACACGGTATAGATCAAATAAATTTCTCCCCGCGAACTAGCACGGCGCAACCCGATCACCACGCGTTGGAACAGTGCATGATCTGCAAGCTGCGTTCCTTCTTTATCCAACGCGGGAACCGATGCAACTGAACAGCATTTGCAGCCCGCAAACATTGGCGACGCCGGCTCGGGCCTTGTCAATGAGGCGTCGCCTCACGCCGAGTTGCGTCAGCGCGATAAGCATGAAATCCTCATATGTATGCAGGACGTCAAAGCTATTATGCATCGCGTTTATGACCAAGTGCATATTGTTCACATTCGAGTAGAGCAGCCGCCAAGAAATTTTTTTCGATGCCATTCAATTCATTAATAAATTGCATTTATCTAATATTTAACTACTGCTCTGAATACCATGCTATCAATGAATAATTTGTAGAAAATTGAAAGAAACTTAAAACTGTTTATGTCTTCAGCCATTTACTTTTTGTCCGTTAATTTTTTCCGACTGATAGCAGCCGGAGAAAAATAAAAAAAAATTGGAGGCTTATCAAGGTTAAGTCCAGTGGATGCGAAGCATCCACTGGGCTTAACCTTAGCGTATCCTTAGCGTTTGGAGGCATCTTTTTTTTTTTATTTTTTTTTATGGGGTTTTACGTGCCAAAACCACTTTCTGATTATGAGGCACGCCGTAGTGGAGGACTCCGGAAATTTAGACCACCTGGGGTTCTTTAACGTGCACCTAAATCTAAGTACACGGGTGTTTTCGCATTTCGCCCCCATCGAAATGCGGCCGCCGTGGCCGGCATTCGATCCCGCGACCTCGTGCTCAGCAGCCTAACACCATAGCCACTGAGCAACCACGGCGGGTTGGAGGCATCTTGACCGCATACACGCCCGGCGCAAAGACGCTGGCGCGGTTGCGGGCACAGAGACTGACGCGACGGCGGGCGCGCGCCGCTTCATCCCTGACGTGACGTCACATATCACGTGATGCAGCGATGGTGGCGCCGCCGCCGCGTCGCGCGCGACGGCGCGAACCGAAGCGTGGAGGCCTCCGCCGGGCGACGTCCGACGGCGCGATATGAGGCCCCATCTGCAGCCGGTGTGACGTCATCACGTGACGTCACATCATGTGATCTCACTTCAGGGTCAATGGTGGCCACCGCCGGGAGGCGACCGACGGCGCGATATGAGGCCCCATCTGCAGCCGGTGAGACGTCATCACGTGACGTCATGTCACGTGACCTACTTGAAGGTCACTTGAAGGTCAATGGTGGCCACCGCCGGGAGGCGACCGACGGCGCGATATGAGGCCCCATCTGCAGCCGGTGTGACTTCATCACGTGACGTCATGTCACGTGACCTACTTGAAGGTCACTTGAAGGTCACTTGAAGGTCAATGGTGGCCACCGCCGGGCGTCGCGCGAAGGCCCGAAACCTACGTTAATATGCTTCGCATAAAATATCCCGTGACTAACCGTCCGCGCGTATCAAAAAGCAGCGCCCTCAAACACGCTCCGCAGGAGTTTGTGAGCGCGTACTTTTTCCACGACGCATCAACCACCAGTTAGCGGACGCTCTCTTAACACCAAGGCGCCGCGCTGTCGCGGGAGGGGCGCGCCAGATAAAGCGCCAGCTATGCCACTCTGTATCAGCCCGTTTGGATGAATCGCGCGGCCCGCTTGGCAAGCACATGTCAACCCGTACGTACCAGCTTGGGATTGTGCATGCGCAAGGCGCACTGTGCTCGATTTGAATAAAGCTTAACGAGCAGCCTGCGCCTTTTGTTGTTGTTCTTATCATCGGTCGGAACCGGCGCCGACTCCAGGAACTTAGCGGCCGCCGCGTAGCAACTTTCTGCAGCGGGGACGTTGCCGGCCGCGTAGATACGGTTGCCGTTGCGTTGTTTCCGACAACAGATCTGCGTCGGAAGGAGAGCAGAAGAAGCCGTCGCTGAAGGCCGTCAAAAGGACACAGCACCTATCGGCAATGCGGGCTAATGCGACTATGTCACCACATTTTCGAGTGCAATGCGCACGGTGTTAAAAAAAAAGAAAGAGGCGACGCCATGCTGGGCTGTGCAAGCAGCGCTTGAGCAACGGCTCCCACTAGTGATCTTAGGCTGGGATTGCATATATATAGATATTCTACGTGGCGTTGTACGGACGGGATTGCGCGTAATTGTCAACCTGTTTTGAGTAGAGGCGGCGACTGTAGTGCCGCCGCACGGGAGGAATGGAAAGCCGACTGCAGCCGCGTACACTGTAAAATAATTTACACCCTTAAACGTGAAAAAGGGTGTAAATGTGTCTATAACTCACACCCTTGGGGTGTTGGTTATACAAACAACAACCTACGGTGTGAGATATAGACACATTTACACCCTTTTTCGCTTTTAAGGGTGTAAATTATTTTACAGTGTATCGGCGCCTTAGGGAAGAGTCTTCGTCTAAAGACGTCATGTACGCGCCACAAAGAGCGCGCTCATTCACATTTGCGTAAGTACGATGCATAAGCGGCGCGCCACTATTTAGGACACTTTGGTAGCGCCTCCAAGACACGAAGAAAAAGCGAGGGGGGCACCAAAGCAGGAACCTGGACCGTTCAGCTGTTCGCCATGCGAACAAAGCCCCGGTACGCTTTGGCCTCTTTGGCCTTTGGCCACGCTCGTTCCAGATTTTCGATTCCCCCGTTGCACTTTGCGTGCTGCCTTGATTGTCCTGCACCACCCGCTTTGCTACAATCTCAGGTGCTCTTCTGAGGCCGTTGTCTGGCAGCACTACATCTATTTCTGCATGCCGCACGCTCCCCAGCGAGCATAGCGAAGGAACTCCATAGGCGTATTGGCGCCTTAGGTAAAGGGCGTATACCTCAACACGAAACCCAATCCAAGGTACGGATACGTGACTGTGGCGTGCATCGCGTTTATGACGTGCGGTAGCTCTGCAGACAGACTATTGTGAAGAGGGCCTACGCCGCACTAAGGCTCACATTTGACGGAGCACAACGAAATCACAAACTGGCCTTTTTTGTGAGGGATGCATGACGAGGGCTTTTTCGAACTGACGCGTCGACATCTCTAGCAGCACTGCGCGCAGTTTCTCGCTACTCCGTGAATTAACGCGGAGACGTTAAGAGGCTACTCCAAGCATTAATGTGAAATGCCGAATTCATTCGTACGTCCCTGTAATACTCAGGAATTAGTCGTAGTACCGTGCACGATTTGGCCAACACCATTTCCACACTCCATGAAGACGGCACTACCAAGCAACCGGTGCCATACAACGCGACAGCAAGCTGTCGACTCACCCCAAAGAGAGTGTTGGTAGGCATTAGTCGGGAGTCGATGTCCGCGCCGCCGTCGTCCTCCGTCTCGGTGAAGTCTACCAAAGCGATCTCATAAACGAGTGTTGCGTTCGGCGGGATGCGAGGGAGGCACCCCTGGGCACCGAATCCATACCCCGCCGCGATCTTGACGTGACATTCTTCGCCCCGTCGCATACTCTGCACAGCGATCTGCAGCCCCAGTACTCCTAATTCTTCCAGGCTGCGTTGCGGAGGAAACACTCCTCTTTAGGCAGTATGTTGAAGCATTTTACTTGATTTTGTTTTTATCATTTGATAAGTACCTTTCCACGTAGCGAAAGTGCTGTATTGTGTTGCAGTACAAAATACTATATATTTCACGGCGAATACACTAAATGCTCAATTTGTGCGCTGAAAAAAAAATTGTAGCAGTCGGAATTGCACCTGCATACTGCACAATATTAGTATCGTCAAGAGAAACCGATGCAAGTGAACAACAACAGTTACTCTACAAAGGATAAGAAATGTAAAAGCAAATGATATTTTCAACCAATCTAAGGATTGAGGGAAGTGCAATTTGAGTACTTTGCACCAGATAACTATATGCTGGTTCAACGGCTGCCATTCTCTGGCGATGAAGCAGCATGCGCATGGCGGCCGGGAGTAAGATCCATTGGCAACATTCTCTCTTGTGCGTCTTCGCAATGGGCGAACAGGAACAGCCATAACGGCCTGCAGTGTGCCCCCACGAGGGATGACGCTAGTTTCCATGGTGCAGCGGAGACAAGCGCCAGTTCCCTTCTACAGAACATGGCCGATCTCCTGCGCGCCCATTGGAAGGCATCGTTACCGTCTGGTCTGGGACACTCACTTGCAGCGGTGGGGAGTGTTTCGCATCCACGTTGAATCTATCCGCTCGGTCCAGCTACATTTGACATAGGCGTTGTAGTGGAACGTCACGATAGCGTGTCGGGTGACAACGGGCCCTGACCCTGGTTTCATGATCTGCGGTAAAACGCGCGCCAATCGACACAGTTATGTACAAGATGAGGGCCACATTCTTGATGAGAAAAGCGACTGGCTGAGAATTGAGACTGCATGGTGTGCTACCATCTACTGTCAGGCTCTGTTGCTGCAAGGTTTCCTTTGTGTCTTCTGCTCCCTTACATCGAGTTATACGAATGGTGAAGAAGAAAGATCGCGCACAGCTACCACGGGGGGATTTGCCTGAGGAACGTAGTAGCAAAGGCCGTTTCAAATGCCGCACTTTTCGTCGCACCGGAAGTGCAGTTTCCGTCGCATGCGAGGGAAATCGAAATCGCACTGGTCGCAGATGGTCTGCAACGCTTTACCTCTAAGTTGGTTGGTCGAACGTCGCATCGATGGCAGCGATTGGTGCAATCTCGGGACGCCAACACCACAAAGGGGAGAAAACAGCTGCGGAGAACTGTCGAAATTGGACGGAGAACTGTTTCGTTGTTTGTTTATGGTGGGAAATGTCTGTTGTTCAACAAGTCCAGAATACTTCAACTTCTTGTGGAGCCTTGGATTGCAGAATCCGGTACGCACGTACATCAGCACCGCGACACGCCAATAAGGGGGAAAAGAAAAGAAAATGAAGATTTGATTTGCTCATTTCCATGCGTTCGTTAGCACACTGAGTAGCAAATGAAGTGCATTTTCACATTGTCTCCGGGTGTGGCGAGTATAACTTTGCGGGCATTTCAGGTCATGCATACGCTCTGCATGCTTGTTGCCAATGCTCCGAGCTGTGTTTCCTGCGTGACGAAGATTTCTAGGGGCGTGCGAATATCGGGGCGCTATAACGTAAGACTATTCCAAACTTCTCTATTCCAGTTCTGAAATCAGCACTCCGCGATCGGTCAAAAACTTTTTAACCCTACCCTCCCCCCTCCCCCTTCACCTGTCTGTCACGCGACGTCATGAAAACAGCAATAGCTCTCCATCTGATATGACGTGTACACACTGATTATGCATAATTTGACCGAACAAAAGAAAAATAGTTATTTCTGATTCGACGCCTTTTCACCATTAGCCCTAGGCTATTGGTCAAAAGTTTTAGGGCTGCAGACACTTCACCTGCCTGTCACGCGACGTCACAATATCGCGAAAACGCACCGCGTCAAAGTGACGTGTACGTGTTAAAGATGCATTAATATGCCGAACAAAACTGAGTTTTCTTCTGAATAGCCGCAGGCTGCCCCGTTCCGAAAGGAATAAAAGATGGATGTCGCCGATCGCTCAGGCACTGGCTATAGACTCGAACCTGCCGGAGAGCAAGGGTTTATTTGAGTATAATAAAACTTCTTGCGTGGCCGTGTAAGGTTTTGGAGCCCTTTCGGCGCGTTTACGACCTCATTCTGCCAACCCTTCGTTGCTGAGGATCCGTTTTAGCGTCATTCTTCAGCTTCTGTTGCATGCCGCCGTGATTTTCGACCATCCACAGCAAGCTACGTGGGCGAAAGCGCACAAATCGCAGACGCCGGCACCACCTTCTTCATCCAGTTATCGACTTTCAGTGCAGTGGCTCGGCCCTGTCGAATCCCTCTCCAGTTGAGCGTGCTTCTCGGCTCTTTCCAGCGAATTAGATAAGACAAGCCGCTCAGTGTAGGTGATGTTATTCGTTTTTTAAGCCAAAAAAAAGTGACCTGCTATGAACGAGGACAGCGTTTGATTGGTCTCATCAGACAACCCTGCGAGTGACCGCCCGATGCTAGCGTCGGCGGTTATGCAAAGTCGACGTCAGGAGATTGGAATAAAAACATATCGGAATAGCTTTACATTATAGGGCCCCCAGTTTCTTATATCTAACGGAATACGAGTCGAATGCCACAAGGCAGTTGAAATGAATATCGAATACCTTTTGAATAGTTGGCGAATAATACACAGCTTCCTTACTGTTATTATCGAACATCTTTGAACGTACTGCTAATTTCAACATTGCATTAATTATGTTGCAGTGAAACATCTTCGTATTTAATCTGATAAAGAGCACATACTAGGTGCTGTATCTATACGTTGTACCGCACAGTACTCACTACAGTATTAGATATAAACAAAATTCTATTGCGAGTCGTCGTAGTTCAGCCGCAAAAGACTGGCTTCCAGAGCGACGTAGCATGCTCTAGTACATCATGTCAACTATGGATGGAATGAAAGTTATCGCGTGTTTACTTCAATTTCATGTTTGATGATGCACGGTCGACAAAGGGAAGTATTCGAAAACGATTGGATATATCCAGATTTTATACTATTGGCTACTAACACATTCGCATTGTCTCCAAATTTCAGCAGGCTGTGACATCCGGCTCCTCAGAAAGGTGCGCCTATATTCCACATCACAAGTTGGTTGCAGCACTGCCGAAGGTACGAGGCGTGCACAGGCAAGCATCCTTGCGCAGCGGTATTCAAGGTGTGTTTTTTTGTTTAGCTGCACCAATTTTTTAAAAGATTGTCTATGCCAGATAGAGAAATTCTAACCCTTGATCTACATTACTCGCTGAGGCGGCCATTACCTCTACGAGAAATCAAAATCTTCAGTTGAATAATTATCGTATATAATTACGCTAATTATCCAATTAATTCGTTACTCTACGCCACATATCTTAATCTACGAATTATAGCCGCTGAGTTCGCACGGCGTACTTACTTGGAAAAAATATTGTGGACCGCACCACTTCCGAGATATTTATTTTCAAAGTGTCTGTCGAAATGCATGCGGTTCCAGTTATTTTTGTGCTTGAATGCATTAAACAGTCGTTTATTAAAAAAAGTAACCGGAACACCAGTGCACTTCGTTGGAAACTTAATATCTCAGAACTGGTGCTGCCCAGATAATTTTTTCCAAGTGGATACGCCGTGCGAACTCAGCGGCTATAATTCCTAGATTGAAATGTGTGGCGTAAAGTGACTAATTAAAAGGTTAACTAACGTAATTACGTTAACTATTCCATTGAATATTTCGATTTCTCGTAGGAGTAATGGCCGCCTCATCGAGTAATTTAGATAAAGGTTTACACTTGTGCTATCTACCATAGGCAATCTTTAAAAATTTTGGTGCAGCTAAAAAAAAAGAACTGCATATAGTTCCGGGCATAGCTGGCTGATTATTGGCTACACTAGAGAGCCATTTTTACTCGCTACATAATATGATACAGCGGTACGTCACATGTTAGGTCATTTGCGCGTGCACGTCGTATACCGGAATTACTTCGGCAGTTACGCCTGTAATCGTAACAGCCACCCCATAACCGTGGCGAAATAGCAGCGCCCATGCAGCGCCGACCACCCGCTTCGATCCGAATTCGCGCTTGTTACTGGCTATCCGCCCTGTCAGCGAGAAACAAGCGCCAAAATTCGTCATTGCTATATGAGTCTCACTTCAAGCTGACGTCAAATCATTCGGTATGTTTTGTCGTAATTATTGAGATCGGCCTCTTGTTTTCACGCTGCTAGGACTACAGACGTGGCACCGAGCCGTAAAACTTGTCTGATTTCTAGTTATCAGATGGCACCACAGCATTAGCATTGGTGATGCATTGACGATGCGGAACGTTATAAAAGCCTAATGATTCATTGCATCATTAATTACCTGGCATGGTTGCTTAGTGGCTATGGTGTTAGACTGCTAAGCGTGAGGTCGCGGGATCGAATTCCGGCCACGGCGGCCACATTTCGATGGGGTCGAAATGCGAAAACACCCGTGTACTTAGATTTAGGTGCGCGTTAAAGAACCCTAGGTGGTCGAACTTTTCAGAGTCTCACACTATACGGCGTGCCTCATAATCAGAAAGTGGTTTTGGCACGTAAAACTCCATGATTTAATTTTCTTTTTCATCATTACTACCCCGCTCTAGCATGGTACGTGGTGACGGTAGCGAGCAAACGCCAAGTATACATATATAGACGGCGAACAGACACTGTGGCGCGGATGAACATTTGTAAGGGCATTCGCGCGTGCTACTTGCTAAGGAGGCTGCAAGGTAACCGCAGGGAAAGCGTACAGGTAAGCCGAAGCCCTGCTGTCGCATGCATATAAACGCAGCTTATCGTTACGGTGTCAAAACATTTTTTGCGCCGATCCACTAACCATGGAACATGTAACATACTTTTAAGGGTTAACTGCTGGGCTAGTTGGTGATCTTGCATACTGAAAAGATTTTGCGCCAAAAAACAACACACACAAGAAAGACGACGACACCACGGGCGCTTGGAACATGTAACAGTATATGGCAAGCAGACGCTGAGCAGACGACGCGGCGCGGGTGAGTACATCTCGAGGGGCATTCGGCCTT
The DNA here is from genome assembly GCF_023375885.2 of Dermacentor andersoni. Classification (NCBI taxonomy): domain Eukaryota; kingdom Metazoa; phylum Arthropoda; class Arachnida; order Ixodida; family Ixodidae; genus Dermacentor; species Dermacentor andersoni. Next base: position 191,764,055 of record NC_092818.1, on the reverse strand, counting down.
GCTATTGGCTAAGAATTCTTGTAGCTTCCACCGTGCTGCAACCAGATTGAGAGATGGAGCAAACGTGGCATTGGATGGTGCGTAGGCGCTTACGCGTTTAAGCGTTTCAAGCCGCAATGACAGCGCCACGCCAAAACGCCACCAAAGGCGTATTGTGCATGCAGACGCTGTGCGCAACGCGCTCAACTTTCTAATGACACCAATGGTATAACGGCCCAATACGACCGTTTCTACGACTGAAAGCCAGCCGATCAGCTTTCCTGGTTCTGCACAATCGTGTGTCGGCCTTAATATATACCCGCGCGCATGAGCCGCACGCATTTGAAAGAACGCGGGGCCTGAGCAGTGCTACCACCACGGTGGCTGCGGCTACCTGCTACAGCCATCAATGAACAAAGGTGTTAGATCGTGCATATTACTCAGTACGATATCAATGGATACACTACTCAGCCCCTCTCCGCTTATTCCATCCTCTTTTTCGTCTTTTTAGGCGGCTCCTAGCATGCGCCTTCTAATGACGTTGCGGTAGGCAGCGATGCCTTATATAACATATCCCCTCTTGAAAAAAAAAAAAAAGAAACGGTTGTCCATTACTTCCTAACGTAGTCCTGGGCCGGTATTTTGTAGCGATGCCTTTTCCGATTCTATCCTTTTTCAGGCTTTTCGCGCTTGGCCAGTGGTCAGAGCGACGGTCTGCCCACATTATCAACGGGATCAGGCGGCCGTGTGTGGTGGATGATAAGAATAGCATAGAATAAGGCATAAGGCGTCGCTACAAAATAGCGGCCCTGCAGCTTCTTCGGTGTCTTCTTGCTGCGGGCGCTTCTCACGCGCGCTTCGCATCCTGGCAAATTGAATGAAGCTTGTTGCGTGCGCCCTGCAGCAGGTGGTTCAGGGTACAGGGGTGCATTATCTGCGCTTGATGTGTCAGGTTGTGACGCATGATTTACAGCCGCCATAGCTGAATGATCGGATGCCAGTGACCAGTTCACGACAGCAGAGGTACCGAATTCCATTGTGCTGATAGCTTCACGACGAACGGCCGCTAATTTGAATTTGAGTAAACGGAGAGGGACTGAGTATAATGTCTCCATTGATATCGTACTGAGTAATATGCCCGATATAACAGAAGTCAGCTAATTTATCGCACTGAACCCACCTTTTTCATGACACCCCCGTCTTCAGTCAGGTCTTCCATCTCGGTTGCGGATATATGGACAGGCGTCCGGGCCGGTGGCTTCGATGGCTCTGTGCTGAGCTCCATGCACGTCTCGCGACTTTTTTTCGAAGGCACGATCGAACGCCGAATGCGTGCACGAGACGGCGCGGGCTCGAGCCAGCACAAGCCTCCTTAATAATGATGATCAATTCAAGAATGGCACGTTCCAAAGAGGTTAAAGAAAAACTGCTGGAGTGGAGGGAGCGCCTGTCAAGTGAAGCCGCCGCGTCGCCATCTTGCGGGGAGGGGGGGGGGGGGGGGGGGAGGGCAAAAGCACGCCAGTCGCCGCAGCTTGTGTGTTTCGGATCGTCTTGTCTTGCCGTGCGCGCTGCTCTGCGGATCCGAAAATGTGCTAGTGATCTCGTGCGTTTCTAGGAAAGTTGACGTACAAGCAGTTGACATGTTACTCTTATCCTTCTCATTTAAATAAGGTTGCCGATTAGCACTGCCTTGTTCTAAGATAAAGCAAAATTTGTATTTCAGGCTGAAAGGAAACGGCCGCCACCGAAGTTCCGAGACCCTCTATTCAATGAGGATAATAAAGCACCGGCGACACCTGATGATAATGAAGATAATAATGAATACTGACGCCTGTTGCATGTACTGCTATTTCTCATGCTACGTTTTCAGTTCTTCATTGCTTTTTCTTCTGACAGCTTTCATGATTGATCAATTTATACACTGCATTAACGAAGGCTAAAAAACGCTAATTATTCCGCGAATTTTTTGCACTTTGCGGCAGCTGCATACACATGCCGATAAAATTTAAAAAAATGCCCCAGTACTCAAATATCTGCGATGCGGAGACCTCCAATATGGCTCGCCTCATCGCCCCCTGCGTTTCATTAGAACATTGAAACCACTTAAGCGTTTAAAAACCGCTGAGAATGTCGGCGAGAGCGCTGCGAAGCTCTTGGGAGGCCGCTTCTTGCCCTGCGTAAGATGGGCGCCGCCGGCTTCACTCGAGCCTATAGGCCGGTATAGGCGACTTCCACTCCAGCACACTTCTTTAACCTCCTTAGTACGCATAGAGGGAAATCTGGCGCTGCTGCGTTGTGGTATGGATGGGAATGTCGGTATATTGTGACTTCGGATTTGCATCGTTCTCGAATTAGCCAGGACACCTTGAAGACGCGCCTGGCAAGCACCGTTCCATCTGTCACAATGATTCATTTTCTACTAGAACAGCACGTAAAAAGCTGTTTTAGCTTTATTATTACGCAAAAACATGTATTGTTTAACTATGAGAACTTGTTATGGCATGTACAATTATCTGATACGTAAAAAGTACCAGCGGGCCGCTAAAGTTAGAGCACAGACGACAAGATTCGCGCTCGCTTTGAAACGGTTTGTCGTCTGTTCTTCTTTTCTTCGGTTGGTAATGCAGTGTAGGTGAGTAAAGATGTAATATCCGTGAATGGAAACATTTCATGAAGATTTTACTTTAAGAACCCGTTATTTGTGTAGCCATATCCACGTTTTTAGACGAAGCCTCTTACAACACCAGCTAACACAAGCCTAGCAGACACATATACCGTCATTCCCATGACGGCATAGCGCCCCTTAGGAAACTCCCCTAGACGTTGGCGCCAGATTTCCCTCTAGGTGTTATAGTGAGACATTTTATGTTGGTACGTACCCACAGCTATGGAGGGAAGAATATTGAGAGCAGGTTGGAATAACATATTATTCTTCCACCCTGATTAAAAAGAAGTCTCTCCGCTCACGCTATCACGCCCGCGTATGTTTTGACATAACTAAATCACATATAGAATAAGCGATTGTTTAGTTCAAAGTATAAGGTACAGTATAAGAAGAAACGTAAAGCGCGTGCTGCCCAACTAGCAACCTTAGACATGTTCTATATTTTACACCACTGGCCATGGTGCCTCACATGCACTCTCGCACGCCGTCTTCGATCCAAGTTCACGCTTGTTACTTGCTCTGCACTCCGATGGCAAGAACTAAAAGAGGAAACAAGCCATCGCTTAGCCTCATTTCATGCTGAGGGCAGAACATCAGGTATGATTTGTCGTTGTTATTGAGATCAGCTCTTTGTTTTGACGGTGATAAGCCTATACAGACGATGCCGAGGTGTAAAAGATTTTTGATTTTAACCTAGCAGATGGCACCACAGCCTTAGCGGCAAAGAAGCACCTACCAGATATATACACCTTTCGGACTCCGGGGTACAGGTCCCTTCTAGGAAATGAGGCAGCCGACGTCTCCACCCGAGCTCAGGTTCATCGGGCTTTCTCACAGGACACGCAAAGGAGGACGGATGAAGTTTCGAAAAAGTACATGTACAACGATATTGTGAAACACTACAGGCTAGACAGAAGAACTTGCCCACCACCTCACCCTAGCCTAACTAGGGAAGAGGCAGTAACCCTCAACTCAACAAGAGTAACCCTCAGGACATTGAAAACCAAGAGCTACGTCCACGGTATCCTATTGCACCGAATCTCACCTACTTAGCATTTATACATCTGAACTTACTGCGATGTCCCAGACGTCCTATGCCATATAGTATGGGGATGTGTAGAAAAAGATTGCACCGTAGACACCCAAGCACTAACCGAAGAGCAGTGGGAGACCAATCTATCAGATCTGGACCCGAATAGACAGCGCAGCCTGATCGGACGGGCACGGGAGGTGGCCCGCAGCTACCTGAAATAACGAGGCCGCCCACTTCAGCAGGGTGCAGACTGCGCTTGCTCAGAATAAAAGTTTATTCCCTCACTGTCTCGTTCCCCGGATCGAGAACGCTACAGTAGAGCGTTCATATCTGCATGATCCGTCTTTCTAAACTTGGATGCAGTCGTGGTCCAAGGATGCGACAGTGTTCTCGATTTTGTGACTGGCAACTTGGATTTACACGGTATTCCTGCAGGTACTGAAGGGAAGGCGTCTGGAAGGTACTTTGTTTATGTTTGTATGTATTCAACTTGCTTAATTCACTATTCTTTTTTGTTGGTTTATGACACGTTTGGTTCGACGTCTACCTTCTCTAAAGGCATTTTTTTTTAATTTGTTCTCACATTTGAGGTTTTCGTACGTGCGTTTATCTCTTAGCAAATAAATAAATAAATAAATAAATAAATAAATAAATAAATAAATAAATAAACTTTGTAGCTTCTCACCGTCATGTGTTCACTCTTCCCACGCCGTAGCAATAGTGCGTACACAGGTATAGTATATTGTGACGTAGATAAAGAAATATAAGTACACAAAAGGAATACCGAGAATTGCGCAAACCTTTGCGACACTCAGGATTTCAGAAGTTGGCGTTAGTGAACGAGCCGGGGAAAGTTCGAGATATTCCTTACCCTTACAAAGAAATATAAAAAGAACTGTGCTTTGATCAATCGACTGTTGACTGCATATGCCCTTGCAATCCTGAAGTGCGCGAGCGATAACCCGTTCTGCAGCAGACACTTCTGCGATTGGTACATTAAAGCTAAAGATTCTACGAAAATTAACTTCAATGTACGAGCCGCGACTGAGCTAATCCCTGCCCGAACTTGGTACTAGGGTCGTTCCGCTGTTTACACTGAAACTGCGAGAAACCAGTATTGTGCTTTTGCAATGGAAAAGTTTTTCGACCAAAGCAATATTCTTCAAAGCCACGTCGCGTACAATCGATTGAAACGTTGCTGAGTTTCCACGTAGCGGCAGGAAAGTGTTCTGGTGTTGACAACGCTTCCTCGCCTTCGGCTTATGCCAATGAAATCCTCGAGAATGCGCTATTTTGTTTTTTGTTCATCGCTAGCGGGAGCTCACGTTTACGAATTTCTGTGTGTCCATGTTTGCGACAGACCCGCACGTAAATGATGATGATGATGATGATGACGGCGGCGGCAGTGGTGCATAGCCACTGAGGGAATGGGTCACGAATCGGGTATCGTTGGGAAAGTTATCGGAATTAAGAAAAACAAAGCCAAATAAATGAAAGCAAGGAGAGAAAAGAAAGTATGTGAATGAGCAGTCAGGCACGCATCGTTTATGTTTGAATGAACACAACGAAAATGGCAAAGAGAGAGAGACAGAGAGAAACAAAGGAAGCAGTTAATAAAAAGTTTAACAGCGAGGTCAGCGTAATCGCCAAAGGGGGCTGCGAGTGTGGCTATAAGCATGGATGCTCCTATAGAGGAAGCAAGGGTGCTGTTCTGGACATTGTCAAATTCCGTCATATTGTCGAATTCTGTAATGGCGTCATTTCTAGCCAATCAGAGAAGCTGTAACTGCCCTGCGAACCAAGCAGAGCTGACAAGATGGAGAATTTGACAATGTAGCTGAATGTGACAATGTCGAGAATAGCAACCCAGGAGAGAAACGACGACAACCTGTAGTAAGAAATTATCAATTGATTTCATTTCATCGCACAAGAGACGCATACATGTTTGTTTATTGTTTTATACTGTATATTTGTGGGTGGCTTCAAAGAGACACGTATGAATGCAAGCGGCATGATTCAGTGTTGTGGGATTTGTTCGTGAATAAGGCTGTAAATAAATTAGGTGCTAGTACACACCGAGGATAAGAAGAACAGGATGAAGCGGCGCTTTATCCTGTCTAAGTCTAGTGCTTAGGAGATTACACCAATTACTCAATTTTCTCATTAACTTTGTAAAAATGTGCGTATTGTCATTCGCAGCGTTACTATGCCATTGCGATTCGTCTCATCAATGACATTGAAGCCAGAATTCCAGAGCCTGGACCATATTGTTCCTTTCTTACAAAAGCGGTAACAACCCAGAAAGTATGCTTCTCTTCGTTGCGCATTACAGGGGAAAATTCTGCGGAACACCGTTGGCACTAACCGGCTTTGAGTTTAAACGTCGTCGTTTGAAGGCTTAGCCTTGACTAAGCAAAGTCAACTGTTGAATATCAGCTAGTTAGCCTGAATCAGCGGCAGTCGGACAGTTTCCGGTATGGCCTGAGTGAGCAGTGTGTAGCTGAACAAAGTAACCTCCCTATAGTGGCCGCACTTCTTTTAAGGACAATTTCATGCACTTGCGTGAATCACAGTTACGCTTAAGGTCTTCGTTGAAGCATATCTAAAACATCGTGGCATAAAATAAAAATTAAGAAATTAAGAGTAAAGCTGAACCTAAAGTGCGTTAATTGGCAAACTTTTCTGATTTTCAACAGCAAGCCGATAGCCGAAAAAGGAAAACACATACGAAGAGGAATAGACAGAAATGGCGACACGGGAAGCGGCCATCCTTAGTTTTCTGACTTCGTCTTCCGAAGCATGGCGCATAAAGATTTAAAATAATATCAGTGTGGGGCTGCAAAAAGATGCTTCTTTTTGAATATTCTCTTTATTATGTCACGGTAAAGCCGGAACAAAATAGATTTAAAAAAAATGCGACAGCACTTCATCTGTACGAATACTGGTTGGAGCTCGCTTAACGTTGCAGCACTAAAGTTTTCGTCAAAAAGCAGCTACGTGTGAACATATGTAATTACTCGTTCACTTGAAAAGTTGGACTGAAATGACGTTGCTGATCACAAACGACTTGCGTTGTCGCAGTCAGCAGCTTTTAAAAGGCGCTGCAGTTCCTACAGAAAATTTCTCCACAGGTCGCAGGTTGTGCCGAGGAAATCTTTCAGCAGGCTGTAGTTTCCAGGCTGAAGCCATACAAAGTTGGGAGAAGTGGCAGAGAATGGTGACCAGTCCCGCATCCCAGGAATGTTTGGCACCCTGGCACCGGAAGAGAAGCAAATAGTAGCGAGTTCTTTTCAACGGGAACTGCTTATAACATTTCGGAGACCTGTTTTCAATACCGTCATATCTAGATCATATATGTTGTTTTTCTAAAACTATACAGAATAAAAAAAAAATTACCTTTAGCAGATGGTGCAATTTCAGTTCTTGAACTGGATTGATAATAAAAGTGGATGCTATTTGCACAATAGATTAAGGTGCATAGCTAAATAATGGACACTACTTCCATAATTAGGTCTTTAACTAATTACTTTGTGGCACATATCGTTATTTGCGAATTGAAGCCCGTGAATTTGCAAGGCATATCCACTTGGAACAACTTCCGACGACGGCACCGGTTTCTATATACGCGCCGTCATGCTTGTGGTAAAAATGCATGCATTGTACTTAGTTCTTTTAACGAAAGGCCGCCTCATGCATTATAAGAAAGAAAAAAGCTTGAATGTATTTTATGCAAACTTTGGGGAGAAAAGTATTTCGACACTACTTTCATCCTGAGAATTTGTTCCAAGTGAATATGCCTTCCAACCCAAACGCCATAATTCGTAAATTTCGATATATGCCGTAAAGTAGAATTACTTGGAAACATTATAAATGAAATTTGTTATTTACTCGCGTGTGCATTTCAATTACTCATGCCAGGTAATGTCCACCTCTACGAGTAGTACAGCTCAAGGGCTACTATTGTGCCATCTGCCGCAAGAAATATTAAAAATTCCGCATAGCGTAAAAAAGAACAGAAACCAGATGGTATAATTAGGACTCACTTGCAACAGCAAGTTGTGCTACATATTTGCACTGGGTTCTGAAGCGCCCCTTGTGTGTTGCCGGTGCCTCCGAGATGTGCGAACACGCAATGAGATACTTCCGACGAGAACGAGCGAGAACAGTGGAATCCCAGGCAGTGAAGTGAGAGCTGGCGAAACATAATGCGCAGTAAGACTCAGACTGCTTCGTGCGGGGTTTGTTTTGGAGAACATTCGCAGTTTTAATCTTCTTTCGAGAAGTAAGGAAAGTGTCAGCCCTATTCGTTTGTGGAAGCTGCGCCTCTCGGTGGAATGACTCGGCTTTTCTCTTTCTCCTCTTACCTGTTTCCCTTTCCACTTATACTCCTATAGCCGAACGCAGATTTCTAGAACTCAGCTCCTCTGACTCAGTTACCTTCTGCTCCCCTCCTCCTTCTTTTCCAGTGCGAAGCATTACGTAGTAAGCTCTCAGCAAGGTCATGCAAGGCCATTTTTAATTTGTCAGTCTACCTTACAAAAACATTATTTTTTTCCGGTTACAAACCCCGCAACATAATGATACAGCCTTAAACTATAGACCTAATAATCTCTATAGTATCCAAAGTTATAACCATATAGGGAGTAGTTAATTAAATAATTTTAAAGTAGATGTCATTTACGAGACGGAATCTTAGTTTTGTGAGTAGAATGAAGTGACAAGCTTACTTAGGAGTTTGAAAATAGCGAATCTGTATTCTCTATGTAGTAAGGGTTCAAGTAAGGTGAGTCACGTGGTCATGCGATAATTTCGGGGACCTGGGTCCTCTGGGCATGAAGGCCACACCGACCGCAACTAAGCCCGAAGCTCCGCTCCCTTTAGGCGCTCGAGCCGCCGCTACCAGGCTGCTGGCGCGCACCTGCTGCCGCGGAAGCACGCGCTCGTTCGCGCAAACATTGGGCCGTTCACCAGAGCTGCTGCTGCTTTCGGACTGCACACGTGCCTCGACCAAAGAAGAAGGTTATGTTTGTGATACCCTTTGACCCTTCCATATGATGTTTGGTCATATAAATAAGGAGACACTATATTATGCTAAGCACCGCGATACTTCCCCTTAAGAGAGTTACGGCCGCAATTTCTTTCTTTTTTCAAATTCCGGAAGGATTATATCCGTAGTTCCTGCTTTCTTAAAAGCCAAGGCACACTGCATTGACAGCGCTTGCTCAAACACGTACGTTCTTTTCTGTTTAAGGTTTTTTTTAAAATCTCCACTTCCGGAAAGAACCCAATGCCAGTTCCCCCACTTGTCACCATTTCTTCAAACCTTCCTTTGTCTCTCCTCCTCTAATTTCCGGTAGTGTTTATCATGCCCCCCCCCCCCCCCCCCCCCCTTTTTTTTTGTGTGAGCACTTTGAGATGAAATAATACAACACGCCACGCACTGGCTCATTCTCCTCATTCTCCCTCATTGAAGGACAGTGAGCTACACGCACATAAAATCGCTGATAAGGAAAGCAGTTGCTGCCCTGACGAAGACAAGTCCGTTGTCGGAACGTTGGCTTCAGCGACATTCCTCGTTCGATCACTGCTTATCACTTTCCGGCTTTATCCACTGGCCCCTACCAAAAAAATCCCTTCACTTCTTACTACTAGATTCGTGCACCTTTTCTCAAATTTTTATTTGGGACCGCATATTAATGGGACTCGCACTATCCCCGAAGAAAACAATATGACGTCAGCGTCATTCAGTAACCATGAGAAGAAGCCAAGTGCCAGATGAAGACCGATTAAGATGAAGCAGACGCGCTCAACCAAATTGTCATTACATGTAGAAAAAGAAAACCTAATTTAGGACCACGTCCGCGACTGGAAAGGCGACGTGCTAGAAGACGAAGAAGGCACGAACGCCAGCTTTGTTCAGCACACTGATGTTGAGTGAACGTCAGCCAGTCACGGCAGCTGCTGGCGGGATCACACTCTCCAGGATCAGTATGACTCGCCAATGCATAGAGCATCGGCAGAATTGCTGAGAGGCAAAGTTCTGGTCTACCATCCTGTTGATCGTAACTCCTCGCGGCACAATCATAATTTTCCTTTATTTTTTTCTCTCTGTAATTTTCTTGCAAAAGATTTTGGAATTTCAATGACGGATGGCGGCGGACACCAGAGGACGTCAAAACGACCTGCGGAGTGAGCCCACAGCAAGTGTCGCTATGTAAAAAAAAAAGCTTCTTGATCGTCGTTCTGCTCTCCCGACGTCTAGCCGCCCAGTCATTTCAGCCATTCGCAGACGTGCACTGCATTGAGCGCTTCTCGCAAATCCTCCCTCCTTTGCTGGAAACCCCAAAATAATCGCGGCGTTGTATAACAACCGTCGCCGGCTGCTGGACTATTGTCATCTACAACGGGGAAGGAATATTAACCGCAGAGAATGGGGAAAGAGCAAGAACAACAAAAGCATGAGTGAAATTCAATTGCATTATTTTTGTATGGAGTTAATATTTTGACGCCCACTGTCATTTTGTTACCTGGCATCGCTCGGTTAATGGCCGAGGAAGGGTGCCACGCGAAGCGTGAACCAGAATACCGGGATTGGTGCGTGGCTTTCGTTTCTTATAATTACTTTTATCCTAAGCTTCCATTTTATTTTGTTTTTGTAAATTCTCGTAGGCACGTGTTCTTGAATAAAAGTTACTAACATTTAATGAACTAATACTGCGTTGCCTCATTTACCCGATTATGAGATGGTACACTCGCAACATTTATTTTTCTCAGAAGTGCTTTTTAAGAAAATGCTCGGTTACTGCACAGGCTGCAAGTAAACTGATTCCAGTTGTTTTAAAGATAATACTATACGATGTCCCTGCAGGTGGCTGGTTTCAAATTGCCTCTCATTGCACAAGTCAAACGTCCCTCGACATTATGGCGAAATTCTGGAGCGTGACGTGACCGTGGGGCGGGAGTGTTTTGCTTCGGAGCAGCGTGGCCGTACTCACCCGTTTTTGGCGAACGCTGCCAGGCTCTTCATGAGCACTGCGCTGAAGTGCCTGTCCTCGTCGGTGTACTTGTCCGGCTCCAGGAAAGGAATTCCGAAAGTGTACGGAACGTCATCCATGTGAGACGCTGCGACCCACTCCGGCAGCGTTGACTTCTTCGACCTATGTGCGAAAACTTGCGCGTAGACGTTGGTTGCGAGCATGGAGTGCTTTTCGGCAAAAAATCTGCTCTGGCAGTACGCGTTGTGCATGCCTAGGAAGTCAACAGCCTTATCTCTCAGCGCTACTTTGTTGCCTGGAACGGCAGTGGCGACGTAACTTTGGGCAAGTGGTAACACTTTTTCTTTTATCCACATGCGGAGCAGCTCTTCTACTTCAGCTTGCAACGTTTCCATGTCAATATCGCTTAGAGAGGGATCGAGCAACCTTTTGTCGAATTGGTTCACGAATGCAAAGCTGCCCTCATTCGACGTGACGCTTACGACTGCGTCCACGGGAGAAAACTGACCGGCGTCGCTGGCGGCCGAAGGGAGCATAGGCATGAATTCACTCCTGAACGTGGGCATGAAGAACACTAGCCCCGGTAGCATGGCGATAACCGTCGCTGTGTCGATGCGATCGGCTGTTACGTTTCGAAGACAGTCCAGAACACGCCGCGTATGCGTAGTGAGGTCTTGAAACGGGGTCGCGCATCCTACAATTGCCGCAACTTTGTTGCCTTTATGGATGCTCTCTGATGTGGAGTCAGCATGAACGTTGACGTTTAACGTGCCGCTCATCAGGTACACGCGCCTGAACAGTCCCCTGCTCTGCGGTGAGAGCACGTGAGCATGGACCAGCATGGACCCGGAACTGGCCCCGAAGAGGGTCACTCGGTCGGGGTCTCCGCCAAACACCGCGATATTGTCACGGATCCACATAAGCACGAGACGCTGGTCCCAAAGCCCCACATTGCCGGGCCCCTTTTCGTCATCTCCCGAGTCGAAGAAGCCGTACATGGAAGAGCGGAAGTCACATGACACCACCACGAGGTCGTTGGAGGCGGCCAACACCGTGGCGTTGTATATGTCAACGTACGCCGAGCCTACCATGTACATGCCGGCGTAGAACCACATCAACACCGGTCTGCGCAGCGAGTCGGACGTCCTCGGTGTCCAAACGTTAAGATACAGGCAGTCCTCAGAAAAGGGTACGTTGGCTGCAAAGCTGCCCGACGGAAGTGGCTGCATGCAGGACTGCTTCGGCACAGTCGCGTCGTAGATGCCGTCCCAAGTGGTCAAAGGCACTGGCTTGCGAAACCTTCGGTTTCCTACCGGCGGAAGCGCATAGGGGATGCCGAGAAACGTCTCAACAGGATTTCCAAATACGACATTAGACCGGCCTCGCAGTTTGCCCTGAGAGGTGGTAACGACGACGTCCGGCGATGACAAGGTGTACGCTACGAGAGTCGACGCGAGTACGAGGGCTTCCTTCTGCCACGCCATTTCTCGGGCGAACGCCGCCAAACCTCTGATGTGTGAGAAAACAAGAAAAAAAATTTATCTGCCATATGTAGTACTGTACATTATGATCATTTTTAATGCGTTAACAAGACACTGGAACAAATACGGCGTTCCAAATTTTTAACACAAGAATAAAGTAAATGTCCTCACCAAAATGCAGTCAGCTCTTCGAGAGTAAAGCCCCGTGGCGAGGAAAACATAAACTACCTATTGGGCACCAAACCACTGTCAGAGTAATGGCTGTTGCGCGTTCTTGCAATTAATTCTGCCTTTTGTCAGCGCGACGGTAATTTTATCACTTGGGCTAGTTTAACCGAACAACGATGAATGCCACGACTTTCTGACTGAGATAGCAGGGTGAACAATGCGCATTGACCTACCGTCGCAAATGTACGGCAAATCAGACAGGATGTTTGTTCATCGCGTCCGCTGCGGGAAACGTGCCTATTTCTTCGTTTTATTCCCATGAAAAGCGATTAGTCCCCGTTATGTTCAAATAGATGCGATGAAAGTTAACTTCCTGCATTTTAAAACTGCGGTTTGAAGAATAAATGCAAACTGATCGTGTTTTATTGTGAGCTTTCCGGGGCGGGGGCTCTCAAATGTATCGTCTGCAGGTTTCTTATGCATGTTACCCTAGAGTAAAACATGAGCCTACAGCAGTATAAGAAAAAGCTTGTTGTTTGACACGTATGTCTCAGCTATGACCACATCACTAAGTAGATACTTTATTACTGACATCTGAATAAATTCTTCAGATGTTTCCACGAAGTGCTAGTCGTATTGTATAGCGCTGGATTCTTCTATAACAGAAAAACAAGACTTTATACTTTATATGCTCCGTTTGCGCACGTTCTAGGAAATGGTAACGCTGTTTTCATATTAATATATAATTTAGGATTTCTGTCCTATTTCACTAATACGAGGCGACTTGGAAGCATTCTTTATTGTTGAACATAACAGCAACATGGGGCCCTATAACGTAAATCTATTCCAATATGTTTTGATTCCAGTCTCCTGACGTCAAATTTGCGTAACCGTCGACGCAAGCACCGGGCGGTCACCCGCAGGGTTGTAGAGACCAATCAAACGCTCTCCTCGTTCATAGGAGGTCATTCTTGTTTGCTTGAAAAACGAATAACTCTGAGCGGCTTGTCGTATCTAATTGGCGGACAAGAGGCGAGGAGCACTCTCATGTGGAGATGGATTCGATGGGGCAGAGCTATAGTGCACTGAAAATCGATAACTGGATAAGAGGGTGGTGCCGGCGTCTGCGATTGATCCGCTTTCCCCTACTAAGCTTGCGGTGGCTGGTAGAAAATCGCGGCGGCATGCAACGGAAACTTTAGAATGACGCTAAAACGGATCCTCAGCAAAGAAGAGTTGACAGAATGAGGTCGTAAACGTGGCCAAAGTGCTTGAAAATGTTACACGGCCACACAAGAAGTATTTTTATACGCAAATAAACCCATGCTCTCCGGCAAGTGCGAGTAGACAGCGCCTGAGCGATCAGCGTTACCCACTTTTATTCCTTTCGGAACGGGGCAGCCTGCGGCTATTCAGAAGAAAATTAAGTTTTGTTCGGCATATTAATGCATCTTTAATGCGTACACGTTACTTTGACGCGGTGAGTTTTCGCTGTTTTGTGACGTCGCATGACAGGCAGGTGAAGTGGGTGAAGCCCGAAAACTTTTGACCAATAGACGGGGGCTAATGGCGAAAAGGCGTCGAATCAGAAATAACTATTTTTCTTTTTTCGGTCAAATCATGCATAATCAGTGTGTACACATCATATCAGATGGGGAGGTATCGCGGTTTTCGTGACGTCGCGTGACAAACAGGAGAAGTGGTGGTGGTCCAAAAACGTTTATGACCAATCGCGGAGGGCTGATAGCAGAATTGGCATAGAAAAGTTTGGAATAGTTTTACGTTATAGCGCCCCTAGTCAATAAGCTCGCCGTTTAGAACGCTGTAAGAGCATGGAAGACATTTGCGCTTTTGGAAATGGTTACAGTTTCTCATTTTAATTGTAGGTTCTAAAAAAGGGTAAACTCGCGAGCCTCTGTAGCTTCTACGGCATTTTCAGGGAGTCGTTATACAACGGAAATCTCGCCTCTGTCTTTGTCATGCACTTATATGTATCATCACCGTGTTTTCGTTTCGCACATGCCGATTTTGACAAGAGTTAGGTAAAGCTTGAGAATACTTTGTCAGCAGTGTGTTTTACTCAGGTTTGCAACGTATCATGGTCGTGTTTCTGAGACATCTTAAATTGATTGGTCAAGAGGAAAAGATAGCTGCATTTGGTTTCGCCTGTCTTCGTGCCATACAAATTGCAATGATCTTCAATAAAAAGCCAAATGCACTTGCAGTCGAAGAAACATCGAAATGAACACACTGTTTAACAGCCAGTGCTTTGTGTTTCAATAACACGGGCTCCTTCAGGAATTTAGTGCCGCTGCACACCATATGCGGATGTAGTAACTTAGTGGTAAAATTTGCAACCTTTGCTCAACCGTACAGAACGTATGTTTTCAAGAAAAGCTTTCCTTGACTCTTCCACAATGTTCTGAGTTCGACGTAGCTTTGAGTGAGTGAGTGAATAAACTTTTATTTGGTCCAGCAAAGCGCGATAAAACGCGCACCCGGCTAATCCCACGACGGGACTGACAGATCTAGTCTGCCGGCCCGATCGCGGGCGCGCTGGACGGCCAGGATTTGATCCTCAAAGACAGGACTTCGCAGGAGCGCGTCCCACTCTTCCTTGGTGAACGTCGGGCCCAGCGACCCGCACTCCCAGAGCATATGAGGCAACGTAGCTACCTCACCACAGGCCACGCAAGAACAATTTGGATAAATCTCTGGATATATGCTATTAAGGGACGCCGGATTTGGGTACGAGTTCGTTTGTAGAAGTCTTAGTGTGACCGCCTGCGGCCTGCTTAGCTTGGAGTGAGGCGGGGGGAAAACCCTTCTCTCTAAGTAAAAGAATTTCGTGATTTCGTTGTGTGTGAGAGGAGCGTCTCTGTGTCCGGGGAGAGAGTCGCCCGATCCGAGGGCAGCGCGGTCGGTAAAGCCACGCGCAGCCTCGTGGGCAGACTCGTTGAGGTTCAGAGGAACCCCCTCAATCGCCCCGACATGTGCAGGGAACCAAAGGATCGAGTGCATGGAGGTGTTGCCCTGTTTGGCGCCTTTCAGAATGTGAACTACCTGCCGGGCTACCCGGCCTTTCTGGAATGCCCTGATGGCGGCTTTCGAATCGCTATACACCCTGTCTCTCCGACCGTCTTGCATGGCGAGTGCAATGGCCACTTGCTCGGCCACCTCTGGGTTCGTCGTCCGGACGGAAGCACAGTTGATGACTTTGCCCAGCGTGTCAATGACGGAAACCGCAAAAGCCTTGCCGTCTCGGTATGCAGCTGCGTCCACGAAGCTTGCTGTGATTTTGTCTTTGTTTATTTGCTTTAGTATATTAAGTGCTCTTGCCTTGCGACGACCTGCGTTGTGAACGGGATGAACGTTGCGGGGCAAAGGGGCGACCACGATCTTCTCCCCTATTTCTCTGGGGATTTGGGTGTCTTCAGCCAAGTTCTTGGTTGGTGCGAGTCCGATCTCCTCGAGGATACGCCTGCCGGCTGGCGTGGTGGACAGCCGAGTTATCTGGGCCCGTTCCTGAGCCTCGGCCATCTCCTCCATGGTGTTGTGTATGCCGAGCCGAATGAGGTCCTCTGTATGCGTTCTGACGGGCAGCCCGAGGGCTGTCTTGAAGAATTTTCTAATGAGGGCATTAAGCTTTTCCCGCTCGGCTCTGAGCCAGTTGTGCATGGCCGATAGTTGTGCATGTCACTTTACCTACACGGTGGCGTGTAGGTAAAGTGACACAGCACAAAGGCGTTGATGAGCCGAAGCAGGTTGTCCTCCTTGAGGCCACGATGTCTGTTCGTGACCCTTCGGACGAGGCGAAAAGCATTGTCGGTTTTCGCAATTATCTTGCGTAACGCAGTGCCGTTGCCGCCGCGTGATTCTATGAACATACCCAGGACTCTGATGGTGTCGACCCTGGGTATCGGGTCACCGCTCCGAGTGAACAGGTGAATGTCACTTTCTGAGACCGGTTTCCAGCCCCTGGGTCTGCGGCCTTTTTCTTTTCTATAAAGGAGAAGCTCAGATTTGGTCGGGGAACATCTGAGTCCGGTGGGTAGCAGGTACTGCTCTGTGACGTCTACCGCCTCTTGCATGGCGCTTTCCACTTGCCCTTCGCTACCGCCGGTGCACCAGATGGTGATGTCGTCTGCGTAGATGGTGTGTTTGATTCCTTCAATTTGGGCCAGATTCCTCGAGAGGCCGATCATGCAAATGTTGAAGAGAGCAGGCGAAATGACCGAGCCTTGCGGCGTGCCCCGTGCGCCCAGGAGCACCTCGTCGGAGACAAAGTCGCCGATCCGCAGCCTCGCTTTCCTCCCCGTCAGGAACGAACGGACGTAGTTATATAGTCTGGGGCCCAGCTTGAGGTCTGCCACGGAGGCCAGAATGTATTCGTGGAGAACGTTGTCAAACGCTTTCTCGAGGTCGAGTCCGAGCAGGGCCCTGGTGTCTCTGGTACTGCCATCGATGATTTGATGTTTGATCATCTTCATGGCGTCCTGCGACGAGAGGCCGGCACGAAAGCCAATCATGTTGTAAGTATAGATGTTGTTCTCTTCGAGATATCTGTTTAGTCTGTTGAGGACGACGTGCTCCGCCACTTTCCCAACGCAGGAGGTGAGAGAGATCGGTCGGAGGTTGTCCACGTTCGGAGCCTTGCCGGGTTTGGGGATCAGGACGACGTTGGCGCTCTTCCATTGCTCTGGGACGCTACCGTTTTTCCACGTCTCGTTGATCTTCTCGGTGAGGTATGCGATCGAACCGTCGTCAAGGTTCCGCAGCATCTTGTTGGTGACTCTGTCGGCACCTGGCGCACACTTCCCCTTGAGCGCGAAAATGGCTTGCCTAATTTCCCCCACGGTGAAGTCTTCGACGGGTGCGCTGTCGTTGCCGCGGAGCTTGCGAAAAAGGTCCCAGTCCGTGACAGTGAATTGTCTGGATTTACTTCGGGTGACTTCGAAGCGGGTCTCGAGCACATAATGGTCGCTACCAAAATTTATTGCGGTGTTGCTCCACTCGGCTCCCTCGACGTTCTTCACGAACGCCAGATCGGGGGTGGTGTCCCGGCTAACCGAGTTGCCGATTCGTGATGAGCGTGAGGTCCATTTCGTTGGCGTTCTGCCACAAACCCCGACCCTTGCTCGTGTCGTAGACGTAGCCCCACACGCCGTACGGTGCGTTGAAATCTCCGACGACGACCAAGGGATGGGTGCCGGCCAGGTCGACGGACTTCTTGAGTATCGTTTTGAACTGCTGTTGCGAGTCCCTAGGATTGCTGTAGATGTTTAGTATGAACACGCTGTTTCTCCGCTGGTTGCGTTGTCTCGTATTGAGCAGAACCTCCGCCATGACGTATTCGACCTTGCAACTCGCCAGCTTCAGGTCGTGAGACAAGTGTGTAAGCCTCCTGTCAACTAACGTGCACACTCCCCGACCTTCGGCCTGCACGGAGACGGCACGATAACCAGAGAGGGATGCGGCAGAGACGAGGGTTTCCTGTAATGCTATTACTTGTGGTTTGTTACGTAGCGACCTTAAATATTGCTGCAAAGGAGCCCTCTTATTGGAGTACCCCCTGCAGTTCCACTGCCAAATTTTGAACTCCTCTTTGGCACTATCCATGATTAGATAAATTGTCCGGGGTACCCGCTGTAAGCAGAGGTGCACGCAAGAAGTTCCCCCCACTCTGACGTGCCGATGTGCTCGTAGCCCTGATTTGAGTCCCCGACGCGTTCGGAACAACGACCTGCATCGGAGTTACGGCCGTATTATTCGGAATCACCAGACGCTCGAGGGCGTCCATGCGATCGGCCAGCGCGCCTAGGCCTCTCCTCGGGTCTCCTAGGGCGACTTGCACCTGTGCTAAGCCTTGTTGTAACTGCTGCGCGCTCTTAGTGAGCGTGGCCAGCATGCCTTTGATCTCATAAGTTTGCGAATCTGAATCGTCCTTACTGGAAACTGCCCTACGCTTGGCGGCGCCAGCCGAGTCGCAGGCCGGAACTGGTGCTTCTGTGGCGGTCGGCGCCGACGCGTTGGATGTAACACTCTGACTGATTACTAATTTCTTAATCTCTATCATTTCGCTAGCCATCTTTCTGATCATTTCTTTTAAGTCCGCGTTTTCCTTCATAAGGCGCGCTACCTCTGCCTCCCTGGATTGCTCTGGAAGCGGGTCGCGTGGGCCCCGGGTGGATCTCGCATGGGCGCCGCCAGCAACCATATCTGCCCACGATAGCGTCGACTTTCTCTTCCTCTGCTGGCCGGCACTGGACCCATACCGGGCCCATGAGACAGAGCGGCTCCTGGAGCGGCTTCCGGATCTGCCCCTGGACATAGATCTGCCCCTGGACCGGGATCTGCCCCTGGACCTGGAACGGCGTCCGGAAGGTGGAGAGGGGCTCCTGGATCTAGAGCTCCCGCGAGTCGCGGAGTGACTGGCGGCGGTCGGGAGTTGTCGCTCGCCCATGGCGAGGGCCGGAGACTTGCTTCTGTTGGCTCGGGATCGGTCCCGGCGCCTGCGTCTGACGAGGTACGGCGTCTGGTACCTCTGCTTGCACTCCTTGGCAGCGGTGAAGTGTCGGCCTCCGCACAGCCTGCATTTGGGGTCGCACTTGTGTTGTTCGTCCGGGTTGGCGATGCCGCATCCCCTGCACATAGTTTCGTCCGGCGAGGGGCAGACGTCCGCTCGATGCCCGAGGCGGCCACAGGCGTAGCACACCTCCACTTGCTTCCTATATAATGCACACCTGACAAGTGTGCCGCCGTACGACACGTAGTTTGGCACCTTGTAGCCGTCGAAGACCACAACCACGGTGCCCGTGCTCTTGATTCGTTTGGCTCCCAAGGCCAGCGGGTTCTTTGAGTTGACAATCTTGCGATCGAGCTCCTCCGGGCCTTCACTTGGTGCGATGCCGCGGATCACGCCTGTCACGATCCACCCCGGGTCGTGAACAAGGGAGGGCTTCTCAGCGTGGTGGTGCTGAAAGATTACTGACCGGCGAGCTGCCGTGCTCGTCGGTGTTTATTGTGGTGCGGGTGACCACTGTTGCCTGCCGAGCTATAGCAGGCCGCCGAGCTTGGCGGGCGAACCAAGATTATGTCCGAGGGGGCGTCACCTACTTGCTACAACCCCTCACCCCCAGTTTGTTTGTTAAAATAAAAAACAAACGTCCAAGTTCAAACAAATGTCCAAGTTCACACTATGAGGCTCTGCCTCTACCCTTGCTGGGTCGACAGTGCCTGCTACCCAGGCGAGTAACGGTCTGGTGGCCTCCGCCGTCGAGTACTCCGCCTGGGCACCGGTGTTGACGGGTCGGGTGTGGCAACGCCGGGTGCTGCCTGAGCCAGCCTTGCTCCATCCGGGGGGTCCGTAGTGGTCGGCCTTGCGAGTGGTGCCGGGCTTGACACCGGTCCCACGGGTGCCGCACCACTGGCTACGGTTGCCGCCTCCGAGGTAGGTGGTACTCCGCTAGAAGCGACTGGTGCTGCCGCTAGTCCTCCTGCGGGCTGGAACTCAGTGGCAGTCGAGGGTGCTGGCCGGGTCCCGAGGCGTGGTCTGACATGGTCGGCGTGTCTATGCCACATGGCCCCGTCTGGCATGCGGACGAGCAGCGATGAGGCGCTGGCAGGAGACACCACCTGTCCGGCAGACCAGGGTGAGCCAGGACGGAAGTTCCTGGCGAAAACTGGAGCTCCCGACTCTGGCAAAGGCCCAGGACGGCATCCTTGGTCAGCAGCCAGCTTCTGCTTCAGCTGCTTCAAAAGCACTGTGGATCGAAGGTCCGGATGCAAGACGTGCAAGGGTGTCTTGACCATCCGACCCAGCAGGAGCTCACAGGGGGCACGGCCAGTGACATCGTGAGGAGTGGTCCGGTACTGGAATAGTATCCGAGCAATCTGCGTCCGGAAATCCCCAGTCTGGCTCTTCTTAAGCTTGTCTTTGATAGTTTGCACTACCCGCTCGGCTGCACCATTTGAAGCAGGGTGGTACGGTGGAACCATCATCCGGCGGATTCCGTTTTTCGTCAGCCAGGCCAGGTACTCTGCGCTGGCGAAAGCAGGACCATTGTCGGACACGATGACATCTGGCAACCCCTGGGCGGCGAAGACCTGTCGTAGCGCTGCAATGGTCGCGCCTGCTGATGGGGTGGTGACGGGTATAACCTCTACCCACTTTGTAAAGGCGTCCACCACCACCAGGAAGTAATGGCCCTTGAAGGGTCCCCCAAAATCCACATGTAGGCGGGACCAGGGTCTCTGTGGAAACGGCCAGGGGGTGATTTCCACATGACGCGAGGCTCGCTGATTCTCCTGGCAGATTTGGCAGCTCTGCACCAAATGCGCGATGTCTTGGTCCAGGCCAGGCCACCAAACATGGGACCGGGCCACCATCTTAGTCTTCTCTATCCCTGGATGACCCGCGTGCAGCAACTGCAGAACCCTGGACCGGAGACTTTGTGGGATCACCACCCTCGAACCCCACAGTAGGCAGCCCTGCTGCAAGCTCAGCTCAGCGGCCTTGTGGCTACAGGCCTGCTGCACCAATTCCTCTCCACGGGACACCGCCTTGACCACCTGAGACAGGACTGGGTCCCGGCTGGTCGCTTGAGATACCGCAGATCTGGAGAGCACCTCCGGGTACGCGTGTTCCAACATGAACACTTCAGCAGGTTCTGGAACAGCATCAGGCACCTCTGGCAGGGGCAGGCGGCTCAGGGCATCAGCAGGTCCCAGGTCCTTTCCCGGACGGTAAACCAGCTGGTAGCTGTAAGCTGCCAGCCTCAAGGCCCAGCGTACTACTCGAGGCGATGCCTGCACAGGAACTGCCTTGTCAGGCCCCAGCAGCCCCAACAGCGGCTTGTGGTCTGTGACCGCCTCGAACTTCCGGCCCCAAAGGTACTGGTGGAAGCGTTCGACACCGAACATGAGGGCCAAACCTTCCTTGTCCAGCTGGCTGTAACGTTGTTCTGCAGCATGAAGCCGTCGGGAAGCAAACGACACAGGGTGTTCCTGGCCATCTTTGTCCCGGTGTGCCAGGACGGCTCCCACACCGTACGGCGACGCATCTACGGTAAGGACTACAGGCTTAGCAGGATCAAAATGCACCAGCACTGGAGCCTTGGTGATTAGCTCCTTGCTGCGCTGGAAAGCCTGGTCCTGCTCCTTCTTCCAGACCCATTGCTGACCATCTCGAAGCAGAAGATGGAGCGGCTGTAGATGCTGCGACAGGTTCGGCAGAAAACTCCTGTAGAAGTTGATGAGGCCCAGGTAGCTCTGAAGCTCCTTCTTGTTCTGGGGCTTAGGTGCCTTGAGCACCGCATCAACTTTGCGGGGAGCCGGGGCTAGGCCTGCCTGGGAAATGATATGTCCCAAGTACTCAACGCTGGGGGCTAGGAAAACACACTTTTCCAGCTTGAGCTTGAGGCCGGCGTCCTGTAGTCGTGCCAAGACGTTGTGCAGGTTCTGCAGGTGGTCCCCGTCGTCGCTGCCAGTAACCAGGATGTCGTCCAAGTACACCGCCACGTGCCTCATGCCCCTGAAGAGGTTGTCCATCTCCCTCTGGAATATGGCTGGGGCTGAGGCCACGCCAAACGGTAAGCGCGTGTACTGAAAGAGTCCCAAAGTTGTCGATATAGTGACATACTTCCGGGAGGCATCCTGGAGCACCAGCTGCTGGTAAGCATCTCTGAGGTCGAGCTTGGTAAACTTTTGTCCACCGGACAATGCTGACCAGAGATCTTCAATCCGGGGCAGCGGGTACTTCTCGACGGTAGCGACGGGGTTGATGGTAACTTTGAAATCCCCGCAGATTCTGACACTGCCATCTCGCTTGAGGACTGGCACGATGGGAGCGGCCCATTCAGATGTCTTTACGGGCACCAGGATGCCCTCTCGCTGCAACCGTTGCAGCTCCTGGGTAACCCCGTCCTTCAGGGCGAACGGCAGTGGGCGAGGCTTGAAAAAGCGTGGCCGGGCTCCCTCAGGTACATAGATGCCAGCTGTCGTGCCGGCAAATGTGCCCACCCCTGGCTGGAACAGGGACTTGAACTGGGTCAGGAGGCTCGGAACGTCTTGCACTACATGCAGGCTGGCTTTCTGGTACTGTGGCAGACGAACGCCCAATGCATGAATCCAGTTTCGGCCCAGCAGCGTCGGCGACGACCCCTTCGTTAAGTAAAGGGGAAGGGTTGCCTCCCTGTCGCCAAAGCGAACGCTGACCTGTGCCTGACCCTGGACCTGGGAGAGTTGCCCGGAGTAGCTGCGCAGCATCACGCCCGAAGCCTCGACGGGCACGCCGGGGAAAGTCCGCTTGAAGAGCTTCCCGGCCATTACAGACACGCTGGCCCCCGTGTCCAGCTCCATGGAAATGGGGTGCCCGCAGATTTCGACGGTCAGCATGTATGGCGGCACAGACGACGGTACAAAGCCTGTGTGCCACATGTCGAAAATCGGCGGGTCCTCGGCCACGACGTGGAGCCTGGCCGCGGAAGAGCTTGAGCTTGCTGCCGCATGCCTCCGCCGCGTACCCTTGCGACGGCTACCCTGGCCGCGGGCTTGTGTTGTACCTGGGCTTGAATCAGGCTGCTGCTTGCTGTTCGTCCTCCCACTTCGGCATACACGTGCCAGGTGCCCAGTTTTCCCGCACGTAAAGCATTGTGCTTGAGAGAACTGGCACTGTGAAGGGGAGTGGGCACCACCACAGCGACCGCAGGTACTGCCCTTTGTCGCGAACTTGTTGACCGCCGCTTCCACCGACGGTGAGCCAGTCGCACGGGAAATCTCGCCGGCGTCCTTGGCAGCAGCTTCCATTGCCAGCGCTGCCTTCACGGCGTCGTCCAGCGACGGGTCGGGAAGCTCCAGGAGTCGCGTCTGCATGGCGGGGTTGTTGATTCCGCAGACGAAACGGTCCCGGAGCAGCGAGTCCAGTTGGTCCCCGAAGGCGCAGGCACTCGCTAACCCTCGTAGCGCAGCAACGAATTGCCCGAGGGTCTCTCCTTCCCGGCGGCTCCGGTTGTTGAAGCGGAAACGCTCCATTAGTGTGGACGGTGCTGGGTTAAAATGCGAGCGCAGTATGGCAAGCAGCTCACCCAGCGTCTTAACGTGCGGCGTGGCTGGCTTGAGAAGGTCGAGCAGGAGGCTGAAGACGCGGGTCCCGCAGCTGGCCAGGAAAATGTCCCGCTGTTTGGCCTCGGGTGTGTCATTTGCCCGGAAGAACACGTGGACTTGCTCCTCGTAAATTTGCCAGGCGGACCCATCTCCCTCGAACGGCTCGAGCCTTCCGTAGAGCGACATGGCGACAGCAACGGGGGGCGGTGTTTCGCCGCTCGCGGCGGCGTGCGACGCTCCGTAGGTACTCGTCGCCAGCTTCGTCGCTAGAGTCACGAGGATCCCATCCTCGTCGCCAGTGTCACGATCCACCCCGGGTCGTGAACAAGGGAGGGCTTCTCAGCGTGGTGGTGCTGAAAGATTACTGACCGGCGAGCTGCCGTGCTCGTCGGTGTTTATTGTGGTGCGGGTGACCACTGTTGCCTGCCGAGCTATAGCAGGCCGCCGAGCTTGGCGGGCGAACCAAGATTATGTCCGAGGGGGCGTCACCTACTTGCTACAACGCCTTTGCACGTAGAGTTGGGCGCTGCCTCGTACGCGTTCACCTCGTGCTGCTGGCCGCCAACAGCGATGCACTCGACCCTGACGTAGAGGGTCGCATTCTCTCTGCTGGGGGTGCTGATGACCATGATATTTTGTTGGAAATTCGGGCACATCGTGTCCGAGTCCCGCTTCACCTGGTCGAAACCGACTGCGTTCCATATGGCCTCGGCCACAACTGTCGGCCCCACCTTGCTGATGTTCAGACCTCCCTTCGGCCTGACGATGATCTTCGCGTCTTCTTTGGGCAGCGGAGGCATCCTTCCACCCCGAATAATTTTGGCTTTAGCGCTGCTGCGGTCTCGGCGACCCTTTGCGGTCGCGTTGTCATTTGGCTTAGCGCCGGTAGAAATGGCACCAACTCGCTCGACGGGCGCTGATTTGGCTCCGGAGCGCCTGGCAGCAACTGTTTGCCATCCGGGATCCTTGGAAAATTCCTCGGGAGACAGAAGCTCCCCTTCCACTTCACATTCCATCACTGCAGACACTGACGAGAAAAGCTGGCGCCGCAGCAGCACTTCGCCGCGCTAACACAAGCGCGGCTAGGGTTAGCGTCGCAGCGGCGTGGTCTGGACGGAAAAGGCCGATAATATCGCAACAAGGCCACCCACCTTCAAGAGTCGGGTGTCTACGGGATCGTCACAACTTAAAGAGTCCGTTGGCACTAAAATAGTCGCACTGGGCTCAAATTAAATCACCGAAACCATTTTCAGAAGCGGGAGCCGGTCTTCGACGCTTACTGGCACGTTCGTCGTCGTCGTCTTCCCCCCTTCGACGTAGCTTCCTCGCCTGATATATTTGCGGATATCTATAGACAACTTGGGCCACTGAGTACGTGCTGGCTGCTGTCTTGCCGAGTAGGCAACTTGGGTTATCCGGGGCACATGCCCTAATAGACAACTTGCTCTTCGCTGCTCTCCGGCCTAGTTGACAGCTTGGGTCAACTGGGTACGTGCCCATTCTCAACCCATGCCCCAGAATAGATGTGTCGATGGAACGAAAAAAATTTTAGACGTCACGTTGAAAGACAGGGAGAGAGCGGTGTGGATAACAGAGCAAATGGGGATAGCCGCTATTCTAGTTGACATCAAGAGAAAAAGTTCGGCAGCATGTTATACTCTTGTACCACGTGAAGGCGAAAGCTTGCTGTACACTTGGTAGTGAATTAACTTAAACGATCGGATGGATTTCTTGCAAGACATAACGAGCCGCAATGCGAATTACACGTGTGACGAGCCGTTGTCTGTGAGCTTCGGCCACCTCTCTACGTTGCCATAATGCGTCGTCGCGTTGCTGCTTTCGCAGTTCGGCTTCGTCGGCTCGTTTTCCACGCTTAGCTGCAGCTTCGCGCGCTCGTATAGCGGGGTCAGACTCGCACCAACGGCGTTTCCCTTCGACTTTACGCCGCACTCTCTCAGCAGGAGAAAGCAGCACTCGTGGTCGAATTCAATGAATTCAAGAGATCTCAATGAATGTAGGCACTGTTCGCTTCACTCTGCCGAGCACTTGTAGCCTCTGCCTTAATGGGCTATGAGCTATTGCTTACGGGGCTATGAGCCATATTTGCATATTTGCTTGCTTACGCGGGTATGAGCCATTGCTGATAAAGATATTTTCTGTTTCACTCGACTAGACACCGCGTTTTTTGGCTATAAGACATTGCAAACAGTCATTTAGGTATTTCGCCTTAAACAATGGAGCTGGGCAGGCCATGTAATGCGTAGAGTACATAACCATTGGGCAATTTGAGTTACAAAATAGGTGCCAAGGAAAGGGAAGCACAGTCGAGGACGGCAGAAAACTATAGTTGGGGTGATGAGATGAGGAAATTTGCAGGCGCAAGTTGGAATCAGCTAGCGCCAGATCGCGGTAATTGATGATCGCAGGGAGAGGCCTTCGTCCTGTAGTGGTGACAAAAGACACTGATGATGATAGTGGTTTGACACCAGGGGTATGAAGCCTTAAATGTATTAAAACGAAGCTTTATTTGCCTTTTATTTCCCACTTTGGGGGCATTGGCAACAGGCTGTTGCGGTCTTGCCGAGTATACAGCAACTTTCGCAGTGGGTATGTACAACTGGGTGGGTGAACATTCTTTGCCAATTCCCGGGAAAGTTACATGCCACTTGGCAGGTGCCCAAATTACCAAGCATAAGAAGAGGCGACAAAAAAGCAACCGAGCGTGGAGAGAAAAGGAACAAAGTGGGACCAGAGCATACAGTGAGCGAGAAGTGTTGATCTACAAAAAAAGTAAAGACGAAATGAAGTCAACCACACACAGCATGGTGTCAAGGTGTACATCCCGAGAGAGACGAAGGAGACAATGGGAATACCCCCAATACCAAAGAACATGCACCCAGAACACAATAAGGACCGACGAGAGAACAGATCGAAGCAGATACAAAAGAAATTCGGCAGCGACAAGGACGCAGTCTTCGTAGACGCGGCTCGATACAGTCGCAGACAAGGGTTTACGGCGGCTGTAATCGATAGCGAGAAACAGTGTAAGACGTGCGCGACGATACGCACCACAAGTAACGAGACAGCGGAAGAAGTAGCCATAGCGCTCGCAGTAGCTCAGACTATCGCAACCGGGATAGTCAGCGACTCTCAGACGGCAATAACAAACTTTGCCAACGGCCGAATCTCCCCGGAGGCACTACTCTTCTTGCAGGAGGTCAAAATTTCAAAAGAAAGGTGTACATCACATGGACACCCGCTCACACCCTCGCGGAGGGCGGCTCGAGGCGGCACACGACGCGGCTTGAGGGCTTACGGACCGAGCCGCAGTCGCAAGTGACGCCCCGACACCCTCCGGACGTGACGGTGCAGTAAATGAGTGGGAGTGGGAGGACAGAATGACAACATATAATGACATTACGAAACACTGTAGGTTACAGAGGGGCATATTCCCACGACCTCACCCAAAATTGACAGAAAAGCTGTCTGTCGCATGGCGGCAGTTACAAACTAGGACGTATCCGAATCCTGCGCTCTTGTAAATCATATATCCGGATATATATCAAACGGACAAATGCAACACATGGGAATCCAGAGCCACTTTGGAGCATATATTATGGGAATGCCGAGGGATACATAAAAATAACGAGAACGGGGCCGCTAGCAACAGCCTTCGCACGCGCTGGGAAGCCGCGCTGCTCAGCCCCGCCCTCGAGGATCAACTATGGGCCGTCCAGCGGGCCGAGGATGCCGCCAGGACCCACGAACTCCTGGCCGTCACCTAGGCGGGGCCTTTGGCCCTCCCCACCAACTCGCAGGACACGCAATAAATTTATTTCCTCCTCCATGAAGTCAACACATTTCAGTAAAGATAAAAAAGCTTCGCTTACCACCAACTCCTACTTCTGCGCAGAATCCGGCAATTTTCTTTTTCCCAGTTGTATTATTTAAAGTGCTAGCTTGCAACTTGCACTAAATCGGAAGCCTAGATGATCTCAATTACCTCGTCATTTGTTGTCACCATGACCACACCTTTCGAGTACACATTTATTGCGCAAAAGACCGATTCGTCTTCGCCAGCTATGGTCCTGCGATTGAGCAAAACACGAAATGCACCTTCTTACACTATCTGACACATTTTCTCAGCTTTAAGGGAGGACAGGAGCGGTAACTCATAAAACACGTGCCTGCTCATTACGCGTCTTGCGTCGTGCCGGAAGAGCACAACAAGCGGCTGAACGGTATGCAATTTAGCGAGGAAAATTTAGAAACACTGGAGTGGTCAAGGAAATGAATTTCTACAACCCAGTCAATGTATGCAATCAAAATACACACTCAGCAGTGAGATACGAGTGTGCAACTGCCGCAGTAAGACTCGATTCCGGAAGGATCGACAGAACGTTTATTGTTTACGGATGCCATGTTTTTATAACTTACGTGAGTAAGTGTACAGTTGAGGAGAGTGACGTATATTTATATTTTATTCGTTCTTAGGAGATGGGCTGGTGGATTATGGTGCTTTACATGCCAAACGAATTATAATTTAGTCGTGGGGATTGTGACTCTTGTCAGGATTTATGCTTTTAGTCTGCACCTCATCTCGCTTCAGTGAGCCAGAAAATAAATTCATTCAATTTAATTCAACGTCAGCGCTTTGAGAGGCCTCATACCGGAGAGCAGAACAATGCGCCGCAGCATACAGCTATAAATTCTGAGCCTAAAAAGCGGGTCACTGGATGAGTGCTTATGTTCATTGATGTCTGTTATAGAGCCGCTTGAAGTGCGGGCTCCTACCAGCCAGACAACCGGCGTCATCAGGCTCGAATATCAAACGCAGATGTATAGTATAGGTGAATGCATTGGAAATTACGCCGAAAAATATTGTTTATAAATATGAGAGTGCATCAATAATTAGCTCGCGTACGTCCTATGTGGTTAGGCTCAAGAAGTAAGCTTCATTATGGATTGAGGAATTACAGACTGCAGAGCTTGGATGCGTGCGCCACGAATGCTGCAGTGGCTCGGCGAACGCAAGTGTTACTAAACGGGTATGACCTACGAAAACATTTACTAACACAACTGATTAAATCTGTTCTGTTGAAAGTATGAAATATTCCGTAGTGAAAGGTATGGAAGACAAAGAAGGCGATCTGTGGTAGTGGTGGCTCAATGGGTCAATGATTACTGCTATAAACAAGTTCATTGAAGCGTCAGGAAGGTTTCGCTGTTAGGGTACTGACCGTGGGACACATTATTTTCATTTTATCCTAAATTTATGTATAGGCCCTCTAGAAATTTCTATTAGCATTCAGTTGCCTAATGTTTCGTTTTGAATATTTGTCTTCCCCCCTTTTGGTATCTTGTTAGGTGCATTTTTCAGTCAACCCAGTGTGGCAAATTCCCCCTGTGGATACGAGTAACGTTTTGAGGCAACAGCAACAAAACATCAGGCTATTCAGTTTCCAAGCTTTTGAAGAACGTTCTTAGCACGTGCAGACCATACAAGCTGGCCAACTGTAAGGTGCCGTCACTGAAACCGACCATTTCCAAGCATTCAACCTGTCTTCAACCAAAAGTAAGCGCCCGGAGACTGTGTGCGGCGGCTAGGCCTGAAATGCAGACGCCGAGCTCTGTCGGTGGGCAACAACCCACTGGCGCAACACTGCAGTCACTGATAACCCGACAGCTATGCAAGCACTGCAAGCACGTCTCTGCAAGCACTGGTGCTTCAGAGACGGCGTTGCCTGGCGTTGCTTCTACAGGAACCGAACAAACTCTGTGCAATCCCACATTTCGTCTGTTACCATACCCTTTCCATTACAGAAAAGCGGGGAGGTTCTTTAACAACAACAAAAAACAAAAAAAAAAACTTGGAAAGGATACTCTGTATATCAATTCAAACATCCCTCAAACACCGATCAACCTCGATAAATGGTGCACGCAACAAAAAAGAAGGGGTTTCGGTTTTAACCCGTCCGACCAAAACATTAACAGTTACCTCATTTTACGGAAAACCACGCAGCACACGCCTCAATCTCGGTTGGTTGCCCCACATCAGATCCGTGGGTCCAGGGGTTCCGGTTTTTGTTGGAGGCTCCGTACAAATCATGTGAGGCTATGAAAATGACTCGCAAAGAGGCTAGTAGATCTACGAAGTCTTCACACATTCAAACTTTGCCCTTTTGAATTATCCAGGCGTACCTACCATCCCGGCAACTCGATCTCACGCACCGGACCTCACTTGGTGGCTTGGTCCTGGATCTCCCACATGGGCGGCTGAACCAGGTGCATTGGGGCGTCACCGTTCACCAGTATTAATAGGCATACATACTAAATACATGAATAAACTTCGTCGCAAGATACGGGTACCCGGTTGGGGCAAGGTCCGCGGCGATGACAGAGCAAAGGAATTTGGTGTAACGACTGCCATCTCCAGTTTACAATTTTACACGACTAAACGATTTCTACGACAGTGAATGCGGACCAACTGACGCCTGACCTAAACCTTCTCAGCCTACGGGCACAGTACCATCAGGCGGAACACCTGGCTAACCGGGACCCTTTGCAAAATATAGCCCGCGCTTTGGTTAACCGCATCACTGCGCGTGCTCGGCGCTACGAAAAGCAACTGTCATGAAACAGCTGGCGTGATTGGTGCGAGCACCTACACTCTTAAGCAAAATTACGCCCTTTTGCCACACAATGATAATCGTCACCTGTCTTGTCCGTATTTCCTTTCTCTCACGCGGCGAGCACGGTACTTCCCAGTAACGAACGGCATGCGCGTTATCAGCATGACATAGCATTCCCGACATGGAAGTAGCGAGCGCGGCGTTTTCAAGAAAGGGAACACAAGCAAGGCAGATGACGATTATTGTTGTGTTGCAGATATACACCGAAAAGGGTGCACTTTTGCATAAGAGTGTAGGTTTCGGAGCAAGAAACAAGAAATTATGACGCACTTTTTAGGCCATGGAGCACGGTGGTTATCATGCAGACCCAGCATCAGGAATCTGAGTGGCTCTGAACCTTACGCCGGAAGATTTTGTTAAGCATGCACGGGTGCTATTCTGTAGGCGTCCACCTAGTGGACATGTCTATTTGGTCTGCTCCTAAAGTGCTGATTGGCTGGGGGCGCCTCTCTCCTTATGAAGCGTACCCCACCAGCCCAGCCAATCAGAACTCCAGCAGCAGACGAAACGGACATGTCCACTAGGAGGTCACTTGCAAATTGAGGTTATCAACAGAAGTACCATGAGAACAATTACAGCCCTCCCTTCGTCTAAGACATGTACCAAGGCTACAAACACACGCACAGCTCAACACGATTTATGAGCTTGTTGTGCAGCGACAGCAAGAAAGCTTAAAAGATGGCACATACCAACAGTCGCGGTGCTTCATTCCTATTTCTATGGAGATTGTGCCATGTCTACGAACTTGGACAATCTTCCATCATGGAAGTATACATCACTAACCAATAACAGGACAACAAAGCTCCGCTGGAGGGTTCAACCGATTGCAACCATTGAAATGACTGTACCTACGGGGCACTGTGTGAAATACACGGACGCGGCGGTTAACTGAAAAGGAGGACTAATAGCCTTCTCAAGTCCTACACATCCTGAGATCCAGGCCCCTCGCAGCTATGCAACGAACTTTTCAGACCCTTTATTATTTGAGCTGCAGGCTATCACGATGCGATAGAAATCCTTGTCAACTTCCCTAAAATCAACGAAGCCCACATCTGTACTGACAGCTTCGGCGCAGTTAGGCATCTCAAACAAGCAACGAAAACGCTGCCCATTTGTGAGCAGGTATACACAAACTTCCCAATTCTACACGTGTGAACATTACTGACCACTGGGTGCAGGCGCATGGTCACGGCCACAACAGCGACCTTGTGGACCACATTGCTCACTCTTTCTCGACACGCGTAACTCCTCTGTCCTTTCCCTCTGACCTCCGTTCCGTTTTCACTGCCGGAAAATTCATCATCCGGCATGACCCGCGAGCCCTCATCCCCCCGCGTGTCTGCTCCCTTCCCCACAATCTTTCTCGGGTGGAGGAAGTCTCTCTCCGGTGACTTCGGGCCGGGGCGGCTCTTACACCAGCCATCACTTGTGCTTGGGGTCAACCACACGAAGACGAATCAGAAGTGCTCTGCTCCTGCCTATGTAGCGGATGCCCGCCATCTACTTTGGACGTGCCCGAGATAAAGGCAATGTGCGAAAGTGTACTTCCAAGGTGTGAAAGTGAACAGTGATCAAGCTGAAGACTACAAAAGTTGGATTAGGGACAACAGATTTTATAAGTCACTATTGCAGTATCTCTATGAAACGGGCTCGCATGCTTATGTTTAATTTCATACTGACGCTATGCCGAGTGGCAACCCAAGCGGAAAAAAAAATGTATGCCCCAGAATATGTAACAATGGGTAGTTCAAAACAGCTAGTCACCAGGTATACGAGATCGTACATGGCTTCTTGAAGTGTTTATGATGCCTATCCCAAAGAGGAGCGCGAAGCCTGTGATGCCGTTCATCAATGCTTTTGAAAGTACCATGAAAGCCCTGTGATCACGATTAATGAGTAACTGAAGTTTATGAAATTGTAAGGAAATATAGGGGAGGGGGGTGCCTGTGGAATCCTGACCGAGATAATGTAACAATTATATTCCAATGCCATTCCTTGCTGCGCTTCATCC
Organism: Dermacentor andersoni; assembly: GCF_023375885.2. Lineage (NCBI taxonomy): Eukaryota > Metazoa > Arthropoda > Arachnida > Ixodida > Ixodidae > Dermacentor > Dermacentor andersoni. The sequence continues at coordinate 191,731,928 of NC_092818.1, read as the reverse complement.
GTGGTCAGAGCGGCGCTCCGTTCGCATTATCAACGGGATTAGTTGGCATCGAACGGTGGATGATAAATGTGGCGCACAATCGAGGGGGTAGAATCGCGACGTTATACTGACCCTGTCTTCACCAAGCGCTATATTTTATCTTTTCGGAAAAACAATTTGCAGAGACAGACACAACCTCATCATCTGCAAAAGTTTTGCGCACAGACAGAGAACAATAAAATGAAAATTCGCACTGTCATGGCCTCGCGCGGCACAGTTTCTGCAGCCGTGCCGTGAGCACCCTTATGGCCATTCGACGACACGGTCGTGTCTTTCTCAAGAGCTTTCTGCTGACTCAGGATGACGTCGACTTCTTTTGTTACAGAAGGCATCTCTTCTCGCGAGTGCTGCCTGTCGTACGGCGAAAAATCGCGCGAGTTCTCGACGCTTTCGTCGCCGTCTGCCTCGTCATCGCTGACGTCTTCGTAATCGTTGTCGTAAGGGTGCGCTGAAGGCAGCGCGGACTCGGGAGTGTCAGTCGTGAGAGGTCGATCGGCTAATTCAGGACGCTCGTAGTCCTCGGCGCATCCCAGCTGTTTGAGGCTCAGCCGGACCACTTTGCTGCCGCCGGTCGCGTTGGCCGTAGTGGCGTCTTCGAAATCGCACTTGACGTGGCGCAGTTCTCTCCGGAACTTGGCATGCCGCGTGGCTCGCTCCAGGTGTAGAATCCAGGCCAACCGGCAGTCGCAGCTGAACTTGTTGCCTGCGATGCATCGTCGGCAAACGGTAAGAGTTCTTTACTGCTACAGGACAAAGTACAAATACGCAAGCTCGTGTTGTCACGCGCATGTTATTTTGCTTTTTGTCAGTGACAGCTTTCACGAAATTATCACTGCTTTCGAGCTATCGTCCGGCGCAATTAGGACGCGCCTATATACCGAAACCGAAAATTCTTTAATGTTGTCGCGGATTCTGTAGCAAGAGAGTCGTGTCTAATCAGATTGCATGTGCGCGCGACGCGAATGCTGTGGTACATTCTCGAATGTAAACCAGGGCGAGCGATTATTTTGCAGCCCATGTAGCGTGATACACGCATAAATAGCACGTGGGCTTGGCCTGTCATTTCAGATTTGGTGAGTGTGCTCGCCCCTATCGTTGCGATTTAAGGGTTGTTTGTCTTTTTGGGCACAAGTTCGCCAAATAAAGAGTTAGATTCCTAACTCACAGTTCTGGCACTGTCTGGTTCTTCACCGACACTGCAACGTGACAATATCCAGTAAACAAACAGCGCTATTGCGGAAGCATTGCATAACTATTTTCTTGCGTATCGACAATGAACTGCGTGACGACCTATTGAGGAATTGGCTGGGTTTAGCCTGGCGCAGGTACATGTACAATGGTGCTTTCACAAGCAGTCAGCTTCGGTGCGCGTCGAGTTCAGCAATGTTGGGTGATAACTCGTTGAGCGACTTGCAACCTCCGGAAAGTGCGCGGTAGATGTTCGACACTTCAAAGAATGCTCGCGAATCGAAGTTAGCGAAACTAATGGAATAGTTGTTCTAATGCGTAAGCATTCTAGGGCTGCTGCCCTCGGAAATCTGCGGATCTATTCGTAGGGTGTTTTTTTCTAGTTGCACCAAATTTGTAAAATTAGAAAAAGTATAAATCACGGTAACCTTATGTTTACCGTACGAGTGTACGGATTGGGAACCTCTAGATATAGAGCAATTTCCGCAATTACGGTAATTTAGGGTAATTAACTTTCTAATTATCGATAATAGGTGACTACAGCGAATGAGTACTTTGGGGCCTGTCCTCGACACTACCTATCCCAACGATCAAATTTTGAATAGCGGATTTCACGTGGAAATTACGCGAACAATTAGTGCCCCTTGGCAGGCTCCTTGACAGGCTCCTTGAAATCTAAACTGGCTGGAAAAAGAGCGTCTGTGTCGTCCAAGTCCCCCCCCTCCCCACCATCCCCCCGCTTTCGTCACGTCTTCGAGGTCAGCGCCGGTCCGGCGCCGCGAGCAGCTTGCGTTATTTCCTTGCTGTCTGCGGCGTTGGCGTAGCGCTTCAATGTCGGCGGGCTGCCAAATTTACTTCGTCATTCCGTTGTGCGCCACGTGTCCACTTCCACCGACGAAATGCCGTTTCAGGCTTTTTGAAGAAAATGACGTTTAGTCAAAATTCACTTTCTTCGGGAGAGCTGTCCCAAACGCGCGCGTGCGAGTTGTGTAAATAAAAACGCGTAAACTAAAACAGATAGAAACATAACTCACCGAGTGAAGGGAAAGAAAAAACGAATACCCTATGGTTGACGCTACAGACTGATTTATAAACGTCCAAAGAGCGGAGTCGGCGCTGCAGCGGCAACGTGGCGCCCAACGGAATGACGAAGTAAATTTGGCGGCCCGCCGGCATTGAAGCGCTAGGCCAACGCCGCAGACAGCAAGTAGATAATGCGAGCTGCTCGCGGGGCCGGACCGGCGGTGACCTCGGAGACGTGACGAAAGGCGGGAAGGGGGGGGGGGGCGACATCGACGACAGACGCTCTTTTTCCAGCCAGTTTCGGTTTCAAGGAGCCTGCCAAGGGGAACTAATTGTTCGCGTAATTCCCACGTGGACTCCGCTATTCCAAATTTGATCGTTGGACAAAGTGGTGTCGAGGACGGCCCCCAAAGTACTCATTTGCCGTAGACACCCATTGCTAATAAATAAAAAGTTAATTGTGGAAATTGCTTGTGGAAAACGCACGTAATTGTGGAAATTGCTCTGTGTCTAGAGGCTGCCAATCCGTACACTCGAATGGTAAACATAACGTTACCATGATTTATATTTTTCTCATTTTAAATATTTGGTGCAGCTAATATATATATATATATATATTATATATATATATATATATATATATATATATATATATATATATATATATATATATATATATATATATATATAGAAAAAATGTATACGAGAATGCCTTATGGCTATGTATGATTACTGAGATTTATGATTAGGATTATACATGCATACAGTGATTCCTGAAGAGGTATTAGGAGTTATTAGGGTTAATAAATGACGATTAATTACGAAAAATGTAATTAAGCCTAAACAAGACTTCTTAAGATTATTTAAGGGCAAAAAAGAACGAATAGAGATTAATCAATTACGAATAACTAAGAGTTACTAATAATTAACAACAAAGTTAATAAAATGTAATTTAGGTTAAATTGCTTACCCTACTCAAGAGCAATTACGGTTAATTTCGTCTAATTGACATTGGCTTGATCCTGATTAGTTAAGAATAAGTAAATGTATTTATGATGGCTTAAGCCTGATTGAGATTAATTACGATTATATGAGCCAAACTAAGATTAATAATAGCACTTAAGAATAATTCATATTACATTATCTATTCCTAATTTAGATTATTTACGATTTAATTTGCCTAGGAAGATTAATACCAACTAATTAGTTTCGCCAATTAGGTAGTTGCAACAGGTCATTGCAATACTTGCAGGACATTGCGTCATCCTTGACACTGAGCCATGGTGTGCCGAACTCGGCCACTCAATCATTCATTTTTTGAGTGCAAGATGAGCGAATGGAAATAACGCTTACTCATTATCTGACACGTCCCACTAGGGAGTTTGCGCAGTATTTTCTTTAGCAATGTTATGCACAGAAGTGTCATTCGGATGGCAGAAAGGTGGGCTAGTTGACATTTTGATGTCTGATGCGTTTTCAGCGCTTAATTAAGGAAAAAAAAAACAGAATATACTGAGTTTTGCATTTTCTTCTCTTACTGTCTTCTGTTTACCCTTAACCGCTAGAGATGCGTCAAATATTAAGTTTTTTTTTTTTTGGGGGGGGGGGGGGGGTCACGGGATATTTTGACGGTTGCACGGTATTTGCTTTTACCGTGCCTATGCAAGGCAAAGCGACAAATAAAACCATCGTGATGATAACGAGTACAAAGACTCCTTAGATCAAGAATAGACAATGAGGTCGTGCGTCACACCTTATTGTATGTATTGTAAGTATGACTGATTTTTGTCTCGATAGCTCTAGCTGGATATCTGGAAACGGAGAAATTGCTTTGCTCAGTATCGACGGAGTCTATACTTTATTGACGTTCTTTCTTCTTAAAATTTAGTACGGTAGGAAATCTACCTGAATTAGCAGTAAACGTTTTGGTTGTGCCGTCATTCATTCAAAAAAGAAAACAGCCGGAAATTGGAAAAATCCAGTGAAATGAAGCGTTGATATTACAATTTAGTGGCTTGTTAATAAGAACGATAACATTGTATATATCGGGGCTGTACAAACAGGACGAAATTTATGTATTGTATACTGCTCTGAAAGATTTACCACCTGTGAGACGTCTGCGAAACTTTCGTAAACGATATGCTAAGTTCACCTTAGATTTAAACTAATACATTATATTTGCCTCTCTTAGATGATCCGACAAATGCCGCTTAAAATGTGCGGCCTCTGTTTACGGTCAGAGTCACTGCGCTTAGATTCTTTTTAAATTTACCATCGTGTTATTCTCTCTTTTATTTCTACTCTTTATTAATGATATTGAATGTAACTTTACGTCTTCATTTAGAATGTTTGCGGATGACTGTGTCATTTATAGAGTCAGAGATGACGCAAGTGACATTTCATCATTACAGACTGACTGAGACCTTATAGGAACACAGTGCAATACGTGGGAAATGTCACTAAATGTTTAAAAATGTGTTCACGTCACCTTTCCAAAGAAGCGCGCATTTCAGTTATGCATTTTTACCTTGAATAATATGGCATTAAAGAAGCTTGACGACACAAATATTTAGGAATTTTAATGACATCTGACTTAAGATGGAACAGGCACATTACGCATATTAAGAATAAGGCAATACGTTCATTGGCATTCCTCCGGCGTAACTTCAGTCAGTTACCGAATAAATTAAAAGAGCAATCGTATTTCACTTATGTTCGTGGTTTACTTGATTACGGTTGTATTTGTTGGGATCCGTACACGGCTGATCTCACGGAACAGCTTGAAAGAGTGCAGAATAGAGCAGCTAGGTTTGTTCCTAATAACTATAGTAGAACATTAAGTATGACAGAAAGTAAAATTAAATTATCGTGGCAAGCATTGAAACCCAGGCGAAAAAGTCTGAGGATGAAATCTTTTCACGCTGTTTATTTTTTTTTATGGGGTTTAACGTGCCAAAAGCACCTTCTGATTATGAGGCGCGCTGTAGTGGAGGACTCCGGAAATTTCGACCACCTGGGGTTCCTTAACGTGCACCTAAATCTAAGTACACGGGTGTTTTCGCATTTCGCCCCCATCGAAATGCGGCCGCCGTGGCCGGGATTCGATCCCGCGACCTCGTGCTCAGCAGCCCAATACCATAGCCACTGAGCAACCACGGCGGGTCGCGCTGTTTATTATTCAAAAACAGAGATTGAGAGAGAAAGATATATTAGGTCGCCTACTTATACGTCGTTGAGACGCGACCATGCGCTGAAAGTCCAAGAGTTTTCTTTCAGGGGTGACGTCTTTAGGTATTCTGCTTTTGTTAAATCTATAAGTGAATGGAATGCTCTTTCGCCTGACATTGTTAATATTGAAACCAATGATGTGTTTTTTCGCGCTTTATGTATGTGATCACTTGTTTCTTCCTTTAAAATGTAATCCCCCCTGCTGTAATGGCCGCATGTTCGATGCAGGTATGTAATGAATGAATGAGTGAATGAATGAATCAATGAATATTTGAGGCCTTAACTAAAAAGTAGCTTGCTCACACAAGTCAGTAGAATTGAACTTTCTCTCTCAAATACATTCATTTTTTATGCAAGTCGCTTCAGTGGTTGTCTTATAAGATCATCTTGTGCGTTCCACGTGTCTTTTGTGAAAATTGAAATATGAAAATTGCAGTTGTCCCCGAGGGGAAGGTTCCCCTTAATCGTGGATAGAACATGACCCGCTGTGGTGGCGTAGCGGCTTTGACGTTGCGATGCGAAGCCCGAGGACGCGGGAGCAGATCCCCGACGCGGCGGCCGCATTTCGATGGAGGCGAAATGCAAAGATGCCCGTGCACTGGGTGCTCGTTAAAGAACCGCAGGGGGTAGAAATTAAACCGGGATCTGTCACTGTGGTGTGCCTCATGACCGCGTCGTAGTTTTTGGCAGGTGAAACCCCAGAATTTCATTTTAGTTTTTAAAGTAAAACACGAACGTTTTCATTATCTATACCTGCGAATCGACTGTGCACTTTACAAAGCACCCGTGAGGTCATGGAAATTTTAAAAAGAAAAAGAAGAAAAAGAGCCCAGCGAGGGCGGATGCATTAGCCGGCATCGCAGAGTAGAGCTGCGCGCGACAATGCTTTCCGGAGGGAAAATGGCGTTTTCCCCCGACGTCGCTACACGTCCACGTGTCTCCGCACACAGCCTTCAGCCACGTGCTCTGCGTGCTCGAGAGCAAAGTGCCCTAGCTTCCGCAGGAAGAGAGGCGAAAATGCGTTGGCAGGCACATCATGCGGTTGAATAGCAAGCGGTACAGCGAGAGAAGGCTAGGACGTAGAATATCTAGATGGACAATGGGACGCCGTGTAGGTAGACGCAACACGCCTGTTTGAGTTTGCGTCAAGCAAAAAGCAACGCGATCAGTCTGTCCTTTATTTGTGTCTTGCTGAACACCTGTGGAAAGACCTCACTGCGAAGAGAAAAGCCGAGCGGGGGTTGAGCGACCTGCGCGAGCGCGCGCCTCGCGTGCGAGAGGGATCGCTTCGTGTGACGAATCTCAAGAAGCTGGCAGCGGCCGCACAAGAAAGTGGACGACGGTATTTTCTTCCCAAGCAACCGAAAAGACATTTGATAGTACAGTATAAAGGGGGGAGGGGGTGTTTACCTGCAACGAGATTAGTTAGCGGAATGATAGTAACGACAAGGCTGGCACGAGACCGCACTCATTTTATATATCTATTTATGCAACCGTTTCTACACATTTATGAGGGACGAGCACCAGCTCAGTTCAATTTGTTTTTCCCAGCCAGCCCAACAGAGTAGGTGATGACAAGCGCTGTTCGGGCTTTCTAAAGGGACGCTAACGAAGAACAGTGGGTTGAGCTTTACTAATCTTCATTATATATAGCAAAAAAGCCAATTTTACCTCGAGAGGGGGCTTTAGTGAGGCACAAAAAGCAAAGAAGGGACGGGGGAGGGGGGGGAGGAAGCATGCCGTGGTGGCGTATAGTGGCTTTGGTGTTGCGCTGCTAAGCCTTAGTGCGCGGGATCGAATCCCGGCCGCGGGTTCCGGCCGCTGTGGTTGCATTTCGATAAGGTCGAAATACGAAGGACGCGAGTGCACCGTACATTGGGTGCACGTTAAAGAACCCCAGAGGGACAAAATTAATCCGGAGTCCCCCGCTACGGCGTGCCTCATAATGATATCGTTGTTTTGCCACATAAAACAACGCAAAAATTTTATTAAAAAAATAAAGAAACAAAAGATGAGTGGGTGATGCCGTCCCGAAGTTCCCGCAGCAGTTTGGCGTGACCTCATAGATTCTGACAACGTCTACACAGGTATAGTTTATCAAATATTGGCAAAGAAGAGTTATGAACTCGATTCTGAGAGAACTGAATGCTTAATCTAGGAACTTTTCGAGAGTTTATCGTGCGGCTAAACGGACGGTTCTAATACGAGAAAGCACATATAAATCTGCGACGTCACACTGAGTTCTGGCTGCTTTTTCTCCCATAATGATGTCGACATTTTTCCGCCAAATGGATAAAGAAACAATCCTTTAAAGACGCACTTCGCACGTGCAAACTCATTTCCGGATGTTCGTCGGTGTTTCTTGAAAGGTTAATTCCTTTGCTCATGCATGACTCGGTAAAAGGCACGCGAACATTTTTTCTTCTTCCACTAGTGAGCTGCTGAGCAGTGTTTCATTTTTAGTGAGCCTTTTAGTATTGTTGCATGTGCTTCGTACAGTGTAACTTAATATTGTTACACTCTCGTACACTTTCGTGAAATTTCATACTGTGTAACTTAATACTTTTAAGGAAACCTAGATTTGGCAGGAGGGAAAGCAACTTGCAAAATTAAATATAAAACAGGGCAAATATTCGAAAATTAAATTTGCGAACTACGTAGTTTTGGTTCTTGTGCGCCAAAATGTTCGCTGAATCATTCTGAAACCACGCTGAGCGGCCGAGAGATAAACGTAGCGTACAGAAAAAAAAATAAAATATAGAATTAAAGCAAAATAAACGAAATATAAAATGGACAAACTTTCTTGGCGCTTCCTCACGCGTGGTGGGATATGCTGGACAGAAATCGTTTTGTTTCGTTCTGATTTTAAAGAAAACAGCTTAATTACGTAAACATTATCGTTTTGAAATCGTTTTGTTTCGTTGCGATTTTAAAGAAAGCAGCTCAATTACGTAAACATTATTGTTTTGCTACTTTTTGTCGTACGACAGTAATTTTTATTAAAATTAAGGTGAAAAAAAAGAAACGATACACGTACGCACGAATGAGCAGAAACTACGAGGAGTAGCAGTGTCATATGCGCAAATTCAGTGCTTTTGTTAATGAACCTAACCTGAGAGAATTAACACTGCATCAAAACAGTTAATGCCACATTATACGAAAGCGTATGCGTTTTTCGTTGCAGCAATTGTTGTTAGCTTTCCTAAGTCTTCAACGTTCAAAGCAATCGAAGCTCCAATTGCGCATTTGTAACTTAGGCAATTGATGGACGCAAGAAGTCGGGCCCTGACTTGATTATTGCATATATATAGTCAGAAGTCATTTTCCATTACTGCATTGATTTTGATAACAAAGCTTATCATTGTATCGAAAGTTTTCATTTCTCATTGATTATTCTATTCAGACATTATATGCTTCTACAGAATATGTTTAATATAGATTTTATACTGCCATCGCGAATGATGGATGTAAAGGCATGTCACCATTATTGAATTCATGGCCACGTTCCCCTTATGCCGGTTTCTCGTTTCATATAATGTTATGTTTAAGAAATCAGCACTTTACTGCTTCGAAACGCGTAGTAACTCATATCCATAATTTTTCGTTTAATAAACAAATAATTCTCCAATCACGCGCTCTCAGGGTCAGTGGGGTTATCGCGAGAAATTTTGTGCCTCGCTGAATACCTTAAATGCCATGTTCTCTCTTCGAGGTCCTTGGTCTTGTATTGTTTTCCCGGCTCAATTATAGACTTTGGTTATGTTACAGCTTTGACTATTGTATTACTCTCTACATTAATAGAAACCGTCCTATTCATGCCGACCTAATAACTGCACTTCTTTGCAATGCCGTCATTGACTTTGTATACATTTTCTATTTCCTTGACTGTTCGCCCACCTGTTATAATCACCATTGGGATTGACAGTATGTGTAAAGAAAAAGAAAATATATATAGAGAGAAGTGGTTCTTGTGGGTAAGGAGGAAAGGCTAGCACTATTTTCTGCAACCCATGCGGGAGCACGGCTCAGCGCCAGCAGGGTGGGGAGATGGGATTAAAAGAGAGATAGGGTAGGAGGGAGAAAGGTAGAAGGTCGTCCTAGCAGCATCAGAGCAGCCCGCCAGGGAGGGCCCAGTGGGTTCGACCGGAGGAGTAGGCTGGGTAAGACCGTATAGGTGGTGGCCCAGTAGAAGCGAAGTAGTGGCGAATCAGGAAGCCCGAGGTGGTGGGATGGCCGTTAGGCCATCCGTCTTTGTAGAAATTTCCTATAGTCTCGCCGAGAGCCCCGACGAGTCGAGGTACTCGTCGGGGGAAAGAAAGAGAGAGAGAGAGAGAGATTTTCTTCTTAATTTGGCGGTTTTCAGAATTCGCGGGCGCATGACGCTTACTGAAACTTCAGTCTGCGGTATCGGGCACAATGTCGCTTCCTCGTAGTTCCGGCACAGTGGCAGTAGATTATAACTTGCACTCCCTGTCACTCTGAATACTCCAGTGGGTGGCACTACGTCGCCGACGTGTAATAATAGGATAAATAACAAACGTTTCAAGAACAAAGAAAGAACCTTTTGCGCCAAGTAAGTAGAGCACCCTTAAACATGGGCAGTTCTTCATCGCTCTTCGTCAACTTGACAAGGCATTACGGCGGGACCGCGTCGCACTTGGTTCTTGCTTTCGTTTCCATGCGCGGAACTGGTCAGGAAGCAGGCTGTTCTAAAATGAGTTTAAATTATTTAATATTTCATAAATTAAAGAGAAACTTACGATAATAAATATGAGTAAGAATGTTTTCCAGTGACAACCTTAAGAAAAAAATGTTACAGGCACTGAAAAAGAAAAAAAAAAAAAAGCTGGGGACGTTTTCGAAAATTTAGCATGGTACTCGCATTGCTTCAGGCAAACATATCCCATATGGGGTTTCACGTGCCAAAACCACGTTCTGATTATGAGGCACGCCGCAGTGGAGGACTCTGGAAATTTGGACCACCTGGGGTTCTTTAACGTGCACCTAAATCTAAGTACACGGGTGTTTTGGCATTTCGCGCCCATCGAAATGCGGCGGCCGAGATTCGATCCCGTGACCTCGTGCTCAGCAGCCCAACACCATAGGCACTGAGCAACCTCGGCGGGTATACCAAAGCAGAGAATGACGAGTTAAATTAAAGGAAACTGAAGATGGCGAAACGGAACTACTAAAAATTTTTGTCTTCCTCTTAATATTGGTGGCAGAATAGTAATTACGGATCAATAGACTCGTTGAAGAAATGGCAACTAAGCGGACAGAGCCACACCAGATCTAAATAAATACAAATTTAACGACGGAATGAGGCCGCGCAGTTTTAGGAAGCAAACAAGCACAAATTGTGGGGTGCGTCATTGGCTTTCTTGGTTTATGTTAAGTTGCTTCCGTAACCACGAAGCCAATCGAAACAAACGTTTGCTTCTCATCAGCGCTATGCTGTCATTCCACGGACAGTGTGCGCTTCACAATGCAACATTTACGAGGCCAGATGACGCAGCCGTTGCCCGTCAGGCGGGCGTTTTCGCACAGCGACTTTTGACAGTACCAACGGGCGCGTAATTATGCTATGGGTACTACAGAATTTTTGTGATAGAGTATTAAGGTGTACTCTGTTATATGCATATTTGTTTACGTACTTCTGGAGGTCACAGTTTTTTTCTGTTTGTAGCTCCAACGACATCAGGCAACTTGCGGTTGCAGTATATATATGGTCAAAAACGAATTCAGATAAAATCAGCACCCGTCACTTTCATGTGTTCGCTTTCTCCGTTCCTTTCTTAAATCCGAGTTTTTTTGTTTCACTGCTGACAGAAACAAGTTACTACCCGTAGTGTCGCTGACACTCTTCTGCGAACGTCGATGAGCGCAATAGCTGGCCAAAGGTGAAAAGAGAAAGCCGCCTGCTGAGACGCTGACGTGCGTTCAGTTTCGACGCTTTGCTGAGAAAGTAATCTCTATCGATCTCGGCGCTTTGGCTTTTGCGGGCCGTAACGTTCAGCATGACGCCTCGCTATAATGGCGGACGTTCGTTGACGTAACGTCTTTTCGGCTACCAACCCTGCCAATGCATATGATAACTTCGCGTTGCGAGTTTAACGCTGATGGGAAATGAGTCTTTACTTTGTTGCGTCCACTTCTACTGTGTTACGCAATCTGCGCACAATTAAATTGCTATTGCCAATGGCGATGAATCGTGGACGGATATAAAATTATTGCGGCTAATTGAAGTGGGGTTATAACTAGGTTTTCATTAATCTCGGTAAAGCTGTTTGATGTCACTCCGAAATTTTATGTCTTATACCTGGTGGACAAAAATCTGATGACACGTGAGCACTTCTTATCAGCTGCGAATGCGAAGGCCTTAATGACCATTTGAACGCTAGTGAGCGGTCCTTCCAGTTATGAACTCCTCGCGGGCAAGCGAACGCGTTAAGACGCTCGGCCAACGCCTCCCAGATAGCGCAAGGCCGGTGCACTTCGGTCCGTGACGTCATGCTACCTTGCCCGACTGCCGTATAATCTAACGAGGACGCCCCCGAGCAACCCGCGGTGATGGACGTCAACGCTTTGCTCACGCCGGGCTTGGCAATGAAAATTTCGGTCGAAGTAGCACTATGTCATCAAGCAGAGTGAACTCGCCTTCGTTTTAGCCCAGTGGACACTCGGCTTCTGAGCGTGGGGTCGTAGCTTCGACACTCACTACCGCCAACGTTATTCCTTTCGAATTTATTCTGTTTCTTTATACATTAATTTTTTATAGCGATCACCGAGGCGAAGTTAGAACACAGGCGAGAGCTTGCGCGGACAAGGAACGCGTGGATAACACAGGCTTTCGAGAGCGAGGGTGGCGTACGTGGCTTCGCGGCGACGCCCTCACGCAACACCCGGGCGCGGCAGCTGGTCGCCCGCTCTGATACGTCGAGGCGCGCGCGTGACGTGGCGTCGCAGCCAATGGGAATTTAGGGGCCGTTTCGCTGCTACAGATGCTGGCCTTTTGACTCACTGGGCTATTTGATGTTTTCGTATCAAAAAGAAGTGGTGTATTATGCGTGTTCTTCAAGAGCACATGGTTCGTTTTTGACACTATTCAGTAATTACGTCCCGTTGCGTTGTCCTGAAGTGTAATTGTAATGAGAGGACAACATATTTCAGACAGCATTTTTTTTCTTGCACGTTCGTACATTGCTGCCAGTTATGACTGTACTGGCTCTGAGCTGGGGCGCCGAATCGTCGTCAGGTTCTTTTACTTTTTCTTCCCTTTTAAAATATAACTAAACTCTAATCATAATTTCACCAGTACCGGTCAAACTGTGTCTGTGCGCAAAGCCTTAGGCCTTCAGTGCTGTGCATTTCGACTGTGAATTATTTTATTAGGGAAAGAAGTAGCTGGCAGATGAGAGGGCTGGCGGGTGAGCAATGCTTGCTTCGCCATCCAGCGCTATTAGGAGAGAGAGAGAGAGAGAGAGAGGGAGAGAGAGCGAGAGAAACGAAGAGTGAAAGACAGGGAGGTTAACCAAGGACGTCTGTGTCCCGTCATGTTCTGTTACCCTCAGAACAACCGCCGCCTGTGATTGCCTGAGCCGTGGATCTGTACATTACTGAAGTGGATACGGTGTGTATTATCTCAAATGCTAGCTCGAACGAAATTATAAGAGTCCCAGCGATGCGCCGTTTGTGCTCTCTGAAAACCTAACGCTATAGCGGCAGTCACAGAAGTTGGGACTTGGGAACGTTGTTGGAGCAGGGAACGCGATAGTGAAGCGATAGCACCAAGCAAAAGTTGGGCAGAAGAAAGCTAGAATTGAGAGGGAAATCAAAGAATTGCGAGCAACTGAGGGGAAACGGGGCTCTCTAAGATGGCGCAGATTAAACAAACAAAACATTTGCACGAACGTATATGGGGAACGCATTGTGAGTGCTCTGCTTGGCCCCGCGCGATTTTGACGGATTGCGTTTGCCCATTTCATCCATCTTATCGAAATCAGTGGAGCTTCCTCTGGAAACTGGACGCTGTGCGAATTGTTTGTCTTTTTTCAGGCTCGGAAAAGTGCAAGACGAGAGCGACATCTTGCAAGGCTCTCATCTCTGAAAGTGTCTTCCGCATTTGCTACTACAGATGCTGAGTGCACCCGCGTTCTAGGCGAGGAAAACGGTATCAGTATAAATGACGTTCTGATGTATCAATAATTTTCAGCCATTAAAAAGAATAAGAAAACTGCGCACACGGCAAAGAAAGCCAGAAGGCAGAAAAGACCAAATGACAAGAGAAACGCTCAAAGAAAGAGTAGCCCACGATATCGTCAGACAGCGGCAGTGGTATAGATCAGGCGCTGGGGCGTGCGACTGCAGAACGCGAGATCGGCGGCAGCGTTGCATTGAGGACATGCTGCAAAGGTGCGTCTGCACTGGTATTTTGTGACACGCTGAGGAGCCATAAGTGACCGAATTAACTGGAAGCCCTCGATTACGGCGTCCTTCGTTGCGTTTCTGTAGCTGTGGTGTACAGGCGGCTACAAAAGTTGATGCGAGACGCGGGTCCCACGACAAGCGTAAATTTCCGCTCTGTCTATGCGTCACGCGACTAATTAAATGGATAACCGAGTGGCTTGGTCACAAAGACTGCTAAAAATTGAAGATTAATTCGATTCCTTCGGGCCAGAATTCACGGAAATTTGGCTCATTGTCCCCTGTGCCCCATAAGCTTTACCGCCGATTGTACGTCAGAACTAACCAGCAAATCAGTGTTATTCTTTCATGTCACGCCTACCGAAGCTAAAGTAATGCTTCCACACGAGATTAAAAAAAAAACGATTACAATGAAAAAGAGTAAGAATATGAAGTGCACATGGACAATCCACGTAAGCGTAGTACAGGTAACCGGTGTTCTGTTAGACTAAAGCTATGACTTCAGTATCTGTGCACTTTAAAGCACTGTTACGCGGCAAACACTGAAGGTTGCAACATGACGCGTCTTGCATGTCATGACACGGGGCAACCTCGGCGACTAACATGACTACACGAACGTGGTTTTAATTGTATAATTATAATGACGGTGGTGCATCAGATACCTTGCCAGAGAGTTTCGTATTCCCGTAGTTTCTTTTTTTCCTTGTCCGTCACCAACTGCATGGTCACTCTCATGGTTATCACGTGTCTTTTTTTCTTCCTCCTTTAAATTGAATAATCATCCCGAACTCCTCATTAATCATTCACGGACACAAGTAATTTTGGTTTCACAATTCTTGAACAACGCCAGCTAGGTATACGTAAGCGCACAATTTCTAGTCTCCGATATATGTGTGTGCGCACACCGATGTCATCTCCTCCGATGCAACTTAACTTAAGCGCACTCTATGCCCAGCGCGCGCTGTCGCACAAAACAGGGCGAAACTTACCGTGCACAATATTGCACCTGCTTTAGCGTCACTGCTTTGCATTATGGGCGAAGCTGCAATTTTTTTCTTCGCTGCACGTAAAGGAGATGACTTTTGTTGTATTTCGCAGACCTTCCTTTGAATTTTTTTGTATATTCTTTCTATTCGTAAACGTCTTTCACTGAATTGCTTAATTCTTCACCTGAATCTGTTGACAGTGGGGCGAAAATATGTTTCATGCAGTATAATAAGATTACAACGTGGTGCAGGCAGCGTGCAAGCAAACAAGTCGAGAAACGAACAACGCCAGCGGACGCATTGAGTATACTTGTCAGTCTGGAGGTGTAGTTCTGTTCTCGACAGAGACATGCATGGGACACGATAGACGTCCAGAAGAAGGCAGGAGTATCAAGTAAAGTAAATCAAGATGTACGCGGAAGCTTGGCAGTACAAAAAACAAAAAGAAAACGCCTCAGAGGTTATAGCGCGGACTCGGAGAAATATTTTCTTTAGTCAAGAAATAACGCACGCAGGAGGAGCCAACAGTGTGGGCCCTGTTTGTGCTAGCCTTGTGATCGGCGAGGCGCAAGAAGCTGCAATTATGATTCTATTAGTTCATCGCACAAGACATTCAAGAAGACAGATAGAACAACCTGAAGAAAACTGCATCAAGAACAAAGAACAATACTTAACCAAAGGATCGCACAAGCAAAAGAAAACGAAGCAAGGCTGAGCTAAAGAGAGATCGGACGCGACAGCCGACGCTAGGAGCAGCTGAATCATGAAGCCCCGATTATTCTTTTGTTTAGACTGTCTGAGAAAACGATGCGGCGAGCTTCGCTGCCAGACGCACGCGGCGTAAACATATTCGGCGGGGTGAAGTCACGGTCTCTCGTTGCGTTGTGGCCAATAACACGCGTAATAGCTCGGAGGCTATACCGAAATGACGACTACCCGTGTTCGAACACGCCAGCGCGCGTAGCCGACTGAGTGTTATATCGGCAGGCCCCACGCAGCTCTGCCACACACCCTGTATATGCAGGACGTGGCAGTAAAGGAGAGGCGGCGTTGTATATACGGCCGGGCCCAGGGGCAGAAAATAGAAGCACAGTACGACTCAGAAAACGTTTTGCTGCTTTCGCGTGCTTCTCGCGTTCGCAGCGTGCAGATTCTGGTCTTACTTGATCGGGCTAACTCGCTGTACACGCCGCGAATAGTAAGAAAGAGCATGGAACACCGCCTGGGGTTTCTATATTGGTTGTTGCGCCTGGAAGGATCGCGCCGGTTATAGAGAGCCCGTCCCCCACGGAAAGGAGGCTAGCCTATCTCATGTACTAGCGCTTGCCTTTGGAAAGCACGGCGACAGGAACCAATCTGTCGGCACGGGTGCATTATGTATAGGCTCGCCCAAGCCCACATGCGTGCCGGCTCACCGTGGGGATGGGGTTGCCGTAGCGGACGGAGTTTGTATACACCTCCCCGTGGCCGCTCTGTTCTGCGGGTCGGGTCTCACGCATGCCGGGTCTCCGAGTGCTCTCAAGGTCAAGAGCACGAGGGCGAAATTTTCTCGTGCACTACGGCTGCGCGTTGCGGCTCGCGTTCTCGTTGGCATACGTGCTGCCCGGCACAAACACGCTATTTAGGACGAATAAAGAATCAGAAAGCTCTTGCGCACGAACCACCAGTAAAGATATTGGAAAGTAAGGCTCGCTTTAGTACTTTGGAAGCTATGGAGTCATGTGGTATCTTGTTTAAACTACCAAAAATAACATACGCGCGCGTGCGTGCGTGCGTGCGTGCGTGCGTGCGTGCGTGCGTGCGTGCGTGCGTGCGTGTGTGCGTGCGTGCGTGCGTATAAAAGGGTTCGAGTTAAATTCGGGTTCAAGCTGCCGCAAGGTCTGGCCTAGTTGACATCGAGATATCATTTGCTAGCCCCAAAAAGGCGTTGGATACGGCTTCGATCCCCCAAACCAGAACAAATTTTTATTCAACTGCGAAACTTTCTGGGAGACCCGTGTGTGTTTCCTTTGTAGCTTAGTGCTATTTTGTAGTGGCTGCCAGCTTTCTCTTTCTTAAAACTTCCCCTATGTGGGCATTTTCAGGAACTTATTTGCATATATATACATCCATATGTATGCGCTCATTATCAACATCATGGTGTCAGAATAACTATTGAGCGAATAAATGCATCGAAGAAAGAAAATACCACAAACTGGAAGAGGTTGGCCCCTCTCACCAGTGAGGCTCATGTCGAAGGACTCGGCGTCGATTTTCGCCAGGTCCTGGACCGTCCTCCAGGTAAGCGTGAGCAGCTGGTTCTGCGACAGGTCCACGGACACAAGGTTGGGAGCCCCGCGGAACATGTGCGCGGGCAGCACGCGCAGTCGGTTGTACGACATGTATAGAACCGTCAGCTGCGGCAGCCCTTCGAAGGCCAGCGGGTCGACCTCGGACAGCGCGTTGTACTTGAGGTCCAGCTCGGCCAGCTGGGGCATGCCGCCGAACACGCGGGCCTCGAGGCGTGTCAGCTTGTTGCGGAACAGGTCGAGCCTCGCGACGCGCCCCAGGCCGCGGAAGCTCTGCTCGCTCAGCTTCTCGATGGCGTTGTCGCTCAGCTCCAGCTCGCGCAGGGCGCCCAGATCCTCGAAGGCGCCGTCGTCGATCACCTCCAGCTGGTTGCGCTCGAGGAAGAGGTACGTCAGGGAGGGCAGGTTCTTCAGGGAGCCGGCGCGCAGCCTCCTCAGCTTGTTGTCTCCGAGCTCGAGCTTCTTGAGGCGGGGAAGGTCCGCGATGGCCTCGGCGTCCAAGCTCGTAATCTCGTTCGAGTCCAGTGAGAGCACGGCGAGACGCGAGAGGTTGTGGAAAGAGTGAGGCTTGACGTCCCCGAGCACGGCTTGGGAGACCTTCAGCCGCTCCACGTGCGGTGTGTGGAGCAATGCCAACGTCGGGACAAAGTCGAGCTTATACTCACTACCAAAGGCAGTGAATGCTACAGAAGTGACACTCGGTTGCCGTTCGAACGATCGAAAAACAACATGGTCATCCGGCAGCTTTCGTCCTACGTAACACGTGACGTCGGTCACTTCGTCCGCATCGCTGGCGTCGCAACGACAGTACATGGGCTGGTCAATGAGATTGCAGAGGTCAGGCACCGGGTCATCCGAACCCACACGGCTTATCGCTAGAAGCCAGGCCGCTACCAGGAGGGTAAGTGCAGAAGGCCTGCAGCGAAGGAAAACAAAAAACGAAAAGTGAAAGTCAGATATACCAAAGCTGTAAAACGTTTTCTGCAACTCGAAGACGAACGACGGAGCTTCGAATCGTGCGTCCGGATTTATCATGCATGCACTGTGCTTGAGCCAACGTTCTTTTTGTAGAAGTAGCCTTAGAGCCCGATAAGACATTGCACAACGTGTTCATGGGGTTGTTTTAGCTGCCTCAAAGGGCCCCTCGCCATGTCTGGCTATTTTTTAGCTGACAAGCGCACTGCATAAAATACGTGCTAACGATCGTGTCTGCTAAGTTTTACATCCCTAAGCGCCGAGGAAAGAGCTCAAATTTCAAACCAAACGTATTGTGCCCTTCTCCTCCCGGGCGCCGCACTCCCACCCGCAGAGTCGACGTCTATCGCGCAAGTGTGCCTACGTGCCTGGAAGTGCTGTGACGTCGCTCATAGCGACACGTGACTTCGATTATTCGAGGAAACATCAGTTATTTGTTTAATCTGTTGCTTCAGCAAACGAATTAATGTTTAGAGAAACACACAAAGCGAATGTCTGCGTGCTTTTGTGGTGGTGCTCAGCCGAATGATTTATCTGCCATGTGGAGGCGTTCAGGGTGATATGTTATTAAAAAGTAAGACAGTTATGGGGTTTTACGTGCCAGAACCTCGATTTTATTATGAGGCACGTTCTAGGGGTGAGGGAGCGTGTTATAAAATAATTTGGACCACCTGGGTTCCTTTGACGTGCACCTAAAGATAAGTACACGTGTCTTCCCGAAACCTTGGCCAGCAAGTGGTTCCGCCCGCCGTGGTTGCTCAGTGGCTATGGTGTTAGGCTGCTGAGCACGAGGTCGCGGGATCGAATCCCGGCCACGGTGGCCGCATTTCGATGGGGGCGAAAACACCCGTGTACTTAGATTTAGGTGCACGTTAAGAACCCCAGGTGATCGAAATTTCCGGAGTCCTCCACTACGGTGTGCCTCATAATCAGAAAGTGGTTTTGGCACGTAAAACCCCATAATTTTTAACAGGTGGTTCGCGCAAAGACCCTTTTAAGCACACGGACTACTCGGGAGTGATCTACAGGAGTCCATGCAAGGAGTGTGACGTGTCGTACATCGGCGAGAGCATATGAAACAACACATGAATGACGTCGCCAAGGACCACACAGCCGCGAATGCCCTGGCGGAACATCGCGAACTAACCAGACACAGCATTGACTGGGACTCGGCAGCCATCACGCAAAAGAGAAACACTTATCTGCCCATTTGCTTTTAGAATCATACTACATTCAACCACTAGACGCACGATAAACAGGATGCGGGGTAATCTTCCCGAGATATACACCCGTAGGCTGCGCCGCCTCGGGCATAAATAGCCGCGCGTCCATGCTTATATCTTCATTGTGACCAAGGGACCCGTACAGGGCTCGAAATGTCATGTTCTCTATTTTTCTTTTATTCTTGGCGAGTGCACGTTTTTTGACACCAGTATGTTTCCTCGCCAGACGAGTTTTTGTCGAACACTTCACTATACAGCGATGTATAATCTCAAATATTTAAAGCCAGATCGCATTGCTGCGAATGTGAATTTATCTTAGCTTATTGCTTTGCTATTAGCCTCTTTGTAAGCGAGCTTCGCAGTTTATATCCCCTCAGCCAGTTTGAAGAATGGCGCTGAGGACCGGATGTTTGACAAAGAGCAGGACGTCTTGGTAGCAACTTAGTGGAATCGCCAATGAAACGGGTCAACTGCACGAAGGCAATGTTGCGAAGGTGGCGATAAAGATAATAATGAAAGTAGATGAACTACAGATAGGCTTATCAAATAAAGGCGCACCTCATTAGCCATTGTATTTGATAATTTGTGCTTTTACCTCGGAGTTGCATGGTTGATAATCTTATCTCAAAATCAAAAGTCTCACAGGGAAAAAAGTAAAACAGTACTGGAAAGAAACAAGAAAAACTGACGCAGTCGAGAAGCTCGGAAATGACGAAAGTAGTCTTCTTTCTCTGCGCGTAAGTGTGTGTGTGTGTGTATGTATGTATGTATGTATGTATGTATGTATGTATGTATGTATGTATGTATGTATGTATGTATGTATGTATGTATGTATGTATGTATGTATGTATGTATGTATGTATGTATGTATGTATGTATGTATGTATGTATGTATGTATGTATGTATGTATGTATGTATGTATGTATGTATGTATGTATGTATGTATGTATGTATGTATGTATGTATGTATGTATGTATGTATGTATGTATGTATGTATGTATGTATGTATGTATGTATGTATGTATGTATGTATGTATGTATGTATGTATGTATGTATGTATGTATGTATGTATGTATGTATGTATGTATGTATGTATGTATGTATGTATGTATGTATGTATGTATGTATGTATGTATGTATGTATGTATGTATGTATGTATGTATGTATGTATGTATGTATGTATGTATGTATGTATGTATGTATGTATGTATGTATGTATGTATGTATGTATGTATGTATGTATGTATGTATGTATGTATGTATGTATGTATGTATGTATGTATGTATGTATGTATGTATGTATGTATGTATGGGGATTTGTTTCGCGATTTCGCGTTTGCGTTTACATTGTTCAAGAGTGCAAGATTATAAAGACAGCAAGGGCGGCATACAAGCCTCGTTCCCTGTGCCCAAAAAACTAAGCACGACGTATTACAACGTGCCGTATGCAGGGGACTGAAACGAATCCGGGCGCGAAAGCTGTCGAGAAGCCGAACACAAACGAACGATGTTTGCCGTGGCCGCGAGGCGGTGCAGCTGCAGTGTCGGCGCCGGCTCGGGCGTGGCGGCCGCCGCCGAGAAGAACGGGGCCATTGGAACTGGCTTTGTTCCAGAGGATAGTTACGTCCAGATACATCGAGTGAGCACGGAAAAAGACCAGAGCACCCCGCTTCCTGTATTCTAGCACGCCTAACAACAGTCTGCGTGCGAGCGTTAAGGAAGAGCAACGGGAACAGCTCGAACGAAGCAGTCTTTGCAAATGTAAGCACACATGCGCCGTAAAGAACAGCGGTAGTAACAGCGGATGTCTGAAGTCAACGTCACAACTAAACTCGTTACTTTGTACTGGTGCTCAAAGGGCGAACGCAGAAGGCGGCGCTCTCTGCAGTGCTGCTCTTTCTCAACCTGACATTTTGCGCAAGATTTAGGCTGTACTGAGAGATCGCGTGTGCGCCTTGCGTACTTTTCTCTCGGTTTTATTTTTTATTTTTTTTCGTCAACGGTCCCCCCAATTTCCGTGTTAGCTTACAATTCTAATTTCACCTCACGATTTCTTTCTTTTGTCCTTTTGCTTTAGAAATCGTTCGAGGTGGCTGCCTTTTTGCTTTTCTTTAATGGCGCCGTGGGATACTCGCTTATTTTTTTCTTTCGTTCGCCATTTCCCTAAGTTTAGCGTGATTTGTAGTTATTAATTTCATTTTTAGGTTTACTTTGACGGGTTGTCTTCACGTTGCTTAAGAATTATGTGCGATCGTCTTTTGTTGCAACGCACTTTTTTTGAAGGAGGCTGTTTGCAAAGAAAAGTAGAAGAGGGATTCTCGGTTTATCAAAGATCAACAAAATAAAAGCGTACGTCAGTCTGTTGTTCATTAAGCGCAACAGCGCTAATTAAGTACTTCGTTAACCAAGCATATGCATTGCAGAAAGGATGCCACAGGCTCTACAAAAGCGGTTTGGCGATAGTGCTTATAGTCGGGAGAGCGGCTGATTCACAAGCTTTAGATAACGGCTGCGGTTTCTCATTGTGTGAATTAAAACAGATAATAAGTGCCGTATCTTCTATCGCGAAAAACATCAAAGCGCGCAAAGTTTCACGTCACCAGATAAGTAGTTCAGAGTTTGCTGTGCTTGTATACTTAAATTTAGGTATCAGTTAAAGAATCCCAGGTGTCCAAAATTATTCAGGAGTCCCCCACCTCATAATCAGATCGGGACTTCGGCGCGGAGAACTCCAGCAGTTGTTAAAATTTGCACCAGTTACTTGTGTTATCAGCGATTAATAAGATGCTCATTTTCTGTCCGGTTCGTTTGGGTAACCATACATATTTGAAAATTGATGCAGACAGGTTACAGCGAACAATTGTTTATAGGTTATTCTCACAAAATAAAAGCCCTAACAGACGCTACTATGAAGCTTTACCTCCTGGCTCAAACTATCAGTACATTTATTAGTCGCCTCCTAGTCTTTCCAAGCGTCATGGATCCATCTTTAAAGCTGCAACTGCCATCAAGAATTTGTCGCTACGATGGGACATTCCACGTCTGGATTGGGATGGCATCTACAAAAGCTTACTTGTACCGAACTGGTACGGGTGACACCCATGTGTGTGCCACTTGTGGGATCGAAGAAAATATCGAACACTTCCTCTGCCTGTGTTCCCGCTAAAATGTCTCGGGCTCCCTTCTCTGGGCAACATTAAACCGGCTAGACTCAAGCTAACTTTCAGAAATGAGAGAAAACAGGGCGAAGGCGGGAGATGGAAATTCAAGACGATGAGCAAAACGAGCACAAGGTGAAAGCAGGAGCCAACGTTTAGACAAGTTGACTTGTCTTCTTCAAGGCGACGTATGCTTGAACATATGCAGAAGCGAAGGTGCTTGAACTGTGCTCGCGTGTCACTGGCGCAGTTAGCAGTGAGTGCATTGCTACAGCACCTCAAGTCGACAGGTCTCTACGACCGTTTATATAAGCTTGCTGCGCACGTTTAAGCGCAACTATTGCTTTCTATCTCACTTTCTTTATTTTCACTTCTTTCTCTATTTCATCCTTTTTATCCCGTTCTTCCAGTGCAGGGTAGAAAACCAGACATGGGTTTGGTTGACCTCACTGCCTCTCCTTGCTTCTCTCTATACATTCGTTCTACATCTAATTTCTGATACTATCTGAATCCGCTCTCGCAACATTAGCTGTAGAACACGTATTTTCTCACTACTTAGAGCATTTTTGGTTCTACTTGCTATTTTAAAAGTTTTTTTGGCAGAAACCGGAAAGAGAAAGAAGGTGATGCGACGAAAATGGTTAGAAAACAGGCGAAAACATACTCTGCGTCTGTGTATGAATACCACGAATATCACGTGCATGGAATGAAAGACTTGTTAATTTTTACTTGCTAGTACGTTTCACTTTGCACTATGTGGGTATAAGCTAGTTCCTGTTAGGCGTCTTCAGCACATGCAAAAAATTTGTGGTCCCTCCTTAAAACCTGCGCTGGGGTGGTTATTGATGATTTAAGCGATGTTCATTTAGTATAACGCAAACACACAAAAAATTACTTTTATATTAATATATATAGTCATAATCATAAATGTCAGTAGTGATTGGTAGTCATAAGGCATTCTTATATATGCCCCCATAGGACCGCATGTATATATATGCAGCACGTCGTGTCACTCGTTACAGACAGACGAACGAACGAACAGGCTTCCGAGGGAAGTAGCCCTCGAATGCTCACGCATTAAAAAGCATGCACTTTGTGACACTCAATGTCCTAAATTCAGACAATTTTTCCTTCCAACACGCACTACCGGCACTGTGTAAAAGTTAATCAAATAAATCCGCTCGTACTTTCATGTTATAAAGCAACTGGCCGCTGAAATTAAGTGCGCGTATGTGCAGCGAAAAGTAACGATGGGTGGTTTCACTTACATGACAGTGAAGTAGTGCAGAGAAGACAAAAAACGTTTTGCTAGGCGAGAGGAATTGGCAACCACGCAAAAGTCGGACACGTCGGCGACAGATGCCGAAGAAGCGACGTGCTTCCTGAGCTGCAATATCCCAGGCAAATACGACGAAGGCGTGGAACAGGACCACGTTATACAAGCTATACTTGTTCGCACTAAAGAAGAACAGGGAGTGGCGAGTCGTCGATGCCGATGCAGAACAGACACAATTCAGGCACACCGAGACACTTGCGCAGGTTACAAGCGCAATGACGAGACGTGAACATAATTAAAATAATAATAATTCCGAGAAAGAAAGGAGCGTGCAAACAAAGAAAATACTTTTTTTCTTCCTCGTGATAGACGGTGCCGCGACCGCGTCGTCTGCTCGAGGAGAGACTGTTTGGCTGCCGAGCCGACGAGCCGATAAGAGCGCTGCTGAGCGGCGCTTAGGAGCGGCGTGGAAGAGGAGAGAGAGGGGGGGAGGAGAGGATGCGCGGAGAGGTGATGCGTGCGGCAGTCGCTGCGCGACGAGGAATACCAAGTGAGAGGGGGTATGAGAAGGTTGAAAGCCTTCGCTCCTGGCCTCTGCATCTACAGCGAGCCTTCCCGCGCGTTGCCAGAGTTTGGAAAACGTGTGCGCTCGCGTGTAGTGAAAAAAAAAAAAGAATGGTGCAGTGGTGATTTAATTGTAAATGCGA
This sequence comes from Dermacentor andersoni, assembly GCF_023375885.2. Classification (NCBI taxonomy): domain Eukaryota; kingdom Metazoa; phylum Arthropoda; class Arachnida; order Ixodida; family Ixodidae; genus Dermacentor; species Dermacentor andersoni. The sequence continues at coordinate 191,707,409 of NC_092818.1, read as the reverse complement.
GAGAATGCGTTAGCATTACTTCGCACCTTCTTGAGGTCCCAGATTAGTCATTTAAACCGCGTTCACCACATTGCAAATGTGTTGCTCAGGAGCTCACTCGGCACACGTGTCCTGCCTCTTCAAAGTGCGGAGCGCAACTGCCGGTGGTCACGTATGTGACCACGTGATATATATATATATATGTGTGTCACGTGACCTACCTGTACCAATTTACCTGCTTCCCACACTTCCTTCCACTCTTAATAATGCAAACGCATTCGACAGGCAATACTCACACTGGCTCTATCCAGCATAGACTCAACAGTGCTGAAATACCTGTGCAGCTTGTGTCTTTGTGCCGTCAATATCTTTCCGTGATCACTCTCTGTATCATATCTTTCGCTCAACGCCTGGAGTAGCATGACAGGCCATGCGCAATGTTTGCTAACATGACCAGCTTCCCACTAAAGTCAACATGTCTCTGGCACTTTCACTGTGCGCGAGTTCTTTTTTTTTTTACATTGTCACATTCCATCTTATGCACATAAAACCGACTCTGCCCTAGGTAAGTAGTTTTTGGTACTAGGTGAAGGGTGGAAAGCAATACACTTAACACTGTTACTCAATTTTCCTTTTCAAGTAAAAAATTATTACGGTAACACATGAACAAATGAAGAAGCGGTCATAAATAGAAAAGAAACACACACACACACAGAGAGAGAGAGAGAGAGAGAGAGAAAGGCAAAGGAAAGACAGGGAGGTTAACCAGAGATTATCTCCGGTTGGCTACCCTGTACTGGGGGAGGGGCAAGGGGATGGAATAGGTGAGAAAGAAAGAAGGATAAAAAAAAACCTAAACTCACTCACACACGCACGTACACTCGAACTATTTCTTTGGGCACTGTCACGCAGCCGGCAAAGGCATTCCTAGTCTTACGCAGTGTCACCGTACAGTCCTACGTCACACAGTGTACAGTCACAATTTGTCAGAAAGTCCTGTGTCTTTCAAGTATCGCAGCAGCGCCTACACAGCGGATCGCGCTGATGTTCGCGTAGGCCAGGTTCCAAGGATCTTGTTTTCTGTCATTGGGCGCTTGTCCAGTTTGTCTAAGGTGGCTGAGAGGACTGCTCTTTGTGGGTTAAAACGAGAGCACTGACAAAGAAGATGCTCGATCGTTTCATTGCACCCGCAGAAGTCGCACAGTGGGCTGTCGGCCATTCGGATAAGGAAAGAGTAGGCATTTGAAAATGCTACTCCAAGCCATAGACGGACAAGAAGGGTGCAGTCACGTCGTGGAAGCTCGGGCGGAATACGGAGCTGTAAATTAGGGTCCAGGGTATTGACGCGTGTACTTATCTTTATCGGGCGACCACGTTTCGCCGCCTAACAAATGTAATCGCACAGCGCTGGATGCGCCTGCATGTATCCGAATTTTCTGGAAAGTTATCGATGCTTCCATCCGGCTGTCTGTTGTCGCAGAACCTTGAGTTATCTGATGACATCGCGTGACGCGAATGGTGTAGAACTTTATGGAAGGCACGCGGGTCCGAAGGATTAGTCTGGAACATTCGATGACTGCTGTATAAAAGCCGACGCGCTTGACCCGCTGATCAGATTTTCGACGATCGCCGACTGTGTTCGCCGCTTTCGTTGTGCTATAAGTGTAGCCTGTTTTGTGGGCACAGGTTCGCCCAATAAAGTCTAGTTTTGCCTTTCACAGTATTGCTACTGTGTTCTTAACGTCACCACCACGTGACATCTGGTGGAGGTGCTTTTCTTTCATGTACCGGACGCCCCCGACAAACCGTGATCCAAGCCCGGACCACAAAGACAGCACCAACGTAGTCCCGGACCATCGAGCAAGCCGCCGTCTTCAACAACTGCCCCCGGAGCACGGACTTTTGCCTGAAACCAGGAAGATCACCACCAAGTCCACCCCAATGGCAGCCCCAGCATCTCCCATCGTGCTGCAGCAGCCCAGGGAGCCTCCGACGTTCCGCGGTTCAACGTTCGAGGACCCGGAAAGCTGGCTTGAGACATACGAGAGGGTCGCTGCTTTTAACAAGTGGAACAGCGACGACAAACTGCGACATGTCTTCTTCGCATTGGAAGACGCTGCCAGGACGTGGTTCGAGAACCGAGAAGCCACCTTGACGACCTGGGAGCTATTCCGAAGCGGCTTCTTGCAGACATTCGCAAGCGTTGTACGCCGAGAACGAGCCCAAGCGCTATTAGAAACCCGGGTGCAACTACCAAATGAGACAACCGCGATTTTTACAGAAGAAATGAGCCGCCTATTCCGCCACGCCGACCCGGAAATGTCCGAGGAAAAGAAAGTCCGCCTACTCATGCGTGGTGTAAAGGAGGAACTTTTTGCCGGGATGGTACGAAGCCCACCGAAGACTGTCGACGAGTTTCTTCGCGAGGCCACCAGCATCGAGAAGACACTCGAGATGCGAAACCGGCAGTTCGACCGCCGCACGAACTCGACAAACTACGCCGGAGTTCAGTCACTGGCCACCGACGACCTACGCGAGACTATCCGAGCTGTCGTGAGGGAGGAGCTACAAAAGCTGTTCCCATCAACACAGCCTCAAGTGGCTACGATTGCCGACGCCGTGCGTGAGGAACTCCAACAACAACTTGGAGTAGCCCCTGAATTGCCGCAGCCTGAGCCGCAAGCGATGACCTACGCCGCCGTCGCACGCCGTCAAGGTCCCCCTCCGCGACCGCGCCAGGGCCCTGTCACGCCGCGATTCCGTCGTCCGCCGCCGCCCGTGCCAGCACGACCACCCGTCGCCCAGCGCACCTACGCGAGGAAGACGGACATTTGGCGCGCTCCTGACCACCGCCCGCTCTGCTACCACTGCGGCGAAGCCGGCCATGTGTACCGCCGATGCCCATACCGCGACCTGGGATTGCGAGGCTTCGCCGTGAACGCGCAGCGCCCGAGGGAAGGTGAACGCCCTCGTGACATCGCCGACTACCTCGCCGCTACTCAGTGGAGCCCTCGACGACCGTCCCGTTCGCCGTCACCAGGCCGCTACCTGTCGCCGCAGCGCCGACCATACACCGGCCCAGCCCGGGGCCGCTCTGCGAGCCCATATCCGGAAAACTAAAAGCAGCAACCGATGGAGGTGCGGTTGCTGTTCGTCGAACTGACGAAGATCCTCCGCCGCCGACGAAGACGACAAAGAAACCATCTCGACGACCTAATGACGACACGCCGCCGTCCCGACGAAGTCAGGAAGCCAAGACTACACCGACGAAAGATGGCTTGACGACGCGACGTTCCAGCTTCAGTTCAACACGACGCAGCCGTGATCCGACGCCAAGACCCAACTGCAACGCCAGACGAAGAACCACCGACCTCGACGTACTTCTCGACGGCCACGCAGTCACTGCCTTAGTCGATACAGGGGCCGATTACTCCGTAATGAGTGGACACATCGCCGCCCAGTTGAGGAAGGTTAAGACTGCATGGGAGGGCCCCCAAATTCGGACCGCTGGTGGACACCTCATTACGCCGACTGGAATCTGCACGGCAAGAATTACCATTCATGACCGGACTTACCCTGCCACCTTCGTTATCCTGCAACAGTGTTCACGAGACGTCATTCTCGGCATGGACTTCCTGAACCAACACGGCGCAATCATCGACCTGAAGTCGCAGTCAGTAACGCTGTCGGAAGATCAAGCGATACCGTCGGAGAGCCCTCGTAGTCACCACGCCTTGAGTGTGCTCGAAGATCAAGTGAGCATCCCACCTCGCTGCAGCATCGTTATTTCGGTCGGCACCGAAACACCCGCTGACGTAGAAGGCGTCATCGAAGGCGACCAACGTCTACTACTCGACCGTGAAATTTGCGTCGCAAGAGGGATCGCTCGACTGCACGGAGGAAACACGAAAGTGCTGCTGACAAACTTCAGCCAGGAGTTCAAGCACATCAACAAGGGCACGACGATCGCATTCATCGAGGAAATACAGGAAACCAGCGATGCGTTTGTCCTCTCGGATTCTGTCGTATCTACCCCGACGACCGTAGTTCCCGAGCCAGACTTCGACATAAATCCAAGTCTCCCCGTGATTAAGCAGCAACAGCTCAGAAGTCTGCTTCGACGATACAAAGACTGCTTTTCGACGTCATCGAGGATTCGACAAACACCAATCGCAAAGCATCGCATAATAACCGAAGAGTGCGCTCGACCACTCCGCCAGAGCCCTTACCGAGTTTCGACGCGAGAACGCGAAGCTATAAGACAACAAGTCGAGGAAATGCTGCGCGACGACATCATCCAGCCATCGAAAAGCCCGTGGGCGTCTCCAGTTGTTTTAGTGAAGAAAAAGGACGGAACCCTACGTTTCTGCGTCGATTATCGTCGACTGAACAAAATCACGAAGAAAGACGTATACCCCCTCCCACGGATAGACGACGCATTGGATCGGCTCTGCAATGCTAAATACTTCTCATCGATGGACCTCAAGTCTGGCTACTGGCAAATAGAAGTCGACGAAAGGGATCGCGAAAAGACCGCCTTCATCACGCCAGACGGCCTCTATGAGTTCAAGGTTATGCCATTTGGACTGTGCTCGGCACCTGCAACGTTCCAGCGAGTGATGGACACGGTTTTAGCAGGATTGAAGTGGCAGACGTGTCTTGTTTACTTGGATGACGTCGTTGTCTTCGCTGCAAATTTCGACGATCACCTTAGGCGGCTTGCGACAGTATTAGAAGCCATCAATTCATCAGGGCTCACTCTGAAGCCGGAAAAGTGCCGCTTCGCCTACGATGAGCTTTTGTTCCTAGGCCACGTCATCAGCAAATCAGGAGTACGCCCCGACCCACAGAAGACAGCTGCCATCGCAAAGTTCCCGCAGCCAACCGACAAGAAGGCAGTGCGCAGATTCCTTGGCATGTGTGCCTACTATAGGCGCTTTGTCAAGGACTTTTCACGCATCGCGGAGCCGCTAACACATCTAACCAAATGTGATGTCGCGTTCAAGTGGGAAACGCCGCAGGCCAAGGCATTTCAAGAACTCAAACGACGCATGCAGTCGCCGCCGGTACTTGCACACTTCGACGAGGACGCCGATACCGAAATCCACACTGACGCCAGTAGCCTAGGCCTCGGTGCCGTCCTAGTCCAGAGGAAAAACGGAGTCGAACAGGTGATAGCTTATGCTAGCCGGTCGCTGTCAAAAGCGGAAAGCAATTATTCTACGACTGAAAAGGAATGCCTCGCCATCATTTGGGCTACAGCTAAATTCCGCCCTTACCTCTATGGCAGGCCATTCAAAGTCGTCAGCGACCACCACGCGCTGTGTTGGCTAGCTAACTTAAAGGACCCTTCCGGACGGCTGGCGCGGTGGAGCCTCAACAAGAATATGACGTCACGGTAGTATACAAGTCCGGAAGAAAACACTCCGACGCCGACTGCTTATCACGCGCCCCAATCGATCCCCCGCCGCGAGACGACGAGGACAACGACGCCTTCCTTGGGATAATAAGCGCGGAAGACTTCACTAAACAGCAACGAGCAGACCCGGAGCTAAAAGGCCTCGTCGAATATTTGCAAGGGAACACCGACGTTGTCCCTAGGGCATTTAAGCGCGGGTTGTCTTCGTTCACACTACAAAAGAACCTGCTCGTGAAGAAGAACTTCTCACCAGTCCGCGCCAGGTACCTTCTTGTTGTTCCATCAGCGCTGCGTCCAGAGATACTGCACGCCCTACACGACGATCCAACCGCTGGGCACCTCGGATTCTCCCGGACGCTATCAAGAATACAGGAAAGATATTACTGGCCGCGTCTGACCGCCGACGTCGCCCGTTACGTCAAGACATGCCGAGACTGTCAACGACGCAAGACACCACCGACAAGGCCAGCTGGATTACTACAGCCGATCGAACCTCCTCGTCGACCATTCCAGCAGATTGGGATGGATTTGTTGGGGCCGTTTCCGATGTCAACATCCGGGAATAAGTGGATCGTCGTGGCGACGGACTATCTCACCCGCTTTGCTGAAACCAAAGCTCTACCGAAAGGCAGCGCAGCCGAAGTGGCGAAATTTTTCGTCGAGAACATCCTGCTGCGACATGGTGCCCCAGATGTCCTCATCACCGACAGAGGAACGGCTTTTACAGCAGAGCTCACCCAAGCCATTCTGCAGTACAGCCAAACAAGCCACAGGAGGACAACTGCCTACCATCCGCAGACGAATGGTCTCACGGAGCGCCTGAACAAGACCCTCGCCGACATGCTAGCAATGTACGTCGACGTCGAGCACAAGATGTGGGACGCGGTCCTGCCGTATGTAACCTTCGCTTACAACACGGCGGTGCAAGAAACAACACAGATCACGCCGTTTAAGCTGGTTTACGGCAGGAACCCGACGACGACGCTCGACGCCATGCTGCCGCACGTCACGGACGAAGAGAACCTTGACGTCGCGAACTTTCTCCAGCGCGCCGAAGAAGCTCGACAACTCGCCCGCCTACGGATCAAGAACCAGCAGCGTACCGACAGCCAACATTACAACCTCCGACGACGCTTCGTCGAGTACCAGCCCGGTGACCGTGTTTGGGTTTGGACCCCTATACGCCGACGAGGACTGAGCGAGAAGCTCTTGCGTCGCTATTTCGGACCGTACAAGATCATCCGACGTGTTGGGGCACTGGACTATGAGGTCGTGCCAGTCGGCATTTCGCTATCACAGCGGCGCCGCTCCCGACCCGAAATAGTCCACGTTGTGCGACTCAAGCCGTACTACCAGCGATAATGAACTTTGGGACTTCGCGTAACTGACCTTTGGACTTACTTTCTTTTCGTTGTTTTGTTACTTATGTTTAATAAGTGTCCTTTTGTGTTTTGCTCTCTTATATTTGTAGCATCGGGACGATGCTTTTTAAGAGGGGGGTATTGACGCGTGTACTTATCTTTATCGGGCGACCACGTTTCGCCGCCTAACAAATGTAATCGCACAGCGCTGGATGCGCCTGCATGTATCCGAATTTTCTGGAAAGTTATCGATGCTTCCATCCGGCTGTCTGTTGTCGCAGAACCTTGAGTTATCTGATTACATCGCGTGACGCGAATGGTGTAGAACTTTATGGAAGGCACGCGGGTCCGAAGGATTAGTCTGGAACATTCGATGACTGCTGTATAAAAGCCGACGCGCTTGACCCGCTGATCAGATTTTCGACGATCGCCGACTGTGTTCGCCGCTTTCGTTGTGCTATAAGTGTAGCCTGTTTTGTGGGCACAGGTTCGCCCAATAAAGTCTAGTTTTGCCTTTCACAGTATTGCTACTGTGTTCTTAACGTCACCACCACGTGGAGGCGTGCACTTGTGAAATCGGATGAATTCCATTGGGCTAATGTCAGGTCACGCGCAAGTGCGAAAAGTTTTTTCGCTGCGTCGGCTCTCGAAATAGGAATGGCAACGCAGTTTACGCCGTCATGGGCAGATCGGGCAGCTGCGTCTGTTCGATCATTGCCATGTATGCACAGCGACTAGGCAACCACTGATATATTACATCGTGTTCTTCGTCAACTAGTCGATGGTGGACTTCTCTGATCTCTGCGACGAGCTGCTCATGTGATCCATGGCGCAGTGCTGAGAGTACACTCTGTAGGGCTGCCTTGGAATCACAGAAGACTGACCATGCGTGGGATTGTTCCTCCTTAATGAAATGAAGAGCCGCACGCAGGGCTACTAGTTCAGCAGCTGTCGTTGCTTATACATGTGACGTCTGTATTTTGACGGATCTTCTTGGTATCACCACAGCGGCAGCTGTGCTTGCAGATGTGACTGAACCATCGATGTAAACGTGTACGCGGCCACTGTGCACCTCATGTAAAAGTTCGAATGTGGCCTGCTTAAGGGCAAACGACGGCATGTTTACTTTCTTCATGATTCCTGGGATGGTGAGGCGCATTTCAGGTCTGTGCAGGCACCATAAAGGTGAGGATGGTCTTGCTGCAGGCATGTAGTTCGAAGGCAATGAGGTACGATTGGCAACAATTATACGACTGAAAGTTGCGTGTGGCCTTTCTGCGGGTAGAGCGGCAAGATGGTGAGAAGGTAGTCGGGCAACGTGCCGAATATGCGCCCTGAGAGCGTCGGTTGCCAAGTACGTTGATATTTGATGATCTCGAGCTATGACAATCGTTGCCGCTGTAGATGCACACCTCGGAAGACCGAGACACGTCCTTAGGGCTTGAGCTTGTAGTCCCTGGAGTACACGCAGGTTTGTTTTGCAGGTGTTACCGAGCACAGGAAGGCTGTATCTTGCGTAACCGAGGAACAAGGCGTTATAAAGCTGCAGCATTGACCGCACCGATGTGCCCCATGACTTTCCGCCGAGAAATTTCAGGAGATGTATTATTGTCATTAACCTCTTCTTTAGGTATGAAACGTGTGGGCTCCATGATAGGTCGCGGTCAATAATTACCCCTAAAAAGCGGTGTTTCCGTGCATTTGCTACTGCTTGCCCATTGACCTTTACAGTGTAACGCTTCATTTCCTTCCGAGTGAATGTAACAAGGCAGCATTTCTCTGAAGACACCTCTAAGTTCTGTTTTCGGAAGTACATTGATGTTAGCGTAGCTGCCTTTTGTAGCCGTGCTCGTACCTGCAGTCGTGTTACAGCAGACGCCCCAATGCAGATATCGTCGGCATATATTGATACCTGAACTGTGCTGGGCAAGCATCGGACTAGGCCGACGAGCACTAGGTTGAATAGCGCCGGGCTCAACACTCCGCCTTGCGGTACTCCACGGCACGTTTGGTGTTGAGTCGTGGCACCATCCTCGGTCATCACGAAGAAATGCCTGTCGGTCAAATAACTGCACAGCCACTTAAAAGTGCGGCCACAAATTCCGGCTTCAGTCAGAGCATCTATAATGGCATAATGTGCTATATTATCATAGGCGCCTTTTATGTCTAGGAATAATGAAGCAGTGAGTCGTTTCAGACGTTTTTGATGCTGAACAAACGTAACCAAATCGATGACATTATCTATGGATGAGCGCCCACGCCGGAAGCCAGACATAGCATCTAAGTACACGTTGTAATTTTCCAGGTACCATTCCATGCGCGTCAAAATCATTCTTTCCATTATTTTCCCTATGCAGCTGGCCAGAGCGATGGGGCGGTACGATGACAAGTTTAACGGTGATTTACCAGGTTTGAGAAGTGGAACCAAGCGGCTGCATTTCCATTCACGTGGAACCAAACCGTTGCGCCGAGACTCGTTGTAATGGTTTAGCAGCATGAGTCGTGCTTTCTGCCCAAGAATGGCGAGCGCCGCATAGGTAACCCCGTCCGGGCCAGGTGACGAAGAGCGCCTGCAAGTCGCCAGTGCCGCTTCAAGCTCCTCCAGCGAAAAAATTACATCCATGCGGGAATCCCGTGGCACAGGAGTGGCACATGGTGTAATTGCGCGTTGGAACTGCAAGCTGGCAAGTCTTGAACAAAATTCTTCAGCAATGTCAATTTCGCTGCGACCTCGGTGCAAAGCGAGGGATTTGAAAGGAACACGCTGTTGCGGTGATACGCGAAGCCCACGAACGGTTCTCCATATCTGAGATAATCGCTGACGTGGATCCAACGACTCACAGAAACGTTTCCATCTTTCATATTGTAGTGCATCGATGCGACGTTGAATTTTCTTTTGCATCCGCCTTGCCTCTAGGAGATGAGTGAGTGAGTGAGTGAATAAACTTTTATTTGGTCCAGCAAAGCGCGATAAAACGCGCACCCGGCTAATCCCACGACGGGACTGACAGATCTAGTCTGCCGGCCCGATCGCGGGCGCGCTGGACGGCCAGGATTTGATCCTCAAAGACAGGACTTCGCAGGAGCGCGTCCCACTCTTCCTTGGTGAACGTCGGGCCCAGCGACCCGCACTCCCAGAGCATATGAGGCAACGTAGCTACCTCACCACAGGCCACGCAAGAACAATTTGGATAAATCTCTGGATATATGCTATTAAGGGACGCCGGATTTGGGTACGAGTTCGTTTGTAGAAGTCTTAGTGTGACCGCCTGCGGCCTGCTTAGCTTGGAGTGAGGCGGGGGGAAAACCCTTCTCTCTAAGTAAAAGAATTTCGTGATTTCGTTGTGTGTGAGAGGAGCGTCTCTGTGTCCGGGGAGAGAGTCGCCCGATCCGAGGGCAGCGCGGTCGGTAAAGCCACGCGCAGCCTCGTGGGCAGACTCGTTGAGGTTCAGAGGAACCCCCTCAATCGCCCCGACATGTGCAGGGAACCAAAGGATCGAGTGCATGGAGGTGTTGCCCTGTTTGGCGCCTTTCAGAATGTGAACTACCTGCCGGGCTACCCGGCCTTTCTGGAATGCCCTGATGGCGGCTTTCGAATCGCTATACACCCTGTCTCTCCGACCGTCTTGCATGGCGAGTGCAATGGCCACTTGCTCGGCCACCTCTGGGTTCGTCGTCCGGACGGAAGCACAGTTGATGACTTTGCCCAGCGTGTCAATGACGGAAACCGCAAAAGCCTTGCCGTCTCGGTATGCAGCTGCGTCCACGAAGCTTGCTGTGATTTTGTCTTTGTTTATTTGCTTTAGTATATTAAGTGCTCTTGCCTTGCGACGACCTGCGTTGTGAACGGGATGAACGTTGCGGGGCAAAGGGGCGACCACGATCTTCTCCCCTATTTCTCTGGGGATTTGGGTGTCTTCAGCCAAGTTCTTGGTTGGTGCGAGTCCGACCTCCTCGAGGATACGCCTGCCGGCTGGCGTGGTGGACAGCCGAGTTAGCTGGGCCCGTTCCTGAGCCTCGGCTATCTCCTCCATGGTGTTGTGTATGCCGAGCCGAAGGAGGTCCTCTGTATGCGTTCTGACGGGCAGCCCGAGGGCTCTCTTGAAGAATTTTCTAATGAGGGCATTAAGCTTTTCCCGCTCGGCTCTGAGCCAGTTGTGCATGGCCACCGTGTAGGTAAAGTGACACAGCACAAAGGCGTTGATGAGCCGAAGCAGGTTGTCCTCCTTGAGGCCACGATGTCTGTTCGTGACCCTTCGGACGAGGCGAAAAGCATTGTCGGTTTTCGCAATTATCTTGCGTAACGCAGTGCCGTTGCCGCCGCGTGATTCTATGAACATACCCAGGACTCTGATGGTGTCGACCCTGGGTATCGGGTCACCGCTCCGAGTGAACAGGTGAATGTCACTTTCTGAGACCGGTTTCCAGCCCCTGGGTCTGCGGCCTTTTTCTTTTCTATAAAGGAGAAGCTCAGATTTGGTCGGGGAACATCTGAGTCCGGTGGGTAGCAGGTACTGCTCTGTGACGTCTACCGCCTCTTGCATGGCGCTTTCCACTTGCCCTTCGCTACCGCCGGTGCACCAGATGGTGATGTCGTCTGCGTAGATGGTGTGTTTGATTCCTTCAACTTGGGCCAGATTCCTCGAGAGGCCGATCATGCAAATGTTGAAGAGAGCAGGCGAAATGACCGAGCCTTGCGGCGTGCCCCGTGCGCCCAGGAGCACCTCGTCGGAGACAAAGTCGCCGATCCGCAGCCTCGCTTTCCTCCCCGTCAGGAACGAACGGACGTAGTTATATAGTCTGGGGCCCAGCTTGAGGTCTGCCACGGAGGCCAGAATGTATTCGTGGAGAACGTTGTCAAACGCTTTCTCGAGATCGAGTCCGAGCAGGGCCCTGGTGTCTCTGGTACTGCCATCGATGATTTGATGTTTGATCATCTTCATGGCGTCCTGCGACGAGAGGCCGGCACGAAAGCCAATCATGTTGTAAGTATAGATGTTGTTCTCTTCGAGATATCTGTTTAGTCTGTTGAGGACGACGTGCTCCGCCACTTTCCCAACGCAGGAGGTGAGAGAGATCGGTCGGAGGTTGTCCACGTTCGGAGCCTTGCCGGCTTTGGGGATCAGGACGACGTTGGCGCTCTTCCATTGCTCTGGGACGCTACCGTTTTTCCACGTCTCGTTGATCTTCTCGGTGAGGTATGCGATCGAACCGTCGTCAAGGTTCCGCAGCATCTTGTTGGTGATTCTGTCGGCACCTGGCGCACACTTCCCCTTGAGCGCGAAAATGGCTTGCCTAATTTCCCCCACGGTGAAGTCTTCGTCCAATTCCGGACGGGCTGGTCCGAGGTAGTCGGGAAACCGGTCTTCCTCGTCGCTATGCTTTATGGGAAGGTATTTCTCCATGAGCTTGGCAACCAGCTCGTCCCCGGAACAGGATATGGTAGCCTCGTGAAAGGCTCTGGCGAGCGTGTGTCTCTGACTGGATCTGGTGCTGCCCTCGTCGAGAAGATGTTTAAGCATGCCCCAGGACTTGCCGTTACGCATCTGCCCGTCGATCGAGTCACAGACCTCGTCCCATTGCTGCTTGCCGAGGGTCCGACAGTGATCTTCGATGGCCTTGTTAAGTTCGGAGATCTTTTTCCTCAGTCTTCGGTTAAACCTTTGTCCCTTCCATCTCAAAAGCAGCGCCTGCTTGGCCTCGATCAGATGGGCCAGCCTACTGTCCATCTTTTCTACCTCCAGGTCGCTGACGATCTTCTTAGTGGATGACTCGGCGTCACTCTTGATTCGCTCGCACCAATCTTCCAGGTCTTTTGGGACGGGTGCGCTGTCGTTGCCGCGGAGCTTGCGAAAAAGGTCCCAGTCCGTGACAGTGAATTGTCTGGATTTACTTCGGGTGACTTCGAAGCGGGTCTCGAGCACATAATGGTCGCTACCAAAATTTATTGCGGTGTTGCTCCACTCGGCTCCCTCGACGTTCTTCACGAACGCCAGATCGGGGGTGGTGTCCCGGCTAACCGAGTTGCCGATTCGGGTGGGGAACGCCTTGTCCGTGATGAGCGTGAGGTCCATTTCGTTGGCGTTCTGCCACAAACCCCGACCCTTGCTCGTGTCGTAGACGTAGCCCCACACGCCGTACGGTGCGTTGAAATCTCCGACGACGACCAAGGGATGGGTGCCGGCCAGGTCGACGGACTTCTTGAGTATCGTTTTGAACTGCTGTTGCGAGTCCCTAGGATTGCTGTAGATGTTTAGTATGAACACGCTGTTTCTCCGCTGGTTGCGTTGTCTCGTATTGAGCAGAACCTCCGCCATGACGTATTCGACCTTGCAACTCGCCAGCTTCAGGTCGTGAGACAAGTGTGTAAGTCTCCTGTCAACTAACGTGCACACTCCCCGACCTTCGGCCTGCACGGAGACGGCACGATAACCAAAGAGGGATGCGGCAGAGACGAGGGTTTCCTGTAATGCTATTACTTGTGGTTTGTTACGTAGTGACCTTAAATATTGCTGCAAAGGAGCCCTCTTATTGGAGTACCCCCTGCAGTTCCACTGCCAAATTTTGAACTCCTCTTTGGCACTATCCATGATTAGATAAATTGTCCGGGGTACCCGCTGTAAGCAGAGGTGCACGCAAGAAGTTCCCCCCACTCTGACGTGCCGATGTGCTCGTAGCCCTGATTTGAGTCCCCGACGCGTTCGGAACAACGACCTGCATCGGAGTTACGGCCGTATTATTCGGAATCACCAGACGCTCGAGGGCGTCCATGCGATCGGCCAGCGCGCCTAGGCCTCTCCTCGGGTCTCCTAGGGCGACTTGCACCTGTGCTAAGCCTTGTTGTAACTGCTGCGCGCTCTTAGTGAGCGTGGCCAGCATGCCTTTGATCTCATAAGTTTGCGAATCTGAATCGTCCTTACTGGAAACTGCCCTACGCTTGGCGGCGCCAGCCGAGTCGCAGGCCGGAACTGGTGCTTCTGTGGCGGTCGGCGCCGACGCGTTGGATGTAACACTCTGACTGATTACTAATTTCTTAATCTCTATCATTTCGCTAGCCATCTTTCTGATCATTTCTTTTAAGTCCGCGTTTTCCTTCATAAGGCGCGCTACCTCTGCCTCCCTGGATTGCTCTGGAAGCGGGTCGCGTGGGCCCCGGGTGGATCTCGCATGGGCGCCGCCAGCAACCATATCTGCCCACGATAGCGTCGACTTTCTCTTCCTCTGCTGGCCGGCACTGGACCCATACCGGGCCCATGAGACAGAGCGGCTCCTGGAGCGGCTTCCGGATCTGCCCCTGGACATAGATCTGCCCCTGGACCGGGATCTGCCCCTGGACCTGGAACGGCGTCCGGAAGGTGGAGAGGGGCTCCTGGATCTAGAGCTCCCGCGAGTCGCGGAGTGACTGGCGGCGGTCGGGAGTTGTCGCTCGCCCATGGCGAGGGCCGGAGACTTGCTTCTGTTGGCTCGGGATCGGTCCCGGCGCCTGCGTCTGACGAGGTACGGCGTCTGGTACCTCTGCTTGCACTCCTTGGCAGCGGTGAAGTGTCGGCCTCCGCACAGCCTGCATTTGGGGTCGCACTTGTGTTGTTCGTCCGGGTTGGCGATGCCGCATCCCCTGCACATAGTTTCGTCCGGCGAGGGGCAGACGTCCGCTCGATGCCCGAGGCGGCCACAGGCGTAGCACACCTCCACTTGCTTCCTATATAATGCACACCTGACAAGTGTGCCGCCGTACGACACGTAGTTTGGCACCTTGTAGCCGTCGAAGACCACAACCACGGTGCCCGTGCTCTTGATTCGTTTGGCTCCCAAGGCCAGCGGGTTCTTTGAGTTGACAATCTTGCGATCGAGCTCCTCCGGGCCTTCACTTGGTGCGATGCCGCGGATCACGCCTTTGCACGTAGAGTTGGGCGCTGCCTCGTACGCGTTCACCTCGTGCTGCTGGCCGCCAACAGCGATGCACTCGACCCTGACGTAGAGGGTCGCATTCTCTCTGCTGGGGGTGCTGATGACCATGATATTTTGTTGGAAATTCGGGCACATCGTGTCCGAGTCCCGCTTCGCCTGGTCGAAACCGACTGCGTTCCATATGGCCTCGGCCACAACTGTCGGCCCCACCTTGCTGATGTTCAGACCTCCCTTCGGCCTGACGATGATCTTCGCGTCTTCTTTGGGCAGCGGAGGCATCCTTCCACCCCGAATAATTTTGGCTTTAGTGCTGCTGCGGTCTCGGCGACCCTTTGCGGTCGCGTTGTCATTTGGATTAGCGCCGGTAGAAATGGCACCAACTCGCTCGACGGGCGCCGATTTGGCTCCGGAGCGCCTGGCAGCAACTGTTTGCCATCCGGGATCCTTGGAAAATTCCTCGGGAGACAGAAGCTCCCCTTCCACTTCACATTCCATCACTGCAGACACTGACGAGAAAAGCTGGCGCCGCAGCAGCACTTCGCCGCGCTAACACAAGCGCGGCTAGGGTTAGCGTCGCAGCGGCGTGGTCTGGACGGAAAAGGCCGATAATATCGCAACAAGGCCACCCACCTTCAAGAGTCGGGTGTCTACGGGATCGTCACAACTTAAAGAGTCCGTTGGCACTAAAATAGTCGCACTGGGCTCAAATTAAATCACCGAAACCATTTTCAGAAGCGGGAGCCGGTCTTCGACGCTTACTGGCACGTTCGTCGTCGTCGTCTTCCCCCTCTAGGAGATCATGGATGGATTTAGTTCTCCTGTATATTCTTTCAGCCCGCAGGCGAATTGCTCGTAGTCGCTGCAGTTCTGCTTCAAATTCTTCATATTTCGGGCAAGGCTGGAAACTACGCGTAGCCTCTTGCATGGCTTTTTGAATTTCGTGTTCCAGACTTGAAGGGTTCCGTTGCTGACATACTCCCTCCATGTGCGACCGAAACGCCCACCAGTCGATTCGCCGGAGGGTCATGGAGGAGCATTTCGATAGTTCCTTGATCTTCAGGTACGTCGGAATATGGTCGCTTTCATGTGATTCGATGTCTGTAAACCATTGCACATTTCTTTCAAGACGCCGAGAAACCAGGGTCAAGTCTAGGCAGCTGCTGTACGTAGGCCCACGTAAATATGTCGGACTACCATCGTTGAGGCAGTAAAGGTCGTGCTGTATGGCAAAGGATGCTAGTCGCCTTCCCCTGGAGTCCATCTTCAAACTCCCCCAAAGCGGATGGTGAGCATTAAAATCTCCTGTGAGAATAGTAGGGCCGGGTGTCGCGGATAGCACGTCGTGCAGTCGTTTAGAGTCGAAGCCACTTGAAGGAGCAATGTACACAGCGACGAGTGTGAACGTAAGCTTAGTCGTTTTCACGATTAAACAAACGTACTGGTTTTCGTCGTGAGGCGGGACTGGGTACAACACGTAAGTCAGATCACATCTAATATATACAATTACCTTGCTCACATCACCACAGGTAGAGGACATGAATGCCTCATAGCCAGAAATGCGTATAACATTCTGCATGTTCGATTCGCAAATTACGAGGATGGGAAAACGGCTTTCGAAGACAAAATGTCTAAAATCTGAAATTCTCGATTTGAGACCACGGGCATTCCACTGCAGTAAAGATGCTTTCTTGACTTCCTTGTGGAAGGGCAGCGAGGGGCGGGCCATGGTGCTATGCGATGCTTTCAAGTACTGGAGTCAGCGCGTCCAATACTTGCAGTGCGCTACGAGCAGCCGGAGTGTCCATGTTCGTCAGTAGTAGACGCATGACATTCGTGAGCGATTTGAGCATAGCAATCACTTGTGAGTCCTTGTCTTGCATTTGGTCAACTGTAGTGACATTTGACTTTAAGTGACGAGTCATTTGCTGTGGCTCTGGTGCGTGGCATGTCCTCGGCAGTGCCGGCCACGCCTCACTTGATGAAGCATGGCCACTTCTTTCGTTGAAAAAGAAACACAAATAAATAAGCATACATTAGAGCTAATTTTGCACGGCATTAACATCGTTTCTTTAAGACAACGGCCTAAGTACGTGCTGTGCGTGGGCATAACGTGTTCGGCTTTCGTTCAGGCTTTTCAACTAATCTGGCACTTATATCTCTTACTGATTATCTCAAAAAAGCGATTGATGAAGGTAAATTTGCAGCCTCGATATTCGTTGACCTATCCAAGGCCTTCGACTCAATTAATCACACAATTCTTTGTGCTAAACTTGAAGCCATCGGAATAACTGGTCTGCCTCTACTTCTAATCCGCAGTTACTTACAAGATAGAAAACAAATCGTTAATATTTCTGGGTACTACTCTAAAGAAGCTACTACTAACATTGGTGTACCACAGGGGTCCATATTAGGTCCTCTACTTTTCCTAATTTATATTAATGATCTACCCAGTTGCCTCTCCTCATCGAAGTGTATTCTGTACGCAGATGATACTACTATATTTAGCTCTAACAAATGTATATCAACGCTAACACGCGAGCTCAATGAAGATCTCGTGAAAATTTCCACATGGTGTGAACTTAACAAGCTACAGATTAACCATAATAAGACCAATTTTGTCGTTTTTTCCTCACATCAACGATCGCCTGAGCTCCTTCAGTCTATTTCACTCAACAATCACCTAATCAATGCAGTTGATCATTGCACCTATTTAGGTGTGGAAATTGACCGCCATCTCAAATTTCACCTTCACATTGCTAATGTTAAAAAGAAAATGGCATACGGGATACGCGTTTTAATCAAAGCACGACCATATTTATCATTTCCTACTCTCATGTCGCTTTATTATGCTTTTGTTTATTCTCATATTAACTATAACATTGAATCATGGGGAAACACTTATAACAGTCACCTAACTTCGTTGCAAGTCATTCAGAATCGAGCTATTCGGCTAATAACATTTTCACCTCGTAGCATTAGCGCAACTCGGCTGTTACATGCACATAATATTTTGAATGTGACTGACCTTGTTAAATATAACCTGGCCATATTTATTTTTAGGGCATTAAACAATGATATTCCAGCAACCATCATACCGAAGACATCCCTTACTAATACAAATAATACTAGATTTACTGAAGATATTAACTTCATTTTACCCTTAGTTCGCACCAACTATGGTAAGCAGTCACTACACTTTTCATCTTTATCTCTGTTGAATACATTACCATTCCCTTTAAAATTGTTCAAAGCTCACAGATTTCGTACAGAACTTAAGCATTTTCTTTTAGCTTCCTCCGACTTTCCCATTTGAGTATAGTATGAGTTGTATTATTAACTTTCTCTTTGTCTCTTGATTTCCTTCCCGCATATATATATATATATATATATATATATATATATATATATATATATATATATATATATATATATATATATATATATTGTATATATATATATATTACTTTCTTTCTTCTTAGCTATTTTTGTAGTTTCACCTTTCGTTGACTAAGTCGAAGCCTTGTTTTTATTTAATACGTACATATGCTGATTTTCTGTTCATTTATGCCTTGTCTCCTAAAACCTTTATTCGTAAATTTTTGATGTTGCCATTGTTGTATGTATTATTAATTCTAGTCATCATGCACAGGAGGTCCCATTTCAGTTTCTAACTACGGGACCTCCTTCTGTATATACATATGTTGTAATTATCCTCATTTTGTCATCAATAAAACTGATTCTGATTCTGATAACGGGTAGTTTCCCAATGCTCTCCCTATATATATATATATATATATATGTATATATATATATTGAAATGGGGTTTATTGTAGCTCGTTCGAGGGATCGCAGGTAGCTCTAGATCACGAGTCCTAGCGCTTCGCATCAACAACCCGCGCTCGTGTCTCGCGCCGCAGCGGTGGCAGTCCGCACAGTGCCACATGCAGATTACCCACTACAACTACCCCCGGGGCGAAGAGGAGCCATCCTGGCGACCTAAGGCGATGATACAAGGGGGTCGTGGTACGGCTTCAGGCGGCTGACGTGAACAGTCTCGCGGCCACGGCGGCGTTTGTCCGAAGATGGTGTCACCGGTTCGACCACATAATTTACAGGCGAAGTACACGCGACGACCCGGTACGGACCTTGATATTTCGGAGCAAGCTTTGGGCTAAGGCCTGGAGCTTGGAAGGGCAGGCGAAGCCAGACGTGAGAGCCCACGGCGAAGGACTGTGTGGGCTGATCGTTGTCGTGACGATCTTTGTGGATTCCTTGGGTATCCGACGTGAACGAGCGAGCCAGTTGGCGGCACTCTTCAGCATGGCGAGCAACTTCGGAAAGAGGGGTGAATTCAGAGGCATCCGGGTGATATGGTAGTACGGTGTCGAGGGTAGTGGATGGTTCACGCCCATAAAGAAGGAAAAATGGTGAGAAGCCTGTGGTAGCCTGAACGGCGGTATTGTATGCGTACGTCACAAAAGGGAGGACATCGTCCCAATTTGAATGATCCGACGCAACATACATGGTGAGCATGTCCCCAAGGGTGCGGTTGAATCGTTCCGTTAGACCGTTAGTTTGTGGGTGATACGCCGTAGTGGTGCGGTGAATAGTGCGGCACGCGGCGAGTAGCTCTTTAATAACTTCGGACAAGAAGACACGGCCTCGGTCACTGAGTAGTTCTCGCGGTGCGCCGTGCCGTAAGACGAAATGCCGTAAGATGAATGCGGCGACGTCGCGAGCAGCAGCCGAAGCAAGTGCAGCAGTTGCAGCATATCTTGTCAGGTGGTCTACTGCGACAATTATCCAACGATTTCCGGCAGCACTGCACGGAAGAGGCCCATAAAGGTCGATGCCAACCCGATCAAAAGGACGTGCAGGACACGGTAAAGGTTGCAGAGGGCCTGTCGGATGAGAAGATGTCTTGCGTCGCTGACAGGCTGCACATGACCGAATGTATTTGCGGACATAAGAATACATGCCGCGCCAGTAGTACCGCTGGCGGAGCCGCTCGTAGGTTTTCAGGACGCCAGCATGAGCTGGTTGTGGGTCTGCATGGAAATACGTGCATACGTCGGAACGCAAATGGCGAGGGAGGACTAGCAGCCATTTGCGACCGTCGGGCTGATAGTTTCGGCGGTACAAGATGGCGTCCCGTAGCACGAAGTGAGTGGCTTGGCGACGAATGGCTCGAGGGCATGTAGACGTTGAAGAACTGCTAAGAATGTCAATGAGAGACAGAATCCACGGATCTTTTCTCTGTTCAGACGGCATGTCAGGAACAGCAAGCATAGCAACCGGGCACTCTATGGATGAAGGTGGCCTTTCGTCGGATCGCATGGGCGCACGGGAGAGCGCATCTGCATCAGAATGTTGGCGCCCGGATCGATAAATGACGCGAATGTCAAATTCTTGGATCCGAAGAGCCCAACGTCCAAGACGCCCCGACGGGTCTTTCAGTGACGCAAGCCAGCAGAGCGCGTGGTGGTCTGTCACAACGTCGAACGGACGGCCATACAAGTAAGGGCGAAATTTGTTTAAGGCCCAAACTATAGCTAAACATTCTTTTTCCGTGACAGAATAATTGGATTCTGCCTTCGTGAGAGCACGACTCGCATATGCAACCACATATTCTGGAAAGCCAGGCTTCCGTTGTGTAAGGACGGCCCCAAGACCAACGCCGCTGGCGTCGGTATGAACTTCAGTCGGTGCACTCGGGTCGTAGTGGCGTAGAACAGGCGGTGAGGTAAGCCGACGACGCAAAGTGGTGAAGGCTTGGTCACATGCCGGAGTCCAGTCACGAAGGTCACCAGAGCCAGCCAGGAGCTTCGTCAGGGGAGCGATGATGCAGGCAAAATTGCGCACAAAGCGGCGAAAATAAGAGCAAAGACCGACGAAACTGCGGAGCTCTTTCACTGTAGTCGGCCGCGGAAATTCTGCGACAGCACGAAGTTTGTCAGGGTCGGGAAGGACGCCGTCTTTGGACACGACATGGCCAAGTATGGTCAGCTGGCGGGCTCCGAAGCGGCACTTTTTCAAGTTAAGTTGAAGGCCGGCGGTGGTAAGGCAAGTAAGGACTTCGCGGAGACGAGAGAGGTGAGTGGTGAAATCAGGGGAGAAAACTACCACGTCGTCTAAATAACACAAGCACGTCTTCCATTTGAGGCCTCGTAGAAGATTGTCCATCATCCTTTCGAATGTCGCGGGTGCATTGCAGAGGCCGAATGGCATTACTGTAAACTCATACAGGCCATCAGGCGTAATAAAAGCTGTCTTCGAGCGGTCGGATTCAACCACTGGCACTTGCCAATAGCCCGATCGCAAGTCCAAAGAAGAAAAGAATTCGGCACCATGAAGACAATCCAGGGCGTCATCTATGCGCGGTAGAGGATAGACATCTTTTCGTGTAATCTTGTTGAGGCGACGATAGTCCACACAGAAACGAATCGAGCCATCTTTTTTCTTAATGAGTACTACAGGAGATGACCAAGGGCTGCAGGATGGCTTGATAACACCACGTTCAAGCATGTCTTCAACTTGCTCGGCGATGACACGACGCTCGGTGGATGACACGCGGTACGGACGCTGGCGTAATGGTGCGTGGTGTCCCGTATCAATGTGGTGAGAGACGGTACTCGTGCGGCCTAATGATGCTTGGTTGCAGTCAAAAGAGGCGTGAAAATCATTTAAAAGAGTAATAAGCCGCTCACGTTGTGTCGGCTCGAGGTCATCGGCAATAGAGCGAGAGAGAGGAGATTCTAGATGATGGGGAGGAAAGGTTGGGGTAAAGTGCAGCGCAGTAACTGTCTCTCAGCAGAGGACACCTCAACCGCGCTGCACAGGGGGTAGGGAATGAAAGTAGGGGGAGAGAAAGAGCACCAGAAACAGCAGCACGCCGCGGAAATGGGATGGAGCTAAAGGCGGTCGGCGAGGCCGACAGCCTCGGCGAATGTCAGGAGCGCACGTAGAAGTGTCCTGTGTCGTGAAGGGCAGCCCGAGGGGTGCAGGAGTTCAGTCACGGTGTCGCACGGCAGGCCGTGCCCCCGGTAATAGAGCGACAAAAAACATCCGGTGGTACTCGGTTAGATGGCACATGGGGTGCCAGTGCTGTTACGTTGGCAGTATCCACGTCGTCGGGAACAGGGAACTGCATAATAACGTCAACGTCCACAGTCTGGATGGTACCAATAGTCTCGCCACAGTGCAAAGCCAAAGTGTACGAATTTGGGTTAGAAATCAGTATTTCTGCAGCCCCATGGTGAACCGTGAGGAGGGCGAAAGGCAACAATATAGGCTGGCGGCGAATGAAGACGGCAGCGGGTGAAAACATGACCGTCGCTTCGGCAAGCGATGCGCATGAAAGAGGGGCAAATACCGCGCTGTGAGGGGGAAGGTCAGTATCTGAAGCTACACAGATCCTGGTAACATCATGAACTTGAAAGTCGTGAGATGGCAAATCGCACAGAACGGAGAACTGAACCTCAGCACGTGCACAGTCAATGACCGCGTGATGGCGCAACAGAAAATCCCAACCGAGAATCACATCGTGGGAGCAACAAATTAGCACAAAGAAATCAATCGAATACAAAATGTCTCGAATCAACACCCTGGCAGTGCACATAGCGACTGGCTGAACTTGTTGTGCACTGGCTGTTCTAAGCAATAATACCGAAGGCATCATGGTCACTTTCCGCAATTCACGGCAAAGTTTCTCACTAATCACAGATACAGCAGCACCTGTATCGACGAGCGCAAGACATTTGATGCCATCAACAGACACTTCAATAACGTTAGCGGGGGAAAAACGAGGACTTTGATGTTCCGACGATGACGCAGTTCGTGCCTCAGGAACTGCGGAAATCAGTTTTCCGCCTCAGTAGTACTGGCACTGGGCCTACGACGCATGGGTGAGAGTGAGCGCCGACGAGGGGAAGGTGAGCGACGAGTATTGTAGAGCTGTGACTGCGGTGCTGGTATGTCATCAGCAGCGTAGACTTCCGGTGGTGGTCGTGAAGGCATACGGAAAGGTCGGAAGCCGGAGCTGGGTGGTCGCGCGGTGCCCACGAAGGCCGGCAAGCGCCGGCGGCAGAAGCGCGCTACATGTCCCGGTGTACCGCAGGCATAGCATATTGGGCTGTTGTCAAGAGTGCGCCAAGGATTTGTACCTTGCTGCTGTGCGCTGAAAAAGGCAGCGACCTGCTGGCGAGGCGAGGGCGGATGAGAGAACACCGGCTGGAGAGGCGCTGAAGGCGGAGGTGAGAATCCCGGCAGACGAGGCGCCCGTGCAGCGGCTTCAGCATACGTCAGAGGCGCGGCCACAGGAGCCGGCTGACACGGAGGTGGAAGAGCTTCGGTCACTTGCTCTTGAATTACCTGTCGGATCGCTGGAGCCAAATATTGAGAAGGCTTCTCCGTGGTCGGCAAAATCGAGAGCTGTCGCGCGACCTCCTCGCGCACAAATTCTTTTATTTGCGTCAGCAAAGTTGTGTGGTTGTCGCCAATAACCAATGCTGCTAACGAATCTTCCGTAGGCGGTGGGCGCCGAGCTAAGATGCGTTGTTTCCGTAGCTCGTCAAAACTCTGGCACAAGTTGATAACTTCGGCCACGGTACGCGGATCCTTCGCTAGCAACATTTGAAATGCGTCCTCATCAATGCCTTTCATAATGTGTTTTATCTTGTCCTGTTCCGCCATTGACGGATTCACGCGCTTACACAGGTCAATGACATCTTCGATGTAACTTGTGAACGTTTCACCGTGATGTTGCGCGCGCCCCCGTAAGCGTTGTTCTGCGCGAAGCTTGCGCACAGCGGGGCGCCCGAACACTTCTGTGAAACTTGTCTTGAATCTGCTCCACGTTGTGAAATCGTGTTCGTGGTTTCGGAACCAGAGGTTCGCGACGCCGGTTAAGTAAAACAGCACATTGTGCAACTTCGTGATGTCGTCCCACTTGTTATGCTGGCTCACCCTTTCGTAAGATGACAACCAATCCTCCAAGTCATGATCATCGGTGCCGCTAAAGATGGCAGGATCACGCTGGCGCAATGCACCGGAAACGATGATCGTCGGAGGCTGTGGTGCATCTTCCTGGGTGGTTTCGTCAGGCATGGTCGCAGCAGTCGGTAGCGTCCGGCTTCGGAGTTCCAGTTTTCGAGGTTACCCCGCAGCTCCACCAAATGAAATGGGGTTTATTGTAGCTCGTTCGAGGGATCGCAGGTAGCTCTAGATCACGAGTCCTAGCGCTTCGCATCAACAACCCGCGCTCGTGTCTCGCGCCGCAGCGGTGGCAGTCCGCACAGTGCCACTTGCATATTACCCACTACAATATATATATATATATATGTATGTATGTATGTATGTATGTATGTATGTATGTATGTATGTATGTATGTATGTATGTATGTATGTATGTATATATAT
The DNA here is from genome assembly GCF_023375885.2 of Dermacentor andersoni. NCBI lineage: Eukaryota > Metazoa > Arthropoda > Arachnida > Ixodida > Ixodidae > Dermacentor > Dermacentor andersoni. The sequence continues at coordinate 191,683,325 of NC_092818.1, read as the reverse complement.
ATATATATATATATATATGTATGTATGTATGTATGTATGTATGTATGTATGTATGTATGTATGTATGTATGTATGTATGTATGTATGTATGTATGTATGTATGTATGTATGTATGTATGTATGTATGTATGTATGTATGTATGTATGTATGTATGTATGTATGTATGTATGTATGTATGTATGTATGTATGTATGTATGTATGTATGTATGTATGTATGTATGTATGTATGTATGTATGTATGTATGTATGTATGTATGTATGTATGTATGTATGTATGTATGTATGTATGTATGTATGTATGTATGTATGTATGTATGTATGTATGTATGTATGTATGTATGTATGTATGTATGTATGTATGTATGTATATAGCTCGTGTAGCTGCAAGTATTGCTGCCTTCATAGGCATGTTGACGCCCATAGATTAGTGCACATATTTAAATTTATAGTGTTCCTATGTTAACGGTGACTTCTGCGTGTAGTACACGTCTGGTAAGTGGGTTCTCTCCGCAGCATGTACACGTTCATGAACGAAAAGTGTCAAGTTATGATGGTGGATCTACCTGAATCGATTGTGTCTGGTTGTAAATAGAACGTTTGTACGAGAGCGCCTTTGTAAGGCGGTTTTTTTACGAATACATTGGTTCTGGAGTTTTCGTTCTTAGCTGAAAGAAAATAATGAAATAGCTACGAATGAAAGGTTTTAGAAAGGTATGCTTCGTGCTTTGTTTTACAAGGTCGCTGAATTGTTTTGATTTCTGAAATTTCTCAAGTGTGACACTGTAAGACCACACATTTTCCCGTTGGAGTTTGCGTAAACTTGCGAGAAGGCGCTTAGACTCCCGGGAACCATTTAGAACTGTTCAGCGCCGTTCAGTTGAACAATAAAAAATAAAATTACAGAAAAATGTGGGGACAATGAAATTTGCGAGAACCGAATTTTTAGTCATTTAGTTTCTTTTAATTCTTTCTGCTATAGTCAGACGGGCGGAGAAAAGGAGTGGGCGGGGAGGAATAGTTGTTAAGGGTAGATGCTAAGTATTCTAAGCGGTATCCACTTTACATGCTGCGCGAAATTCAGACTTATACGTATACTTACTTCATTTGTGCGACTACCTACTTGCTTAATGTCCCATCGCTTACTGCTTACACACGCTAACGATCGTCGAAATGGGTGACCTGTAAAGGAAGTAAGAAAGGCAACTAGCAAAGCTCAGTAGAAAAGGTTCGGTAAACTAGATTAGTTTAAAAGAACATAATGGTGGGTTAGTTGCTATTGCATAACTTGAGGCAATTAAAGCGCAAAAGGGCACACAGGACGAGGGAAGAGACGATGACACAGCACGGTGTCTTCGTCTCCACTGTCGTCCTACGTGCTCTTTCGCGCGTTGGCTCAAGTTAGATTAGTTTCTCGTGCTGCACTCCTGGTGATTTGACTATTCTATGTATTGGCGCAAGCGAATGGTTGTGTCAGCTAAAACGAAGTTTGGGTATCATTATGTAGTATACGGGCTACAATATAGACAGCCGAATTTCTGCGCTGTCCTTTATATCCTTTTTTTGCATTATGTTAGAACACCAAGTAGAGATTCAAAGGAAGAGTGAGCCTCTGGAGAGAGCACATGAACCTTACTGGGCAAAGGGGATTAATAATTACGGTACCTCGCGAGATTACGCGAAACATGGTCGTTGTCACATGTTTCGAAAGCGACGTCGATCGGAAATAGCTATGAAGGCAAATGGCCCAGTTGTTCACACCCGTTTGGAATTAGCGAAATTTGAGCCGAGGAACAACAGCGATGGTTCTGACATGAAGACAGTCTAGAATTTGGCCATCGCATGCACCATAACGTCCGACTATAATAAAAAAAATATTGATGATAGTAAATATTGATATGTTGATGATATTACAATCTGAAAGTTGACAGCATTGAAATAGTAGCCCTGACACGTGTCGGTTTACAGTGGAGAGACCATTATTACAGAGTGAAAAGTTCGAGCAAAAGTTTCTTTTGCTGCCGCAAACGCGGTGTGAACTCAACTGCTCCTGTCGTGGTGTGGAAAATGCAAAACCTTAACGCTAACCTCGCGCTTTTACGCCATTCCTTGCCACCTTGGAGTGTCTTCTGACTCGCGAGGTCGGGAGTGTCCCGTGGGAGGCCGTTGATACAAAACACGCGAAAGCTCTCTAGCACCGTTATCCATCATTCCATGACTAACACGATTACGCGAGCTTCTTACGACACAGTGGTGTGTTACGGGAAAGAAAAATAAAATAACGAGCACTCTTCCGAAAGAAATTGAATTAACCCCGAGCGCCGGTGAAGCAAGGCAAAAAGAAACGCAAAAAAAGAAACGCTTACGTTATATTTGCCAGAAGGAGCGGGCTACATTTCTTGAATTTTCTGAGTTGTGGTGTAAGGAAATGAAATCAGAAATGACGAATGCAAAGCAGCTGTAACACAATTATGTCGTGTCACCGAAATAATTTTACTGCGCAGTTATGCATTGTGAAATACAAACAAAAAGAGTCAAATATAGTTGCCGGTTTGTTAAGGTTTTCACAGTTTTTCTTGATGCTGGTAACCTACTAAGTAGTTTACAACTTCGTGTGTCTACTTTGCCATTATATATGTGATTTGTAAGTAGGTCCCACAAATGATGCATTGCTGTTATTTATTGGTTGATATTCAACGTAGGAAAACTTTAAAGACACTCATTTATTTATTTATTTATTTATTTATTTATTTATTTATTTAGTTCAATTCTAATTATTTATGCCCGCTGACATTTCTCTTTCCTTTCACCGTACACCAAAACAGTAAGCTTCACCATCTCCCAAGCCATCCGTCACTTCCTGTTTGGCCGCAACAATTTTGGCACGGCACTCACCGCACGCCGAGTACTGCGCCCCAAATCAATTAGAAAGAGTACTTCGCCGCTTTTGACACTCTTCTTCGCGGCACTTGCCACCGACTTTGGGCATTCCATAAACCCGTTCGTGCTGCTCCCGAAGGCACGCTAGATATACGAGACGACTCGCCTTGGCTCTCCTCTGTTGACTGAGGGAGACGACGCCAAGAATAAACACCGCGCAGCGCATTGCCACGTTTTCCGGTGCTGCCGGCCCCACGAGTGTTATCCAGTTTGATAAGCTGCTTTAGCTGAATGCAGCTTGAATGCGCTTGTCATCGCAGGCTCCAAACCAGGTGACTTGTCCACAGCGCATGCGAGCTGTGCGGCATAACTTGCGAATGGCGCATTATAGCGATGCACATGCGCGGGTGCACGCGCGCTTGTACGGCCTGGCAAGCCGCTCTGCAGATGCGAAAAGTGTGTCGCGCGGCGAGGCCAACAAGACGCGTAATGCGGGAGCCAAGCGCCAGCAAACGGCCTCGTTTCCGGTACGAAGAGAATGACGCAACCTGATTCAGTAGCTGGAACGCGAACTAGCGGTTAGCGTGTCTTTAATATTCCCTTGATCACCCAAGTGCCGTGCTTGATAGCATAACTGACTTTTGTGTATTTATTCCTTTCCTAACGCACCAGACAATATAAATTAGGGATTTCATATTTTGCAACTAATTTTCATGCATTCTTTTTGTAAGGGATGTTTCGACGACAGCCACTGTAAGCCTGAAATGCCTGTTGCAAGACCTCCGGCGCCGTCAAAAACACGTGAGACTTTATGTGTGATATCTCCGTACAGCCGTAAGATGTATTATCCAGGACATATTGAATTTGAAAAGTGGCTCAAGGAGAGAAAGAAAAATTTTCATGATTCATATGAACAGCTTGGAATAATGGCTAGTTATTCGGGCACGATATTGGGATAACGTCGATGCATTACGCTGTTCACTTATTATTGAATAATTAGGATTGCACCATTGGAAGCTTAACATTATCTTCTCTAATTTTATGTTCTTTCTTAAATGTTTCGTTAGCTCAAGTTGTATGCGTCAAGCAGAAATACTACTCCTGCTATGAACACACACAGACAAAAAAAGAAAAGGATACGCTAATTTATCTCTTATATACCTGCAAAACTCACTCACTTTTATTTTTCTTATTGTAGTGCATGGTGCAGCGCGAGAATTCTTACTTTGCCTAATGGTCATATTTCATTGCGTTACGAATTTCTAAATAACACATTAACGCCCTGTAACGCACCTGCTGAGAGACGCGCCCTGCATGCGTCATGCAAGAACAGCGTCTTCCGGTATGTACGCGGGCCGCGAACTGGATTTCTTCCAACACCGCACACGACGGCTGCGGTCCCGCCGTCCTTGAAATAAAAGCAGGAATAAAAATAAATAAATAAATAAATAAAAAAGAGGAAGATAGGTTTGAAAGAAAGAAAGGAAGGAAGAAACTGCAAGAGAGAAGGTAGGAGGCTGCTGTGTATATTGTAGAAAGGCGGGCAGCAAGCACTGCGCCGCAGCGTATGCAGAGAGCGAACCGGGCTTGGGGCACTATGACATGAAAACTGTTCGACCAAGCCTGAGCAGCATGTACAAGTTATGGGGCACGCTGTGCCGCTGGTATACACAGCGAAATAACGGAATTCACCTCGCGTATTTTGCAGGCGCGTTGTCGATCGTGCAGCACGGTTGCATGCGCAGCCTTTATCACTACGGTGCGGTTTCGGCAGCATGTGTCATAAGAGGTGCGCGAAGATGGGGCGTTATTGCGAAGCTGCTTGTCGCACGAAACGCCCGAGTGCGAGAAGCTGTTTTTCATTCTCGAGAGCTCACGAGCAGCACAGGTGATGGGATCTCCGCAGTACAGCCCGTGGTATGCTGTGGGGACGAGCCTTGTTGTTTGTCTCCTTTTTACGGCGGACTCGCATGACTTAATGAAAAATAGAAAGCAGTGCAAGGATGGGACACAGAGTGAAACAATCACACAACGAAGGGCTTATATTAGATCTGCGGCTTCTTCCCTCTGTATACCGTCTTCTTGCAGTGTTTTCTTAGTAAGACACGTATCGAGTCCGTTCCAGACCTGCGGCTCTCATAATACACCATTAAAACACCTCTTAAACAGCCTAATAAAAAAAGAAAGAAAAAGAAATGAAGAATTTGTTAGCAATTATTCAGCCCATCGTCACGGCAGGGGTGTTTAAGGTTGCGTCGATCAGGAAAACAGTGATACTGAAACGGAGACTTAGCAAGAACCTGTGTTCTTGCTAAATCTCCGTTTTAGTAGCGCTTTTTACATCGTGACCGTTTACCAACACGCACAAGTGACAGCTATTCTAAGGTTGCGTTGCTCTGTTCGAGCGTGTGTGCGAACTTCCGCGAATCCGCTGAACTTCTCGTGAGCTGTGCTAGGGCCACGACGACTTCTACTCAGTGCTCGGCGAACCTCGCTGAAGTTTTTTGAACCAACCACAGTGCAAAAACTGACAGTCACTTTAGCATACGCTAGAGAGGATGAAGGCTAAGAAAGCCTTCGCGCTCTCGAGACATTCATTAAATTACTTGACATTCTCATTGGAATGCATCGTTACTTCCTATTGTTTTCTCCCACCAAAACTCGTGGGTTCGAGTGCATTACTAGCTTTGCCTTTATTAAAACCCAAGGTCGTGGGTTCGAGTGACACCTATGGTCGTGGGTGGCACCATCAATTTTTGTGCCACTAAATTTTGGCTCCATGACACCGGACATCGGGTCTTTCGTCCCATGAGACGTCTAAGGCTTTCGCCTTAACAACAAAGGCGTCGAGCTGACGGGGGAAAAAGTTTCGTACTCTGTTGAGGCTGTTCTGCCTAAACTTGCCTGGGGCGTCCAGCTTCTGGCCGAAGGCACAGTTGCATTGGGCCTGCTTGATTAGGCATGGACGCTCTCCATCGCAGGAGTGCGAGCAGCGCCGCGTTTTATCGCGGCCTTTTAGCTTATAGCTGGGGCGGAATGTGGACGCGACGGGGCGCATCTTTGAAAGGGAACGCCTAACTGATGTTCAGACAAATAGTGCTACAGGAGTACTAGTTGGAACATTCTAAATTTATGCTAAATAGTATGGTGGTCTCACGTGCTGCGTTGTTGTTGCTGTTTCAGTGCTTTAGTCAGAGAAATGGCTATGTGGCCGTTAGGAATGAAGGTCAAATGTTTCATATTGATTCGTCGTGTACGTATGAGCGATGAAAGAGCCACTAATCTTTCGTCACTTAGAACGTTGTCTGTCTGCATGGGAATAGCCTCAGCGTCGCCGGAATGTTTGTCCATGCAGGCTCACTTTCTTGGCTGGATTGGACAGCATAACCAGTAGTATAGCTTCGGCGCCACTGCACGGACTCGTTGAGACGAGTTGTAGAATAATTAAGAATACGAACAAAAAATTGCTGAGCAGGGCGTGCAGACTTGCTTAACGAAGAGGGAACTTGGCAGACTGTCTGTTAGTGCGCGCGGCCTGACGGAGTGATTATTTTCAGTCTCGAGGGGGCACGGGGAGATGCTCCGCTCTGGTGTTCTGCCCCGCAAAAGAAACGACAAAGGTGTTGGCGGTGGGTCAGAATTGGTAGTACACATAGAGCCGACACTGCTTAAGCCAGCCAGTAAACCGAAAAGCAGCGTGAAAAATAAGTAAATAACTAAAGCAGCGTCCCCCACGCACTCGCCTGTGGTTGCATCCTCCACTGCCAAGCGCTAAGGAATGTGTCATGAAGACAAAGCGACTACTTCAGAGCAAGACTGCTGCGCACAGGCGGAAGGGAGTCACATTCACTCCCATCGTTAGAAAAGTCTCACCCAGTGCATTAACTCGCGAGGAATGATGTGGACTGCGTTCGCTTTCCCTGCGGTGACACGTGTAATAAAAACAGCACTATTTTAAGGGACAGTTTATAAAAAATATTAAGCACGTTTTTGATATATACGATGGCTGATTCCGACGCAAGCAATGTGATCGTAGAGGTAACTTTCATAGGGATTCAGTGGGGTGGTGCGAGATGAAATTCGAGCTCGTTATAGATGCGCCTCACTGTTTTTGTAACGCAGCATTTCCTTCATGGTCCTCAATCTCCTGCGGATAGCGTCGGTCGCAGTCTCGCAGAGGAGTCGGGCACCGAAAAACATGTGAATAGCGTAATTTCTTGTATAACAAAACGGAGTAATCTACACAACTCTGTTTCAAGCTTGGACTGCTTGCATGTTTATTTTTTTAATATGCGCGAAGCTTCGTACTCTTTATGGTACTCGACGTATCCTTGCTACTAGCGAGGGACGGTAGTGTTGCAGTAATTTCTAGTTGATCTTATGGTGATGCAAGCGGTGACCATTACACTCATTAATAGCCTTAAGACACGTAGTCGTTCTGTTTGCATCCAGCCGCGTCAAGCTTGTTTGTTTGATTACCGTAATTGTCAACTGAGGCAGCGCATGGCTGAGCTGATTCATAGGTTGCTCAGTTGCCAGGCCTTGCAAACTACAATTCTCACATTTAAGAACATCATATTCTTTCCTTGATTTCCTCCGTCCTAAATTTTCCTCCTTTGTTTTATATTTTCGCAACAGAGGAAAAGTACATGCTGTCCATGTGAATATTGCGACTCCATATTTTTTGGAGTATGTGTATTGCATTCGACTGCCAGATCTCAGATTCTCAAACCCGTATAGTCATTCTTTGTTATGTAATGGGCTGCGTCCTGATGGACAATGCGTTTGCATTGGTCTATGTGAAGGCAAGATCCACTCAGAAACCGTAACATAACGACTGTCGCAGTTACGCAATTATATCAAAGTATTAAATTCTTATGCCCCGTATACATAGGAGTTGACCCGCCTACTACTTGAGTGCTGCCACCTTGAGCTGTCAACACTGCCATTTTCTGTCTGTAGAAATTAAATTCAAGGCAGTACAGCCGAATAGTATGCATGCGAATGGTTGTTCAGGCTCGTTCCGTGTTTTATGATCATGTTAATCTAATGTCACTGTTCAAGAACTTGAAGTTGTTCCTTTAACAGCTCAAGATGCAGGCGCCTGTAATGTGCGTGCGGCGCACAGACCACCGCCTGCGTAGTGCGCGGGCTCCTATTTAGACCCGCCTATGAGTCAGGCTCGAGGAGGAATGTTTAGAAAAGTATGGACCGCTCGGTCGGCCAGTATACGGCCGCCGAATGTCCGGGCGGCTCCGTAAATAGCTCGCGCTCAGACGCCCTTTTTCACACTGGTGTCTGCGGCCTGCGCGGCCTTTAAAGGCTGAATTACTGGCCGCACTATTTAATGTTTGTGCTCGTAACAGGCAGCCTCGCCAAGCCGGAGTCGAGAACGTTCCCGCCGGCTCACAACGAGTCCGCACGAGGTGGAGGCGGAGACGTAACCCGGTCCTCCTTCCAATCCAAGAACAAGAGCACTGGGGCATCATACCGCGTGTGTACAAATAACGTGTCTTTATAGCTTTGTGTTAAATGCAGAAAGTATAATATTGAGACAACCAAGGAGAGTACCGTTGATAACTCTGCGGTATACACACACATAGGGCACCGAAAGTTTGCTGGTAATATTTTATTTGTCGACATGATAAGTCAGCAATACATGCGAGCAGAAAGAAGCCGACTGGAAGTAAGAGCCAACAGCTACGTCGGTGCTTTGCCCGAAAGCAGCCATCAAGCATTTGTAGATATTGCTGGTTGTCGTAAGTGCAGAAGCTCGACCAGTGGATATTGTGAAAGCCTCGTGAGGCGAGCTGGGCAAGTAGTATCTTGTGATGCTCCTTTTGTCCTATTGTGGTCGTGAGATATTCCCCATTTAATTTTACGAGTACGCAGTGACCTTGTACGAAAAAGAAGGGGGTATTCCTCGTGCTAAGCTTAGGTTACTATGACGTCGCATTCCGCATGCAGCAATGAGGAAACAAACTTAACTATCTCAGAAGCTCATCAGCTTCAACTTCATTCTGTCGTCCAGCTGCTCCAGGCACAATTGTTGTATTTCTTATTACTTTGACGTGTTCTTTCTATATGACATCGTGTCAGTTACTTTCACTTATCCGCACTTTATTGATTGTATTCAATTGTCTCACTACACGTACGGGAGCATGCATTCTTCTCGAACTAATAGAATGGCTGTATGTGGGGCGCATATGGTGACGAACGCCTTTATTAATACTCGGTATCGCCTTGCTTGCCGTCGGTATTTAGCTCCTCGGAGCACCTAGTTATTGCGATCATGCTCGTTTTGCGTTCACTGTATTCGAAATTCCCGAGATCAACTTTGCCGCTCCTAGACGGATGCGCGTTGCGGATAATAACTGTCACGACAATCACAGTTCCAGTCTGCGATCTGTGCCAGTATAATGCAAGAATTCCTTTCGCTCGATCTCGTACTTATGAACAGCCGCCCACGGGCCGGCCGGCAGCGTAGCTGGAGCACGGCCTGAGACACTGACGGAGTGCGAAAAGGAATTGGAATAGAATCGTTACATTACTGAGGCCTTGGTTCATTCTCACGCTTTGGGTGATCGGCTTTCTTATGGGAGAGAGAGAGAGAGAGAAAGAGAGGGGGATGCAAGGAGAGAAAAGGCCGGGAGATCAACCAAATGAACGTTCGGTTTGCTACCCTGCACTGGGGCCAAGGGAAAGGGCAACTAGAAAGAGGAAAAGAGGGAGACAAGGGGGGAGCGTGCACTGAGCCCACACAGTAAGAGCTGCCCACTACACGAGCGCTGTCCTGGTCCACTGCGTGCATTGTCAGCTTTCTTTCACGCGACTCAGCGTGCCGCAGCATCACTGATACAGCTAGGTAACCATTGGCTAGTTCTCGGATAGAAAAAAGCTTCACTTGGGGGGCGCATCATCCACTATGGCCAGGTAACGTGTTTGTTTCGTTCCATAGGAAGTGAAATAGGCTGGTCGACAAATTTTCACGTATAACCATACGCACTGGTAGAACAACGCACACACCCACGTAGAGCGAGAGAGAGAAAGAAAGATGGACAGACAACGCGCTCGTCTGTGCGTATGTAAGGACAATGCACACACGCGCATTGCGGAAAGAGGCGCAAGTTATCCGGAGTTGAACACGCCGCTTAGCGTCGCGTGCATTCAATGTGCGTAGCTTACCTGCAGACGACCGGAAGTGCAAGCTCTTGAATGCACGGCGCATTTTATCGAGGTGCAGGGCACGTTGAGACAAACTGCATCGCTGCCGCATACAGAGTGGTTCACACGCTCTCATGCGATTTCGCCTCTTCGGATGCCACGCTTTTTTCTTCTTTGCGATTTTGTCCTACGGAAACCTTTTCCATCTCTAAACAGGGGCGGTTCTTATGTCGGAGAAAAGGTGGCTCGTAGCCAGGAATGTCGCAGGACGTCTCCGCTGGTGCGTAAAATGCGACGAGCTACGTCTAAATCGGGCGTGGCAGATGACTGAAGGGAAGTGCTTTTCCGCGAGCATTTCTTATAGCAAACGTCTTTCTAACTCAGCAGAGTCAAATCATATCAGTCGTATACGACGAGTGAGCGAATGAGTGGCCGAGTCGGAAAAGGCACAAGAAGTGCGCATCTTGCCATCGCATAAATGCGCGTACGGCCTTGGGAAAGTGTATTAATGCTGAGTGATGCTCGAGGACACGAAGAACAACGTGGGTTAAAGAACAAATGCGAATTAATAGTATTTTGGCTGAAATAAGTCGTATTATAGGTGTAGTGGCGATTCACGTAACGCATAGAACAAGCAAGTTTGTCAGAACTACACTGCGGAAAACAAGACGAAAGAAGGCCGGGGCATGTGGTTTGCTTGGTGGCAGATGCAGGGACGAAATCAGGAAATCAAATGGTACTCAATATGGTACGAGACAGGGGCAACTGGAAACGTAGAGAGTCGCGGAAGCCTTTCTAGGACATATTTAGGTTCGTGAATAGGACTGACCGAAGGGTTTACGAGTATGAAGGAAGAACCCTACGATTCAATTTGTTTTTCCTGCAGTCAACAAGCTTTACAGTGACCTGTCTTGTCGGCTAGAACATTTAACTTGCAGCTCACAGTGGCACCTCTAATGTCAAAGCACGAAAATCTAATGAACAGCATTATAGTGTCTGCAACAAAAGTATTATAATATCTGCGAACCCCACTAGAACCTTGTTCTCGTGGGGAAAGATCTTATTGATTTGCTTCCCGTCTCATAGTACATAAACATGACCGTACCAACGGTGCCTGGCAAAACATTTTATTAATCTCATTCTATACATTCGTGCAAGGTATTATTATGTGAGAGAAAGGTTTCACGGCATATATTTTGCAAATTGATGTTTTAAAAACGTTTATTCCCATACGAAACTCTCCAGGCTATGAAAAAAGAAACTGCCACTCTATCAGTTAATAAACCACCAGTTTTTCACGACAGCCGCTAGGCGAAAGGCTTTGAGCCCGTATTCACAGAAAGCTCTTATAGGCTAGAATTGTCCGTAAGAGCAAATTTCAGTCAATCCTAATGCTGACAACATTATTAGCGAAAGCAGCCAGCCAGGTAAAAAGAGAACTCACGAGTGAAAATCTTCGTAAATTTCTCCTTGATGCGTAGCATGAACTCCCGCCGCAGGCAAAAAGATATATTTGGAGCAAAATGCTCTGAAGAAACGTTCTAATATCGGCTAAATAATATAGCTACGCAATCTGGTTATAATAAGAGCCACATCTGGAGACGCATACATGCATGTGTGCACTTTGTGATTTTCTTGGGAGAGTTCGTATTTTTAACGCATAACGATTTGAAAAAGTAAATATAACATTGTTCTTATTACTTGTTTTGACATTTATCGCAACAGAGATTCACAAATGAGGGCCTGCAACTTAATGTGTTACATCTCTATCTGGAATTGTGGTTAGAACATTGACACAACAATGAAATGTGGTACATACACTGTGCATATCTCATAAAGTGCTTATCCAAGCAGGAAACAGGTAATATGGAACCGAAGAAACGTTTCCCTATAGGAAATAATGAAGGTACTTCGTTATGCAATTACTTTTGTGCTTGAATACATAAAACAGCGTTCTTTTCGAAAATGAATTCGAACACCAATGCATTTCGTCGGACACTTTGAAATTTAATATCTCGAAACTGGTGCAGTCCTGAGAATTTGTTCCAAGTGGATACGCCTTGCGAACTCACCGGCTATAATTTTTTGGTTGAAATATTGGCCGTAAAGTAACTAAAATGTTAGTTAGCGTAATTATGTTAATTATTCAATTAAGCATTTTGATATCTCATACAGATAGTGGCCGCCTCACAGAGTAACCTAGCTCAATGGTTAGAATTGTGCTATGTGCCACAGGCAATTTTTTTTTTTTAATTTGGTGCAGCTAAAAAAAAAAAAATGAAAACGGCTTATCGGCCATACATAGGGCCGAGGACCCTGTATACAGAGAAGAGGAACGGCTCCTCGGGGACTGCTTCTCGCAGTGCCCTCGCTGTGTAGCGTTACAGTGGCCACAAGACTGGCACGCCGCGTAGTTGCACCGCGAATGTAAAAAGAAAGGGGACTCCGAAAGCGGGAGCACCGCAATGTATGTAAAATATTATTTAAAAAGAACAATGAAATAAGAAAGGTTCCATCGCAACGCAAGCTGTGCGAACACAGGCGGCGCACGACATCCACTGATATTATTTTATTCAGAGAGTCTCGTAGCGCCGCCAAGGCATAATTGCGGAGAGCAACTGTTTGCGTTCAACGAGTCAACATTCTTGCAGTACACCAACTCCGATGACAAATTACTTCACTCTTCGATGACCCAACGAAAATATGAATACTTAAACAGGTCTGTCCTAGAGTAATACGGCCTGACCTTACATGCATGATTTTCGCGGGATGAAACATAATGCGGGCGGTAAAGCCATACGTTCTTGGAGAAATTCTCAAATAATGTGTCATATTGAATAAGAAAGAAAAGCTTAAGGCGCAGATTCTTACACCGCTGCACTTGTGAAACCTAGCCGAGATCGTCCTTCATTATCGCAATGCTTGAATACCGGTCGTATTTCCCCAGGACAAACCTTGCAGCGACAGATGTCTGCGTTCAAGAGCATTGATATGCACACTTTGAAAAGGATCCCGAACTGGATACGCGAGTTCCAAGGCAGGCAACACACTGCGTTTTATACGCGACTTCCTTTACCTCTTTACGTCGATGTTTTAGAATGCGCTTTAACAAACCGAGAGAGCACCCGGCCCTTCGAACCAAATTATTAATGGTAACAATAAAATTCAAACAGCGCTAGACGACAGGACCAGAAAGAGGAGGAGACAAACACGGCGCTGCGCTAAACTTACAACTGATTTATTTGAAGTAAGAAGTTTAAAGATTTTTTGCTAACGCAAAACATCTTTAATCTTGTCAGCGAAAGAAATGGCATTCCTACATAAAGGGTAGATTGCAAGGCAGGTACATCGCGTGCGTATGTTGGCTGTCCGGAGTTTGCATCTGATCATCGATGTATGACCGGGCGCATGCGTGCCCAGTTTTTGTACGTATTAGCGCTGTTTGAATTTTATTGTTACCATGGAACACCAACTTGCCCAATCCGCTGCCCTTCTCCAAATTAATGTTTTCTGACCATGAGCCTCCTTGGAACAATCAGACGCCTTAGTATTTAACATTTCGCATATTTCTTAGTTTCCGGTTGTCGAAAATGTTTTACTCTTTATTTAGTTATTTTCTTTGAACATGGCACGTGCACAGGCATTCTTGTGTTTAAAGAGAATTGACTGGTGATACAGCATTCTGCTATATTCCCTTCAAGTCCACACCCATTCGCGTACAGTCTGATTCATCGCGCACATTTTAATACAGAAGACAATCATCCGCCTATAATCGTATTTCAGAGGGCAGAACACTGGATATTTCATATATAATCCATGCTGAGGTGCCACAAAAATAGTGTGAATTAAGGTATTTAACTTCTCAGAGCTATAGCAGTTTCGAGATAATTTTCAGAGGGTCCGATGAAGAGCATTGGTGTTCCAGTTACTTTTGTTTTCAATGCAAAAAAAAAAAAATCATGGGGTTGTAGGTGCCAAAACCACGATCTGATTAGGAGGCACGCCGTAGTGGAGGACTGCGGAAATTTGGACTACCTGGGATTCGTTAACGTGCACCGAAATCAAAGTACACGGGTATTTTCGCATTTCGCCCCCCTTCGAAATACGGCCGCCGTGGCCGGGATTTGATTCGGCGATCTCGTGCTCAGCATCCCAACACCACAGCCACTGACCTACGACGACGGGTATGCTTCAATGTATAAAACAGCATCTTCTAAAAAAAGAAAAAGAAGAAAGAAAGGTTAGTGGAACAACAGTGCATTTTGCCACAAGTTTGACGGCGCATATATCGAAACTGGTGCCATCCTCAGAATTCGTTCCAAGACGATGTACTTTGCAAACTCGCTAGCTGCAATTTGTAGATTCAGATATGTGCCGTAAAGTAATTATTTAGAATGTTAATTATCGTAATTATGTTAATTATTCAATTAAGCATTTTGAGTTCTCGTAGAATTGATGACCACGCCTCATCGAGTAATTTAGTCAATGGTTAGAACTGTGCTGTCTGTTAAAGGATTTTAAAAAAAAAGCTGGTGCAGCTAAAAAAAGACACCCTATATTACCAATGACAAAGATATCCCTATACCCGCCGTGGCTGCTTAGTGGCTTTGGCTTCTCGATGTAAAGCACGAGGTCGCCGAATCAAATCCTGGACACGGCGGCCGCATCTCGATGGGTGCGAAAACACCCGTGTACTTAGGTTTAGGTGCGCGTTAAAGAACCGCATGTTGGAAAAATTAATCCGGAGCATCCCAGTACGACGGGCCTCATGTTCAGATCGGGGGTTTGGCACGTAAAACCGCATAATTTAACAATTTTTTAAATATATAATCGTAATTAGTATTTTTCTCTCTTTTGCGGTGTACAACTTAATGATTTGTTTATTGTAAAACACGGCCATTATTCTTTCGTTCTCCGCGGCTGTCACACTATTCTTTGAAAAGTTAATTGTGCAACATCTGGAAGTGTCCTTTTTTTCATTAATTCTTTCATGTTGATATGCTGCATGTTATGAGAAAGCAGCATATTTTTGACTCTTACTTATATTGACACGTGTACTTACAAGCAATAAAGAGTTAAAGTTGTAACTCACAGTTCTAACACTACGTCGTTCTTCACCGTCAGTACAACATGACAATTTTTAAGGAATATTTAAGGAGCTAGGTTCCTTTCTCACTTTTCTTTTTTTGGGGGGGTTTTGGAGGACGACGACGAAGTGTTTTTGATACAGAGCTGTTCTTCCTAGCTCCAGTTTATTTCTGTGAAAATCTAAGTTCATCCGCTGGTCCTCGCTCCCTGCTCGGTCGTGATGGAAGTGGACGACCCCGCACGTCTGCCGGCGACGGCGGCGTCAGCGGCGGCCGCCTCTAGGAAGCGAAACGGTCAGCAGAGCGACAGCGACAGCAAGGACACCCATGTCTACTCTCTCAGCAGTGAGGACACTTCCGATGACGACTTCCAGCTGGTGCAGAGCCGCAGAGCGAAGAGAAGAAACACCAGGACGTCTTCATCGTCAAGCACGCAAACAGTAAGACACACGCAGAGGCCGGACGCCAATACCATCATATTTGTGCCTTTGCTTCCCACCGTCAACATGAAGCTACTCAACAGGCAATCTGTGTCGATGTCACTGGAAGCCCTGGTGCCAAATGAAATATCAGACATTCGAGTCAACACCCGAAAAAATATACTGGCGGTTGATGTCCAGCATGCGGCTGCTCTGACCACTCTACACAGCGTAACGGACATCGATGGCATTCAGGTGCGCTCTTATATCCCTCTGGGATCTGACGTAGTCAGCGGCGTTATCTACGACGTAGACGTCGCCATCCTTAATAACGACTTGCCGATTCTTATCAAGCCAGCCAATGATGAGGTCATTGTTGATGTTAAGCGGCTAGGCAGTTCACGCTGCGTGAAGATTGCATTCAAGGGTAAATATATACGCTCGCATGTTAAGGTGGGACACTTCAGACATGCAGTGCGGCCTTTCATTGCGAAACCTCTTCAGTGCCGCAAATGCATGAGACTAGGACACGTGAGCAGCGTCTGCAAAAATCAGGCAACATGCCCCCGTTGCGCCGAGCCCCACGCTGCAGATAAATCTGGCGCAACTGTTATGAAGTGTTCAAACTGCGGAGGGTCACACGAAGCTTCCTCGAGGAAATGCCCGCATATTAAGAAAGAAATGGCTATCTTGAAAGAGATGGCGAGAGATCATTCATCTCATCGCGAAGCCGCCGAAAAAGTCAGGAAGCGACGTTCCCGTCGCCGGCGCTCCTCAAGGAAAGCTGTTGTCTCTGCGACACGCATGCCGCTTCCTACAACACCACCTCCTCCTCTGCCGCCCAGGCCAGACACTGTCGAAAGGACCGCGAAGGACAAGGCAACTGAGAAGACCACATCTGCAGAATCTTGGCCGGCTCTACCGAAACGACAGCATCCACCGACAGAATCACAGCAAAATTTTGCTGGACAACCCCCGACGTCTACTGTCAGTGATTTGTGCGACCAAGACAAGCAGGTGGCTGATATGCTGCAATCGCTAATTAATACAATGCGCATCATACTGAACAAGCTGCAAACCCCAGCAGCTCGAATTGCTCTGCAAATACTGGATGCACTAAATTCAGTGCTTGCTAGCATCGTTTAAGCATCATGGCTCGACCAATAGTCCCCTTCCGCGCTGACGCTGAAGTTAAATGTGCGTCGATCTTTCAGTGGAATGCTATGGGTCTAAGGACCCACATAGCATACTTTCGCCAATTCATTTTTATAAATCGCTTTCCCATACTGGTCATTTGCGAACCAATTACATCAACTCCACTCAGACTGTCCGGTTACGAATCTTTCGTCTCGTCCACATGCGGTGCGAGCACGAAAGTAATCATCTACATCCGCACGGACTTTACATATGTCGCTAACGTGGTAGAGCCTCATGACGACAACCAATATGTCTGCCTGAATATCCAAAAGAAATATGTGTCATTTACACTAATTGGAGCCTACATATCCCCAGCGGGACACTTTGACGGCGAACGACTCAAGAAAATATTACTGATGAACAATGGCCCCTGGGCTATCACAGGTGACTTCAACGCGCATCACCAGCTTGGGGAAGCAGTAAAATTGATTCCAAAGGCAGGAGTCTCGCCTCCTTTGCTGCCGACCATGATTTGTGCTGTGTGAATGACGGCAGCCCTACGTTTTTGCGAGGCACCACCTATAGTAGCTGCTTGGACTTAACTTTGGTGTCACGGCGCTTTGCCTCGAGCGTCCACTGGTTTACGGACATTGAAATACATGGAAGTGGCCATATTCCAAAATACATAAACATTAGAGGAGTTGAGCAACGCTCCTCTACTGTCTTGCGTCCAGTTGATTGGACAAAGTTTAAGAAGGATATGGATGACGCATGTCGGGAAGGCCTTTCACACACTATCGAAGATGCAATCGCAGAGACATTGAAACCATCCATCTGCTCGCTCACAAGGCCAGCAAGGCGAACAGACTTGGATATGGAACTGGAGAGGCTTCGTGCGGCACGCCGACGGGCGGAGAGGAGGTATCGGCGCACGAAGTGTGCCTTGGATCTGAGGGCTTCACGACGCATACAGAAGAAAGTCCAGCGTCGTATGGATAAACTGGAAGACAAGCGATGGAAAACTTTCTGTCAGTCGCTTGATCCCCGAAAATCGCTCTCGCACATATGGAGAACTGTTAGGGGACTTCGCTCATCTCCGCATCAAAGGAAGCCCTTTGCTGCTCTGGCCCTATACCAACTCCACTCGGAACTTCAAGTGGCTGAAGAGTTCTGTGCACGGGTTGCTGGGTCCGTGGCCACCATTACTGACGCAGCATTTAATGAAATCCCTGAGGCACGTGTACCAGAAATGAACGTGCTCTTTTCACTCGAAGAGCTCGATGCTGCTTTGGCGACCTGCAAGGGTTCGTCGTCACCAGGACCTGATGGCATCGCGTATGCTGCCCTATGCCATCTTGGACATGACGCACGTGATGAGCTGCTCAGCTACTACAATGAGTCTTGGCAGAACGGCGCCGTTCCTAGACAATGGAAATCGAGCCGCTTGATCCCCATTCTGAAACCTGGAAAGTCTCCGCTTGAGCTCTCATCATACCGTCCGATTGCGCTTTCGAGCTGCGTCGGTAAAATGATGGAAGGAATGATTCTTGCTCGCTTGGAATGGTACCTAGAGCGATTCAACATCTATCCGGACGCCATGACGGGCTTTCGTCGAGGTCGCTCGTCCATTGACAACGTCATTGACATCGTAACCTGGGTCCAAAATCAAAAAAGCCTCAAGCGCCTATCAGTGGCACTTTTCCTAGATATAGAAGGAGCATACGACAACGTCGCCCATGAGGCCATACTGAACTGACTTGAGGCTGTTGGAGTTGGTGGCCGGATGTATCAATGGATTCGGGACTATTTGACTGAGAGGTGCTTATTACAGACTGAAGACGGCCCAACTTCGGAACATTACATCTGGCGTGATGTGCCGCAGGGTGGAGTGTTGAGCCCCATTCTGTTCAAACTCGTCTTGGTAGGACTAGCGGAGTACCTACCGCGGTCAGTTCGTCTCAATATACGCCGACGACATTTGCATCTGGGCTTCTGCGGTGACTCGCCCTCAGGTACGAGCCAGGCTTCAGCGGGCGGCAACCATGACGGCGACTTATCTACGAGAACAAGGCCTCAGCGTGTCTACTGAAAAGTGCGCATTGGTTGGCTTTACGCGCAAACAAATGTCATCGTATCCTGTTTCAATCAATGGTCAAGCTGTATCCTATGCTAAGACACATCGCTTTCTGGGTGTAATCATTCACCGCAACCTCTCGTGGAGCCCTCACTGCGTCTATCTAAAGAAGACATTAGTTGCCATTGCTCAGGTCTTTAAATTTCTCTGCCGGAAGAACTGGGGTGCACCAATCCGTTCTATGATGCAGCTCTACAGGGTGCTGTTTCTCGGACTCCTACGTTACAGTCTACCAGTGTTGTCAATTGCATGCAAGACGAACTTTCGCGCCTTGGAGAGCATACAAGGTCAAGCCCTACGCGCGTGTTTAGGGCTGCCTCGGTGCACTTCAACAGCAGCAACAATTGCCATCGCTGGGGACCATATCATCCAGACACACGTAGCTGTCGACTCTCTCAGAGCGCACATTCGCCATCTGTCAAGGATCCCCGACCATCATTTGGCCTCCCTACCAGCCGAGAGACCTCAAGCGACCTTTTCTAGAGTGATTAACGCTCATCAAGAGTGTATGCCGTCACCTTTTACACAGGCGACGAAGCCTTCCTCTCCCCTGTGGTGCCTACGACAGCCTCAAGTGAATTTTGGTATTCCTGGAATTACAAAAAAGTCCAATCATCCATCGCCGGCTCTGAAGCAACTTACGCTCCTATTACTGCACCAGACGTATCATGACCGCATACATATACATACTCATGGTTCGACCTCACGTGCCAGCTCAACTGCCGCATTCGTCGTTCCAGCCAAGGTTACAATTAAATTCAAATTGTCGCACACGACTACATCGACATCGGCAGAACTTGCAGCTCTCCATGCCGCTATGATGTACGTCACCGAAGAGCCAACAGAGAAATGGGTCGTATTTTGTGACTCTAAGGCAGCCCTTCACAGCATCAAGTCTGAATTACGTCACAGAACATACGAGCAGATATCTGACATCAGGGAAGTGCACCACCATGCTCTGGAAAGAGGGCACACCATTATATTTCAATAGATTCCTGCTCACTGTGGCATCGTCGGCAACAACCTAGCCGACAAGGCTGCCCGGTCAGCCCACGAAGATACCCTGACGCGTTCAATACCTTTGGCGAGGTCGGACGCTGCTAGGGAACTTCGCCTACATGCACGCAAAAAGTTGCAAGATCTCGGGAGTTCAGGTGCCTTCAACTGCCGGTTATATAAACTGGACCCCACGCTACGGCTACAACTGCCATCTAGCCTTTCCCGCGGCGAAGCAACCTTGCTGTACCGCTTGTGGCTGGGAGTAGCGTTCACAAACTCGTACTCCTATCGTTTGGGAATGGCCGAGAGCCCGATGTGCGATTCCTGTGGGTGCTGTAAGATTTTGCAGACGTAGCTGTAGAGATGAACTTGGGACGACAGGGCTAGGCGAGCAGGATTTAATTGCAGGATTTGCATTTAAAACAGGACATACATTGACAGACTAGCGCGACTCCCATATGGAGCCCGCAAAACTAACATACAGCAAACAGTTTACGAGCACACAGCTCACTACTACATTTCGAGCATGACAGAGCACTCAGCTCCCGACAACGATCACGACACGAGCACTCCTAGCAGCCGGCAAACGCTGCTTATAAGCTCTCCGCTTGACGTCATAGTTCGACGTCATCGTTCGGCGGGGACGGAGCAGGAATCGTCGGGAAGGTTCGTCCAAGCATTGTAAACTTGCCGCCGCCCCGCACTATTGTTTACGCCCAAACACACGCAAACACACAGGTGCGAACCCATACACACAAAGGCTCCGGAGTCGACGACCGAGGGCTTCGTAGAACTGTGCTCCGTCTCGGGTGGTGCGGCCAAGTACCACATTCCTGAGCTGACCGCGCGCCACGTGGCTGCCGGTCATCCGCAGTTCTCGGTACCGCCCAGCTTTCAGTGCCGACGTCAGGGGGCTTCGTAGAACTGCTTTGTCCCGGGTGGCTCGGCCAAGTACCAATTTCCGGAGTTGATCGCGCGCCACGTGGCTGCCGGCCGTCCGCAGTTCTCGGAAGGCGCCCCGACTGGTGGGCTTGGAACACGTGCAGCGGGCTGAAAGCTGGCACGTTGCCACCCCGTACGGCCATTCTTAACAGCTCCTCCATGGCCCGGAAAATCTCGCCTGGCCAGTGCTGGCAACCGCTGGGCAGGAAGAGAATGGCTGGCGAGCAAGATGACGGCTTTGCTCTCTGCAACCCCTGCGTACTCGGAATGCTTTCAACCATCTTACAACAACTGGCACAGAAGAGTCGACCCGGCAACACAATACCGCTCAGCGTTCAAACGCCCGGAATTAGCTGCTAACCCACCAGGCCTCCTATCACAATTTCCATGCAAGTCACTCAACTGGGAATCCCAAATTTTGTCCCAAAATTTCGTGCCGCCAAAGCGAGCGTTCACGTTTTCTCCTGAGTTCGACCAAACCCGACCGTCGCGCTGCACAAGAGTAAAGGTTTACGCAGAATTAAACCGAAGCCTTTCAAACACCAATACTCAATCATAACTTCAGCAGCATAACTTCGCGAACAGCCTGTTCCTACCCTATCAGAGTGGCGTACTTATCTCATGTACTGCTGCCACTGAACCGTCTGGCCAACTCCACAGGTACGTCATCACAGACGCGCTAAGTTTGAGGTCCCTATTCCGAACACGTGCTTGCATCATACAAAGTTTTTATCACGCTGACTCACATTTGTTCCTTTAATCCACACAGGACACATTCCTTAAACCAACAACCACACTTGCGTAACTTACGCATCACAGAGGAACCTTCGAACAAATGTGTCTTTTACTAACTAGCTCTTCGCACGCGTACTAGAGAAGTCAGAATACGGCTGCCTTCGACACACCCGAGCAACCCAGTCATAAACGTTCTGCTCCCTTCCGTCCACACAGGACACGCGCTAATGGACCTAAGAGCTCTTCTCAGTGCAAATCACGCACTTACTGAAAATCTACGCGCTTAACCTTAGAAAAATCAAAAACACCTAAAAAGAAAGAAGGTTAAATAACACACACGCGCGTTACGATAGGCCTCTCAACGGTAACCTTGACCTACAGGTTACTCACGCATACACAAAAAGAAAGCCTATATACTTATTAATGAACATCTCGCGAGACTACAGGTTTACATAAAACGCATCTTTCAAATCTCGGAGCTTCTCTAACGAAAACACAAACAAAGCTCAAACCTTGCACATTGAAAGAAATCCCAGTCTCAATTCGCGAAAATTCTCCGATGCTCAAAAAATCAAACAAAACAACATGTTTCTACGGAAGGGCTCTTGGCCTCCCTTTCCAAACGCTTTCGTCTGACTCATACTTTGAGTCGGACTCGAGGTGGTCGCGGTTTGAAAGCTGCTCTGGCTGCCGAGGAACAACAAAAGGGCTGACTCACTATCAGCTCCCCCAAGACGTTACGGTCTCCTGCCAATTTGCGTCCTGGCGCCCCGCTTTCCTCACAAACTCGATTGACCGCGTCGCTACTCCCCACCTGGTCTCGTCTCGCCACCTTGCGCTTCTTCGTACTGCACGCTGAGCTATAAAAAGAACTACGGAACGACGAGGAGTTTAACTGCCCCGTGCCCTTTGTCCGCGTCCGCGCAGAACATGCTTCGCGGTCTCTTTTTGACCTGTGGCTCGAACGTTTTGGATGCGTCAACATCGTCCGAGACGACCGCACCTTTTCCCTCGCGCCCTGCCCTCTTGGGTCTCTCGCCATTTTTGGCGGCGCTACCTTTGTTACCGTCTTTCGGCCTTTACCGCGCTTCTTTTTACGGCGCTTTCTCTTCGCACTCACTTTCATGTCGCCTTCTCGTGCCTCGTGCTGGCCGGTACCCATTTCGTCGGCCCGGATCGGTCTCTTACCCGCACAGTCTGATTGATTCTCATTTAAATCAACACTCTCTCTGCCTCGACTGGCGGACAGCCCAACCGACTCTGGCACAATGCAGCAAGCTTTACTCGAGTTAGACAACTCGCACTCTTGCGAACTGCCCTCTACTACATTGCCCAGCTCACGCTGTGCATCTGCAAACAGCCCGTCGGTATCGATCGCTGTCTCACGCGCACAGTCCGAATGATTAACAGTTGAATCATCCCTATCTAGGCTATCTAGACTGGCGGAGAGCCGCACCGATCCCTGAACAATGCAGTTGTTCTCTCGTGAGCTACGGAGCTCGCCACCCCGAGAACTATTCTCAACTGCATCGTCCAGTTCGCACTTCACTTCTGCACGCAGATCTGACTCGACATGGGTGCTCACGTCTGTCGGGTCAGCAGTACCCTTTTCTTCGCTAGCAACCTCGCTAACATTACCAGCGACGCACACGCGTGGTAACTGTGCCAATTTGTTCGCAGCTCGCCTAGCTGTCTCTACAGTCATCTGTTGGCACAGCACCTCGTCGCTCTCCCTGCGGCCTTTAACGGCCTCTGTTGCCACTAAGGCATCGTTAGCAGCTAGCCTTTTCCCTTCATTTATGAATCTGCAGCCAATCTCACAGGCACTACTCTTCTCGTCGGCTTTTGGCGAAAATCCGCTCGACGCTGCCTCATTCCTTCGCTCTGTACTACTTACAGAATTCTCAGACAGCCGTTGTCTCTGTGCCATTAACAGATCACAATACTGTATCTCTTTTAACAATGCTGCCTTCTCTCTCTCATACTTTTGCTCACGCTCACGCTTACGTTCCTGATACTCACGTTCGCGTTCCTTCTCGTTCGTGACGCTCACACTTAAGAATAAGTTCTTGAAGCTCACGCTTCCGTTCATTCTCGCGTTCTTCACGCTTACGCTCACTCTTACGTTCACGAGGCTCACGCACACGTTCACGACGCTCACGCTCCCGTGGTTCCTGTATCACTTCCCAAGCAAGCTCAATGCTTTTGTCATCATTGCCACTATCGTTAATCGCCTTTATCATAGCTGGCGTTTTCATCCATTCGTCCGCCTCAACTCCCAAATCGTCGCACACCAACAACAAGTCTAACCTCGTCAACCCTCTAAGATCCATGGCAGCAGCCCCGACAGGTGGTTAGAACTTTCTTCCTTAATTAATTTGTGCAAATACACAATGCATCAAACTCCCGATTCCCAGAACTATCAAAATGAGCACACAACATTTGAGTCTGGCGAATCAAAAGGAAAAAAACCACGCGCTCACTTACGGTTGCAGCACCCTGCCATCCGGTTCATTTGTCCGCTGTTCCCGGTTCCTCCGGACTCCCTGGGCCGAAGGCTCGCTCTTCTTCGCTACTCCCAGTTTCTTCGGACCTCTTTCGACGAAGGCTCTCTCTTCTTCGCTCTTCCCGGTTCCTTAGGATCTCTCTCGACGAAGGTTGATCCGTAGCGCTGCCACCAGCTGATGCATTCGGAGGCGATCTCACCGCTGCCAACCAGATGTAGGGGTTTTGCAGACGTAGCTGTAGAGATGAACTTGGGACGACAGGGCTAGGCGAGCAGGATTTAATTGCAGGATTTGCATTTAAAACAGGACATACATTGACAGACTAGCGCGACTCCCATATGGAGCCCGCAAAACTAACATACAGCAAACAGTTTACGAGCACACAGCTCACTACTACATTTCGAGCATGACAGAGCACTCAGCTCCCGACAACGATCACGACACGAGCACTCCTAGCAGCTGGCAAACGCTGCTTATAAGCTCTCCGCTTGACGTCATAGTTCGACGTCATCGTTCGGCGGGGACGGAGCAGGAATGGTCGGGAAGGTTCGTCCAAGCATTGTAAACTTGCCGCCGCCCCGCACTATTGTTTACGCCCAAACACACGCAAACACACAGGTGCGAACCCATACACACAAAGGCTCCGGAGTCGACGACCGAGGGCTTCGTAGAACTGTGCTCCGTCTCGGGTGGTGCGGCCAAGTACCACATTCCTGAGCTGACCGCGCGCCACGTGGCTGCCGGTCATCCGCAGTTCTCGGTACCGCCCAGCTTTCAGTGCCGACGTCAGAGGGCTTCGTAGAACTGCTTTGTCCCGGGTGGCTCGGCCAAGTACCAATTTCCGGAGTTGATCGCGCGCCACGTGGCTGCCGGCCGTCCGCAGTTCTCGGAAGGCGCCCCGACTGGTGGGCTTGGAACACGTGCAGCGGGCTGAAAGCTGGCACGTTGCCACCCCGTACGGCCATTCTTAACAGTGCGAGGAGACCATCGAGCACCTATTGTGTACCTACCCCCGCTACGATGTACAACGCCTCTCTCTGCGGGAAGCTTTGCGCCGACTGGACTTAAGACCGTTCACCGAGTCAAAGATACTCGGACCGTGGCCACACCCGTCACTGGCATGAAAAGCGAATCGTGCATTAGTGCAATACTTGAGGTGCACCGGTTTAAGAGACCTTTTATAGTGTCCCTGTGCATAGTGTCCCGCCCACACGCACTCAGTGCTCACTCTCTCCCTTTTTCCTTTTTATATTCCCCTTTCCCCCACCCCCAGTGTACGGTAGCAAACCGGATGCCCTTCTGTTTGACCTCCCTGCCTTTCCTGTTCTTGCTTTCTCTCTTTCTCTCTTTCTTCTTTTGTATGTGCCTGCGTGTGCGAACGTGTGTGTGTCTAATTGACATCCACCCGTGTAAGCCAGTCACGAACACCTTTAACCGATGGAAATAAACACTTCCGTGAGGCCTCGTTTGATTCCGGGTGGCGCCATCAAGGTATATGCGAGGCCTAGCGCGAGCGGTATTGTTACACTCGTGCTCCTCTTCGTCAACCGGAAAGCGTTCACAAAGCGCGATGGCTGGAAATTAAGACTGCCATGCAATGCTTTTAGGTTGTTCAGAGCCAGACGTTTATGTGTTAGGTTAAAAAAACAAGCTGTACCCATTCTAATTAGACCCCACATGTGCTATGCTGTAATATAGCAGTTTCAGATTTTAGCTTTCGCACGCTGCGACGTTCTACACAGCCATGTTGCCCCCCGCATTGAATAGAATCCAGACCCTCGTTCATCAAAGCATGACTTTCGGAGTTAACAAGTTTATCTTGGACTCACTTTTAAACTGCAGTGCTCTGAGAGAGCAACCACGCCGAGTCGCGATGACGTTGATCGATGGCAGTGGCGTGTATACGCATCGTGTATAGTCAACTTTCTGTTGCTTCCGCATGGGCGGCTAGACAAACTCACGTGTTCAGACACACACAGTCCCCGCCAACCTCATAGCCCTTTGGAAACAGATTTACTGCGCCTGATTCTCCTGTTTTAGTAATCGTGTTTAGCAGTCACAAAGGTGCAATCATGCAGTGTATATATCTCCTCAACTGTGAATTTTTTTGCGGTGAATAAAACTGATTCCTGCAATCATTTCTTAAAAGTGGGAAATGGAAAGCTTGCTGCAACGTGCACTGGCGTTGAAAATAGACGCATGGCTTCTCCTTTTATGTTTTCTTCCTTTCTTTTCTTTTTTTGTCTACGTAGCAATAAGGTGCCAATATAAATTTGCAGTGCAAATGAAGCACTATTATAAGAGCGCACGCGCGCGGAATACGGAATTTCATGCATTTTTCGCAAAATACCACGTCCCTGCAGACCTGGACCTTCCTACCAGTAGTATATGGTAGGAATACAGCATATACAAGGGACTATTTTCGGTACAATGTCCAAACATGTGAATGTAACTGTTGTGTTGACAGTACGCTTTCTGTAAATAGTTGTCGATTAGGTCCACAGGGCTCGTGCAACTTAGCGAACAGTTCTATCGCGGTGCAGGCTCGGGCAGGAGCATCTCTGCTTGCAGAGCATATTAAACGTCTTAGTTCACATCAGGACACGTCAGCACCTCCTTCACTGCACCAAAGGTCTAAGTAGTTTTTACGTAAACAACAAAACGAACTGATTTAATTCAACATGGAACTTGATCGACTTCAATAAATATATATATATATATATATAACAACAACTAACAGAACTATAACTAGAATGGTGGCTCTGGCTAACACTCCCAGGGTTAGTCCTAGTAGTAGCACTAAATACCCCAGAAAGTGGCTGGGAAAACGGCGCGGTGGTGGCTCAATTGGTAGAACATTGCACGCGTAATGCGAAGATGCGGGATCTTTCCCAACCTACGACAAGTTGCTTTTTCATCCACTTTAATTTCACATTAATTTATAATTTCTTTAATTCAATTAGTACGTTCAAGTAATTTCCCCTGTGTTGTCCTTGTCCTTGTCCTTGTTTGTTGGCCTGTTGTGATTAATAAAAATGGGGCGCCTCGATTAACCCTCTTTCTTCTCGTTCACACACACACACACACACACACACACACACACACACACACACACACACACACGCACGCACGCACGCACACACGCACACACGCACACACGCACACACGCACACACGCACACACGCACACACACACACACACACACACGCACGCACGCACACGCGCACACACACACACACACACGCACGCACGCACGCACATGCACACGCGCGCGCACACCCACATGCACACGCGCGCACACGCGCACACGCGCACATGCACATGCACACGCGCACACGCACATGCACACACGCACGCGCACACGCACATGCACACACGCACGCGCACACACGCACACGCACATGCACACACGCACGCGCACACACACGCGCACACACACGCGCACACACACGCACACGCACACACACCATTTCTAGGTAGAAATACACTATTTCTAGTGTATTTTCTACCTTTGCATATAATAAGCCTCCCCGCCCCCTGGTGCCTTGCGTGTGATGGAAGACAGTGCCCTACCTCCCCGCTTTCCTCCCTCGCGCGCACGAAATTAAGCCGCCATCGTGGGCTCACCCTCGCGTGCTTTCACTCACACATACAGCATAGGGCGCGCAGCGACGGTGTTATCGCATTTCGACTTTATACGAAACATCACGCCGACACCGACGCCGACGGTGATGATGACGACGGAAATGCGCCTGGAGTGTCCATATAGTTGTTCTTGCAATAAAAGCAATCAAGTCACGAAATCGGACATCCATGTTCACTTTGTATCGCTTTTGATTTCGTCACATGCGCCTTGCGTAAACAGGCAGTTTCGTCGAAAGAAAGCCTCAATAATGCACCGAATAAGGACATGTTCTGCATAATACCCTGCATGGATATTGAAGATGGGACGGAGCGATTCTCCACTGTGTACTCTGTGCATTGAGACAGGAGGCATCGTACGCTTTCTGTGGTCGTGCCCAAGCTGCGATGGTGAAAAGGTCGCCCCAAGAACTTGCAAAAGGAAAGCCTCCCACATGCGTGCCTTCAAAGCTTGTGCTTCCGGAAGGATCCGCTTAAGCCCGCAAGGAAGCTTCAAGCCTTCATCTCACAGTTCCAAGAGACACTGAACTGCTCGACAGATGGGGAATACCCCTGTGGCAATGAAAGAGGCGCTCAGGGCAGAGCAATTGCCCGCCTCGATCGCCAGGCTAAATTCGCTTGTAGCCATAACATACCACCCCGACCATCACTTCACCTCGTGGCTACCTACGGCGTCGTCATTCCTCATGGACTGTCCCTCTTGCGCAGGGCACTGATGACAGCGATCAACCTAACAAAACGATCTCCGCGGCTATGGTCCACCATGGACGGTAGATACAAAACAGGGGCCAAATTCACTGACCTCTTGTTCACAAGTGCTCCTTTCCATTGGCCGACTGCCTTCGCTAATAATATGTATAACCAATCCTGACACTGAGAGAGAGAAGAGAGAGAGAGAGAGAAAACAAGGATAGGTAAGGCAGGAAGGTCAACCAAAAGAGCATTCGGTTTGCTATCCTACCCTAGGGGTGGGAGAAAGGGGTATAGAAAGAGGAAAAAATGGCTAGGCTTAGCTTGGTTAAGCCAAGAATGCGTTGCATATTGTGTTGGGGCCCAGCTTTTCCTCCGGCTGTCGTGACGTCACGTCACGTGGTTGCGCTAAAGGTCAATGGTGGCTGCCCGGCCGCGCCCAAGGGCTGAACTGAGTGATTGCAATATGCAACGCATAAAACTCTAGTGTACGGGTATGAGCCACTATGGTGGCTCATACCCCCAATGGTGGCTGCCCGGCCGCGCCCAAGGGCTGAACTGAGTGATTGCAATATGCAACGCATAAAAGGGAGAGAGTAAGCACTGAGTGTGTGTGGGAGGGACACTATACACAGGGACACTATAAACGGTCTCCTAAGCCGGTGCGCTTCAAGTATTACACTAGTGCACGAATCGCTTTTCGAGCCGGTGACGGGCGTGGCTACGGTCAGAGTATCTTTGACTCGATGAATGGTCTCGAGTCCAGTCGGTGTAAAGTTGCCCGCAGAGAGACGCGTTGGACATCGTAGCGAGGGCAGGCACACAATAGGTGCTAGATGGTTTCCTCGCACCCACAGGAGTCGCACATCGGGCTCAAGGCCATTCGCATACGGTAGGAGTATGCGTTCGTGAACGCCACTCCCAGCCACAAGCGTCACAGCAAGGTTGTTTCACCGCGAAAATATTACTAGGGTAGGCGGCCAACCAATGCCAAACATCACATATGAACCAAGAGCTATGTCAATTCGGGCCGAGAAATTTTGTGAATTCGGCCGGCCCCAGGTTTTCATTTTTAGCAATAAAATACAAGTAATCGGAAGTTCGTGTTTTGTAATCAGAACCGTCTGCGTTGTAATCAAAAAAAGTTATAATGGGCAAATCCATAATATTCAATACATTCGTTAGGTATGCCTACGTTTACAACGAAAGGACGAGCCTGAAAATTGAGAGAGAGTATGCATTTACAATATAAGGGCAGAGAAGTCGGCCCCAAGCAGGTGTGCTAATATTGTTCTACCGCTCTGCACTGAGGGAGGCTAAAGGTGCTAAATGAATGGACAGTGATGAAGTGCGAAAGAAGGGGTGCGTTTATACATAACACAGCGGCCTTACTGAGGGCCGCGTAAGCAGTTAAGTAGCATTTCCGACAACTAACTTGTTATGCCAACTCTAAATCATGCTATTTTGCTGGAAGCAACCTCATTAGCAGGAACCAGCCCAGAATTTTATGTTTGTACTTGATCACCTAAAACATTATAAGAAAGACACTTGTTCTTTTAGGTGATTGTTATTATTATTTCCTTGCTTTATGAAAGATTTCGGCGAAAGCAACATTTCGTTCATTGGTGCTGGGCCGTATGTCCCGTCTCGAATTGTTCCATCTTTTCGTAGTTTGATTATGCTTTGTCTTAAGGTACCACCTCACTTGCGGACATAAGCGCGCGCAAGGCCGCGTGCTTAACAACAAGCGCTGCGAGAGGCGCTTTCGCGCAAGAATTCTCTAGAATAGCAACTTGGGCTTGTTGGTTTTCCATCCTGGTGTTAACAGCGCGAAACGTAGAAGGGACACGAGACGAGAAGACGACACCACAAGCGCTGCCGAAATAAGCGCGCCGCCTTGCACGCGCTTATTTCCGCAAGTGAGGACGCACCTTTTATTTTCACGAAATATACCAGCCACTATATATGGTACTATGTGGTACTATGCCACCGCCAAATCTACCACGCTCTTTCTCTGCCCGATTGCATGTAGCGACGTTGCACATGGCAGAATATCGAAAAAGAATTGAAAAGCTATGCGAAGTGCCTATACGATACGAATGGGGTCAGGTGCCTCAATTGAAAAATTTAGCGAACCATATCTTCCGGAACTCATCGTACAACATGTCCAGGAATTTTGGGCATCGCTCTTTCGGCATTCTGTGGAACTTCGCGGCAATGCACCAGCGTAACTGAATGGGCATAATTTTTCGGAAAATATGTTTCGAAATGTCGGCCGAGTATCAAAAAGTTTCAACTAAAAGCGCCGAGAGAGTACTCCCTTCTAAGAACATTCGCCAGTATATACTCGACATGTGTCAGATAAGCTGCTGCAGCTGCCAAGTATAACTCTCGTTCCCAGATCCGTATGACGTTCGCAATGGCAAACATCAAAGGCGATGTAATCGCCATAGTGCAGGGGGCATGAATCGAGAGACGCCGGTGACAACATGCTTGCTAATATTTCGTTCGTATTAAGTCCATATAAACAATTAATTATTTCCTCTTCTTTCATTATTTTTTTCACAAATGTTATTCCGTCTCCAGATGGTCGGTTTCCGTCTTGCACCGCTGTCTGCGGTGTTGTCCGTTTCGCTAATAGGACTTTTTCGTGCTGGGGAGCTTGAAGCTTTAGGAGCCTCTCTAAGTGTAGACAGAAACCCGCGAATACACGCAAAGTGCCTCGAGCGGCCACTCGCGAGGCATTTTTGCATGTGTTCGCGGGCTTCTTTCACGCTCGGAAAAACACCTTTATGTAGCACGTATTGAGCAACAGAAAGCTCACATGTGCTGGTTTGTGGGGACTTCAACGCACATAACGTCATCTGGGGCAGTGAATATAACGATTCCCGTGGAATCATCATAGAGTCTGCCGCAGAAAAAAAGTAATCTGATCGTGTTAAATGACAGCTCTCCAACGTTCTTGCGGGGGTTTCGTTACTCAAACTGCATAGATGTTACGCTCTGCTCACAAAACCTTCTTGATGGCGTTGAATGGTCAACGGACATAGAAACGCACGGTAGTGATCATTTTCCGATCCTGGTAAAACATCGCCTCATACAGAGTGAGGGGACCCGGCGCTACTCAAAATATACTAATTGGCAAAGTTTTCGCCACTATTTAAGTAACTCATTGGGCGAAAATCCAAGCTTTCAAAGTTTTGCAAATATATTGTGTGAGTCTTACGAGATTTGCACAAAGCAAGTCATTGTTCCAAATGGATACGCTGCAGTCGACGGGGAATATGAATGTCTAAGAGTAATTAGAAGACGCGCAGAACGGGCTTACCGCCGCAGTGGAAAGCTGGATGACTACAAGCTGGCACAGAAAGTTCGGTCAACTTCGCGCAGACGCTTACAAAAATTAGGTACGAGAGGGTGGCGAGAATACTGTGCGTCGTTGTCTCCGTTTACTCTAGTTCCCAGAATATGGTCAGTTGTCCGATCTTTTAGTGGTCCAGTTACCCAGAGCCATCCCTTTCGAGCCCTTGCCGTAGCTCGAAGCACTCCGGAAACATCTGTTGCTGACGAGTTTTGTCCACTTATATCCAGACCAGGAATTCCGTTTACTTGCCTACAATTTACAAGTTCGACAGCACTAGCAGAACAGAAAGTTCATGCGTGCTTTATGTCACAACATCCTCAACTTGACTGTGAGTTTAGTCTAAATGAATTGAAATGTGCTCTTTCGTCATGCCGTACAAAGACAACCGCAGGCCCAGACGGTGTCACGTATATGATGTTAAAGAACCTAGGTCCAGTAGGAAGAATGGCTTTTTTGGAGATATTTAATGATATCTGGATAAGAGAGACTCTTACAGATTCATGGAAGTTAGCCCGGGTAATTCCAGTACTAAAACCAGGAAAGACTCCCCTTTGTCTTGACTCCTACCGACCCGTCAGTCTCACAAGCTGTTTTTCCAAACTAATGGAGAAGATGATAGACCACCGACTGCAGTGGTGGTGTGAACACACAAATGTGTTTTCCAATTACATGACCGGTTTTCGACAAAATAGGTGTACAATGGATTCAGTATTAGACATTGCCACATGCGTCGAACATGAACGTAGTTGCGGAAATGTGACAGTAGCAGTATTTTTAGACCTTTAAAGAGCATTCGACACTGTAAGTCACATACACATCCTTGCTGGCATGTTAGAGCTTGGCCTACACGGTCGAGCACTGCGATGGGTATCAAATTTCTTGAAAGACAGAAAAATATTTATGGAAACAATCGAAGGAGAGAGTAATTATCACAGCATCACGCAGGGCGTTCCGCAGGGCAGTGTTCTCAGTCCGTTTTTATTCAACTGTGTCATGGCAGCCTTGCCACTAAAACTCCCGTCTGGTCTACAGTATTTGCCGTACGCAGATGACATCTGCATATGGGCCTCTGGATCTCATATACAAGACATTTAAAGAACGCTGCAAGAGGGTCTTGATAGTATCGATACATTTTTAAAAGAAAAAGGCATGAGTCTTTCATACGCAAAGACAGCCGTACTTCCTTTCACTAGACTACAGCTGAATAATTTCCAACTTACGCTTAATGGGCAAACTTTGATGTTTGTGAAAGAGCATAAATTTCTTGGGAGAGAGAGAGAGAGAGAAACAACTTCATTGAGCCGAGCTCGACTTCTTCTTAGACGCCGTCGATGGAAGTGGTTCCCTCTTCACGGGACCCATATGCTTCCCTAGCCGCCTGGCCCCTGGAGATCAGGACGAGCTGGTCTTCCAGGGCGGTGCTGGTTAGCAAGGTCTCCCATCGCTCGGTAAGGGTGGATGAGGGGTGGGGTAAGGTAGCGGGGCAGTTAAGAGGTGGGGGGATCGCCTTGATGAAATCGCATACTCCAATGACGTGTTGGAGCGTGCCTAACTGATTTTTGCAGAAGTTACAATCCTTGTCGTACCTTTCCGGGTACATCTTGTTTTGAAGGTAAGGGTGCGGGAATGATCCTGCCTGTATTTGCCTGTAGATCGCTTGCTGTTCTCTGCTAAGCGATTTGTGAGGATCGGGGTAACGGCGCCTCTCCGTCTTATAATGGTTCGTAATGTCTCTGTAACTAAATATGGACTGTGGCTCACCTTCCTCAACCCGGTGTTCCATCTCTCGGGCGAACTGGTGGGCAAGTTCGTTGCCCTCCAGCCCAGAGTGAGCCGGTGTCCATATTAACTCAACTTTCCTTTCAGGTACGTCGCGTTTACTTTGGAGAATATCTAGCGCCGCAAGAGACACCCACCCCTTCCTGTAGTTGTTATACGCCTTTTGCGAGTCGGTGACAATTCTTCCCACCTTGGGCTGCGCGAGTGCTAGCGCTATCGCGGCCTCTTCTGCCACCTCTGGAAAAGACGTCTTGATGGAGGCGCAGGTTACGAGCACATCCCGCGTCGTAACTGCCAGCGTTGCTTTTGATGAAAACTTGGGTAACGAAGCGTCTGTGAAGAGAGTGACCCCCTCTTCCTCTTCTACTATTTGACCCAAAGTCTCCGTCAAGGCCGCTATACGAGCCGCTCTACGGCCGTCGTTACGACCCGACCTCATGTTTCTAGGCAGCGGCTTACTGTGGATTTTATGCGCCCACAACCTGGGTAACGGCCCCGTTTCCTTCCGCTCTGCCTCTTGCCAGCCCAACTTGGCAAGAACGCGACGTCCCGCCGGCGTCTGACTGAGCCGAACTCTTTGATTAGACAGATGAGCTTCTATTAACTCTTCGACGACGTTGTGCTTGGCCATGCCGAGAAGCTTGTCGGTCGAAGAATGCTTCGGAATGCCCAGCGCCATCTTGGTTGCCTTTCGTATAATGACGTTCAAGTGGTCCCTGTCTTTTTTCAGTAATTTGAGGTACGGCGCCGCGTAAACGATGCGCGATGTCAAGAAGGCCTGGACGAGCGTCAGTACATCGTCCTCCTTCAATCCCCTTTGTCTGTTTGTGACTCTTCTGATCATATTCGAAATTTGTTCCGTTGAAGCTTTGATTTTGTTGATCGACGCCCCCGCCTTGCCATTGTTCTGGAAGATGACACCCAGGATACGTGCTTGCGTGGTTGGTGTTATGGTCGTCCCGTCGATGGTGATGCGTACGTTCTCTTGGTCTCCTTTCTTTCTTCTTGGCTTGATGACGAGTAACTCGGACTTCTGTGGCGAGCAACTGAGGCCGCACGATTTAGCGAACTCGTGCACGGTCTTTGCCACTGTCTGAAGGGTCTCCTCCATCCAACTCTCCGACCCTGCCCTCGACGTCCACACAGTGATATCGTCTGCATAGAGAGCGTGATCTATGCCCTCTATGTCTTGAAGCAAAGTCGGGAGAGGGAGGAGTGCCAGGTTGAAGAGAAGCGGTGAAAGAACCGATCCTTGCGGGGTGCCTCTGTCTCCCAGGGCTATCGGTGTCGACTTCTCCTCTCCAATTTTGATGGTTGCCGTTCTATTGCTTAAGAAATCTTGTACATATTTGAATGTTCGCTTTCCGCATCCCGTTTGGTGTAGGTTACGGAGAATACTTTCGTGTGTGACGTTATCGAAGGCCCCCTTGAGATCGAGTGCCAGGATAGCTCTTGGCGTAGGGGTCTTCGCTTGCTTGATAACCAGCTCGTGTATTTGCACCAAGACGTCTTGTGTGCTCAGGTGCCTCCGGAATCCGTACATGGTCGGTGGCATCTGATCAGTGACATCCAAATGTCTCTGTAGTCTCTTGAACACCATACGCTCGACCACCTTCCCTACACATGACGTGAGGGAGATGGGGCGTAGATTGTCGACGTGGGGTGGTTTCCCCGGCTTGGGAATGAAATGCACCTCGGCTTCTTTCCATTCTTTTGGTAACGAACCCTTCTCCCAGGACGCGTTGACGAGGTTTAGTAGTTCAGCTCGGCTTTTGTCGCGTATACACGCGCTCAACAAGCAAGTGACCGAGTATGCGGAACAACTATGCAGGGAAAACTGGATGAAGATGTGTGATGACCTGCAAGGCACACTGTCTACGAAGAAGACTTGGAAGCTGTTGCGACACCTCATAGATCCGTTAAAAAGCAAGAGCGCGTGCGCTCGAGACCTCACAAGAACGATCAACAGTTACGACGGGGACGGGGAGAAGCTCATTCGTGAACTCACAAGTAAATACCTCAAGACCGAGAAGAGCGGTAACCCGACTCACGAGTATGAAGGCGATAGCAACGTCGAGATGGACGAAGCCTTCACCGAACTGGAGCTGGTCGCGGCCATCGATGAAAGTAATCAAGGCAGCGCACCGGGAATTGACGGCGTTACATACAAGATGCTAAAAAATATGCGCGACAAAAATTTCTTGGAGTTATTCTTGATTGCCAGCTAACATGGGCTTTACACATTCGTGCAATTGAAAAGCGGACCAATGCAGTAATAAACGTACTTCGGCGACTCGCTGGCACAAGGGGGGGGGGGATCAGTCTCTTCACTACTACAGGTTCATAACACACTCATAAAACAAAGAATTGCTTACTCGGCACCTATTCTCCATGGTTTATCGCAAAATTCTGAGGAACGTCTTCAACGTTTACTGGCAAGAGGGCTGCGAGTGTGTCTTGGGGTTCCGCAGGCTACCTCGAGTTCTTTAGTAATTGCAGGAGCTCGTCACCCACCATTTCCAGTCATACGAACGGTTGAAACATGCTGACATATTTATCGCATCTTAACCCAACACGAGAAGCATCCATTAAACCTCGCGCTTACCGAAAGAAACAAAAGCAAAATTCACGATGTTGTTCGAGAACATAAAGCATTATTACCAAGATTTGAATTATGCAAAGTGGATGTTAGTTACCCTCCCTGGATGTTAACATGTCCTAAAATAGAAATATCGGTTGACGGGATTATATCTAAGAGAGACATGTTCATAGTAGCCGCACAACAACTGGCACTATTCCAAATTTACTCCTTATATCCCCAGTACATCCACGTCTATGCAGATGGTCCGTGTCATAAAAATTCCTCGACTTCAGCATTCGTCATTCCACATTTAGCGCTAGAGCAAACATTCAAATTATCCCGAGAGACATCTTCCACCGTGGAGAACTGTTTGCAATCTTGTGTGCTTTGCGTTTCATAACACCATGCAGAAAAACATTCGCATAAATGGGTTATCTTTAGCGATTCGCAATCCGCTCTCGCATTACTACAGAGCAATAAGAAAAATTATTTGAACACTTTGCTATTGTATGAGACAGTCAAAGAACTTACAAAAGCAAGCGCAATGAACCACGTAATTGCATTCCAGTGGATACCTGGGCACTGCAATATTCCTGGTAATACTGCAGCGGACGCAGCTGCAAATCGGGCGCACAATAACGTGGAGACAACCAATCTTCCTCTATTGCGTAGTGAAGCCCGTCTGCTCCTGAGACAGCTTTCTTGTCGCCTCAGCAAAACTACCTGGTTTGATCAACAAACTAAAAACTCGGAGTTAGACTTTATAGACCCATGTATAAACTTATTAATGCCGGAAAATCTAAGAGACAACAGAAAGTTTGAAACATTGGTACACCGCCTGCGTCTTGGTACTGCATTTACGAAACACATCTTGTACGCGATAAAACGTGTCTCTAGTACGCAGTGTTCTTGTGGCCTTCCAGACGAAGATGTGCATCATCTTCTTCTCGAGTGCACGAAATACGATACACAAAGAACGGTACTGCAAGCTAATTTGTTTATATTAGACAGAAGACCATTCACTCTAAAAAAAATACTTGGCCCATGGCCAACTGTGGGCCTTCAAGAAAGAGCGTTTCTTGCTCTGAAAAAGTTTTTAAGGACACCACCATTTTGGGAAAATATTAGGTATCAGATGGCCCGAATACGCTAAATGAGTAACACAAACGTTGTTCGTGGTTCATAATTGGTTTATGTGGTGATCGCAACTGTTACGCAATATGTATAATTCTGTTCTGTACTTGCAGTGCATTACATGTGTTGTGTGTTTTGACTGTTCAAAACATCTGACTTTATATAAGCGTACGTGGACTGAACTAATGCACAGAACTGTGCGACTCATGTACTGTTGAACTGTATATTTTTTATTCATCCAGTGTTCTTCTGAGTGCCATATTTCGTGTCGTTATTCTCCCTTTTAACGCAAAATTGTTTCCTTTGCCAAGTGACAAGGAGTAGCCAGTGCCACCATAAAGGAGCCAACCTCTCCTAATATTCATTTCAATAAAAAAAACACAGAAAGCTTTACCGGGAGTTTTTCGTGTTGCTCAACAATTTTCTCATTTACACTTTTCATCTATAGTTATAATATTTGTGAAGTTGAATAATTAAGACTATAATTACGTAATTAGGCGGAATGGAAAAAAAATAATATATCTCCAAGCGACCGCAAACGACATTGCCTTGGCTGTGTCCAGCTACGTGGTATTTGCGTATTTTTAAATATTGGTGCATGATAGTTGGATCACCCTATATAGTCTCCGTAGATAGTTGGACTGATACGCTGAACAGAATTAGCCCTTGTATCACCGCGTGTGGAAGTGCGCGCGAGCTGAAAGTTCGGCATATATGGGCAGGATTCTTCTGTAATCTCGCTGTACTTAGAACTCTAGACATGCAAGCATTCGCGCAGCTCTAAACGTAGTTTTTACCGTGGCGGTGCAAAAGCAAGCGTGGTAAAGAATAAATAATTCTGCCAGTAGTTGTTTCTTACAAAACCTATAGCTTGGCTTGGTTTTCAATCTCATCCCCTACACCCCCTCCCCAATCAATAAAAGGCTCCACAAAATTCGCTTGCTTTCATTGATCCCGTAATTTTTGTGCTTTCCTTTTGTCTAATAAATTTGTCCTAACTACGATCAGCGTGTGCGTACTTTCTCGTCCGTCTTCTACTCTCGCGCTGTACGTGCAATTATAGCAGGGACATTTAGCCCCGTCAGAACCAAGATTTACTAACCTAGGAAGACCCTTTATGTTGCTGCAGTTGGAAAGGCTGTTGTCGTCGAAACGCGCAACGAGAGGTTTGAGCAGCGCTTCTTTAACCAATGCCTTCTCATCGACACATTTAGGAAAGCTGACTCGTGGTGGTGTAATTGGTGCCAATAGAATGAAGCGGAAAGCTAAGACGCTGCGCGCATGATTAAAATGTATTTCTAGCCTCGCACGGACAACATCGGAGGCGATACACATGGCAGAGCAGAGAGGAAAGTGCTCTGAAGTTTCAATTTCCGGTTTGAAACAAGTCGCGCCTAGAGCAAGCGCCTTGATGGCGTGCCGTGTTTTCAAAGCTTGAAGAACGGCTGGTGCAAAGCGGACTCGGGCCGACATCCAATCACAGAGTTCCTGACAGTCTTCCGGCAAGAGATTAATGTATTGAACTTTGTTTGACGAGGAGACAGCGTCCGTGCTTCGCAGTGGCTTCGCAGCGCTTCCGTTATAGGCATTCCAAAAGACAAACACTTCGGTCAAATTTCTGTCAAAGAAGCTGCGCTAATTTTGCGGTAATAGGTTGATTATTGGCAAGGAAAATGGCGGTCAAAGTATTGCTTTCTAAGTCTGGCGCCGGAATCCCAGCGCCGGTATACGTCAGTGTTACGTCATCAATTCAAATTATTATTTTTCGTATTTGTGCCATTGTAGCTTACTAAATGTTCTTGACACTTGTAAACTTGAGTCGCTGACTATCTTAGAATACAATGTGATGTAGCTTTGCTGATAACAAATTAGCTAGATCCGAGCTTACACCGTCAAAAATCTATGACGTCACGGCGATCTGGCGCGGGAGCATAGAGATTGCAATTGTTGCCATCTTTCCATTGTTATGATTGGGGGCTCTATCCCATCACTCGTGCTCCGTTGTCAAGATTGGAGTCGGGCATGAATTAGAAAGTAGCTGGCCCATGCCGTCGTCCAACTCATCCACGCTGAGGACGTTGATGAAGGGAAGGACTGCTTGTCATCAAGAACGAGGAATATGGGTTTATTTACAGTATCTACATCAGTCTAGCATGACTGCTTAGAAAAGTACATCAGCCAAACATGACTGCTTGAGAGAGTGTCAGTCTAACATGACTGCTTGAGAGAGTGTCTCAGTCTAACATGACTGCTTAAGAAAGTGTGCTGAGCAGCCGCACAACAGCGGTTTATAAACACTCGATCCTCGCCTTGATTCCAAGGGGACGGAAACGTTCGTCCAGTCATTGCAAACACGCCGCCTCTCCCCGGGACGGCTTACACACACACACGCGCGCGCACGCGCACGCACGCGCACGCACGCACGCGCACGCACGCACACGCACGCACACGCACGCACACGCACGCGCACGCACGCGCACGCACGCACACGCACGCGCACGCACACGCGCACGCGCACGCACGCACGCACGCACGCACGCACACGCACGCACGCGCACGCACACGCACACGCACGCACGCACACGCACACGCGCGCACACGCACGCGCACGCACGCACACACGCGCACGCGCGCACACACGCACACACGCGCACGCACACACGCGCACACGCGCACGCGCACACACGCGCACGCGCACACACGCACGCGCACACACGCACGCGCACACACGCACGCGCACACACACGCACGCGCACACACACGCACGCGCACACACACGCACGCGCACACACACGCACGCGCACACACGCACGCGCACACACACACGCGCACACACACACGCGCACACACACGCACGCACACACACGCACGCGCACACACACGCACGCGCACACACACACGCGCGCACACACACACGCGCGCACACACACGCGCGTACACACACAGGTTCACGGTCCGAAACCGACATCACACGAATTTCGTAGAACTCGGAGCGGACCCTCGCAGCACGCACGGGTAGCCATTGCCCAGCGTCTTGGTCGGCGCGTGGGAAGGGGGCCCCGACGACGTTCCCGCGGCAACTCCCCCGCTCGCGGCAGATCAGGTCCGCGTTGGTGGGTTCGGTAACAATAGTTGGCCCGCCGAACGCATTCAGTCACAATGGCGATTTAGTGACGCCGTGGCTAGAGGTTTGCGGCGGCACTCTAGGAAACGTTGACGCCCGTTGTCGCAACTGGCTGGCAACACTTGCACCTCAGCTGGGCCGTTCTTAACACCATTCGTCCGCATACCATTTTTCTATCTCTTCGGCTTCTTGGCTACTGCGTAGCAGAGAACAACTGGCTGTTACAGGCCGACTTCTCTCGTTGCCATTTTACTTAAATATTTAGGCCTTCGAGCCATCCCTCACTAAAAACATTTTAATCATAATTTGTGTGACCAAATATCGTTTGTAGCTGAAGACTGACGCCAACAAGCATTAGGACACGGTGGGATCTCTTTTATATATTGTTACGGAAGGATGAACGAAGAGAGGAAGAAGATCGCGAGGCGCTGGTTGCTGCGGGTTGTTGTTGGTCAGCCATTTTAACTACTCACTCATTTTGTATATATATATTAAATATAATCTTCTACACTCCAAACATCATCGTAATATATTGGTGAGATGTGCGGGGTACCACGGGTGGAAACGGAGCTCCGCAGTGGACATCGCATCACCGTCCGCAACATGAATGGCGGTGAGCACTCGGGATCAACGTCGTTGCCGCCTCCTACGTCACCGTCGCATGCTACGTCTCTGTCACTTTCGGTTGTCGTTGTGCAAACCCAAGGATCCTGGAACTTTCTGCGGGACCGATGGCGCCAACGTTGAAGAGGGTGGCCATGTACGAACGCGTGAGTGGAATCAACAGATGGGGCCCTACGCTTATGCTAGCTAACCTGTTGTGCTACCTAAGAGGCACGGCAAAGGTGTGGTACGAAAACCACGAAGAGGAGTTAACCAGCTGGGACCAATGCAAAGAGAAATTGACAGAGTTGTTTGGCAAACCAGCCGGCCGTAAATTTGCCGCAAAGCAGGAACTGGCATATCGTGCCCAATCCCCCACGGAGTCCTATGTCTCGTACATCCAGGACGTGCTGGCACTTTGTCGTAAGGCCGATCACGACATGACAGGAGCTAAGAAGGTCGGGCACGTGCTTAAGGGCATCACTGACTACGCGTTTAATCTGCTCATGTGCAAAAGCGGCTCTACAGTTAATGCAATCATTAAAGAGTGCCGACAATTCTAGCAGGCCAAAAGCCGACGCGTTTTGCAACCATTCGCCAGACTTCCCAATACTGCCGCAACGTCGTCGTGTGAACATCAACCCGCACAGCAGCATGCGTCGCTATCAGAGGACGTGGTGCGAATCGTTAGACGTGAACTGGATGCTATGGCGCCCGCAGCTTTCTGTTCGCGTAGCCCTGATGCTACCACATTTTCAGTTCCTCTCGTACAAGCCATCGTTCGCCAGGAACTTGAAGACATTGGTTTACATTCTGTGTGTGCTGTCGCCCATCCCAGAGCTAACGAACGCCCTTCTACTA
Source organism: Dermacentor andersoni (assembly GCF_023375885.2). Taxonomy (NCBI): domain Eukaryota; kingdom Metazoa; phylum Arthropoda; class Arachnida; order Ixodida; family Ixodidae; genus Dermacentor; species Dermacentor andersoni. The sequence goes on along the minus strand of NC_092818.1, from coordinate 191,641,544 downwards.
TTTTCACTCCACCCCGACGCTTCTCTCCACGTTATCGCAACCCTACTGAGTGGAGAACTGCGGACGACCAGCCGATATGTTTCACCTGTCGCGGCATTGGTCATGTCGCCCGATACTGTCGAAACTCGTGGCCCTCAACACCTCGACGCCGACCAACCTGAGCCGTTTTGATGGACATGCCCGCAATGTTTCGCCCACCATCCAGTCTAACAGCGCCGACAACTCTGCTAAGAACACGTGGTACAGCCGCTCACCATCGCCAAGCGGACACCAATCTAGTTCACCGCAAACACGTCACAGCGCCGACAACTCTGCTAGGAACACGTGGTACAGCCGCTCACCATCGCCAACCGGACACCAATCTAGTTCACCGCAAACACGTCACAGCGCCGACAACTCTGCTAGGAACACGTGGTACAGCCGCTCACCGTCGCCAAGCGGACACCAATCTAGTTCACCGCAAACACCTCACCCATCTTCCCGTTCGCCGCAGCCACGTCGCCTTTTGTCCCCTGTGGCTTTTGGCCGCACCCTTCCGGAAAACTAAGAAATGCAGTCCTCGGAGGTGGTGCTGCATTGCCTACTACCGCAGCAAATCCTCTGTCTGTGCCCACAAGAAGAAGTGTAATAGACGTTAAAATAGACGGCGTACCTGTCCAAGCACTTGTCGACACTGAAACACACGTATCTGTGATGAGTGCTCGCCTACGTAGACGTTTAAAAAAGGTCCTCACCCCAGCAGCTGCCCGAGTGCTTCGTGTGGCTGACGGCGTCGTGCTGGTTGTTCTTGGAAAGTGTACTGCGCGCCTAATTATAGCCGGCCGCCCTACTTCTTTTCTCTTTGCTGTGATCAACAATTGCCCTCACGACGTTATCCTTGGATCGGACTTTTTATCGACTCAATCTGCTCTCATCGACTGCGCGACCGGCGTTCTTCAGTTGGAACTGCCTCAATTCGCCAATGCTCCGAGCACCGCCCCACCGCACTTGTGCTCGCTTCACGATGTGCGTCTGTCACCCGAGGCAGACGCACTTACGTCACTTTGACCGCCCAACCACAGGTTCCTGACGGTTAATATTTGCTTCGCCCCATCATCGACATGCTTTTGAACCGGAACGTTGCTGTTCCGCGTACGTTGGTGACGGTTACTAACAGCGACGTCGTTCTACCGCTTCTGAATTTCAGCCTGTGCCTTCAATTGATTCCGGCCGGCATGTTCTTGGCCAGCGTTTCTAGTGGTTCCGAATTCGACATTGAGAGTCTGAATGCCGCGAGTGGTTTATTAGCGCCAATTGCAGCTCACAGCTCTGGTTTCTTAACGGATGACTTCGCGAAAATGATTGCACCTGACCTCACCTCTGCACAGGCCACGGACATACGTCATCTGCTTGAATTGTACAGCGACATCTTTGATTTCGGCGACAGGACTTTAGGCCAAACATCTGTCGTTCACCACCGTATATAAACACAAGAGACACGAATCCTATTTGTCGGCTTCCCTATTGGGTATCTCATGCTGAACGTCGAGTCATCCAATCAGAAGTGGACAAAATGCTCCGCAAAGGGATCATCGAGCCATAAGCCAGCGCTTGGGCTTCGCCTGTCGTCCTTGTGAAAAAGAAGGTACCTGGCGTTTATGCGTCGATTATATCGCCACTAAAACGCGGAAAGACGTCTACCCACTACCACGCATCGATGACGCCTTGGACTGCTTGCACGGAGCTAAATACTCCTCGTCCGTCGATCTTCGATCCGGCTACTGGCAGATTTCAGTTGATGAAATGGACCGCGAGAAGACGGCCTTCATCACGCCGGATGGCTTATATCAGTTCAAAGTCATGCCCTTCGGCCTATGCAATGCTCCTGCGACATTTGAACGTATGATGGACTCTCTTCTGCGAGGCTACAAATGGACCACCTGTCTTTGTTACCCTGACGACGTTATTATTTTTTCTCCCACGTTCGGCAGCCACCTTACCCGACTCGCTGCAATTCTTGCGGTCTTCCGAAAAGCCGGCCTTCAACTGAACTCCACGAAGTGTCAATTCAGGCGCCGTCAGATTACCGTGTTGGGACACCTCATTGGCACATCCGGTGTCCAACCAGATCCGGAAAAATTTTGCGCCGTACGCAGTTTCCCTGTGCCACGCTTTGTCGGCCTGTGTTCTTACTTACCCCGTTTCGTCAAAAACTTCGCCGACGCTGCTCGGCCTTTGACAGATCTTCTAAAGAAAAAGACGCCATTCTCATGGGGCTCACGCATTCGCCGCTCTCATCGGGTTTCTGACCACCCCTCCCATACTTGCCCACTTTGATCCTTCTGCACCGACCGAATTCCACACTGACGCAAGCGGCCACGGCATCGCGCTGTTCTCGCCCAACAGCAGAATGGTGCTGAGTGTGTGATAGCTTACGCCAGCCGCCTGCTGTCACCTGCCGAGAGAAATTACTCCATCACCGAGCGCGAGTGCTTGGCTTTAGTTTGGGCTGTCGCCAAGTACCGGCCATATTTGTACGACCGCACGTTTTCGGGGTTGTTACAGACCACCACGTCCTCTGCTGGCTGTCTTCCCTCTGGAATCCCACAGGACGGCTTGATCGCTGGGCTTTGCGCCTCCAGGAATTTTCATTTGTTGTCGATTATAAGTCTGGACGTCTGCACAAGGACGCTGACTGCCTCTCGCGTCACCCCGTGGATACCCCTGATCATGTTGCGCATGATCCAGTGACCTGCGTGATGGTCACGACTGACATGGTCGACATGCGCGCTGAACAACAACGCGACGCATCCTTACAGTCCATCATCGCCGGAGTGCAATCTAGCAGCACCGACGGCACGTGCCGCATGTTCGTGCTACATGACGGCATCCTCTATCGCCGCAATATCAACCCTGACGGCCCCGAGTTGCTCCTTGTCCTTCGTCGTCATCTGCAATCCGTCGTTCTCGAACAACTTCACGATGCACCGACGGCGGGACACCTTGGAGTTTTGCGCGTACATATTACCACGTACGACGCCGGTTCTTCTGGCCGGGTCTTTACCGCTCTGTGCGTCGTCATGTCGCAACTTGCGGAAGAAACCTCTCCTGGCGCCTGTCGGCCGACTCCATCCAATTGAAGTTCCCTCTGAACCATTATTTCGCGTAGGCCTTGACCTGGTTGGCCCTTTTCCGACGACGACTAGAGGGAATAAGCGGATCACCGTCCCTACTGATTACGCGACAAGCTTCGCGATAACAAAGGCGTTGCCGACTAGTTGCGCAACAGACGTCGCCGATTTTCTCCTTCACGACGTCATTCTCCAGCACGGTGTACCTTGATAGTTACTTGACAGTTACTGACCGCGGCCGCCCGTTTTTGTTTCGAGTTGTGGACGACCTCCTCCGCTGTTGTGCCACGAGCACAAGCTGTCCACCACCTACCACCCACAAACGAACGGTCTTACGGAACGTCTCAACCGAACACTCAGAGATGCTGTCGATGTACGTTTCCAACGTTCACCGTGACTGGGACGCCAAGCTGGCCTACATGAGATTCGGGTATAACTCGTCCCGACATGACACCGCAGGATATTCACCCTTTTATCTTTGGTATGGTCGCGACTCCACACTGCCGTTTGACACCATCCTCCCTTCTGTGCCCCGCGTTGCTACTGAATACGCTCGCGAAGTCATTGATCGCGCTCACATGGCGCGTCAAGTCGCCCGGTCTCGCTTATTAGCCTCGCAGCATCTGCAAAAAGAGCGTTACAACCGGTGCCATCGCGATGTTCAGTTCGCCCCAGGCGCTTGGGTGCTGCTTTGGTCACCATGTTGTCGAGTCGGCCTCTCCTAGGAGCTTCTCTCTCCCCACACAGGGCCTTATGAAGTCCTACGTCAAGTTAACGACGTCAATTACGAGATCGCGCCGTTACAGTTTGATCCATCTTCAAGTCCGCCACCTGTTGACGTCGTCCACGTTTCGCGGCTGAAGCCATACTTCGCTCGCAGTTCTTCGCCTACCATGCGCCGAGACGGCGCTTTACCACCCGGGGGGTCCTGTTACGGAAGGATGAACGAAGAGAGGAAGGAGAAGATCGCGAGACGCTGGCTGCTGCGGGTTGTTGGTGGTCAGCCGTTTTAACTACTAAGACTCATTTTGTATATATATTGTAAATATAATCTTCTACACTCCCAACATCCCCGCAACAATATGCTTCAACCCGTTTTGATCTTCTAGATAATTGCCGTTGTATTCGTACCGTAGTGTTTTCTGCTGCAAAACGCAGAGAAAGCACACCACAGAAAAAACGAAACACACATGGTGACAATTGTTGGCACTGTGCCGAGCTTGTTGCTTTTCTGCTTAGTTAAGGAAATGCTTTATTAATGTTAGATTTGATGGCTTCGCTTTTATTTATTGCCCTTGCGAAAAGCTGGGAAGTGCATTGCAAGGCCACGGAGCAAGAGGTACAAGCAACCACGAACGCGATCGAGAAACATAACGGCATCAACCACGGAGTTTTCTCCTTCTTCATCACAATTTGAAGGCTCCCATAGGCGCGCCTGTAAGTACTGGGTAGGTGCCTGGATGCCTCGATGCATCCTCCCTCCACCGGGGAAAGGGAACGCAGCGAGGAAGAGGAACGCGTCGGGGCACCTTAGTAGGTGCTGTTCAGTAGCGCCACCTATCGATAAGTGATTTTACCACGATCAATGAGCGAGTTCAGCGCCGCTCAATGGACGGCGCTTTCGTAGGCGAATATATATATACCGTGAATTCGGAGGTGCGAGATAAAATAGAAGACAGCGCTGGTCATTCGTACCGAGCAAGCTTAAGCTGGACCTTGATCAGGTTTTCCCATGTCTATTGAAAAAGAAAAGGCGGACGTTATTTCCTTAGGCAATCACTGAACAAATTCCCATTTGCTGCGTTAAAGGAACAACCGAAGTTAGAGGTTCTCACAGGAGAAGAGTATTGCGGGTAAGAAAGAATCTTGTGAGAGTTGAGAAAAAGAAGAAAGAAGATCAAGACAATAAGTTCACAACTCCGTAACTCCAAAAGAGAAGCAGATATTGCAGTGTATGCTGCATCTGTTAATGCGATGATGTCTTGTTTGTCTGCTAGGGCATTTTTTAAAAGCATCGGCACTGAATGAAAAACCATTGTCATTGCAGTAACCTTCTTCGTGCTTGTTCGGAGGGATCCTCTTTGTATCTTTTCTTTTACAAATATTTTTGCCCTTTCCCTGTGCAGAATAGACAGAATAGACAACCGGAGAGTTAAGCTGGTTAACCTATCTGGTTTGTGTTTTATTTTCTCTCTCTCTCCATTAATTCACTGAATATTAACGTGGCCTAACGTGGCATAAAAACGAACGAAATACAGCACTTTGTCCCCTTCAGGGCATGTCAAGTACAATCCACAAAACTGTGATATCTTTAGTGTTGCATAATAAGGGGGTTCGTGAATATAAATAATGGATTAGGTAATTAATATTGTAATTTATTTATATCGGGAACTTCTGCAAGAACTTACTTGGGTCAGTTGCAACACAAAAACTGCACAATATACGTATATACGCTTTAAATAAAAACATGTGCACGCTAACGGATTTGTTTTTACGTACCTGAGTGTTTACAGAGTGTCCAAACTATCATGCATCAAGATTTTAAAAAATAGGCAAATTCCACGTAGCCAGACAGAACCAAGGTAATGGTGTTTGCCGTTGAACGGAGATACTCCGATTATTTTTGCAAATCGTCTAATTACATAATTAGTGTTCTATAATAAATCAGCTTCTCAAATATATAGTTAGATGAAAAGTGTCAATGAGAAAATTGTCGAGCAACATGAGAAACTGCCGTACAACTTTCTGTTGCTCAATACGTGCTACGTAAAAGTGTTTCTGCGAGCGTGAGAGAAGCCCGCGAATGCACGCAAAGTGCCTCGACGGGCCAGTCACGCGGCAATTTAGCCGTGTATTCGGAGCTTCTTTCACGCTCGGAAAACACTTTTATGTAGCCCGTATGTAGCAACAGAAAACTGTATCGGGAGTTTCTCATGTTTGCTCTATGATTTTCTCATTTTCACTTTTCATCTGTCATGTCACACATACATATAGCCTAGATTCATAGTATCCGGCGCAGAAATAGTTTTAAGAATAGAAGCACGTAGGAAAAATAACAGAACTTTATTAACGTTTCGGCCGGACTCCGGCCGAAATATACATATGTATATATAAGGGCTTCAAGCATGACGTCTCAGCATATTCAACGTTCGCGGCTTCAGCCAATATTCATAAAAAAGTTGCGATTGAACTGAATTATGTTCTCTTCAGTCACAAAACATTTGGCTTCGATATCTTACATGGCAGATTCCAATAATCAGTACGGCAATTTAGTCAGAGTCATTCTGAGCTCATTAATCGTTCAACTGGTACATTGTTATTTAATGCATCAGTTCAACTGTATTGAAAGTAGTGTTTAGGTCCAACGGAAGCACACGAATATACACAAATATAGGTTAGCTGCTATTAGCGCGCTTTTCTAAGTGATAATTCTCAGCGCTTTCTTCTGTAAACCAGATATTATTGACAAATGTCTCCTTCAGTCATGAATTATGTTCGACGGTCGATAAATGTGTGCAATTTACATAATACTATGCCAAGGTGCTTTTCGACTCCATCGAAAGCTAGTCAAGGTGGTAGAATGACTCTTTCTGCGTTCTATATTATAGGGCATCATAATTAAAAGAGTAATTAAATATTTAATTATTGTAAACTCAGTCATGCTATGTTTATTCTAAATAGAATTAAATCAGCCTCTCGAAAATCACGCACAAGCCAATTATTGGATGCAAGCATTACTAAAAATGAAAAAAAAAATCACAATTGCTACCAATCCGCCCTACGGCAAAGATGTTGCATGCAGAATGGCAGCTCCCTCTACCAAAGCGGTCCTCTGTAGCGATGCATTTCACTCAGGACTAAAATGGAGGCACTTTCTGTGCGCAGAATGTTCGATTTGCCCGAAGCCGCCTTTCCGACTGAGTGCATGTGCTAGTGTTTTTAACGCTACGGTTCATCTTCGGGTCCTTAAAACCTAGGCAATTGCCAAGTGTCAATTCCAACTTACTGGATTTCATGGATTGCAGATGCATATGCTAAGCTTGTCACGTGTCTGTAGTTGACAGAGAAGGTCTAAATGGCCTCATCAAGCAGCAAGGCGATATTCTGCGATCGGCCGAAAGCCGAGAAAGCGCCGAAAGAAAAAGTATAAGCACAGTTTGCTATTGCTGCACATTTGAATGTGTCAGGAAACTCGTTATATTTTTAGTGAAATAAATGATCACGTTTCTGTTTGTGCACGCTCACACGATTTTCCTTGTAGATAACATCTCAGGAAAGATATTGTACTAATTACCTGCACATTACAGGCACAACTGAAGGATTATACCCGCTCAGATGTTTTTTTTTTTTTTTCCTTGGTCTTCTTTCGTGCCACCGTCTCACAGAAATGGCAAAAATAAGTCGCGTACATGAATGTGTACGCAGTGACTGGAGGAGATAGCTTATATGTGCGTTGCACAAAGATGTTGCGCAGTGCTTAATTCGAGTGACACTGTATAAACTCGACCTTTGTCTCACCTGTACGTACAATGATCACATATTTCCTTGCCCCCCAACGTTTCTTTTCTTTATTCCCGCCCTCCTCCTCCTAGGGCGTTTTTGTCCCCGATCCCCTTCCCTCTGCAGAGTAGCGTGTAGGCACTTACATACATGCCGGTAAAATTATAATTCCATTAAAGAGCTTTCTCTCTCTCTTTGTCGAAGTAGAGTGCGTAAAATAGCTGTACCAAAACATCCACGCACCTTCAGTAAAATGCGACATCCATGCACCGATTTGGAGGATATCCTGCTAGCGTGTGGTTATCAGTGCACGTGTGAGTAGAATATGATCCTAACATATTTAATCGATGCTGCACGATGCAGTTGTTTATGCTGTAGATTGGAACACAAATTGCCATAGTTTACCTTTTTTTTATTTTTAAGAGTGAAAAACAACATATGTCGATTAACATATTTGTTAACTTATTCTTTATAATCCATGAAAGTACGCTGTTCGATTTGTCATTGACAATGGTTTTTAGCTCTGTAATGTTATCGCCAACAAATACTAATATTGAGTTGCCTGCATGCATTCAGAGCTCTTGCATATGAAGGAAAATTGTTAGCGTATAGTATGAACAAGAGAGATCCAGTAACTGAACACTGCGGAGGTGCCCCTGTTGTGCATATTGCCAGCAAACCCCTTTAATCACTGATATGTTCTTTTTTTTTTTGGCCCAAAGCTCACGCAGTCATTTAGAGATTTATGTGCCTATACTTCAAAGGACACCACTCCTCTTTAAAAAAAAACCATGTAATAGAAAGCGCACACCTGAACTAAAAATAGCATGCGTGCTCTGAGCTTCACCGCGCTTAGACATTCGCTAAATGAAAAAAAAAAAAAGAAAACGACCCCAATGTACGACGCATTTGCCATACAATCAGCTTTGCTCCTGAACTTCTTAAGCCTTACTGTTTAGCATATTTTCCCACCCTGCTTCGGAATAATTCGATTTTCTTACCCCTGCCTATGATGTGCAGCATGTCAGCGGCAGAGCGTGCACCGGCTGGTATCCCTGCCAATTGTGTGAAGAGGTTCTTTTTGTCTCTCTTTCAATAACGGTTGGCAGCAGTGCCCCGTTGTTGTGCCCTCCATTCCCAGTGGGTGGTCTGTCGCCTTACGTGAAAGGAGGAGAGCGCCTGGATAAGGGCCTGTTACCTGACTTTGCCCAATTGCTTCGCGTCCCCGAAGGACTCTCTCGTTGTCTGCGTACTTTTCACATTCACTCTTCACATTCATGTCGTAAGCACAGCGTTGCACAGATGTCGTGTTCAGTGGGCGTGGTGTACCATGAACTTTCGTTTCTATTGTCAAGCGACACAGCTCCACCAATGTATGACAGTATTTTCGAGCAAGTGGGAGTTCCCGACGTGCTCCGAAATAACCGGAGACGGTCGGTAATTGCACCCGGCACCTCGTGTTGGAGGTGTTATTCGCGATACGTTGCCGTCGCGTGTCCCCCAATGAGGACGTTCATATACCGCACATAACGTGACATAGACGGTTCCATTAACTTGCGTAAGCACCGAAAACGGCGCACAAAATATTTGTGGTTGAGCAAATGTCGTGAGTACGTAATGCTATCAGTACGATAAATAGGAGCGCAGATTTCTGGGCTAGTTGTTTCGTTGCATCAATTGAAGTCATAGCGCTGGATTGACGCGGACAAGAAAGACGACAGGACGAGCGCACGTCCTGTCGTCTTTCTTGTCTCTCTCAATCCAGCGCTATGACTTCAATTGATAAGATATATGTTTCGGTTAGTTGCGGCCATTCTGATTAGAAAAGATTAGTTATTAATAATATACTACGCAGACTTGCCGGTACTACATGGGGTGGGTCAGCGTCATCAATGCTGCAAGTTCATAATGCTCTCGTAAGACAAAATATATCCTATTCCGGCCCCATTTCACATGGCCTTTCCAGTATCTCAGAAGAACGACTCTAGAGGCTACCAGCAAGGAGTCTTCGAATGGGTTTGGGTAACCTCCAGTGCTATTGTCATTTTAGAGACACCGCGGCTTCTCTTCCCCGTTATGCGAACTGCTGGGTAGTGCAGGTATGTGGTACGCCTAATTACTCAACATGACACACATCCTGTTGCATCAAAATTATTAAAGAGGGACAAATGTACTATTCACAAAATTGTGCAATAAAATATTAATATATTACCGACTCATGAGTATTGGAAGATAGATACCACGTATCTAGCATTAGTACCTACGGTTCCAATTATCAAATTATTTGTTCAAGGAATCATTAAAAAGGAAACGAGATACGTTCGTGGTCGCTGCTCAAGAAATAGTGCTATTTTAGATATGTACGTGGGAGCCTGGATGCGCTCATGTACACACAGATGGCTCCACTTTGCCTGATTCATCTGCATCTGCGTGGGGGGCTATCGGGGCGTAGAACTGGGAAAGCGTAGGGGGGGAGGGGTGGCGTGTGTGAGCCGACGGTGGCGACTCAGTCTTGTGTGCGCAAGGGAGAAAAGCGGGGAGGAAGCACGTCATTTTCCGTCACGCGCAATGCATCGAGCGGGAATGGAGGGAGGGAGCGGGGGGGGGGGGGCGGGCCTTGGGATTCCGTGATCTGGGAATCAGTGACTGCGCGACATGTTTATTTGCCTTGTTTGACGCATCCTATACAGTGACTTTTCGATATGTAGATTTATTGGATACTCATACGTATATTTAAATATCTTGTTGCGAGGTTTTGCGTGCGTACACGTGCAATGAACTTTGTTTTCAGTGACATTTTTTTGCCCCTTATCAGGCTGTAGCTTCGCATTTGTATATTCCATTGTATCTTCGTATTGCTAGTGGATATTTTGCAGAACTCCTGATTTTTATATGTGCGCTCTGCTGCGACTATAATTTCGGTGGAATTACTAACGGTACACGACCAGTGGCAGCGGCTCCTGCACATCACATTGGAAGGAAGGACAGCGTCATTGAGATTTCTTCCTGGCCGTTGCCTATGAACAAAAATGTAAACAATGTTCTTCAAGGAGAAAGTTGCATTCAAATATTTGTCCTCAACTTGTTCATTTCACGGCCTTTACATTTTTCATATCAGTGGCAGGCACTGCTTTGCTGGTTTCAAACTGATACAGTTCTAAAGTTCGTGTGACATTTTCTTTACTTAATAAATCGACAAAAGACATGGAAGCATTGATATCAGTTATTTCGGGCACAATTTTTGGGATATACGAGTGTATCTTTGATGAATATATACATATTTTACTTGTCTTGACAGTGCTAACGTTCAAGAATTCGTTTGCAGACTCTTTGGCAATGGCAATGCGGTTATTATTCATGTATTTGATCCCTATACAAATTCTATAAGGAGAAGGCCGAGCAGCAACGTGAGCCCCGCAACCCCGAACGAAATTTCTGGCTACGCCACTGGCCCTCACTTAGGTATACGAATATCCCGAACAGCGTCTTCGACTAGAGCTGAATTGATTGTTATCCTGTCCGCAGTTGAGTTCATAACATCTACACAAGAGCCACAAAAATGGGTTATTTTCAGTGACTCGCAGACAGCCCTATAGCGTCTATTAGCAACTTAAACGCACCACCTGTAAACGCACCGCTAAAGTATCAAACCTTAAAAGAACTCACTAAAGCTAATGATGTGCACCATAGAGTCGTGGTTTAGTGGATACCAGGACACGGTAACACACCCGGATATAGTGCAGCAGCAGCGTGACAGGCACATCAAGAGAGAACGACCCCCCCCCCCCCCGCGGTCCCCATAACTACCGCTGAAATACATTGTATTTTAAGATACATATCTACAGGAAATATCAAAAGAGCGTGGTTCGATGAAACTGATAAGATTTAAAGATATTGAGAATATTGATCCCCTTGTTGAATTTCACATACCGATAGAGTTCGACAGGCATCTCTAAACAGTTACTGACCTCCCGAGACTGGGTATCCGTACACAAAAAATTTTTTACATCGTATGGACCAAGCGGAAAGCCCTCACTGCGAATCTGGAAGCTCAGATGAATATGTACGTCTGCTTTTAAAATGCAACAAATACTATGACCAGATAAACCCATTGGCGGCAAAACTTATGAGACTAGATCGAAGGCCAATGATCCGAAAGAAGCTGTTTGGACGGTAGCCAAGAAATAGGCATCAAATCATGCGCTCACTGCTCTTAAAGAGTTTTTAGTGGTCACTGATATTCCGGAGAAATACTGAGTTTCACCGGGTGAAAACACTCACTGCACGTACGCGTATTGTAGTTATGTATATTGTATGCATTTTTCTCTCATGTGACATTTTGACTACCTGTACTGCAATTGTAGCATTTCCAACATTTATAGAGGATAATTTTACTATTCAATTTATCTCTAATGTCATTTGCGTACTTGTACTGTGTCCGCGGTGTTCCTGATGCTCAACATGAGTCAATTTATAATGTGTCATTTTGTAATGTACATTTTTCAAAACCTTTGTGTATCGAATATTATGTGACATTTGTGATATATGATGCATGTCACCCAAGCGAAAAGTAGTAGCTGGTATTATATTTCGGGGTCAATATCTCCTTGAGTGCTCATACAAATAATAACAAAGACAAAGATTGACGCGCTGTTTCTGTAGCCTATGTGCTGCGTATATAAAATGTCTAGATATTTCTGCGCATTATCGATACCGCTGCTACTGCCGGCGACCTCGTGTACCTGTCTGCAAAAGTGCAAGGCTCCACTGCAACTGGCACACTTATACGAGGCAAAGCGTCAGTAACTTACTCGCAGCGCTGGCGAGGGTCCTTGAAACACAGGTTGCGCGATATGTAATTTCGTGCGAGGTGCATAAAAATAAAACCTTCACTACTTATTTACTGGACGCCTGCTTCGTGGGACCGAGAAACCTTGATCTAGGGGCACAATATATTATTGCTCACACCGTACGCTTCAGTTTCACTAGAAGCGTGCAGCGTCTGGGAAGCTATACGGCTGACACTAATTGAAGGCCAAATTCACCAACCTTTCCACGCGCAACAGCGGCCGACGATTGGCTGTTGACCTATCGATCGTATCGCGATTGGACGGTGCCCGTGCGCCTTCCGACTTTGAACATTTGCAAAGGTCGAGCATATTTGAAAATACGAAAACTGATTGACCGACCTAACCTGTAAATTCCGCACTGCGGCGTGGTTCAAGTCACGGGAAGTACAGATGCCCCAAGGCCAGCTGTGTCGGCTACTCGTCCATGTATGCCCTCCCGCCGAAGCGGTAAAACAGCCGAGGATAACTTGACAAACCCGCGGGCTTCCACGCGAGTTCAAGTACGCCGCGTGCAGAGCTCGCGTTTAGCGTGGTGTGCGAGAATGCGCCTAGTGTAACTCAAAGACAAACAAGAGAGGAGGAGCAAGCTGCCGACGTTTCGGGCGAGCCACACCCCGGTGGTCAGTGCTGGGAATAAACGTCCAGCCCGCTGACCCCAACCACACTTTCCACTGGCACGTCAACGGTGCGTGCATGTAAGTTCCCGCCGTCGCCTCGGATGCTCCTCTCCTGGCCAGCGGCGGAGACCAGCGCTCCGCTCACCTTCGTGCCGAACGCGTGACGTCAGCACGAAGGCCAAGCCTCCCGGTTTTGCCTCGGATACATTGCGTGCTTTCTCATTGGCGCCGGTTGTATGTACGCCTTTGGTCTATACTCGTTTCGTTTTTGGCGCACTTATTATCGGCGCTGGGACGAAGCCAAAAAAGTGTTGAAACGATTCCGCCACCCCTTCCCCTCGTCTCAACCGTCGAAGTCGCGTGCGCGCTAGTTTTCATTATTCTTGTTTGATTATTTTCGCTTGTTTGATTTGTCGCGTGGCCACAGCGCGAACGGCGGTCCGGGTCGTCGAGCGGCCGGCGAGCAGCCGTTCTACGAAGCTCCGTCGAACTCCGCCGTGGAGACTGCGGGACAGGGCGCGCGTCTCCGGTTAGGACGGGATCAGCCACCGCGGTGTCTTTGTCGCTCCTTCTCGTGCGTGATCGCGATGGTTTCCGGTGATTTGCTTCCTGCGACGGCGTCCTACCGACTCTCCGACACCTGTACGACCGACGGTTCCTTGTGTGGCATTTTCCGTGGCATTGAAAGAACCAGCTACACGAATGGTTCGTATACAGCTGCCTTGTCTATTTCGAAAATTGTGTTTAGTGAGTTGTTACCGATTCTGGGCAAACGATCACGCAACTTGCTTTCATTCTGCACCTCGACGAAGAGGTGCCTGCCCCCGTCTGGTCCTCCGCTGAATGAAAACTACCAATTTTTTTCCTACTTTCTTTTTCAAGCTCTCTCATATGTATGACATCATGCACGTAATTCAAAATTTAGTTCTTTTTAACTTTTGCCATGTTGATAGGCATTATTCTTTTTTAGTAATTTTCATCGCTCATAGCACCTCAATGCATAAGTGAAATGGAGAAACAAAAGCACGTGCTTCCAACATCTGCATCCGATTCCCTAGCTAAATATAACTTTGTCGACTTTGTCAGTATACCTCAAATGTGTTCTGTTTTCCTGCAGAGGTTTTGTTCGAGATTATTAACTGAGACTTTCTCGAGTGTCCTGTTGCCTGAGTAGCCGTGCTACCATATTCGCATCTTTCCTTTTTTCTGAAGTGAGCGCATGTACATGCGCGCATTTGTCATTTTTGCTCGGGGATTTGCAAATGTGTGCGAAAATACATGCGAGAGTGCCATTTTCTCTGACCCGCCATGGTTGTTTAGTGGCTTTGGTGCTGCGCTGCTAAACACGAGGTCGTGGGATCGAATCCTGGCCATGGCGGCCGCATTTAGATGAGGGCGAAATGCAAAAAAACACACACGCACACACAAACACACACGCACACAAACACACACGCACACACACACACACACACACACACACACACACACACACACACACACGCACACACACACACGCACACGCACGCACACACACGCACACGCACGCACACACACGCACACGCACGCACACACACGCACACGCACGCACACACACGCACACACGCACACACACGCACACACGCACACACGCACACACACACACACACACACACACACACACACACACACCAGTGTACTTAGGTTTAGGTGCCTGTTAAAGAACAAGGTGGTCAAAATTGATCCAGAGTCCCCCACTACGCCGTGCCTCATAATCAGATCGTGGTTTTGGCACGCAAAACCCTATGATGTAATTTATTTAATTTTCTCCGACCACGGCAGCCGAGATTGCTAATAGAACTCCAGCTTCAAAATGAATCCCAGGAAAAAGATGAGCCAAGCTGCATTTGTTTTTATAGGTACTCCTTTTTGAAGAGCAACGCTCCCCTGACCGTTACAAGTTATTGATAAAGGATGAGAAAAGTGTGCTTCTTAAATGACTATCGCATCAAGGAGCTGCGTGCATGCTTTTTTTTTTCATGACGGCAGAGTTTTTCGGAAGTACTATATTTTTCTCTCTCTAGTTTTCGTTCGCTCTTTTCGCTTTCTCCAATGTGCCATGCGATGTGAAAAATAGGTGATCCTATAACTATGGTAGAGATTATCCCAAAATAATAGCGGATACAAAGAACAAAGTGGGCTACGGCGACCAACTAGCCCAATAGTCATTCCTCCTGAAGGTGACCCTATTTCAGGAAAGCTTTGCTTAGCTTGGTCACGTGGCCGTGCAGGACAGTCGGGTGTCGTCCGAAGGGCAGTTCGCATTCTAATGAGTTGACGTTCTTTCACGTATTTTATCACCTTGGAATATTCTCTCAGCAACCAAATAAAGTTGAAGCTCAGAGTCTAGACACTCGTTTGATACAGGGTGACTATTATAAACCGCGTAGGATCGTTGAGTGTTTCTGTATATATAAAGGCTTCGTCGAAGTGAACTTCTGCTCTTCTTTTCCAGCCATTAATTTATTTTCGCTGTTTATCACCAAATAGGTTTCACTGCTGTCTTCGACGCCGAATCCCTTGGCACTTTTTCTGTTTTTGTTACGCTGAAAACTTAGCTCGAAGCAGTCGCGAAATCAGTCAACCGGTTTTGTTTGTTTGTTTATCTATTATTATTATTATTATTATTATTATTATTATTATTTCTTGCTGCCTGTGGTCACTTCTTTTGAATTTCATTTGACTATTTCGGTTCATGCAGGCAGGAAGACGCAGATGCTCTACTGCTTCTGACAAGTTAGGGATATGATCACGTGACAGTGTTTTCCACTGAGCTACAATGGCACGCACGTGCCACTGCCGCGATTCTCCAGTTCATTGTTCATGACTTCATCACTTTACATCGCGCAAAACTTCGCCAAAGATGTGGAGGACTAAATCGCTTCTTACATAAGTCACTTTCATGAGATGGCTAATCTTGAAGTTATATTAGACATCACGCAATTAAGCAGTTTCTTTACTGGTGGAACAGAAGTCTCACATAAACGTTGAAAATATTAGCGAAAAAGAAAAAGAAAGTGTAGTGAGGAAGAGTGGATAAACACAAGCGCCTTTCTTTGTGGAACCCTGCTTTGACTGCGTCTGTTTTAAGCGCTAAACCCTGCAACAGTAATGCAAAACTAGTCCAATGGTTCGCCCTCCTTGAGCGCTCAGCGATGATTCTCTTTTGGTACACACTGTAGTGCAGCACGTGGCCGGCCTCTACAGCGGCGCAGTGTCGAGGCATCCTGGCGTCGACACGGTTATGGATTGGGCCTCTTTTGAAGTCAGAGAGGCGAAGAGCAAAATTGGCTTTTTAAAAAAATCTGAGGAACATGGATCAAAATAAATGAGCGGCGAAAGTGCCAAGTATCTGTGCCCGAAAAGCGTGGACACAGAATGGAGGAAGAGGTCAAGAAAGTTGGCAACTAAGTACAGGATAATTTGAAAGTGTTAGTAGACAACCGGGAGTACTCAGAAAGAAGGAGAGAGAAACAGAGAGAGCGAATTGGATGCGAAGAATGAAAACGAAATAGACCATGGAGTTTGCGTTGAAGCGCCACTTCGCTCGGTGCTGCTGCCGCGATTCCTCACCCCAGCGTTTTCACAGCGCTTGTCCGCGGTCATCGAGTGTGAAGTGTTCAAGTCTGCCTGTTCGTGCTGACACCATGCTAGTTAATTTAGTGAGTAAGCGAATGTTTACAAGGGGGTGTTCTACTCCGGCGGCTGCTCCGCGCGAGCCCTGTCTTGAATACGATCTGCGATGCGGACAGTGTAGGGGCTTAGGCGCACCGAAGGCCGATAGCGTCGTGTGCGCTGTAGCACACATACGCTTGCGCGTCCCCCACGTTCACGAAGTGAAACGTCATTTTAACATTTTTTGTTTCACGTAGCCTTACCGCCTTGAATCCTTGTTGAGTGCCTTTTTTCCTCTAGCCTACGTGTGAAGCTCCTGCATCCACTGGTCAATAGCAGCTCTGGCCCTTTGACATAGTTCGTATTTTGTAATCTATGTCATGAACTGTCCTTGAGTTTCCTGCTGCAAGAAACAGTCGCCATATCTTTCTTCGCACGTTACCTAAGCATTTCGGAGTGTGTGCTATATTACGCAACTTCGCAAATACGATAGCGTGCCCGTCAAGATGTCATATTTTGAAAGACTCCAGAAATGCATACACTGAGGTAGTGAAAGAGACGAGGAAAAAGAAAGAAAAATGGGAAACGTTCTTACAAAGTTTAAAAAAAGGTCATTCATATTTTCACCATCTCAAGAGAAAAAGAAATTCGTTTTACATGAAGGCTACGTAACCAAGTACGGTGTAATATAGAATCACTGGTATATTCTATGAGTTATGCAATTGCTCTTCTGTGGTTAGGGGACGCAGTCAACTTGGCGCAGGCGTACTTACCATGCGGGAGGGGTTAAGGGGGCACTGCCCCTCCTCCTTTTCACTGTCACAAGTCACAACCTGCATCATTGGCTGCACACTGGAGAATCCAAGAAAGCAGCTTATTTAACAATAGCGGCCACGTAAGGAGTGCCTTTATTTTATTACGTGTGTCTTTATTACGTTCGTCAAGCACCGCCTAGCTCGCAGAAAACGTCTATCAATGCGCTCGAACCAACCGCGCAGTTGCATCAGACAGAAGTACTGCCGTGCTGCACGCACCAACCAGGGCATGCAACGTGCCATCGCACCTGCCGCTTTCGAATCGTGCGCTCTGTGAAAAAAAGGGCGCACTGCTTGTTTAGAGCGGATCTGGCAAGAGTATCAAGTGCTGAAGAGCGGCGACAAACACGCAAGGCGGAAGCTTGGCGTGCGGCCTACGATATCGGTGTCACGTACGCAGACCTTGCCGGACATGGTTTCGCCTGGCCTTGCGCTTATTGCACAATAGCCTTCAGATACATCACCAGCATCTACTCCAGAGCGCACGATGTGGGGCGTATTTTAGTATTGAAGCAAACGACTCTTTGATGTCACGAACGTCCACGATACATAATTATATTTATTATAATTAATTTTCTAATCATTATTCATCTATTTATTTATTTACTCTGTTGGGGGCGAGCTACACCACTTGAAAAGCTGGCGCCACCGCCGGCATGACATGGTATGAGGGATCACGTGGATACAGCGGCCACGTCCTCAAAGCACTGATAGATAGTGGCTACCTTTGAAGGCGTTGTTGTAATCGTACCGCTGGCACGAGTTGTTGGGGTCTCGGTGCTGACGCCCGTTATTGCCAATGGGTCGCAAGCCCCAAGGGTAGCGTTGGCCTGGCGGCCTGGGGCACTGGAAGCATCCGAAGGTCCCGGCAAAGCATGAGAAGACTGGTAACAGAACAACTTGTTTATTCTAACATAGCAAAAGAGCGGCCGGTCAGGTCGACCGAAGTGGAGAGACGGGAGAGCACGTAACTCAACAGTACAAATCGGAGCCTCTGCTCTGGCGTCCGGGGGCAGCTGCTCTTATACCCTCGGCGTTGTGGTCCAAAAGGGAAGGAGGGAAGGTCACGGGATGAAGGTCACGGGACGGCGCAGCAGGGGCCCACGACGGCGCGAGCGGTTGAGCCGAGAGACCTCCAGGCCCCACCTTCGGGGAACTCCGCTCCCCGGCTGCCGCGCTTTGACAAGCGAGGGCACACACACACACACGCACACACGAAGACACGTGGCACTGAAACACGCCTGGACACGCTTGGCGGGTAGGCGTCGCGGCGGCGTCGGACGGGCCAAAATGTCCGCCGCTTTGAACAAAGCCCCGGCGTCCGTTGCATCCGCGCCGGCATTACCGCGCGTTGTAGGCGAAACGTAACAGACCGCCCCACCGGGGGAAGGAGATCCCGAAGGTCAGGGGACTGCATCCGCTGTCCGGAGGGATGTCGCTCGATGATGCTCATAACCGAAGTTGGGCGTCCCTGGGCGTTTCTTGAGCGCAGCGCACAGAGAAGGCCTCGTTCTCACGTTCAGGTGCACACAGGACACCGCAAAGTGACTTCGGGAGAGGTGACATTTTTGTTCTCGTTTCCGGCAAGCGTTAGAACCACGCCTGAAAGTCAACCGCTCAGTCAGCAAGCACGGCACAACCCTCACTAAGCCCTGCCAGGCTCTTTCCCCTTTTATACTGCTGCCTAGTTCCTTACAGTAGTTTAGCAGCACTCAGAACGCGTCCACAAATCGGAAAATTGCACTAGAAAGCACCTCATCACTTTGAAACACTATACAAAAGCAATAAGTTAAAAATCCTGCCTCAGGAAGAAAAACATCAGTAACAAGCAATTTTGAGGCTGATTCTCACGTTAGGGGCTTCGACTTAAGCCATCGGCGTTACCGTTGAGACTCCCCTTTTTGTAACGCACCTCAAAGGAATATTGTTGCAAAGCGAGGCTCCAGCGCAGGAGGCGGCCATTTTTGGGAGAGATGGTCTGCAGCCATTGGAGAGGGCAGTGATCCGTTTCAATGATAAACCTCGAGCCAGCTAGGTAACATGACAATTTCTGAACGGCCCACACGATACACGCACACTCTTTCTCGGTGGCGCTATACGCCTGCTCACGACTCGTCAGCTTACGACTAGCATACAGGACGGGGTGTTCTACTTCTCCATTTTCCCGTTGGCACAGTACAACGCCCATACCTCGCTCACTAGCATCACACTGAACAACGAACCCTTTTGTGTAGTCGGGCGATCGTAGCACAGGCTGGCTTGTTAGGGCGCTCTTTAGGGCGCTAAAAGCTCTTTCCTTCGTCTCATCCCAGACGACTGTTTGCGGCTCTGTCTTTCTTAGAGCATCCGTTAGGGGAGACGCGATATCAGAGTACCTGGGGATGTACCTCTGATAGTAGCCGGCGACACCTAAGAACGACCGAATATCGGTCTTCGTACGCGGTTGCGGGAAGTCTCGCACAGCGGCCACCTTTATTTCAGAGGGGCGGCGACGACCCCGACCAATCACGTGTCCGAGGTAGACAACCTCGGCCTGTGCTAACTGGCACTTGGGAGCCTTGACTGTCAAGCCCGCATCGCGCAGGCGGGTTAGCACTGCCCGCAAGTGCGCCATATGTTCCGGCCAGGATGCGGAGAATATCGCTACGTCGTCTAGATACGGTAAAGCGAATTCTTGCTGTCCCCGCAACACTTTATCCATGAGGCTTGAAAAGCAGTATGGCGCGTTCTTCAAACCAAAACTCAAAACTTTAGGACGGAATGTCCCCATTGGTGAAATGAACGCCGCATACCTACTAGCCTCTTCTGTAAGTGGAACCTGCCAATAACCCCTGACAAGATCTAGGGTGGAAATAAACTGAGCGCTACTCACTCTCTCAAGGCGCTCCTCGATGTTAGGGATCGGATAAATTTGATCCTTAGTGATGGAATTAAGCCTGCGGTAGTCGACGCAAGGACGAGGTTCCTTGCCCGGTACCTCAACTAAAATCAAAGGGGAGGTATAATCACTCTCACCCGCTTCAATAACACCGAGCTGTAGCATTTTCTTTACCTCAGCCTCCATAATATCGCTCTGGCGGGGTGACACCCGGTACGCCTTGGATCGTACTGGCTCTGGGGAGGTAAGTTCTATGTCATGAGTAAGGACAGAAGTCCTACCAGGCCTCTCAGAGAACAGACCTTGAAACTCTTGTAAGAGCTGGTGTAGTTCTGTTTTCTGCTCAGGCGACAGCGATGCTTTACTTATTAAGTCACTAATGACTTGATCGGTGTCTTTCCTGTTCGTCACTGAGCCTAGTCCCGGAAGCTCGACCGGAAGCTCTTCTAACTTTCCCGCATCGGGAATTTCCTCTCCAGTATCTGGTGCCTTTAACGCTACAGGCTCAATTTTATCCCGTTCGGGCGTGCTCTGAATACCAGCTTGCTGCGCCTCTGACCCTTTTTCATCGTTCAACAACGTCGGTCCCGCATCTACCGCCTTTGCAGCGAGCTCCCGAACCTTCGATCTGGTTAAGGCCTGAACGCTAGCCTCACCAAACAAAAGCCCCTTCTCGCGCAGGAGGTGATCGGACCTGTTTGAAAATAAGTACGGGTACTGGGGGGGCAGCATAGATGACACTGCGGCCTCCGTCTCAAGTGCTCCGAAAGGTCCTTCAATAAGCACTTTTGCTACCGGCAGACACACGCTATGAGCTTCCACTGCTTGCTTGATCCATGCGCACTCGCCCGTGAACATATCGGGCTCTACGTAAGAGGGGTGAACTACATCCATTGTAGCTGCGGAATCGCGAAGCACTCGGCACTCTTTCCCGTTCACGAGGAGGTCTCGCATGTAAGGCTCGAGAAGCTTGATGTTCTCGTCAGTGCTGCCTAATGAAAAAAACACGACTTTTGGTTTTGTTTCTGGGCACTGCGCCGAAAAGTGACCCGGCTTCTGGCACGTATAACAAACGCGCGCTTGCCTCATCTCGAACCGCTTTCTGCGTTCGGCTTCGGTTGCCGCCGTCTCCTTACGTTCGGTCGGACTGCTTTCACTCGCATCCGCACTACGTGTGTCCCCCTTTGCTCTCATGGGCGTGAACTTTGGCCTCTCAAACTTGGAGCCAAATTCACCCTTTTGACCGTCCTTAGCTCCACGAGCCCGACGCGTCACAAACTCCTCGGCTAACTCAGCGGCTCTAGCCACCGTACTAACGTCTGGCCTATCCAAGACCCAGTACCGCACGTTCTCAGGTAACCGACTATAAAACTGTTCTAGCCCGAAACACTGCAGAACTTTCTCGTGGTCACCAAACGCTTTCTCTTCTTTGAGCCACTCCTGCATGTTTGACATAAGCCTGTAGGCAAACTCTGTATATGACTCACTTCTGCCTTTCTCATTTTCCCGGAACTTCCGACGGAACGCCTCCGCTGACAGCCTGTACTTCTTTAGCAGACTCGATTTCACTTTCTCGAAATCCTCTGCCTCCTCTCTCTCCAAGCGAGCGACTACGTCGGCCGCCTCGCCGGGTAGCAAAGTGAGCAAGCGCTGTGGCCACGTTTCCCGAGAGAACCCCTGCTTCTCGCACGTTCGCTCAAAGTTAACCAGGAACAAACCAATGTCCTCTCCAAGCTTAAACGGCCGCATCAGGTCAGTCATTTTGAACAATACTCGTTCTCCTGCACCGTGTGCCTGACTTCCATTACGAGCGCGTTCCATCTCTAACTCGAGACGCTTCATTTCCAACGCGTGTTGACGGTCACGCTCTTCTTTTTCTTTCTCTTTTTGTTCTTTAAGTTCGCGCTCATCTTTCTCTTTCTGTTCTTTTAGTTCACGCTCCTGTCTTTTTGCCGTCTCCCTCTCCTCAATGGTCTCAAGGCATTCCGACAGCTCGTCATCCTCAGCTTCTAACTCAAGAATAGCCCTTAGCAGTTCTGGTTTTCTGAGTTTGTCTGAGACATCCAGACCCAACTCTCTCGCAAGCTCCAGCAATTTCGGTTTGCGCAACGACTTCAAATCCATGGCTGCTCTGAATGCTGCTTTCTCTACTGCCTACTATTGTCTTGCCGCAAACTAACCCGGCAGCAACGACAACCACAATTACCAGCTCTGTTTCTAACACTAACAAAAGCCTGGCAAAACTCAGAAGAAGAAAGTCCCGCACTCACCAAACCTCGCAGCCAAGACTTCAGCGCAGTCGTTCCGCTGCAGGCAACCGGTCATCACACAGGGCTCGTTGCACTGCTCCCGGATGGTCCTTGAGCTGCTCAGCATACAGTCAACCGCATCTCTTCGCTGCTGGCCTCCGTTGTCGCGATCTCACCGCTGGCAACCAGATGTTGTAATCGTACCGCTGGCACGAGTTGTTGGGGTCTCGGTGCTGACGCCCGTTATTGCCAATGGGTCGCAAGCCCCAAGGGTAGCGTTGGCCTGGCGGCCTGGGGCACTGGAAGCATCCGAAGGTCCCGGCAAAGCATGAGAAGACTGGTAACAGAACAACTTGTTTATTCTAACATAGCAAAAGAGCGGCCGGTCAGGTCGACCGAAGTGGAGAGACGGGAGAGCACGTAACTCAACAGTACAAATCGGAGCCTCTGCTCTGGCGTCCGGGGGCAGCTGCTCTTATACCCTCGGCGTTGTGGTCCAAAAGGGAAGGAGGGAAGGTCACGGGATGAAGGTCACGGGACGGCGCAGCAGGGGCCCACGACGGCGCGAGCGGTTGAGCCGAGAGACCTCCAGGCCCCACCTTCGGGGAACTCCGCTCCCCGGCTGCCGCGCTTTGACAAGCGAGGGCACACACACACACACGCACACACGAAGACACGTGGCACTGAAACACGCCTGGACACGCTTGGCGGGTAGGCGTCGCGGCGGCGTCGGACGGGCCAAAATGTCCGCCGCTTTGAACAAAGCCCCGGCGTCCGTTGCATCCGCGCCGGCATTACCGCGCGTTGTAGGCGAAACGTAACAGCGTCCAGCGTGGTAGGCTATATACGGCTCGAGGTCGCAGTGCCGGACGTACGCAACGAAGTTAGGTGTCATCCTTCACATGTACCCACAGGAAAAGAAGCTGCGTGCAGCTTGGATGGCGAAACTTAGGACCGGTGAGCGGCCATCGGCTACAACTCGAGCTTGCAGCAAGCACTTTCGCGAGGAAGACTTATGCGGCGGTGTCGGGGCTTTGATGTTCAGCGAGTAGCAGAAAGCGCGCAGTGAGACGCCCGCCCACGCGCGCTGCCCTGCTAATCTCATGATGATCTGATCTATGAACTTGTTAATGCTAGGTACTGGCACGGCCGCTGGTACTGGCAAGCTTACAGGAATAGAAAGGGAACGGTAAGAAGCACATTAAGGAAAAGGCATGACATATGCTCATGTTTGTGTTGATGGTGGTGCTAAAAACTTTATTTTTGCCCCGCAAGTTTATAGTATAGGCTTCATCCTGTCTAGGCGTCTGCCACGATCCCTTGGGCTCTGGCGGCGTCGTTGGCCCGCTGGACCACCCACAGTTGATCTTCATGGGCTTAGCTGAGCAACATATCGCACCAACGCGCGTGGAGGCCTTCGCTAGAAGCTGTCTCCCCGTTGCTACTCGTCAGTCCATTGCCTTCCCAGAGCACATGCTGGAGTTGCTCTTGGGCCACATAACCTACATTCGTTTGACTTGTATTTATTCATTTATTTCAACATACTTCAGCCCCGAAGGGCTATTGCAGAAGGGGAGAAATACAATACATGGAAAATCATAAAAAGAGTACTGAACATCAATGATTAGTAATATACAATAAAAATCCATGGAGTGGTAGAGATCTTGCGTAACTAGCCAGATCATTCCACAATTCTATAGAACGGACAAAAACAACTGTATTTAAACGGACCAGTGTGATGGTGAAAAGCTCACATATTCAACTCATGGTGATATCTGATGATTGTGCTTCTAGCGGGTGCGATGTATTTGCTGAGTAGGGAACATCGTGGGAGGTTAATTTGAGTGTAAAGAAACTTCAAAGATTCAATGTGATGACGAGAAGAGAGACTGGTAATTTGAAGACTAAGAAGATGGGAACGGGGTCGAAAATACCTGTCAAAGCGACGATACATGAAGCGTATAGCTTTCTTCTGGACAGGTTCAATTTTGTTGACGTCAGATATTTTGTGTGCGTTCCATACCACAGAGCCGTACTCTAGTATTGGATGAACCAGTGTTTTATATGTGAGGAGTCGTGTGCTAAGTGGGGCTGTACGTAATGTGCATTGCAAGTAGCCTAACCTTCTAAGCGAACAATTGCACATGAGTTCGATGTGATGTGAACAAGAAAAATCCTGGGTGAACAGAAGACCTAGATGTTTATACTGTGAAACACCTCCTAGAGTGCAGCAATTATACGAATAGGTAAACGGATAAGGGAAAGAATGTTTGCTAAATGACATAGATGCAGTTTTTCGGAAGTTGATTTGCATCTGACAAGTCTCACACCATGATTGAAGCGATACAAATGAATCATTAAGGATAACGTGATCATGAGGAGTTGTAATCGTATGATACAAAACACAATCTGCGTGCATACGGATTTTAACAGGAGTATTACTTGGTGGATCATTTATTAAAATCAAAAACAGAAGCGGACCTAATATTGAATCTTGAAGCGCGCCAGAAGTTACACTGCAAGTGAAGGATTGAGAACCTTTACAACGACGTGACCTGTATAACGAAGAATATTGGACGTCCCGAGCACTTCCTTATAAAGGCGTTTGATGGTAAACGTATGCTCCATAAACCTGTACAAGGCTTACAGTATTTGAAAATAAGCAATAATAGTAACCTGGGCAGTCCTCACCCCGCTCCCCCGTTTTCTTTTGTTGATGTAAACAAAGCAGCGTTATTTATTGCAGGAGAAGATCATGTATACTACCAGCACCTAACCTTTTTTTTTCTTTATGCCTACAGGTTCAATAAACAGCTGCGGAGCAGTAGCGCAAACATGCAGCGATCGAGCGAATGGACTGCGCAATTTCGAAAGCATCCGCATAAACTGGAAGAACCTTAGCTACACGGTGAATTCTGGAAAGCGTAAGTTTAGCCTTCCTCTTTGTGTTGATGTATTTCGGTCGCACTTGTACACTGGCGGCAAGTAAAAAGCAAGTGTGTTTTTAACCTGGCCCACTAATTTTTTACAACCTAACTTTATCGAGTAACTGCAGGCTTTCCACGCGTCGTCATAATTACGGGCTTATACACGAGTGAATGTATGAAATTGGTATCGAAAAGCTTAGGAAATGCGATAGCAGAGCACAGAATGCGCACCTCAAGGTAACCTTATGTTATATATGTAAAATTTGGTCTTGGCGTAGTCTGCCGCTGACGCGAAAAGCATACTTGGAAACCTTGCTTCGCGATAACATTCTTTTTTTTTTAATACTGGCGTCCAAACGGACGTATTTTTTTTTTTCAAGGATACTCCCTGAACAATGCAAGTTAAGAAAACACAGACAAAGTCAACATGAACAAAAGCATAACATCCTACTCAATACCTCACAAATTTGGTTCTAAATCTTCTCGGCATTAAAAACTCTCAGTATTCTACGTAATATGATACGTCGCACCCCTGCTTACTGATTGCTGTGTTTAGGCACTTCGCGATCGCCAATCGACTTATTTGCTCCACAACGGTCACTTGAACAACTACGTCAACTCCACAACGGTAGCTCCACAACTACGTCACTTGAGGTGAATGGCATCATTGGCTGATTTCCTTTGGATAGGGTACACCATATGTTTAAGTGCGAATTGGCGAGAAAGACGAAAAGTGCCGCGCCGCTTGATATAACTGAACGAATATCGAAGACGCTGAGGGATCCATCTTCAAATTACTACAGTGCAGAAGTAAAACGTTAACGGGATACAATAACGCTTAATACCTTTTTCGAACTACTACTCGGAACTGCGTTTTTGCACAGAAACGCATTTGGTCGCGAAAGTTAGTCAAGGCACCAAGCCAAACGTGCAAACCGAAATCGCGCCGAAATCACACGAAATGCTGAAACTGATCCCTGACCTGTTCGCGTTTTCTTTCTTTTTTTGTCCGCGATAGTATGTTCAAGGAAAAGAAGCAAAAGTCAATGGAACACCATCACCGGCTAGAAATTCTGACAGGCTTCGCCATATCGGATCGGCGAAGCCTGTCGTGACAGGCTGTCGTAACATATTGTCATGACATACTGACACGACAACATATCGTTGTGACGCACGAACGAGACGAAAGCGCATCGAAGCCCGTTCGCTTCCTCTCCAGTAAACATGTCGAACAACCGTCGAGCGATGTGGTAAAGAGCTTCCGTCAGCTTTAGCTCAGGTGCTCCTATCTAAATACATGGAAAAGGAGAATTCGTTTTTCTCGGCAACCACTGCACCAAATTTGATGAGATTTGCTGCATTTTAAAGAAAAACTTAAAATCTAGTGACTGTTTCTTTCGAATTTTTGGGTTAGGTCGTCTATTGTTTATGAAAATTTCGCGAAAACCGAAAGTTTTCAGCAAACGAAACTATCAAGTTTACAACTCTATAACACAACAACGAAAAGTGATGCCATAATTCTGTGAATTGCATCTAATAGTACATCTAAAGCGGACAAAATTGATATGTTACACATGAATATAAAAAAATTTAGTAATATGTAAATACAGCTTCTGCAGAACCCTTGTAACCAACGTAACAAATTCGCGTAAGATGTAAAATGACACAACGAATTTGTCCGATTTGAATGATCTAATGGATGCCGTTTACAGAACCGCGATATCTCCTCTTGATGCAGAGCTATGAACTTGTAAACTTCATGCTTCTATTTTTTTCGAACGGTCGAATATATGAATATCTTTTTAACAAGTTTCAGGATCTAAATCGAAATTCCGCTTCCAACAGTCACTAGAATTTACCTTTCTCTCTCAAATGCAACAAATTTCATTAAAATCAGTCCAGTGGTTATCTCAGAAAAACGTTTTTGCGTTTTACATGTATTTGAATAGGCCGCGTCGGAGTTGGGCCCGAGCTTAAGCTTCCTCCTAAGCGACGCGCCATGCTGAGCAGTCGCATTAGCCTGTGCTCCCATTCCCGAGATGAGCGTGGGCTGATGGAAGCGCTCGCGCTTTGCTACGACTTGCGATTCTCTAGACAAGAGGACTCTCGGTCCACGGGGATCTACGCGAGTGTAACTGTGGACGTATCAACATACAGACTCATTTGGCAGCGGACTGGATAAAAGTTTAATGTCGACGCTCAGTGCATCCAAGAGACTCTGAAAGAGTTAATCGAATTTAATTGTCTCTGTCACTTTCGCAAAGAGCCTTTGATCGTACATAGACTGTGGTCGACCAGCAATACGTAACCATTCGCCTGCCACACACAGGTGTCGCCTTACCTCGTACGGACATTTTCATAAATCTCAATGATGAAGTTTCTTCCTGTGACACTGCTGAATACACCCTGGTGCACGGAGCAGCAAAAAAAAAAAGAAAAAGAAAAGAAGACAGTTTACGAAGGCAGGAAAGTGGACGAAGGGTGATACTTGAAAAACACATTTTATTGCAACAAAATTGAGTTGAATTTTCCTTGCCCCGGTTGTCACGGCTGCATCTATGCGCTTAATATTTGTTACAGCGCAGACCTTTGGCTGTGGTGTTCTAAGCGCGTGCATTTCAGCGTGCAATGAGAGCAAGTGCAAAAGTGTTAGCGCAACAAGATGGCAATGAGTACCGGGTGCGTATGAGCTGATTCGCAATGTAGTGAATAAACATATGCATCTATAAGCAATGGAGAACATCTTCCTTAATTCCTTCAGATTCTTTTGACTTTCTTTGCCTTTCTCTTAACAATGTTCAACATTTGGTGACGAAAGTCAGCCAGTGTACGACATTATTATATTGTTAGGCGACGAGAAAAGGCAATGTACCATCTAGAAGTTTCTTAATCGGGAATGAGTAATAATAAACAGCGGCGATGTGCAGTAAGCTCTCAAGCAATTATCACGATGTCAAGAATAATTGATGTCGAGAATGTAGGATGGCGCAGAATTAGAACTGTGATACTGGAGGGTGTCGTGGTGGTCACCAACGTGAACTGAAGCAACTGAAGCTGCTTTGTCACTGCCGCAGAAGTATTCTCTGAATTGATATTGTATCGACTTTGTTTAGCGACGCTAAGTTGTCAGCCTCACAGGCAAAGGAGATCTGCTTTCTTGTTTTATACACGGCGTCGGTCTTTCCAGAGTTAAAACCGCTCGTGGACGACTTAAGTGGCGAGGCTCTTCCGGGGACGCTTACGGCCATCATGGGTCCTTCCGGTGCTGGCAAGACAACGCTGCTAAACCTTCTCACTGGGTTTTAGTAAGTATTGATCGGCTCTTCTGAACCTTAATCTCCAAAATGTCCAAATCTCCAAATAAACTCCTTTAGGTGTGTAACACAGCCATTTTGCCCAAGGCAGTCTATTTTTTTTTTTCGGACGCATTAGCCGACATCATCGATTAGAAATTAATAACGCACCTGGAGGCTTTCGAATAGTATATCAAATAACGTTATAGGTCGCTTTTCATCTATATATTTGAGCACTGTGGAAACTGGCACGCGATAATCAGCCTAAATACATTTTGTTCCTTGAAGAACTTCGCCGATTAACTTCGCATCCCCTTTAAATCACGTAACACGATACGTTCCTTTCATAGAAGCAGTATTTATTTTCGCCTAAGCTATACGAATTCGCGCGGGTACACTTAGTGCCCTTATAGTCCTGCGTTTTTCATAAGCAAAAGTAAATTATATGAAAACAACATGCGTGTAGCGTACAATGTTATTAACACGTAATCATAGTGGTTGAGTATGCATTGCGACGCGATATTTCGACATATTTACGAGTACTGTTGACAATTTAGGTCGCGGGAAGTTGAATCAACCACGGCGGCCAGCATTACCTTTGAACGAAAAGCTTGTCGTAACATTACCGTGGAGTAACGCGATATTTGCGACTGCGCAAGCCAAACACATGTTAAAATCGCCGTTCGCTGCTGAATGCAGGATAAGACAAGTGTTGCTAAATCATTCAGCAGTAACCTTGAGAGGTGTTGGGCATCGAGAAACCGGAGATTGCTGCCGGCTTTCGAAATCCCAGAGCAGTTATGGGGTACCGTATCCGCACCTGCCGACACAGCGCTAATTTTGTTGCCTATACATCGCCGAGAACGCGTGATCACGTACTCAACGATAGCGGTTGTATCAGTTGACGGACACTGAATGACATATGCCGGCTCTGTGCTGTTGCTGTACGGACTTACGTGGTGTAAGTAAGACGCAAAGGAAGCACGCAGCCTGTTTGGCGAAGAAATAGTGGCCGGTTTAAATATAGGAAGTTATAGACCTTTGAGGTATGCTGATGTCCATTAAGCAGAATTATGCTAGAGAAACGATTTACCATTGGAGTGGGGTGGGGGTCATTGCTGACGTGTTATAGCGATAGGAATGAAAAAAAAAAAAAACTAAGATTTGCCGGTCATCATTGTCTGCATGTTGCATACGAACTGAAGTGCTGTCTTTATATTCCTGTGGCCATTAGGCGATTCATAGCGTCTTTAATTTTGTTCGTTAAGTGATGGCCTCATAATAGAAATATGGAATGGGGCCGCAAAAATCGGTTTGGAAAGTTAACAAGTGTAGGAAGGAATACCTTGCTTATTACGTTGTAAATGCACGGCGTTTGTTGGTTCAGTAAATACAGACATTTTGTGAGACCAAAGTAGCTGATATTTCTAATATGCCATTCTGTTAGTAAGTGCCAATGGGATCTGTACAATCTACGAAAAAAAAAAGAATTTCTTTATCTCATTGTCCTGCTATCTGCTACTGTCTCTGTAAGCATATTGCCCTATACCAGTGGCACCCTAAACTACGCTGTGTTTCTCAAGTGAAGTAAGTCGTTTCTTTATATGCAGCGACAAGAGCTACAAAGGTGAAGTCCAAATCAACGGCAACGTGCGCGACCAGGCACTGTTCAACAAGCAGAGCTGCTATGTGATGCAGGAGGATCGCCTTCTACCTGCTCTGACTGTTTACGAGGCCATCTCTATGAGTGTCGAACTGCGCATGCCTACGTTGTCGAAAATTGCCAAAGAGGAGATGGTAACTACTGGTCACCTAGTGTTCATAAAAAAACTGCTCTGCTAGGTCACCGACATGTTGCTGATTACGGCCACTTATGTTCGGCGAAGTTTGTGTCATTGATTGCGCAGATGCCACTTGAGTTTCTGGCCGTGGTAATTATCTTGCTAACAATGTTTCTTTGTTGCAATAATAACGCTTACGACACACCTTTCCTTTTTTCGTTCTGCCTTTCATGCAGAGCAGCGCTGGAAAGGTGGTAAGACACCGTCCAAAATGCAAAGTTTATTTTGAGCGCAGCTAGGCTAGACGTCGTATACCTGTAGGCAGCACAAGCCAACATTCTAACCAACTGTTCCTTTATTTTTCTTTTAACTGCACATGCTGTCTTCAATGTCACCTCTGTCAGATAACACAAGTCCGCCCCTTGAGCTTGATGAGCTACAGAGCTGGAAACTATTTACAGAACTAACAGAAGTGAATGATTACATGACAAACATAATCGTTAAATTAATTTCTTGATTATCGAAGTTAAAGCACTTACATGCACAATTAGAGTGTGCTAAAGCCAAGTACGCTTGTCGCAAGTCCCGAGAAAAATACAATTTCTTTAGGTATCCTTGCGTAATTTGTACGGCAATACGCCATGTTGCTTCGTGTTTTGCTTTTCTGAAAAGAATGTGTGACACACTTTTCGACAGAACAACTTCGTATGCTAACGCATTGTGTTGCGCATTTAGGGCTGGATATCTGGAAACTGATGATGAGCCGGAGGTTAGATAGTAAATGGACGCCACTTTAATACTGGCCGGCTTCAATTGTGCACTCGAAGTGTGCGAACTAATTAGCTACTGTTGAAGTTTGTATATATTGTTGGTTGTTGCTCGGACATTGTTGCTGGCTTACAAGTAATCTGCCAAATGTGGCTCTAGAAGTGCCTCTGTAAGTGAAAAAGAAATTAATGAATCTTAGCACTATGTATGAGTTCTTTCGGAGTTATTTGAAAACGCACCTTTAGTCGACGCTTCTTCTCGGCTCGACCGTGAGGTCGACAGCGCCAGCAATCAGCTTGAGTAACCACTGTGCCTCGATAACGTTCCTCGGTGCTTCCTAGGCGACAGTTTTGTAGTCAAGCGCTTTCTCCACTTAATCAAAAAGCACTCGAGTTAACTGGCACTACTCAAGCAACTCTACATCGCAGGAATTGCCTATGGTCATTATTGAGGCGCAGTTGCAACCTAAGAAAACATTTGTGACACATCTAGAGATTTATTGATAAAAGCGTTGCTTCATTGTGTTCCTTGTTGCTGCGCTTTCTTGTTGCTGCACGGACAGGTGGAACTGTCAATCTCGGAGTGGGGATTAGGCGAGTGCCGCGACACTCGAACAGAAAACCTATCGGGCGGCCAACGGAAGCGGTTGGCTATAGCCCAAGAGTTGGTCAACAACCCTCCCGTGTTGTTCCTCGACGAGCCCACCAGGTGAGCGCATGCCAAGTTCGTGTCGGTGTTAGTAGTTCTGCGGCATAGCTGGTGTAAGCGTGCGCGTAAGACACCGCCCTTCGGTTGCTCCCTCTGCCGGCACGTTTCTCTTATATATTTTTTTTTTTTACTTTTTTATCTGTTGCAAAGAGATTGCCTGAAATTGTCCGTACGAAATGACCGCATTAACTGTGCGCACCAGGCCTAAGATTCTGGTGACTGCTCTCCTGACAAAAACGGGCGCGATAGGAGGGGTGCACCAGCATTCTCTTTGCGACTGATATACACCCGATTCTCGGTTGAACCGTTTCAAAGGGCCGTAAGGTCACCTTAAGCGTGAGTACGCTCGTTCTGCGGAAAAAGCCGATGGCAGCGAATCCGCCTGGTTTGTGATTCGAATGGCCTATGTGTCACTGGACCGTAATTGGGATTAGGAACAGTGTGGAGATGGTGAGGATGATGGCTCCATCATTGTTTTGTATTCTTGCTGTGGTTAGTGACATCGTATCGACCATGGAAGGCGACGGAAGAGTGCTGTGATGGCTCTTATGAGTTGTGTACGAGTTTATGCAGAGTAACGTGATAAAGTTGACCTAACCTGAGGGGCCCGTCTTCGGGGATGTACTTCCTTGCATCCATGTTTCATGGAGCGCGACTGACCTCCTCCGTAGGACACAATCCGAGGGATGGAGGAGAGGCGGTAGGGGAGGTGCTCCGTATGGTGGACGTTATTCTGCATAATGTTCTTCCCTGAGCTGCTTGCTGTTCCATCATGGGTGGCATGTAGAGGAATTTCCGAAGCAGCAAGAGTGAAATTGCGAACGGGCGCTTTGCTTTCGTTCTTTTCATTAGCTGTACGTGTCTTGTACGTGCGTGTGTGCGTGTGTACATGAAGTGGCTGTACACGAAGGTGTCAACTGCTGCGGAAAGTTCGAGCGTCTTTACTCCGTGCCACCGTACCGTACTCGTAAACACACGACGAAGGACATAAAAAGTTTGTTTTATATTTGTTTGAGGACTCTGTTAGCACAGATCTTACTTTTTTAATATTATTGATGATATATGCCTGCTCCTTTCTGCATTGCTGCAGTGTATTAAGGGTGTGTTAAATGAAATGAAATTGCAAATGCATACCGTAGTTATACCCATTCTTAAACTGCGCACTTTGTCCAAATGAAACAGTGAAACAGTCCAAATGAAGCTATTAGACAGTGGCAATTCTGTTAAGCAAAGGTTTTAATTTCCAGCACTTTGTTGTGGCCTGCGGCGGATAAGGGTACCTCCGTGTGTGACTGATTTAACTTTGCAGTGGGTTGGACAACGTGTCAAGCCTCATGTGCGTCCAAGCCCTTAAGAAGATGGCCTTCGCTGGGCACACTGTCATCTGTTGTATACACGCTCCTAGCGCCAAGATATTCTCCTACTTTGACAGGGTGAGAGTACTCTGAAACACTTATTCTGAATCCAGATGAAGGAGAGTGTCTGTTTCCGTTCTAACTTGTGCTGCTGCTAACGCCACCTTATTCACATGGCGCTATCGCATGTTAAAAATAGACAGGTGGTGGTCAGGGCGATTCTATATCTTGCTGGCTGATTGGTTAATAATTGATCCATTTCACTTCTCTAAGCAAGGCCTAGACAATGAGAGCCGACTTTGCAGAGAGATTAGAGTTAATTTTGATAACCTGGGTCTGTCTGACCCGCGCCTAGATACAAGCACACGAGCACCTTCGCATTCAGCCCTCAGGGGAACGCCGCCAAAGCGGCGGGTAGGCCATCGCCACGACTTCCTCCTCCAACTGCCCGCTGCTATATTGCTGTATCGAACGTACATTCACCTACAAAGATCGTAAACCGGACAAGCAGGGTGATAACACTGCACGCTGGCAGAAAAGTTCAATGCACGTGGCTGCAAGCTGCGAGCTGCCACATGCCGCAGTTGCGGCGTTTCACCTTTCGCCAAACTCGCATGTCACTCTGGCGTTGGGTGGCTGCGTGGTGAGAACGGAGAAGCCAGAGAACCGGTTTGTTTCGACAAAAGGTTGGCAATGAATGCGGCGATAAAAAATAAGCACACGTTTGGCTGTAACTCCAAAATTATACTGCCAATTATGTGCGTTTTGTGTCTCGTTATGAGCATAAAAGCGAGTGTTTCACCAAAGTTTGTACGTGTATAAAGAATTCAGTCGTCGGCATGCTTAGATAGCAGGCTGCTTTTCTTTACCTCCATTGTACGGTGTAATAATGTTGTTGCGCAATTTTCACGCCAACTGTTTACGTGGTATTGTGCCAAGTGTGTGTTTTTCCTGTCTGGTTTGCACATCCTCTCGAGGAGCTCTAATGATTGCCGCTGGTAGAAATATAGGAATGGGCAGGTCAATTTTTTAAATAGAAGAATACAGAATAAATACATAATTGAGGCAGCAAGAAGCCATTTTGACAATCAACAAATCTAAAATGCAGCGGTGAGCTCGGCGTCGCGTACTATCACTACCGAGCCAGCAGTCCTCAGGGCATTGTTTACACCACCGCTAACAAAGATGCCGTAAATTGGGAATTGCGACACCTGCCGGAAAACAAGGAAGGCGGGCGTGTTTGAAGCAGAGTGCAAGTTGAAAACTCTCGCACGGCGGCGTTGACGACATGGTCGCGATACCTTGCACGCATCGCTACCCCGAATACGCTGTTTCTTTTTTTTTTTTTTTTACCGCTGAGGTGTTTTGGATATTGACAAGAGGTCCTGGCGCCTTTGTGTCTCTTTTTGCTCTTCTCTCTCTTCGTGACTGAGGGCTGGACGGCGAAGTCTACCTCTGCGCAACCTATCCCGCAACCTGTTCATGTAAATTGTAGGCCAGAAAGCCCGCAACCTTTATGAATGCTCACTGTAACTGCGCCTTTCCTGTTGCTCTATAGAATTTCACACGCAAGGGCTATTTGCACTCGCATTCTCCGCCCACATTGGCTCTCTTTTCTAATCTTTCTGTTCTCTTTGGGGGCGCAGCAAAGAGTCGCGGGTGGTCAGTATTGAACCAGAGCCCTCCACTACGGCGCGCCAGATAAGCCACTGCAGAGTTGCAGTCCGGAGAGAGCAAAATGAAAATCTCGAGCAAACAGATATGTTCCGCGGCGCTAAATCCTGGTAAACCTCCCTAATTCCTTTCTTCGTATTCCTCTCTCTCTCTCTCTCTCTCTCTCTCAATTTTCTTGTGTATTGCTCAATTCGCTCATACACAGAGAGGGATATCCCTCGCTAACCACTTTACAGGAAGGATAGCTGCTGGAGCGCTCATGACGGGCAACCATTGACAAATATGCAGGTCGAATACATAGCGTTTACCATACGTCATATGCTAGAAGTTGTCCATATTACCTTCACTGCCTATACGATGCTACTACGTGCGCAAAATACCGTTGATATCGCCAAATAAGTAGCAGGAATAGGTGTAGCCCCCATGTGAATGTTACAATGTGAAGAGCCTAATAATTGTACGATGCACAATATTGGGCCAAATCAATTATTAAAAAACTTCGAGTATCAGCAAAGAAATGTAAATTGAGCTGCAAGACCTTTTATTCGTGCTTGAAATCTTGATAACATCTCCAATTCTTGCGAAAGATGCCGTTATCTAAATTTACTCCTTCGCGTACTTCCGCATTTCCTGCTCATTGACATTCTGTTTGTCTTTTTCTCGAATTGATGCACAAGCATCACTGAAAAGTTTCGCGGAGCGAGCATGCGATAGCCATTCTTGTACTGTGTTTTCTCTCGTTTGTCCTAATTTTCTCTCTTTTCTTGCGGTAGATTCTTCACGTCACAGCGCACATGGTTGTCCTCAATTAACAGCTTACACATAGTGGCCTTCTAGGAGAGCCCACAATGTTGTGGCTTAGGTGTTGCCCGCTCGCAGAGGCATAGCAAGTAATGTCAGGGCTGACCGTGCCGCCTGAACTGCACACACAAATGCAAGCTGACCCTGATGCCATTTTCATGGGAGTGTGCGAGTATTCGAAACTTACAAATAACGAACGACGAATGTTGTCCTATTCTATTCGGTCCTAAAGGTGAATATTCACCATGCGAAAATTGAAATCTTTTCGAATAGAGAGAGAGAGAGAGAGAGAGAGAGCAACTTAATTTAACGCGACACCCTAGTCCGGGCCCGCTGTGAAAAGTGAGTCCTAGTCGACAGCCGGCCCGAAAAGGGTTCTCATGGCATCTCATGACTCTTCCAGGCTCGCAGATCGAAGCTATTCGGAAATGGATAGCCTCCGCCACATTTTCGAGTAGTTTTTGAATACATTACGTCGTCTACTGCGCACGATCAAACAGAAAACTGAAGCAAAACGGTATCACTTTCATTCCATCCGCAGTGAACATAATCTACTAGAGCAGGCAGCGTCACTTAGGGAGCCAGATTTTCCCTGCTAAACCACAGTTTTTCGCATTTAACTTTTGCTTAATCATGGAATTCAGCCGAAAGTATTGTTTTGTTACAATTCATAGATGTAGCACCTGTGTCCTCTCATTAGTTTAAGTATGAATACGTTTCGTTGAAACTTACTGTATGCACTCGTAAAGCACCATCTGCTGCTATCAGTCTAACTGTAGAGAAAAAGCGCGATTTCTTGCTCTGCCATAGCCACAGCCGACACGCAATTTGTGGTTTGCTCGCGGAGGTATACACAGATGTTAATTAGCCCGCGAGATTGTCTATATAAACTGTATATGATAATTCATAAGAGTGTCTGCTTTGAAGACACCAGATTTTGCGAACTGCTTAGTTGTTACTGCTATTCCCTTTGTGCATTTAATTTAGGCACGCTCTCTAATATAGTGCAATTACAGAAACTTCCTGATATTGTGAATACCAGGATGTGAAAACTGTTTGATAATAATGCTGACAAAACTGTACAATATTCATGAGCTATGATAGAGATATTTGATATTCTATTTAATTCGTATTCGGTCTCAACAACAAAAAAAAAAACATGCTGCTATTCGCACACCCGTATACATTGTCAAGAAGTGGCGCGGTCCGTTCACCACTTGCGTGGCGCCCTCAGCGTATAGCCACGCCACAGGTTACGCTGAGAGCACCACGTGCGGGCTGCGATATCGCCCCAGGTGCATCTTTCCTGCACCACGTGGTAGGTGTAGTCGAACCTGCCTTCGAACCACTCGTCTGAAGGCCGCATGCGCAGGACATTCTTTATTTAAAAAAGCGCGCCGTTGTGTCCCTCGTGTGATGACATTGTTAACTCAATTTGTATTTGTAGTCGCTTTACCAACCTCAAAGGTTGGTAAAGTGAGATTCCTTAGTGAGATTCTGTAAGTAACTTTTGTGTTAGTGCATTTGGGGCATGTGTAGGTAATAATGTGTACGTTTTTTTATATTGTCATTATCTCACTTCCTTTCTTTCGCCCCTGACCATCTAACCTGATTTTGCGTGCACGACATGTCGCTAAGGCGACCTCTCCAAACATAACTGAACTTTGTCATTCTCTCTCAAAAGTTGTCACAAATTACTCCGCATGCCTTTCTATGCAGCTCTACATGGTGTCCAGCGGCCGCTGCATCTACAATGGCAGGGTCGACGAGCTCATTCCGTTCCTAGCACAACGTGGCTTGCACTGCCCCGAGTATCACAATCCCGCCGATTACAGTAAGTTGCAAACAAGGCAAACTCGAAGCCCGTGGTCATGGTACCATGATCTTGTGAAGCTTCGTAATGAAAGCAGCCAAAAATAAAAATCGCGATATTCGAGATCCCAGCGAACATACGGCAAGCTTTGCTCAACGTCTGCGTGTTCTTTGCAAGGGTGGCACAGCATCATGGCTCAGTTCGATAGAGTAAACTACGGAATGACGGCTTACGTGCTTTATCGTCATCCATCTGTCGTCGGTTGTTCGTGCAGACTTCGTATAAAATCTCGAAGCTGCTGCCCGCGCGGAACCGCAGCCTGGCCGCCTGCTGGCCCACTTGTGAAGCTTTGAGTTTCCCGAGACCGTAGATATTGATAAGGACATTCCTACTCATTTTCGTGAGCCCTGGAGTGCCTATTCTTTCCGGCCACTGATATAAGCAGTAGTTTCATTACCCATCACGGTTGTTTCAAAACGTTAAGTAAAGATTACACGTTCGCCTGGGGCCTCCTATTATTGCCGTCACAATGCATAAGACGGCCGATGACGTTGTGTGCGATGACTGAGATCATGGTTCAGTGTTCGGTTTCCGCTCTTCCCACGTTGCCAGAGAGCGGGGCTCGATCTCTGACCCCGTGGCCATTTTATTTGACCATCTCCATCGTATGTTTTGCGTAAATGCAGCAAGCAAATGCCAGGTTTCTTTATTTTTCTTTTCGCAGTTCCCACCCCCAGTGTAGGGTAGCAAACCGGATGCTGTTCTGGTTGACCTCCCTGCCTTTCCTACCCTTGTTTTCTCTCTCTCTCTTTTCGCAGTTTGTGAGATAGCTTCGGAAGAACACAGCGACCACTGCGAAAGACTAAGCGCCGAGTTTCGGATTCCACTTAGTAGCGCCGAACAAGGCGTCGATTACAGCAGCACGACTATTTATGGCGGAAAAGTCATGACGGAACAGGTGAGCCATTTACTAATATGGATAATAATTGCTATACGTCCGACACTTTCACCGAGTGCTGTTAGCGCCGCACATGCAATGCAAATTTCAAGGAACGTACAACTTAATCTCATTTAACACCTCACTTCGCTGCGGCTTGCTAATCATTCGTAGTAGCTGGAAGCAATGCGGCTATTTTTATATCTGAGTGCCAAATGTTGCCAGCATCCAAATCATCCCTGGTAGCTTTTACTTTATTCACGTGCGGCTGGAGTTGTGATGGAGGTCATGTTGCCGGAAATTGACGGCTTCTTTGCCATGGTGGGGTTGATATAGAGAATAATCGCTGCTCAAACATGCAAACCGAGTTGTGATTGCATGCCGCGAATTATTGTGAATGCCAAGTGCGCACGTAAATTTGAACGGCGTAAATTTGAAACGCCACTTTAATGCAATAGCAACCACACGGATTCTCGAGGATCATTCGTGACGTCGCGGGCGCCACCACCGCCATGCTCTCCCGGGTGCGACAGCGCATGCGTTTCGGGGGCGCTAGGTGGCAGGCACGGTTGCAGGTCACGTGATCTGCTGAGTACACGGAGGCGGGACGAAGCGAAATGGTAAAAAAGAAGCGGCAGCACCATGGAGGAAGGAAAAGAAACTGAGGAGGGGTCCTGACGTCACTCTTTGTGAAGCTAAGTGAAGTCGGAAGTTTGCGTTGCTCCGGCGTCATGTCGGGCCAGTTCTCCTCTCTTGTTTACATTTCTCGCGAAACCACGCCGCCCGGCGCGCAACCGGGCTGCTCGGACGCGCGCGCTCCGCGGCAATCCTAAAATGTTGTCTCATCACATTACGGTTGCCGAAGTCTTGTTGAAAAAAAGTTCCTAATGAACTTCGCAAATTGGGCCATGAAGTCGAATCCACTGCTTTTACCGGCTTTTACGAAAATAAACATGCGTTATAAGCCCAGCCAACCTAACTGTTCTCATCAACCGCAGGTACCGGCTGCTGGTCAGTTTGCGCGTGTTTCTTTTTTTTTTTTTCAAAGATCACCTTTACCGCTCCCTTCTACTTACTTTTCTTTGATTGGACTTCCTGGGGCTCTCAGACGGACTTGCGAACTAGACGTCTGGCGGTAAGAAAAAAATGTACGCATTCTCACAGCACTGCAAGAATGCACTGGACACACGTACGACAGACCGACCCATTTGCGATCCATCTGGAGTTTATGAGCACAAACACACATTCTCGCTGTGTATTGAGGAACTGTTCTGCTTTATTGAACAAATTTCGGGTGGCCACGCATCCCTACCACAGCGCGCCGGCGAGGAAGCAGAACGTAATTTTTGACTCCGTGTTTAGATGCATTGACTGCGGCCCGAGTTGCCTTCTTCCCACGGTAAGGGAAACTTCACGGAACCGAAGTGTTGCGATAGCCGGCGCACGGTGCGGAACACTACGCGCGTAGACCCGGCCTACGTGCGACCATGGAACAGCCGTTTGATGTGTTCGCAGGCTTACGTTCTGTGGAGCCTTACTAACTCTTGCAGTGCATCCGCTAACCTTCACTTGCCTGCGCTTCTCGCGCGCACAGATAATCTAGATATACCTACGGCAGGGAGGATTCGTTCCTTAAAGGGCCCCTCACCAGGTCTGGCCATTTTGAGCTGACAAGCGCAGAGCATACAATGCGCTCCAACGATCGTGTTTCCAAAGAATTGCATCGCTACGCGCCGCGGAAAGGCCTGAAATTTCAATCCGAACGCCGTTACCCTCTTCACTCGCGGCGAATCCTCCCGGAAAGGGATGGTGACGTAGTCGGGCTCCTGCGCCTACGTAATCGTGTCCGCAGTGTGTCGTCGCCCGTGGTGACGCGTGACATCGAGAATTATTCAAGACAACATCTGTTATCTGTGCGATCTGTTGCTTGAATCGACGAATTGAAGTTTAGAAAAATAATAAAACACACAAACGGAATGTCTGCGTGTTTTTTTTTTTTTTTTTTTACTTCGCACCGAAGCAAGAGAGGTGTACTTCCGCTTCGTCTGCTTGTTCCCACGGTCGTGCGGTCACGTGCGTAGGTACCGAAACTATGCCATTTTCTACCGTGTTCCAGCGCGTGATCACGCTCTGCGATCCCTTTGTTCTGCCTCAGTATTCGTGTAGCACTGAATTATACCGGTAGTCATGTTTCCTTGTGCACAGCGCGCTGCGCGAACGAGACAACAGCTCGCGCGCGGCGCGGTCAGCGGAAATGCATACCACAGGAAAAAAGAAATGAAGGCGGGGCCTGTGACGTATGTTTGACTTCGAGCCTCTTAAAAATTAGGCGGTGAGTGAAATTAGAAGCAGAAACAAGGAGCTCCGTTAGTCTGTCTGGTTCCCCTGTATCCCCTGCCTCTTTGCATGTCTTATAGTCGTGTTGGTGATGTGTTTTTCCCTTAATTGAATTGTAAAATTTATAGTGGCTTCAAAACCATCAAGTGCACATGTTTTATTTGTTCTTCTGTCTGAGCTAGAATCATTACATGGATGCCGAAATAATTTTTTTATTATCAATAATTTAATCTTTATGTTCGCTCTGGAAGTCGGTGTAAGATGCTTTATCTTTGTTATAGTGTTCTGGACTGATGTTCTTTAATGTGCCAGCTGTGCTAATTTGCTGTTTGCTGGTCTCAAATATTTTGCTATGCATAACCTGTAATAACTGGATTTTCATCTTTATTTCTAATGTTTTTGTAGCATATTGTATTCCCGGCAATCTTGTATTATTCCTCTATGATATATTCTCACTGAAGGTTTACAGTACTTGTACATATAAAATAAATTAAGTATCGCGTATTAGAAGGCTGAAGAGCGCGTTTCCGTTTTGCGTTTCAGTCGAAGGAAACGTGTGCGTAACGCATAAGTAGTAAATATATGTAATTTAGTGGTGTTATGCCGACGAAACAAGGGTGCATTGTGAAAGTATGTTTACGTGCAATATGCAGTTCCTTATAAGTTTTAAGCTATATTTACTGCGCTTTTGACCCAGGAAAGAGCAGA
The DNA here is from genome assembly GCF_023375885.2 of Dermacentor andersoni. Taxonomy (NCBI): domain Eukaryota; kingdom Metazoa; phylum Arthropoda; class Arachnida; order Ixodida; family Ixodidae; genus Dermacentor; species Dermacentor andersoni. The sequence goes on along the minus strand of NC_092818.1, from coordinate 191,599,772 downwards.
GCAGTACCGGATGTACTCGTTTAAAGTCAACCAGTTCCAGCAGTTCCGGACGTTGCTCAGGAGGTGCTGGTTATCGATTATACGAAATAAGGTGCGTATTTGTAAGCTTCATGATCTGGATCGAGCGGCCGCGAGCATATCTACGCCACACTTCAGGTCGCGTTTTTCTGTCTACATGTGCTATAGCATTTCAGTGTGGATTATGCTCATCATACATGGGCGTGGCACATAATAACGTTCATAAACGAAACTGAATATCACAGGCAAGGTATACTGTGCAGGTTGTTTGGTACGAACACAAAACAGTGCTCCTCCATCTGACACAAGGAAAAATAAAATAACGCAGAGGCGGAGAGCACAATTTTTTTTACACTTAAACAATTTTTTTATGACTTGCGCTGAATTCTCTAACTAGCATCATTTTAAGCAGTAGTACTTATGTACAAGAACTGAGTCTAGGTCCGCCATAATAACGCATGATTTGGCTATCGAAACCTGGAGAAGCGAGTGCAGGCTGAAGTCAGGGGCAAGATCACATTTTAAAACCTTCTTTCCTAGCCCTTCCGAACTTTCCAGGACAATCACGCGTGCACGCAAGAACCAGCAGGTTCGCGATAAGCAATAGAATGGCATCATAACCTGGAGCAGGTCTGTAAGAATATTGCTCTGTTGATGAATGCCCCAAATGTATTGGCGCAGGTGGCGACCATGTTGCGTGTGCTGGCGTACGCGGCGTTTGCGGTGATGTCCATCGTCCTTTTCTACGACATCGGCAGCCGCGCCACCACGGTGGTGCACAGCGTGAAGCTTTACTTCGTCGTGGTCTGCATCTGCGTCGTCCAGACTGTGTTCCCTTCGACAGTTGTGTGTGCGTACACCAGCAGAGAGACGCCCATCATGCGGCTGAACTCTCGATCGACCACTTTCACTCCTTGGCGGAGCGTAATTCAAGTAGCGTGTTGCCTCAATGCCTGATCTCAGGGTTCCTAAGGTCTGACGGCCTATATAATAGACTGAGAAAGTTGCTTACTGTATGCCGCTGGATTGCGTCCGTGCTTGCGCGCTTCCCCTCATTCTCTCTTATTGCGATATCGATTATTTGGACGCTCGAGGCGCATATCGGCCGTCGCTGTCGCCGTGAGGTTCTGTATAAAGTTCAAGGGCGATAAAATCACCGTCGCGCGCCCTCGCCTGTATGTGCGAGTGCTGTATGTGAAGGAGATAACCCGCGTGGAAGTTCGACGACTTGATAGTTGAGTGCTATCGTCCTTGCGAGTGAAAGCTCTTCAGGTGGTAGCTGGGTCCACGTGTGCTAAGTGCGCAGGAGATGCAATGTGAAAGAAAGGCACGGAAAAAGTGGCTCTTGTTGGCGAATACACCGTTTATGGCGTTCTGCCGAAAAAGATAGCTGAAAAGAAAAACCTCCCCAGCGGCGTGTGAATATACGTGAATATCGAGCTCAAATTTTGAATCATGTATAGGCCGCTACAGCAGTCCGCTTACTCGCCAAACAGATGCTCTTCGGCGGGCAGTTCTATTTCACTGGCTTAGCGTTATCGTCAATACCCCTCACAATTGGTTTGTCGGTCAACGCAGTGGCTGATCACAGGCCAATTATACATTTGTTATAGGCGCTGGGTATGTTGTATTTCTTTATCGACATAAACAAAAAAGAAAACAGCACGGAACGGCGAGATCGGATTTCTTCTAATTGGTGGCTCACGTAAGGTATTCCTTGCTAAAGGAGACAACAATGGCCAGTGTAGTCTCTTAAAACATTCATGTGCCCTCCGTGCCTTTCTTCGTTTTTTTTTTCTTCCTGCTTTTCTTTTCTTTCTTAAGGTGTATACGCAAGATTAACAATGCTCACACCGAGGGCTTGCTACATTTATGAATAAATGCATTACACTGTCGTCAAAATGTCATTCTTGTATCTAAATATCTGAAGGAGGTGTACTTTAACTTTGCTGTTAAACGTTGATTAAAATAGATCGACCTATTGATGCATCGTGTATTTTCTTCTTATTTTCCTTACAGTTCCGGTGGAGGTGTCCGTGTTAGTCAGGGAGCAGCGAAATTGTTGGTACGGTCTCAAGATGTACTACCTGGCATACTACTTCGCAGAACTGCCGTTTCTCGTGAGTCAGAAGTGCTCTGCACAAACCCACTCCATTTTCTTTTTCTTGTATTCCACTACGAAGCAGTCAGCAACATTTCACTGCCCATTCGATGAAAAGTCAAGCAACCATACTTTCGAAGACGTGGACGGTATACTCGGGCTACAGTTACAATCCCACGTTTTGTTTAACCGTCACATCAATCTCACTTTTGTTTCGGCCTACCGGTTCACTGGACTACTCCATTTTGTATAGCCTCGGGAACGTTCTTGTCCATATACACAGTCTCGCATTCGTAGCGTTAGTTTGCCGAAAGTCTGAGTATGCCTCTTCCATCTAGGATTAGACGACACTTGCGTTGCTGGTGCTGTTAACGTGCGGTAAGCACCATACGTTGCATTTGAGCGGAGCACCCTCATTACACTAACGTTGCAACTCAGAAGCGTATTTCGCTATTCTACAGATCGTTACACCGCCCATTTCTTCATGACGTCTTGTTCCAGAAACCCACAGCAACGTTTCCACGCCGCGATCACCTTCACAGACCTCGAGCCGTGTGTCGAAAGGGCAGCTCGCAAAGCCATTTAAACAGCGCACGATTCTAAAATGGGACTCTTTTCAATCGCGCATCACCACTGAGCCTTTTGTTACAAAATTACAAAAGCTGATGCATTCTATTAGCAATATCTACTCCGGTGCGCAGTTTGTTTTACTGCAGTTACTTTTTTATGTAAAGCTACGACATGTGCCGTATATTTTGGCGCATAATCTCTCTGCTTCTTCGCTTTTACTGCTCTGTGATAAGTTTAGCATGCTTCATATGTTCTGTTGCAGGCCATGTTTTGTAAAAACTGCACTCAAATGTTCTCCGCAACGCTACGTCCACGCATAACCGATATTGCCACCATCTGGAAGTGCACAGCATGGGAAGATATTCGACAACTTAAGATGTATGTGACTGGAGCATTTCAGAAAAGGTTTCAGTTTCGTTCCACTTGCACTGATGTAATGCCGTAGTTTTAGTGGTGGCGACAGCTCATGGCTCGTATGGCTTGCCGGTTGATGATTCTGCAAACTAATCTGTTCTGGGACCTTTGGTGGTCATCAACCTCTGGGCCCTGTGTCAAGGCTTCTAGAGCGTTACCACTTGCTGGTGCACCCTAAGGAAGAGGAAGTTCAACAGGAACAGGGTGTCCATGTGTGGAGAAACCAGAATCGACATCAAAGTCCAGAGTTGAGCAACCTGTCGCTCTCACCGCTTCTCACTTTGGGCGACACTGCGAACTCAAACAAAATAGAATTCCGCGATTTCATAGTGCCCAATCATTCAAGGGGCGTAACAATTCACTTCAGCACGAATAACTGCGATGGTCACAAAATAGTTGGCAGCCCATTACTAATCTTGTGTTAGTTACAGTTGGTATTACAGAACATCTACTGTGCTACTGTCAATCTTTTGTAAATGAAGGACATGACCTCTGCATAGCTCTTAATCAGTTAAATATAAAATCGTTCACTTTGAAGAAGATCTTGGGACCATGTCCTCGCATATCGCAGCTACAAAAAAACCACAGAAGCGCTGCTGCGATATTTGAAAGCTACCGGATTGAGTCACCGTCTGTGATCCGGACTGAGTGAGCGAACGATATCCCCAGTGGACTTTCTCTTCTTCTTTTAATCTCTCCGCCCCCTTTTCCTTTTCCCCTGTGTAGGGTAGCTAACCGGGCTCCGTCCTGGTTAACCTTCCTACCTTTCATTTATCCTTTGCTCTCTCTCACTTTGGTAAATGACACTAGGACAAAAAAGAAGGAACGACAGGACTTCACTCGCTTTTGCGTAGCCCCGCTCTAGAAAAGCAAATCCTGGCCGTCCAGCGTGCCCGTGACCGGGCCGGTGGGCTAGACCTGCCGGTCCCGACGTGGGACTAGCTGGGTGCGCGACGAGTTCGCGTCCTCGCCGGACCTACAATAAAGTTTATTCACTCACTCACTCACTCACTGCACGTGTTTCCCTTCTTTGTCCTCGAATAGTCGCGATACCAAAATATCAGCTGTAAAACCACGCCAAATCGCCCACTTTTGGCCACATCCTGTGTTCGCAGCCGCGCGCTGGAAGACTGTTTCTTTCTTTATTATTTTCCTAAAATGACTTGTTCTTTCCGTGTATATATATATATATATATATATATATATATATATATATATATATGCACATGTCGGTTCACTGCCTGCAGGTGGTTCCCGTATCGTTGTACATGGGCGCAATCTATTACCCGACAGCGCAACCACAGGAATTGTGGCGCTTCGCCGCCATGCTACTGTTCTCCATCCAGCTGTGTGGCGTTTCACAAGCCATTGCGCTCTCCGTGTCAGCACTCTGCACCGTGCAGGTAAATGTTACATCTCTCAGCAGACCCACTTCTCCTCCTTGCCTATTCCTTGCCTGTCATGCATAATCTGTCTCAGTGTAATGAACACCGACTAACAGACATAATAGCCAGAAGTGCCTGGGTGTGCCTCACTCGACGTTGGACAATCTTGTCATAGCAGAAGCGATGGAACCACCTATCCAAGTTGTTCGCGTCCAAGAAACGTGTCGCCACTTTCTCCGTCTGTCACCGCGGCACGAAAATAATCCGCCAGGAAGCAAACTTATGCAGAACAGTGGCCTTATCTGTGATACGGTGCGAGCACTGTAGAGTTAACTTCCCCAAGAATACCATACCAAACGGCCGGGCATTAATCCTAGATGGCTGAAGGCTGACGACGCCTTCAATGTTGCTGAACCAGGAACTAGTGTAGAAAAGAAATTTTCGACTCATCCATTGGAGACAAAATTTCTGTCTCTACTACGTATGAGTCGACAGCAGGAAAACCACAAGTTTGTCTTCACAGATGCATCAAGTCAGTCAGTCCAACTGCTGCATTTTACGTCCCAGCGTGTGAAGTAAAGAAAAGTTACCGTCTCTCTCACAAAACATTATCCAAATCAGCAGAACTATTTGGCATTTTACAAGCTGCAGCATTTGTGGCCAAACGTACACGTAGTCAAATTGAGGTAATCTACCCGGTCTCCAAAGCAGCCCTGGAGACACTATTACAACGCTATTTTCATGGTGACAACCCCTCGGTTTGCTACGAAATTAAGAGAGTATTGACGCTCGCTTCTTATTCTGGCTATCAGATCCGTTTAGAATAAATCCCAAGCCACATTGCAATAACGGGAAATGAAGTGGACAAAATGGCTGCTGCGGCGCATAATGTGAACTCACACCTGGGGTCCTATAACATAAAACTATTCCAATATGTTTTTATTCCAATCTCTTCACGTCAAATTTTTTTAACCTCTGACCCAAAGATCGGGCGGTCACCAGCAGAGTTGTCTGAACGGGCTAATCAAACGTTCATCTCGTTCATAGGAGATCAATTTTGTTTGCTTGAAAAACGAATAACATTGCCTAAACTCAGCGGCTTGTCTTATCTAATTGGCTCACAAGAGGCGAGGTGCACGCTCAAGTGCAGAGGGATTCTATGGGGCCGAGCCACCGCACTGAAAATCGATAACCGGATCAAGAGGGGGGTGCCGGCGTCTGCGGTTGGTCCGCATTCCCTTACTTAGCTTGCGGTGGCTCGTCGAAAATCGCGGTGGCATGCAACGGAAGCTTAAGAATGACGCTGAAACGGATCCTCAGCAAAGAAGAGTTGGCAGAACGAGGTCGTAAACGTTCCGAAAGTGCTCGAGAACGTTACACTGCCACGAAAAAAGTTTTATTATACGCAATTAAACTCATGCTCTCCGGCCAGTGCCTGAGCGATCGGCGGCAGTCATCTTTTATTCCTATCGGGACGGGGCAGCCCGCGGCTATTCAGAAGAAAATTCAGTTTTGTTCGGCATATTAATGCATTTTTATCGCGTACACGTCACTTTGACGCGTGTGTTTTCGCGGTTTTGTGACGTCGCGTGACAGGCCCGTAAAGTGGGCGCAGCCCGAAAACTTTTGACCAGTAGCCGAGGGCTAATGGTGAAAAGGGGTCGAATCAGAAATAACTATTTTTCTTTTGTTCGATCAAATCATGCATAATCAGATGTGTACACGTCATATAAGATGAGTAGCTATCACGGTTTTCGTGACTTCGCGTGACAGACAGTTTAAGTGGGGATGGTCCAAGAAAGCTTTTGACCAATCGTGGAGGGCTGATTGCATAATTGGAATAGAAAAGTTTGGAATAGTTTTACGTTATAGCGCCCCTGTACCGTTCGCTCTATCTGACGCCCAAACAGCACTTCAGGAACTGAGGCGCAATTATCAAAGACCACCTGGTTCGATGAGCGAACAAAATCGTCTTTCTAGCACATTATTGACCCTTTGTTAAGTTTTTCATTAAATATCATGATGGAACGAGCTTTAGATGCGCTCTTGCATTGTGTACGTCTCGATGTGGCGTACACGTTCCGTTTTTTATGTCGCATACGGAAAAGACCCTCTTCAGACTGTGTACGCTTTGACACCCGGAAGCCTTTGTAGTAGAACTTTCCCTCAACGAATGTCCACAATTCAACCAACATCGAGAGAAACTTCGGGATAGTCTGGACGCCTTAGATAGACGTCCATATTTTGCAAAAAACAAATTGCTCGGTGCTTGGTTCTCCATGTCCTTATAAACAAAGATAAGCTGTAAATGCCTTACGTGATTTTCTTGTGAAGAGTGATCTTATTAATCTTTGGGAATAGTGCAATTAAGTGATACGAATTATGCCTCGCAATGCCATAATGACTGGCCTTGTCATACTAGTTGACATTTTGTGTGCTTTGGTGTGCTTTTATCGTACCACAGACTTCTTTTACGCTTTCATTTTAACTGATGCATTTGATTATGAGCTGAGTTATTGTGCTTGTCACAGGTCACACGCTGACTCTGTATTATGCATGCATAGATTTACAGTTTATATCAAGACATTTGCATATTTATGAAGTGAGGGTAGGAAGTTTTACTCTGTGCGATTGTGAAGGCTTCTGACTATATATATATTTTTTCTGTTTATATTGTTCCCTCGCGTATTTTTTAATATGTGTGTGTTAGCTATAATTTTGGGACAGTGGGCTCATCAGTAGTCAAACTTCCCACACAAAGTTAATAAACAACACTTATCCTTACGTTGAATAAATAAATAAATAAATAAATAAATAAATAAATAAATAAATAAATTCGCGCTGCAGGTCGTCATGCTTGCAAAGTAAGCGGGAAAAAGCATGCAAGAAGCGCTGTAGCAAAAAAAAAAAAAAGGAATGCGCGTCATGAATGTAGGCAACGCGATAAGAGCAAAAGAATTGACATTGAATCATTTTAGTGGTAGTGCACTGTGGCTTCGCTCAAACAACCAGTACTATGTGCAGAACAAGTAAAACGCATTAATAATGAAGAAAGGCCAGGAATTTATATTCACGAGAATGCACCAGTTCGGCCCTTTCCACTACATAATTTAACCCCCGTTCTGAATTTTTGCAAGTTATATAAACAAAAATGTTACAAGAAAAGCTTGTTGTGCCAGACGCTAATCACTGTAGCTGTATACGCTCCACATAACCGCAATGATGTGCTTTAGAAACGTAGAAAAAAAAAAGACGGCGTGACTGAACATAGTTTCACGGCAATGGGCTTGTATTGTAAGAATAAGAGGATGACCGTTGCTTTTTCGCAGCCTAAACTACAAACAAGACTATATATACAAAATATTGTGAGAATGCTTGTACCTTTGAACGATACGCGTCTTTTTTAATTGCGTCCGAAACATTACGGGATTCCTACGAATAAGGAACTGTAGTCCTCGCCATCAATATATTATTGGAGGTGCAAGAGGGCTTTACATTGCACAAGAAGAGATTTCTTTCACATGTCTAACGACCTTATATGTACAAGAAACGCTTACACCCACAATTGTGTGCGCGACAAAAACGAATGTCAACTTCAAAAGCATCATTAATTACTCCAACGTGATAAGGTTGACTGAACGCTCTCAAAAGCCATCAGAATGACCAGTTGTTATTTAGAAACTCACAATTCTGAGAGAGGTTTTGTAAGGCCTCAGAATTGGTCTTGACTATTGGATAAAGTTTACGTCACGCTACCAAATACACACACAGTATTTGGAAATAAGGCGTACTTACGTTGTTTTTCTGTATTTTCACCCACAGTCAGCGGCAGCAGTGGCTTTTCCCATCGTGTCTCCGGCGTTCATGTTCTGTGGCGCTTTCGCGCCTCGCCAGATGCTGAAGCCATACGTGAGCTGGCTCACAGAGGTGTCATTTGTCAACCACGCGTACAACGGTCTCCTGGTCTCGGCCTACGGCTATGGTCGTGCCAAGCTTCCGTGCGACGACTTCATATGCGTGTACGACGACCCCGCCGAGCTGCTTCAGATCACCGGGACGGGAGACAGGACAATCCACGAGTTCTGGCTCATTCTCGTTGCGATGGAGGCTGCCATTCGCATACTCGGGTTCTTTCTACTCAGGTTCAGGCTCGCAAGAAAAACATGACGGCACGCACTCTTGGCGAGCATTCTTCCGCCAAATCTGGAGAAACTGTGAGCACGCGCGGTTCTTTCACGGATGGCGAGAGCGAGTTGCCTGCTCTCGGTGTGCAAGCAACGGGGGATGCCGCTAGTCCGCAATGCCCTAGTCAACGCAGCCCTGCCGACTAAGTGCGCGCTCTCGGTGGCGTGCTCTTCGAGGAGCGACGAAGGAGACATTAGATGAGAGCGACGTCAGTGTAATGGATCATCTGTACAGCCCTCCATACCGATGCCTATGTGTTTTCTCCTGGCAACTGCATATTACTCGTTAATATAGCGCGCTGGTAAGGACAGGCTATCGGACGATGTTTACTCTCTACCTTGCTTCGAGGCCATTAATGGTGCCTCAAGCGAGCCAGTGCATGCTTGGTTTGTGTTTAATGAAATCGGCTTAACGGTTGCCCAAGCAAGGCATTTCCAGATTTTGTATGCTTACGAACAGTGAAATTGGAATACGTGCCCAAATAAGATCATTTAGGCATGGGCCTTATTGCTCAGAACATTTCATAGGCATATTCTCTGCTCTCCTGCTGAATAGGATGGTAATCTTTCAAAGACAATCTGAAGAGGCAGAGTTGCATATTTAACTGGTAGGAAAATGCCCAGAACCAAGGACATGGTTAATGCCGGCAAACAACTTGAAGCTTGCTGAGTTTGATGTCATCAGCGGCAGCAGTAGCATGGTAGCACAGATGGCCGAACACAAGAACAAAGAAGGAACAATACGAGGTACTTATTTTCACTTGACTTAGTGTTGTCACTCTGTGTATCATATTCATCACAAATCACCGGGAGCAGCATGCCAGGCGATCAGCCAGGCTAACATCTCCCGCTTCATTAAACTCGGCATGGCTGCGATAACGTAAAACTGTTCAATTCCGAGATTATTCGATTCTCCAGATGTCAAATTCATGTGATCGTCGACGGGAGCGTTTGCGGGTACTCTCAACGTTTTTTGAACAGCCCAAGCAAACATTTCCCTCGTTTAAACAAGGCCCCTTTTGTTTGTTTTTAAAGCAAATGGCACTGCCCACCATGACAGGTTTTTGTTATCTAACCGAGAGACGAGAGGCCAGGCACGTGCTGACGGGGAAAGGATCCCAGCGAGGCGGGAGAGCGGAATGAAAGTATGTCACCGGCGGGTGCATGCTTGCGTCGGCGTCTCCGAATGGCCCTCTTTCCTTTGTTCAGCCGGCGGTGGCTCCTCGTCAATCGCGGCAGTGTGCAACAGGGCGCTGAATATGCTGCCAAAAAAGAGTCCTCGGCGAAAGAGAGTTGGCAGTGCGACGTGGTCTACGCGTCGAAAGGGCTCGACAACGTTATGCGGCCAAGAGGAGTGCCGAACAGCAGCAACGATAGGACCAGATGTTCAGTGCTGAGCGGCGCGAAGCGCCAGAAATCATTTTTCGACTGCTACTGCTAAAAAGTACCTCGTGAAGCACACATACTTCGTCATTGACGTGTGGGATCGGCTGTGGTTACTGTCGGAAAATCACCGTCGATAACGTAGAAATAAACTCACATCGTTCGTTGCTCCACCAAAATCTTTGCCTTTAGTCCTCGAAAACACTACGTAGCAAATTCCTACATGTCTCATCAAAAACTGAAGCAAGATTTCTTCAGTCTTTCTGGTACACCTTTTGCATTTCAGTGGTCCGCGGACATCCACGGTCAAATCAGTGCGATAAGAAAGCTATTAGGGTACCCAGATAATAATCATCAATGGTTTCTGCAGGACCTTAGTTTCTTAGCTTGGCCATACAGCAACCTTATTTTTGACACAAACATTTTGTAACCTTTCTACGCAATAGTGGCTCGAATGCACTTCGAAATAAACGCAAATACTCAGATTTTTTAAGCCGCAGGTACATATGCGGTGGTTCCGCAGCCAATCTGTGTCGTTCAACGCCTGCAAGATGGTCGATTCTAGAAGCCGCCTTTTCTTTACTTTTGCTTGTAACACTGCGAGACGAATGAGGTCACGGCTACCGAGATGCGTTTCTATCGATTGCTGTATTAGCTGCAACCAAGCGGGACACTGCGAAAGAGTAGAACGAGGTGAGCGACACCGTTTTACTTTACTTCGTTGAGCGTAGGCAAAGGCTAAATAAGTGTTCGGTGTTTCACACAGAGAATACATTGTTTCCTGGCGTTTCATTTCGAACTTGATTTTTATTATATTCAAAGAATGGTCATGCGCAAAGACCAGAGGCGTAGCTGGTGGGGGGGAGGGGGGAGAGGCTTATGGGATCTTAGACCCCCCCCCCCCCCCCCGAAACTTTTTCGTGCTGTCATGCACCGCCGACCAAAACAACCCCCCGGCGCCGGAAATCACTCTATATTTTGTGCAAAATGACTTTTTCACGCTCGAAAAGACATTTCAGCGCGAACGTTGCGAAATCGGGCTGAATTTCGCTGCAACGCCGGGAGTCACATAATGAAAGCAGCCCCATCCGAGCAAAAAGTTCCAAGGGCGTTTTGATGGCAAGTGGGCTCTTCGCGGCATCTCGCGGAGGTGGCGGAATCTACGGGGCGCGTGAAATTCAATTCCGAAACTTCATGGGTATAAAGTTCTCATTAACATTTTAAGCGAAAGGTGCCTTGACAATTGCAAAGTCGTGGTTTATATTTTCAATTCGAGCATTTTGTGGGTTTAACGTTGTTTTAAACATTTGACGCCAAAGGTGAATTGACGTTTCTAAAGTCGTAGATCGGACCATACAACTAGACAGCCAAATCAACACAATATCAGACAAGTTGACAAAGCACGCAGCGAGATCCGATGAGACTAAGCGTTGTGGTGGTTGATTTTTGCCGTCATGTCAGAGAAAAGAATATCAACATTTTTTTTCACCTGCGCCAAAGCATCCATGTCAAGACATTAAAGCCAGCAAAGGTAACTACGTTCTTATTCATTTTTCTACTTTGACTTATATTCTCGCGAGGACATATTGAGCCTCTTCATTTTTTGTTCTCGTTACCCGCAGGCTGCCGCAGCCATCCAGAGTGCATGCGCTTTTCTCGTGTTGCCTCGACCAACGCACGGCGCACTTCTATGTGCGTTCATTTTTCTCTGGCCGAGTGGATTTTCGCCTGGAAGAGTTTTGGGGCGCTATAACGTAAAACTATTCCAAACTTTTCTGTTCCAATTCTGCAATCAGACCTCCACGATTTGTCAAAAGCTTTTTTCGACCACCCCCACTTCGCCTGTCTGCCACGCGACGTCACCAAATACCCGCGATAGCTCCCCATCTGATATGACGCGTACAAACTGATTATGCATGATTGGACCGAATAAAAGAAAAATAGATTTAAGATTCGACGCCTTTTCGCCATTAGACCTCAGCTATTGGTCAAAAGCTTTAGGGCTGCACTCGCTTCACTTGTCTGTCACGTGACGTCACAAAACCGCAAAAGCTCCCCCCGTCAAAGTGACGTGTACGCGTTAAAGATGCATTAATATGCCGAACAAAACTGAATTTTCTTCTGAATAGCCGCAGGCTGCCCCGTTCCGAAAGGAATAAAAGATGGCTGCCGCCGATCGCTTAGGCACTGGCTGCTCGGACCTGCCGGAGAGCATGGGTTTATTTGCGTATAATAAATCTTGCGTCGCCGTGTAACGTTTTCGAGCACTTTCGGCACGTTTACGACCTCGTTTTGCCAACTCTTTTTTGCTGAGGATCCGTTTGGCGTCATTCGTTAGCTTCCGTTGCATGCCGCCGCGATTTTCGACCAGCCACCGCAAGCTAAGTAAGGGAAAGCGGACCAATCGCAGACGCTGGCACCACCTTCTTCATCCGGTTATTGACTTTCAGTGCAGTGGCTCAGCACCATCGAATCCCTCTAGCCTAGAGCGTGCTCCTCGCCTCTTGTGAGCCAATTGTATAAGACAAGCCGCTCAGTGTAGGCAATGTCATTCGTTTTTCAAGCAAACAAAAGTGACCTCCTATGAACGAGGAGAGCGTTTGATTAGTCTGTTCAGACAATCCTGCAGGTGACCGCCCGATGCTTGCGTCGCCGGTTACACAAATTTGACGTCAGCAGAATGCAATAAAAATATATTGGAATGGTTTTACGTTACAGGGCCCCTGGACGCTTTCTGGCTAGCAGACCAGAAAAAGAAACACTGGTCGCTCGCCGCCATCACTGCGGAGACTCGACGCGTTGCGACGCGTTCGCTTGAAAGCAACCTCTCCGGAAAATTTTCTCTCATCGGTGTAGGATACCGAGCAGTGTGCTTACGGGAGATCACGCTCTCTCTGTGGTGCACACCAAGCAGCCAGACCATCCGGAGCAATCGTCAACACGACCTGCCCTCCTTGATGCATCTCTGTATGCCAACTGGACTCCGCCGAAGCGAGGCCACCCTGCTTTATCGCTTATGGTTAGGGGTGGGCTTCACGAAATCTCACTCATTTCGCATTGGAATGGCCGTCAACGCTCTCTGCAATGCCTGTCTTTGCGAGGAGACGCTGGAACACATTCTGTGCGACTGTCCTGAATGTAATGTTCAGAGACAGTCCATGGCGTCCGTTCTAGCGCACCTTGACAATAGACCATTGTCAGTTGCAACTATTTTCACATATCGCCGACAGAAGACATCGCAGCTGAAGGCGACGAAGGGACTACTTCGGTTTATGAAGGAGACGGGCTTGGACAAGCGGCTGTGACAGTGATGTCACGTACCGCGCAAGAGTGACAGACTGTAACCAACGATGTGTGTACCGTGTTATGTGCTCTCTATCTCTTCTCCTCATCTTTCATCCCCCCCCCCATCCCGCTCCCATGTGTAGGGTAGCAAACCGGTTAGGCTAAACTGGTTAACCTCCCTGCCTTCCTTCTCCCCTTTTTCCTTCCTTCCTACGGTTCTCTGTGGACCAAATGTCTCACGTTTTCTTCGATATTCCTTCGGTAGACCTATTAGGTGCCCAAAGTATGCATTCGAGTATTGCCAACATGTTTTGCTTTGCGTTTTTGTTTTCGTGCCCCCACCCAACAAAAGAAAAAAAGACATTGTTGCGGTGCCGCAAATTATCGCATGGCAAAAGTTCAATTTTGTTACTTCTACTTTTGCGGGAAGTAATTGGCCACGGGACGCTTCAGTTGCCGGATACTCTTATTATATTATTGCGATAGCAATTATATGAGCAGGCGCATTCCTGCCATCGCCCTCATGCTCCATGTAAAGTCCAAGGGCTATAACATCGTGACCGCGCGCCGCATGCTGTATGTGCGAGTGAAAGCGTAGAGGGGGGAGGCGGAGAGGGGGGCATGGGTGAGCCGACGATGGCGGCTCGGTCTTGTGTGCGTAAGGGAGAAAAGCGGGGAGGAAGCGCGCCGCCTCCTGTCGCGGGCGATACATCAAGGCGAGTGGAGGGAGGGGGTGCTGTGATTTGTGAATCTGTGGTTGCGCAACATGTTTATTTGCCTTGTTTGACGCGTTACATAAAGTGACTTCTTTAGATACGTACATTTATTGGAGACTTATACGCACATTTAAATTTCTTGTTGCGAGGTATTGTGTATACGTGCAGTGAACTTTGTTTCCAGTGCCAATTTTTGCCCTTTATCAAGCTGTATCTTAGCATTTGTATATCCCATTGTATCTTCGAATTTTTAATGTGCGAGGGCGAGTCAGATGAAAGTGAGCCAACCCACCCTGCGCAATAATGGTTCGGTTCATTATCTGCGAGGCAAGCGCGTAGCACACATACATCTCTCATTTACGAAAGCGACACGCAGGTGTGAGGATAAAGGTTCTTTAATAATCTCATACACTGGGTTGAACATGGTTGCGTGACATAATGGACACTCCAAAAGTTGAACAGCGCGGTGTCGTGAGGTCTTTGACAGCTGAAGGTGTCTCTTAAAAAGAAATTATTCGCCTATGGCTGCCGTGTACGTTGAACATTGCATTTCATTGGCCATTGTGAAGCGTTGGAGCAAACGGTTCAAAGAAGAACGTGAAAGTTGCAAAGACGATCTAAGACCGGGCCAAAGCCACCGTGCAATCACTCCCAACACAACTGCAAAGGTTGATGGGCTGATCAGGCAAGATCGGAGGATAAGCGTCGATGAACTGGGAGGGTTTGTGAACATCAGTAACGGCTCATGTCACACCATAATTCATAAACATCTCGGTTATCGGCTCTTGTGTGTGCAATGGAAGCCCAACATTTTGAACCGCCGCCAGAAGGCGGAGAGGTTCGGCGCTGCCTCGACACATCTTATCCGGTATCACAATGAGGGTGACGACTTCTTGTCTACAGTTGTGACCGGGGACAAATCATGTTGCCACTACTATGAGCCTGAAACACGTCGGCAAAGCTTACGGTGGAAACATTTGAATTCACCACCCCCAAAGAAAGCAAAGGCCGTCATTTCTGTCGGGAAGGTGTAGCCGACTTTTTTTTTCGCTCGTCAGGGGCCATTACTGATAGAAATTTCTAAATCTTGAGAGACTATCAATTCTTTTCATTATTGTGAAACGCCGGATCGGCTGCGTGTCTCAATAAAAAACAAACAACGTGGAAAATTCAGAAATGAGGTAATCTTGCTTCATGGCAGTGCCCGTCTCCACGTCGCTGATGCGTTTAACACAAAACTGGGAAAGTTCAAATGGGAAACGCTGCAACATCTGCCATACAGCCCAGACCTGTCGCCTTGAGACTTCCACATTTTCGGGTGATTGAAAAAAAGCTCAATAGAACCAGATTCGTGTCGGACGATGACGTTCAAGTCAAGTCAATGTTCAAGTCAGTTACAGAAGTTTTGAAACAGCAACCCAAGTTTTATGAGACGGGAATCACGCGACTCATTAGTCAGCGGGACAAATGTCTAAATGCTCAGGGAGACTACATTTAAATAAAGCACCCCGTTTGTCATATATTCGCATTGGCTTACTTTCATTTGACGCCCTCGCATATTTTGCAGAACTCATGCTTTTTATATGTGCTCTCTGCTGCGACTATAATTTCTGTGCAATTACTCACAATATACACGACCGGTGACAGCTGCTCCTGCGCAATACATTGTAACAAAGGACAGCGTCATTGAGATATTACCTGGCCGTTACATATCTATAAATATGTAAACAAAGTTCTTGAATTCCAAAGTTGCATTAAAATATTTGTCCTAAGCTTGTTCATTGCATGGCCTTCACATTTTTCATATCAGCGGTTTCAAACTGATATTGGTCTAAAGTTCGTGGGATATTTTCTTATTAAATATAGAGAAAACATGGAAGCATTGATATCAGTTATATTGGGCACATTTTTTGACACATACGAGTATATCTTTTATGAAAAAATACATATTTTACTTGTCTTGACAGTGCGTAGCGTTCAAGAATTCGTTTGCAGCTTCTTTGGCAATGGCGATGCAGTTATTGTTCATGTATTTGATCCCTCGACAAATTCTATAAGGAGGAGGCGGAGCTGAAACGTGAGACCCCCTCCCGAACGAAACTTCTGGCTGCGCCATTGGCGAGGACTGTGAAAGGAAAGCAGCAGCTCGTCTTATCGTGTCTGGTTTAGCGGTAGGGGAACTTACGTGTTTACCTTACGCGTTAAATAAGTTGGTGTCTGACGATTACATTAGGCGAGGCTCTGTATACAGTGATTCATCAGTAATTAGCACTGTTGTTACGTTTATACATTGTTGCCGTTATGCTTTACCTCACCGCAGTGACGTGCTAATGTGTGGTACCTTGTAGAACTTTGTTTGACATTGCGCAGCGTTTTGGATTATTGTCATTGTACTGCGAAACCGTATTGTTATAGCAGCTGTGCAATGGGCCGCTTTGTATGTCGGAGACTTGAAAAAAGCGCGCGTGTTCGCCCACTCACGAAGGCCGAGCGAAGTCGTTCGCGCCAGCGCACCACGCTAAAGTCCGATTGTCTCGCCAGTTTCTTTGCCAATTCGTCACGCAGTCAACTCACAGGCATTTCTAGTAGATGAAAATGCCTTCGAAATTGAATATTGGAACGCTGCTCCAGGTGGTTTCGTGGCAAAAAGCTAGCCCGCTAAGATTTCACGTGCCGTGGGCGACGTAAAACACTGCGTTCATGTGAAGCACGTTCTCGGGTTGGTCGTTGTTGAAAGAATACAAGTTCGTTGGTGGAACTTTATTAGAATCGGGCATTTCATACAGGCAACCGAAGAAGGCAAATGAAACTTGCAGTGCATTACTCTTTGCAACGGGATACCTAGTATGTAGCCGAGGTCCTCCTTGAAAGTCATGTTATTCGCTCGACACAATTTACAAACCTGTGTTCTAGACGTTAAATTGTGCCAGGTCATCATCATCCTGTCGCCGTATGGAACTCGCAAGGATGGTGTTGACATCCTTCAGTGGGTGACTGCACGAGCCATGGAAAATAAAAATAAAGTGTGTTTGCGTCAAACAAACGCTGGAAACGAGCGCTGAGCACTGCTGTGAATAAAACGAACAGGTTTCGGAGCTCATACGTGCGGTTCGGTCAGCGACCGAAATTTAACTTCAAAGGCTGACTTAGTCCGCTTTTGCTCCACCCTGTCAATAGTGGCAGTACCGCGTGTCGTACTCTATTTCCTGTTTTCTCCTCTGGCCAATATTGCCATTAGCACGCATTGCACTCACACACAAACGCGCAAAAAGAAAAGGAAAGTGGTGCGTATGCACCACATTCAGGCATATTACGCTGAATTTTGCGTTCAGTGGCACCGATCCCCCATACCACGCTGCCTAGCCCTTAATCAATCACACTGGATTATTAGTGTTCTGTATTAGTGTTCCGGGCTATTCGTGTTCGCTTGTCCCGTGCTTCGGTGTCTTCTCTTGTCCCGTCTTGAACATGCGCTTACCAGTATTCATTTATTAGTGTTCTCTCAAAGACCGTCTTATGCATCACTCGGTGAGTATACTATATAGTATGATACTTCGTAAAGAAAACAAGCTAGCCCTAGATATGAATATAATGACACAAATGAACGATCGGAAATAACTATATATCCGCAATTATTTTAGGGGTAAGAACTGAAATACGCATGTCTGTGGATTACTAAAGAAAACAGTCCACGTAGTAAACAGTGTTAACGATGCTTGAAAGTTCGATCTTGAGGCTCTGAGTGAAGTGTCGATAAGAAAATAATGTTTTTCTTGTTTTCTCCACCACCTGTACAGACACCACGAAACTCTATACTAGGCCTGATGCGGACCTGCAGGTTGGGTGATACAAAGCGATGAAAGTTGTGCGCACTTGCCCCCGGGGGCAATATTTTTTTACCCACTGGACGGCCGAATAACTCGAGAAGTCTTGCGCACGCTCACAACGGGCGGGCGCGCACACATACACAGAGGCCAGACGCCGCCAGAAGCCTGGCCCCGAGCTTTCACTCCTTCCTGGAGAGCCTCATTTTGAGCAAAGCAAACGCCGTCAGTCTGGCTGCCAGCTCGAACGCCAGCAAGACGACAGTCAACACGTGTATCTTCTTGTCCGCAGCACCTACGACCTCCAGGAAGTGCGCCGGGTCCTCGTACAGGCACACGAACTCGTCACACTCGAGGTGTTCGCGGCCGTAGCCGTACACTGACAAGAGTAAGCCGTTGTACGCGTAGTACATGTACGACGCGTCTGTCATCCACCGTGTGTACGGGCTGAGCAAGTGCGCCGGCACGAAGAAGCCACAGAAGAAATAGGCTGGAGACACCACTGGCAGGGCAAGGAACACTGCAGTCTGCACGGGAACCAGAAAGAAGGGTTTTACTTCAGAGAAAGGAGGCGGGGTTACGGCTCTAACCCCCGTATTCAGAAATGCATCTTAACTTGAAGCCCATGCTTGATTTGATTTTAATGACGCCTGTCTTGAACGCACCGAAAGAAACGCAATGAGCATCTTTGGCGCGTTCGCAACAGGCGTCATTTATATCAAGGCAAGCATGCGCTTGAAGTCGAGATGCATTTCTGAATACGGCGGTAAGTCGCGAAGTGTACCCCAGCGTACTAAACGATGCCGCGTCGGGGAAGATTCAGCTGGCATTCGGTAATTACTCAATCCTATACAAACAGCGGATATTAAACAGTGGAGCGGTGGTAGTATTATTTGGCTACGTGCCTCTTAAAAATTATCTCGATTTCGAGCTGAAAACGCCAGCAACTGTTTTGCTGGCTTTTGTCAGTAAAATTGGCTTCTTTTTCAATTTAATGACTGAGTACTGACTTTTGGGCCTACACTCCAGTGATACCTTTTTTTTTCTTGTGCAGAGTAGACAGCTGGACACTTAATATGGTTAGCCTCTCTGCCTTTCCCTTCTTGTTTTCTCTCCCTCCCTCATTTTCTTTTTTTTTTCTTGCACGCAGAATGAGGAACATCTATGACAATGAACTTGCATGTTTAAAGCAACGTGTATGTATACCTAAAAGAATACAAGCAAGTAAGTGTATCGCAACACTTGTCCAATGATTAAGCATAGGCAAATGTTTATCACCTAATTGGCCTGTTGATTCCATAATTATACCGCTAGTAACGCGTCCTTGTCTTTTCTTACTTAGTATACTTGTCTCTTTTTTCGCATCATTCATATAACCTTGTTCCATCTTGCCCAAATTGCCGTCGTTCTGAAGCTGTCTCGATTAAATAAAGCGAAAAGCCGATGCAAGACAGCCTAAAAGTCGATGCAATCACCCCGAATCCTACAAGAGCTATGCAAACATGACCTAACGACAGATGTCCCTGGCGAAGGGGCTTCAAGATTTCGAGATAAACTGCGCACCACACATGCTACATACGGTACGTCTACGGTTCGAGCATGAAAGAAACGAAAAAAAAATCCACGCGTGTATATTCTTAGTGCCAGAGCTGAATTCTTGCGGCGAAGAGAAAGTAGTCAATGACAGGCAAATTCATTTAATCGTGCATGTCGGAAAACTCGTGGCGTTCAGTTTGACAGGTATAGTCACCAAAGCAGGTAATCAACCGTATGACTTTCTTATTTAGTCCTGGACATCAGCCTGCCATTCATTTCTCACATTCCCAACTTTGATATGTGGTTGCCGATGCCCTGGCTCTAGTGCTGCGTTCGTCACCTCATAACACGCACGTTCTTTCTATCGATGCGTTGCTCTGCTATCTCACCTGAAGCTTGGAGACTGCCGACACGATGAGAGCCAAGGCCTGCGACACGGAGCAGATCTGGACGCTGAACAGCATCAGGCTCGCAAAGCGCCAGAGCACCATAGGCTGCCCCGTCGGGTAGTAGACGATGCCGATCAACAGGCCGATGGGGACGACCTGAGCGAGGGCCGAGTTGCCAAGACGCATCGCATGTGAGGCTCTGGTTCAAACGCACGGTGCTCTCGCATTCATCCTTTTGTCTATGTCCTAAGTTTCAGCTGAGTCGCTCCTGATCATTTCACCTCAAAATACGACCAGAAACTACGACACAGCGTATAACGTGAAGCGCAATTCAGCCAGGAAATTGCTCATATGTGTGTAGACCTAAGAAGTTACCGTAAGTATTATAGGATATGTCACGTGTGCTGTTACCCCTGCCATTTGGGGCAACTACCAATGTTGCCACCACTTATCAACCATGGGACCAACATGGACGCAACATGTTCATCTTATTATCAAGCTCACCTCCGTTCAGCTGCCCATAAATAATCGAGAATTTACAGTATAATTGATTCAGGCAAAGTTCCAAAGCTCGAAAGCTGCCAAAGAAATCTCCCCCTTTGAACTAATGTGGAAAGTGCCGGAAAATATAATCTCAGCTCATTAGGTTTATGCGATAACTAAAATGAGAAGGCAACAAATCCAAATAAAACAGCACCAACGTATTGGCGGAACCGAAATATGAAACACAAGTGATAATTCAAAATATTTAGTATAAATAACCCGCATGACAACGAAGGGTTTGTGTACACATTACAATATCCCCAAATGCACCATAAACACGTTTATTACGAAGCTGTTTCTCGGGTATCTGAGGTACAGCTTACCTGTACCAGAGTCCTTCCATTTTTTTTGGGGACTCTGCCTGTACTAAGCAATACCTGCAGAAGTAACATCCGCACAATCGAGAGTGCACAGGTGCAGGCACTCAGTGTTTGTCTTGGATTGCCGCGCTGCACATCAACAGCGGAGACAATTACGTTTGCTCCAGATTACCCAGCCACAACTCGTATGATATTGGAAGTGCTCAGAGCACACATGAGGCACGTTGCTTGCACTTCCACCACCTCGCCGCGCTACCGAAAGACCGGCCCAGTGCCTCCTTTTGCCAGGAGATATCGGCGTACCGTGACTGCCTCCCTACGGATTATA
This sequence comes from Dermacentor andersoni, assembly GCF_023375885.2. Taxonomy (NCBI): domain Eukaryota; kingdom Metazoa; phylum Arthropoda; class Arachnida; order Ixodida; family Ixodidae; genus Dermacentor; species Dermacentor andersoni. The sequence continues at coordinate 191,578,776 of NC_092818.1, read as the reverse complement.
CACCTGCCGAGAGGCTTATAGCACCTCCTTGGTTTTTGGATCGCCCACAAGTTCGAGTCTCGAGATCAGTACCGGGAATTCGAACGAAACGAGGACTTTCGTCGCCAGCTCTCAAGCAGCTATCTCTGCTTATGATGCACGAGCCATACAAGACCCATCTCCACATTTACACTGATGGCTCGACAACTGTGGATGGATCTACAGGAGCTGTGATCTTTTCCAAAAAAGCCATGACTATTCAGTTTAAATCATCTCACCGGACAACATCGACTGCTGCGGAGCTTGCTGCACTTCGCAGTGCACTTCGCATGATCCATGAAGGCCTACCTCGAAGATGGAGCATATTCACAGACTCGAAGGCAGCCCTGCATAATTTGCTATCCGCTCTACGTCGTGGACCACAAGACCAACTTGTGCTAGAAATGAGGCAGCTGTATCAGCATCTAGCAGAGAAAGGACATGGCATCACTTCTGAGTGGCTCCCAGGCCACTGCGGCATCAAGGGCAACGAAAACGCCGATGAAGCTGCTAGGAGGGCTCGCGAAGGTGCCGTGAAGGAACCCATTGCCCTATGAAGACCTGACGCAGCAACAAAGCTTCGCATACTAGCGCGTGATGCCACACGATCCATGTGGAACACGCCAGATTTCCAACATACTCGACTGTACCGCCTGGACCCATGCCTCTGACTACGCCTTCCAGCTGGACTATCCCAAATTGAGACAACTGTTCTTACCGACTATGGCTAGGAGTGTCTTTCACGAATGCATTTACTTGACGCATCAGAATGACTGACAGTGCTGCCTGTGATAGTTGCGACAGCGAGGAAACAAACGAACATATCCCCTGTCATTGTCCTCGCTACAGCTCCCAGAGACAGTCGCTCGTGACGGCGTTGGTACGCCTCGTTGACCGACCGCTTTCTGAGCAGACAATGTTGAAGTGTGCTGGCTGATGCGACCTTTCCACCAGAAGGCGGTGAAGGCGCTACTAAAGTTTCTCCGGACAAGCGACCTGCTTGAGCGACTGTGACACTCCTGCGTTCCTTTGTGTGAGTGTGTTTCTCTTTTTTTTTTCTTTTCTTTCCCATCTCCCACTCTTGTCATGTGTGTGCACTTTTTTTTAACGATCTTTCTATCTCCCCTTAACGCTTCCCCAGTGCTGGGTAGCAAACTGGATGTGTATCTTCCGGTTAAAATCCCTGCCTTTCTCATCTCTTTTATCTCTCTCTCTCTCTCTCTCTCTCTATATATATATATATATATATATATATATATATATGTATATATATATATATATATATCCTTTTGTTATTATTTACTAGCTCACAATTTTTCCTTTTCTGCGAAACCACCAAGCTTTCTTTTTTTATTTACTCCGTCACAGTTTTCCGTCTGTGAAATGACGAATTTGTGTCTCTTATAACAAATTACAGCAGGCTGTATCATGGCGCCATCGGCAACGCTAACAATGGTTTGGTTGGAACAAAAGGGCGCATATTTATTTGTTGTCGCAGCTGGCATAGCATCACATTCGAAGTAGTAAATATCTTTAGTTGCGTCAAAACATAACGCTATGTTAACTCCTGACCCCGTTATTGTAGCCATTGAAACATCAGCCGAATTCCGATAGAAATAATTCAGCAGGTTAAAAAATAATTCAGCGTAAATAATTCTGTGCTAAATTCTTTCAGGTGTCCAAAACAAGTACAAAAGATTGTGTTGTGCACTCAAGCAACAGAGATTACTTCACGATGCCCGTGTACTGTAAAAAGACGTTGCACGGAATTCAACGTCAACAGTATCAGCGAAAGCATCAACAATGTTTTTGCTACTCACCAGGAAAGGAATCTCGGCAATATAGTTTGCCAGATAGTAAACGTGCAGGCTGTACCAGCAGTTTCGTTGTTCTCGTGCCAAGACTAGTACTTCCATCGGAACTGGAACAATATGAAAACGCAGCGCACGGCAGTGTAAGGGTTTGCCTTCTGTTGCTGGCTCAAAACTAGCCGAATGTCTCTCGATGTGGTCCTTGCGCCAAGGAATGTACACCGTCAACAATTCACGTGCGCCCATTAAACATGGGAGGCCGTACACTCATTGTTAAAGAAAAAATGCCGCGACCCCTGCGCAGTATACCTAAGCAAGAAAGAGGTGGGCCACATCAGGCGAAATTTGTGTTCAAGCAAAGCTCGTAAAACGCTTGGTGCAATGGAAAGGCTGTCGTCGTCTTAGCTGTGGGCTGAGGCTAAGGTGTGTGCCTTCCATTCATTTTAAAACATCGGTGACAGCTTCATCAAATTTAAAGGCTTTACGGTGAATCTCGCATTTGTGTGGTGACGGGAACACAAATACTGGCTGAAATCTGTGTTCATGGCAGCCTGAATCATTGTTAAAATGAAATTTTCTTTGTTTTTGCTGAATAACAAGGAAATGGAGCAGCGGACCTATTTTACACCTTTATCCCCTCACAGGGAATGACCTTGTAGCACAACATAATTGTAGTGCGATTGAACGCAGCGCCACCACTTGCTGCTATAGTAGAGAATTTTCTTCACTTTTTTGATGACGTGATTACTGGCAAGATCAGCGTGTGTTAGAAGAGCTGCAAAATACTCACATACAATAGCGGCGGGCAGGACTGACTGGAAAACGCAGACGCAGGAAATGGCGAAAAACATGGTGACATTGTTCGTCACCGTGGTTGCCTTGTTACCTATGCCGTAGAAGAGTATCACCATGAATGCCGCGAAGCCAACGTATGCCACGAGCCTCAGAGGTGTTGCCACCTGCATAGGCGTGCAAAGCAGCTTTCACTCACACCGCACCGAATAACCAAAATATTCTGAAGTTTAAAGAAAGTCGTCGAGTAACTGAGATAAGATATCTCGTAATGCGTGGGCTGCGACTATGCAAGCAAAAAGGTATGTTCACTTGAGTGCATTGGAAGTGCGAATAGAATGACTAGGAGTTCCATGTAGAATGGTAACCCATTTAAAAAGTGGGGCGTGAAGGCGAGGTGGAAAGGAAATTGGCTAAACAAATAATTCCCCAGGGTGACTTTCACCGCTGGTGCGCTTAACTCGAACTCCGCCTTTGGTTAACATAGGAAGTTTTTATATGGGCTGCTTATTGAATTATGGTTCTGGCACCTTCCAACAGTACCAGGAAAGGGTGCAAACGAGATCAAAGTGGCCACGCATGTCTTTATGCGTTATTCTCTGTAGTTATTCACGATTTTATAATGTCGTACTTGCCGTTTCGTTTTCGGTAGCATCGACCCCTAAGCAAAGACTAACAAAGCGGCTACTGCCCTCTACCACAGTTGGATAGCGCCACGGAACATTGAGCATGCTACCGCTTCGTTGGCTTCGAACTTGTCATCGCGTTCACACTGCGTTACACTGGAGAGGAAGGAACGGCGCGACACGCTTTCCTTGTCTCTCGTCTTGTGTCAACCATTGTACATTGAAGGTATGGCGTCCCTACTTAAATCGTTGCCTTCTTTAGCGGCTTTTGCTAAAGTATGAACCGCCGCAGAGAAGGATGGATGAATAACTTTCTTGAGGTCCCTCGGTGCGCGCGATGAGCGCGCCACTCCCATGTTGGGACAGAGAGGCCATGCCCCTCCGCCGCGTCGCGGGCCCGATGGATAGCCCATAGCTGTGCTTCAAGGTCCGAGCTGCGTAGATCTCGGTCCCACTCTTTCTTGGTGGTCCTGGCCCCCGTCGCCAGGGGGCAACCCCAGAGCATGTGAGCAAGGCTAGCTATATCTTTACAAAAGTGACACGCAGTGTGAAATGCGATGTCGGAATAAACGGGTCGTTCGGATGAGTGACATTTTTATCGCTATACAGCCGGGAGTACTGAATGAGCAATATTTGACAAGTAGTTTCCCGTTAATCATTACGCAGTGAAGCCATAAACATTATCGGCACATGAAAAAACTTTGGTTATTAAGAGATTAATTTTAACCTGCATTATGCGGCAAAAGCAAAGGCAGACGTGCTGGACCACGTTTTAAAGTTCGGCTTTTAAGAAACTCAAGGTTGTGGAGCCCAAAACGAATACAGGACTTTCTTGTACTACTTCCTACAACTGAGCCGAAAGGTTAGAGCCAGGTAAACCAAGAAGAACATAACTGACAGAGGGCACGCACCTTGTTGCGGAAAACTGAAAGCCAACAGCGTTTCAGCAGGACTCGAAACTGGTGAAATTGGTTGACCTTGAAGGAGTACATCCTGTAGGCCTCTGCTTTTTGCTGTTGAATAAGCATCAATAATATATTTCTGAAGGGCCATTGTAGATGGCATGATAGCAGCATATGAGTTAACCAAAAATAACACTAACAAGAAATACGAATGGCTTAGACAAAATCTGCCCATTTTTTTGTTTCATTTGATCAAAAATAGAAAAAACATTATTTTGCCATCAACAAACATAAGGCAATAGATTGTCATCTTAGTCGTGTTTACAGCCCATAAATGTACGAGCAGTTTAGGCGAAAATTTACACAACCTTGTAACGACATTGGGTCGTATAGCACAGGAGTATTTTGACCCCACCTCAATGCGTGTCAGCACAAGTAAAGCCAGTGGAACAGTACGCTTCCGGGTTGACTGCCGTCGTGCAGACAAGATCCCGCGTGGGTGAGTGCATTGAGCAAGCAAGATTTGTGCAGTGATCAGAGCAGTTTCGAACCGTGTCAGCTCCCGGGACATCTAAAAAAAAATCTGAAATTTTAATTTGGAATATCACGATATAATTACGAGGCACGCCGTATTGGGGGACTCCAGATTTATTTTGACCATTGGAGGTTCTTTAACATGCACTTAAATTTTTTAACACCGCCAATTTCAATGCGAAACGAGATTCCCCGCAGTGCACGGCACCGACTTTCATATATACCTTCCTGTTCGACCTCTGTAAGTGGCCATGATGCCATTTATAATTGTCTATTTACTAGTATGTTCACGCAGACCTTGCTCGCGCTCACAAACTAGCGAGAAAATGGCACGATATCCCGTTTTATAGGGTTCGCACACATTCAAACGCTTGGAAATCGCCTATCGGCAACCAATCTGAGCAAGATTGGCCGCGATGGCGCTGCGATCGTCTTCATTTCCGTGCTGTGATTGGCTCAACAGTAAAACATTGCCAGGAAAGTGAAATCATGTAAGAGAAGCCGCCAAAATTCCAGTTGAACTTTACATGTGCTGGTCCTCCAAAGTTCTCGATCGAATAGCTTTAGTGCGCGTGATTTTCTTTGTTGTTCTTCCGATCACCTTTCTGATAGATTGGGAGCATAACAGGTGTAAAAGTGGCAGTTTTAAAGAGTTGTTGCAGGTTACGCTTGAGAACGTACTGCCTGTTTCCAGCAAACGCAAGTACGTACATTTCTTGCAACACAACAGGCTTGCAATAAGTGCATGACGTACCTCGTTAGTCATGATCACTCCGCCGTATTTCGACCGTGTCCCTTTGACGATCGCGCTTTTATCCGGCTCGGGAAGCTCGAACTCAACGCTCAACCTATTGCAGCAGTCACCGTACTCGCCGGACGCTATCTCGCAAACTGTGGCAGCAAGAGCAACAAAACATAACGAGCAGACATCGCACCAAGGTTTACGAAACAAAAAAAAGAATTTGAAATTGCTTACCCGCACTTAATTTATGCCCAACAAGATAACCAGGGCACCAGTAAACAAACAGTGTTTTATAACAAGAAATAAGTGCATACCGAATATACACAGTGCATCAAAGTTTGAATACGCTATATATAGATAGACTCACTGTAGTCGGCGGGGTTGTGAAACTGTGGGCACTGCAGGCCGTGTCTTGAAAGGAATCCCACAAGATGATCCACTTCACCGTTGTAGATGCACTGTCCTCCGGATACCATGTACAGCTGTAAGGAATGCAGCCGCCACTTCAGCGACCGGCTCCAATGGTTTATCTGCGTATCGCAGTGCTGCCCCAAGTCCATTCTACTCGAGCATTTAACCTTCTCCATTGAGTTTGACATAAGTGTCCGCAGCAGCCGCATTAATTAAGCACTACAATGACTTGACAAGGTATACACATAATCAGAATTTTATTTTACCTTCAGTTCATACCAACTATGGCAAACAAACGGCACACTTCGCCGCAATCTGTCTCTGGAATGCCAAACCACTGGCAATCAAAATCTCTCAATCAATTGGCAAATTCAAAAAAGAACTGAAAAATTTCCTCACACCCATGCCATATTCTGCCTAATTGTGGTTGCTTCTTTATGTTTTCCTTTTTTCGTTTATTTTTAGTATTTTTCACCCTGTAACCATCAGACAACTGCTTAGGAGTGTTGGATTGCCTTTGTTTTTTACCCTGTCTAGTTGTGGCTTTTGGGTCCTTTGTTTGCTGCTCTTTCTTTCTTTTTTTACCTGCGATGTACTTTATTGTTTCATTTCGCTACGTCTGTCTTTCTTTTTCTTTGCTTTGCCCGCAATGTATTTTATTCTTTGTCTTCGCTACTGCTGGTTGCTGCTTTAATTAATTTTTCTACATTCACTACCATAGAAGGTCCCGATTCAGTCTCTGACTATGGGACCTCCTTCTATATACACAAATGTTTTGTAGTTCATTTAATGCCTGAAGACTACCACTTCGTACTCTGACTCTGACAGTGATGTGGATCCCATGAGCAAGCACTCACATTTAACGACCTGCAGTGGCAAGGGATGTGCTAAGCTGACGCACCTTACCTTTATCTTACAAACAACGGTTACCGCGCTAAACCTAAAGAAAGTACTATGGAGACAATATTTTTGCGAAATGCCTAAATGCTTTTCTGGAATCAAAGAGTGCCAAAGGTACTGTGCGCTATTGCATTTGAGCAAGTGATCAATATTCTCACCATATCGAAATGAGAGAATATCTTGGCACTGGGGGCATGTATGGAGCAAACGACCGTGTGACCCATGGATGCCATCCGCTTGAGGATCTGTACGCACATTAGACTAGATACGTTGTCCAGGCCACTGCGATCAAAGGAAACACCAGAATATTAGACGGCGGGAAATCACCGTCGTGTGTGTTCAACGTGCACTTGAAAATTGTGTGAGCTCTTTTCGCTGTAAGTGCAGCAAAATTGGGCGAAAGATGCCTGAAGCACGGTCGCGATATGTTCGTATCGTCTGATGGTGGAGTGATTTAGCAAGCACAGAACCAGATAACAAGGAATGTTTTGTCTTTGTCGAGATATTTATGCTGTTATAGACGGTAACAATATCTGATGATCTTAGTTAGGCTGAAGACCACGCGCGAGTGTTTTCTGCCTTAACACAATGCCGTTGATAGTTTGATTCTGTTCTGTTATGTTATGCATAAGGCTGCCGGGGAGCGATTGAGAGGAAGAGTGCCTCGGCTACTCCTTTTTTCTATGTTATGCAGCAGAAACTAAGGAAACCAACAATAATTTTAAGATAAACAGGTAAGAGTTGACTGAAATAAATAAAGATAAAAACGTCGCAACTGAGAGTACACTGACTCTCACAAGAGTACACAAATTAGAGCATACTGAGAGTCCATGCCACTATATACGCTATATATACGATATATACGCTTTGAACTTCTTATTCATTAGTGCAAGGGTCCTTCACGAGCTAAATGAATAGTATGTCTATGTATGTCACGGTGTGGCATTATTCGATTCGGCACCGATTAACGGGCGCCAAAAGATCGTAGGAATAGCAACCGACGAACAAGACCGTTATTGCCGGCCACTCGGGCAAGCGGCCGAAAGAAGTCGAAGGCAGGTTTAGAGATTGTCTTTTGTTGTTGCTGGCGCGACCATGACGCCCCGACGGCATTTTGTAAGAGCCCCTGCGTATTCTCTGCCCCGCGCACGTGCATTGAGAAGCTTGCTAAGAAGGCAGGGGTGCGAATACTCCGAAATATGTGGTGTCTCTGTGCAATCCTGCGTTCGAGCTACTTCTTACGCCGTGCCTGTGTCCACGAATTGCTGACAGTGTATGTTTTCCGACAGCGCCGCATGGCCGCCTGCCGCCATTTCTCCTGTGTTTGTGAACGAACGATAGAGGCCCGCCACGGAAGGGTGTGCGTGTGTGGTGCAATAAAAGTGCGCGACCTTTAAGAGCAGGGGGAATCACCCGTTCCCTCATCCCTAATTAAAAGGGGCGCGGCCAAGACCTTGGGAGGATCCGGGATACAATTGGGTGGACTTGATTTGATCGTCACCAATATCTGCCGTTCACTGACTCAGGGAATTAAGGAAAGGAGAAATTATTTAAGCGCAGCTTTTAGTATAAGTAAAAGTAAAGTAAAAAGTAATATTATGTTATAAACAGAAAGAAAGCGCCGAAAGGCCTGTCAACATTTTATCGTGCTGTTGTGTGTGTGTTTAGTGCGTATTAATGGGGTGCGTGTCTAGCGCTCCAGTTGCCTAAGCTTATCCAAATTCTTGTTTTAGTTCTAACTACGTAAGGTGCGTTTACAGAACAAAATAGTTTAAAAACGGTGGTCCAAGCAAAGGTTGCCGCTTTTAGTGCTGTTACGCAACAGCACACATTCTTATCGACGAAGGAACCTCGCCCGTGCAATGTGCTCGCTACCCATGGCAGGAGCAAAAGGACAAAGGTTTACGCTGAACCGACTGGCATTCAGAGGCGAGCTGCGCGGCGGTGAAAGTATCCAAGGTTAAACGAAACTATCTTGCGAAGGTCATCACTGCAGCAGAACACTACATAAGTTTGTTTTCCCCACTAATTTTGTCCTGTGCCAAACGTTCCAGACCGCATATTGATTCAATGCTGCTAAAGCAGCGCATGCATTAACGCACCACAGTTACCACGTAGTTTCCTGGGAATGGTACCAAACGCCGTGCTTGGCAACAGCAAAATGGGAATGTCTTCGGTCAACGGAACGGGTGGCCGAACACACAGCATGCGCTGCACAGACAAACACAGTATCGCCGCGCAGACGCAGTAGCCGAAGACCAAATGCTGAAATTCATCGCCAAAAAAAAAAGGGGGGGGGGGTGCGACAAATCGTGAGTGCGCCATGACAACGGAACTGCGATGACGAAAAACCTACGCCGTACACGCACGTCCACACAATGATGACTAGCAGTCGACGCCAGGAGCAATCCACCAGAAGCGAGGTCACGACTGCGACTCCGCTCGCTTTCGCGGGGAATAGTTTCCCAGAATATTCCGTACGTGCTGTTCTACGACCCTGCCGGCTTACGCTTAAAATGCTCGACGAGCAGAGCCCATCGGCCGACAACTTCAAGTTGCCTTGACGTATAGCGAGCGCACGCGCGGCGCGGCAGCGAAGTTCTCCCACTGACGTTACACGCGAGAGGGCGCCACTCAATGATTCTGGGACTAATACTGACGACACCTAGCGAAAAAACATAGGCGGCAATGCTGAGCCCAACATAAATCGTTGAGGCCCTCTTTACATGACATCCGAAAAGGTCGTGAGTGGAATGCTGGACGGATGTACTTCTTTCGGACAATGCAAAGGGAAGCTTCTGCGATAGCCCACTCATTGAGACCTCTCGGAAGCCTATAAAATTTAAACTTAGTTCACTGGCTGTGGCTCGGTGTTACATTTGGCAAGTCATACTCGTATATAGTTGGATGGGCCGGAAGCCCTACCAGTGACATTTGCGGCTTGGCGGAAACAAGAGCCCATATTCGGTGCACCTGACCACGTGATAGTACGGAGAGGTAGGTGCTGTGTACCAATCAGACGCACTGCACAGACGCACTGCACAGCCGGCCACTCTGACATCAAAAGCTGCCAGCTAGGCCAGTGGTCACAGCCGACTTATGCGCTAAAAGCAGTCAGAGTCTACGGACCTGCAGGATAAGCCGCGATAGTGACGTTTCCAGCCTGAAAGTGTTGTGTGCCCTGAGTGCCCGGGCCCCCGCCCCGAAACATGCCCGCTGACAATATTGAGCGTGCAGCGAGCTCTCCTCGCCTCATACGAATAGCCCCTTCCTCTTCACGTCGTCATTTCTAATGCATGTTTGCTTAACGAAGGGACCCAGCAAGTACAACGCGGGATAGAACGGGTTGTAAGCAGAAAATCCCAGAAAATGAAGGGGGAAGAATACGCAGGGCATGTTTATTCCTCCGCTATAGGAAGCCACCACACGCCAAAGCTCAGAAAGGACATTTTCGTCCATTTCGCTGCTCCCAACCACAAATTTTAACCAAATTTCCCAATTCTGTACTTATCGTCAGTGGTCCGAGTGGCACCCCGCCCAGGTTACCACCGTGATCGGCCAGACGCCAACATTAGATAATAAGGACGGAATAGAAGCGAGCTAAAAAAATTTTACATTGCACCGGCTCAGGTTCACAATAAATAAAGTGATGAGTGACTCACCGGAGGCATGAAGCTAGCACGATGCGTTATGACTGCGGCCACCCTTGCGTGCTGAAGCTATCTAGAAGAAATGCTGTGCTAGAGAGAGATTAATACGGGGAACCGAGAGGATCGATTTTTTATCAGTTGCAATTACATGAAGCCAGCAGAAAATCAGGGCAGGACAATCATTTCTACGTTTCCATTAAATTTAACAGTTCATGTTTCCTTCGCTTACCCTTTCTTCGTTGTCTGTTGAAACTATGTGGTTATAACGAATTCTGTGGCAGGTGGCAGAACCGACCGCGTACAGCATAGCACGCCGCTGGAGCATTCCACGTAAGGATATGAGGCCTTCGGAATAAGAGAAATAAAACTAGGTCACAACGCGATCAGCTGATACTAACGGAGTGCGTGCTAACTTTTTTTTTTTTTGCAGCTTTCGTTTTTGTTTCTTTCTTCTGCCTCATGCATATTCCTCTTTTTTTCATATCCCTTGACCTTTAAGAAATCATTTAAGGCACTCGCGGTGTAGTTAGCCTGTGGACTACGTGACCTAGTCGAGACATCTGAGAGCCAGACAACCTTGTAGGTTCGTCGAGGAACAGAACAGGCGGGTTGTTAACCAGCTCTTGGGCGATGGCCAGCCGCTTCCGCTGGCCGCCGGACAGATTCTCCGTGAGAGTGTTTCGGCACGCCTCCAGGCCCCATTCTTGTATTGACTGCTCTACCTGCGAGTGGTAACGTCGGAGAATACTGATTTTCTCTCGTGTACTAGGCTTCCTATAATTGGAAGACACTGCATGGTCGGGACTTAAGTACACATAACTTGATGATCGATATGCCTTGCTAAAATTCTTGCAAGTATAGCTTTAAGAATTAAAGTTTCAGATGATGTAACTGGGGCACACAATGTGCGTATTTCTTGCACGGTTGTGTGAACTTAGGACAACGTGCACGGTTTAACGCATTCCCAGCGGTCGTTCTATAAGACGTTATGGGTAAAACACAAGCCAGATAGCACTACATCTTTTTCGCAATTCTCCAGCTGACAAATAAACTCCCTAGTGTTTTCAATAAAGATCTTATGAAAATAGGGGTTTTATGAATAATCAAGAACGCTTCAGTCTCACTGAACTGCGCTGCCCATATAGGTGGCATAATATAGCTCGGTTTTACGACCAAAGTCTGGCAGTGGGAATTCTCGGAGAATCTCGGACACTCATTTTGGCGCTCGCGTACGCAGGTAAGTTGCGAAGGACTTTCTCTGGAATTCCCAGCTCACATAATTTTATAGGGTGAAAAGATGCATCATCACGTTTATGTATTTTTAGACTCTTGTTCTCGGTTCCTATAGGCCGTGACGTTGTCAACATTATTCATCTATCGATCGTAAGTGTCTTCGTCAATTAGGGCATATTCTTGTGCCTCTCCCCTTCCCCCCCCCCCCCTCCCTATGTTCTTACGCGCCGATTTTTTCTTCGCATTATTACATCTCCTAAGCTTGTGCAAATTCGCGCTACACAACGCACACATAAACAAACACAAGCCTGACACGCATGTATTCCTGTTAAATGGTCACTTAGACTGTTCATACTGTAAGATGTAATGCATTACCTTTTATATCTAGCTGTCAGCTGCGCTGCTAAATTCATTACAGCGGAGTAGCAGGTGGGGCATTGCATGGTGCCGAATGGCTCCAGGCTCTCTTTTTTCTTTATATCTAATCGTAACATAAGCAGAACGAAAGTGTCAGGCCACGTCTTCCAACGCATTTCACCTTCTTGGCCTTGTCCTTTGGTTCAATGTTCGGCATTCGCAGTTCAACGCTCATGGAGATGGCTTCGAATACCGTCAGAACTGGCAGCAGGCGGTCTTCCTGCATGACGTAGCAGCTCTGCTTGTTGAACAGCTCCCGTTCGCGCACGTAGCCGTTGATATGAATTTCTCCGGTGTAGCCCTTGTCGCTGCAAGCAAGGAAAGTGCGTGTTTGGTGACGGGAAGAGCTGCTTTCAGTGAGTGCATTGATTGCAGTGCGGTCAGGATGAGAGAGAAAGGAACACGGCACGGCCACGCTGCATTTAATTCAAGCGATCAAGCAGCTTGAAGGAGTGATGAAACGTTGAACAAGATGGGTCGCCTCTGCGCTTCTGAGCCTGTTTCTAGCGAAGACGGTGAGGTCGTCAGCATGCACGCACGCAGAGAGAGACACAGAGGGAGGTGAGAGTCGTATATAGTCACTAAGAATGAAATTCTGATGTTTCACGCGCCAGAACCTCGATATGAATATGAGGCATGTAATGGGGCACTACGGATTAATTTTAACCGCCTGTAGTTCTTTAACGTGCACACGGCCCGCTTCGAAATGCGGCCGCTGTGGCCGGAATTCGATCTCGCGCCCTCGGGCCTAGCAGCGCAACGCCAAAACCACTACGCTACGGCGAGGGTGGGCGTAGTCGTATATTTCGCAAGACCTAGGTTAAACAACACCTTGAGTTCTTCAAAAACTTCGTGGAAGCTTAAATTCTCAGGGCTGGCAGCGTTGACCGCAGAACACATGCATGCACTATGAGAGGTACCTTCTGACACATGCGTTGTCTTTGACAACGTGTGCGCGGCATTTAGATATGCAGCTGAAATTTCTATTCGAGGCTCCTGTCGCACGATTTAACAAGCCGTCAGTGGCCTATTTGTATTCATGGACAAGATCTCGTTCTCGAAGTAACAAATCTGCTCCGGTGGTACTGTCATCGGCGAAGGCATCCCCCCCCTCACCAAAAGAAAAGGGGAAAAAATGTAGAAGTAAGAAAGAAAGCAGGACATGGCGAAAAAAGCAAAACTAACGCAAAGACGATGAAATGCTTATCTAAGTATATAAAGCAAGTGCGCTCGGTTACTGTTAAGATTTCTTCATTTCGAACGTCTGCGGCAATACGGGGGTTGCACCTAACTAAAATATTCAGCGCATTTGTTGTCATGGAACCATCTTAGTTTGCAATTTTTCGTGCTTACGTTTTACCATGATCTATTTATTACTGCGCATAGACTGAAATATGCGTTGCTAAGAAGACTTTCATAGCGAAAGTACGTGGAGAAGAAAGAATAACAAGATAGAGTGTTTCCGTTCCCATTTATAGCATCCGTTTTCTGTCATAAACAAGCGATTGCATTAATGTGAGCGCCTGCTCAATGCAAGCATACGTCTCGGCACACAAAAGTGTGAAATGTATGATAAAGAAAAACAGTCTCTAAAGAGAGAGAGAGAGAGAAGTGAATCAAAGGCAGAGAATAGTTCGCTCAACCAAGAGAAATGTCCGGTTTTCTACCCTACCCTAAAGGGAGTTAGGAGAATAAAAAATAAATAAAAAGACTGTAAACATTATAAAACAAGATTGCCATGTGGCATTGCAGGGTAAAAGTCTGCTTGTTTTTTGCAAGCTTGATTAAAGTGATTCTGGTGTGATCTTGAAAACATTTTTGCTTGCTAAAGAATCTGTCGAAAGGTGACTTTCGCAATGAATTCAGCAGGCAAATTGGTACCGTTGTTCCGATAGTATACTATCAAACAATAAGCAACCACTAAACCGCGAAGTTTATACAAACTCATTTACTGCGCATCATGCTGGATGAAGCATTGCATTGCTGGCGCGCGAAACCACTATATAGCGCCGTGTTCCTCTTTAAGTAGTATCAATATTGTCAATATGTCAGCAAGGAATGTGAAAAACTCTGTGGAATGACGAGCAGCTGCTCTTCACGTACTGCATGTCACGTGCTGTTGGCCGGAAGAAAATTCGGTGACCTTGTGCGGTGCTAGGTCACAGGCAGCGCTAAGAAAACCGAGTACTTTCTGTGGGACGCAGACCATGAGTAATCGGCTACGCCGAAGGCAGGAAAGTCTGAGTGAAAACAATGCGGAAAGAAGAAAGCCTCGCTATAAGCGGTTTGCGAAAGCATCTTTGACGCGCCTTCCAATACGCGGTAAGGGAGAGAAAAACAATTCGGCTAGTCCCTGTATAGCGCCAAGGGCTGTAAGTGTTGAAACAACGTAAAAAGACGGACGACAAGGGTGCGGTGTGCTGGAATATGCAGAATTCAAGTACTGGTTGCAGTTATACAACCTCATATGTCTTTGTTGCAATGGCTAGCACTTCAGCTGTCATTTTGTTTGCCGTTAGGAATGGTGGCGCCTATTCTTACAAACCGCTCCACACGAGCCGCTTTGCGAGTCTAGTACAAGCTAAGCGCAAGAAAGCGCCCAAACCATGCAACAGAATGTAAAGAGTGGGTCAGCATAATTGGCGGCTACTACATTGGCTAATTGCTTTGGCTGAGAATGGCTCCGCGTGGCTTTGTGGCTTTATATACTGCAGCAGCAGGGCAGTCTGTTAGGAATCGCGGCACATGCGTAGTCGGTAGCGGGATCTCTTTATACGTCTACCGAGGAAGCTCATTGAGAATAGCAAACTGTAAAAATTGAGCTCCGTAGGTGCTCCTCTTTATTGCTTCATGCAGCTGACAGCACGATCCACGTAAAACGCAAAAACAATGCCCTTTTTAACACTTGCACTCACGGTTCTTCAGATTTAGAGGAACTTTCAACATATAGGTGAGAGTTACCATCACTAATAACTTGCCTGAAGCGTAAACATAAAAAAAATTTTCACAGCGGTATTTCGCAAACTGTTTTCTAAAACATAAATTCCACAGCTTCCCTCCATCCACTAAATTATTCAGCTGCCCTACAATGACTAGACGAATTATTCAATGCGCATCGCGTAGCCTGGGACACGTACACTGACGACAGAATTTCCAAAGTTGAACAAATAGATAAAAAAAAAGGTTTTGTCAGATTCATTTACTCTAAATAGTCTCGATGAAACTCACCGTTCTAACTAAGGAGAGCTAATGCCATCTAGCCAGTCTACTTCCACAGAAATTTCAGCGGATTCAGTTCATATCTGTACCCCTGACTAAACCTTGCTCTCGACCCCAACTAGTACCTGTCACCTCTAGCAACGAAAAACACACGACATACTAAGCGGCAACAAAAATAAAATGTCACCTCCCCTCACCAGCCCGGATAATAACACTTACATCATATAAGGTTTTGGGGTGATAAACATCAAAGTGCCCCAGTAGGTGGATGTGGAGGTTTTTATGAGGCGTCAGAAAGGAACTTAGAACCGTTGTCGAGGGCGCGTATGTAATGCATTCGAGCAAGGCGTAGATGTAAATGTGCAGTGACGCGCGAAATAGACCTCAACTGCAGCGACACTGGTCCCCAGTCTTCTATACATGACAATTTCCACCTGGTATTACTAATCTTAATCTTGTGGGCCTATTGAAGAAATGGGAATAGAAACACCAACACCTTTAATAATTACAAGGAAATAAGCAGGTCACTTTGGCGAAAGGAATGACCGTACTCACTAGAAACCCGTAAGCAAGTTGAGCAATGTCGTCTTGCCAGCACCGGAAGGGCCCATGACTGCCGTCAGTGTACCAGAACGCACTTCGCCGCTCATGTTTTGTACCAGGTTCCTACTGGCTGAAATGAGCAACAAGAAAATCAAATCAGTTACACACAGACTACAAGGCACGTGCTCTTCCTTCAGTCTTCCCGACATTACAGCATGCTGCAGCCGTTAAGCAGTGTTGAAGTCAGCCGTGACAACCGAGGGGCGGTTACAACTTTCAGATGGGATACTTGGTGCCCGTCTGCTTCTGCGAAGCTCTCCGATTTTTGTATGTTTAGATACTTCAGTCTCTGACTCGCCATTTTTCAGTGAATGAGATATGTGTTCTACATTGCATAAAAAGAAACGCTTTAGTAGTAGTTTAAACATAAACAAAATGCAATACAACAGTTTACCCTTAACAACACTCAGTAGAACTGACCATATTGCGCTTAATAAATCTCAACTTTTACTCTGAAAGAGCGTTTGTATCGAGCCGCAGTGTTTGTTTATCATTTGTACAGAATGCTTCTGAAGGCTCATTGTTTGTTTCCCGTTTTCATAGTATAGTTGTTTGCTTGTTTAGCGTTATATAACTATACCAATCTTGATTGTCTATTTTCATTGTAATTGCCTGATATTTTTCCTCCTTGATACTCCTCCTACATGGACACTTTCCAGGCCTGCAGTACTTCTGCAGATACTCTCTCTCTCTCCCCCTCTCTCTCTCTCTCTCTCTCTCTCTCTCTCTCTCTATATATATATATATATATATATATATATATATATATATATATATATATATATATATATATATATATATATATATATGCATGTGTGTGTGTGTGTGTGTGTGTGTGCGCGCACCATTTGTCATGTTCTCTAGGGCTACACTCGCGATGAAAACTTTTTTTTACTTGCACTGGTCATGACGCTGCGAGCTGTCTTGGAGGCTCTCACTGCCTTGATCAGCAAGGACGTAATTCAGGTAACACAACTTCTTCAACACAACTGTGCTGTTAACAAAAACATCAAAACCACCACAAGATTTAGCACAATCTTGTATAAATGCATGGCTGGGGCGTTTAAAATGAGCAACTGGACGAAAGCAAATTACTCTGATAAAAGTATCTACTGCCTTAATAACATTCGTTTTATGGTTGCTTTTGATACGTTTGGTCTCACGACCTTTAAACGCATAGTCATTTCAGCCATTCGCTGACATGCACAGCAGTCTCGAGAACTCTTCTTTGGAACGGAACCCCCAAAACCTCCCTGTCATCATATAACGACGGTCGCGGACTGCTTGACTACTGGCATGGATTAATGCTGAATATGTCTCTTTAGGGCATGAATCTTTCACGAGGTGAGTCCATATTTCCAACTATACCGTTGCCAATGGAAACATCTTGCCAATATACGTTTTTTTATCTTTCTTTTTTCCTTATACATACTGCAGGCCGTAGTTCGGCCCAAGCAGCAGTGAAGAACAAGTATACCTAGAAGGTAACAATATTGCAGAAAAATTTGATTTCAGATACATATACAAATTGTCTCTCGTACAGTAATGCAATATGATCTTGTTACATACCGTATTTGATGTCTGCAATAACATGAACAAAAGATTCAACCTAAGAAAAGGAGACGACTACATCTTGTCGCTTGTTCCAATACGGCTAGTAATAA
Source organism: Dermacentor andersoni (assembly GCF_023375885.2). Taxonomy (NCBI): domain Eukaryota; kingdom Metazoa; phylum Arthropoda; class Arachnida; order Ixodida; family Ixodidae; genus Dermacentor; species Dermacentor andersoni. The sequence continues at coordinate 191,561,254 of NC_092818.1, read as the reverse complement.
GGAATACTTATCGGAGTTAATGTGACTTGTGGTTTGTTTGACCATTTTGCTGTGCACCCGTGCGCAGTGAATGCCTTGAGCGGAGTTATTTTCAAGTGGCCATGACAGAGCTCGGAGATAATTTCAACCTGGATACAACTTGGCGATGGGCGAGTGGTTTTATCTGAGCTTTCCTTTCATGACTAACTGCCCAACGCTGGTCCACCTTGAATAATCGGGAAAGATGGAGCGGCCTGCGAATCATCGTATTTGTTGTAATTTCTCACTTAAGTATTTATGATACGTGCCCCAAATTATATCACCGTAATGTAAGGTGAGTCATATAAGAAGGCTTTAAATTTGACAGGAGTCGTTGCTCCATGCAGTTTCCTTTTCAGTAGTGATAATTTACCTTGGGCTGTGGCACGAACTTCAGTAATATGGGGTTCCCAATTTAAATTATTTGTGATAGTTACCCCGAGAGACTTTATACAGGAAGTTGTCGTTGCTGATGTATCGTCTAATATGCACGTAAAATCAAGAGGGTGTCTTTTTTTTTTTAGTAAATGATGTATTAGTATGTACTAGCATTCAGCCTTATGCCCCATACCTTGTACCACTTATGAATAGAACGTAAGGACTCATTTAACATAATTTTGTCTGCACGGTTAACTATTGATCTATATATGACGCAGTCGTGTGCAACGATGTGTGTGGTCATACGTTATGGGCATACGTGGCTTCATTAAGCGGGGATTGAGAGTTACCGGAAAAACGATAACTAAATTCGGCATCTTTATTGATACGCTGCCGCTTGCGGAGGCCTTTGAGTTTATTCAACTGTCCTTTTATTATTCTGATATCAACGTAGCTTTGCAGGAGTCCACGTGCCATTTGAAAAAATGTGCTCGAGTGAAAATGGCTCTGGAATCCAATTTCAGTAATATGGGGTTCCCAACTTAGGTTGTTTGCGATAGTCAACCCGAAATAACTACTTGCACATTAAATGGTACTCCAGCAACCAGAACTCCCTGTATTAATTATCTCGGGGTCAGGATGGTGTTATTTTGTTAGTAAATGAGGTGTATTTTGTTTTAGTAGCATTCTGCATTATGTCCCATACCTTGCACCACATAGAATGTAAGGACTCATTCAACATTTAAATCACACCTTTTTTAAATTTTTTTTACCTTGAGCCTGACTGACTCTTATTCTCTTTTCCACCGAATGTCGAACTCCTCCGTTCACTCTGTAATAATCCCACGTTTGGGAACATTAGTTGAAATATACGCACTTCTGCCGCACTTGACCTTGTAGGTAAGGTTCTTCCAGGCAACGTCGATGCTCTCGAAGTTTCTGAACCCGTTCGGGCGGCCATTTCCGTTCACTTCAGTCTGGATCGGCAGCACGGCTCCAACTGCAGTATGTCGCATAAAGCAGTATTTTTTCTGTAGACACATCGCAGATTGAATCTCGCCTACCAGAGTAGAATCATGCCCATCATACCTACATATTTGAACGCCAGCCGAAATGAAACTGTCAACTGGAAAAAACAAACTATACCATGTATTCACCATTCCACGTTCACTTTTCTGCATAAAGTTTGCGTGATTCATTCACAGACGCAGATATTTAGGTCTAAAACATGATTACCGGCCCGATATGACAAGATACCTGGTCGCTATTTTAAGCAATTAGGTATTAGCGCTGCTCTACTTCGTTTATACAGTTTTCGTTTCATTCCGACTTGTCTTATATTCACAGCGAAGGAAACAAACTAGCAAGTATTCCAAATCCGCTGTTGACAATGAGGAAATTGAACGTCAGGCAGTGAAACACAAGAATGGGTTTGTTTGTGACTGAAAAAGCAAAGCTTCTGCAGAAAACTACGCAGTCAGATAACTAGATTGAGAGTGTATAGTAAAAAAAAAAACATTATTTATAGGAGCAGTAATTTCAAGAGCAGTAATCTTATAAGGCTAGGACAGGCTGCCTCAGAACACATTCTCATAGAAAAGTCTAATTCTAACCAAGATGGCAACTCTCTGGCAGCCTTTAAAAGCTTGAGTGGAAAAAATGAAACATAGGTATTTCACTAGGACGACCAGAGTATTCGTTCGGCGCAACGCTCGCGGTAATTGGCACCCTACAATGGGCAAGCTCTGCTTTCCCTGGCATTCCCTTGGCTGACGGCATCTGGTAATAAGGGGTAACAGTGAGATTTCGTGATGTCTTATTCTCATTTCTCTTATTTAAATATTTTTTTTGCCTTCCTTCTCCCCAGTCTCGCCCCGAAGGTAAACTGCTGGACCAGTTTTCATCAAAGTTTACTCTCTCTCTTTTCTTCTAACACTTTCCTGCATATATACGCAACTTAAAGAGACCACTGCTTCACGACTACTCCGGCGTCAAGATATTCATCGCTGCCACTTTATTAAGTCTTATTCTCTTCGGCACTCCCATCGACACTCGTTTATTATTCTGTAAAAGCATTCTTAACACAACGTTCTATGTCAAAGTGGAATCAAGTGGACGTTCTTAAAGCGAAGCTTTCTTTGCCTTATCCTTCGATTTTCACACTGCTGCTGCTGTTTGCCACCCCGCGTCGGGGGGTGGTTCAGAGCGTGTGTATACCTGACAGGAGCGCGGCAGAGACGAAAGGCGACGCGAGAAGCTCGTTTGGACCTTTGCACCGCGTCGAATGTGGACAATGCCCTCTGGAGCTCCCTGAGCATCGCCACATTAGCCTTTTGACAGCTGTATACAATTACCCGTGATCACCCGCGAAAGCACTGCAAAAATTGCAGTGCTTACCTTTCTACTTACGTGTAACTGTCCAGAGGAGAAGTATTATATAGAATGGTAGAGGGGAGGTGGCTAGAGGAGGCAGAGAATGGGTAGAAGGTACTCAGCCACGAAATGCTTGCGGGGAAATGGGATAAATTGAAGTTCAAGGTAAGGTACGGTACGTTTCTACTAGTTCTGAAACCTAAACACCATGCAAATTTGTTAAGCGTTCAATTGACGCAGGGCGTGCAGAAGCAGAGCCGCATTAAACTGTAGGGTCTAGGCGACACTACGGAAGCGGTCACACGTCAAATCAACTCTCCTTCGCCCGCCGCGGTAGCTTTGCTGCTATGGCATCGCTCGAGGTCGTGGGTTTGATCCCGACCGCGGCAGCCGCATTTCGACGAGGGCGAAATAAAAAACGCCCGCGCACTTGAATTTAGAGACACGTTAAAGAACACCACGGTGTCAAAATTAATTTGGAGTCCGCCGCTACGGTGGTCCTCATAATTTTGGCACGTACAGCCCCATAATCCAATCCAAGCGTAATACTTCTGCCACGATGGGATGTGTCATGCGAGGCAATGAACATGCTCAACCCTTTCAGAGGTTATGAAGTATGGCGTACAACGCCTCAAGCAAACACGTTACCTTGTGTTTTCTGTATGCTACGCAGACAAAAAGCAGTGGTGCACTCAAGGTAAGGGTTAGCATCAATTCACCATTCTCGTGTTAGACTAAACATTGAAGAAATTAAACATTCGCCGTCACCGTTAACGCAAATTATCATCAATCATAGTGAACAGCACAGAATGCTTCGTTTACATCGATTCCCCCAGTGCGTGGGATCCGCATAGTTTTTCTTCCTCAAACGTAGCAGGCCCTGGTGGTTTATCGTATATATATATATATATATATGTGTGTGTGTGTGTGTGTGTGTGTGTGTGTGTGTGTGTGTGTGTGTGTGTGTCTTCTTCAGAGCGTGAAAGTGGCTTTAGCGCTTCGCTGACTCCGAGTCTGGCGCGCAATACCCTTGATAACGCTTGTTCTTGGCAGATGCGAGGCATCAATGCATCCATTCATTCTGACCTTGACAGCCGCACTTATTGTGATTAGCAGCCTCCAGCTACAGCAATAATTGTCTGTTTCGCTGTTCATAATTCTCCTGCCGTCAACATATTTGTCCTGTTCAGCTCACCACCGCCGCAAGTTACGTTTTTTTCTCTCTCTTTCTTCTTACAATATCTTCCCCTGATGCTCTCCACACACAATTTCTCTATGGCATAGTCCAATAGTTGTAGCCCGCAAAGAAACTTCCCGTCTCCTTATCGCATTCTTAAGAGAGACTGGTCTGATGGACGTGGAAACACCGTAGCGATACTACAAGAGACGCTCGGGCGTAGCAATTGGCGGCCTTGATCGCCAGGTTAAACCCGCCTGTTGCTACAACTCACTACCACCACCTCCACCACCACTTTCCATCGCATGTAACGACGTGCTTATTGTATCCGTTGTAGGAAAGACAGTTACTTTTTACTGAAAGCCTGTTACTGCGTGCAAACTATCGCTCAGAGGACACTCGGCTTTAAAAATCAGGTTTTCCTTCACCCGGATTCGGACTTTCTTTCTTTAGGCTCGGTCAACGCGCACGCACTCTTATTTCCTTTCCACCTTCTACACGCAGCTTAGAAAGCTCGCATGCCTGTAAGTGCTCTTCAACGCTTTGCCTAGCGTGTCATCGTGCTGGTGCATCCTTTATGAAAAGTATCTAAACCACTCTACTTGTGACAGAACGGTGGTAGAGCTTCCATAGTGGTTCCGGCGGGTGTCAATCAATGTCCCACTCAATACCGAGAACTCGCGAGCGAGGAATGTTTTAAAGATGGCCCCAGTGCATTTCCTGATGACAGGCTTGGCTACGCACTCGGTGCTCAAGAATGTACTACTAGGTTAATTACGAAAACTCAACTACGTGTCAAACTAACGCTCCCTTTACTATAGCCTCCTGACTGCTCTAAATAATTTTAAAAGCTCATCTGTTGTTGTTTTTTTCGTATGTGACAGTTTGGCAAGAACCTCGAACCATCACCAGCTTTCCAGCTCACCCCAGTGCGAGTGATTTCACTTTTTTAAGGCTTGTCGGTGGGATAGTTTGTTCTGATTCATAGAGAACTAATTGCAGCGCGAGAAGACAAGGGCGAGAAGGGGACTCACACAGACAACGGATGTTTGCGTCGCCTTCTCGTCCTTGTCTTCTCACGCTGTTATTCGAGTGGCGGGGGCCTTTGTCAAGCCACTAAAATAGCGGATTTTTTGCTCCTCTCCTAGCATGTGTGCTTTCAAAGATGAATGCTGAAATAAAAGAGTCAAACAAAAAAAGAATGGAATGGTCTAAACACGCCTGAGACAGTGGTCCACTGCTCATCGACCGACGAAAATAATTACAGCAATTTATGGCTGAGTTGGCACATTACATATATTTCTCATCTTCGCCGTACAAACGAACAAGGTACGAAATAGAGATGCGCAATGCTCATATATGGAAAGAAAAAAAATGCTTTTTGAGAACTTTAGAAATGCAGTGGTAAGCTCAAAAAGACTTCATAAGGTATAAATATTATTGCGGCGGACAGCTCTATATTTCAGTGCAGAGTATATATCAATGCAGAGTGTATCAACCGAAACAATTCCAACCAAATCAAAACTAATTTACCGCAATAATAGCGAGTCGAGAGCTTGTAAGTTCTATGACTGCTATTATTAATTGCAATAAAAAAATGAACTCGAGCATCACGACAATTTTATGCTGTAGCCTTGGTCACTATAGATAACCTGTTTGATAAAGTTCCTTATACTCAATCACGCCAAGGAAAAGCCTTGTTTCACTTTGTTTCTCTGTGCTTCTTCCACAATAATCGGATTTGTTTTGTTTAGGTCAAACCGCGATAATTTATTCGAAATATTGTTATTTTACCTCACGCTAGCTTAATAATTTGCCCTTTGTATCATGTCTGAAGCTTATGTAGCCGAAAACCAATCCATTGCACATGTCGGAATAAATGTATAAGTGAAGCGTTCATTAAATGATATACTTCGATAGCTTCGTTTTAAAAGCAACAATAATTGGAGCAACTAGCAAAGCAGGAACACAAATGATGTGAACCCCACGATCGGCGTCCGCACGAACAGTGTCGCACCTGATTCCGTTCAATATAATTGCATTAATTCGGGGCAGAGTGAACGGTCGCATTCGACTTACGCGTGCCATGAAGGGTGGTCGCCTTGTTTTGCAGATCTAACGCCAGGTTGTCATAGTAGTTTGACGAAAGCTCGTTTCCCAGCCTCGACATGTTGAGAAGCACTGGTCCGGAATCCATATTTTCGTCTGTTCGTTCCTGGCTCACCCGCACGCACGAAAACAAAAGCAACAGCCAAAGGCTATGGCCGTTAACGACGCAGCCACAGAGCGAACACCGTTGGCCTGCGGTGCCAGTACTACTGACTCTATTTGACGCCTACAACGCGAAGGAAAGCGCCTCCTTGCCCGAGGAAGAGGGAGAGAGGCCGGTTGACGCTAAGCTCTCCGCTTAGAGCTTCTGAGGTGTTCCTCCGAGTTGGCCAGCAAACAGCGTCAACAAGGGTGACGTCACACTTTCACTCCACACATCGCGAGCGAAGGACGAATTCACGTGTGCGATCTGTTCGCGGAGCTTCGTTGAGAACTCGTGAGCGTTCTCGCAGGTGTAGCAGCCCGCAACTCGGCCAGCCTTTCCGGTTCAAGGACTAAATTGGCTCCATCTACGCTACACTTGGGACAGGTTCCGCAGGGGGCACGCGCTTTTGTTTTGCAGCGTCGCTCTAGGCGAAAGGGAGCCTTCACTGCTTCGAATAGCCTTCTCGCTCTATCTCTCACTCATCGTCAAGGAAACGAGTGTATCAGAGGCAGCGCGGTAGTATGCATCGCAGACAGGGAGGGAAAAACCGACGGACCGCCGCTGCACCGGCAGCCCACAACCACGTAGACACTGCATGCGCTAACTTTCGCGTCGTATTAGAATGCGCATTACCGCCCGCAGAGTGTTTTTATTTTTTTTGCGACGCAGATCAGGTGGCGGCAAAGCAACGTGGGCTGCTGTAAGGAGGACGGCTAGAAGGCCGCCAGACATCACCGGTTGTTGGCCACTGCTGCCGACGCCAGCAGAGGAGCGGTCCGAGGAGGCAAAGGGAGAGGAGGTGTCATGCATCCGCGAGTTCACGGTCACTGGCGTTGAAGGAACACATGCAGAGTTCGCGTTCTTTCGACACACACGTGAACAAGGCTGCGGCCGTGTACTTTTCGGGCGTGAACGGAGTGGAGTGTGAATTGTTAGAGCATAGGGGTCCGCTCTTCATGGGCGTAATCTTGTCCTTTATTATTTTCTTCTTCTTTGCCTGTTGCATATGCAGACTGTCCACCTGGTCCAGAGGCGAACTACGTATCGCCGTCTGGTTTCGAGCATATTCAACACGCAAAACACTGACTGTCTACATCGTTTTTCAGCACTGTTTCTTGAGGAAGGACTCGTGATTTCACAAAAGTACCTCTTATGAGCTTTTAGCACTTCTACAAAACGGCGCTGTGTTCTCGTCTTTTGTCTGTCGTATACTTTACTACTTATGTGAGCGCATGCAGTTTGGAAGTAGTACAGTGTTCAGGAGAAAGCTTAGTAGGCCTTTCGGCATACCTGGAAACTCTCTTGACCACTTTTTACGGCATGTGGAACGGTCCGGTTTCCAGGCTGATAGTTGTGCTCCTCACCTGTGACAGGATGAATCATTATATAAAAACGTCGGGGCCCTCAGCCGTACCTTCTCGCACAGTTTGAGCTGTCATCACCGGTCCTTTCAGTAAGGCTCAGTTAGAGGGCTCAAGATGACTGAAGGTGTCCAATGTGAGGCTGTCGTAACTGATAACTGAACAGCTGCATAAAGTTCATGAGAAGCACCAATTTGTGTGCATTGCACGATACTTCATTTATCTTTTCTTTTTTTACCACAGTTTGTTGTTCGCCTTCTTCGGCTCTTCAGAGTTTCGCAGAAAGCGTGACTGAGTGGTTTACGATAGAATCTACACCAATGAAGATAAATGCCATCTTCTGCTTGCTTTTTGAAAGAAAGGATTGGGCACGTCCACCTGTGCGTAGACCAAAACACATGCAAGAATAATTAATTAAGTTCGTGCGTTTTACGTGCCGAAACCATATGATTATGAGGCACGCCGTAGTGAGGGACTCTGGATTAATTTTGGCCACCTGTGGTTTTTTAACATGCAGCCACTTAATGGTACATGGGCATTCTCGCACTTAACTCACGTCGAGATGTGGCCGCCGCGGCCGGGATTTGATGTCGCGGCATCGGGCTAAGCAGCGCAACACCAAAGCCACTGTACCGCCACGGCGGGTCGTATGCAACAAAAGAAATGAGCGTCTGTAGTTTAGTTTGACACGTTACAAGTATGAAGTGCTTGTTTAACACCCTACGGGAAATGCGAAGAAAGACCAGGCCGCCCATATATTCTCGCGATGTCTTTTGCGTGTTCCGCACATCCGTTTTGCTTGCGGACCCCCCAAACCACTCCGTCATCGAGTATGTACCTCCAAACTGATTACTTGGAAATTAGTACCTGGGCGGCCACGTCCAGCGCGCTACATGAGGGTTTGAGGCCATGAATGCTAGAACATCCGTGCGTAGGCTAGGACTCAAAAATGGAGTCCTCCGTCGCTGTTTCTTGAAGCTGCTGCTTTGTCTCAGGTTTTCGTAGTTTCTGATGATAGTCAATGCGTTTGGTCTACCGCCACACTTCCATGACTGATATGTATATTGTAATGTAGATTGAAGACGTAGTCTTGCAAAGTAGACGCTTCTTTTTAATGGCGGCCCAGAGGAAGAGCGTGCAGCTTACCCGCTTCATCGTCTTTCATGACGCTTTCAGATCCTTTCCTTGGGATCTGAAAGATCCCAAGGAAAGGATCACGTCTACCTTCTGCTCATAAGAGAAAGGCATGATGACTGGGACGAAAAAAACGCACCTTTAAACCTTCGCACTGATGTTGTCAATTCGCTTTTGTAGTGATAGGTTTTGTGGAAAAAAAAAAAAAACATCCTTGCACTTTATATACGCTAAGACAACAGCTATCACAGCTTGTTTCCAACTAACGCCAAAAGCGACCTGCTCGTCCGGGGCGCGGCAGATAAGGAACTCTCTCGATCACAATGTTTTCTTTATTTCCTTTATTTCGTTCTGGGTTACCCAGAGGGAGCCTGTTCGAGGGCGCTGCTTTATGATCCGGGTGGGAGCGCAGTCACGTGGCATTCCCCATATTTCGCGGGGTTTATCAGTCGGAAAAAAATTAGTACGCAATTAGTACGTCACTCAAAATACCGCAGTTAGATGTTCCTTGGCTGTGCCTTCAAATGCCTCATTGACACTTTGATGATTAGGATAGTACGTCTCGAATTAGATAAATAATCACAATTACCTAATTAAATCTCAGTAACAAAAACATTACTGGCAGCTACTCCACTGTACTGTAAACAATATGCACTGGGTTTTCTTGGAGTAACGCATTGCTCTCTTTTTAAATCCTGACGCGTGGTAGTTAATTTGGACACCCTGCATATATTCATGACCTTTGCATGCAGCTGACGATGTTTCCATCCCTAACAGATGTTGTAAATTATTAAAAATGCTTTTTTCTTTCATGAGTCGTTAGCACAGCATACTGGAAAGAGAAGCAATACTGAGACACACAGCATTCACGTGCATTTCACACGCCATTGATAAAAGACTCTGCCGAACGGGTCACTGAAGTCTAGAGGTTTTGATGGTCCAAAAAGCACGCAAAGCAATTTGAAGCGTGGTGAACATACAGCAACATATTCATTCTCTAGGCATATATAGGCTATCTATCCATACCTTTAGGAACAATTTTTAATTGGCTACCTCCATCTTTTTCAAAAATATAATAAGCTTTGTCCTGTGTGTATATTTAAATATATTGTATATGTACATGGTGCTTACAATGGAAATTTAAAATAATGAAGCGAGAAAATATGGATGAGGCAGCCGCCGCTAGTGCTTCAATGCGCAATTGAATGTCCTCCGCAGAAGTAAAGCGAAAATATCAATTAAAGGCCGTGCACGTCCGCGCCAACAATTATGCAATAAGCGATTAGCCCCAGCAATATTTCAAGTGAAAAAATCGAGGAAAGTCAAAAGAAACATTGAATGATGTGGGTAACAAATCCTGGTAATGGTGCTTTACGTGCGTGTTTGTGGAGGCGTAGGGGGGTGGGGATGGAGGGGGCTTCGGCATAGCCCAGGGGCATTGGCATCGCCCGGAAAACTCCGGAGGGCCCTCGGGCCCCGGAGCACCCCCGTAGTCGGCGCTTATGGCTTGGGTACTGGAACCTTCTGCGCTGTCCTTTTAAATTAAGCAGATAGTTGACCAAGCCACGCAGTCCAGTGTTCCCGCTAAGTATCTTGAAAATGAAACGATGTAGTCAGTGGCCAGGAAAAAATCATTCCCTTACGGCAACGCACTAAAACACTTGAACCGCAGCTAACGAAGCCACAAAATCAATACTGGAGTCATGCGCCCTCATATGCGGTGGGTTCATATGCCAGCATCAAAGCAAATAAAAAAGTGCACAGCAGAAAAAAAAGCAGCACTTTGCGGTCACCCCAATAAACTAAACATTCGATCGTAGCTAAGTGCTAACGTCGCTGAGTGAGCTTTGTTGAGAACTCATGCGTGCTTTTTTTTTTTTTTTCTCGCAGCCACAGCAAAAACAAGCACATTCCGAAATGCAAGAATAGACGATAATACATTTGTCAAGCCCACTGGCTAGAGCTTACGTGTGCTATAACAAAAAAAAACTAAAGCTAAAATTAATATCCAAATCGCACATTCGCAACCTACACGGAAATGTCGGAACACGTAGTTGCTAAATTTTCTCGCCACCCGCCTGAGTTTGTACGCGACAGCGTTAAGGAGTCCGCATCGCAGTACATCCGACGTCCCGCATCGCGTGTCGTGTTGGCAAAAAGGTATTCAAACCGCGTATAACCAGGCCTTTCATATGATGGCAGAAATTAATTAAACTAATTAAATTTCTCAAGCTAAAATACATAGAAAAATCGTAAACTACGACTTCCACACAATCTACAGACATGATAGCTCTCGGATTGTAATTTGACTATATGAAAAAAACATAATTCTGTTACGCGAAAACTTAAACAAACCCCTTCACACACACAAACCGGGGCGTTCACAGACCGGCCGTGGCATCTGCCACTTTGCGCGCGCCGGCGCGATGGGTGTCTTGAGGGCACTTGGGGCCCACGGAGCAGCGCGCCCGGTTCCTTGCAACAACTCCAGCTGGCGCTCGCCTCCGCCGCATCGCGGCCCGTGCAAGAGGCCGTGGTTCCACCACAAAGCTCGCCTTCGTGCATTGCGTTCGCGGCAAGCGTTTCCAGGTAAACGTCCCGGTTACCCGGTTAGATACGCTCCAGTTGCCGGGAAGCGTGAGAAGCAGTCAGGGATCTTTGAATGCTATCACGTTCCACTCTTAAAGGCGAAGCTTAAGCGTCCTCCAATTCTTTCCTTGTGGGCTGCATTGTAGTCCTGTTCTATGTCATGAACACGCGGGAAATATTGGGTAAAAAAAATACGACGTGCACTGTTTGTAGTAAACAAAACCACTCACCTTTTGCGATTGGCGAAAGAAGAAACGGAGCAGTGTCGACATGAGTTCACTTGAATAGCAGCCATCTTGTTTATGGCACGGGACATCAAAGCAGTACCGCAAACAGCGTGTCATGCGTGGTATAGGCAATAAATGGCGTGTATCAAAAGAAAAAAAATGTAAAGCTTTATTTTACAGTTGTCTATGCACTTACAACAATTTATAAAGCTTATATTTTACTTTTGACGCTATTTATAGGCTGGAGGTCAAGAAGAACAGAAAGTTTCTATTTCTTAGTTTAACATATCTCTGTCCCAGAGCATTCACAGAAATTTCTTTTACGGTACAGAAAATTTCCGTTAATTTTCTTTAAATTACCAGCTTTCTTTTTACAGTGTAGTTGGCTAAAACGAATCTGGCGGTTCTGTTTTGTAGTGCTTCTAACATTGAAATTGATGCGTTCGCATGTGTAGTGCGTTTCGAAAACTGCGAGATAACATGAAAATTCACGCAACCGCATCAACATGAATACTCGCCACACCATGTTAAAGGCTCACCACGGCGTTTAGGCAAAGGAAAGTAGTCTTTACCGCAACACGCATGAGGTGATAGAATGCTAGGATTGAGCTAGTTGGTAGGAATTAGAAAGACTTTGGTTTTGTCCCTCCCCTTTGGCCCGTGTCCGTACGCCTAATTTCTTTCTAAGATGGACAGATAGTTACTTTGTCCGAGTACGCGATGCTCCTTTCAGAATGCAACGGTGGCCGTTTAAAGAAAATTGATTTTTCGCGTTCGTAGCGTGTTAGCATGTGATGAAAACTAACTTGAAACGGGATTAGGCGGCTTAGGAGCTCCTTTCGGCTCTCATGCAGATACGAAGTGAAATAAAAGGGACTTTTTTCAACTGCAGGCGGTCGCGAACAAAACAACCGAGGACTCTAAGTAACATCGCTTATGCATCCGTGAATACTTGTCTGCTCTCGGACCGGACTTGTGGAGCAACGCTTTCTTTTCTCTCTCTCTCTCTTTCTCTCTCTAGTTCCTGTGAACTAAAGAATGTAAGGAAGTTAGGTTTTATGACTTACGGATTGAGAGAGTTGTAAAGCACGTCGCAGTATGATACTCCATCGTGACGAAATCATTACCAACGTCATTTGCCAGGTAGAAACAACGAGTTAAAATTAAATAATGGGGTTTGACGTGCCAAAACCACTTTCTGATTATGAGGCACGCCATAGTGGAGGACTCCGGAAATTTCGACCACCTGGGGTTCTTTAACGTGCACCTAAATCTAAGCACACGGGTGTTTTCGCATTTGGCCCCCATCGAAATGCGGCCGCCGTGGCCGGGATTCGATCCCGCGACCTCGTGCTCAGTAGCCCAACACCATAGCCACTGAGCAACCACGGCGGGTGAACAACGAGTTTAGCTTGACTCTTATGGCCCTCACTTCTATGGATGTAGCAACATTTCTCTAAAAAATTTACAAAGAAATTGAATGCTACGCCATTTCTGAACCCTACCAAGTTCCAAAGCTTTAGTTTCACCCTTATTTTTCTTGCTTTGATATGGTGGCTGTTGGTTTTGCTATTAGCAATGCTGCTGTTGCCACTGTACCGTGTGTCGCAGCTAACGTTAGCCAAAGGACTGACGACCGAATACCGTATGTCTTAAGATCGTGCCTTGCACCAGGTTTATTAAATCTTTCTTTGTTTCTACAGCTTGGCTAATGCTAGTTGGGACACCCTCTTCGACTTGTATGGCACCGCACATAGTCATGGCGAAGACGGCCACAAGAGTGGTTTACTAATCGCAGCAAGAATGTCTACACTACATTATTGCCGCTTTAAACTTATTTGTATTTTACTCCACTGGGTAAAAAAACGTCAAGCTTGCAAAATAACTCTCTGGAGCTCTGCAGGAAATTTGTGAGGAATATAGCTTGGAGAATTGACGAAGGAACGCTGGTAATTACTGCGCGTACTTTTCTGTGCCCTCTTTATGACAGTAATGAAGGTGCAATGAACTTTAGGAGCTTCTGTGGCGCCATAAGCGCTCGCACTGTATACTAATATGAGCGGAGACAAATTATAATGTGGCATCTATTTTCCACCCTGGATGAATGCGCTCTTTTTTCTTCTTTTCATTCTTCATTTCCATCAGGAGTGACGTAAAGGCGCCGGGCAATAAACTTTCATGCTGTTTCTTTTGCTTTGTCGCTGATGCGAATACTTCTATAGTGAGCAGAATATTTCAGTCCGCGGAGATTACCCGCGTAAAAGATGTGCGTCCCGTCGCTGCATGCACGTGGTTTTCATTCGCCTGAGAAGCGGTCGGCCACCAATGCTAGAATTGCGATCGTCCGTCTTTATACTTTATATATGCTGGAAATACCAAAATACTAGCAACACGGACTTTCTCTCACACGTCGAATGCCTGAGAGACCATCCATGAAAACGAGGTGCGCGTGCTCGGCCTACCAAGCTCCCCTCCTGTAGCATGCAAAAACCGCCAGCGAAGGTATGCAACGGATTCGCCGTAAACAACCATATCCCTGAAGCAGGCTGCGGAGGCTTATTTCATAACGTAAGCAGAATTCGGGCTTTTCTATCCGAAATTTTGGCTGCAAACGAATGACATTTCTTCCTTTTACGTCGCCACCGACACTACACGTTCGTTTTTATCACACTCCTACGAATGTAAGTGTTATAAAAATTCGTTTTGAAATTTTAATTATCTTTCTTCCCCTAATACTGCAACAAGAGCATACTGACCGAACACAAAACAGACCTCATCATACAGCCTTGCGGGAAATTGGTTGGTTTAAAGATAGCGAATGTCTCACTTTTTTTTTCTTTACAATGATAGTGGTTATATGCTTTTAACTGGCTAGGAGTGTCGCAGTCGGTGGTGGCAGCCATGGGGTCACTTCAACTTGTCGGATAGATTTTAAAGATTTCCTTTTCTATAGCACATTTTTCATTGCCTCGACCCCCTTCTTTGTAGGGTCTGGCTGCCTCCATGCAGAATAGACAGAAACTTGGGCCACTGCGTATGTAGTAGCGGGGGTCATAGCACTGGAAGTCACGGACAAGAGCGAGACAACAGGACGAGCGCTAACTTTCTACTGAGTGTTTATTTCCAGAAAAACACCGTATTTGTAGGCCCGCACACAGGAAAGGACCATTCACCGCACACGAAAACCAGGCGCTATAACCCCCATTGCTGTGCCTAATCAACTAGTCCAAACAACCATTCTTCTAAACGCATCTTCTAAACCACTCTTCTACGTGTGCGAAATGGCAGCTTGGGCCGGTGAATGTATGCAACTTCACATGTGGCACTGGGTATGCGAACATTCTCGACTACAGCAAAAAAAAAAAAAAAAAAAAGTGTTGCGCCACTTTGTAGGTGCCCGAACAGACAAGCAGTACACTAGAAACAAGGCGTGACAAAGTCAACAACAGAAAATTGAAGAAGTCAGCTACAGAGAAGTATAAAGCCAGCATCATAACTAGCCTAGAGAGACAGACAAATAGGGTGCAAAGGGCAGGGAGGTTAACCAGAGTATAAATATCCTGTTTGGTACCGTGAACTAGGCAAAGGGATAAAGGGAGAGTGAAAAGATAAAGAAAAGCACACGCAGAGAGCGAGAGACAGAGAAATCAGCCAAATGGGGAGAAAGAACTAAAGGGAATGAAATGGGACCTGAGCGTGCATTGAGCGGGGAGCTTGGAGCATAGAGAAAAGTGAAGATGTCACCGACACAAAATCAAGGAAGTCGGAAGTTAAGAAGGCTGCACACAACTGAAGAAGTCGACAACAGAAGCAGCCGAGGGAAGAGAAGTGAATAAAATGAAACCCGAGCGGGATTTCCGCACACCCAGCGAGACATACTCGGTGACCCAAGTCGGCGAGAGGCTCATTAAAAGCGGCCCATGCTCGGCACATTTGTGGCACAGACTGACAAAGCGTCTCGTTGCTGTCTTTGGGGAACCCCGGTGACGTTGGTTCGATTACACCCAGCAACGGAGAGATACCTATTTTTCAAGCATAGCAAGAAAATTGTTAGGTGAGCAAATCATAATATCCTTGAGTAATAACTCGCAATCGCTGTCTGTCTGTGGAAAAAATGAATACCTGAATGTGCCAGTAGTGAGCTTATATTCAATTAAATGTTTAGGATATTTAGTTCAAGTGATTTGCCATTCTGAGAAAGATAGAAATGTACGGCTGTTTAGTTTGTAGCCCCCATTAAAGAGGTGAAATAGAAACTTCAAGCGTAAGAATTTAGTGAGCTTGCACATTGTCGGGTGGCAAACTTTGTTGATGAGATTTGTCGGAGAATCATGATGGTTGTATTTATAAAAATGTAACCTTATGGCATTTCTCTGTATTGCTTCTGGGCTTTCTATACACTGTTTGGCACGGGGGAACCAACAGGCAGTGCCATATCCTAGCACAGGACAAACTATTGAGGTGTAGACTAGCATCTTAGTGCCAGGTGAGGCAACTGTTAAAGTGCATTTAAGCGAAGACTGGGGTAGTTGGAGGAGTATGGGAGAGGCCTTTGCCCTGCAGTGGGCGTAATCAGGCTGATGATGATGATGATGATGATGAAGCGAAGAAACTGCTGAAAACGCCTTAGGAGATATCTGTGACACATGTTTGCACCATTTGAAATCAGATGATAGAACAATGCCCTAGAATTTATAATCATCAACAATATTTAATTTTTGCTATTAGATCATATAGGTGCGTGTGTGTCTATTTTTCCTGCTTACTCTCATAAAAAGTCTTGTCTAAATGAAGCTTCATGTGCGATGCCCGAGAGCAATTTGCTATTTGCGCAAGTTCGTAATTTAGTGTTACTTGATCTTTATGGTTTCTAATCTCCCTATAGAGATGTCAGAGCATCCTTTACGTCAAACTCATGCTCACATTAAAACGTGGAAACACACCGATGTGCAGTGCAAGGGGTTAACTACCACAGCAAAAGGGTAGCGTTGAAGCAGTGTTCTCTCTAAAACTCTCGGAGTGCTTATTTATTGCCTCTGGTAAAATGATTATTTTAGTTGTTTTCACAGTGTATATTTAGTAAATGCGGCAAAGCTGGTTCAGCTACATAATTTGAAAGGAACGTTCGCTGTTTGTTCAACACAGGCACTTTGCCATTTTACTTATGCATGACCGTTGCGAACGCCCCAGAATATAAAAGCTAAACCCAAGGACTCCTGTGTGATTGCTATCGCGCTCAGAAATCCGATTCAGAAAACAGCCCACGCTCACCAATATGCAAGGGTGGCAGATAAACGGGCATTGCCTCACCGCAAGCAATCCATAGTTCTCGGCCACAGCTGCTCTGGCTCGTATGAAACCGTGAAATCGTTAAAGGGTCCCTGAAACGGTTTGACCAAATTTTGTAGACGCGTAGGGTACAGCTACAGTACAACCTTAGCGCCAGAATTTAAGTGAAGCGTCTCATATTAAGAGAGCTACGGACAATTACAAGTGACCCTCCTACCTAGCCATGCTTTTTGTCCTAAACTTGTTCGCCGAGTGATCGGGCCTAAGCTTCGCCATCACTGGCTCTGCGTCATGATGTGACGTCGTCTACTTCCACTTGTCTTGAATCCAGCGTGCGAAGCCTCTCCAGCCTGGCCGTCGACCACCCGCGAGAGCTATCCAAGCAGCGCGCATTGCGAGCGTTGTGTCGCCGCTCCCGGTGTGTCCGCTATTCCGGTAACTGCCGGCCAGCTGGGCGTTTCGACCGATCGGTGGGGGCGTCAACTAAAGCCCCGCCATACTACTACCGCTGTGATGAAGGTGCTTAACGTAAACATGAGCGCCTTGCACGGTGCAGCCGATTGGTGGTGCAGAGCTTAAACAGCCAAATACAGAGCTGCTATTGGTGTAATTATGCGTAAACACCATGTTTAAACATTGAAAAAGACAATGGGTTCACGACTACGCTCCTGCTGAAAAGCTAGGTCAGCAGCAAAGTAGAATACACTTGGTTACTGCTATATTAGCTCTGTGTTTGTCTGGTTGGGCGCTGTGCCACCATGTGGCTACACCATGTCGGGCGTTCACGTTTGCGCCTGCACTCATCCGGTAAAACGCCCAAGCCAAGTCCGCTTGCGCTAGCCCGAATACCGTACACTAGTTTTAGCGTGTCCGGTATTCCACCAAACTTTTCGTTTAGCCGTAGGGGAGGAGGCATAAACGTGAGCTGCCGGAGTGGTGCAGCCACCTGCTGGCGCAGAGCTCAACCAGACAAACACAGCTATTATTACAGCAACCAAGTGTACTTTACTTTGCTGCTAGTGTAAATGTTCGGCAGCAACACGATTAGGCCGCTGCCCAAAATTTACACCAGCAGCTAAGTATGAATACACTTGGTTACTGCGATTGTGGTTGTCTAAGCCACCTCTGTGCCACCAGGTAGCTGCACCGTGCAGGCCGTTTGCGTTTGCCCCTCCGCTCATCCGGTAAAATGCCCAGTCCGCTAAAATACCAGACACGCTAAAAATCTCTGCTCCCTATTGTGGTAGTAATCCTCCGACGTGAAGTGACGGCCGCAAGCGCGTAGATACAGGCGCCGATCGAATACCGAGAGCTCAAATCGATGCAGCCACTCCGCTCGCATGTCACCCGGTAGACGGACACGATGTCGCAACTTGACATGTTGCGGATTGCTGGATTTGCAGCCCATAATGTAACAAGGGTGCTCCTAAGGTGCTCCCGAAAAGAAAGCTCAAGATCAGCACTGACCGCGCAGCTCCCGTCAACACCGAGAACGTTGCAACACAAGCAGATGACACTTGCTGTATTCCGGAAGGGCTTGAGTGTAGGTATAAATAGTCGTTGTGTGTTCTCTTTCTGTAACTTGTTTTATAGAAACAAATTAGCCAACATTCCAACTATTACGAACAACATCTGTTCACTATAAAGTTGGAAAATTATCGATGAAGTGACCTGGATAGCCAATCGGATAGCTCGCCCAACTGACGTCAATTGGGATAACTACGTCAATTTCGGGAGGGGTGGCTGAAACCGACAGTGGAGCGGCACCACTGCGATTGGTAGCGATGTACATTTTTAAACCTTATAATAAATTACACCCTTTACGCGGATCACTTAAGTGCGTGACTTAATGATCGGGATGACCTACCCTAACGACTCAGTACGGTTGTACAATATCGTCAAGATTGCTTCCGGGTCCCTTTTTAACATGACAATGCTGTGCAGGAAGGACGATTACAGTCTTAATTCTGCGAGTCAGCGAATGCTAAAGTACTTTGCGAGAGCAACTAACCTTGAAACCAAATTATCTGAAAACTAAACGTGGAACTTGTGCGAAACGACAATATTCGTGTGAATAGACAATACTGAAAGAAGTTCTCGACTGAGGACAGTTACCATGAAAAATAACGTCAATAGCATAGAAAACCGCCAGTTTCAATTTCAAAAAGCGACCCCTTGTAGAATTGAAAGAATGAATTCGATGAAAATTCTTGTTTGGGGGCGGAAGTGGGGGGGATTTGCTAGTTGATGCATATTTGACTCTAATTTTAAAACGATGCAGCAAAACGAGGGCGACGTACAGACCCAAATACGTGGAGGCATTTGTCACCAGCAGCTTAGTAATACAAGTGTGGACCAAACATAAATGAGATCTTTGTTGATAATTTTTATTTGCAATAAGAAGTTTACTAAGTATTCATTATTTTTCTACATATTCTCTTGTTATAAGAATGTATTTTTTTCTCGCCTATTGGTAGTTTTTCGATCCCGTCACCATGAAATGAAATTGGTTGTGTCAGCAGCCAGTTGCGCAGATACTCCATTGCATCGTCCTCTTCTAATCATTGGCCTCTCATAGATTCTTTGAGTCGCCCAAAAGGATGAGAGCCACAAAGCCAGTGATACGTCGGGGCTATAGGAAGGGTGTCCTAAGGTTAGAGCGTCCCCTGGTGTCCAACCTATTCCACTTAATTTTGCACATGTGCCTGCTGCAGTGTGGGGTCTGGCGCTATTATGGAGGAGAATCACTTTGCGTATTAGTTAGTTATGGCTTTTGCGCTTAAAGGCAAGTTTAACCTCACACATAAGCTCACAGTGATATGAAGCACTGGTGGTGTGACGATCAATGTGGAATATCCTGTCATGATGCCAGTGGCGTAGCTAGGTCGGCTAGCACCCGGGGCCCATAGGTCTTCTGTCACCCCCCCCCCTCCCCCCCGGGTGTAGCCGGCGGAAAGACGGGTGTCTTCAGGTGTATATTAGGAAGTGTACGGGCTTCAGGTGTCCATTAGGAAGTGTATGTGCGGGTATTTGGCACAGACTAGATAAGCGCTTCTATAATGTGCGCTCAAAATCTGCAACGAAAGACATTGCTGTTCCAGACACTGTTATACCATGAAAGTTGAGAAAATGGTCATAAAACAGAGCAAGTTAATTGCTGGCTCTACACCGTGAAAAATGCAGTAGGACGGTTAGCTGGAATAGCAATGCATTTTACGCCACATTTCGAGTCCGTGTTTCTGAAAACCTGTTCTAAGTACAATGTTTCTAGCAAAAGGCTGGCTGACATCACTTCCGCAGTTGCATATTTCCGCCTAATGAGAATTAGAAAGTTAATTACTGAAATTTTGATTATAGTTAATACGAACACCGCACATCATCCGAACTTTCAAATTGTGTTTGGTTATCAGGAATAATAGATAAAAGTGCCCTACTTTAAGATAAGTCTTACCTGCGTCACTTGCCACCTAGGTGTCTAGTGGATTTTTCGATAAGTGTATCTTGTATCTTAACATGCAGGGTACTTAATAGGATGTATAGAAAATAGAGATACTGATACATGCCTTGTCGAATGTATAATGAAACAAATACAATATACCTGAAGAGCATGTAACAGCAGACCTATTATCATATATGGAAGACGCATGCATATTCGATACTCCCCAGCCCTGTGCAAAACACGCTCACATTGGCAGTAGTCATTGGCATTACCCGGTGCATTCAACAGCAATGTGACCGAAGCGCACTAACGAGTGTCCCTTATCTTTTATTCCCCTTACCCCCTTTCCCCAGCGCAGGGTAGCCAGGCGGTCTGAGAACTGGTTAACCTCCCTACCTTTCCGTCTATTTCTTCTCCTCTTCCTCCATTTTCCAAATTTTACGCACTCAGCTGTACACTCCCGAAACCATTTTCACCAGGTTGAAATCATGCTCAGGAGGCCCCATGCTGTTCACGAAAAAAGTAGCAGTCCAAGTGCTTGTGTGTCGGTAATTTCTTTACACGAAGTGCTCCTCTATGCAGACGGAGTATATTGAGGGACACAGCAACCTGGAATTCGGAAGTAGCTTGATTGTACGTTACCTTGGAGGTGATGGAGAATACCCTACATCATTCGAAATAGATTGTAATTCTACGACAGTCTCGGGGGATCAACAAACAATGTTGGGGCTTAGAATCGACTAACTACGAGTTCTTGAACAGCTGATGAAACAAAGTCGACATCAACGATCTTGCATGGCATAGACTGTTTGGATGCGAAACGCTTGCTTTTCTGTAATCCTCCTCCTGCCACTTCGTTCGTCGTCATGCTTTCGGGTTCGCTGACTAGCTTGCAGATGGCGATGCGTCGTCTTCTCGAACGCTGTGAGAAGCTGGAAGAATCACGCTCAAAGTTCCCACCGTAAGGGTATTTATTGTTCAATACGCGGCCGCATTTCGATGGGGGCAAAATGCACAAACGCCCGCGTACTTAGATTTAGGTGCACGTTAAAGAACCCCAGGTGGTCAAAATCAATCTGGAGTACCCCACTACGGCGTGCCTCATAAACACATGGTGGTCGTCGCACGTCTAATAGGGAAGAATGGGAGCGAGAGAGACGAAGCTCGACAGTGCGGGCGTTCTTGTAGAAAGAGTGAGAGGGCTTGAAACTCTTTTAAAGCAAAATTTGTCCGCCTAGGAGAGAGAAAGAGAGACAAGCTTTAATGACATGCTGGAGATGTTAGCCTGGCTGATCGTCTGGAATGGTACTCCAGACGGTCACTGCAGCACACCTCCGTTGAATACTGGAAGGGGAGGGCTCTCCTGTTGGAGGAATTCTCTTGTTTACTTTTAAATGATTTGTTCCGGCGAGATGCCGGTCACGCGTGGAGCGTAAAACGAGAGCGGCTACGTGAAGCAGCTCTCGCATCGTTAGCCTTGGAGTACGCTGTCCTTGCATTGCAAAGCGGGGCAAAAGGAGTAAAAGCCTATAAAATTAAAGACAAAACGATAAGAGAGAGCGATAGAGAGATAGAGACAAAGGACTGACAGGGAAGTTAACCAGAGAATATCTCCGATTGGCTACCCTGTACAGGAGAAAGGGGAAATGGATGCGATAGAGGACAGCAAACGAATACGGAAACAAAAGAAAAAGAAACACGCGCACAGTACAGAACTGTTTCTGTGGGCGCTGTTACAGTCTGCCAAGGCATTACGTAGTATTACACAGCGTCAACGTCCCACTAATACATCTTACGTCACACAGTGAACAGTCACAACTTGTCACACAGTCCGGTGTCTTTTAAATGACGCAGCAGTGCCTTCATAGCAGCTTGCGCTGATCGTCGTGTAGGCTAGTTTCCATGAATGTTGTTTTCCGTGTATGGGTGCTTGTCCAATCGGTCTAGCGAGACTGAGCGAAGTTGCTCTGTGCGGGTTGAAACGAGGGCACTCGCAGAGAAGGTGCGCTATCACTTCACTGCACCCGCAGAAGTCACGAAGTGGGCTGTTAGTCATTCCGATCAGAAAGGAGTGCGCATTCGACAATGCTACCCCAAGCCATAGACCGATTAGAAGCGTGCAGTCACGTCGTGGAATTTCGGACGGAATACGGAGCTAAGAAAATAAATCGTGTGCCAGAACAACGATCTCATTACGAGGCACGCCGTAGTGAGGGACTCCGGAATAATTTGGACCACCTGGGGTTCTTTAACGTGCACTTCACTCTAAGTGCACGGGTGTTTTCGCCTTTCGCCCCCATCGTAATGCGGCCGCCGTGGCCGAGATTTGATCACGCGACCTTGTGCTTAGCAGCCAAATACCATAGCCACTAAGTAACCACGGCGGATAGAATACAAAGCTGTAAATTAGGGTCCAGGGCTACACAGGGTGCACCTGCGTAGTCGGATGAATTCCAGTGAAGCAACACTAGATTACGCACAAGTACGGTAAGCTTTTTCGCTGCATCGGCTCTCAAAAGAGGAATGGCAACGCAGTTAACGCCGTGATGGGCAAATAGTGCAGCTGCGTCCGCTTTATCATAGCCATGCATGCCGCAGTGGCTAGGCAACCACTCATATTCTATCGTGTCCATCGTCAACTACTCGGTGGTGGATGAAGCTGGTAGACGACTTGGGCCACTGGGTCGGCGTAAAAGAACGGACGGACGGACGGACGGACGGACGGACGGACGGACGGACAGAAAGACAGACAGACAGACAGACAGAAAGACAGACAGACAGACAGACAGACAGACAGACAGACAGACAGACAGACAGACAGACAGACAGACAGACAGACAGACAGACAGACAGACAGACAGACTGACATTACAGATTTCATTACAATTACCGGCAATGTAGTGGGGACTTCTTTATTTGACAGGAATATTTATAGCCGCACCTTGGAAGAGCACAGCTGGCACCTATATATTAGGACAAATAATGAAGGTCTCAAACATCAATTTCTATAGCGTACGGTCCGCATATACATGCATGACGACGTAGTACATATCTGTTAATCAAACTTAATTATAGAAACTATAGCTTATTTATATTTTACATTAAACTTGGTGACCTTGCCGAAGGCCGCCAACGCCGCCCGGGCATCCTCATCGTCCCCACCGTGCAGAAGCCAGCGTAGCCTAAGCCTGACCTGATGGTCTTGTGCGTCTCTGATGAGACACCGCCGCCTTTTGGCTTGTAACTCTTTAAAGTCAACCATCCCTTTCGTTGCTTCTGCGCTGTTCGAACTCACCGCTCACACGCGGTAGCTCCTAAGGCTACCATTTCGGATAGCATGCCTGCTTCATCATTTGCGTCCCGGAAATCTTCGAACCTAAAGGTACTCACACGTACGTACCCGAGTAGAAACATGATGTGGTTCACACTGTGGGTAGCTGTAGTAGAATAGCCTGGTTGTCGCAGCTCCCACTTGTGTTCATCCTATTTCCGCGGCCAGCAAGGGCCACTGACGCCGCTCTAAGGGAGCTCACGATTCTAGCATACGAAGCACGCGACAGCCGTCGAAGGAATGATTACGCCACGGACGCATGCATCCACAAGTGGCATAGCGTGTTTACGAATTCGTCACTGGCAAGCGAGCGCGTTGAGATGCTTGCTGCGTTTCGATTTGGCTTTACCAAGGCGCAGTTAGGACGCAGGCGTGAGCTTGTGCAGGAAGGAACGCGTGGAAAACGCAAGCAACCAGAGAATTCCATCTGCGATAACAGGAGAAGCGTCTGAAAAGGACGCGTTGGAACGCAGGCGAGCGTCTCGGCGGGCAAATTTTGCGCGAAAATTTTTTATCAAACACAACATTGGTGGTAAAAAAGAGCTTACAGGGGAAACGGACATCGTGTGCGTGGTAGCCTTTGGAGTTGCTTACCTGTTAAAATATGGCAGTATTAGTTTCAAGGATAGAGTGTAGGTTTCATAAGTAATGATTACAAATAATTCTACGCACTGTAGTTCCCCACTGGGGAGTTTCGGCCCTGAGAGGGTGCTTAGACACTGCGGTTGGTTAACTAAAGAAAAACATGGTTCTGTACTTGATCAAGTATATATTTTATTCTTCAGGTTCCACCAGAAAGTGATATTTCTGGATGTTTCCAGTTTCCTGTTCCAGTGCCGACCGAGAAGGGAAGGGGAACAGTTATCATCTTTGCATATATGCCTCCGCCCTGTTGTCAGACTAAACGCCGCACGCAACAGCCGCGTCACATCAGGGAGGACCTTTGCGCCGATCCTCGCTCTCTTGCATGCGCAATCATGCGAACGACAATTAAAATTTGGAGTCAGATATCTCGGAGCACAGCCTTGCTAGAAGAATTCTTCCAACTGATACTGTGTAGACACACGACTGCCTCTAATCTTTCGGTACACACATACGCACTAACTGCAGTCAACAAAAAAATAATATTAAATTTTAGTTAATGGGTCTGTCTGCTGACAGCGATAATCGTCATCTCACTTTGTGTCCCGCTGGCCACATAACTTCGTTGCACAGGTGGTCTTCGCCGCCTCCCAGTGCCTAACTTTGAAAAAAAATTTAAAGCTTAATTTTGAACACCCCGTATATCAGCGAGAGCTACCATTTCGGTATGCCGTGTCAGAAGTCGTACCGACGCTTGGTCATGAAAAAGCTGCTATATCATCTCGCTGTCAACAATTATGTATCAAGTACGTGTACGAGCTTGATTCTTATGTTGTATTAGTACTTTAACAGCTTTGTCTGCTTGGTCCCGCTGAACTCGTGCGCCTTTCTACTTAATAAAAGTGTTCCCTCCGTCTGGTGCGCACAGCACAGCTAAAGAGGAAGCATCGTGCGGCTACTATATAGTTAGCGTCGCCAAAGGCCAAAAAGGTGTCTTCGGTTTCTAAGGGTATACGTCAATGCGGTCATTATCAAGCGCCGCCAATGCCGTCAATGTCGCAGTTATTCACTGCTCTTGCGCCATTTCAGCACAAGCTTCAGCGGGGACGAAAATAACACCGAGCAGAAAAGGAAACTCGAACGGACACGACGGTTGCGGTGTTCTTTTTGTCCACGCTCGTGGCGTGCGTAGCGCCAGTTCTATGAACGTCTATTAAAGAGCCTAATGAGTTCATCGCTCTGTTGGCAGCAATTGACGTCAGAGGGCAAGAAGAAAGGACACGTGTTTTTTATTTATGTATTTAACCTATTTATTTATTTTATGTATATATTATTGCGTAGTCAACCGTGATAAGGTGATTCGGCGCATATTCATTTATGATTCGGTGCCGTCCAAGGTTGCCATGTTCGCAGATACGCACATAACGTATATGCACGCATGCGCTAGAGTTACAAAGCCCAAAAACGTGGGGTTGTGTGTGTGTGTGTGTGTGTGTGTGTGTGTGTGTGTGTGTGTGTTTGTTTCTTGCTCGAGTGAAGTCATGCCATACTTGATTTTGTTCCACGGAAGTCGCCCGCGTCAACACAGATGGCGCCACTTTCTGTGAACCGCCTTTTGAAAGTATGGGTTTTTATGGAAGCTTTAGTACGGTCCAGAGTTTTGGTACCTTGTGTACATATATATTTTAAGGTCGTACGGCCTACAGACCGTACGACCTTCTTGTTTTCTGCCTGCAAGCCTCGAACAACCAACAATTCGGGATCACGCGATTCTATAGAGAGGTTCTATACATAAGGTGATTTGCGTGCCAACTCCGACTCCACAACCCACTGCGGAGGCCTTTAGTGTTGTGTCGCGCAGAGCAAGGTGACCCTTTTTAATTATCTGCAGTTCAGGCGCGCAACGTTAGAAACGGAGCCGGTATTGCAAAAGCGTTCCTGCGCCGACATATTCCCAGCACTAAACAGCTCTAGGTGGGCCGAAACAATACGTAGCCCACCACTGCGACGTTCTCACAGAATAAGGGGCGCGAGCATAAAATACTTTACCCCGTGCCAAGTTTATCCACGACCAGAAAGGCGTGGCAGAGATTCGCACAGCATGAATATTTCTCACGGTGCCCCTCACCTGGCATTTCCTGCTCTGTAGAGGTCAGCGCAACGCCACTTTAGGCACCCCAAGTGGCTTTTTCTTATGGTTAAATTTCACCAGCCGTGGTTGCTCAGTGGCTATGGTGTTGGGCTGCTGAGCACGAGATCGCGGGATCGAATCCCGGCCACGGCGGCCGCATTGCGATGGGGGCGAAATGTGGAAGCACCCGTGTACTTAGATTTAGCTGCACGTTAAAGTACCTCAGGTGGGCCAAATTTCCAGAAGTGAAATTTTCACTACGGTGTGCCTCATAATCAGATCGGGATTTTGGCACGTAAAACCATATAATTTAATTTAATTCACGGTTAAATTTACCTGCGAATAAAATTCTTCGTACGAGCTGCCTCACGGGTAACTTGGTGCGAGAAGAAAGAAACGGTTAATCCTTTCATAATCATCCTTACCGTTGAATGCGGCTGGGTTGTCTCCACGATGAGGGTGGATGAGAAGCCTTCGTCCCAATGACGCCGAAAGAGCGACACCGATAAGCAGAAATCACCAAGCAAATGCTACTGCACAAGAACGAAGATCTGCGGTTTATTACGTGCTGGTGCAAACACTCGCCAGCTCGGCTGTCCTTTCCGGGCACATGCCATCGAAGGAGCACGTGTGATGCAAGATTAGGTTCGCAAAGTCTGTGCGCTGAGACGTATGTGAAATCTTCTCTATGCTTTAGTGCCCATCACTCGTGTAAGCTTTATTATGCTTAATGACGCTTCAAATAAAGGCGCATAGTGTACGACTAGATCGACACGTGGCTTAAGTGTCGCGTTGCAATCTTCAGTTTCTCGCTGCTCTAGCGCTGTGGTGTGGAGCGCATTTACAGCATTTCCAATGGTTCTGCCCGCCCTTGGTGAGTCCTTTCAGACTTTGTTCATCATGCCTATAGTCGGTGACAACCGAAGAATGAAAGCTTATATGTACACTATCTAACTCAAACACAATTTGCATAGATCGCAAAAAAGCTATTCCCCCGTAGGCACGCGTAGGCACCCGAAAGCACGCATCTTCAAACTAGGCTAGTTTATTTCCGTGACGTCAAGCAATTTACCTTGTTTAAAATTCCCGTTTCTCCGTACAGATCTGTCTTTGTGTCACTGGCTTTACGATGAAACCTGAAGATCCTGGCAACTTTTATAGGCGCCCGTGATATCAGTGTTCAACCAAAGGTTGACAATGAGCTTTTATTTTCCAATTAGTCTAGCAGTCACGTTAGCAAATGAAAGTCATCAAACTTTGAGCGAACTCCAGCTGGCTCGCCTCTTTTCCTGAGGTGTAGGGCAGGTGCACTGTCCTTTCGTGGTTGCAGCGGGTATTGAATATTTAAGTTGTCATCGATTAAGCTGTAGAACACCCACGCTGTGCTTAGCAGTGGTTGACATAGGATGACTGCAACTGCAGAGCTCGCCCTTTTCGGCCCTCGGTGAAAGACCTTATTCTGTTGTGCTTTACTACTTGCACAAAGCGTTCGTAGCCAAAATATTTTAGAAACTCCACAAATACAATGCAAAACGTCAGCAGCCAGTATGGCCTCTCATACGTTGTCCTACAAACATTATCTCAAGCGCAAGGACGGGGTCATATTTGACATGCGGCTCAAGATTGTGCGATGTCTGTCGATGGGGACGCTTAGAGGAAACCTTTTAGGTTGATGCCGTTTCTCTGCATACCCTGTGGTGTGCATCGTATAAAGAAAATAAGACTGTTTACAAGTGCTTCGACAATGCGACCCCCTTTCTTTTTTAACTGCTAAAATAATCAAAAATAAAAATGCTTATTCGCAACTCCAGTAAATTATACGCCACTGTCGTACGTGCGTACAAAAGCAGGCACATTACAACTCTGGTATACAAAACTTTGCCTTCAGCCTAATGACGCAGCGAAAAATGCTTTTTAGTAAAAAGGGGAGAGGCCACCCACTTGACCGGGAAGGGGAAAAACGGGGGGGGGGGGGGGGGGGGGGGGCTAGGAAGGCCCCGTACTAACGCAGAAATTTCGGGGAGGGGGGCACGGGCCTGGGTGTGCCACCGGGCCCCTGCCTACGCCGCAGCTTCAGAGTCGCCTGGAAGTACTGACGCTTGTAGGCAATCAAGTACCCAAAAAGACTACTGCCGTTGGGTGGACCGACACATATGTGCCGCTCGTTTAGGACTAGAAAACTTTGAAAGTATGCTACATTAAAATATCTTAGAGTGTGTTGTTATTCCTAATTAAGAGGCTAAAGGGTCTCCTTTGACGCTACCTATAGTCAGTGTACCAAAACCAAAGTAAGTGCCAAAGGAGCCAGGTTAGAGAAATTGGCAGGAACCGCAAGCTGCATCGCTTGTAAGTGTAGTCCAAGGCGGAAGAGTGACGTCACCGCTGCCTTCTTCGTTCACTCATAGATCCGCCATTCCGATAAAAAAGCATTGGGACATCTGAACGCAAATAAAATTGAAACTCAAAAATTTTAAGAAAAAGCAATCGTCAGAACTCATCTCATGCTGAATGTCGACGATAATGCGACTAGCATTAAAGCAATGCAGCGACACACCGGATTGCCACCGCAGAAACGCTAAGTGGCAATCTCGCTGCCTACCACAATTCTAAGTGATACCACGATAGTATATACCTTGTTGTAATCGCTGCACTCCCGCTGAATTTTCGTAATGTCCCTACTTTCCCGGCCGCAACTTATTTGCAATGGCTATCCACCAAGCGGCCGCGCTCGAAGTGGAGGTCTCTGTTGCGGATGGGGTGCTGCCGCTTTAGTATGTTTAATGATACACGCCCCTTGTGTCACCTCGGCCCATTCATATTGCGAGATTGACCAAAAATGGGCACTTACCAGTATCACAAACATGGTGCCGAATTTGTGTGTTCGGGCACATACCCAGCTATCCTCGTTGTCAACTAGGCCAGACAGCAGCCAGCAGCGAGTTGTCTATTCGGTCACATACCCATTGGCCCATGTTGTCTGCTCGACAAGACAACAGCCAGTACATACTGTGTGGCCCAAGCTAGCAGACAACTTGGGTCACTGGGCCAAAGAGCTTAGATACACACCGCCATGGGGGTAGTTCACAAAGGATGCTAATCGCACAAACAAAACGTGCATGCGTGTCATCGTCCCTTACTCTTACGAAAATTCACCCAAATGGTCTATCATGCTGTCTTATGCGAAGATGAACAAATGTGCCACATGTTTTGAAGTTTTATGTTACCCGCACAGGCTGATGTAAAACTGATGCAGCTCAAATAAGAAAAAAAGAAAATTCCACTCGCCGTCACATAAAAATCTGCGAACGCACACAAGCAACTTCGCAAACGTGCAAATCGACAACTGCACTCATTCCAGCCTATTATGATCTTCAGCAGGACACAGGCGACGAGACTGCACGTGGCGTCACAGCCGTATATCGCTCTGAGCGGTATCCGTTTCACTACGTGGAGAGCCGCCTTAAGTGGCATTGTTGTAGTCTCGACCGCCAACCGCCAATGGTCGGCACACCACTCCAGCGCGTCGGCTCACTTAGCTTCCTCAGCAGCGCCTATTTTGCCGCGGAATGCACTGAAAGGTGCCAGTTCCGTACGAGTCACCATGCTTTCCGCTTGCAAGCGGCTGAAGCAAAAACAAAAAACAAAGCCAAATGCCCGACGTTCGCACACCATACTGTACATATGCGAGCGCACACACACACACATGAAAGGTAATCTCGCAGCCGCTCGAACTGAAACGCTTCACTCTTTTCTAGCTAACCTGATCTTGAGCAGGATGAAAGCGATGGTCCTGCATATGGCTTCGTAAGCAAGCAGCGCAAGCACCAACACATAAAACTTCTTGTCCGCTGCACCGACGAACTCGAGGAACTGTGCGGGGTCCTCATAGAGGCAAATGAACTGGTCGCATTCAAGAGTTGGGCGGCCATAGCCGTACACCGACAGCAGTAGTCCGTTGTAGCCGTAGTAGATGTACGAGATATCCGTTAACCAGCGCGCGTACCGCGTCAGCAGGTGGGCCGGCACGAAGAAGCCGCAGAAGAAGAAAGCCGGCGACACGATAGGCAGGGCCAGGAACACCGCCGTCTGTGTGATACGCAAGAAAGAAATTTCTGTGCAACAAAGCAGTGTACTTTGAACGACGAGTAAAAAACGTTCGTGAGACACGACAGCCCCTAATGGGGTCACCATCTTCAACCAAGTGCATTGCAGGGCAAATGTCACCCATCCATGCCTTACAACAATAATGGCTTCCATCATGTACTACTTAAGAGTTCCAACACCACCCGCTCTATTTATTTCTCTGTCAGCACCGATTATGCTTTTTACAGAGAAGCTGTCTGTGGCAAGGATCCCGGTATTTCTTGCGTGGTGTAACGTCAACAGAAAACTACCACCTTCTAT
This sequence comes from Dermacentor andersoni, assembly GCF_023375885.2. NCBI lineage: Eukaryota > Metazoa > Arthropoda > Arachnida > Ixodida > Ixodidae > Dermacentor > Dermacentor andersoni. The sequence goes on along the minus strand of NC_092818.1, from coordinate 191,530,567 downwards.
GACTCATACCGTCAAATATAATAGCTCATACTCCGGTAAGGCAGAGGCCACAAGTACTCAGCAAAGTGAAGCGAACAGTACATACATTCTTTGAAATCACGCATACAACATACAGAACAGTACACGTTTCAATAAAGATCGAGCTCAAAACAAGCATCCGAACCACATAACTGATGATAATATCATAAGTCAACAAACACTGACACCAAGGACAACATAGGGTAAATTACTTGTGCTTAATAAATGAAATAAAGAAACGATAAATTAATGAAAATTAAAGTGGATGAAAAAACAACTTGCCGCAGGTGGGAACCGAACCCACAACCTTCGCATTTCGCGTGCGATTACCAATTGATTACCAATTGAGCTACCGCGGCGCCGTTTTCCCATCCACTTTCTTGGGTATTTATGTGTCCTAGCAGAACCCTGGGAGTGTTAGCCAGCGTCACCACTCACAGACCTTGGCGGCGGACGCAGGCGTCACGATAACGTGATCTTTTTGGGTGAAGGCAACTGGTCAATAAACTAACGTATGCTACCTGAAGGCATCAATGTTGCCGGATTCTAGACCCTCGTTATGTAACAAACGAAAAGAAAGGGAGTTAACCTAGGGGCCCGATTTTTACTAGTCACACCACAAGAAGCCAACAAACACTGACACTAGGACAACATAGGGGAAATTACTTGTGCTTAATAAATGAAATAAAGAAACGATACATTAATGGAAATGAAAGTGGACGAAAAAACAACTTGCCGCAGGTGGGGAACGATCCCACAACCTTCGCATTTCGCGTGCGATGCTCTATCAATTGAGCTACCGCGGCGCCGTTTCCCCATCCACTTTCTTAGGTTCCCACCTGCGGCAAGTTGTTTTTTCATCCTCTTTGATTTCCATTAATTTATCGTTTCTTTATTTCATTTATTAAGCACAAGTAATTTCCCCTATGTTGTCCTTGGTGTCAGTGTTTGTTGGCTTCTTATGATATGACTAATAAAAATCGGGCCCCTCGGTTAACCCCCTTTCTTCTCGTTTATAACTGATGATAAGGCACTCCTGCACCTACATCCGATGCGAAGCACGTAGCGCTCCTCGCCGCATGCGTTTCCCAGTAAAGATTACTGTCGCGCAAGCTGCCGCGGCTGCGGCAGCTTGACTGTAGCATACGAAGCATTAATTGACGTAACTACAATTTCGTACGTAAAAGAAAAACCCACCTAGCGACTGATATCTGTTGGGACAGTGCTATGGGAAGGCCACGAATAGTGAGACTCCTGAAGAGCAGCGTGCTTACGAGGCACGGCGAATTTCTCTTCTCTCTGAAACACTTTTTGTAGGTGCACGAAGTAGCGACGCAAGTCAAGTCGCAGGCTGTCGAAACGTTTTAGACTAATAACCAGGTAAAGTACATGTGAATGTCGCCACTTGAATTATTTCAACCAACGTCGCAATGGGTAATCGTTCTGGTTGTTTACAGCGTCGCTGTCCGACCACCTTCAAATCGCCGATTAGAGATCATTTTTACCTCTTCTGCTATGCCTTCTCTAGCTCTGGTGATCGTCAATCAGCTGTTATAGCATTTCCATGCCCAGATCCGTTTCTTCTGAATTTCAACGACGGTGATATATCAACAAATGTTCGCTTCGGGCACCAGAAGAAAAAACACTTGCCTGTCTAAAATTTCCGCGTCTGCAGCGACCACTTGCTAATTACGGACAGGATTGGGTGCTTTCTGCGTGTGAGCAACATTTCATTTCTAAAACTTAATACCAGTCATAGATGACACATTTCGTCCACTTCTTGCTTCCCTGCGTCGTCCTATTTTACTATAGTCTCCCTTCGTGTAAATGCGGAAACATTATAGCAGCAGACAAATAGTATTTCACGGAAGGCACAATTTTGTAGCCCCGGCGTATTCTCGATCGATCATTTTCGGGTTACTTTCACTTTTGCGTGGCGTGCAGTCTGGAGTGAAGACTCACTGGAGCGGCGGCAGTCCCACCCGGTGTATAGCCAATCAGCGTCCACGGAAAGTGAGATCTCCGAAAGCGATCAATTCAATAAAGCACTCACGCTGAGCAGCGCGACGGCATTGATAGTAAAGGATCACGCCACGAGCTCACTAAACAAAACAAAAAAGCGACTCGTCCTCTCTGATTCGCACTCGTTTTATAGGGGGCTTGCTAGGCAACCTGACGTCTCACCTGTAGCTTGGACACTGCGGACACGATGAGCCCCATTGCCTGCGACACGGCGCATATCTGGACGCAGAAGAGCATGACGCCTGCCACACGCCACAGCTCTTTCGGTTGTCCCGTCGGATAGTACACAATGGCGATCAGCACAGCGTTCGGTATCACCTGCACTCGGAAAGAGTCCAAGCGAAAAGGGCACAGCGATATGGTCATGACAACAGGGCTCCGAGTCTACCTCACAAGACCCCTAGATCACGTCTGTCAGGCAGCTCTGTGCTTAGGCTGAATTCATATGACAGACCAAACCATTATTCCATCCCGCGGATGAGCGTGCCGTGGCTCGGCGGAACCGGTTTACGCCACATGTGAGTTCACAGCTCACTCTACGTCCTCAAAGTACGTAGACTGAGCGGCTGGAACTGATAGAAGCTGCCCTCCTAGCTGCTTCCGCACACGCCCACGTCCCAACACCCATTATGAGCCTTGCAAGGCAGTTCGAAGTCATCTACATATGCGTGGTCTTAGAAGTCAAATTCAAGTGTGTTCCAGGCAGTATTATTTGTTAATGCTTATTCGAAGATGTCAGTTTGCAAACGGGCAAGTAGATCAAGCTAGTAATCTTGTCAATATTCCTTTATATTAATGTTCCAACAAATTCCCAAATAAATGAAATGAATCATTTGGATTGCACGATTGCACGTAATGTATAATCACGAATAAACTAGCTTTTGCACTTTATACAGTGAGACCTAATGTACAGTGTGGCACTTTTCGGTTGCGGTACAAATTGTTACCCCTGAAGCACTGCAGATTATTAACTATGCAAACAGCCTCAGTGCCGCATGCTGAACTAGATGGGTAACTCGTCGCAAGTGATACATTTCTCGCATGGCTAGAGGCATACTTATCATTCAGGCATCAAACAGTATATACTGATGGAATCAGTTCGGACCCTGCCCCTGTAGAGTCCGGTGTTCCTCAGGGCTCCGTTCTGGGACCATTACTTTTCTTGGTTTTTATAAATGATATTGCTGCCAATATATCCGTTAAAATAGGTCTGTTTGCCGATGATTGTATACTTTACCATGAGATTTTATGTCACGACGATCAGGGATTATTAAATATGTCTCTACGTAAAATTCAAGCCTGGTGCTCAACTTGGCAAATGTGCATTAATTATAAAAAAACAGTAGCCATAAATGTGACACGCAAAGTTAATCCTTGGAGTTCCGCTACACCATCGATAAAAACACCTTATCTCAGGTTATAAAATACAAATACTTAGGAGTCATAATTACATCAGATCTGAAATGGAATGACCACATAACGTACACTGTAAATAAGGCAATGAAACAACTTGGGTATTTAAGAAGAACCCTTAGTAAATTCTCTACAGAAATTAGATTGCTCGCGTACAAAACTTTCATTAGATCAATTCTAGAATATGCAGCACTTGTTTGGGATCCACACACAAAGTGCAATATTACCAAACTTGAAAGTGTCCAACGCAAATTCGTCGGGTTCATATATAATTGTTATAGTTGGGAAAAATCCCCATCAGCCCTTTTGCAAACAGCCAATTTAGAGACCCTACAGGTAAGACGACACCAGAAAAGACTGAAAATGTTCTACTTAATTTACCATAACCAACTTGGAATAAACAAAAATGCTTATTTTCATTCAATTACCCAGCGACAAACCCGTTCTTTCCATTCAAAGGTGAGCGAGTTCTTGTGCAGAACAAATGTGTTCAAAGCCTCATTATTCCCGAGCACAATTCGCACATGGAATACCCTACCTGCCAATGTGTTTGAGTGTTCGACGGTGTCTTCTTTCTTAAGTGCATTCCACAATAGCTAACGATAGTTCACATTGTCGTGGCTTATTGTTTGTACTTCGCTTTGTATGGCTTATGTGGGTTCTTCCAATGCCGTACTTGCTCGACCAAATGTACATTGTATTCCTATATACTGTATTGTTATGTACCCCACTCCGGCCTGAAGCCTGACATCCAGGCTGACAGTATGTAATAAATAATAATAAATAAATAAGTCGCTCTTGGTATAACTCTAGTTGATACACTTCGCCGTAGCGTAAGCTGCACGACGAGCAACTTCGCATGTTTCATGCAGCACGTCATCACTCACCAGAAACGGAATCTCCGTGACATAGTTCGCCAGGTAGAAAACTTTGAGGCTGTACCAGCAATTCCTTTGCTCTCTCATCAGTACTGAGATGTTTACGGGAACTGTAAAAATGAAAAATGTGAAGAAGTGGAATGATCAAAGAAGTCGGCCCGTTCTTTGATTATATGCGTAGTTCAAAGCCAAACACGCGAAGTGTCTTTTATTCGCCCTTTTTTGGTCTAAAACAATAGATCTACAATGACAGTCACGCAGAGTGGCGAGCGAAGCTGTACAATATTTCGTTCTTGCGCACGTGCCGGGACTCACACACTATGACGGCGGGCAGAATGGTCTGGAAGACGCAGATGCAGCACATGGAGAAGAACATTGTGGCGTTGTGGGTGACCGTGCTCGCCTTGTTGCCAATGTCGTAGTACAGGATGACAAGCATCAGCGCGAAGCCCACATATGCCACAAGCCGCAAGGGAGTGGCCACCTGCACCCAAGAAAATGCAATCAGCAGATCTATCGATCACGTAGAAAAACATGTGGCGGCACTGTACACAGTTTAATGTTTTGTATGTAACCATAGCGTCTATGTCACAAAAACACAAACTTATGAAGGAGCAACCCCGGTAGTTATCCATTTATGCGTGTATCCTGCCTTGAGAAGTGGTTATTTGTGGCACTATGTGGCACAACGTGTTATGGTTTGCTCCCCTGCCACCGTGCCTTACCCGTATGCGGGAGCCAAGTGTTACTTCGAGCGCCATTTCCTCAAAGACCAGTTCCAAACTCCGTGCAGCGTCCGCGAACGTCTCTGGTCGCAGATCAGCGTCTCAAGACGCTACCTGTCACAAGGAATGAATGTGAGAACGTTCCCCATGCCACCGTTCCACCATGCGGTACCGCAAGGTACCACCACAGCATGGAGATACCGTACCACCATGCGGCTTTTATATACCGCTTTATTAGACTGCACTACCTTCGGAATCGGCCCACGAAAACGGTTAGCCTGTCACACGAAATCGCTGTTCATTCCTAAAGAATGCTAAACGCCTTATAATGGCGCCGAAACCATTGGCGATGATTGTCAATGCAAGTGAACTGCCGAACGCTTCTAGAAAGCTGTATTAAAGGAAGCGTGCCTCTGAAGGCGTGTATTTGTTGCATTGTGGGCATTTAGATAGTGTCTGTTGTTTCATTGTGTAATTGCGTCCTTTCATCGCGTAAACCTTTAGACGACCTAAAGCTCTCACGCGACAGCACATGATGAGAGGTCGCAGCTATTTGCTTACTCGCACGACGACATTGCGAACGCTTGTCTTCCCCGGAGTAAAGACCTACTCACAGAGTGATCTAACTTTGCATTGTATCCCATCGCCATATGATCAAAACCTCCGGAAAAACTCTGGATGTTTATTGAAATTTGACGAAAATATTACTTTGCCACTGCAAATGCCGTGTCTAGAACTCATATGTCTGTTAGAACTGCGTTCGCATCGTATAGTTTATTTCAATCTGATATATTTACTTATGGCGGCAAATGCACCCCACAACTATACTCTACCTCAGTAGTTCCCTGCAGCACTGTGGAAGCCACAAGACATTTTATCCAATAGGAAGACCGGACACCTCTAAATATCTGTTCATCCGTGCCGCGTCGTGTGCTCAACGTCTACACTCCATCCTGCGTGGTTGACGGATTGACGCAACAAATGTTTTGGCGTTGTAACCATAATCTGTGTTTTCTTGAATGTGACAGTAGGGCCCCGCTTCATCTATACGCTCTCTCACGTGCCGTCCTTCTCTAAGCGTTATAGTTGTCACGTGGGTAGGAGAGTGCACATTAACTAATTCTATGCATGCCTCTGTTGTCTGATGGTTAGAGAACCAAGCTATACTGATTCATCTCGCACCAACCGACACGTATTCCTTTTATTGAACAGCCCCAAAGCCTGGCGAGGCTGTTATAAGTAGGTGACAACCTCGCCTACTTATACGTCCCCCAAAGTGCCTTATAAGAGGCAAAGTACGTTGAATTAAAATGTGGCCGCTATTCCACAGACAAGTAGATGTGGCCATGGGAGACCAAATGTTGCGTGCTTCAATTAAATAAATAATAAATCAGGCTAAATTAGTCATTAGGTGACTTGTACTATCTAAAATTATTCGTATTCACAGCAAGATTACACAGGTAAAACACGCAAAAACAACGGCTAGAAATGTATTTCTTATGTGCTTTATGATATTTTCATATCAACCGCTCGTATTTTCGCCATGCTCACTGGCATCCTGGTAACCTTTCTGCTGCGAAGGGTTACTTCAAGGCCGTTACCGATGCCTTTCGTGCGTGTTGGAGCCTCAAACAGGCTACGGGGCTGTTCGCTGTGTGTGCGACAAAGGCCTGACATACGCTCGAGGTTTATGCTAACGGGTCCACTTCCTTCTCCTTACCCGTCGTGGTTGCTCAGTGGCTATGGTGTGGGCTTCTGACCACGAGGTCGCGGGATCGAATCCCGGCCATGGCGGCTGCATATCGATGGGGGCGAAATGCGAGAACACCCGTGTACTTAGATTTAGGTGAGCGTTAAAGAATCTCAGGTGGTCGAAATTTTCGGAGTCCTCCACTACGGCGTGCCTCATAATCAGAAAGTGGTTTTTGCACGTAAAACCCCATAATTGAATTTTTTTTTTCCTTTTCTGATCGGAGCTACCGAATTCAGCGAGAATATAGTCGCCGCTCCACTCATGAGCCTCTTCACTCTCGAAAATAATATATCTTTTTTGTCGTGAGTCATGGGTGCTCAAAAAGTAGTGAGATGATGATGATGATGATGATGATGATGATGGTGGTGGTGGTGGTGGTGGTGGTGATGATAATGATGATAATAATAACATTATTATCATGAACTGGGTAGTGGCGTGATGACGTCACACTACAGTATGCTATTTAAGTACACGCGTAGTTTTAATGTCATTATACACGTATATGCTTTAATTTGAACTCCTTGCACACGGTGGCAATTCCTATTCTGCCCCTTACTGACGAAACTGTGATCTTCGTCGACAGAGCGGTGGTGTTATAATCTAATATTTTAGTGCAGTGCAAAGGTCTCTTTGTTTTGCTTCGTTACCTAATCACTAGCGACGCGTTGTGTTAGTCTAGACTGAGGAATCAGCAGCTGTGAATCTCGGTTCATTTCATTAGGACTTATTACTAGATAATGTTATAAACCTGTATGTCTTGCTTGAGATGCGGCACCCCTCGATAACATGATAAAATTTGCCCTCTGGTCACGTCTACAAGGGATTAAACTGGCGCCCGAACTGTTTAAACATCATGTGAGCAATAGGCGGTGCATGGATTAGTCTGGCTCGCTTAGAAAATATCAGCCTCACCAATGCGCAACGTCCTTTCCAAGCAAGAAAATTATGAAGAATAATAACTAATTAATTTATAGGCATAATGAAATAAGGAGCGATAGTTTCGCACGTGTTTTCAGCTAAACATATTTTAGCAGCAACAGTCCCCGTGCATCATTTATACGCGGTACAGTAGATGACCAGCTCTTTTTGGAAACTACAAAAAAAACGCATCAGCTGCACTCAAAAGTTAGGTTGAATAGCAGACATCGAACGCTGCCCTATAGTCATCACCATATTCTATAATGCTTTCCCAAATGTCTGACATTAGGTGTAACGTCATCTTGCAGAAGAGAAGGACTAAAACAAATTTTGAAGACTCGTCTACCGCATTTGGCTTTGTATATATAGAGCTTCTTATTACAGCGAAGTTGTCTATGGCTAAGATCTGGAAAAAAGTGTAGGCGATAGTGCAGAAAGGATTCAAGCTCTATGGCACATACCCCCGTTGGCTCGGGACCTGTAACGTGCCCTTGAAGTACCTTTGTTACACGTGGCGCCCAAATAGGTCCTAAGTACAAGGGTAAGAACAGATGTTCTTGAAAAATATGTTTTGTATAACTTCTTCAAAAAGGACTGCTAAAAATTTCTCGGCGCCAACCGCGCAAACACGCTAGTTCCACTGCTCGCGCGTTCGTCGTCGTCTTCTTCCACAGCTGGTTCCGTTGTGCAAAAAACTATCATCATCAGCAATTGTTCTGCTGCCGCTCGTCGTTCCAGCGTAGAATTTCACTTTTGTGTCGTCGTAATGGGGAGGCCGCATTTGCGAGGGTATGAGCCACTGCTTGAAGGGACCCTTACCAGGTTTGGCCATATTGAGCTGACAAGCGCAGAGCTTACAATGCGCGATAACGGTCGTGTCTGCAAAGTACTACATCGCTACGCGCCGCGGAAAGATCTGAAATTTCTCACTGAACGCCGTTTTCCCTTCTCCTCGCGGCCGCCGCGCTCGAAGCCGGGGGATGACGCACATGTGCTATGGTCGGATACAACTCAATTCTGCAATGAAGCCCAGCCCACGGCCCCATAACCGCCAGCCACTGTTCCACCGCGAGGCTGCAAATAGTTCGTACTTCAAACTTTTCCTGTTTCATAAATGAGGTGGTTACCACAAAAATAAAATTAAAAGAGCATAATTTTGTACGTGCCTAATTCTTCATTGAAATGAAATAAAACGCATGCTTCGCTGCAACTATTTATTGTCAAGTTTCACTTCATTTGGCAGTGAAGTTTCATGAATAAAACGGGGTCAGCAGTGAAATTAACTGCACCGCTGACTTTTGAAGAGTGATATGCTCAGACTACATACACTCTGTCCATGTCTGTTGCACACTTCATCGCTTCCGCCGACGAAAACACTCTTCAAGAACAGCAGACGCACCGGACGTATCAAGTACGACGCCATTTTGAAATGGTCGCCTGACGACGATTTTGTTCGCTTCTGTGATTGGCTGGCGGAGTAACAACCCCGCGCGGTCCGTGTGCCTTGGTTGCCAACTGCTGTTTTTTTAAGTTGTATCCTACTATAATGTGTCCACGTACACGTGTTCGCGCTGTGACGTCGTTCTTGGTGACACGTGACTTCGAAAAATATGTTGGTAGAAGAGACGAATTAAAGCTTAGAGAAATAACAAAACACACAAACCGAATGTCTGCATGTTTTTGTTTTACTTCACACCGCAGCAAGAGAGAGGTACTTCCGTTTCGTCTGCTTGTTGCCACGTCGTGCAGTCGCGCGCGCGGACACCGCAACTATGCCATTTTCTACCATGTTCCAGCGTGGGTTCATGCTCTGTGATCCGCTTGTGTCTGCCTCAGTATTCGTGTACTTATATCGCTAGTGAGACGTCCTCGTGCACAGCGCGCAAAATCGTGTGCTGCGCGAAACGAGACAATCGCAACAGCTCGCACGTAACGCCGTCAGCAGAGGCGCGCCGCGCCTCAAGAAAGCGAGGAGAAAAAAAAATGCGAGCGGGGCCCATCCTCAAGGTTCGGTGTGAGAGAACGCAGGGAAGGAATTTCGCATACGGAGGCTAGACGGGGCGAGTGGAGAGTGTCTGGTATGGCAGTGGAGCTCGCCTCCTGAAATTATGGCTTCACGGCACTGAAATATTTCTATCGCGGCTATTAATGAGCCGATTTCAAAAATTTTTACGGCAGAACGCTCCCTAGAGGACACGTAAAAACTTCCAGTGTATAACCAAAATTATCTATGGGGCCTGGTGAGGGGCCCTTTAAAGGGTTATGAGCCATTACGCGGCGCGACGGACACATTTAATAACAGAGGTGATACGCGAATGTGCGTGCGTACCTGTATTCCCACGGTCACCACAGCTTAGGACACTACATATGTCCGTACCTTTGTTCAATGTTCTGAGTCACCTATGTGTCGTGCGCTAAACAGCTTCGCTAGTCATCCACCTTCACAGAGTGGAATGGCACTGCTTTTTTTTTTCTTTTTTTTTTCTTCTTTTTGGAGAAAGGGAGGGGGAGCGTTGCAACAGTCTTTTGAGACCTAAAGTGTTTCAGTGGCTAAAATTCATTGTATCTATTTTATTTTTCATGAGTACGGGGTTTGTGCAAAGTCAAAAATTAATTTTGTCACAACACTGTCGCATTCTAAGGCTTTCACGTTTGTTGATCCTGCGTTAATGAAGTTGCACACTTGCGGGTGTTCTGTCATTTATAAAAAAAGACGTCGCTCAATACATGGTAACAAGAAAGTAAATATTTGATCATAGAATAAATAAAACACTGACCCTGTTACGGAAAACTGAAAGCCAGCACCTCTTCAGGAGAATCTGGAATTGATGAAACTGGTTGACTTTGAAAGAGTACATCCGGTTTGCCTCAGCCTTTTGCTGTAGATTTAAAAAAGAAAGAACAAGACGGGAGGAATAAATATTATGTTGTCCACACCTGTGAGCACTACCTAAGGAATGCTGGGAAGAAACAACTGACGCAGAATCAACCTTATTTTTAACCTTTATTAGTTTCCAGAAAGCCTGGACGAGGGTACATGATAAGTTTCTAGTTAATTCATCGCCATTATTTCCTTACAGAAAACATTTATTCCTGTAGGAGAAAAAATGGCTTTGAAAAAACGCTTTCTCTCTCATTAAAACACGTGAAAAACATGACGTTAAGCCTTGGCGCGTCTAAGTTCACTTGCGGAATTATTACTTGAACATGAAAATTACATTGCTTACCATCCATCTTTATGCTTGCTGAATGTGCTAAATTATGCCTACTTTACGTAATACAAAGGCTGACAGTAATCAAAGCAATTGAGCCATAATAATATGATTTAAAAGAAATGTGCACATTGTCTAAACGAGTGCGCTGTTAACTTATTCAGCAACTTCTTGGAAGCACTGACATCCGCCACAAAAAGAACAAACAAAGCTCGACTTGCTCGCCTCGTCATGCGATAGAATAGACCGGTGATAGCCTTTTGAACTTTCGTACGCATGCCACAGCGGTACTCCCCGATTCACGTTTTCGATAGCGTTCTGGTCGCCTCCGACTGCCTCTAACTTACCGTCGACAGCCTTCGTGCAGCTTTCAATATACATTCGACAACTTTAATTCAGACCCACTGGTGAAATCACCTAAATAATATTTGTCTGCCTTTGAAGTCTCTCGAGCCAATGCCCTGATGTCGGATGCTAGTAGCCATTTGCGTATGGGACACGCTGCGTCAACAGTTATCGGGTTACTGGATCGCTTGGTACCAACATTTGGAAAACCTTGAAAAAATTTCGAGGAACTAAATCAAAATCGGATGACGAGTGGTCTGTAGAAGTTAACTTCCTGTCTGAATTGCGATAAAGTTAGTTGAAGTCCGACACTCGACCAAAGAGAGCGTTGCTCTGTTGTATTTTGATTACAAGAGGTAAAGCCGAGCTAAAGCGTCCTCCTAAATGTGTGCTACATACGTGCGGGTACGTTTGACGTACATGACGTCAACATTCACGTGCACATGCCCCTCTGTTAGTAAACTAGCGCATGCAGCACATTATCAGTTTTCATTATTTGCCTTTGTGGGTTAATTAAGCTCGCCGGAAATGGTATCGTATGTATAGACAAAACGGTCGCCACAACACAAGAACAGAAAGGCCAGTGCGAGCAACACTGATAAAGAAGGAGCAGGAGGAGAGCCAGGAAGAAATATTTATCAGGGCTATAGGAACTTGCCCCAGACCGAATCTTCTTGGCCGGCTCAGGCCTCCTGGCTCAGCATAATCTTGACCTAGTCATCTTTGTTATCCCTCCTGGTGCGGCCACGTATGGCTGTTATGAACAGCTTACTAGTGAGACAAATGTGTTCCCTTCGTGTAATATTGACAAATAGTTAAGGGGCTCGCAGTGTACGATGGCCACCGTCGAACAAGGACCACTCGACGCACCTCGCTGGTCATGATGAGCCCGCCGTACTTTGTCATCGTGCCTTTGGCGGCAGTGCTGCCGTCCGGCAAGGGAAGCTCGAACTCGCGGCTCAGTACGTCGCGGTAGTCACCGTAGTCGCCAGACGCCACTTCGCTAACTGCAGAAAAAAGCAACGTTAGATAAGCACTGCAATAAACATGTGCTCTCCCTACTTACCTAATGAAACTGTGCTCAAAAGGGTGACGAAATAGAACGTCGAAAAACAGACGCAGAGCTTTTTCATTCTATCGCGGGTATTATCATGAAGCAACTGATCTTGTAATTTACGCAAGCATACTCCTTTTGTGGTCAAATAAGCTCTCCTTTCCGTTAGCCCGCATGCTACCAAACAAAATTTTGACCTAAGGGGAAGAAAGGTATAGCTCGCTGATGTAGCTGCTTCAACTAAATTGCTTAGAAGTCTATAAATCTTGCCCGCAAAATAACTGACAGATGTATCCAGTGCCTTATTTGTGCGTATTTGCCCGTCAAATTGTTCTCAACTTTAGTTCTCAATTATCGATTGCCTTACAAAATTAGAGCCAGAAACGTCGTGAGTGGACGGTGGCTACCATGCATTGTGAGTATATTACAAATTGACTCATTTTTCTCTTCGTATGTGCGACTCACTGTAGTCGGCAGGGTTGTGGAACTGCGGACACTGCAGACCATGCCTCGTCAGAAAGCCTAACAGGTCATCCACTTCGCCGTTGTAGATGCAACGCCCCGCAGAAACCATGTACAGCTGCGAAGAGAAAAGTATGAGTTATTAGCGACACGTAGGGTTCACCTGTATCTCTGACGCAGCAACTTTAGCATAACGCTGCTTCTCGTGCGAATATGGCTTGTGTCAAGTTAGTTGCTTATTGCAGTCTGGAAACATTACAACAAATGCGTTCACAACATAACACGAAACAACCCATTGTGCATTGCTCCTTTACTGTAAATGTATGGTTTATTGTACTGAGGTTTCATCAAACAAGAGGTTTTTATTTGCCCTTTATTGTAGCTAGTGCTCAACTGATAAAATCAGTGCATAACAATCCTATATGACGACTAGTAAGAACTAAATATTTCAGAAGTCAGATTTCCCCAAAGCTGTGCGTGAAATACGCAAGGCATGCACCTTAGAAGGACACAGAAATCACGAAAGGACTATCAAGGATGCTTAGGAAGATCGCGTCCTTCCTCCTGTCATCTTTTCTGTCTCATTCCCAGGTGTTTCTTTTTATTCCCTAAGTGCTGGAAATGGAAATGTCTCAGACAATCACAGCGATGGCCCCTGAAACTGTGTCGAAGCCTCCCTCGGATATCTCTGTGGATGACGACAAGCCCGCAGACGTACATTTTTCGATGGAACATTTGACCTGACAGGCCTGTTTATCAAAGAAGACATCTAGAATGTATGGTAAATGACAGTGTGCTATGATAAAAGATTCATCTCACCATGTCAAAGTAAGAGAAGATCTTGGCACTAGGTGCGTGTATAGAGCAGATGACGGTGTGTCCCATAGAGGCCAACCGCTTTAGTATCTGCACGCACATCAGACTTGACACGTTGTCCAGGCCACTGCATGACAGACATACATACCGAACCTCTGTGAACCAAACAATTTCACTGTTATGGGGGATATGGTAATGACTCAGTTGTAACTGCGGTCTCATTGGGGAAAGATGTGCTTCGTGAGCAATACTTATTCAAATAATGAAGATAACTGCATGATTCTGAAGTGTGCCGTCTTATTACATTATTATTATTATTATTATTATTATTATTATTATTATTATTATTATTATTATTATTATTATTATTATTATTATTATTATAAAACATATGCAAATGCCGCGAACTGGGCAGAACCAAGGTAATGTTGCTTGCCGTCACTTGGAGATACTCAGATTATTTTTTGCATTTGATTATTTTTCGGTGTACAGCCACCGTTGTTTGAGCGGCTCGACCACACATATTCACTCGTCTCAGGGTGGAACAACGCTGCTCATATGCACAGAATATATGTTTTGCTATGTTTCGACATTATTTCATGCGAGCGATGCTCCGTTTCCACAATATTTGAAGCTAACAAGGATCTGTTTCTGTAAATGCCGATGTAAACAAATGCACTGTTTGGTAAATCCGACGGGGAAGACTGCGCTTAAAGGCTTCTTGAATATGCGAAATGCCTAATGAATGCGCAAAATGAATTTTTAAAATTCAACGACGATTAGGATACTTCCTATGTCAAATTTAAGCGCAGCTCTACACGTGTCTTCATTTCGCGATATATTGGCTGGCGCGGACAATCGGCCTTCTGCGGCCCGTTGCAAATGGAGCAAAGTGTGGTGTGACTTCCTCGCTAATCAGGAGATCGCGAGAGGCAGCGCGTGGGTGACGCGCGGGTGCGATTCACAGCAGTCGCCGCAGACAGACCTCCGCTCATGCAGCACTTTGTTTCCATATATGGTATTGGTGGTGTCATCGGTGGACGACGCGCGCTTGTTTTGCGCCACCTCGTAGCCATCGTCGCCGCAGAGCCCGTCTTCCGCGGCACTACGCTTTTCTTCTCACGCTTTCGCCATACCTTCCTCCTCCGTTTTCCTCCTCGCGCTCTCTTCGCTATCGCCGTCTTTCATCTTCCGCTGCGCTCCGAGTTAACGCTGTCATTCTTCGCTGTGCTCGTTCGCTTAAGAGGGGCGCCGACGCCGACGCTCGCCGCAGGAACGGGCACCTAAGAGCTGCGCTCTAAAAAGCGAGCTGCAAGCGCCGAGAAGTCAGCGACAACAAATTCCAATGCAGCCGCGTCGGCATACGCCTCTATCGGCCGCACTGTTAGCGCAACAGCGCACTCGGGCCCTCTTGCCAAGTAGTCGGTGAGTGCTACATGGCTTGCAGGAGCGACATGTGGCACCGGAGAAGCTATTAATATTTAATCGCAATCCACGAATCACACAACCGACGCACAGTTTACACGGGCGCAGGTTCTCAAATCACCAGGCGAAAGCCCGGCACCGTTCCAAAACGTTTCCAGCGGCGTGCGGCAGAAGGCAGCACAGAAAAATGAAAAATGGTGGATTACAGCTGCCTGGCTCTATATCGTAGCGCAACCGCAGAAATGAAAAAGGTAGCAGGCTCAAGTCACCTTGCATATGCAAACTTGAGCTCTCTCTCTATTTGCCATAATAATTTGAGCGTGCCTCTACTGCGTCATTTACCTTTCTCAAAACAATATCTGTGAGCTTACCTTGTGGGCTCGTCGAGGAAAAGAACAGGAGGGTTGTTGACCAACTCTTGTGCGATGGCCAGACGCTTACGTTGGCCGCCAGAGAGGTTTTCTGTACGAGTGTTGCGGCACACCTCCAGGCCCCACTCTTCGATCGACCGCTCAACCTATGAATAAAACAGGAGACGTAACATAAATTATGCCACTTAAGTTTACTTGCATCGATAGAAATGGTTGTTGAATAGATGCAGCAGAAAATGGCTTCATGTGCGAATAAAACTGGCTGAAACCCAGGCCCGACTTTGGCCACTGTTTCCAGAAAGACGTACAATCCTCATACTATCAGCGGCTCTATTAGTCAAGAGGGTCCTGCTATAACTTCCGAGTAGGGTAAAGTCTGAGATGTTAGAAGCGGTAATGTACGTAGTAAACGCTTAAGCTTTTGTGACCAGGAAATTCTTCTCTTTGACAGATAGCATACTTGCCAAACTGCCAGATTTTTGCGTAATGTTTACGAATTTGGGCTCCTTTTAGGATTTCACGAATGTTGCATCTAGTTTTACGAAAAAAAATATTCTGTTGGTGAAAAAAATTCAGTCATCGTCCTTCGAATGTACAGACAAGTTCCTGAAGCAGGCAAAATTGGCAACTGCAAATTAGCTCAAAAAGTCACTGTGGTCTAGAAACAGGGCGATTTATTTATTTTTACTTTACCTAAAGCGTCAGAAAGACATCACCGGGGGGGGGGGGGGGGGAGTACATGTTGTAAAACTGCATCCGCGGGATTTTACGAATTTTAAGTTCACAGGTTGGCATGTTTGCAAATAGGAATATAAAGGAAGATGAGAGAACGTCGAGAAATGTGTGTTGCATTACACCTAAGGAGGTATGCTGATTGCTGCATGTGGTTTATCCGATTGGCGGAACAACAATGCTCTATTGCAAGCGTGACCGCAAATGCATGAGAATGTACAGGCGCCGACAAAAGTGGTATACTCCACGCAGATTGCTACTGCAACGGCGTCGCTCGGCATTTTGGCGAGCTGAAGCACGAAACATTAACACGAGTCAAGCGACATGCTTGCAGATAATGAAGGGCACCCATTGGCTGTCTCGATCCCAGATGCTGCCTGTAGATGGCGTTGCGATGCAGTTTGCCGAGCAGAGTTGCGCATAACTTTTCCGGCACCGCTCGCACCGCTATTGGCCGAGCGCGAAAAATGACGTCAAATGATCCGCTCCGCTGCGAAGCCAACTTTACGGGCGCGTCGCCGACTCATGCGAACTCGTCGTTTCCGTCAGTACCATCGCCATTGCAATCAGTGGACCGTCGATCTTGCGTTCAGAGGAGCAGCTAGAAGCTCTTGCATCTTGACTCTTTTTCTACTTGCAGATTTGCTGCTACTAAATAGTAAGCACTACTAAATAGTAAGTAGTACTAAATAGTAATAGTAAATAAAAGTAAGCTTTGCTTAAAATGTGCGCATGTCAACATTTGAAATGCGCTTAAATCTGTGTCAGCACCGCATGTATCGAAAACGTGCAGCTGTTGTGAACGATGGTTAGTGATAAATGGCGCTCTGTTAACGGTCACTGACATAACTGCAAGCACGATAGCTCTCTTGGCGACGGTCATTAATCGGCCTGTTTCGGCAGCCAAAATGCGCTAAGTGTCCACCTTACGTGTGTGAAGTTTTAAACACTCTTTAAAACATTTCTTGCTTTCTGACCGTGATAAGACAACTTCATATGCATGCTGAAAATCATTGCACCGCTTTTTGTGGCAACGTACTGCGCGTTTGCGAGCGAACTTTGGAGCTGTTCGAGCCACGGGAGTATTTTATTTTGGGGAATCAAAGGCGGTCCTACCCCCTATTTGTACGTTCGTGCGTGTTTGTTTATGCGTGTTTACATCGGTACATACAAAGTTTCGGTTGGTTGGAAGCCCACCCCCTCCGGCTGCACGAATGACTCGTTCGAGCGTAGCCTGTATTAAGAAGTGCCCTTTGCTAAGCGCCTGCGAACAATTGGCGCTTGTAGCTCGCGACCACTAGAGAAAAAGGCGGAATACCGCGCGGCATTTGGCTCCTGCGCGCGCGAGGAGTGGCTTCGCTGCAGAGCTGGATCACGGCGGCGGACCTATGCGCAACTCTGCTCCCTGCGGGAGCATATACAGGAACACTAGTTTGCCGTTGCTCCGGCTCCCGCTGCGTGGAGTATACCACTTTTGTCGGCGCCTGTACATAAGCCCGTACTTCTCAGATGCCCTCTATGGCGAACCACAAGTTAGTGCTATGAGGCTAACGGTGAATCGTCTTGATGATCATCCTATTACTGCAGCAAAAGTGCTTCGGCCGCGCAGTGACTCATACGAGCAAAGGAAAGCGCTGAAAGCTTTAGTACCTTTCTTGATGTAGAGTGACATTGTGTCCGATTACTGACGCCTAGCTTGTTTTTTTATTTATTTGAGTATTCTAACGTTCCCTCGTTCTTAGTTGCACAGTTTAGCATTCATCGTAGCAAATGTCTTATTGCTTTTCCTACACCTAAACAGCGTGTCGGCGCTAATATTTTCTTTATTGCTTCCCTGTGTGTCGTGTCATTTCTGTCTTCCCCTATTACAATCAAACATTCTGGAAAAACAGTCGACCAAGGGCCAACATTTTTCAATGTCATCAAAAAAAGAAAACAGATGAGCATGACCTTTATCTTTTTGTTTTATATTTTCGCACAACTTTCATTGTGTAGAACTCAAAACGAACAGCTTTTTGCACTATGATAGTGCGTTCGGCAGTCCAGGACCGGCCTCTCAAACCGGCTCCCCTATGGTCCTACAGTCAATGTGCCTCAAATTACATTTCTGACGTATATAAATTATGTTTCTAGCGGATGCATGGCGTATCCTCCGCTAGATAAGTGCCTATAGTTCATCATCATAATCATCATCATCAAGTTTCTTGAAGAACTCTGCGACGGCCATCCAGCCTTTTGCTGAACTCGTCTTCGCCGCAGTTAAGCTGCACCAGTCGAGAAACAAATTAAAAGTGTACCACAGGAAGCCGAAGGAGTTACATACATGTCCAATTAGGCTTTATTAGGAGCAGTAGTTGCACCCTTACGAGGACCAACACAACCAATAATAGCAAAATTAATTTCAGGAATAAGAAGTATATAGGCATTGTGCAAGGAAATGGCCTGATGCATACTGTAGAATTTTGACGTTTCATCTCCCCTATGTGGATGTGCTTTGTGCTGTGCCGTGACTTCAGTGCTGTTCAGTGTTGTGTTGTGCAGAGCAGTGCTTTGCGGTGCATTGCGGTGCTGAGCTGTTGCCTCTCTACCTATCCTAGTTATTGTCCTGTCATACAATAGCCTTTACAAATCAGTTCTGCCAAATTGCACAAGGTGGAGGAAGTATTGGAGTAATCGATGACATTTGTTTTTTCTGCTTTCATCTAGTATCGTTCAGTCGTACACTTCATCTGTTCATCAATAACCGGCTGTGTCACTGCTTAACTGGTCTTCCGATTCTAAGTTTTCACATCTGCGCTTCCCTGTAGAGTGTTTTAGCCATAGAAACGGCTTTAGGGGTAATACACTCCTGAGTTCTTAACAACGTATACGCAACCATTTCCTACTAAAAGACGGTCTGCAGAATATAAATAACTGATGAGAAGTTTCGCGCACGCGCTAGACGTGCACCATTCTTACACACACAAAAGAAAATGACGTCTTCCTGTCTCTCTTCTTTTTTGATGACAGTGTGAAAATCCCATAAATATAGTATCCCAGTGTATCGTGCCTCATCTCTGAGTTCAAATCAAAATGCACACTTGCGCTAATTCCGTGTTTTCGACTTGCAGTTAGCTCAAAGCGCCCAAAGCTCCAACACAGATGCTGAAGTGCAGGCCAGAACACAGAAGGCAAGTATGTAAAGATATACTCACGTAAATTTCCTGTACGCGCCCAGACATTCCGCCCTCTGCGTTACTTTCAAACGGGAAAAGAAACAACACGTGGCCCTCAGAAATATACACGCTATATTAAAATCCGATAATATTAAAATTTATGACTAACTTTAAGACAAATACATTATCGGTGATACTTTTTGATGTCACAGTATTCTTGAGGATTCTGTACCAGATTTCAACACTCCAAAATGTCAGGTTTCGGGGCCAGTATTTGTGTACTTAAAGAGGCCCGGAAACACTTTCCCAGCTAATCATAGAATGGCCTCGCTATTGACCTCCAAATATATGCAGTTTATCGCACCGATACCCGGCTTTCTCTCTCTCTTCGTCTCCGCTAGCGCACAGGAGGCTCCGCAGCGGAGAAAGCAGAAGGGAAAAGTCCCGGCAAAAAAAAAAAAAAGAAAAAAAGATTGAGTGCCGCAGCGGCAAAAGGGCTCGTCTCGGCACCACCCCGAGGCGGCCGCGGTAGGCTGCGCTACGCAGGCCGCCACCGCCACTGCCATCTCGCAGGCCACGCACAGCGGGCGCAGCTACGCGCAGTGCAAAAATTAATTGATTTTTTTTTCTTTTTTGAGATTGCAGATATACATATATTTTTTTCATTTATTTAACTCGAAATTATAAATTATGTCTTACTTAGAATGCTCTTGCGATCGGAAAATCAGCCAATAGCCTTGCGGAAGCGAGAGCGAGAGACTCCTTGCTGTTTTTGTCACGATATTGTAAATTACCTGCTGCATGCAGTGCCGCAGCAATTGGCTCACATGTTCGCAGCAGCCTCTACGCCAGAAAGGTAACAATTTCTTGCAATGTTCAAAATATTATTTCCGGGCCTCTTTAAGCGATCCGTGGAACCGTTATAAGGCACACTTCAGCAAATTCCTGGTTCTGTGGCTTTTGGGTTACCTCTGCTGTGTCTAAGAAAAGCAATGCATTTATATAGTACGATTTCTCCTCAAGTATCAGCTTGAAAAAATAAGTGCCGCTAAATGATGACCGATAGCGCTACGCAAGGAATTACTCAATGCGTATGAAATACCATGCCAGTTTTCTTACTTAATATTAAACATGCTTTTAGTCAATTCCAATAAAAATAGTACAAAAGCATAATGTTGTGTTACAGTGGGAATTTTGTTGAAAGAGAGCTGCGCAATTTAAGAGGGCAACTGAAAAAGTAATATACACTTGGGTAAACTGCTATTTAAACTTCTAGAAATATGTCAGTGTCACTTGAAGTGACTTTTGATAAACCAGGAATAACATGATAATTAAAGGCGGGCGACCGGCAGCACCTACAAGTTCTTGCAACAGTTCCATACAAATCGATTTTGGCAGCGCCTGCTCACTCTGTGCTATGGCTAGCTATGTGCTTGTCGGTAAAAGTTAAATCGCGTTTGCGAGTACGGGCTCAGCCTGACAACTTTCAAGAGTTGTTACGAAGAAGAAAAAAAAAATTAATCCCTGACCATTGGAAATACCGTAGCATCCCTTAAGTCATGCTGATGTCATCACTGTCGCAAATTTAGCGTCCAATTCAAAAAAAAAGTTCAACCTTCGTTTTTCTTTTTTTTTTTTTTGGTTCATCATATAATTAGCGATTTGAAAGAACGTTCTACGAGTCAGAACTTATGCAGTGGTCTTTTGGGGTGTTTGTTTTATAGAAAACTCAGCCCTAAGGGATTTCTATTCAAACCAGATCTTTTATTTACACTTTCAATTTTGTGAGAAGCAGTGGCAATTTTTTTTCAATCAAGCAGTTCGCAACTACATAGTTCTGCAATGAAAACAGCTATGACCTTCTAATTAAGACAATTTACTTATTGAACATATCTGCTCTCGATGCAGGGCTAATAAGCTCTAAAAATGGTGGTTGATGTTTCTTTTTGTTTACCAATCTCCGACAATACAAATAAGCGTTAATTTAGAGGCCCCAGCATCTGCAGCGGATATTCACCAATTGTTACTCTGCCTAGGAAGAAGGGCTGCTTGAGGGAAGATTCTAAGAACTGTCAAAACACGAGCTCAACAAACTAGACAATTATTAGAGTGGAGCTGTTGGAACCTCGCTGGGTTTTTCTTGACGTTCGCAGCTTCGCCGAGAGAGAGTGAAAGCAAAGTATAAGGATAGCATCGCGCAGCATAGCGACGCGGCGAGGGTGGGTGCAGCCTAGCGGGGGAGAAGGAGCGGCGCGGCAGGGACACAGGTGGTGTGACCCCCCCGCCGTCATTGCCCTCTGATAAAAATCCACGCGCTCGTTTTGGCGGATTTCAAGACGATACGTGGGCCCTATGACGTAAGACTATTCCAATCGGCTTTTTATTTCAAATCGGCCATTAGCCGTCCCTGATAGGTCAAAATGGTTCGGGTCCAGCCCATATGGGTGCACATGGGTGCCACACCCATATGGGCAGAGCAAGAGCCATTTTGACCTATCACGGAAGGCGTATGGCCGATTTGGAATAAAAACAGATTTGAATAACTTTACGTTATACCGAGCCTGAGTCAGTATAACCCCAGTATAACCCGGTATAACCTGGTATACCGACCCTGGGTCGCTATAACGTAAAACTATTCCAATCTCTTTTTATTCCAAATCGGCCATTAGCCTTCCGTGATATGTCAAAATGGCTCTTGCTCTGCCCATATGGGTGTGGAACCCGCCGATATGGGCTTGACCCGGACCGATCAGCAGGTACACGGCGTCGGAGCTAGCATGCATCAGAGCTAAGGCGCGGCGGTTGCCGCCGCGTCTCGTCGGTGCAGCGTCTGGCGCACCGCACCGACGCATATTTCGTCTCAACTAATCGCTCCTGTTGCGGCGGGCGCCTCAAATGGCGCCCAGTCCCAAGTGAAACCCCCCACAGAGGAAGACGGCATGGATTTTTTCTGAAGCCTTAACTTCCCCCAGCTCTGCTGGTCTCTTGTGTTTGCGATAGCAGAGCCAGGCATAATTATTTATTTTGGCTCTTACATATTAGGTTCGCTAAGCCGCTCCTACAATTCCTACATGTTTAGTGCCTCCACGATTTTATATAGGCACGCTTATGCCGAGGGTCAGGCTTCTCGAAAAAAATAAATAAAGCATGTTGAAGCTCTAAGTTATAATTCAAGTGTGATAGTCCATAGAATTTCACTTTATCTCTTTAATTCATAGAAGATTGGTTTAGCGGCTGTATGAGAAGATCATATCTGCGTTTTACACCAATGTTTACATGAAAATGAGAGTTAAACTGGAGCTAAAGCTCGAACCTAACAAGAAAGGTTTACCTTGCGGCCAACTCTAATTTTTCTATGCAAGTGATTGTGAAGTGCAGAAATGCCCTCCCCCATTCCTAAGTAGCCTGAAATTGTGGCTTCTGTAACCCGCTTTCTTAAGTGTGTCTGCAAGTATGACAACTACAGAAGCCTGCCCTATCCCCGGCTCACCTTCTTAGCTTTGTCCTTTGGTGCCATGTTGGGCATGCGCAGTTCAACGCTCATGAATATAGCCTCGTAAACGGTGAGGGCAGGAAGCAGTCGATCCTCCTGCATGACGTAGCAGCTCTGCTTGTTGAACAGCGCCTGGTCACGCACGTAACCGTTGATTTGAACCTCGCCCTTGTAGCCCTTGTCGCTGTGGAGGGAAAAATCAGAGAAATGAACTTTGTCTGGCGACAGTAACAAGCCTGGTAAGTGGGTTCTAACTGAGACTTTACATGCTTCTGTAGCACAAATGAGCACAGAAGACAGAAATTAACTAACCTATTCATCGCCGCTCTCTCGCTACGTCTGTGTCTGCTATAGGGCCACGCATTGTCTCGGAGGACCCGTTTTGGTATGAAGGCTATAAAAAGGAAGCGTGTTGTCTTACTCTAGAAAGCAGATCTAGATGCTGCAAGTCAATGTATGGAAAGAGGCCGGTACATTATAAAGAGTATGTACGCGAGATCGCAAAATTATCTTTGCAAAACGAATAGATTGCTTCGTGAGAATGATATTAGTGCGCCCTACACAACTAGCACTAGCCGCATTGAAGTCTCCGGCTCTTTTGTCTCGCCTTATTAGATGCGGCGACATTCGAATGACCCGAGCAAGTACAGCGTTTCAGGTTCAATTGTTGTACATGTTTGGCAGAGATTGATTGGTTGATTGAATGACTGATTGATTGATTGATTGATTGATTTATTGATTCGTTTATTCATTCATTCATGGGGTTTAACGTCCCAAAGCAACGTTGGGGCTATGAGAGATGCTGGAGTGGGGGATAGACTTATGCTGCATACCAAGGTTCAACTGAACTTGTGACAACTTAAACTACACATTTGAGCTCCGTTGTCCCCTTAATTGCCAAGAGTGGCAAAAACCTTGCCTTAGAAACGACCTATGTAGTGAAATACAGCTAATACGAGCACAGTGTGGTTGTGACATCTGCTCGCGCTGCACTCGCATAGCTGAGCAGACCGTCGGTTATGTAACCATTAGGTCCATGCGTGGCTTTTGCGGTGTCAGCGCGGGCCTGTTTACTGTTTCCTGTAATGTTAAAGTGTGTATAAGGCCCGGTGTGAGCGCTATCCATAATGCATAATCTGTATCACATGCGATGTTAGCATTCCTGGACGGATATAAACTGTAAGCACACGCTTATGTTTAGGGCTGCTCTGTTATACAAACAGGATGCGCATCATGGCTAATGTTACAGCGTTAGCTACGGTGTCCATTTCTCACAAAATGGTAAAATATAAAGGCGAACGCTTGCGTTAACCGTGTTCCTTTTCCCGTGACACACAGATATTCTTTAACACGGTTATCTCGACGAAGAAGCAAACTACGTTGGCCCCGTCTTCAATCGAAAAGCACCAGTCGGTTTTTAAATGCGAACGTGGGCACAAATTCTTCGTGGGCCATGCACATGCCGTCACGTACATCTACCGGCCGGACTTGAGTGGGCGGAGATACGTGAGCGCGCCGAGGTCACGGCGCTTGCGCAACGTAATGAAGACGCGCCAAACGCCGCACCAAGCGGAAAAGAGTCCATGACTCCACGACGGCGGGACAATAGCGGGCGGGACAAAAGTTGGCGGAAGTGGTGGACTTCCTAGTCTCAGATCGCGGCCACGCAAGTTTTCTCTCGGGGCGCAACGAAAGCGAATCTGCTAAACGTTCCTTGAGACGATCGCTCGTGTTGTCTACAACGCATTGTGTATGTTTTCAATGCGGTGTCCACAGCGTTGTCTGCTAATAAATCCCGCGTGTACAGTGCGTCCGGAGATGCAGTGCCCATTAAAGTTACGAGTCCCTTTTGGCGAAATATATTGCACAACAAAAAATGTAGAACTTTCCTACGTGTCTTAGACTTCCATACTTGAGTATAGTCCCTGCGTATTTCAGCATGAAATCACCTGGAGCGCATATATGGGAACACCTCAGATTCTCGCTCTGCGCTTTAATGCGGTTCCGCACCATTCTTGTGCAATGAGGCCTCTGGAAGTAAAGTTAAGTCAAGGCGTCTGAACTAAGTTATAAATGGAGGGCTTCCAGAAGCGGTCACTGCTTGCCGCGTACCAGTGACTGTACTGACGCTCATCCCGAAGCCATTTAAATCGAAGCAGCTCTCTTTGCCTGTTCCCCGTACTTTGCCTAGACGGTTGTCTGGCCGAGGAAAGTGGACCGATAGCGGACGCGGTGTGATCAAAGATGGTGAACTGGTAGGCCAATCCTGATACCGGCGCACGATATGTGTCAGGTCGGGGTTTTAACTTGGTTTGTAACGCGGGCCGGTCCAGGATACAGCGCAAAGTCTCATCCAAACCACACAGCCTCGTAGCATTAACCAACATAGCTAGCCGAGAAGTGTCCTCAGCAGCGTATCTGAGCACGTTTAACGAAAATCTATCCCTTGATTTTGACAATCACCATCCGATGCTTTCTGCAACGCTATCACGCTGGCTTCTTTTTTTCTTTTTTCCCACTTATGTCTCGTTTTCTCACGATACCAGCCAAGTTCTCGATAAAAGTTGTATCTCCGGTCTCCGTAAAAGCTGCGTGCCGTTTATGAAAGAGGTGAGATATGCTTATCTGGTTCGGGCCATCGCTATAGCGCAGTGTTCGTTCGTGCACGTAATGTCGTCGTCAGACTGCGCAACTCGTGCAGTTATGGTTTATGAGAGAGTTTAGAACAGGGGCCCCAATAGTTTGAGGTCCCAAAGAGCTTTGCGGGTGTTAGCGTTGGGGCACGCAGGAGTGAATAGATTTAGAATAGGGCTTTGCGTTTGCGGATAGCGTTTTGCGCTGACAGCGCCACTACGGCGTCAAAAAAAAAAGCTATTAGAAATAATTAAATAAAATATACCATCTTATGATAGGAATAGTAATTTTGACTTGCGTGTATTCGCGTTTAATTACGATTTAGAGGTTATTCTGTAAGTAGCGAACAATTTGTTGCGCTTAGTTTTGAGCAAACCAACTTTACGTGCCTTCACCAGCCAAGCTTAGCCGTGTTATGCCTACGACCCATAAAATCCACAATCGAATTCGGAATCAGCGGCGTCTAATGAATCAATCTTCATAACACACGCTAGTTGAGAGAAAGCGATAACCGCAGTCACTTCTCCTAGCTTGCGAACTTCACGCATTACCACGAATCGAACCCAGTTTGGTGCTAGGTTAGAGCTGTCGCTTCGATGGGTGCCGCCATGTTTTGCAAAGCTTTTGGGGCCACTATTTGGGCTCCCACTAAATCGGTAAGATAGCGTTCCCAACGCAAAACCCAAACGCAGTTTGCGTCTCGCGCATGCGCAGTGGCTTCGACGCTATTTCTTTGGGGCCCCAAAACCTTTGGGGCACCTATTCTAAAACTCCCTTTTATCAACATGACAATAAGGATGATTACGTACAAACGCGCCTGACCAACTTGAATTGTATCTGTGGACGAGAATTGAGAAAGAGGGTTCACTCACTAGAAGCCCGTGAGCAAATTGAGCAGCGTCGTCTTGCCCGCGCCAGAGGGACCCATGATGGCAGTCAGCGTACCGGACCGTGCTTCACCGCTCATGTTGTTGACTAAGTACTTGCGGGCTGAGAGACGAATGCAAATTAAGAAGTCACGAGGCAGTGAGGAACGTTTAGTATGCTTCATTTTGATAAAGAAATATTGCCCGAATCACATTGTTCATTTATGCAAGGACGCGACGCAAGAAGTTAACAACCTAAAACTTCGCAATTAAGCAGTAAGATAGATTACAGGAAACAAGTGTGACTCTGAATATTAACTCCTAACTACCAGAAATTCCAGGCAACCAATGAAGCCAAGCAATGCGTGCTTATAAGTGCAACGTTGTGCACGGCATGCAGAAGTTGCGGGTTCGGTCAGCAGTTGAGGCGTGCCGTTTTCGATTCCGTCTTTTTAGTCACCTTCAGTCTAATCCAAAACTAAGCGTTAATGTCACTTCTCAGTCATTTCCTTTTTTCCTTGAGTGCTCTGCACTTTCCTCGACTTGAACTACTATCCACTTCTTCAGTACTTATGTATTTGCAAGAAAATCCCATCAGTGCTTGCGGTTCAGTCTTCATGCTGCCAGATTTTAAGGTATCTTATTATATTAAGAAGAGAAGAAAGGAGATGGAGCTGGGTATAGAATTTTCACGAACAATAATTTGCTGGTACACTATATAAGACAGAAACAAGCAAGAGTGACACATGACCTTTCGCTGCCTGGAGAGTCCATTGCAACGGGTTCAACGGGGGAACACCGCTCACGAGGCTTACCGCTTCTGCTCGCTTTATAAAAGTCAGAAAAGCTAGTCTAATATAGTTGCGGAGACAGCGCGTCATCCAAAACAGATCTGGTCACTAAATTTTCATCTGCGACCGCGGTGTGCAGCGCGTATACCTTTGCCTTTCTTGACCTTGTATAAGAGGTTCCTCCAGGTCAGGTCGATGCTCTCGAAGTTCCTAAACCCGTTGTGGCGGCCGTTGCCGTTCGCGTCGGCCTTGGTCTTGAAGTCCACCGCCGCTGCGCACCATTAAGAACAACGCGTTGAGCGTTGCTGCGCCAAGACTTCTCCGCGTTCAGCGAGCAAGTTCGTACACAACAAACTCTTACACTGGCTAGCAGTAGTGAGGGTCGCTTTTGACAAAGTTTCTTAACGCTTAATTGGTGATTGTAAGGAGATGAGGACGACTACAAGTTAAGCAGGCTACTTCTTTTTTTACGTGGGATGTATCCTTTAACATCCACGACAACGATATGACGGCGGCAATAACCATATCGCAAGATTAACTAGCTTTGACACCGTAGCTTTCATTATATCTCGTGTTGGTTCCTCTACGTGATATTGTTTTGTCTGCCACAGTTTTCCTTTCGGTGCATTGTGTTTCGTCCTAGTTTCTAAGTGCACCAGTACAAAGGCTTCATAAATGCTCCTGGGCACAATATAAGAAGGTCTATTATTATTATTGCTGTCTAATAATATTACTATATTATTACCTAGGCCTGATGATAACTCTGTATACTTGTTATGGCAATACATTTATTATTATTATTATTATTATTATTATTATTATTATTATTATTATTATTATTATTATTATTATTATTATTATTATTATTATTATATCTGTGTGGCAAACTTAGGAGTGTCGCTTGGTTGCTTTTTAATATAAAAGGTTTCACGCCATTATCGGTAAAGAAAACCATAGTGCATGCACTCGCATACAGCATCTTGCGATACGGAATCACCGTTTTCGCTTTCTGCGCATTGAGATGGCAGACGAGAATTGACAGTTTACTAAAAAATATATTGAAAAGTGTTACCTATGGCTGCGGCCAGATGTCAGGTGACAATTCATTTTCCGCGTTAGGTTTTCCTTCATTTCAGTCCTTATTTAAGCAAACTGTTGTTCTTCGTCATTTTTGGAACGACCAATTCCGAGAAAAATATGTAGCTCCTCGACTTTTGAGGGACAACATTCGTTTCAATGTTCCTCGTTCATCAACTCGGTATGGCGAGGCACGGCGATGCGTCTATGTGCCCAAAATCTTTAATGATCTACCTGACGAATTTTTCTCGGTTCAATCAAAAAAGGTTTTAAAGAAGATGTTATCTTCCATTTGAGTTTTCTTTTATGTATGGGTATGTGTTTGTGTGAAGTAATTTGGTTGTATTAACCTGTATATCTTTATGAGCTTACAAAAATGTTCATTACGTTGCCATAACTTGTTTTTAATTTTTGTTTTTTGTTCTATGTAAGCATAAAAAAAAAATTTCACTATGTTGGACTACCATGTATCAAAATTTTCTGTTTTTCATCTATATAAGCGTGAAAATATGTTCACGCTACATTGTATTGACATGTATTTATTTTTCATTTATGCACAATATTTTGTCGGCACTAAGGTTACGCATGTATGTACACACACTGACCTCATCGCTGTTGCCGGCACTGCCGCGCCTAGTCACACAAGCCATTTAGGCTTCGACAGGCCCGCTTACTATGTATTTTTTTCTTGTGGTGCATAAATAAATATTATTATTATTATTATTATTATTATTATTATTATTATTATTATTATTATTATTATTATTATTATTATTATTATTATTATTATCACCTTTCCAGGAAAGGTGACGTGCAGTCGGCTGCTTATATCGGGTCCACCGCACGTTGGCTTGTAAGACTGGACCACTAATGAGCAATTTTATCTCATTGGATATCAAAATGAATAGTTACAAAATAAAAAGAACATACCAACAAGGCTGCAAAATTCATATTTCATGCTGTATCTAAGAAGAAAAGAGTGTTGAGTTTGTACGCGGCATATATTGTTAATACTAGGTGTGCATAATGTATCAGCTGATAGAGTCTGTAGTCACTATTTTAATTTGCATTTCCTTCCTACTTCAGTTGCATTCATTACGAGACTATTGGGCATGTTGCGAACATAAGAAGAGCGCTTTTTTTTTTACCATACTCAGGTCTAAATTTAGAAATACAAAAGGCACCATTGCAAGGAATAACATTGTTCACCGGTTATTATCTTTTATATTTAAAAACTGATATATTGTCCCAGTAAGCAGCCACAGCTACTCTTGGCACGAGTAACGGCCGCAATAATCCCGGCCACGGCGGCTGCATTTCTGTGGGGGCGAAAAGCGAAAGCACACGTGTATTTAGATTTAGGTTCACGTTAAGGAACCCCAGGAAGTCCGGAGTCCCCCACAACGGCGTGCCTCATGATGAAATCGTAGTTTTGGCATGTAAAACTCCATAATTTATAATAAATTTAATTTTGAGCGACGGCCGCAATTAACGCACACAGAAGCTATGAAGGAAGTTTCCTGAATATGCATAAATAACATAGGTGGTACTTCGCAGAATAATTTTCATTATTGCACCAACCCTTTGTAACCATGCTTGAGACACATTAAAAGCAAAACTACCATACATTGTGATTCTGCGTGCAAGTGCCTGAGCAACCACATTGTGCAGAGATAAAGATACGTCTTCAACTTGTACAGAGACATGCTGCACTGTGCATACTACACAGACATACTACGCTGAAGACATGAAAAAATTTGGTAAAGTCGAAAAAAAGAAGACTGAAGCGTCAAGTTAACAACTCCGCTACTCCACACCAAAACAAGATGTAGCGGTTGTGTAATGTGCATCTAGTAAATTGTCGAAATTAGACAAATGCGACTTGCTAGTTCAGGGGCTACGTGAAATAGTTACATTGTTTACCTGAACTCTGCAAAAGTCATATTCGCAAGTTAGTGGTATACTTCAGAGCAGACACGTACGCAGGACTTTTTTTCGGGGGGGCAACCCAAGGTAACATTTATATGCAAATGAGGGGGAGGGTACTCTTACTAGTACAAATGTGAATAATGCCCACCATTCGCCATAAAGACGCGTAAACCCGCAAAAGAGAATTGAAATCACGTGTATCTCACAGCTACACCTGTGAGATACACCTCTTTACTTGGCAAACAAAGAACCACATCAAATGGACTCGCGCATGAAAGATGCGCAGGAAGAACCTTGCCAAGAACAAGTTAACAAGCAAAAGTGCCAAATAAAGATTTCTAGTTGCGCTTTTTCAGTTAGCTCTGGAAGAATTATAGAGAAATGTATATTTGCGGAACAATCACAGTTCTTTCGAATCCCTCGTTTACTGCTCTACAATGTAGCAAAACCGATTCGTGCTGTTATTTGGGAAGTTGCGTAACGATGCGTGGTCACCAGTCCCGTAGAACCGCGTAGAGTGCAGGACGTTGTGGGGTTGTAGACGTACTGAGGCCACCGCGGAAGGTTAGAAAAACACCCCCATTAGCACAGCAGGGAAGTGGATACGTCAAGCGGCCTTCACGAATGCCTACTCAGCACTAATTGGAATGGCTGATAGTCCTGCATGTGATGTTTGCGCATGCGAGGAGAACATTGACCACATATTGTGCCATTGTCCTCAATTTCAAGCACAAAGACAGTATTTGTCCGACACATTGAGGAAACTAGACGATCGTCCTCTGAGTGAACAGACAATATTAGAGCACCGTCCCTACCGATCATCGGCTCAGAAGGCAGTGAAGGCACTTTTGTATTTTCTCAGAACTTCTGGTTTGCTCGAGCGACTTTAACTGAAGTGCTGTCCGTACACGTACCTACACTTTCTCTCTCCCTTCTTTCTCTTCCCCTTCTCCCTTCCCCCAGTGTAGGGTAGCCAACCAGACTATTGACTGGTTAACATCCCTGCCTTCCTGTATTCTTCTCTCTCTCTCTCTCTCTCAAGCGGCTCGATTCATAACTGTAGAAGCGTCATTCAACGCACGGAGTTATTCTCAACTTCCGGTGTCGTTTTCTCTACTTCCTTTTTAAATAAAAAGATATCGATCCATAAATGTTTTCACGAACAATTTTCGCTTTTCCTCCCTGTTTGGCTGTTGCCGTGGCTTTCTCCCTTAGTAGATCGCTTAATTTCTCATCTCCTTGCGACTCTTGTTTCCAGTTGCCAAATTTGCACGAAAAGTGCTGTACAATTAGGGAAAAACCAGACGAGGTAACGGGTGACGGTCATATTGCTTATGGGTTTTGCAGCGTCTGATGATGGACGCTGTTTCGCAATATCTAATTTTCCATCTTATTTAACCCATATCGCGGATATATGGTTCCGAAGATCTGCCAGCGTCGCGGCGAGCCGTCACTCGAGGAAATAATGAAGAAAAATGAAAAGTTAAATACAGCTGACAGTTTCTCCGTCAACAACTCGTTCCACGAGCATAAGAACAGCTGACTATGAACCGAATCCCTTTCCTGGCTCCTGGATCAGTCTGAATAAGGAAGGTTGAACTCACGAAGCAACAGCGATGCGCGTGATCGTTGAATAGATGGTCAGATAAAAGTTTTGTTGGGCATTATAAACAAAATAAAA
Organism: Dermacentor andersoni; assembly: GCF_023375885.2. Classification (NCBI taxonomy): domain Eukaryota; kingdom Metazoa; phylum Arthropoda; class Arachnida; order Ixodida; family Ixodidae; genus Dermacentor; species Dermacentor andersoni. The sequence continues at coordinate 191,498,797 of NC_092818.1, read as the reverse complement.
TATTATAATTAAAACAATAAACTACGCCCTGCCTGAATTCATCTTGAATTAGTAGCGCGGGCACCGAATCGATCGGAAAACTGGTCTCCACACCCCAGGAGATGCCGATAACTACCGCCATCCAAAAGGAGCGCAAAAATTGACAACCATTCAACTCTGTGAAGATTGGAATGGCAGCGAAAGCTGACGACAGTCAAAGCTCTCAAACTAAAAGCAAAGTGTTTCACCTCCGCTGCGGGTCGGCCTGAAGATAATGCAATATCGGGCCGACCCGCGGCGGAAGTGAAGCAGGCGTTAAGCACCCCGCATACGTGTGCCGATCCCGAAGATAGTGCAATGCCGGAACGACCCACGGGGAAGGTGAAGCAGGCATTAAGAACTCCGGATACGTAGGCCGATACCGAAAATATTGAAATACCGAGCCCACCCGCGGCGGAGGCGAAGCAGGCGTTAAGAGCTCCCCATACATGGGCCCGTCCCGAAGACTCCGAAGGGCGCGTTGTAGGTTCCCGAGTCCAAAGGGGTATGTGCCATTGATCTCGGACCCTTTCTTCACTATCACCATGCAGGATCGGCCCACATGATGATTTGTTCTGTGAACGGACGCCGAAAAAAACTACAGAAGTTAGTCGTACACTGCTTTCGCTGTAAAAGACGGCAAAATGTTGACCGCCAAGTAGATTGATTTGTCGGCGCTTCAGGAATGTGTGTGAGGAGTGGTGGCGTGGGCTGATGAGGGGGGGGGGGGGGGGGGTATGCCGCGCAATTTTGGGGGGGGGGGGCGGGCCCCCCTGGGCCCCCCATAGGGTACGTGCCTGCTTCAGAGCTATGCGCAATGTATCAATATTGCTCACCTTCTATCTCCTAAGTGATGCAATTCATGTCACATCAGCTTTTGTTCTAGTGCTTCCAAGTTGTAAAGCTTATTTAAGAAGCATCTGCTCACATCAGTCAGTAGATGTTAACGTTTGCTTACACGTGCAAAAAAAAAATGCTTTAAGATTGTTCACAGGATGCCAATCGACACAATTTCTTCGCACCACGGCATTTTTGTCTCTTCATATTACATTCAAGTGTTGTGAAAAAGCGGGCGACGAAAGTTGTCAATGTTTTTAATGCAATGAAATACATAAATTAAAACTATTTCCGTGTTACTATTTCTGTTAGAGATTTAGAGGAGAACTTTTTTTGTCTGGGCAGAGAATTCCGGCCGCCAGCGAGAAGAATCTGCTATGGGAAATGTTTATTCAATATATCCCCTTAGATAACCAACGTCCGAAGCCCCTCAGAACCTTTATCGTGCGAAGGAATGACGTAACAATTGGGGCAGAAATGTGGCATCCGCATTGCAAGTATTCGTGTCGTAAAACACGCGCAACGAAAAACATTTGCGCCACCGGCACGCCTTTGGATGAGGACGCTCATATAACACCGGCCGTTTCCGGTCAAAAAAGCCGTGGTTTCGCCAAGCCGTCACAGCCGTGCGCATGCACATCCTCTGTTCGTTCGTCGCAGTGCGCATTGTTCAATTCACCGGAAGAAGCTACCTAAAACAGTAAATAACTCAAACAACCATAATACTCGCTTATGACAGCGAACGAGATGTAAAGGCGACAGCTGAGGGGAACACATATTTCTTTTAATAAGTGCATTTACACAGCCACTTAAACATGCGTTAACGTAATTTATGCTGTCTAGGCAGTATGTTACGATGTCTAGAGGCTGCTCACTCTAACAAGTACTTCATTCCCTCTAACAAGTACTTCACGCTCATTAATCATCGCTCGAGGAATCTGGCCACACACACACACATACAGGCGCGCGCGCGCACGCACGCACACAAAGGCGCTTTCTTGTCAGTTTTGTGCATAAGGGTGGTTACAGAGCTTGCCACTCCAGGCTGCAGTGCTTGTCCTCCTTCGCGAAGGACGCGCAGAGTGACGCGTGTAACCGCCTTGCTGCATGTGCGTCTAACTACGTAAAACGCCCCTACTATTACGTCGCTTCAACGGTGGTCTGGCATTAGTGCAGCTTGTGGGGTTCAATGCAATGTGTCGCAAAAGCGGACAGTTCGCGTTAGTCAGTTAGTCTTTACGCTAGTTTGTGTCTCGTTTCTTCTTCACTGTTTCCAAATTCTCGCTTTAAGTTAGCGTGCTATTCTTCGACTGCCCCCCTCCCTCCAACTAACCACCCTAACCCCTTCAGCTTATTGGCCGTTCCCTCGCAGTGAATGAGCCGAATCATTTGAGGCACAAGCAAGCAAGCAAAAAAAAAAAGGGCCGTCTTCATTGTGGGACAATGCCGCTGTTGCACTGAACGAGCTCTGAGCCGAAGGAAGCTGTGAAGTCTGATGTCTTTCCGTGACTCTGCAGCTGAAAAGCTTTTATCATCTGGTGAGAAAGTATTTAACAAAATATAAGGAGGCAGAAACCATCGAAAATGATCGTCAATGTCAGCAATAGATTTCTTCTGGCCTGCTGCGTATCCCCCTGCCACCCGTGAATAACGAAACCTTACGGGCCCACCAGCAGAGAGACGAAGTGGCAACCTCACTGCTATCTACAACGCCAAACAGTACCAGGACGTGGTATATCTTGCAATCACATCAAATTCAGTCGAAAATTTGTAGCAACCCCAACTACCCCTATATAGTAACCTGGTTGGAACTTCGTTGCAATAGCTATCCGTCAAGTGGCAGCGCTAGACGAGGCGGTGTCAGTTGCTGATGTTGCATCATCTTCACCACCATCATCAGCAGCAGCAGAAGCATCATCATCATCTTTTATGTCCACTGCAGGACGAAGGCCTCTCCCTGCGATCTCCAATTACCCCTGCCCTACGCCAACCGATTCCAGCTAGCGCCTGCGAATTTCTTAATTTCATCACCCCATCTAGTCTTCTGCCATCCGCGACTGCGCTTCCCTTCTCTTGGAACCCCTTCTGTAACACAAATGGTCCACCGGTTATCTAACATAAGCATTACATGACCTGCCCAGCTTCATTTCTTTTCCGACCCGACCTAACCTTACCTTTGCTGACCTGCCCAGCTCTATTCCAAGTCAATTAGAATATCATACATACCTGTTTGTTCTCTGAGCCACATCGCTCTCTTCCTGTTTCTTAACGCTACGCCTAACGTTCTTCGTTCCATCGCTCTTTGCGCGATCCTTAACTTGTTTTCGAGCATTGCTATTTGTTGGGCGTGTTGGTAAACTGACTTGGAAAGCATATTTAGCGCCAGCGAACAAGGACAGAAGGGAGACGACACCACAATGTATGGGTTAAATAGGTGGGTGTTTCCTGAAAATCAAGTTGTTGAAGTTAGCGCATTGTGGTATCATCTCCCTTCTGTCCCTGTTCGCTGCCGCTAAATATGCTTTCCAAGTTGTTTTGGAGCTTCTTTGTCAGTCTCCAAGTTTCTGCCTCATTTGTCAGCACCGGTAGAATGCAGTGATTGTACACCTTTCTCTTTAATGTATGGGTAAGCTTGCAGTCAGGATCGGACAATGTCTGCCGAATGCGCTCCTAACCATTTTTATTCTTCTGTAAGTTTCCTTCTCATGATCAGGGTCTCCTGTGAGTAATTGACTTAGGTAAACGTACTCCTTCACAGACTTTAGAGGCTGACTGGCGATCCTGAACTCTTGTCCCCTTGCCCACCTAGTGATCATTATCTTTGTCTTTTGCATACTAATCTTCAACCCCACGCTTATACTCTCTCTGGTAAGGTCCTCAATCATTTGTTGTAACTCGTTTCCAGTGTTGCTGAACAGTACAATGTCATCTGCAAATCGTAGGTACCTGAGACATTTGCCATTGATCCTTTACTCCTAAGCTTTCCCTGTTTTACAGCTTGAATACTTATACCAAGCACGCAGTGAATAGCACTGAAGAGGTTGTGTCTCCTTGTCTGACCCTTTTCTTTATAAGTATCTTCCTACTTTTTTTCTGGAGAAATAAGGTAGCTGCAGAATCTCCGTAGATACTTTCCAGGTTATTTACGCAAGCGTCCTGTACTCCTTGATTACTTAATGCCTCTATAACTGCTGGTATCTCTACTAGATCAAATGCCTTTCGTAATCTATGAAAGCCATGTAGAGAGGCTGATTGTACCCAACGGATTTCTCGTTTACCTGATTGATGACATGGATGTGATCTATTGTAGAGTATCCTTTCCTGAAACCTGCCGGTTCCCTTGGTTGACTAGAGTCCAGTGTTGCTTTTATTCTATTGGAGATTATCTTGGTGAATACATTATATAATACTGGAAGTAAGCTAATCGGCCTATAATTTTTCAATTCTTTAACGTCTCCCTTTTTGTGGATTAGTATAATGTTGGCATTCTTCCAGTTCTCTGGGACCCTTGAAGTCGATAGACAGTTCGTATAAAGGGTCGCTAGTTTTTCAAGCAATAATGTCTCCTCCATCTTTGATTAAATCGAGTGGTAGTCCATCTCTTCCTGCCGCTTTTCCCCGTTTCATGTCTTCCAAGGTCCTTTTAACTTCATCGCTGGATATAGAAGGAGCCTTTGTAACCTGTTCATTACTACTTCGAATGGAGGTACCGTGGCTGCTTTGGGTACTGTACAGGTCAGTATAGAATTCTTCCGCTGCTTTTACTATATCTTCGAGATTACTGACGATATTACCCTGCTTATCTTTCAGTGCATGCATCTTGGTTTGTCCAATGTCGAGTTTCCTCTTCACTGATTTCAGGCTGCGTCCATTCTTTACTGCTTCCTTAGTCTTTCTCACGTTATAATTTCGAATATCCCTAGTTTTCTCCTTGTTGATTAGTTTTCACAGTTCCGCGAATTCTATCTGATCTCTTTAGTTGGACTCTTCCAGTATTTGTCGTTTCTTTATTAGGTCCTTTGTTACTTGGGAGAGCTTACCTACTGGTTACCTTGGCGCCTTACCTTCCACTTCAATTGGTGCTTCTGGAGCCAGGCTGGTTACGGTTTCATTCATTGCCTTTATGCCATCTTCATCACACTGTTCTAAGGCTGCATATGTGTTTGCAAATGCCAACCTGAAATGGTCTGCTTTTACCCTTACTGCGTCAAGGTTAGCCTGTTTCTTCTTGACCAATTTTACTCTTTCTTTCTTCAAATTCAGGTGAATCCTAGCCCTCACTAACCTATGATCACTGCGCTTTACCCTACCTAACACTTCTACATCCTGCACTATGCTGGGATTGGCAGAAAATATGAAATCAATTTCATTTCTTGTTTCAATATTAGGGCTTTTCCAGGTCCACTTTTTGTACCAACGCTTCCTGAAGAAGGTGTTCATTATTCGCAGCTTATTCGTTTCCCAAATCACTCGAACACTCGAGGAGTGTTCTAGGAACACTCCTCGAGTGTTCCTAGAATCCACACCGTAGTTGCTAATTGTCTTTTCACGAGCCTGCTTTTTCCTCACTTTTGCATTGAAGTCGCCCATGACTACAGTAAATTGAGTTTCCACTTTTCGTATCACTAATTCAACATCTTCATAAAACTGTTCTATTTCTTCATCATCGTGAGTGGAAGTTGGAGCGCAGGTTTTTACTACCTTTATTCTATACCTCCTATTCAGCTTCATTACGACTACTGCAACCCTCTGACTAATGCTTTAGAATTCGTCAATGGTTCCTGCTATGTCCTCATGGATTAGGAATCCTACTCCGAACTGCTTCTTATCTGGTAGCCCTCTGTAGCAGAGGACGTGGCCATTTGTCAGCGCTGTATAAGCCGCACCAGTTCTTCCAGCCTCACTAAGGCCAATGATATTCCAAACAATGCCTGATAGTTCCTCAAAGAGTCCTGCTAGGCTAGCTTCACTCGAGAGTATTCGGGTGTTAAACGTTGCAAGGGTCCGTTTCCATTGGCGGCCTGTCCGGGTCCAGATATTCTTAGCACTCTCTGCTGCGCTGCGTTACAAATCTGACCACCGGCTTGTTCAGGTGTTCCGCAGCTGCTGGGGACTGAGGGCCATTGGGTAATGTTGCATTATGAGATGTTCCACTATGGCTTTAATATATTTAAGGCCTTATACGCCTTGTGCCGTATATTCATTACGGGGACTTGGCCAAGAATGTGCGCATGCCACTACCACATATGCAGTGCCGAAGTTGTCTGTTCGGGCACACACCCAGTGACACGTACGCCTGCAGTGACCAAAGATGTCGACTAGGCCAGAGTGCAGCCAGCAGCAAGTTCGGTCACACATCCAGTGGCCCGCGTTGCCTGCTAGGCAAGACAACAGCCAGCACGTATCTAGTGGCCCACTAACTCTCCATAAACTCTCCTCCGTAAACGGACAGAAACATACAAACCGCATTGTGGGCTTAGAGCCAAATAAAGGCAAATATATTTATTTTAGGAGATAAAATTACGGCAGTGCTGTACCTTGTTAGAAATACCATTTAGTACTCTTTATGCGTCTAAAGCTTTGAAAAAAGAATATTTAGGCTGCATCAAAGGGGCCAAACTTTAAGATTGGCAGGCTTAGGCAAACGCTTTTCTTCTCTTACCCTTTGCCAATTATTCTTTTGATTTTTATTGGCGTTCCCTTGAGGCGGGCGGTGGCAGTCAGCTAGCCTTGCTTGATTTGATCAGCTTTTACTACATCTATCGGTGTCTAACGTTTTGCCTATCTTTCCTTGATCCGTTATTTCTACCTTAAAGCTTATGTCTCTACGTTGTACAGTTACCACCAATACTCTAAGCGACTCTTGGTTACTCCATCTGCTGGCCTGCAAATGCTTCCATCCGCCTTGAATCTCAGCACTTCTGGAACGCAGATGCATCTTATGTCTCTTGCCAAATCAGGTAATTGAAGCGCCCCCTAATGTGAGCTTTAGCAAACGTTAACAAAATGTAGGAAAATATTACATGTACTACCGCATGTTATAGATATGAGCATAATATAAACTTAACTTACTTATTAATATTCGAAAAAGTAAAGTAAAAAATGATACAAATTTGTGAATTTTGGTTTCACCAAGTTCAGTGTACGCCACAAATTAGGCTATAACTTTTGAATGGCACAAGGTAGAGGTCCGACTCTTTCTGCAATAGGTAAATGAGTGTGTGAGGTTGGATAAAAAAATTATGCAGGTCCCACGCACTGTGACAATCGACTGTAAGCGAAGGTCTCCGTGCTGGTTGCTTTGATTGACGACAATTAGCGGTGATGTTGATGGCTAAAGCTTACTTTCTTCAACGTTTAGTCTAACACAAGAGTGGTGAGTTGATGTTAAACATTAATTTGCGTGCACCACTGCTGTTTGTCTGCGTAATACGCAGAACACACAGGGAGAGGTGTTTGCTTGAGGCGTTGTTGTGCGACATACTTCATAACCTCTGTGAAGGTCGAGCATTGTCATCACATCACAGGGCTGATCTCACCGTGGCAGAAGTCATCATCATCATCATCATCATCATCATCATCTGCCTGGTTACGCTCACTGCAGGGCAAATGCATCTCCCATATTTCTCCAACTACCCCGGTCATGTACTAATTGTGGCCACGTTGTCCCTGCAAACTTCTTAATCTCATCCGCCCACCTAACTTTCTGCCGCCCCCTGCTACGCTTCCCTTCCCTTGGAATCCAGTCCGTAACCCTGAATGACCATCGGTTATCTTCCCTCCTCATTACATGTCCTGCCCATGCCCATTTCTTTTTCTTGAGTTCAACTAAGATGTCATTAACTCGCGTTTGTTCCCTCACTCAATCTGCTCTTTTCTTATCCCTTAACGTTACACCCATCATTCTTCTTTCCATAGCTCGTTGCGTCGTCCTCAATTTAAGTAGAACCCTTTTCGTAAGCCTCCAGGTTTCTGCCCCATAGGTGAGTACTGGCAAGACACAGGTATTATACACTTTTCTCTTGAGGGATAATGGCAACCTGCTGTTCATGATCTGAGAATGCCTGCCAAACGCACCCCAGCCCATTCTTATTCTTCTGATCATTTCAGTCTCATGATCCGGATCCGCGGTCACTACCTGCCCTAAGTAGATGTATTCCCTTACCACTTCCAGTGCCTCGCTACCTATCGTAAACTGATGTTCTCTTCCGAGACTGCAGTTTACGATAGGTAGCGAGGCACTGGCAGAAGTATTACACTTGAATTGGATTACGGGGCTGTACGTGCCAAGGAAAGAGGGAAGGAAAAAGTGGAGAAGAAAAGGCAGGGAGGTTAACCAGTTTAGCTCAACCGGTTTGCTACCCTACACATGGGAGCGCGCCAAAACCATAATCGGATTATGAGGCACGCCATAATGGCGGGCTTCGGAATAATTTTGACAGCGTAATGTTCTTTAATGTCTCCCAAAATCTAAGTGCACATGCGTTTTCTATTTCGCCCCCGTCTAAATGCGACTGCCTCGGTTGGGATAAAATCCGCGACTTCTAGCAATGCCATAGCCACAAAGCTACCGTGGTGGGCACAGAAATGCTGATTTGACGGTCGACCGCTTCCGTAGTGTCGCTTGGACTCTGGGGTGTGCTTTAATTAATGCGGCTCTGCTTCTGCACGCTCTGCGTAGTTTGTCCACTTCTCATATTTGTATGATGTTTATTTTCAGAAATAGCAGCAACTTACTCTACCGTACCTTGAGCTTAAGCTCATCCAGTTTTCCCGCAACCGCTGTCGTAGTAGCAGTGTAGTAGGGTTTCCTTGCCTTCTCACGTCACCTCCCCCCCCCCCCCCCTTGTATGAGAACTGCCTCTTCCCCTCCCTCCTCTTTGCAGTTTTATGTCCCCTCTGGACTCGCACGTTAGTAGAAAGGGAAGCGCTGCAGTTTCTGCAATGCTTCTGATGGGAGACGCGGATAAACTCTCTAATAGAGTTTTAGTTTCGGGGACGCAAGCGGCTTGCGTGCGCAAGAACTAGGGGCGACGGTACTACGCATGCGCGGACCCATACGTATGGGTCTGCGCATGCGCAGTACCGTCGCCCCTAATTCTTGGCAACGCAAGCCGCTTGCTTCCCCTAAACTAAAGCTCTCTAATAATATTCAGCAAGTTAGTCGCATGCGCGACGTGCGACTCGACGCCGCATGCGGCGGGTTCTGTTGAGAACCTGTTGAGCCCGGCTGCCGATGCGAATGGTTGTACGACAGATCGCACTCAAAATCGCCACCAAACTTCGCTTTAAAAAGAAAACATGCATTCTTTTGAAGAAAACCAGTATTTCAAGACTGTCTATACCATAAAATGGAACATGACTACCTTTAGGTGCGCCAGATCCAGCTTCACTGCTCTTACCCCAAGGACTAAGCATATCTTTAGCTTGATGGCAACATTTCGATCGGTTGCTTCTGAACGCAGCCTACAAATTGATAACTGACAATAACGTCAATAAACGTTAAATTCCCAGCTATTTAATTCACTGCACGAGTTTTCACATATGAAAGCAAAAGCAACCGGCAGCAGCTATTCAGTTTCAGTTTCAGTTTCAGTTTATTGATGCGTTTGAAGGCTACAAGGCTGATTTCATACGTGTAAGCTCTCCGATATTTTTCATCGTGTGTATGACCTTCAGTGTAAGCTAGTACAACTTTAAATAGGAAAGAATAGATCGACATCTCTGGAGCGCGAAAGCCAGTCAGAAATAAAAAAAGAAGGAAGAAACGAAAGAAAATCATCGATGTGATCGTCGAATTCCGCAACAAGCCCATCTTCGTGAAAACATCCTCTCCCCAGACTCTGCCACCTTTATTACTAGATGTAAATGGAAAGTCTCCATTGCACGCGTATTTACATCTTGAGCGGACGTTGATATCCACACCACACAAATAACTCTGTACACATGTACGAAACAGTGCGCCTTCTAAGTCATGTGATGAAGCACATCAAAAACCTATACGACAGCACACAAATGAAACGTTCCAGTGGAATGCACTAACAACGTTCGTTATGCTAATCCTTCCTTCTCACAGGTATCGCTGGAGATGACTAACGTGACGAGCGTCAGCATTAGTATTCTTAACAGCCGCATTCAAGCGGCACAAGGACAAGGCTTCGTCGAACAAGCAACGGCTGTTTGAGGGCCCTTAGAGCGAGGCTTCCACTCGGCACCGATGACGTGTGGCGTGACCTTGGCCTTGAGAACGGCGCCTTGCTCTCGTGACAGGAAGCACGCGGTCTCTACGCTACGTTCACCCAACATGTCCGCTAGATCCCACATCGCCTTTGGCCTTCAGAACCGGACTCTTCACGCAATGTCGGATGCCGCGCATTCAACGTCCATCAGTGCAACACCAGAAACTTCCGAGGCATTCGGAGATGTCGCTAACCATATGTCGAACATGTGCGAACTGGCACATGCGGAAGCGTCGTGCAAAATAGTGGCGAATTAACAGTGAGCACGCCAAGCATGCAAACGCGTTTCATTTGGACATCATCCTTCAGTGGCAAGTAGACATTTTTCTAACGGCTCAAGCGCACAAAATAGCATAATCATCACGCATGGCTCTTTCAAAACGGCGACACTAGCGCGTTCAAAGTCATCTTATCTATACCGGGAGGTTTCGGCGGTGACAGTTTCTAATCATTAAAGATAAACAATTAGAGGCACACTGGTATATTTTCTCCTGGCCGAGGTTCACAACAGCAGCTGGCACAAGAAACACTCCTGATGCGTCATTTAGCCGTATTACTTAGATTTGCTAAGTAACTTTCTCATTTATAATATTAGGCCGCCATTGCGAATAGCACGTTTGCAGCTAATGGCCACCCCGTAGGAAATCAAGGCCGGTATATAATGTAAGAGTATTTTTGCTCAATTCTATAGCTTTCTTATCACCCTCCGTTCACGGACGTCTGATCACGGTTATGACGTTAGCAGAGCACGAACAAGGAACAACAGGCTCAGACACGAAAAGGAACAATACGCTCACCTATTAAAACAGACAAAAAATTTTGATAGCACAAACAATTTCGCCCCATTTAGCGCGCCGTAGCAAAACAGGGTGCCGGAGGGCGCTTGATCTCTCCTTAAGTTTGCTTCACGTGATTTGGTGCGGGGGCATGTGTCATCCCATGACGCGCCGGCTGCGGATGCCATGCTGGGCGGGTACAATGTTGCGATTCCTCTCGCCCAATTTTGTTCCTTCCGTATTAACCACGACCGGCTGAACGTGAAGGTCAATATACGTCAATGGTCCGAGCGCAGCCCGGAATAGCGCGTAAAGCAAAAAATCTGAATAAAATTGCTACATTTCGTAACAACCCTGGACACTCTCAAAATTTCGCCTTATTGTCAAATTCTGCAATCGCGGCGATCGGAGGCAATCATGGAGACCGTAGCAGCTCTATGGGCCAATCAAAGTTGACAAAATGGTGAATTGGACAATATGACGGAATATTAACCTGGCGCGATCGCGGCTAGCGGCTCATGCTTTTTGAGCTTCTCACCCCAAAGAAGTGAACGAACAGTCAAATTGGAGCTGGTCTAACGCGCATTTACGTTCTCCGCACAGCGAACCGCCGGGAGAAGATGAGACAGGTGAGGGGGGTCCTCACACTCATCAAATAAAGTTGAAAACTTGAAAATGAAAGCAACTCTCCGAGACACCGCTTTCTTTCAAGAATATGTCTCTACACGACCTTGTGGAGCAGATAAAGTACAATACTTCATTTTCTCATGATCAGCGGTATTGTGAATGCAATCAGCAATCCCCTGAGGTCCAATATAAATCAGTTAACGTCGCCGGAAAATCAACACAAGCGTGATATAAGACCACAAGGGGGCGGAACAATAAAGAAAGGGCTGACGCACTGTCCTTTCTTTCTTGCCACGTCTATTGTGCTATTCTTATATCATGAAGCCCTACTGACTATAGTCCGAGCCGAGAATAGCTATAGCGCTGTCAATTTGTCATAAATAGTAATGCAATTTTCTCCGCTTGCGGTGGTTATATTCGAACCCTGGGCGCCATGTCTTGGTGTAGCCAACATCAACTATCGGCTAATAGCACACGGAGAGTCTTTCTGCTCAAGCCAGCCTCACAAGGGTATGCGCTTACTTCATAGGAAATAGAACCGGCGGTTCTGGCAGCATACTGCGTGCCGTGAATTTTCATTTTCTGATAAGGAGCCAGAGCAACAGCAACAAAAAAGAGAGTTGAACGAAGAAAAAAAATTTGCACGCCACTTTCGCATACACCAAAGAAGGTGAAGGCGAAAGCCTGCGCGCTCAAGAGACATCCATCAAATTACTTGATGTTTTCACCATAAAGTCGTGGGTTCGAGTACTTTAATTAAAGCTACCCTAATTAAGTGTGCCCTAATATATTTCGCCTTAATTAACAGCAAAAGTGGGTTCGGCTCCCCCCCACTGGAGGTCGTGGGTTCGAGTGCCTTAATTAACTTTAAATTAATTAACTTCGTCTTTTTCGGCATGATCAGCGGCATCGATGTGGCAGCGATGTGGAAGAAGACGATGACGAACGGGCGAGCACGACCGCTCCTATTTTCTGTACCTGAAAATGCGACATTGAAACATATAGATCTAAGGCTTTCGCCTTCAAATAAAATGAAATATGTCGTCGATACACCTTGTATAGGCACGTGCTAAATTTCCAAGAGCGCGAAAGCAGCAACCGAGTGTACAGGCCTGGCCGGCAAGGTATTGCGCTTCCCTGCCATTTCGTAATTGCTCAAAAAGCAACGAGACCTTGGCCGACGAAATCATCCATCCCGAGAGCGCCATCAACATCCTGTCGGACGCCTGCGGCGGCGACATTCTCTCTCAGAACCACAAAGCTGCGCAGGCATCTTGCCCAGCTGGTACAGTAGCCTTCGCGCTCGTATAGGGGAATGCGTGCAGCAAAATGAATGCGTGTGTTGGATGTTGTTCAAACTAGGGAGCGAGATGAAGGAAGACCGAGGGGCTCGATATTTGTTGATCACCGCCATATAAATAAAACAAATCATGGGGTTTGATGTGCCGAAACCACAATATGATTGTGAGGCAGGCCGTAGCGGGGACTCCAGCAATTTGTACCACCTGGAGTTCTTTAACGTTCACCTAAATCTAAGTACACGAGTGTGTTCGCATTTTGCCCCCATCGAAATGTGGCCGCCGTGGCCGGTATTCGATAGCGCGACCTCGTGCTTAGCAGCCCGACACCATAGCCACTGAGCGGTCACAGCGGGAACCGCCATATAAAGCCAACGGGCCCGGGCCGATGAATCTTGAAAGCCATATCTGCGAAGGTGACAGAGTTCGCCACGCTCAGTGTTCTCGCAGCTCAGTTCACGTTGAAGCGAGACGCAGCACGAAGGTCAATTCGCTCGCTGCTGCTGATGGCTTCCTCACTTCAGCGTTTTGAAAGCGAGTTTCCGTGGTCATCAAGTGAGATGTGTTCATGTTCGCTTGTGTGTGCATGACACCAAGCTTGTTAATTTAGCGATTATGACTATGTTTGCGAGTTTATACGGCCGATAAAACTGCTATCCTTACTTCGTATAGCTGTCCACTAGTTTGCTTTCGCAATTGGTGCTTCGCCTTTCGCGGCGAAATTGCGGCTTTTTTAGCAAGCAAACCACTGCAGAAGTTTAACATAGCGAACGAGCGAGTGGTCTGTCTTTCTTTCTTTTCTTTTGCCATTGAATCTCTGATAATGTTTGTCGGCATAACTCCGAGAGAGTACAAAACATAGCGTTGCCCTTACGAGTGCAGAGCTAAATCTAGTTTTATGGGGCATGAACCTGTCGCGTGGGGACGAACATGCAAAAAGAAAGAAATATATATAGAAAGGAACAGAAAGAAGCGCAGCAACATTGCGCCCTAGATTTTCCTAACCTATAAGGAGATGGAACGTTTAAGCACGGCTGCTCTATCAAAACGCATTTTGGTCGAGCGGCATGGTTTAAATATCGTCCAAATGTTTTGACATATTAGAAATTTCTGGTTCCATTTGGTGTTTCCCCCTGCTTAATCATACTTGGTATTTTTCCAACATATTCCAACGCGCGCCTTGTTAAATCTTTCAAACATTCACAGTTTTGTAGGCAAAGACAACTGACCTAATGCCGAGGGCACCGCCCAACGGAAGCAAGCAAAAACAAAGCAACAGAAAAAAACATCAGGCCTAGAACACCCTGCGCGAAGACACCAGCAGGCCTGGTAGATGCGGAAAGGCGAAGTTTCTTGTTTTTGTTTTCTTCGCTCTGCGGAAAGAAGGGTCTGCTTTATACCGCGTGAAAACACTTGCGCGTGAAACACGAAACGTCCGAGTAGTACGCCTTGTCAGCGGACGCAAGCTTCCACCTTTTTTTGAAGAATTTTTTTTCTTTAATCTAGTGGGGGACACTTTTCACGCGATCTGTAATGCACCAACAAATTACCGGTCCCCAAGCGCGTACTAACCTTCCTTATTTAATTTTTTTCAAGTTGCCCCGCTTGCACAGAAAGTAACTTCGTCTCACAAGCACCACATGCCATCACCGTCGTTCCTGTAATGTTCTGGTGAAAATTCTCACAAAGTAAAGGCCCGCCTGACCACGTAGCACTGAATAACAATAGTTCGTTTTAACAATGACCACGCATGCATGATGTAGAGGCGTTGTGTCTGAGAACTGAAAAAGACGTGTACAAGAAAGACGACAGGAGAGGTAAATTAAAAACACATTTGCAATAAGCTCTAAACATAAATTGGACGTACTTCACATACGGCCGGGTATTCACATTTCCTGGTGCCAGGCTCCGAGCTTTCAAGATGTTGTGTCTTTAGATTTTAAAATATCGCAATTATAGGAAACCTCGAAAATCATTATCGACCGATCGACATTTTTCGGTCTATCACTACACATAATTTAAACCTTTTTTTTTTTTCTGGAGAAACACGTCTCAAAATCGGCGCAGCAGTTAATTGACCAACGGCCGTAAAGAGATGGATAGACAAAGGGTCATAAGTTATTCCTGCAAAGATTTGCCTGGCGGCACGCCTAGCATATTACTCCGTATGGGAATGACGAGACTGCAATGATACACACTGCGCGCGTCACAGTCACGCAACACACCACGACACCACCAACGGCGAACTCACGTGCTCGTTGTTCCGTTCGCAGCGACCGCATTGCATCGCAGGGTATTGTTTCGGTGTACCGCGGCGCGCTGTGCCGTACATGTGCAATATGCTTGCGTGTACTTTCAGTTGTTAGCACAGCAAGACATCGGAGCCGGGGGCCCTCAGGAGGCTTTAGCCCCAACAGGCTTTCCCAGCGGGGTAACCCCAGCTTAAGTGATCGCCCACGTTTATTGTTTTGGCCTTCTCGATTGAGGCCCCTCGTAACTGATTGTTCTCATTAAAAAATGCATGTGAAACCTACAAAAATAATGCACAGCGGGTGAGAGAGGAGAGGCAATGGGCTCCTATCACCATTCAGGGCGTTCCGTGTTTCAAGGTGAAGCGCGCGAAACGGCGATGCATGGCGTATTAGATACGATTCGTTTTCTGCGTTCTTCGTGTACCACGTGTGCAACGCATACACTTTCACATTCCTATTCCTATTGCTTCCGCTGCCAATTGCGCAAATTAAAGGACACCTGGGGTGGCTTGCACGAAGAATTCGAGCGAGGGTAAATTTACCAAAATATAAAATCTTCGCGCTGACTGTACTGTCCTATAGGTATACACGGGCGAACTGCAGTTACTGTTAGCCTCTGTTAACGACCTACGGCAGTTGTGCTTCATTGTTCAACAAAAGCCAAACTGCATTAGCGACAGATAACATAATAAATGGTACGAAATTTTTACTGCTGCGCTCTGCGGTGTCAGGTATCACTGCAATTTACTATTCATGCAGTATGACAGTGTCTTATCACTGAGGCTTGGCTTATATATCCGAGCTGCATCCTGTGCCCTTCACTTGTTCTCTTGTAGTTGCAAAGTGACCGTTACTCAAAAAATGTAGTAAGCCCAGCTGTTCGTGTCGCATCTGTCATATGTCAACTTAACAGGCATGCGCTAGCATAACTGATCCACATGCCTTAAGTGAACTTCAGCTCAGTTATGGTGGCGTGCGGTACAAGCTGTAGAGTAATGGCACTGGCACGAAGCGTTCTTACCTTCGTCACTATAGAAAACTTACTTTGAGGCAATTTACTGTCACTCAAAGTTACCCGCGAGTAGCATGTTTCGTTCAAGCAACCCCTGCAGGATGAACAACGAGCCATTGCGCTCCTGTGCTGATACTACATTCTGAAGAACATATATTTCAAATGTTCAATAGGGACAATTAGAAGTACCGGGATATAATATAAGCGAGATAATTTACCAAGCGTTAAGTTCAGATATTGTTCTGTTGTTTCAGCGCACGTACTCAACTTCACACCTCTCGTTGTTAGTATCGTCATCGTTATTGTTGTTCTAGATGCAGCAAGAAAGAAAAGACAGCAGCAAGAAAAAGGAAAAGCAAGAGTAAAATATTAACAAGCCCTATGCACGCATGACCACAACCATACAAAGAATGTCTCTACGGATACCAGCACACACTGATCACTCATCAAACAGGATTGAAAAAGTCCGCACGCTGTTTCATGTATACATATACAGTTTTTTGTTGTTGATGTTGTTTAGCTGGATCAAATTTCTTAAATATTGCCTATGGCAGATAGCACAATTCTAACCCTTGATCTAAATTACTCTATGAGGCGATCATTACTTCTACGAGAAATCAATATCTTCAAATGAATAATTGACGTAATTATCATAATTAACTTTTAAATACTTAATTTACGCCACATATTTCAATCTACGAATTATAGCCGAAGAGTTCGCATGGCGTATCCACTTGAAACAAATTTCTTGAACAGCACCAGTTCTTACCCGCCGCCATGGTTGTTCAGTGGCTATAGTGTTGGGCTGCTGAGCACGAGGTCGCGGGATCGAATCCCGGCCACGGCGGCCGCGGTTTGATGCGGGCGAAATGTGAAAACACCCGTGTACTTAGATTTAGGTGCACGTTAAAGAACCCCAGGTGGTCGAAATTTCCGGAGTCCTTCACTACGGCGTGCCTCATAATCAGAAAGCGGTTTTGGGCACGTGAAACCCCATAATTTAGTTTCTTTAGCACCAGTTCCGCGGTATTAATATTGTGTCTCGTCCTTGTTATATTGTGGATGCATGTGTCAGCGCTGTTAAAATTTTCTAATTAATTTTCAAAGTGTCCGACCAAATGCATGGGTGTTCCAGTTACTTTTGTGCTTCAATGAATAAAACAGTGGTTTCTTAAAAAAGTAACTCGAACGCCAATGCATTTCGTCGCACCCTTTGAAAATTATCATATCGGAACTGGTCAGAATTGGTTAGATCAAGGGTCAGAATTGTGCTATCTGCCATAGGCAGTCTTTAAAAAATTTGGCGCAGCTAAAAAAAAACACCCTGTATAAGAACAACACGGCCGCGACATCAGCTATATAAAAGGATTCTAGAAAAGTTGAAACACGTAATCTCGCTTATAGATAATCAATAAGATTCCCGCTTTCTACTTTCCCTTTCCCTTCCCCCAGCGTAGGGCAGCAAACCGGACGCTCGTCTGGTTGACCTCCCTGCAATTCTTCTTGTTTTATCTCTCTCTCTTTCTCTCTCTAGCGTCCACTAAATAATCGCGAAGGGCACTGACGGCACGCCTCTGCTTGCCAGACCATGAATACGGTCCAGGCACTTTATTCATTGCGAGAGAACGTATGTCAATGATGTTCAAACGGTCACGCACATGCAGTCTCATATTGAGGACACTCTATGATAATATAATCCAATGAGGCGTCGGAACTGTCACAGAAACTGTACCGTGGGGGTATTTCTCTTTTGATTGTGACCCAAGAAGTAGACCGTCTAGCTTACACAAAAGTGTAGACGACGGAGAAGCGTGTCCAACTTGCGCTTAATCGTTTCGTTAGGCGAAACCCACAGAAATGGGTCAATTCTGTACAGGAGTGAAAGCTTTGCGTGTTCGTCGAACTGCGTGCCCTTGCAATGTTTGTGAAACAGGGTGCGAAGAATGCTCTTGGCGTCTCATGCAAAACTATCACGGGTGTCAACGTACTCCTAGGATTTTGATTCGGTTCGCAGTTCGGAGTCGGATGACCTTGTCCCGGCAAACCAGAGTTGTCGAACTTTTCGGTGCACTCCGCTTATGTTGTCGCACTGTGTCGCAGATATCCTCCCATGATGTCCCACCTTCTTTCCCGCTTGCGAGGCAATCGGGAGGCAAGGGTCGGGAACCGTTTCCTCGGAAGTCGGCGGTCGGCGCATTCGCTGCGCCTTTCACCGAAGGCGGTGGTTCTCGACAGCATGAAGGGCGCTTCTTTCTTTGCCCGTCAATCCTCAACGTCGGGTGCCACGACACACCTGGGGTACCCGCGCAGGTGAATAGTCGTCGGAACGGCCGTCGAGGTACAGGAGGAAAGTCTGCCAATTTGATACGCAACAGTGCTTAACGCGTGCGCTGCAGTAGCTAATCTGTCTGCCACCTTATTCCCTGAGATTCCAATGTGGCTCGGTAGCGATTGAAAACAGACCTCATGGCCAGCAAGAGACCTCATGGCCAGCATGGTGCGATCGTCGACGTTTTCGTAATTTCATAGATCGTAGAGCCAGCTACGGCTCCAATTCAGAGCCGGAATACACCATCTACGGTAACGTGGCTACCGTAGACGACTTGCTTGATAGTCGGTAACTTCTGTCTAGTTGATATGCAGAAATATGGAAAGCTTCACTCGAGCTGTCATTTGATGTTGTTGTTGTTTATTAATTGCGCAATTATGCGATGTGTGGCTGCTGAAGAACCCGCAATCCAAAAATCGTATCTAAAACGAATCAAACAATGTCATCTTTCGCGTAATAGATGACCAATGTATTCCAAAGTTATTCTAGAGAATTGAAATGATATGCGTCGAAATGAATTGGATCGCCACCAAAGCACTTGTGAAATGACGCTGGTGAGATGACGCAGTTTTGTTGTTTACTAACTATTGTCGAATGCGCTTGTATTCATGAATGTATATATAATGCTTTTGATCATTTCTTCTTGCTTTCCTTTTCTTTTGCTGTTGCTTGAGTAACAAGTTTGAGACTTTGGGATAGCTGGCTCTAATGTAGCCTACCTATAGCATGCACAATAGAGAGTTTTAGAATAGGGGCCCCAAACGTTTTGGGGCCCCAAAGAAATAGCGTCGAAGCCATTGCGCATGCGCGAGACGCAAACTGCGTTTGGGTTTTGCGTTGGGAACGCTATTTCACCGATTTAGCGGGAGCTCAAATAGCGTTCCCAAAAGCTTTGCGTCAACAAACATGGCGGCACCCATCGAAGCGACGGCTCTAACCTAGCACCAAACTGGGTTCGATTCGCGGTAATGCGTGAACTTCGCAAGCTAGGAGAAGTGACTGCAGTTATCGCTTTCTCTCAACTAGCGTGTGTTATGAAGATTGATTCATTAGACGCCGCTGATTCCGAATTCGAGTGTGGCTTTTATGGCTCGTAGGCCTAACACGGCTAAGCTTGGCTGGTGAAGGCACGTAAAGTTGGTTTTGTTGCTCCAAACTAAGCACAACTAATTGTTTGCTGCTTGAAGAATAACCTCTAAATTGTAATTAAACGCGAATACACGCAAGTCAATATTACTATTCATATCATAAGATGGTATATTTTATTTTATTATTTTTATTCGTTTTTCTTAGACGCCGTAGTGGCGCTGTCAGCGCAAGACGCTATCTGCAAACGCAAAGCCCTATTCTAAAACTCTTCACTTCTGCGTGCCCCAACGCTAACACCCGCAAAGCTCTTTGGGGCCCCAAAATATTGGGGCCCCTATTCTAAAACTCTCTAATAAAAAAATTTCGTCTTTAGCGAACTGTTGTCGGAGTACAAAAAAATGATTTTTCTTAGGTCAAAGCGTTCGCTAGGAGAAACATTCCGACGAAAATTCAATGTTAAAAGATTACAGATGGTGCCGTACAAGACTTCCAGACTGGTGACGGAACTTTTACATCCGCCTTCGAACAGTGAACAAATTTTTTTAACTATTACTGAAAGAAAACGGCTCAACGTTTCTACGCTTAGAGATAATCGGTCAAATAAGCTTCTAATTTCGAAAGCACTGCCCGAGAGCGTTAATTGTAGTCATCAATTATCAAACGCGGGCGCGGCGACCTGCTTGTCTCGAACTCGGCTTCGCTGGAATTTCCAATCAGAAACTCTCTGCCTTGGGGGTCCTTAACTCTATTCAGGAGCTCAGGGAGGCACACCTGACGAATCAATACACGTGGCTTATGCAGACCGCCCCGGGTTGTCGCCTCCTCGACCGCCTTTGCATTCAACAGAATTGCGAACCTGAACACGCACAGAGCACATTCCAGAGCTTTGGCGCACCAAACTCTCGGTGCCCCCCCCTCCCTCGTAATATGGCGAAGGAAACACATGAAGGAAGAAAACAGGCGCGTGCCAAAGCGCACGAAAGACAGCTTGGCTCCCGTTCTGGGGTTTACTATGTTGATGTAGCCGGACCATCGCCCCGGGGATATCACACGGCGGCGGTTATACATAGGGTAATTCCCAGCTGGATGGACTCTCATTTAGAGCCGCGAATCCAAACCAAGCAGAGGAGGTCGCTATCGCCTTGGCGGCTGCAGACCCTCAATCGCAATGCATACTTACAGACTCTCGAAGGACCTGTGAAAGCTACTTGGCAGGGGAAATCTCTCCGCTAGCCAACAAAATTCTCAAACTCTGCATCAGGGACCGAGATCCCGCGTCAAAACGAATAATCTGGACTCCAGGCCATCAGGGCCTCCGAGGTAACGAAGCTGCACATGCAGCGGCCCGCGCACTCATTCCCTGGGAACATCCTTGTTGTCCTAAACATCCTGAATGTCCTACCCCTCTACTACGGTTCAGTGCAATCCGAGATTACTTCTGCGAGCAGCGCCGGGTATATCCCCCTCAGGCGAAAGGCCTATCCAAAGCAGAAGAACGCGCCTCCAAACTAATACGTTGCTCTGCCCAGCTATAGTTAAGCATTTCGATCCAAAAATCAATAGACAATGCCAGCACGGTGGTGATTTGGCAAATATATATCACATGGTCTGGGCCTGCCAACAGAATCCCAAGCTATCCCCTGTTTCCCACCCAACTCGAGAGGACTGGAAGGCGACCCTGCTCAGCAGCTCCGGACTAGAATAACAACGAGCTTTGGCCCAACGGGCTCGAGCGGTGACTTCGACCAATGACGTCCAGGACTAAGGACTACACCTAGTTTAGTGCAGCCCACGAGCTTCACCATCTCTACCACCCACCAATGGATGCTCCGGCTGGCTATAAGAAATAGTGCTAGTGAGCGCATCGGTTGTTCTGCGTAGTCAAACAATACATTGCGACATAATGCATGTTGCTATAACGTTGGCTTTGCATATTAGGTATCCTTAAAGCACACATATACCTCGTCTTAATAGAAAAGCGCATTATATTTAGCGGTTCAGACTTTAATTATTTTTCTTTTTTGCATGAGATTACACGTTGCATATGACTAAAATAAAGGCGGTCCCTTGCGGTCTTATTTGTGTCTAAATATGTATGCTGCATGTACACCCGTGAGCAAAAGTGTACGGACCAGGAATTGCGCGATATAACCAATTTTTTTTCTTCTGCCTGTGAATACAACTCAAATTGAGAACTGCAGTCCAAAGTTGGCATTGAGAACTTGCCAGCGAACTCGTCAATTTCACTTTATGCATCTTAATTACACTGAAATTTAGCTTTTTCCGTTGACCCTGTGGTCTGTATACTTTTGCTCACGGGTGTACCTATATATGTAAACATGGAACAACTTGTACGCACTCCCACTTCCCCGCGTTATGCATGTCTGTCCCACGAAATAGACTACTGCCCGTTTCTAATGCTCGAACAGTGGCGCCTTTTATGTGCTTGGGACATATTTGTGTGTGTAGTGCATGTTGAGATCTTATTTCTCATAGTTTCTTTTTCCTGACTAGCGTACTTGAGGTGAAATTAAAGTAACAACAACAACAACAACAACAACAACAACAATAATAATAATAATAATAATAATAATAATAATAATAATAATAATAAAGGCAATTTTACGAATTATGTTTAGTTCCACAGCATTTAATTAGTTGAACGCTTCATGAAAGATTCCTTCACATACATTCCAACATGTGCATTCGATATATATATTGTGCATTCCAACATTTACATTGTGTGTGCGTCTTCTTTTAACAGAGAAATACGTGCTGGAAAGTGTTGTTGTATACTCACAGTTGTTGGTGGACATTTGAATAGGGTGGTTTATTATTATTACCTTTTACATACGGCTTCACCTATACGTGCTCGCGTCTTGTTATTCTGTCTAGTGCATGTTGAGTTTAAGATCCCTTGGAAAGTAACCGTCATTTCTTGCGAGTGTCTAACCGTTTTCGTGAGCCGATTCCGAAGACAGCTCAGTCTGACACTGCGGTAAAAACAGCGTGGTAACATGGTATACCACTATTCGGTGGTTCCTATGGTAAGGGTGGTGTTCTCACATTCTTCCCTCGTGACACGCAGGGCTTCCATACTCCGTTCCACACATAGCAGTCAACGCTGTGGAAGCTATGCAAGAATTTCGTTCAAGGAAAATCATCTCTCCGCGCCTTCCGTCCACGCTTCGCTCGCGCGAGCATGTACGTGAGGCTTCTCGCGATGGGTTGCAAACAAAAATACCCGAAAAGAACAACAAAACTAAAAATAAAAATCGTCTAAAACGACGCATTAGCAACAGCATTAGCAACCTAATACCACAATGTGTTTGTTTGTAAGGGTTAAAACTGAGACTGTATAAAAACAGTGCGTGCAATTGCGGTCAAAAAAGATCGAACTATAGCCAAGAGCGAACGAAGCCAGTGCAAGAAGTCTCTCTAAGCTACCACAGCGTTGACTGCTATGCAGGGAAAGGAGTACAAGGTCCTGAATATTTCGCTGCGCGCGTTCGAAAAAAAGATTTGCCGCTCACCGCTGCACTGTTCTTGCTCAAATTTTGCAGAACGATCGCACTTTGGCACAGTTAATTGCCTGGTTTTCAAGAAAAACGTGCAAATTCGCCTGCGCTTACGGGGATGCGAGCTGCTGCCGCGACGGCGCAAGCGTAAACTTGTTTTGCGACCTGCCGTCAGCTGCAGCGTCTCAGGTAGGAAACTCTATGGTTCCAGGAGCGAGCAACACGCGACAGCCCTCGCTGAAACTCTGCTTTTTGCGGCTGACGGCAGGCGGCGAAACAAGTCTACACTTGCGCCGTCGCGGCAGCACCTCCCATCCCCGTAAGCGTAGGCGAATTTGCACGTTTTTCTTGAAAACCAGGCAATTAACTGTGCCAAAGTGCGATCGTTCTGCAAAATTTGAGCAAGAACAGTGCAGCGGTGAGCGGGATATCTTTTTTCGAACGCGCGCAGCGAAGTATTCAGGACCCTGTATAGTCGAAGACGCAGACGCCGTTGTTTGAGACGCTGCGTCGATAATTAAGTCTCCCCTATCACTGCTTCCCTCACCTTTTCACCCCCGCCACTTCCCAAGCCAATTCGCCGCAGCCATTTAGGGGCAGAAATGGGAATAACGACGTGTAAACAACAACGGCAACCAGAGACGGTCGCAGACGCTGCACGGAGTTGCGAGCTGTGTTCTTTGGGGAAGTGCACGAGCTCGGAGCAGCGGTTTGTTCCCGCGCACGTGTAAGACATGGTGGTAAAGGGAATGCCACGCATAACACGTAGTGCCACATAGTGCTACAAATAACCACCTCCCAAAGCAGGCTACACGCATTCTTGGATAGCAGCCGGGGTTAAATAGCTCTTCATAAATTTTTCATCACTGACTTTTTTCTTCTTCAGTATTATTGCCTCAGTAACACATTCGGGATGGTCGTCCCTAAAGAAGCCTATCCTTCAATTTTTTTTGCATCTAATATAATCACACTTCTTGTTCTTGTCTCTTTCTACAATTCTTGCTCTTGTGTGATAAGCAACCAATGTTACTTATTTAAGCCTGTCACTCTGCGGACTACGACAGCATTTGCTTGCTTCCGATCTCTGTACGTTTCGAAGCGCGGTGGTGAGTCATAAGACTCGTAATTCTCTAATATACAGAGCAGGTAAAAAATGCGGGAGCGCATCTGGGTCACTGGTGTTCACAAAAAAAAAAAAAAAAAAAAAAAAACGGATTGGTTCGTTTGCAGGACAGGAACCACGGATAGCTCTTTTTGTAAACGTTGACCGTGGGATGTGCCATAGCTTTCGAGGTCGTATAATTAAAGCTGCCGGATGCGAACTAAATCCCCGCAAGAGTGTTATAAATGTCGGCGATGCGCCTGGCTGGTATACGAGTAGCAAGGACAGGAATAAATCATCGAATAGCTTCTCTCGCCAAAGCCAACACCATCAAAGAGGCATGCATGTTCCCTCTGTGTTAACATTTTGGACAGCTCTTATCACGCCGTATAAAGAAAAAAAAATATAGAATAATTGTCTGCAAACATATCGCATATATTATTCGCTATACATTTATGTGTGGCCCCTTCAAACACGCAGGCCTTCAATAGTGCCTCTCATTAGAAATTATGCCTCGGCTGTAATGGAAGCGCGGCTGTAGTTAGCGAGTGACCAATTATAAAACATCGAATTTGAGAGCAATAAACTTAACCAAACTCAAGCACGCAGTGTTGAGCGGAATGACGAATCGGTGCGCGCATTCAGTTGTACGGGTGACAATAAAGCACAACTTGAATTGTTTACAGAACTATCGTAAGGCGAAGCGCAATTTTTTTGCAACTATTATGCGCCTGGACTACGACAGACGCCCCAAATTTGTTTTGATAATCGGGTGCACTTTAACCATGTGCCTAAATATGTATAAGTACACGAGCGTTTTGCATTCTACTTGCGACCTCGTTCTCAGCGGAGCATGGCGCTACCACCATTATGCCACCACAGTGAGTTGCAATAAATAACAACTTGAAAAAATATTCGGCAGGAAAAGTTAAGAATGCTTAATACGTGTGAGAATACGTGTGAGAATGCGAAAACATTAGATTGTCACGTGGTAGTGACGGTGAACAAGGCTGCATAACTGTGAATGACGAAACTAGCGTTTTATTGGGCGAACCTGTGTCCTCAAAAGCAAGTTACACTCAAAGAACGACGACAGTGGCGAACACAGTCGGCGATCGTCGAAAATCTGATCAGCGGGTCCAGCCTGTCGGCTTTTATACATCAGTCATCGAATGTTCCAGTGTAATCGCTGGGACCCGCATGTCTTCCAGGAAGTTCTACACCATTCGCGTCGCGCATACATGAAATCAGATTACACAAGGTTCGGTGACAACAGACAGCAAAAAGAACCATCGACAATATTCGAGAAAGTTCTGATACACGCTGGCGCTTCCTGCGCTGTTCGATAACATTTGTTAGGTGGCGAAAAGCGGTCAGCCGAAAAAGATCAAAGAAGTACACGTGTCAATGCCCCCCTTTCAAAAAGCATCGTCCCGATGCTACAAACATAACAGCAGAACGAAAAACAAAAAGGACACTCGTGAAACAAAAGTAACAAAACAACACAGAAGCAAAGTCCAAAGCAACGGAGTACAAAAAAAGAAAGTCTAAAGTTCAGCTATGCAAAGGAAGAGTTCGCGTTTTTAATTTGATGCGCAGTTTTCGTCAGTTTTTGTGATGTGGTGTGCAGCCTAAGCGAAAATGTTTGTTTTTGCGACTGCAACAAATTTTATTCAAATTGGTTCATCGGTTGCCTGCTCATATGACTGATTCGTTAACAGAAACTCTCCTTTTGTCTTCGAGCCAGATCTCTTGATTCTGACCAAAGTTAATTCTTGGTACATTATCCACATTTTTGTCTACGGGCAGTTAGCACGCGCACATTGGCCTGCTGCACCGCTCCAGTGATTCTTCTTTTCTCGTCTTTATATTTTAAATCCTTTTTGAGCGCGAAATGCGTGGCTAGTGCTCGGAATCGAAATGTGGCAGACGCGCTGTCGTTTCACAGTCCGGTTGTTTGGCTCCCATAGCGTGCTCGCTGGCTGTCACTACCAATCATGCTGTACCGGCGCTCTCTCTCGCAAGGCACCGGCGGGCAGGCGGCGTCGCCTGTACGGAGCTGTTGCTATGCGCCGATGCTCAATTTGTTGAGTCACAAAGTGGGCAAAGTAGACGTGGGCACAACTTCGAGAGAGAGAAAAAAAAACGCAGGGAAATCAACCAGAACGCATTTGGATGTGGACGAAATGGGAAAACACACGTGTGCTTAGATTTAGGTGCACTTTAAAGAACTCCAGGCGGTCCAAGTTATTCCGGAGCCCCCCATTACGACGTGCCTTGTAATCAAATCGTGGTTTTGACACATAAGACCCCGTAATTTCATGTTATTTTTTTTTAATCAAGCAGGAGTACGTTACGTTTGCTGCCCTAAGCAAAGAGAGAGGAAATAAGGGAAACAAAGAAAAAGTGAAAAAAAAGAGAAACAAAACAATAATCTCGGCAGAACTCGTCTCAGGATGACTGTCGACGGTAATGCGAAAAGCAATTGAGCAATGCGGCGACACACCATATTCCTGAAGTCGCGTTTATTTGCCTTACGTAGTGGTATTTGTGAGACGCCCTGCTTCTGCTATTCGCAATGCACACGGACGATCGCGCCGCGGAGCGGCCAGTGAGAGAAATGCTTCAAGGATTATCCGCATACGTAGGCGCGTTCCTGATACGTTGACAGCTTGTGCCTAAGCCATAAAGAAATGTAAGAACAAGAGGATATGTTGCGTGTATTAGTGCACCAATCGAGAGCCGAAGGATGGAATAGGTCATCATTCCTTTACGAAGGACGCGTTTCTAAACAGAAGCGGATGATGAAGCTTCGGATCAACAAGCCTGTGTCGACGCCAATAAAGGCCTGTAGCGCGCACTTTGTCGCCGAAGCCATCTTCTAGAGCGGCATCAGTAAGCGAAGTGCTGATCGCCGACATTGATGACGAAAACATAGAGAGTACATTTTGACGACGTTGTGACTGTAGCTTATGTGAACAGGGGACGTACAACGCGGCACGATAAGAGACAAGCTAAGGAGTTCGCGCCTATATGTCCTACGACGTTATAAGGCTGTGGAAAAGCTATACTGCAACAGTTGATTATTTGTAGACCCGTTAGACAACTGTGCTTAGTTTTTGAGTACCAACTGAAAATGAACGGTGCGTTATTTTGAGAAACGGCCGATTGTACTAATGTGCAGACGTTGTGTGCGTCCATGGGACTGTATCTTGAAGTATTTTTCCAGAGATACATTTTAAACAGCACGGTAGCTTTATGACAGGTTTTCAACGTTCTAATCTATTCGCTCCTGAAGAACTATGCATACCACTCCTTGTTTGAGCAAAAGAAACAATCTCATTTTTGGTGATCCCGCCTGCGACGGCCGCATTTTGACGGTGGCGAAATGCAGTAACGCCCGTGGTATCGTGCAACAAGCACGCACACCCTGTTCGATATACACGGTTTTCATTTATATTTACGCGGTGCGTGTATTATTGTATTCAAGAATTATCTCAAGAAGCCAACAAACACTGACACTAAGGACAACATAGGGGAAATTACTTGTGCTTAATAAATGAAATATAGAAACGATAAATTAATGGAAATGAAAGTAGATGAAAAAACAACTTACCGCAGGTGGGGAACAATCCTACAACCTTCGCATTTCGCGTACGATACTCTACCAATTGAGCTACCGCGGCGCCGTTTCCCCATCCTCTTTCATATGGATTCCTCCTTCATATGGATTCGGGAAGAGCGACTGGGAATCGAAACCGCAACTTCGTTTTCGCAGCAGAACGTCATAAGCCACTGAGCCGCCGACGCTGATCATGGCAGAGAATTCAGCGAACCACTTCATTCTTCAATAAACAGACTCTCTCTTCCTATAGCATAGAATGAACTCGACTTCACCAGGCCAAGAATAACCAAGGATCGCGGGAAAAGCATTCCACCTGCAGTGGACCTTATGATGATGACGATGACAGCCAGCTAGTGAAAATGATCGCAGCGTCGAATGACAAAAGGCCCTGGCAATTGGACGCAAAACAGCCGAGCCAGTCACAGAACACGAGTACGTCCTTGACTCGGGGCTCTCCTTTCTTCGGTGTTTTTCCTCACATTTTTTTCCCTGCTGCCTCTATATAGCCGTGAGACATTGGAGCGGTGTGTATACAGCAGCCGTTGCGAAGATCACCCATACTGATAACGCTTACAGGCCGCCGCGCAAGAACTCTTTTGTCGTTAGGTCCAGAGCGGTATAGCGTAAGAACACCAATAATTATAACTTTACTACAATACGCTCGCATAAATGCGCTTTCTATATGCGGCTCACATTGATCTTGCTTCACACTGTAGTAATTTTTCTTGTTTTTGCATTTTTCTTCTCCTGTTGAGCGGCGACATTCAGTAAATATACTTGAACACGTCAAAGATTCGAATAGCTGCATGGTACGTTCTGCAAAAAACATCTAGCTCGCACTTGTCAAAGCACTCTGTTACTTTGAGTGCAACCTTCTGGTTTTGCTCTCCGGAATCTGCTCTGCCTCATTCAAGCATGATTTATTGGCGCCAGTAGAAACAGTCCATTTACCTCATTTTACTGTTATAATAATTGCATTCTTCTGCAACTATGTGAGTCCTGAATGACGAAGATGTGACGGCGACTCAAGAAAAATTCCCTCAAGGAAAACGAAGTGTACTGGTTCCCTGATGCGAAATTTCAATGCAGTACTAACGCCGAGTCGCGCACACAATGCGCGCGCATGTCGATGCCATCAGCGAGAGGAATGCGCACAATGCGGACAGGTGCTACTTTTCCTGTCTGCCACATGCTGCTCGGTACTCCCTTTTCACTCAGAAATCAACGTCAGGCGCTCATGTACGTCGGAATGTATCCGCCGCTTGTCCTGGTTCTCAAAAATACGCTTTGACAGATATATTTTCCGACAGTCCACATTCGTGAGCGAGTGCAAACAAGCCCTCGGGCAACATCAGGTCCGAAGGATGGCGAAGAAGTTTGTTTCAAGAATAATGACAAATGTTCTCACAAATTCAGTATTTTGTTTTTGCTGTGCCATTTATTTAGGAAATGCGCTTACGATGACCACGTAAAAAGGTTAGAGTGCGCAACTCAGAAAAGTGTAAATACAAAAACTGGCACGTTTAGGGAACAATGTGTCTATTACATCTTAAGCTTGAAGTAAAATTTACAGGGTCTCTTAAGATTTCTGTTAAGAGGTGAACGGCGAAAGGCTACTCTTCCTCCTCTTATCATTCGCCTATTTCTCCTTGCCTCTTCTCTTTCTCTTCTTTCTTTTAGTCATTACTGCTCACTACTAAGTATATTTAGTGATTTGTAATCAACTGTGGTCATTACAAGCCGTCGTTAGACATGCTGGTCATACCATAGTAATTAGTAGTGATCTCAGTCATTATAGGTCATTACTGCTCACTAGCAAGCATATTTAGTCATTTGTAATCAATTGCATACGCAGGGGGCATTCTCAGATCAGATTAAGAAGTTTGCATATTCACACTATCAATCAGGTGATAGAGAAATGTGCGGAATATAGCCAACCCTTATATATGGCTTTCATTGATTACGAGAAAGCGTTTGATTCTGTCGAAACCTCAGCAGTCATGGAGGCATCACGGAATAAGGGTGTAGACGAGCCGTATGTAAAAATACTGAAAGATATCTATAGCGGCTCCACAGCCACCGTAGTCCTCCATAAAGAAAGCAACAAAATCCCAATAAAGAAAGGCGTCAGGCAGGGAGATACGATCTCTCCAATGCTATTCACAGCGTGTTTACAGGAGGTGTTCAGAGACCGGGATTGGGAAGAATTGGGGATAAAAGTTAATGGAGAATACCTTAGTAACTTGCGATTCGCTGATGATATTGCCTTGCTTAGTAACTCAGGGGACCAATTGCAATGCATGCTTACTGACCTGGAAAGGCAAAGCGGAAGAGTGGGTCTAAAAATTAATCTGCAGAAAACTAAAGTAATGTTTAACAGTCTCGGACGAGAACAGCAGTTTACAATAGGTAGCGACGCCCTGGAAATGGTAAGGGAATACATCTACTTAGGGCAGGTAGTGACCGCTGATCCGGATCATGAGACGGAAATAATCAGAAGAATAAGAATAGGCTGGGGTGCGTTTGGCAGGCATTCTCAGATCATGAACAGCAGGCTGCCATTATCCCTCAAGAGAAAAGTGTATAATAGCTGTGTCTTACCAGTACTCACCTACGGGGCAGAAACCTGGAGGCTTACGAAAAGGGTTCTACTTAAATTGAGGACGACGCAACGAGCTATGGAAAGAAGAATGATGGGTGTAACGTTAAGGGATAAGAAAAGAGCAGACTGGGTGAGGGAGCAAACGCGAGTTAATGACATCTTAGTTGAAATCAAGAAAAAGAAATGGGCATAGGCAGGACATGTAATGAGGAGGGAAGATAACCGATGGTCATTAAGGGTTACCGACTGGATTCCAAGGGAAGGGAAGCGTAGCAGGGGGCGGCAGAAAGTTAGGTGGGCGGATGAGATTAAGAAGTTTGCAGGGACGACATGGCCACAATTAGTACATGACCGGGGTTGTTGGAGAAGTATGGGTGAGGCCTTTGCCCTGCAGTGGGCGTAACCAGGCTGATGATGATGATGATGAATCAATTGTGGTTATTACAAGCCGTCGTTAGACATACTGGTCATTTCGTACTAATTAGTAGTCATTACAAGTCATTAGTAGTCATTTTAGTCATTAGTGCCCATTACTAGGCATTTCTAGTCATTTCTAATCAATTCTAGTCGTTACAAGTTGTCGTTAGACATATTGGTCCTTTCATAGTCATTACAAATCATTTCAGTCATTATTAGTCATTACTGCTCACTAGTAAGCATTTTTAGTCATTTGTAATCAATTGTGGTCATTACAAGCCTTAGTTAGACATTTTGGTCATTTCGTAGTCACTACAAGTCATTAGTAGTCATTACTAGACATTTCTAGTCATTTCTAATCAATTGTGGTCATTACAAGCCGTCGCTAGACATATTGTCATTTCGGAGTTATTAGTAGTCATTACAAGTCATTAGCAGTCATTACTAGTCATTATTAACCTCTAACCATCTCTATGATAACATTATTCACTAACTGTCACTATCAATAATTTTTCATTCTTTAATCTGTCTTTAACCTGTCTTCATATGGCGTGATGACGCTTCGGCTGACACTCCGGCATCAGGTCTGCTGACACAAACTTCACCATGAACCTAGAAAGGCTTTCGTCTTAATATATAGTCAGTTGAAGTTAACACAAGCTCTCACGCACCTGACTCTGATGATAACGTCACTGCGGCATTGATAACGACACTGCGGCCGTTGTTATTGTCGTTGTCCTCATCCCAGTACAAGGAGCGTCTAACATGTTCGCTTGAACCGCGCTAACAAAACAGTGTGGACCACTTTCGATGCTCCCTCAAAGCGCGCTTATTCGCGCTTAGATTAAATCTACGCTGTCCATCTGCACTGCTCTGCACTCTTGTTTCTCCCCCTCCCCCTCCCTCACCCAGTCTGCTTCTAATCCAGTCTACGACGTGTCAGAAAAGAAGTGCTGGACATGTGTCACTGCCGGAATGAAAAATTTTCAAAAATATTTTTTCTACATTGCCGCGCCGCAACTGCTTGTGGGGATGTTAACAAGAAAAGCGTCTAGTCAGCTGCCCTGCGCTATGGGAAGACTAAAAAGGAATATAAAGATTGGAGAGAGATATAGGGGAACGAAAGATGGCGGTAAATTCGCGCACGCGCGCGGATAGCATGCCGCAGTCAAAGGCGCTCACACAGGCCAGTCGCCCTTTGTAGGCCGACCAGGCATGGGGACGGTGTTCTAGTAGCGCCTGCACGAACAGCAGCCGATCGCCCAGTCGTACCAAATGCGATTGTGAGAGTGTGTTTTTGTGACTGAAATCGATGACAGCGGCACAAAAAAATACTCAATGTTCTCTTCGCAGCCGCGCACGCAGCACTGTCAGTTATTCCAACTCGTGTTTCATAAAGCTCCGACAGCATTCTAGGGGGGAAAACCGCAATTAAGCTTTAATACAGACCTAAGTGGGCTTAGCGATAACGGAGCCCGATTATCGCTATAGACTCGCCTATTAACCTGATATGCGTTCGCTGTTTTCCTATAGTACTCGCAAAGCGTTGCCAGAGCGCTCCGAAGCGTGCAGCCGAAGACGCAGAAGATCCCCAAGACCGTCATCGATTAGCACTTGCAAAATATTACGAGTTAGACTTGTGCAAACTTCGAAAATCTATGCAAACTACGCACAGCAAGGTTGTAAAATAAGCTATTCCATATAATAAGTTATCGGAGCTATTTGGCAAATCGGTGGAGAGCGTGCAGCGAAGCCGCTCTCCCCATATCGCTAGCCAAGGAAACAGAACTTCCGGGGCACGTGCACCATATCTCCGGATGTTAATGGAAATAGAAGCAGAGCTCGGGCTGTTACAGGCTGTCTGCCTCAGCAGTCTGAAGCAACCTGAAATCGTGCCAGAGTTCGAGTTCAGCGCAGAGTTTCGAAACAACACCCCGATAAAGCGCGAGAAAGCAGTACGGAAAAAAGAATCCACACGCCAATGTTTTGGATCTCCGGCGACAATGATGTCAAAGTCTTCCCAGGCATTGCGAGCGTAATGCGGCAGGTTATGCCGCAGTTTTCTTATGACTGCTATTTCAACAGCGACTACATTATAATGTAACCTCTTCTTTCACAAAACGTGCTTCCAATACATTTTATTTCAGAGTGAACGTTTGTTCAAACAGCAGAACTATAGTGCTACTACAACGCTACGCTACACTAACGGTGTCACTACTGCGATAGCATCGATGTTATTAAGGAGAATTGCCACTGGTAGTGCAGCAACATGAGCAGCTTCATTGTAACGTCAATAACCTTCGCGTTCACGTGCAGCCATTCCAAATTATGTATGCACGTGACGACGTCCTCACATCGTCGGAAAGCGAAAGTGCCTTCACAGTGCAGCCAGGAAACGACGTGCTGCCTGTGCTTATGTGCTGACGTGCCCGCAATACTTCTAGGAAGTGCAGCAGGGAATGCGTTTCTAGAGCTGTTTGGGAAGCGCACAAGGATATATTGGTAACACTTACGGATCGCGTCGTCGAT
Organism: Dermacentor andersoni; assembly: GCF_023375885.2. Lineage (NCBI taxonomy): Eukaryota > Metazoa > Arthropoda > Arachnida > Ixodida > Ixodidae > Dermacentor > Dermacentor andersoni. The sequence continues at coordinate 191,465,527 of NC_092818.1, read as the reverse complement.
TACCCCACTTGGGACATCCAATGCCAGGTTTTCGAAACACTTCGGCGGTGAGTCGTTGTCCAACTTGGAAACGTTCAGAAGAACTGCGCCGGAATCCATCTTCCTTTCTCGGGAACTGGAAAGCAGCCCGGCGAAAGCAGTCAGCGGAATCCGCGGAGGCAAGCACCGCCGCCACCAGCACGATCAGTGCAAGCCCGGGCACTGCGTGCGCGGCGTCCACCCGCAGTCCTTCCTGCTCGGCGTCGTGGAAGGCGAGTGTTCGCGTCTTTGCACAGAGCAGCGCGGGCACGCACTTGCGACGGGAGACTGCTAGCCGCCTGTGGCACGAAGCACGGAATAAACAAGAAAATGTGTGCCGATTTCACGGCCCTTGCGAGCTGTCCGGGGACTTCCTCTGCGGACCCACTAGACGCGACGGCAGAAAGCGGGAGTCCGGCGCGCCACTTTTTCTTCTCACCGCATGACTCTCGCTGCTGGGCGATTTCTGTGTGACGGCAGTTGCGGACTTGGGTGTCGTCGAGCGAAGCCCTTCCTGCAGTCGACCCGTCTGCTGCCACGCGGAGGAGACGTCCCTGCTTCGCCCGGCGCGAGCTTCGGCGAAGCGAGCGTGCGCGGCGTGTTCTGCGAAGGAAAGTGGTTTCACAGGACGGCTCGGCGCGCAACCCCTTCTCTCCTGCAGCGTGGTCGGTCGTCGCCACGAGGGCGGCGGTGAGTGAGAGGGCAGCCTGAGAGGCCGTCGCTTGAAAATAACGGGGAAGGGTTACCGACTTCTCTCCCAGAGAGCACCACCCGCACCCCCGTACTGACTATGGGGCAAATGCGGCACTACCTTCGCCCGGACTTCACTCTGCTTCGGCTTTCGCTTCTGCGGGCAACCAGGTATGCAACCCGTGGGGAAGAAAGGACTGCGATGCGAGATCGTTGTTCACCCGCCAGGCGATGATGCCCAGGACGAAACGAGAGAGCACAGGGGCCGCACGAAAGGACTTAGAATTCCTCCTGTCGGGACAGGTTTTTGTTTTCCTTGGCCTCGGCCACCACGAACGGGCCAAAAACAGCGGACCGTCGTCGCCCGAGAAAGGGAACCTGCCGACGGGCACAGAGCGTGTGCGCAAGGTCGACCGTGTTTGCGCGAGCTGTCTTGTGACGATAATGGGCGCGCAATCAAAGCCGCCCCTCTTCTCGGGCACAGATGGCGGTGTCGCCGTAGACTTCGAAGCACCACCTCAGCTGCGACACGATCGAGACTCGTGGGAGTTCCTGGCCCTGCCTCGAGATGTGCTCGCTTTCGGCCGGCCAAATACCGCTGAGACCAAAGAGTGCCCTCTTCTGCTGCTTTCGTTCAGGTGAAGGCACGTCCGGAGGCCTGTGCACAAAAGATCCCTGTGGTGTCTTGACGCTGGCAACGGCGTAAACGTTGGCTGACTTGAGCTCCGCTTTGTTTATTCCTTTTTGTCTTCCACTCCAAGTTACGCGCAGCTTGCTAATCACACGAGTGCGCAGGTAGAGCTTCCTATGTTTTCAAAGCCATGACTTCAGGTCAGGTCGAACGGCGGCTTCCCTCGAGCAGGTCTCTTAAATCGTCACAACAGGGACGACGGGCACTCCACACCGGCGCTCCGCGTCCCGTCGCTCTTCGCAAAAGTTGCACGCGCAAAAGAGCAACACGCGCTATCCACGCGTCGGTTACGCGACTGAGCCCGGCCGTTCCCAGGCGCAACAGAAATACGAGAGCGGTTTCCGATACGCCGCCTCCCAGCGGACGACCGCTGCCTGGGAAAGGGAGGGTATGGACAGAACATAGTGTCGACGGTGCGGCGTTGTCATGGCCTTGCGAACGCAGTTCTGCGCTTCCGACAAATGTTCAAGACAGGGAACATGACGTCGGGCGGGCAGGTGTCCCTGCCTCGAGGCCACACGCATCGCATTTAGTGTTCGCCTCGAGGCGAGAATTCTTAGTTGTCAGTCTCCGCGCTCACACACGGCGTTGCTTACCTTGGACTGATCAAGAACAATGAACAGAACTCGCGGGTTAAATTAATTAAATGACGGGGCGTGACGTCCAAAAGCGACACTGGGTCTATGAGGGACGCCGTAGTTGAGGGTTCCGGATTAATTTGGCTAGCTGGCGTTTTTAACGTGCACCTGACGAGCACGTAACAGTTCCTTTTCTTTCTTTCTTTTCGAGCCCCTCGACAGGCTGTTGCCACGGATCCTCGTGCTCTGCACCCGAACGCCGTATACCACGTGAAGCCAGTAGACAATGAAGTCAAGCAAGGCACAGTGGAAAATAACTATTTCTGTTTGAAGTGTTCATGAATTATGAAAGCGGGTCAAACCTGGTGATAACCTTCGTGTTCATAATGAAGAAAAAATGGAAACGAAAGTGGAAAAGAAGACAACTTGACGCCGGCGGTAGCTGAACGCGCAACCCCTGTATGAGGCCTACAAACTCTACGCGCACGTCATTTAACTTTTGGGGGTATTTGTACACATGTACTAAACCTACAGCATTGGGAATGTTAGCCAACGCTACTCACGACCGTGGAGCTGGATGTGTCGCTTTCCAGCCGTAATGGAACGGCAACACACAAGATGAAAAAGAAGTCGCCACGCAATAGTCTGGTTATAGCAGGGCTCTGACCGCCGAGAATCGTGTCGCCTGTTCCTTGTCCCTCATCCGTGTGGCGTTGCACAAGTATGTAAAAATGCTAGCTTTCAGCGTACGCCTACATATATAGAAAGCTCAATATTTGCACAATAGGGTTTACGCATATACGCTGCACGCGGGACGACCCCCAACAGCAGTCGCGCCTGAAGAGGGCGTTGCTTCATCTCTCTCTCTCTCTCCACCACAATATCTTTCATTCAACCATTTACTCAGCCACGGCCAGGAAGCCCGGAGGTCGGCAAGTGACTGCGCTTCCCCGCATATTAGTGCGTAGAAAATGCGCTATTTTCATTCCGTAGCGTTTCATCTATAGAGCAGATCCTCTATCGTGTATACCCCTGTATTGCGCTCGACTACTCCAATTGATCGTAACATGCGTTGCCGCGATTGCCCAATGAATTCTTCGTCTAATATCAGTACGCACCCAAAGTTTCACTTGTCGCTTCTTCCGTTATATAAATAAATAAATAAATAAATAAATAAATAAATATGCAGATCCCACGCATTGCGGGTATCGATGTAAGCGAAGCTTTCTGTGCTGTTTGCTCTGATTGACGATAACTAGCGGTGATGTTGACGGCTAATGTTTAATTTCTTCAGCGTTTTGTCCTACGCAAGAGTGGTGAGTTGATGTTAAACGTTACCTTGCGTGCGCCACTGCTGTTTGTCTGCGTAGTACACAAAACACAAAGGGAGTGATGGTTGCTTGAGGCGTTGTTGTGCGCCATATTTCATAACCTCTGAGAATGTTGAGCATTGTCATTGCCTCACATGGCACATCGCATCATGGCAAAAGCGTTAAGCTTTAATTAGATTATTGGGTCGTACGTGCCAAAGCCACAATAGGATTATGAGGCAGGCCGTAGCGGCGCACTCCAGATTAATTTTGGCACCATTGTGCTCCTTAACGTGTCCGTAAATCAAAGTGCGCGAGCGTTTTTTATTTCGCCCCCGTCGAAATGCGGCTGCCTCGGTCAAATGCGCGACCTCGAGCAATGCCGTAGCCGCAAAACTATCGCGGCCTACACAGAAGTGTTGATTTGACGTGCGACCGCTTCCGTTGTGTAGCCTAGACCCTGCGGTGAGCTTTAATTAATGCGGCTCTGCTTCTGCACGCCCTGTGTAAGTTGTCCGATAGACAGATTTGCATAGTTTTATTTTTCAGAAATAGCAGAAATGCACCGTACCGTACCTTGAACTTAAGTTTATCCAGCGTTTCCTTGCCTTCTCAAGTAGCCTTTTCCCTATCCCCCCCCCCCTCTTCTATATGTATCGGAACTGCGAGAGAAGAGTGGCAAGGCTGTTATTCACTCGCTTCGCGACTACGTCGGTTCTGCCCATTCTCTGCCTCCTGTACCCCCTCCTCTCTTCCATTCTATCTAGCTTCCCTCTGGACTTGCACGTTGGTAGAAAGGTAAGCGCTTGCGGGGGTTAGCGGATAATTATAGCTGTCAAGAGGCTAATGTGGCGACGACCCGGGAGCTCCAGAGGGTATTGTACACATTCAACGCGGTGCAGTCCAAGCGAGTTCCTCGCGTTTATTCTCTGCCACTTTCCTGAACCACCCCCCAACGCGGTGTGCTGGACAGCAGCAGCAGCAGTGAGAAAGTCGAAGCAAAATGCAAAGAAAGCTTCGCTTTAATAAATAAATGCATTTCGAAGTAAACGGTGAACAGTGTGCAGCGATGGCGCAATGTGCACGATGCGCTTGCACGCGTAGGAAACGGCAGCGAGGCATTTGCGACCGCTGCTGTGCGAGACCACCGTTTGTCATTATGCGCGCTGCCTGCTTTGCCTGCACTGTACAGCAATACGCGTGTCTTCTCTAAGCACTCCAGCAGAAAACCTTGCGCTTGCCACTGTTACTTGTTTTCGTTCAAATTTTGCAGCCAGATGCTTCAAGAAAGAATGTCTTGACACAAATGCACGCACGCACACACGCACACACACATACACACACACACACACACATAGTCATATCATAAGAAGCCAACAAACATTGACACCAAGGACCAAGGACAACATAGGGGAAATTACTTATGCTTAATAAATGAAGTAAAGAAGCGATAACAATAATGGAAATGAAAGTGGATGAAAAAGCATTGCCATAGGTGAAAAACGACCCCACAACCTTCGCATGCGAAGGTTGAGGGATCGTTTCTTACCTGCGGCAAGTTGTTTTGCGAATGTTGTGGGATCGTTCCCACCTGCGCCAAGTTGGTTTTTTTATCCACTTTCATTTCCATTAATCTATCGTTTCTTCAATTATTAAGTACACGTAATTTCCCCTATGTTGTCCTTGGTGGCGTCGTTTGTTGGCTTCTTATGATATGACTAATAATAGTCAGGCCCCTTGGTTAACCCCCTTTGTTCCCGTATATATATATATATATATATATATATATATATATATATATATATATATATATATATATATATATATATATATATTTCTTGCGCTTCCTTGCCACGAAGGCGGGGTCAACGGTGCGTATTTTCGGACCATCTGATCGGATGATCATGACGTTATCGGTTTTCCTGGTATAGGAAAATATTATTAATTATTCAACTTCTCAAATATTATAATTAGATGAAAAGCGTCAATGAGAAAATTGTAGTGCATCATGAAAAAACTCCCGATACAGCTTTCCGTTGCTCAATACGTCCTACATAAAAGTGTTTTTTTCGAGCGTAAAAGAAGCCCCCGAATACACGCAAAGCGCCTCGAAAGGCCAGTCGCGCGGCAACTTTAACTCGTGCAACAAGTTATGTTTGCAATTTAAATGTATGAAACGATATCTAGAGCTAATGCGGCTCTTACTACAATTAATTAGCGCGGGTATTTGTTAGGCAAATACCCGTCTTCAGTAAGTTGCGTGTTTTCTTGATACCGCCGTTTTTTGCTACAGGTATACGAAGGACATAACATGATGATACGTCGTGTGCGACCCAATAAAGTCCATGTGATGTGTCCCATAACGCCCGCTGAACGGCAAGGTTATAAAGCACCAACTCAACAGAAAGAAGCGGTGTTATGGACTTTTTTTTTTCGATTATAGTGCACTTTACCAAGATCATCAAATGACCGGATTGCCTCACGACTAATCGCAGCATCCACTCAAGTAACCAAAGGCGCAGCATGTATATGGCGGGACAAGCCCTCGAGGAGAATACATGCGGCTTCTCTTGGCGACGCGCCACTCGATTTCCCACTTTCTATGCGAGTGCCATTTAGCGGAGCCACTTGCACGCAACGCCGCACTAACCAGGAAATGAACGGCTCCCTTCTGGTCTCGCAGGGCGCACACTCAGATAGCAGGGACGCGCGCTTACGCTAAAGACAAGTGGTGGAGACCTTGGTGGAGTTTCCTGAAACTGAGTCCGGCCTCTGGTCTGCATGCGTAACGAAGACACGTTCACCGCGACGCATCGATAGCTTCCCCAACCACCCCGACAGTTTGTGTCGCTCCGAGAAGGCTCACTGCGGCCGCTAGCTTTATTATTGCCGAACTGTAGCGCACCCGGCATTAACACGCCGGCGTGACAAAGACTGCTTTGTCCGTGTGAACAGCGACAGCTGATCGCCGGCAATGCATGCTGGCGTTCGCGTTCACGACCCGAGCAGGTAGCGATCGTGCTTGTTTTTTCTCTATTAGATTTCTGTCAACCCTAGCTTGCTTTATGTAGCGTCTACATAGAAAGCATATTGGCAAAGTTCACGAACGACGAAGAATTGCGCTGCCTGAATCCAATATTCTCGCAAGGCCTACGTACCGAGTACGATCATATACCTCGATCGCAAGGTCAAACATAACACTAGTTTACTTGTTTTGCTTCGTTTCCCTGCCAGCTGACGTTTGTGCGCACGCAGAATTGGACAGTGACAGCGAACTAATTGGCTTCGTCTGTGCTCTCTCTCTCATGAAAGAATCCGCGGCTGCCGCATACGAGCCTTGAATTGCTCTTCAACCATACACACGCAGTTCTGGCGAAAAAGATCGCTCGAAAAGCAATCAAGTTTTGACGCAGGACCGACCTTTAATTTTCAGGACTTTCCGACCTCTAATTCTCGTGATAACGAACTTGACCTGCACAGTACAATGAATGCAATGAGGACGCTCTGACGAGTTGCTAGCACAAAAAGGAGAGGAGGGTGGTAGCAAGGGGGCGATCCTGGCGAAGGCGACACAAGAAAGTTTTGATGCTATTTTGCCCTCAATCGGCGTGAAAAGAATATCAAAAAAGGTCAAGGGACGGGACATGCTTTCTCTTATTCGAGAGTATGATTCGAAAGCGCGATCCGTTATCTGAACAGCGGCGCTCGATGAGACACTGACATTTGCCGACCCTCACTGCCAGGGTGACACTGCCTGTAGCAGCAAGAACACCTCTCCCCCCCCCCCCCCTCTCCAGCCCCCCGCATAAGTATAGTTCAAAGCTTAAAAAGGCTGAAGGACAATCCTCTTATTTTCGAAAGGACAGACAGCAACATAGAAAGTCTCCTACAGTTCCTTTGCAACCACAGGCAACGCACTAAACTGCGCCGCTCAAAACCAGCTACACGGAAAACCTTTCTCGTTGGACAAGATCTTGCTCGCGTATCACAACTACAGAAGGCCACAGAAGCGCTGGTACCCGGCGGCTGTGGCGTTGTGCTGCTAAGCTCGAGGTCGCGGGTTCGATCCTGGCCGCGGCAGCTGCGTTTCAATGGGGACGAAGTGCAAAAATTATGCGGATACCACGCGCTGTTTGAATCTATGTAAGCGAAGCTATCAGTGCTGTTTGCATTGATTGACGATAATTAGCGGTGATGTTGACGGCAGATGTATCATTTCTTCGGCGTTTAGTGCAATACAAGAGCGGTGAGTTGATGGTAAATGTTACCTTGCGTGCAGCACTGCTGTTTGTCTTCGTAGTATAGGCGCCGACTATGGGAACGGGGAGGGGTGGCTTCGGGGCCCGAGCTCCCTCCGGAGTTTTCAGGTGAGGGGGGCGAGCACCCACCCCTCTCGCGATGCCGAAGCCTCCCCCCTCCCCCACACACACCTTAAATGTCATTACTGGCTTTATTTCTGCAAATCCTCACAATAAAAAGACAAGCGCATTAGAAGCACCAGCGGCAGCTGCCATATCCGTATTTTCTCACTTCAACATTGTTTGAAATTTACACTATAAACACTGTACACACTATATATTTCATATATACACAGGAAATATTTCATTATATTTTTGAAAGAGAAGGAGGTAGCCAATTAACAATTATTTCTAAAGGTATGGATATATCCTATGACTAGAGAATGACTATGTTGTTGTATGCCAGTAAGTTGTTGAAACAGCCAGGTAAGTGTGCCTTGTGCATACTGTTGGAGTGACTCCAATCCACACTAGGCAAAGCGCAAGCGGCACCACTACTAGTGGTCGTTCAATGCTGGTGCGGAATTTACACCGGCGCTATAATCGCTCCCATCTTCTTCGATAACACACTGACTGGACAGCGTTACGTGGACGAAATCCTTGAAGGAGTTGTTGGTGAGTTTCTCGGCGAAATCCCGATGGCACGTCTTCGACTTATGCGGTGTCAGCAAGATGGAGCACCCGCACACAGCAGCAGCCGAGCACGAAACTGGCTGGATGCGACTTTTCATGCTGAATAGATTGGAAGGCACGGGCCTGTAATTTGGCCGGCTAGGTCACCTCACCTCTCTCCACTCGATTACTTTCTTTGAGGTAATGTGAAACATTGTGATTACATGATCAAGACGGACGTCAGATTAGCGTCGGTCATCAAGAAAGCCACTGAAGATGTGATAAAGCGAACTCATGCAGTATACTGGCCTAGCTGCAGAAGGAGACCTATTCGAACACGCCCTCTAGGCAGCAGCTAGTGTTCAACGGGACTTACGAATAAGGGCACACTGAAATCTGATGTTTTACTTTTTGTATTTTTTGTGCAGGCATTCCGATTGCTAATTCGACTCATTTAGAAGCGGTATTTTTTCTTTCCTGAATGCATCGGTTTTGCCTTTTCTCTACACCTGGGTTGCTTCTCGGTCTGTTTGCTTCGCTTTTATTTTTTTTACCACGAACCTGTTTTTGCAGCACGCATACACTTTCATCAAAATAAAACCATCAGTTTAATTTGGCTTTCGTCCGAAGCAAGTATCTGGCGCGAAATATAGCTGCGCGCGCACTCTTGATGTAGTGCGAGCACAGCCGGGATTTTGAAACATTCTATGCCTATTCCATTGCTTTTCACGTTTCATGCGTGGTCAGAGGACTCTTCGGTTGCGTTATGAATGGGCTTTTGTTATCAATGTGATCACTCGGCCTTGAGAGACGGATAGTAAGTGTGACGGAGAAATGAGAGTAAGCAATAGCTGCGAAACGCGAGACCTGCTGTTGGTGCTCCTTCCGTACCATGATCAAGGTGATGCGCTGTCTATTCGGATTTGCGACAGGCAGCGTAGGTGCTTTCAATATGCTTATTTGAAGGCGCTGCTTTATGATGTGCGTGGGAGCGCAGTCACGTGGTATTTTTCATATTTCGTGAGGTTTCCTTGCCAGTCAGAAAATATTGTACGCAATTATTATACGCCGCTGAAAACACCGCAGTAAGAAGTAATTTGGGAGGGCCTACAAATTTCCCATTCACACTTTTATAATTAGAACAGTACTTCTCAAGTTAGATAATTAATTGCAATTACCGAAATAAATCTCAGTAACAATAATTTACTGGCGGCTAGAGTAACGCTACTGCTCTTTTTTTAAGTCTTGGTGCATGATAGTTGGAGCACCCTGTATAATTTGCTCAGTAACCAAAATGAGTCCAAGCCGGATTCACACAAAGTCAGAATCAACAGCAGTCATTCGCAGGAGCCCTTATACTCGAACTCTCAGATAAAGAAAAAAAAAGACAGAGAGAGGCTGCAGTATTGCCGGAAAGGTGAAACAGCATTAGTGATGGCCAAGTATACGACAATTACACGAAGAAAGATTACACCACCGAGAAACGCCAGATTCTTGGTGGTGCGACAGGACTGAGGCTGTGAAACTGAACTGTAAAGCTAGTCGCAGACCCCCCCCCCCCCCCCCCTTCCCCCGGGAAAACGAAAACTTTCCTCCTATGCTTCGTAGTACACAGAACACACAGCGAGACGTGATTGCTTGAGGCGCGTTGTTGTGCGCCATTGTTCATAACCTCAGAGAAGGTTAGTATTGTCATTCCCTCATACGGCACATCGCATGGTGGCAGAAGTGTTAAAGGGACACTAAAGGCAAATACTAAGTCGACGCGGACTGTTTAAATACCATTCCAGAAACCTCGTAACGCTTGTTTCATGCCATGAAAAGACAGTTTACGAAAAAATTGTATCTTAAGGGTTCGGATACCTTTTTCGAAATTCAAATCTACCGCCACTTAACCGGGGGTGTGGTGACGTTGCATACGCAATCACTACCCTTTTAGGCCACCGTAACCCTTTGCTGCCGTCGCTGCCGTCGGTGAATAAAACGGCGCCCGACAGACGGCGGTACCGAGCCAAGGCAGATAAAGACCCTTGAAAGACAAAGCGGTGGATTCGCCGCTGCAGCTGCTTTTTGGTCAAGTGGCGTAGACCGTTCGGACATCCCGCGACAACACATGGAAGTTAAACTCTCTGCTACTTGCAGTTTCGCGAGCCAGCAAAACCAGCGCGGCACTACGCGATAGCGAAACCGGTGAAACGCGTGGGCGGCGCGGAGTCGGGCGAAAATGAAACCTTTCGACCGCCCGCGTCGTTGTCGGGGTAAAGAAATAGAACTGGATAAGTAGCATCTTATTTCGTCTTATAATACAATACAAGGACGTTTTTTGTAACGAGTGCTTGAGTACTAGTGGCAGAATTTAACTGAGAAGTGCTTTCGTCATCGGGCAAGTACTTGAATGTCCCAGGGGAGCCTCTAATCATGTCCTGCTTTTACCTCAATTTCTCGATTATTAAGACTCTCTTCGCGATAATATTATAGAGATTCTCGAGCATTACTCTATCACTTTATCTTGACTTATTATTTGCCTTTAGTGTTCCTTTAAGCTTTAAATGAATTGTGGGACTGTACGTGCCCAAACCACAATCGGATTATGAGGCATGCCGTAGTGGCAAAGTACGAAATAATTTTGACCCCTTGGGGTTCTTTAATGCACAACTAAACCTAAGTACATGAGCGTTTTCGTATTTCGCCCCCGTCGAAATGCGGCTGCCGCGGTCGGGATCGAACCCGCCACCTAGAGCCATAGCCGTATCCGCCAAGCTACCACGGTGGTAACACAAGGGTCCAAGTGCAATGTCTAGATTCTACGGTTCTACTATACGCGCTGCTTTAATGCAGCTTTGACTCTGCACGCCGTGCGAGTCCGTTTGACAAATTCGCGTAGTGTTTATTTTTCAGAAATCGCAGAAACGTACCGTACCGTACTGTGAACTTCAATTTATCCAGTTTTCAGAAATCGTAAAAACGTACCATCCGTACCCTGAACTTCAGTTTATAAAGCTTGTCCGCAACCGCTGTCGTGTCTCTTAGCACGAGACGTTCATTTGAGGGATCGCCAGTCGTTTGTGCGCAGGCGCGAGTAAGAGCGGGCGCGAGAGAGAAAATCTGGGAACTTTTGCTCCTTGAATTTATGACTCTGCCTAGGCACTGCGGAGGAGGTTTCTTTAGCGTGTGTTGTATGCGTTTGTCCCCTAGACATGCCGGCGTTGCGGAGTGCGGTCTAGCTCCGCCGCTGGCTGCCCGCGCGGTGAGGCAGTGGGCACGGACGCCCCATTTGGTGATGGCTGTGTCTGAAGGTTCTGACTGGTGTTGTGTAAGTCGCGGGTCGCTTTTTTCGTCACGACTATAGATTGGATTTTTTACAAGCACTGCTCCAGGAGTGCACATGTAACCGGCAAACGGAGGCCTCAGGAGAGCACCTGTTATAATAACTTGAAAGAGCGTAGGTTTGGGCATGTTGGTATTCCATAACATTTAGGTTTTTAGCGCACAAAAAGGGACGAGAGACAGAGGTACGACGCGGGCACAGCGCTAACTTCCAACAATTGTTTTATTCTACGAAGTGGTACACATTATATAGGTACACATTATATATATGCCATTATATGGCGCTGTTTTAACTACGTAAATGCAAAGCACTTCTTGGCGAACATTTGCCACTTTGACAGTGTCTATCTAGCTGCCTGCGTCTTGGTGCTCACATGGTCGTTTCATTAACTTGGTAGGGACCAAATTTGGCACAGTATGACAAGAGTGTATGACGAACATAAATGATAGGTCATATGACATGAATGTCATGACATGTGTGTCATGTAGGTCATGAAACACCCGCTTTATTGATTTCACTAAGGCGTTTGATACAATTAATCACCACATCCTATTTCACAAACTTGATTGCTACGGAATATCTGGACCACCTTTACAGCTTATTCAAAGCTATCTTACAAATCGGACGCAGGTTGTTGAGGTAAGTTATTGTCTCTCAACACCAAAAATCACTAACATTGGCGTTCCCTAAGGATCCATCTTGGGGCTTCTTTTGTTCTTGCTATTCATTACGACTTACCGCTTAAACTGAAACACACTAACTCTCTCCTTTATGCTGATGACGCTACAATTTTTATCACGCATAAGAATGCACCTACGCTACAACAGCTACTAAATGTCGACTTAAACAATGTTATCTCATGGTTCGTAACGAACGCATTACGAATCAATCCATCGAAGGCAAAATTCATGGTGTTTCATTCCCCTCAGTTATCGCTAAACATTTATTCCTTAACGGTGACACTTAATGGACATTCATTCACACATCTGAGTCTACAAAATTTCTTGTAGTCATCTTGGATAAACATCTAAAATTCCGTGAGCATGCTGAGTCCTTGATTCAAAAAGTTTCTTTCGGCATTCATGTTATCATGAAAACTCAATATTACTTTGAAACAGAAATCCTTCTTTCTTTATATTATGCATTTATTCATAGTCATCTTTCGTACTGCCTCGTATTGGTCGCATCTTGGACAACTTGAGCGTTTGCAAAACCAACTTTTGTGACTCATCACCTCCCACTCATTTCAATCTCCATCAGCCCCCATTTCTTGTAACCTGAATATTTTACCTCTAAGCAAACTTATTAGCCATAAATTAGTGATCGTTATGTTTCGTCTTACAAATCGTGATTATCTATTCACAGTTTTACTGATGTTAGGCTTATGAATACCAACAACACCAGGTTTTCCATCAACCACGACCTACTTTTACCTAAAGTACGACAACATTACGACCAAATGACAGCAAGATTTTCATGTATGTCACTTTACCCGCCGTGGTTGCTCAGTGGCTATGGTGTTAGGCTGCTGAGCACGAGGTCGCGGGATCGAATCCCGGCCACGGCGGCCGCATTTCGATGGGGGCGAAATGCGAAAACACCCGTGTACTTAGATTTAGGGGCACGTTAAAGAACCCCAGGTGGTCGAAATTTCCGGAGTCCTCCACTACGGCGTGTCTCATAATCAGAATGTGGTTTTGGCACGTAAAACCCCATAATTTAATTTAATGTATGTCACTTTGGAACATGTCACCTTCTGCTTTAAAACCATGTACAATGTACTCATTTTGTCGATGTCTTAAAATTCATTTATTAGATAATCTAGCGGTTTGATATCTTCGTTTTCCTTCTTTTGATTTCGTTGTATTAAAACAACCTGTAATTATTCTTATTTGTTGCCACAATATTCATGTATATGTTGATAATGTATTTTTATCCCGCTAATCCGCCATTGTCTGCTGACTAATATACTCAACGCCTGCATTCTTTTTGTTGGGACGTCCACCCGACAGTTTTTACTTTGGGACCTCCGATTGTACACTCATCCTGCACAAATGTACTGTAAGCTTCCGAAATGTCAATAAACTTTAGCTTCAACTTCTTTAACTTGGTAGGTGCCAAAATTGGCATAGTATGACAATAGTATATCACGAACATGAATGATATGACATGAATGTCATGGCATGCGTGTCATTTCGGTTATGAAACAGCCGCCTACGTCCTGCCATGTACCAAAATCGGCATAGTATGGCAAGAGTGTATGACGAACATAAATGATTGGTCATGACATGCGTGTCATGTAGGTCATGAAACAACCACCTACGTCTTGATATGTACCAAAATTGGCATATGACAAGAGCGTATGACGAACATAAATGATAGGTCATGACGTGAATGTCATGACATGCGTGTCATGTAGGTCATGAAATAGCCGTCTACGTCTTGGTGCTCTCATGGTCGTTTCGGTAACTTGGTAGGCTCCCCGCACACTGCTTCGCATAACATCGGTTCCTACAGGGCGTGGGATCTGCCGGCTTATTCTTTTTCCTGCCTTTTTTATGTGTGGCGCACTTTTTTTTTTTTTTTTGCTGCGCGCTGTGCACAAGAACACCTGACTAGCGGTATAAGTCAGTGATGCATGAACACTGAGGCAAACAGAAGCGGATCACAGAGCATGATCGCGTGCTGGAACACGGTAGAAAATTACATAGTTTTGTTGTCTGCGCGCGCGACTGAACGATGTGGAAACAAGCAGACTAAAGGGAAGTATACATATCTCTTGCTACAGTACGAAGTAAAAAAAAAAACACATGCAGACATTAGGTCTGTGTGTTTTATTATTTCTCTAAACTTAACGAGGGTGGCAATATGGGCTTCTCTTAGTCTCCGTGTCTTCTTGTGTCCGTCTTTTTCTGCGCTATCCAGATACCATTCTAAACTTGAATTCGTTTATTGAAGTAACAAATTATACAAATGACAGATGTTGCCTTGAATGATTCTCGAAGTCACGTGTCACTATGAGCGACGTCACATCATATACATCTACGTAGGCGCACTTGGGCAAATACGTCACCTCTCTGGGTAGGAGCGCGACGACCGCGAGGGAAAAGGCAAACGACGTTTGGTTTGAAATTTCAGCTCTTTCTGGCAGCGCGTAGCGAGGTAACACTTAGCAGACACGATCGTTAGCGCACATTGTATGGACCGCGATTGTCAGCTTGAAATGGCCAGACCTGGTGAGGGGTTCTCTAAAGACCCCCAGGTGGCCAAAATTATTTCGGAGCCTCCCACTCTATGGCGTGCCTCATAATCAGATCATGGTTCTGGCAAGTAAAATCCTAGAATTCAGTTCTATTAGACAATTAAAACTACACGGCACCAAGAATCCCACCAACGTGCTAATAATGTTCTAAGGTTGCGACGGGAGGCAGACTCTGACCAAAGTTCCCACTGTGCCACATTCAGAGGTACATACAGTCATGACTCGTTATTAGGAACACTTGTTGAAGGGACAAATGTGTAAATAGAGTTTGTTTCTGCACGCAGCACTGCGTATTCGAATTAAAATTTTAAAAACTTGAGCGAGTTGAAGCGCGGTATTCTGCTCTCCGCTTTATTTTATTAAATTGCAGTGCAGTGCTGTGACCATGGCTGTGACGGACTATGATGAAAGCCTCGTGTTGATGACATTCCCAAAGACAGCTTTCGTTCAGAGAAAGTTTGTATTTCAAAGAAAGCTCAAAGAATGTCGCGCGCATTCAAGCACTTTATGTGCGGGGCTTTTCGCTCCTTCATTTAGAGGAGGTTCCGTCCATACCGACACCACCCATACTGAACAAGCAAACATACGTGGGATCGCACGAGCTCTGTGCGTTTACGACAGGTGTATTGTCCCGGAGTTCGAGTTCACATGTTGCCCAGGCACAAATGAATACGAAAAAAATTGGTTGCCCCGAAAAGCTTCCAGAATTCAAATACTTCTTGTTGACCAGGGCCATAATAACGAAACACGGCTACGTGCGCCTTCACAACTCGGTTTCATATATATAATGACTGATAACGTTCAATGCATTGTCCCATCTGTATATTCATAATGTTCCTTATTTGTGACCTCTTAATATATTTCTTCCGTTACTTTCTTTCCCGCTCACCTTTTCTCCTAAGATTTCCCCTAAGATAAGCAGAGCGAGAAGGATAAACGAAAGGCAGGGAGTAACGCTGAAGATCGCGTTCATATACTGGGCCAAATTTTTACTCTTCAAACGCATGTAAAATCTCTTATGGTTGCTTTCGGATAAAGAATCCCGCGACGCTAACATGAACTTTCCTCCCTCGTCGTCACGGAATGGACCGTCATGGAATGCAAAAAATGCTCCCGCGACTCTGCAATGCCCTGGTTCAATGCACGCCGAAGAAATCCTCAGCACGGTCCTTCGCAAACGCTGCACGTAATTTGCTCGTCACAATGGATACCCTTTTCTGTCCTCACTGTCGCGTTCTTGCAGTTCTATCGCTTCACTGAAGTGGTCAGTGGTGCGGCTTAATGGATGGATGGATGGATACAACTTCATTGTATGTCCGGCAAGGTTTAACGCGACCCGGGCTCAGGTCTCCCACGGGGGAACGTCAAGGCCCTGCCTCAACGCCGCCTCACGGGCTTGCTGGACTGCCCACGTGCGGCTTAAAGTTGCAAAAATTAATGTTGGTCATGACGAAAGCCATAATGGAGAGCTCGTGATAAACATTGGGCTTATATAATAAATGGACGGTGTTGGCACACAGCAGTTTTCCTCTTTCTTTTTTTTTTACAATACTATCAGAATGCCACCGCTGTGGAAGAGATTTGGTCCCGCGACCATGCCTTCCACGGGCTTCGATACACACCACTGTAAACTTTAGTAACCGGTGATTGCGTGGTAAGGCCGAGCGCATTGCACTGTCCTGCCTGCGCGCCAATCTCCCGGTTCGTTTTAAGAACAAGTAATGCGTACAGTTTGCCTCAGTGCACTCTGCGCCGGTTGGAGAAGCTTCCGAACAGGGCTCAAGGTCAAGCAGGGTTTTCGCGCCATGTTTACTATTGTTCACATATGCACAAAGTGCGCGCAAAGCGTCTATAGCGTCTCGAAACGGCCCGTAATATGCCCGCCACACTACACTCTAAGAAGAATTCCGGGGAAAACGGGAGTAACTGCGCAGTTAGTCCCAAAAAGGGCGCTTTCGTCCCTCAAGGGAGTAACTGCATGGATGTGCGTGCCGTGTGCAAATTTTGGAGAGTAAGTGTTTAGTCTCTGGTCGGAAAGAGAGCAACGGGAGGACGAACGGCAACAGTTACTCCCCATGCGCTCCGCTGTTTTCGTCCGTGTCGTGCAGTGATGCGGCAAAAACTGTATTGTCTATAAATCGTGAATAGTTCGAAGTTCGTGCACTGTCCATTGAACTACATGCAAAGCAGCACTTTGCCTCTTCGTGAGAAAATTGCGTGAAATTTAAAGTTGGAATGTGAAGAGCCATGCCCTTCGTGCGCACCCCATAAGTGAGCGATACACATTAAACGCGCAAGTCATTGATAGACTGCCAGATTTTGCTGGTCAATTGTACCTAAGTTCCTTCCGTTCCAAGGAGATTACGAACTTAACTGAAGCGATGTGTAGCTCAAACGGGACACACTAAGCGACAGAGCAATTGTCCGTCTCTGTCGTCTTAGGTGCCCCGTTTGAGCTCGCTACACGTTTACATCGTGTAGTGCCTCAGTTTAAAGCACCCTAAAAATACTCGGGCAGACTTCTTTTCGCACTCGCTTATGGTTTCAAGTACACTCAGCGTTACACTCTCCCCGCACAGCACACACAAAATTCCGAGTCGCTTTTACATTGCCGCACCTGCGTTCCGTGGCTTAACTTGTCTCAATTTCATACCCCGTCAACCAATCTGCCGTGGTGCAGTGGTTAGAGTAGCTGACATGGGAGCGTGTGGACGTGAGTTCGAATCCTGCTTTCGGGCACCTTTTTTTTCAGCTCAGTAATCTTTTGTATTAGCGTATAAATGCCTACTTTCATTAATTCCACCTTTGCGGAGCATCGGCAATAATGACCGTTACTCCTTTGAGGAGCATCGGAAAAGAGCAACTGTTAGTCCTCGGAGGAGTAACGGCATGGGGAGTAACAGTTCATCCCCACGCACTTACCCCCTAAAGGGAGGAATGGTTGTGGCAGATCAGTTGCTCCCCTAAAGGAGTAACCTCGATACCCCATTTCCTCCTTTTCTTCTTAGAGTGTACTGGCTTTGTTTCTGGAACATACTCAGTGTACATCACGTTGACTGTGACCACCCTGCTGAAACAAATAAAAAACGAATATGATGGAGGATCTGACGTATGACATGGAGCGACGCTCTCACAGCGTGCAAAACGGTATTCCTGCAGTTACTGTTCGTGAGGCGCTCCCTTATCTATGTAGTTCAATGTCACAAGGACAAATTCCAGACGTTATCGGCAGGCATTTCGTTCATCGCTAGTTACTTCCGCCGTCGCGCTATCTGAGAAGTGTGGGCTTAGATCACTTTTGCAAGCTATATAGCCTTGTCGTACGTGCATAGTGATTAAACGACATCGCGAAACTTACCTTTGTTGTGTTTAGCAGAAACTATGACCGACTGTCGCATTTGCTATTCGAAGGCTTTTTCCGATATTTATTTTATTGCAAGACAATTTCGCTTCTGCTCTGTGAAAAACAACAATGTTCGCAGGTGTTTTTGCCAATTTCTCTTATACTTTATTTATTTTTAAGGAAAATAGGGGGTACGTTAGTTTCAGCATACTAGTGAAGGAATAAAACTAGGTAGATACACTTCAGGAATAGTATGGCAGAAAAAGACACCAATAATTAAAAAGAAATAAAACGAGTGAGAAAGGAAGGGGTGAACTTCCCGTTAATATGGAACACTTACGGAACAGCGATTTCGCAGTCACTTCTTGTCCATGTGGCATCGAGAATTTGGACAATAGCAAACATGTAACAACAAAAACCTTTACAAACATTAGCACATATAATTGTAAAATTTGTACGTTATAATTATATTTAGCAAATATTGTATGTCAACATTAATGCGCAACCGTAACTTCACGTTGTATTTCCTCTCCACAAGAGGAAATACAACGTGATTAGTCCTAAAGTCTCGAATACTAACGATCTAACGTTATTATTTATATGTGTTTCATTAGCCTGGTTGAAATTTATTTTTGAATAAACGATGTGCAATGTAAGTTTGTTATAATACTTAATCACTGTGAGCAGAGAACTTCTAAGCAACTTACTTTTGACTGCGAGTGTTTTCTCTTCACTAGATGTTGCTTTATTTTCTGGTTATTATACCCTATGGCATGTACATTTGAGAGTTTGTTACTTTCATTAGCTGTAATAATTTGTTTTTTTTTCTTTTTCTCTCTCTTTTTTTTTATGCAATATATACATCTACATATTCTAATCAATTGTACTTTGCGTTTTGTTTTGTTTTTAAGAATTTTTTTTAACTGCGCCGTTTGCTCTATTCATGCATGAGATGAAAGAGGTGTTGTCAAGCTACATCTGTAGCTTCTTTCCCTCTCCTTTTACATCAACAACAGGAATAAAGTGTTATTTTCTATTCCACACAATGAAAACGCGAGCAGCGCTTTTTTCTAAGAAAATGATCTCTAGTGAATCTCTTGATGCGTCGTGACTATGTCTCACTTGCGACTGAACAATCGTCGAACAAGAAGCAGAAAATATAAGGAATGTTATCGAAGTATAGCCCTACATACATGCAAATTTTGTAGTTACGCTTTGCATTTACATAAGTGAGATGTTCAGGGCAAGAGATAATTTAATATGTTCACAACTACGGGCGGTGACCTTATCTGTAGACCAGAAGCATGACTTATTTTAGAATAGCGATTCACCTACCCAACTGCTAAAAGAAGCCGGTATTCCTACTCTGCGAAACCGCGCCAAGCTAGCAAGACTAAAATTATTGTTCCAATTGATACACAATGCATTACGAATAAATACTTCGTTGTATATATCCCTAGCTGACACCAGACCTTCCCGCCATAAGCATTCATTAACACTTAAAGAATATGCATTTCGCACTGACTGTTTTAGATATTCGTTCTTTCCTCTTGCAATAAGAGAATGGAATAGCCTGGACCCCTTCATAACGACTAACACATCGTTGCCGAAATTTATAACCCTTGTAGAAGAGCTGTTGTGCAATATTTAGATTACGTTAGCCGGAAATAACACCACTCAAGTCATTGTATAAAATGAAATCTGTATGAGCATTGTATTTGCCTATGTAATTTCACCCCCTTTTGCCAAATGAAATGTACCCTTGTTTTATTTCCTACCATATGTGTAAATCTGCTTTGTGTCGATTGCAATTATTGTTGAAATCATGTAAACCTGTTTTTTTCGCTATTTGTGAGTGTATAATATATGCCCAACCTGTAAAAATCCCGCTGGGATTGACAGTATCTGAAATAAATAAATAAATTTACTGAGGTGCCTTCTCAGACTTTCTCGCAGGCTTGTATTATACAAGCAACCGCGGCCAATGTACAAGTTATGTAGAGGGAGGTCACCCTAATAAGTGATACATCTCATGCAAAGCTTATCCTTCAAAGAGGGGAAAATAGCTAACTTGAACATAGATACACGATATTGATTCACACAGTATGAACTCAGCCACTTTGAGTTGTCTGTATATTGCACATATATATAGTTGTCATCGTATCTTGACATATTTTTGCACGTGTTCTGATAATTGAGAAACCTTTAGTAAGCGCCTTTTATATGCATGCAATCCTTAGCCTTGACACAATGGCACATAAGGCAGGATGACACACGCAACTCGTGCTCGTATGGCATGCGCGGAAGTTGAAAACATTCCTTGCGTGACGAGTTCTAACAAGAGCGCCACGCAGAGAGAAACACCCAGCAGTAAACGTTGTAGCTCCGCGGCTCTTACTAAAACTGCCTCAGCAAACCATTAGTAATTGAAAGAGGAATCACGCGCCTTGCTATAATAGCAGCACTATAAGGATAAAGAAGAGGAGAGTTGCGCATACGCCTGTGTTCGTAGCGACACGGAAAGAATGGACAGTGAGCAATAAAATAGCACAATTAAAAACGTGGCACAAGCTGCGAACGCGGTGCGAGGCGTGGCGGAAGTTTGAAATTGAGGTCGTAAGTGAGTTGGAAGAATGTCGATGATAATCTCGTTTCCATTTGAAATCCAGGACAGATTCGAAGGGTGTGCCGAACTGCTACACTACAATTTCACGATTCATATTCGTACTTTTCATGCGATAAAAATGGGTTGTTTCACAACAAAACCGCAGCCGTTTCACACTTCTTTCTAGTCAGTAAACTGCATGCCATGCATCGATAAGGCTAAATAACCAAAATATCGCATATTGAATGAACACACGTGCACGAAAACACAGGAAAGGCAAAGAGAAAACAAAGAGAAAGAAAGGAGAGAAATGACAGAGAGGTCAACGAGGCGAACGTCCCGTTTGCTGCCCTACACTGGGGATGATGGAAAGGGGGATTATAAAGACGAAAAGAGCGAGACAAGGAAAACTGCGTGCATGAGGAAGGATTCACAGGAGGAATATGTATACGGTCACTTATAGGCGGGTACACTTCACGAATTGCACCGGAGCGCGGATAGCATCGACGGATGTGGCCACGGTCAGACTTTATTTGGCTCAGAGAACGGTCTCTAGTCCATACAGTTTAATGTTGTACTGAGAGAGAGAGGCGTTGGACGTCGCCGCGAGGACAGATACACAACAGGTGCTCAATGGTTTCCTCGCACTGACAGGAGTCGCATGTCGTGTTATCGGCCATTACAACAAAGTAGGAGTGTAAGCTTTGGCAAATGCCACTCCCAGCCATAGGCGGTACAACGACGTTGCTTCGCAGCCGGAAAAGCTACATTTGCTGCCATAGCGATGGGTTCAATTTACGCAGTTAACAATTGGAGACACTCTCAGAACGCCAGAGAAGCTGTCTTTTTTCGGGCAAGCAGGCGAAGTTCCCTGGCAGCATCGGTTCTCGCCATAAGGTATTGGAAGTATCTGCGTGTCTTCGTGGGCAGACCGGGCAGCCTTGCCAGCAATGTGGTTGCCGACGATGCCGCAGTGGACCTGAAATCACTGAAAGATCATGTCGCGGCCTGTTTATAGAGCAAGATGGTGTATTTCCCTTATGACGGGAACCATCTGCTTGTATGTTATATGACGTAAAGCAGACTGGAGGCTGCGATGAGCTGCTTTGGGAATACAGAACATGACCATTTCTGTACCGGTTCATCTGTGACATAGTTCAATGCGGCCCGGAGGGCTGCTAGTCCTCCGTTGTAGATGTCGTTACGTGTGATAACTTGAAATTCATTGGGATCTGCTTCACTATAGAACCACGGGAGGTGGCTGCTTAGCAGTTAGGCGAGGTGGAACCATCGCTATGTGAGCTTAAGAGAATTTGTTTAAAACGTCAGGGCGAAAATGCTACATACACGCCGAATCAACATCTGCGTATAAACATAAAACACGTACATGTATAAAGCACATCAGACAGCTTTGCTTGTAAAAAACGGCAAGTTGGACCGGTTGGTTGGGATTCATAGTAAGGTTCGTTACAGCGCAACACAAGACAAGGACAAGAGAAGGTATAAAACGACAACACGGTGTTTTATACCACCTGCTTGTGCAGATAATATATAGTCTGAAAAGGGCCACATGCGGAGAATGGAAAAAGCATAAAAAAATACAAGAAGGAAAGGAAACAAACACGTAAATTGTCTATGAGCGACAAAGGCAAGTTTATTTTGTATATGGGACTAGACGAAAACTGAACACACGCATACAAAAACGAGTTTGACTCCTTCTGACTCTCTATGTATACGTGTGACAAAATAATGCTGCATTTTTCTGTTTGTTGGCCTATGCATTGTCCCGTATAACACTTGTTTCCAAAGAATTAATTTCGTATACAGGCCCTTTCCTTCATCCTGGGGAAGCAACGGCAGAAAATTAGAAACATATACCGTGGGAAAATAACGACGCAAGAACGTCTGAATTGCTACAAGCGCAAAGATTCGACAAACCGCAGATGAACAGGCCTAGATTCACATCGTAGCTGAAACGATTGCCGCGCCTGAGTTGCCTTCTAGTAATTTTTGAATGAAACTGCTCTGCACGTCAATGCGCCACATCGCAGATTCTTCGAGTGTCATAGCAAACTATCATGAGTGCCTTCCGGGCCATTCTGCTTCTGCAAAAGTTCCATTTCCCTACTTCATCTGACCTCATTTCATTCCACAATAAATTCAAATTTGCTGCACAGTTCTCATTACCTGACTCAAGGTCGCGTGTCGTCGGTGTTGTTTTCGTCCGTCGAGGTAGAGGGGTGCTGCGGACTGCACATTCGGTGTAGATGGCCGTGTTGTGACAGCATACGTATACGCTGTGATCATATTTAAGTTTTAAGGAATTAAAAACAAATGCATGTCACGGATAACATAGTTCTGGTCCTTATTGAGCGGAATTATTCACAGAGGCGGCATTACTTGCACGGGAAGCTGAAACACACATTCAACTGATTAACAAGAAGATCGCTGATTGACTTGTTAATTAACTACTTCACAG
Organism: Dermacentor andersoni; assembly: GCF_023375885.2. Classification (NCBI taxonomy): domain Eukaryota; kingdom Metazoa; phylum Arthropoda; class Arachnida; order Ixodida; family Ixodidae; genus Dermacentor; species Dermacentor andersoni. The sequence goes on along the minus strand of NC_092818.1, from coordinate 191,442,313 downwards.
CACTTATTGCAATTTACTAATTCTAGGTGGTGAGCTTGCAAGGAGTATTCACTTGAAAAGAATTTCCAGAATGGCACCAGTTTGGAGATATATGGCATCGAAATCGCCGTAAAAATGCACTGTTCAACTTATTTTTTTAACAAGACGCTCTTCTATGCCTTGGAGCCCTAGAGTAAGCGGTTCGCTCATGTATTTTGCCCCACACTTTGGGAAATATTATTGCTAAACCGGTGTCTTCCGGAAATTAATTTAAAGTGGATACGTCTTGCAAACTCACCGGCTACAATGCGTAAATTGCAATAGTGTCGTAATATAATTAATTATGAAGTTAATTGTTGAATGTGCTTCGATAGAAACAGAAAATGAGTTTCGATTTCTCCTGCTTTTAATGTCCGCCTCTTCAAATAATCCAGCACAGGGAGAAGCAATGTACCTTCTGCCAAAGACATTTTATTAAATTCCGGTAAAAGTACAACTGATCAACCGTATATATATATATATATATATATATATATATATATATATATATATATATATATATATATATATTCCATTTTTTTCTTTTTTTTTTATAAGCTGGCGAAGTTTTTGTTGTATGTGTTGCACCTCTTGATGGCAATATTGATTAACTTAATTAATTAATTAATTATGTCATTTTACGTGCCAGAGCCACGATATGATTATGAGGCACGCTGTAGTGGGAGACTCCGGAATAATTTAGACCACCTGAGGATTTTTAACGTGCACCTAAATCTAACTACACTGGTGTTTTCGCAAGTCGCCCCCATCGAAATGTAGCCGCCATGGCCGGGATTCCATCCCGCGACCTCGTGCTTAGCAGCCCAACACCATAGCCACCAAGCAACCATGGCGGGTTGATCGCCATATTGAAGCAACATACATAAGCACCGTTAGCTATATAGTAGGCGGGATTTTGTGCACTTCCATTTTATCCATTCTGCACCACTCAAAAGTACGAAAGAACAACAGGGCACCTAAGTAGTGCTTTGTTGTTGTTGTTGTTGTTGTTAGGTCGACGGAGATGGGCATTCGCAGACGAGGCATAGCGCCTTCAGGCGTCGCTCGTGGACCGAAACGTGTACACAAATCGGGCTCCGCAACCTAGCATGTATTCTTTGTACTTCATCACACGTGCACGCGACAGGTGCATTCGCGATGCCGAGCAGTGCAAAGGAAATTGAGCTATATAAAAACGATACCACATTTAATGAAATGTACATGCACTTACAACTTCACAAAGCTAAAATATCAATTACTTTGACCCCTGCTCGTGTACATGCACCGTCATTGTGCCACTTGCACAATAATTCTCAATCACTCGTTGGTTTCCAAAAAGAAAAGAAAGCAATGGCGTCAAGCTAGGGAGCTTACGTGCAAATCTTGTTTGCGCGTAGTGCGTGCATGTATATATGATTCCTATGCATATAAACGTCGAGTTTCTTGGTGCGAAAATTGCAGCCCGGCGCTTTGTAGCCGCTGTCCGATGCATGTTTGTTATTTACAGCTCTCGGCAATATTGTTTAACTTTCTGACTTTTCTCATCTTTTCTTTCCCTTTTTTTCTTTCATCGTTTTCTTTTCATCGTTCGCTGAAACGGGATTTCTTCGCGACAGAATATTGTTACAAGAATTATTTTTGATTTATTTTTAGTTCGTACAATGCACGAGTCGATTACACTGCCGCCAATATTGTCAGCACCACTCTTCAGGGTTTGTGCTTGTATAAGCTGATGGAACCTTTTCGTATATATTCTTCTTTCTTTGGGGGGGAGGGGGGAGGGGAGGGCAGAGTGAAACTATAGCGCTCTTCCGTAAATTACATTTTGATGCATAACTAATACTACTGTATCCACTTTCTCTTGCTTTTTCTTATTAATAATATATCCATCAGGCTTTGTTGATAGCTTTAAAGAAATAATAAGTGTCCCCTCCCTATTTTCCGGGACAACGGCGCACACATTTTCTCAAGAATCTGTAAGGACGGGCTACTGGAAATCCTTAGAACAGACCTTTCCTCAATATTCTGTCACAGGCGCATCTGTGACCTGGGCACAGATGAGTCGGACAGCGGATAAGCTGACGTAACGAAAGCGATTCTGAGTTTTTAATAGTTTCCCAACATTCGCTCCTAAGAGCTTTATTTATTTCGTTCCTTCACTGATGTGTCATAGAAAGATTAAATTCGCAGCCCCGATTTAGCACCTCTTACATTTCGCGGTAACGCTGCAGTTCCTTATGATACTGACATTACTGACGTTTTGACACGTTGGAATGATAGAAACAATAATTTTAATTAAGGAAAATCACACAAGTTTTTCGAGCGTGTTGTAATGTTATTTTATTTGCAAAATTTTTATACCACCCAACTTGGCCGTATCAAGTTCGGTCAACAGCGGATAGTCGCGGCCACATCATTACAAGCCAAAATTAACGGCGTGGCATGCATGTCAAGAACAACGGAGAAGCAGCAGAACATGTGTGAGCCTTTCACAACTGTCTCTCAACTTATCAAAAATTGCGTCGAATCCTGTCGCTTGACACACTGGCGGTATTGTGCTCAGATAACTATCATTTTTTTTTCAATTCGGCAACGAATTAAATTGTATTCTGGGGTTTGGCGTCCCAACACCACGATTTGATTATGAGGCACGCCGTAGTGGGGGACTCCGCATTAATTTTGACCACCAGGTGATCTTTGACGTGCCCCCAATGCACGGGACACATTCAATTCGGTCCTTCGGGGGAACTATTAAAACTGCGGTAGAACGCATATCAAATTTTACAGCCTTCGTGATAGACAACTGCGTCTGGCTCACTCCTTTAGCTTGCGTGCTTGTTTGCCTTCTTTCTTTCCGACGGTGCCAACTTCTCGGCGAAGAGAAGTTTTCCGCTTATTTTATTGAAATTTCTTGCTGTTACCAAACTGTGTGACATCAGGAAATAAACATAACACGCACGGCGTCGAAGCGGACGTACACGTTTACGAGTGATCTGTCCTACGTGCGCCGACCCACGACATGCGTCATGGAAAGCACCTGCTCTAGGGCTAATTGCCCCACGGTGATTTGCATACATTTACATCGAAACAGCTGAACTGGAACTGGTGAACTCCATTATACGACGTAGATGCATTGGATAAGGACAGCGATTTGAAGTAGTTCGTCTAAGTTTATGGTATGATTTCTGCAACGCGAAGCGCTGAAGTGCGGAAAGAAAAAGCATAAAGGGTCAGCGATAGACGGACAAACACGAGCGCTGTGTTTGTCCTATATATATATATATATATATATATATATATATATATATATATATATGGATGCCCTACAAGCAGATATATCTGCCTCCCTCCTCCTCCAGTGCATTTCGCACACCAAAGTAGTGGCAAAAGGCATCCGCTTGCAACTATATACTACACATGGAACAGCTTAAGATGTGTATAGTTAAGTGATACACAGTTGGTGCCTTATCAAAAATTCTGCAGTACCAACCTCACGATGATAGTCGATGAGAACGCGTTTGGCATTGAACCAATATAGCGATATAACACACTGTACTGCGGCGGTGCTCCTATTTCGCGCTTCCCTAAGAGCACTTGGCGCCATCTAGCGGCGGCGCCGCGATGCCTGCCCCGCCGGTGCGTGGCGACCGCTGAGAAACGCGTCATTCGACAACCGGGCTCCTCTATCACGTTTCGTTCTGGACACGCTCTGCCATCTAGTGGCGCTGTCGAAAACCCGCACGTGACCTCCGAGACGAGAAGCGTGGCCTTCCCTCGCATGCCGCACACTCTGTGCCACATATTCAGTGACCCAAGTTGGCGAGAGGTTTATTTATATTGAAGAGCGGTACATACACAGTGCTGCACTATACCAGATGGAGAAATTGTGTTCAGGAGCGGTGCGCGCTATGCATTGGCGTGAGGTGGTAAGCGTGGAAGGATCTGGCACTTGGATGCCAGCCTACGCGAAAGCAACGCCGCCGCCGCCGCCACCTGTCGCTCATTCTGCTGTTGTCAGTTGTGGTATTTGTTCACGGCTGGCGTGTGCGTCGAAGTTAGTTTATGCTCTTCGCGATTTTTTTACAGCGAAGCTGCGTATAGCTCGCCGATTCGTCCGTCTGTGTGTCGCCTGTACGCCGAAAACTCCTCCGGCGCAACCCCATCCGCATGCGCAAAGAAAAGAGAAAGAGAGGCGCGCTATTGGCTGCGCCACTAGTGACGTCGTTGCCCTCTGTCGTCGCCGAGCGCGCAATAGTTTCTCTCCGGCTCTGAAATGGGTAGGCCACGCGTCATACGTACTCCTGAGGAGCAGACAGCTTTCGATCAGCAACGCCGCGAGCACAACCAGGAAGGAGCTCGTCGACGCCGTGCCGATGCTACAGCCCGGGCACAAGAACAGGCTCATGCAGCCGAGCGCAAGTGAGTGTGCAAGCAGCTGCGTACCGAGGATCCGGCTGCTTATAGCAAGCCGTCGTTTAATGAACCGTCGGGATTAACCCAGTGATAAACGCCGGGACCGCACGTTTCAACTTCGCTGGTTTGCCATATGTACGGAGTGCTTCGGGCGGTAATATTTTTATTGAGTTTATATGTAATTTAAGCGACACATTCGTTTACAATAAAGGCTTGATTTTCCCCGAGTTATTCCAGTTTGAATTACATACAGTGGTTGTCACCGCAATATTGTTACGCACGCCTACTTAGCCTTGCAATAGCAATTATATTGACACTCCAGGCGCATTTCTGCCGTCGGCGTCACCATCGATGTCGCCGTGAGGTTCCGTATCAAGTCCAAGGGCGATAAAATCGTCGCCGCGCGCCGTGTGCTGTATGTGCGAGTGAAAGCGAAGGCTGAGCCGGCGATCGCGGCTCAATCTCGCGCACGCAAGGGAAGCAAGCGGGGATTAAGCGCGCCGTCTTCCGTTGCACGCAACGCTCCAGGGTGAGGGTAGTGAGGGGGGTGCGTTCTACTTCGGGTGGCCAGAGCGACCGGACGGCACGGGCGTCCCCGCTTGCCCGCCTGGGCCGCTGTATATTGAAAGCCATCTGCGAGGGGGACAGAGTCCGCCTTGCGCTATCTTTTCGCGGCTTAGTTCGCGTTGATGCGAGAGGCAGCACGAAGGTCAATTCACTCGCTGCTGCTGCCGCGCTTCCTCACTCTAGCGTTCTGATAGCGAGTTTCCGCGGTCATCCAATGAGACGCGCTGCTTGTGCGTGCATGACACTATGCTTGTTAATTGACTTAGTATTTCTGTTTACAAGTTGTACGGCCAATAAAACTACTATCCTTACTTCGTATAGGTATCTGTTAATTTGCTAACGCAGTCGATGCTTCGTCTTTCCGGCGAAACTGTGAACTTTTTAATTGGTTATTAAACTAATTTTTATTATCTGACTACTTAAATTTATACAAATAATTAAACATCTTGGGCAACAATAAGTTCCAATTGATCAACTCTCAATTAATTAATGAACTGTTAGTTCGTATTATTCATATTAGCCAATTCATTGCGCGACTAGTTAACTAATCGCTTCGTAGTTTATTTTTGCTATATCCATTACATTGACGATCCTGTCACTTATAAAAATGAAGTAAGCCGTCTTTTTACATAATGTTAATGTATTACTTGAATTGTATCCTTGATAGGAAGGAGTAAGTTGACCTTGATACGTTTTCTCATGTGGGACACTTAATTGCAAGAATTGCACGTGCATTTCTACAGTTGTCGATTTTCTCCAGCCTTACCATGTAGAGGGGTATAAGCAACAACTGTGTCTTTTACTGGTAACTATTGCATAACATTTGATTTCCTGCTGTCAAATTTTATGTACCGAGTTGACCTCAACTCCTTTAGAATATATTTAGCCTTTCCTAACCCCTATCACGCCAAGCTGCACAACGGAACCTGTGAGCACCTTCAATAAAATAAATAAATAAAACACCAAACATTCACAAGCGCAAGCGGCACAACAAGCGGTCATTGCAGAGCGCGTCGGGAGAAAGAAGTAGCTTCCATACATAATAATGATGATGATTTGTGACCACTCCCTTTGTAACGGGTGTTAGACTGTTACCCAGGTCTGAATAAATAAATAAGGAAATAAATAAACACATATGTGCACAAATGTATCGTGTACTGCCATGCTACTTATGCATTTTGCTAACAGCAAGGCCTATCGGCGCACGCACGTCCGCCATTCCGCGAGACTGTGCTTAGTCGCTGTCACTGACGCTGCCAAGCCCTCGGTACCAAAGCTGCCAAATCTAGAGAAATTTCCTTAGATCTAGGGATCCAATGCCTTGTTTAGGGAAATGAGGAAGCTTGTTTAAATCTAGGTAAGTTCCGCGCTAAGACATTGAAACAGCTAAACTGATGACATGACGGTGTCTTTTTATTTCAGTCGCATCAAACTACCTACGCAGTAGCATGTGAAGTAGCGCAGTGAACACATCTCACCAATCAAACAACACAGCGTTGATGCCCTGGGTCCTTTAACGAAGTGTTGCTAGTACGACTTTGCCGTTCTTATCTCTAGCAGTACTGACGATGTCTGTGCACTCTGAATTAAATATGTGTCTGTAAACAGTAGAACAATTGTATGCCAAAGCATTAAACAAAGCAGCCCGAACATATCTATACCTAACCGGACTCATATATTTATAACACCCAGCACGACTATGTAGTCACGGCGACGAACGGCCGACTATGCACGCGTATACTAAAATTAACCTGACAACGCCCATAGGCGTTTCCAGGTAAATGTCAGGTAGTGCCAGTAAACACCTATGGATAGTTCTTTTCCCAAACACCCTGATCGCCCTTAGAAGCGAGGACGTACCAGATATGTAAATTATATATATATGTCATCCACTCTGACAAAGCTGTAAAGACGGCGAGAACGATCTCATCCTTCCTCCGTCTCGATATCCCTGACTGAAATTTTCGGTGCAGATTACAAAGCATCGAAAATGGCAAGTGGTGATCCGCAGCAGGAGTTCCGCGATCGGAAACAACGTGAAAAACTGCCCAATCTAATGTCCTTTGGGGATGTTCCAGTAACAGCTGACCCCGCACCGTACCGTGAATGCCACCCGCGTCGTCGTCTCCGATGCTGATTTGTTGGATCTATCTGAGGCTAATCTCCTAGAGGGCTAGAGGCAGAGAGAGAAACGAAAAGCGAAAGGTACAGAGGTTAACCAAGGACTTGCCCGGTTGGCTACGCTCCACTTGGGGAGGGGAAAAGGGGAAGAATAGATGTGATCAGAAGGTTATTAGTGGGAAACAAATTAAGATGAGGCGTGATGGAAAAGAAATCCAGACCAAACAACTAGCACTTACTTTCGGCTCAACTGTTCTGCCCGAGTCCATCGAGGCCGGGTACCTCAAGTTCGTGTTAGGCCATATGTGCCTAATCCTTTCGGATGCTTCAGTTGCCGAAGGTTTGGCCACAGTTCACATAACTGTCTAGTCCGGCTGACTTGTGCCTATAGTTTAGCGCCACTGAACATTCTGAAACATGTCAGAACACTCCACACTGTGTCAACTGTGATGGCGAGCATGCCGCATACTAGCGGTCCTGTACGTCTTGGAAGAAATAAATCTTCACAATCAAAGTCAAAGAAAATATATAATTCAAGGAAGCACGCAGGCGGGTATCATATCTCCTAAGGAGCACCTTTGCCGATGTGGTGCGTCAGCGGCAGCGACACAACAGCTTCCGGCGGCTGCCTGGTTCACACGCAGTGAGCCGCCATCCGCCTCCTCGGCGGCTGCAGCTAGCGCTGCTCCGCCACCCGGTAGATGGAGCCATCGACCTCCGGGATGGCGTCCTCAAAGGTCTCGTCCCACGGGTCGAGGTTTTCACATCAAACACAGCACCCGCAAAAGCACGTTTCCAGCGCCTCGCAAGATGTTATGGACATAACCAGCCAGACTGCACCGCTAGCGCCTATGGAGCGGCGAGATTCTCGCGATCGCTCCAAAAAAGAAAAACCCCACATCACAGGGCCCAACAAGGGCTCTGTAAGCTGATTTACACTTCCTGAACACACAAAACAAACTTCTTGTCAATATGGACACGCAAATATTTCAATTGAACGTTAGGGGACTTCTCCATAACCTCGATGACATTAGAGAACTCTTTCATGATTATAGTCCGAAGGTGAGGTGTGTTCAGAAAACACATCTCAAATCAGCACACACAAACTTTCTGAGGCAACATGTCATTTGTCGCAAAGACCGCCACGACCCTACGACCTCGTCCGGAGGAATACCTCTCCCTGTGTGCAAACAGCGTGAAGTCACTGCGAGTGCCCCTCCCATCTGCCGCACCTTCGAAGTGGGCGCTGGTTGGCAAAAAAAAAAAAAAAAAAACGTTCATGCGTGGTCTGTTCTCTCTGCATAAGAGCACTGCTTGTATATCAACGGCCGCGATCGTAATTGTGGCCTATCGCTATTTTTTTGAAGTGACAGCATCTACGAACTCTGCTTAGAAAGTATAATCGTCCCCGCTTTACCAGCACAGCAACGTAGCGTTGTTGCCGAGCTACATGGTTCCCTCAAGTCAGCATGGAGTGATTTTTTCCGTGTTCCTACTTCCTTTTGTCCGTGTCTGTCATTTGTTTATTTACTATTTTCTTTCCTATTTCTCTGTTTCCTACCTTATTCTCCTCTTTTTCATTCCCTCCTCTAGAAAGAGTAGGCAGGCGTTAATTGTGCACCTCTCGGTGGCTGTTGACAGCTTGCTCCCTCCCTGTTTCCTTTGTTTGCTTGTGTTTCCATTAATAATAATAATAATAATAATAATAATAATAATAATAATAATAATAATAATAATAATAATAATAATAATAATTGTAGCGTTTCTAACTAGAACGGCATAGAAAAGACAATCTCAGTGAGACGGGTGTCGCCCGCCATTTTATTCTAACTTCTTCGTCCTCACTTCACGCCTAGCCCACTTCTACGTCGTCTTTCATGCATCCAGCGCAGACTGCTTCACTCTTCCAGACTTTTTTTGATTACACCTCCTGGCGTAATACTTGAACATGCTTCCAATAGAGGCGCACTCCGTTTGATCCGAGGCTCCCCTGTACCAGACGTTCTTCAATATTCCATGCTGGGGTGCAGTCTTGATCACTTGAAATGGTCTGTAAAATTGAGAATTCGAAGGTACAGCTCCTTTCCTTACAAGGACACAGTCTACAGGTTGTATGTCTGGTATCTCGCTACTGTGCCTTTTGTCAAAGTTTCTCTTCATGCGGCGCTTGTAGACCTCCTGTTCTTTGACAGTTTTTCTTACTTTCAGCGAGTTTGAGGTTCTCTAGAAGGCCTAGCTCACGATCTACAAGTATGGGCGCTGTACCCGAAGTGGCAAAATGAGCGCTGCAGCCTAAACCAGTGGTGTGCTGCCTGTCGTGATGTTCCACAGCGGCCTCGAGACAGCATCCCAGCCACCGGCAAAGTCTGGGTAGACCTTCAGATATTTTTTGACGTCTTGTATGGCACGTTCCGCTGGGCCGTTTGCCGCCGGTGGTATGGAGAATACTTGATCATTATCCCGTGTGACTGTGCCCACTTTGATAAATTGGCACTCCAGAAAGCCGGCCCGTTGTTGTAGACTAGCGTCTTTGTCTATTTAAAACATTCAGCCTCAAGGAGATCTATTACGCTGTTTGCGTCTTCTTTGCCAGCTTTAGCTGCAATCGTCCTTGTGCACTCATCTATGGAGAGCAAGAAAGCTTGCGTTCGCTTGACTCCTTCGCCCTTCTTTTTGAGCTCTGCGAAGTCCAAACGAATTACTTCGAACGGGACGCTTGAATATTGAGGGTTTGTCATAACTTTTGTCTATTGCTTGAATTTAACTTTGTTCACCTGGCAGAGGTGGCATGTGCGAATGTAATGGCTGATGTCGTTTTTCATGCCCGGTCATGTGAATCTCATGAGCAATTTCTTATAAGTGCGCCATCATTTCTTCCCGATCCAGGAGTGTCGTGGCACAGATGAACGAGAAGAAAAGGGGTTAACCAAGGGGTCCGATTTTTATTAATCATATCATGTGAAGCCAAAGACGCCAAGGAAAACATAAAGGAAATTACTTGTACTTACTAACTCAGTTAAAGAAATGATAAATTAATGGCAATGAAAGTGGATGAAAAAATAACTTGCCGCAGGTGGGGAACGATCCCACCTCTTCGCATTACGCGTGCGATGCTCTAATAATAGTAATATGGTACAGATGGAGAATCCTTGGAACCATAGCTGGTGGTACGTGATACTTTCCATTGATAAACTGAAGCTCTTCTGTACCTTCCCACAACTTAATATGATTGATTGCCTATGGATTCTTGCTTCATTCGTGTACAGGTAATCTTGATAGTGCATCAGCGTCAGTGAGGAGCGGGCCAAGGCGGTGCGAAATTACGAAATCAAATTGTTGTAGATAGTTCACCCATCTAGCAATGCGGCCTCTTGGCTGGGTCATGCTCAGAAGTTGAGTCAGTGCTTGATGGTCAGTGAAAAGTATGAATTTGGCACCTTCCAGGTAAGTGCGAAAGTACTGCATAGCTTTTAAGACGGCCAGAGCTTCCTTTTCTGTGGTAGAGTAATTGATTTCAGCGGGTTTCAAGTTATAGCTATAATACTCCGCAATGTAGTATTTGGCTTGATCAGCTTGCTTTGAGGATTTCTGGTATAGAACTGCACCGGCAGCATAATCTGATGCGTCTGTGTTCAGTACGAAAGGTAGAGAAAAATCCGGTATTCGCAAGATGGAGTCCGATGATACTAGTTTTACAAGTTCACAATAGACAGCTTCGCACGACTCATCCCATTGAAAAGGCACATATTTCTGATTCAAACGCGTGAGGCACCTTGTTCTTAGTGCATAGTCTTTGATGATGATGGTGATGATGATGATGATGACGACGACGACGACGACGACGACGACGACGATGATGATGATGATGATGATGATGATGATGATGATGATGATGATGATGTAGTTATTTCGTAAAAGTGTGCCTCTTCCGTACATCAAACAGCCACAAAACTGTATTACTCTTCGAAAACGAATATTTTATCAGAGGTGATGCACATTTTCACGGTGCGCACTTCGCTTAGGTGAAAGGTCTTCGGACAACGATTTGTATTGCATTGTCGTGAAGGTACTCATTTGCGCCCCATTTATACTGCAGCTTTAAACGATGTACAAGATGAACTTCTACACCTATCAGCCATACCCATCACGGCGGCTTAGTGGAGCCGTACCAAATGGCGCCGCGTAAATTCAAATGAGGGAGGAATGTAGAAACACTATACCGTGCTTTAGGGACACGGTAAGAAACCCTAGGTGGTCAACATTAATGCGGAGTCTTTCCTTACAGTGTCCTTCATAAGGCGCTGGGCAGCTTACCAATATTAAACACCATGATTTAATTTTAATTATTAGTCATTGTCTTGTAAATGTACGAAACACCAGCGTGCATAAGTAAATAATCCGTTGCGCAGGTGTTGTGTCTGCTGCTTCCCTTTGCTGGTCTCAACTTTATTAAGACCCAACTTTTGCATGTTTATGTGCATCATCATCATCATCATCATGCCATAAATGTGAGTAGAACAGCAAAGAAAAAAAAGGAAGTTCAGTTTTACCAAAGACAGGTGGGATCTGCGTTAAAACGCGATAATTTCAGTGGTTTGCCTTTTGGTCATGGCGAAATGTATACACACCGCTTCGGAAGTAGTCAAGACATGCTAGGAGCTCACTTAAAGTCATACATTTCAGTCGATAGATTATGCCCACACGCAGGCATTTTCTTTTTTTTTTTTTTTTTTTTTGCACACAGCGCAGATGGTACCGAGATACATGCGCTCATTAATTTAAATACGTCAAGTCACAGGAAAGCAAGACGCGGAGGCAGGCTATATAGGCGAACAAGCTGGGAGAGGTTTCTATCAAACATAAATTCTTACACACAAGAGCAGGAAGTTTGGAATGGACTCGGAAGGCTAAAGAGGCAGCAAATCCACCCATTGCCCTTGGTCAATAACCAAGGGAATACTTTTGAAAGCCAGGCCTACGCCCTTGGCATACACATTGAGCGTCTATCAATCTCCATACGCTACTCATAACCATTTCTTAAATACAACCAATAGCAGAACTTAAATCACTGGACCGTAAATGCCGACCGAATGAACCGCACAACTGTCAGCTTAATATTGCCGAGCTGCGAGCTGCCTTGAGCGCATGTAGGCGCTCGGCACCGGGAGCTGACAGAATCGTGTGTGACACGATTAGGAACCTGCATGCCGTACACACAGGTGGCACTGCTGGTACTTTTCAACTCTGTTTGGCCTGCCGGATATCTTCCATCCACGTGGAAAGAAGCGGTTTTAGTCCCGGTCTCGAAACAGAGTGATGACCCAGCCATCCGACGTATCAAGTTACCGCCCAATATAGCGCTCACATGCTGCTTATGCAAACTGTTCTAAAAAATGATAGATCGTCGTCTTTCACATTTTTTTCAACTGAACAAAATGCTTGATCATTATGAGTGCGGTTTCAAAGAAGGTCGGTCGACTGCCGACCATCTCGTGCGTATTGAAACAAACATTCGCGACGCCTTTATCCATAAGCACTTCTTTCTTTCCGTGTTCTTAGAAATTAAATTATGGGGTTTTACGTGCCAAAACCACTTCCTGATTATGAGGCACGCCGTAGTGGAGGACTCCGGAAATTTCGACCTCCTGGGGTTCTTTAACGTGCACCTAAATCTAAGTACACGGGTGTTTTCGCATTTCGCCCCCATCGAAATGCGGCCGCCGTGGCCGGGATTCGATCCCGCGACCTCGTGCTCAGGAGCCTAATACCATAGCCACTGAGCAACCACGGCGGGTCTTAGACATAGAAAAGACATACGACACAACTTCTTGGCAATATGTTGTTCTACGAGACCTCTCAAAAATGGGTATTCGAGACAATGTGCTGAATGTAATTGAAAGTTACTTAGCACACCGTACATTTCGTGCTAGAGTTGTCAACGCTCTATCCAGGCCATTTATTCAAGAAACTGGGGTACACAACGAGGGGTATTAAGATTTACCCTTTTTATCGTAAAAATTCACTCCTTGCGGTCATGTATACTGCGGAATATATTTTATTCCGTATACGTAGATGATGTATACAATTAGGATTCAAGTCATGTAACCTCCCTATCTGTGAGCGACATGCATGTTCAGCTTGGCTTGAACGAGGTGTGTAAATGGGCAGAAAAAAAATGGCTTTCAGCTAAATTCTCTGTAATGTTTATGTGTATTTTTCACACGAAAAAAAAGGCTGCCTTGTAGAGTCCAATATAGAACTGCACAGACAGCTCGTGCCGCGGACCACAAAACACAAAGTTCTAGGCATGATACTGGACTCAAAGTTAACTTTCATCCCACATATAAGATGTTTTAACAACAAATGCCTAAAAACAATGGTCATTACTACAATGCTGTTACACTTTAGGTGGGGTAGTGATAGGAAGTGCCTCATGAACCTCATGAACTTTATGAACAAGAGCCTCATACGTACGCGATTGGATTACGGCGCCATAGTGTCCAGCCAGCTGCGTCAAGCGCTCTAAAGACACTGTATCCCGTGCACCATCTAGGCATCCGACTGGCCACAGGCGCCAGCAGGACAAGCCCTGTAGCAAGCCTCTACGAAGAAGCTAGCGGGTGGTCAATCCACATGCAGTGGTCACATTCGAGCTTTTTAAAAGTAAGTGCCAACTTTGAGCATCAAATCAAATCAAATCAAAAGGGGAATTTTATTACACAATAATAGGAAAAGTGGGTACAAAGATATTTGGTCCCATAGCCTAAAGCGGCTAGTGATGGGTCTCCCCCCCCCCCCCTAATACAAAAAATGTATTTCAATAATTAGTAGTCTTATAAAAACAAAATAGCGAAAGTATCATACATAAGCGGTAAATACTAAATATAATCACAGAACTGGGCTAAAAACGAACAAAACAAAAACAAAGCTCAAGAACGTGCTTGACAAGATAAGAAGTGGCATTTGCATGTGATGTCAAAATTTCTTGCGAGTTTTATTTCAAGAGGCAAATTGTTCCACAGCTTAACACCAGAGAATTGAATTAATCTTTCGCCGCACACATTCGAACATAAAGGGAGATTAAGGTTACCGTTGCGTGCATGCCGTGTGTTTAACGACGGAAACGTGAAAATGGCACGCGGAAGAGGTGTGTTTGTGTTTATTATTTTATTTACTAAGCAGAAAATCTTGTAGTCCCGAATGTCAGTAAACGGCAGTATACGCAGCCTCTGAAATAGAGGATTAGAGGGATGAAACACCGAGGAGAAAGTAATCGCACGAACAGCTCGTTTTTGTAATCGGAATAACCGGGTAAGGTATGTAATGTACGTTTGGCCCCACGACTCGCAACAATAGCTAAGGTGGCAGTCATCATCATCATCATCATCAGCCTGGTTACGCCCACTGCAGGGCAAAGGCCTCTCCCATACTTCTCCAACTGCCCCGGTCATGTACTAATTGTGGCCATGTTGACCCTCCAAGCTTCCTAATCTCATCTGCCCACCTAACTTTCTGTCGCCCCCTGCTACGCTTCCCTTCCCTCGGAATCCAGTCCGTAACCCTTAATGACCATCGGTTATCTTCCCTCCTCATTACATGCCCTGCCCATGCCCATTTCTTTTTCTTGATTTCAACTAAGATGTCATTAACGCGCGTTTGTTCCCTCACCCAATCTGCTCTTTTCTTATCCCTTAATGTTACACCTATCATTCTTCTTTCCATAGCTCGTTGCGTCCAGGTCTCTGAATACCTCCTGTAAACATGCTGTGAATAGCATTGGAGAGATCGTATCTCCCTGCCTGACGCCTTTCTTTATAGGGATTTTGTTGCTTTCTTTATGGAGGACTACAGTGGCTGTGGAGCCGCTATAGATATCTTTCAGTATTTTTACGTACGGCTCGTCTACACCCTGATTCCGCAATGCCTCCATGACTGCTGAGGTTTCGACTGAATCAAACGCTTTCTCATAATCAATGAAAGCTATATATAATGGTTGGTTATATTCCGCACATTTCTCTATCACCTGATTGATAGTGTGAATATGATCTATTGTTGTGTAGCCTTTACGGAATCCTGCCTGGTCCTTTGGTTGACGGAAGTCTAAGGTGTTCCTGATTCTATTTGCAATTACCTTAGTAAATACTTTGTAGGCAACGGACAGTAAGCTGATCGGTCTATAATTTTTCAAGTCTTTGGCGTCCCCTTTCTTATGGATTAGGATTATGTTAGCGTTCTTCCAAGATTCCGGTACGCTCGAGGTCATGAGGCATTGTGTATACAGGGTGGCCAGTTTTTCTAGAACGATCTGCCCACCGTCCTTCAACAAATCTGCTGTTACCTGATCCTCCCCAGCTGCCTTCCCGCTTTGCATAGCTCCCAAGGCTTTCCTTACTTCTTCCGGCGTTACTTGTGGGATTTCGAATTCCTCTAGACTATTCTCTCTTCCATTATCATCGTGGGTTCCACTCGTACTGTATAAATCTCTATAGAACTCCTCAGCCACTTGAACTATCTCATCCATATTAGTAATGATATTGCCGGCTTTGTCTCTTAACGCATACATCTGATTCTTGCCAATTCCTAGTTTCTTCTTCTCTGCTTTTAGGCTTCCTCCGTTCCTGAGAGCTTGTTCAATTCTATCCATATTATACTTCCTTATGTCAGCTGTCTTACGCTTGTTGATTAACTTCGAAAGTTCTGCCAGTTCTATTCTAGCTGTAGGGTTAGAGGCTTTCATACATTGGCGTTTCTTGATCAGATCTTTCGTCTCCTGCGATAGCTTACTGGTATCCTGTCTAACAGAGTTACCGCCGACTTCTATTGCACACTCCTTAATGATGCCCACAAGATTGTCGTTCATTGCTTCAACAATAAGGTCCTCTTCCTGAGTTAAAGCCGAATACCTGTTCTGTAGCTTGATCTGGAATTCCTCTATTTTCCCTCTTACCGCTAACTCATTGATCGGCTTCTTATGTACCAGTTTCTGCCGTTCCCTCCTCAAGTCTAGGCTAATTCGAGTTCTTACCATCCTGTGGTCACTGCAGCGCACCTTACCGAGCACGTCCACACCTTGCATGATGCCAGGATTAGCGCAGAGTATGAGGTCTATTTCATTTCTAGTCTCGCCGTTCGGGCTCCTCCACGTCCACTTTCGGCTATCCCGCTTGTGGAAGAAGGTATTCATTATCCGCATATTATTCTGTTCCGCAAACTCTACTAATAACTCTCCCCTGCTATTCCTAGTGCCTATGCCGTATTCCCCCACTGCCTTGTCTCCAGCCTGCTTCTTGCCTACCTTGGCATTGAAATCGCCCATCAGTATAGTGTATTTTGTTTTCACTCTACCCATCGCCGATTCCACGTCTTCATAGAAGCTTTCGACTTCCTGGTCATCATGACTGGATGTAGGAGCGTAGACCTGTACAACCTTCATTTTGTACCTCTTATTAAGTTTCAGAACAAGACATGCCACCCTCTCGTTAATGCTATAGAATTCCTGTATGTTACCAGCTATATTCTTATTAATCAGGAATCCGACTCCTAGTTCTCGTCTCTCCGCTAAGCCCCGGTAGCACAGGACGTGCCCGCTTCTGAGCACTGTATATGCTTCTTTTGGCCTCTTAACTTCACTGAGCCCTATTATATCCAATTTACTGCCCTCTAATTCTTCCAATAGCACTGCTAGACTCGCCTCACTCGATAACGTTCTAGCGTTAAACGTTGCCAGGTTCATATTCCAATGGCGGCCTGTCCGGAGCCAGGGATTCTTAGCACCCTCTGCAGCGTCGCAGGTCTGACCGCCGCCGTGGTCAGTTGCTTCGCAGCTGCTGGGGGCTGAGGGCCGGGGTTTGATTGTTGTGTTCATATAGGAGGTTGTGGCCAAGTGCTGCACCAGGGTGGCCAATCCTGCTCTGGTGAGGGAGTGCGTTACCGGTTCTGGTCACCGGGATCAGGCCACACTCTAGGCCTGTTTATGCAATTTTATCAACACGCGGATTTTTTTTTTTAATCCTGTGGAAAATTGCGCGGCACCGGGATTCGAACCACGGACCTCTTGCACGCGAGGCGGGTGTTCTACCTCTACGCCACCGCTGCAGTATAAGGTGGCAGTGAAATAGGCTAAAATATAATATTCGTAGCAATGTCAAATCAAAGGATTGACGTACTCGTATGAGAGAGTAACAGTTGAATGACAACTTTTTACAAACGGTATTGATTTGGTATCTCCCGTTAAGGTTACTGTCAAATATAATGCCTAGATACTTAATAGTCGGAACACATTCAATGGTTCGATTGTTTAATGATATGCTAATTGAAACGTAGTTCAGAGTTTTCATTCGTGAATGGAAAATAACGTATTTTGTTTTATCGGCATTTAGTAATAGTTGATTTTCACGAAACCACATTGAAACAGCCAGCAGTTCATTCGATACAGTATATTGTAAGGTTTCAAGTGAACTACCTGTGAATAAAATTACAGTATCGTCCGCATACATTAATGTTTTTGATGATTGTAGAACTCGCGGGAAATCATTAACATATAGAGCGAATAGAATGGGACCCGATACGGATCTATGCGGTAAACCACATGTGACATTCCTAGATGCGAATAAAAAAACATCAGTTAGTACTTTTTGCTTTCGCGATGTGAGATAACTGGAAAAGAAGTCATGAGCACCATCGATAATACCATAGCACTTCAGTTTTTTCAGTTGTGCCGAGTGACAAATGGCATCAAACGCCTTTTTTATGTCGATAAAAATTCCAATAACAATCTTTTGATGGTTGAGGGCAGAGTTCAGTATTTGAGATAAAGTAAGCACCGCTGTTGATGTGGATTTCCCTGGGACGAAACCATGTTGTTCCGGGCAAATTATGTTATTATTGCTAAGGAAGTTCTTCAGCTATTGAGCGATTAATTTTTCAAAGATATTGTTTACCATACTCAATACGGATATCGGTCTGTAGCTGCTGGGAATATTATGGTTGCCCGATTTGTATATTGGTACAACTTTGGCCATTTTGAATACATCTGGATAGGAATTCGCATGTAATGAATGGTTAAACAGATGACATAAATAGATCTCTCTCATTCTAGCGTAAACGATATGAACAGCGCCACACTCTTTTATAATCGACCTGCAGTGAGACAGCCTTTCTCCTTGCGCGCGAGAAGCCTCAGCGAGGAAACGGATGTCCAACTATTTCAGCATAGCCCGATTGATCCAGCGCCGCCATTGCCGCCGTATTACTGGCAGGACATAGAATGTGACACCTCATTTGTAGACGTTACAAAATATGCTCCAAAGGCGCATATTCGAATGCATTTCCTCGAACTACAGTCAAAATATTCGTGTCAAGAATTTCACACTGACGCATCTAAGTCTCATGCCGGCGTGTCTTACGCAGCAGTTGGTCCATCCTTCTCCGAATCAGATATTTTACATCCGGAAATGAGTATATTCACGGCCGAGACGTATGCAGTATTGTTGGTTGTCAAATACACCAAGAAAACAGACACAAGAAGTTGCTATATTTACTGACTCCTTAAGTCTCGTAAGATCCATAATGTTCACTAAAAATAAAAAAATCCCCTGTTTAATAATCTTTACTCACTTCTATGTACAATGTATATCTCTAACCGGCATATTACAATATGCTGGTTACCTGGCCATAGAGATATTGAGGGCAATATGCTTGCAGATGAAACCATCACATCAAGGACTACGAAAGCCACCAACTTCTGTGTAGCTGTCCCTGCTATAGACTTGAAACCTTTTTTGCGGAAGAAAAGAGTAGGAGCTATTGGCAACGCTTATGGGACACTGAAACATCTAAAAAGCTGCGTATCACTAAACCACAGTTAGGGAATTGGCCACCCATATCAAGATTACGACGAACCGAGGTCATCTTCCGTCGAATGAGAATCGACCGCACGTATGGTTCACACTTCTACTTGCTGGCTGGTGATGAGCCACCTATCTGTGGCAAATGTGACGAGACACTGGCTGTACTTCACGTGTTGCTGTAATGTCGTGAATTAGGGGCTCACAGAAAAAAATCACTTCCGTCTACCACGCCATCAACAAGTTCCACTACATCCAGCAATGTTCCTAGGCAACGACCCGCTCTTTGACGTTAAATCAACGTTAGCTTTTTTTTTTAAATGATGCAGGTGTACTGCATGTTATGCACCGAAGTGATCGGCAGCGCATTCTCTTCTGAGAGGCTGCCTCTCGGTTCAGAGATGCAGCCCTATTAGCGAGCACGTGCCTCTCGGTTCTTGCGCTCAAGGACACAGGTAAGGCGGCAGTTTCGAAACCATGTCTTTTCATCTCTCCTAACCTCTATGAATGCATATACAGATTTGTAAAATCGCAATGAATGGAAGTCACTGTACAGTGGCCAACGTGCCCCGAAACCAACCCGTCGCCACCACAACAATGTAACCTCGCGGCTTGCAGATGTCTGCGAAGAGTTGGGGAGAATAATGCTCTGTCGATATTTTTCTATGCCAGTTGCCATGAGGCAAGTGGCATACGAGGTCATCGAAAATGAGTCTGTAACGACTTCTCTTTAAGCATTTGAGCCATCATGCCTACAAGGGTCGTCCACGTATACATCACAGGGCTAAAATGCTTTTTTTCATTTCGTATTTAATGCAGTTGGTTGAAGGTGTCCCTTGACGAGCAGGATGAGGGCTGCTTTATTTTTAATGACCTCGAAATGGCAAAAAAGTTATTGTCCATGACCCCCTTTTCCATGCCTCTTTTTTTTTTCGAGCTACGCGAAATTCCGTGTTTTCGTTCTGTGACAGCTACTTGTCTCGTTCATAATTTGTCTGCTATGTCTGCAACGCGATGGCAGCCATGAACAGCTCAGGGAATCCGTGGGCGGTAGAGATGTCGCATGCCTCAAAGGTCTGCGACGAAACGAGCAAATGGCATCACCGCCTCTTCAACAATATAGGGCCGCGGTTAATTGTCCCGTAATTACATAGAAACGCAATGACAGCAACCAGAAACGCTGACACTGCAAGGGGAAAGCTGCAGGTGCGGGCTAACGCTGTGGGATCACACACAAAATAAGTAAGGGCCACTGCAGCGTATACAGTATATGCACAGCAGTGACCGAGAGAGATATAGGTGAATGCATTGAGAACGAGCGCTATCAGCTACGTAGAGAGAAAATGGTTTTCCCGTAGCGCACACGTGCCGATCTCGAAGAGCTCGCAAAGCCAAATCGGAAAGGCAAATCAGAAAGGTATTAACCGTTTCGCGCTGCCTTGCCACGACCACTACGTTGTAGTGAAGAGGAAGCTCGGTTGTTTTCGCGACCACTACACACACGTATGCCCAAGTATGTGCAAAATGAGGCGATAACTATACGCGATAGCAGGAAAAAGGTGTAATCGCGAAATTGTGACCCCCCTCTCCCAATGCCATAGAACAAGCCTTTAATAGACATGTACCAGCGTCTGCCAAGTTGCGGAATACTCAACGCTTGGCGACGAGAAATGGCAGCCCTTACCCCTTTACCCGAGGCTTGGCAAGTCCGGTATATGCACCATGGCACGCGCCACCAAAACATGCGCGCACCCGTGTCTAGAAAAAGGCATGTAGCAAAGCAAGACTGCTTCTGTGGTTTTAAAGGGACGCCAGAGAGCAGCACTAATTTAATTCAGTCTGGTGAATTCTTACTTCCAGACTCGATTTTCATCTCTTCTATGGAAAAAAAATGTTACTTATTAGCGGCAAAAATGAAGGGCAACGATTTGCTTTTTGAATTTCGCACCCAAGCTGCAGCGCCGCTATGCCGCTATGTTAGTTCGACGTCACAGATTTTAATATATGTTGCGCAAGTTTGGGCGATCCTGTTCAAAGAAAGACCTCGGAATTCACTAGGCTGGAACCTCTGGTCCCTGTAATATGCAAAGCGATCCTTGTTTACCACTAAAACTGTTAATTACTAGTCGCATAGCAGGCGCTGTCAAACTCCATTACGTCACAAGGAGGTAGTGCAAAAGCCTCAAGGTGCTGTCACCGCCTTTCTTTCGCATTTGCCTGTTTCCTGGCTTACCAATAATTCGGTAACGGTAAGAGTGATACTTTTGTTTTTCCAGAGGCGTAATTTATCAATCCGGCTTAACTTAATATTCATGTTAATGTCCCTCTAAAAGACACTGAGGTCTTCATTCTTTACAGATTGCTGAACGAGGCCGCCATCTGCCTATAGGTGTGGATTCTTCTCCCGGGTGATAGCTGGACTATACAGCAAGGAGCTGCTAGTTGGAAAAAGGATCTCTAGAAATCATCGACGATGATTGTAAACGTAAGCTATTAGCTTTATTGAAAAAATGATGCGCTTCAAGGCGTACATCTGCTGCAGTGTGGATATCTAGTTAGAGTTTGTTATTGTCTAGTGTAACTCCGTAGAGAGCAGAGCCAGTAACTGGCACGTCTGAAGGGAGGTGGGGGGGGGGGGGGGGTGCGAGCACCTCCACTGAAAAGACTGGCGCTGCAGTCGATGTGACGTAGCATGAAAGATCCCGTGGGCCGAGAACGAAAGCTTTAGCAGCGCTAGGGAAGCATTATACGCGCTGTTGTTCGGAACTCACGTATGATAAATAATAAGGCATCAAAAGTAACCAAAAAAATATTGATTTCTTGCTAAAGGCTATCGCATGGCCCCGTAGGTTACTAAGTCTCTCGCTGCATAGCGAAGATGTGCTCACGCTTCCGGAGCTTTCGAAAATAATGTTTGCCTTTGACCCGTCGAATGCTCATATGCTGCGACGGCATGGAGCACGATGCATGGCACACGGCACGGCGCACATACGTGCGGTAAGTGTGACGAAAAAAAGAACTGCGCGTAAAATGGGACAATTAAGAGCGGACAGAACTCCGCCTTTTGATGTACGCTCTTGATCGCCCCGTTTTGTCCTTGTTGTTTGGGCATGAAGCCGTAAAGCAAGCTCAAATATAGATGAATTTGCAATATGCTGTGTATTATTTATTTATTTTAGTTAGTGCAGTTTTTTTTAATCGCCTTGAAAACGATATTCGATCTGATCAACTGGGTTATCTGAATATGCAGACATTACTTGCATAGAAAATCGCAATGTCCAAGTAGTTGTTATTGAACAGATTCACAAACATGCTAAGTTTTAACTTCATGTTACGTGTAGAAGTTGTAAACATGATCAGTGATGGATTAAGAAATTTTGCGGCCTGAGGCTAAATTTGCCTCGATTGATTGATTGAAAACTTTATTATTCCACCAAGCTGGGGTGCCCGCCTCTTAACCTACACCTAGGTAGGGGGCGGAGGACGAAGCAGTCCCCGCGCGTTGAGGACGGTGAGTCTTCACGGCCTCAACGGCCAGGTGGATTGCTCGACGCTGGTCGTCTTCAGCTTCGCTCTGGAGCAAGGCCTCCCAGGCTTCTCTACTGTCAATGTTTTCCTTGGCCCATGGGGAGCTAGCACACTCCCATATTATATGGTCTAACGTACCTTTTTGCTTACAAATTTTGCAGAGGGCGTCGTTATAGTCCCTCGTCTGTGTTAAGCAGATCCAATGTGGTGATGTATAATTGTTTCCCTGGAGGCGCCGCCAAATGCGAGCGTCCTCCAGAGAGAGACCGATTCGGAGGCGGAAAGATCCTTCTTTCGGCTTTGTAATGATCTACAATTTCCCTGTACGTGATGATGCTATCTTTGATCCCTGGAACTGGCTGCTCTAGAGTTGCCCGGTGGTAGAGTGCTCGGGCGAGCTCGTGAGCGGCTTCGTTGTCTGGGTCATCTTCATGGGCCGGAACCCAAATAAAAGTTATGTCCCTCCTGGGAGGGTTTTTGAGTAGAATTTGGAAGGCCTCTTCCGAGATTCTCCCTTTGTTATAATTTCGGATAGCTAATTTGTTATCGCATAATATTACTCCCGCTTTTGTACCCGCACAAGCGAGCGCTACTGCAACCTCCTCGGCTGCACAGGCATCCCTCGTGCATGTGGAGCACGCTATCTTAACGCACCCGTCGCCATCAACCACCGTCGATACCGCAGCCCCGTCTCTGCCGCAAGCGGCGTCCACGTACGCTACTTTATGTGTTTTTAAGTTCTTTTATGTTTTTTTTAGGTGTGTTTTTTAAGTTTATTTACTAGAGCCTTAGCCCTGTGAGCTCTCCTCTCTTTGTTGTAGATAGGTTGCATATATTTAGGTAGGGGGACGATTCGGAAGCGTTTACGCGCGTCCAACGGAATGACCTTCTTGTCAGTCGGGGGACCCCTGTCGCATTGGATTCCTACCCCATTCCATGATTTTTCTCCCTGTTTTAGACTGGCTTAATCTTTCCAACTGAGACACTCGCACTGCCTCAGTGAGCTCAACTAGCGTGTTGTGAACCCCCATTTTGAGGAGGAGGTCTGTCGAGGTCGAGTCTGGGAGCCCTAGGGCTCTGTTAACGCTCTTCCAAATGATGGCATCTATTTTCTCCTTTTTTTCTCGTTTAAACAGAAGATACGGTGTGGCATACGCTATTCGGCTGCTAAAGAAGGCTTGCATGAGTCTGAGGAGGCTGTTCTCTTTGAAGCCCCTGCCTTTGAGTGAAATTCTCCGAAAGATCCCCGTGACCTGCGCCGCATATCCTTCTAGCTTCTTGATAGTCGTGAGGTTGCATCCATTTCTCTGGATATGCATGCCCAGAATTCTGATTTCCTCCCCCTTGGGAACCTCATTTCCGTTTACGAAAACATTGATGGGTCTGCTGCTCCCAGCGTGTCCCCTTTGATGTTTTGGCTCAATGATTAACAGCTCCGATTTCTGTGGCGAGCACGCCAAGCCTCTGCTGGCCGCATACTCTTCCACCGTATTCGCCGATATCTGTAGTTTAAGTTCGGTGGCTGCGTCACTCTCACTGTTAACCCAGATGTTGATATCATCCGCGTACATGCTAAATTTAATCGATTTAATCTTATTGAGTTTCGCCGGGAGACCTCTCATCGCTATGTTGAATAGGAATGGTGATAGCGCCGACCCTTGCGGGGTCCCCTTGCTCCCAAGTGTGATGGGAGGGGATTTTACACCCAGAAATTTTATATTCGCCTCCCTCTGTGACAGAAAGTCGACGTATGCATATACCCTGTGTCCCACACCTACCTCTTCGAGGCCTACCAAGATAGCCTTATGGCTAACGTTGTCAAATGACTTGGTGAAGTCGAGGCCTAGGATCGCCCTGGTGTCAGTTGAGTTGTATCGGTCTAGGATATCATGCTTAAGTTTGAGCATGACATCTTGTGTACTGAGCCCTGGCCTGAATCCAACCATGTCATGCGGCTCCAGTGATGATGACGACGACGATCACGATGATCAATAAAGATGCCAGATATTTAGACTGTTACAGGTTTCGCCTGCTGTTTTCGATTTCATTCTCAGATAGAAAGTTATATGCCTATGAACGTACATAAGAAGACATCTTGCATCTTGATATAACGTTTGCAACATTTCTGCTTGGAGAAAACATTCTTATTTTCTTCTGTTGGGTTGTTATCTAATGCTTATTCTCTAACGGGCACGTCACTATCATATAACCGTGAAGTTAATCCACGAACTACTCCATTGCCATCGCTTAGGAAAAAAGAGAACCGCGTGTTGTAAAACAAAACAAAAATACATTTTAGTTATGCATGGACACTTTAAATTGCTCTGTAAGTGTGGCATACAATCCAGGCGTATACCAGAAAGCGCACGCACTGGCATGTGAACCCCTTCGCGTATGAGGAAAGGCAAGAAAGGAAGGTCGCTCGCCGTCACTGGTCGAGAAAAGGAAAAGTGCTTCTGTGGAGGAAAGGCCAGGTCACCTCGTCACACCACAGATTGTTGGCAGATTATTGGCATTTGGCCTTCGTCCTGCAGTGGACATAAAACAGGCTAATGATGATGATTTCGGCTATACTAATAAACCCTTTTTAAGAATTCTTGTGGTACACCGCTCCCTGGACGAAACTTAAGAATTTATTTTGCATAACCAAGTTTCCGACGGGCCCAGATGAGGGACTTTTTAAATTCTTGAGGGACCCGTCAAGGAAACATTTGCCATGGGGCTCCCTGGATGTCGGAGGGGCCCGGGGCTGCAGCCCCCCTTAGTACTTAGGTTAATCCAGCCCTGGAAATGAGCGACTGTAAAGTAATGCCTTAGCGGAAATTCAAAGACGAGCACCGCTTTTATCATCTGAGTCTCAAAGATTTGGTACCAAATACATTGGCACTTCTGTTGATTGCTTCACAAGAGCCTCCCTATTATATACAGTTAGGAACGACAACCGCAACGCCCGTGTATATTTTAGCACAATTTGGGGACGGATAAGGAATATTCGAAAGTGATCCTAATATCAGGATTTCTGCTAGGCAGATATGACTTCACTGTGTTTCGGTTTTAACTTCGCAAATCGAACAAGAGAAATTAAAAGAAAGAAAAAGAATGAAAAATTCATTAGCCCATTTTCTCAGTTAGCTACATGGACATCTTGATTTGTCCTGAAAGTGATACCGGTTTTTTCATGCAATCCACCTTAACATACCGAATTGCGTTCTTTCAAAGAACAACAGCGATTCTCAACGAGTGGCTGCACGTGCCCATGTTCGTATGTTATCGCGCGATATTTCCATATTCCTTTATCGTGCAATATTTTCATTTCTCTGCGAGCGGTGCCGCCTGTGCGTTTCGTTTATTCTTTTAGCTTTAACTATTTTTTTTTTTCAAGATCGCCTAAGCTAGGTGATATTGAAAAATGACACCCATTCCACTCTGTGAAGATGGAATGGCGGCGAAAGCATTTTGCTTTTCCTTTGAGAGCTTTGACTGCCGTCAGCTTTCATTGATTGAATGACTCGCCGTGCGCCGCGGTGAAGAAGCGCGAAGGCATCCTCGCGGCCGAGGAGTTCTTTGCCATGATGCGCATGACGAACGTTGAGCAACACGAGAACGGTCGCCGGGAAGGTCTAGGAACGTACGGGACAGTGCCTGTAGCGCACGGTCCCCATTAGTCATGCCTCGTACATTTCCGATCCTCGTCAGGTCGTTCTCGAACCACAGACGGTCGCGCACTCTGCGACTAAATCCGAAATGTTTATCCAGAAAGTTTCGTTGGAACTTGGCATCCACACCTTTGAAGTCATTCACGCGGTGCATCCGATACCTGTGCCGCCGTATTGCGTTGCGAGTCTGGCGTCGTTGTTCGTTCGGAGGTGCCCGGGCTCGCGATTGTCGTTTTCGTTCAGCATCGTGGGAACGTTCTTCGTCGGTGGTCGTTTCGCGCCACCGCCGTTGGCATCCTCGTTGCTGTTCCCTCTGGCGCTCCTCGTACGCATGTTGTTCTTAATTTCTTTTTTCAAAAGCATCTGTTCTTACCCGTGTGTCTGGGACCTCTTTGTGTCCCACGTGTGACAAAAATAGTTCAAAGCCACGTTACAGGTTCCCGAGCCCACAGGGGTATGTGCCATTGAGCTTGGACCCTTTCTGCACTGTCACCAGCATTTTTTCTGTTGACGGACGCCGAAAAAACTACGGAAGGTTAGTCATATACAGCTTTCGCTGTAAAAAAAAAAAAAAACGGTTAAAGCTAAAAGAATAAACGAAACGCACAGGCGGTACCGCTCGTAGAGAAATGAAAATATCGTACGATAAAGGAAAATGGAAATATCGCGCGATAACTACGAACATGGGCACGTGCAGCCACTCGTTGAGAATCGGTGTTGTTGTAAATGACTTGAATGAGCCAGATACCTACTAGTAACCGCGGTCTTCACGTTTTGCTCTTTGAAAGGGCTGTCAGTGAAGACCAGGATAGAGGTTGTCTTATTTCGCTCCTGAGGCCATTCCCTAGTTGGAATGGCCCCACTGAAGGAATGCGGTAATTGATCTATAGGGAGTTCTTCGGTTACCCGGTGCCGAATATCACCAAGGCCCGAGCACTCCTACATGAAGTGCTCTATGTTTGCCTGTTCTACAAGACCGGACACTAGAGGCATGTATCACCGGGTTTTTGCATGACTGTGTTTGTCTTGGGTTTTGTCTGCGACAATTGTCGTGCTTTGCCGATGTTGGCTGGCACAGAGATGGATCTTCGTCTTCCTGCCCATGGCTCTCTGCCATCGTCTGTTTCTGTTGGCGATCGCACGCACTGATGAGGCCTGGTAGGGTACATTGGCTTGCTGCTTTCGATGACTATCTCCGTGGGTGCTGGATAACTGTAGTAAAAATCCCAAAGACGAGAAGAAATAGACTCTTTCTAACGCGGCTGTAGCTTAGGCCTCGCGTCCCCGCTTCGCTTCAAGTAAGCGCCATGTTTACCGTGAAGACGCCCGACGTCGTCCGCCTCGGACCAGCTAATGAGAGACGAGTAGGCGGGCGTATGGCAAAGTTGCAAACGGTCGTCCGTATGTGGTCCAGACTATAGAGATGTAAGCGGTGAAAAAAACATTGAAAATTTCGGAGGAGAAGTAGGGTCTTTCTTCGTTTTTTTTCAACCAGGATAAAATTTGAGAAAAGGAAAAAACAGTTTCCCCGGTATAAATTCTTCTGTTGCGATGCGACTTCTCTTGACTTATCTATAAGTTTGGTCAAAAGGAGTTTGGGAGTCTGCGAAGCACCTGGATCCATCCACGCGGTGGCAAGGACTGCTTCAACCAACCCTTGAGCCTCCTCGCCTGTCCCGTACTGCAGATTCCTCCTTCTTCTGCGGCATGTGAAAGAAATTGGTCCGAGTTTGAAAGTGTGCACACCAAGCTACGCAACAGGCTCGCAGGGGATCGCGAGCAAGAACTTGTGTACGTGCACTCGAACCTCATGTCCGAAAGGCTTCGGCCGCTGCACAGCGAAGCGTTGACGCATCAAGCGGGAATGAATCGGACACGTACAGATTGACACAAACGTCGGTCTTGACGCTTAGATGAGGAATCAATGCCTTGACGTCAAATCGTGCGTAGATTTCGAACCCTGAAGCTCTGCTGGAACTTCTGGGATGCAATAACGTAACAGTTATATTCTTTTCAGTGTTAGAGAAATAAATATGTCGGGTTTTTTCATAGTTCTGTGAACAATCATCTTTCTTTTCAAATGTTCCGCGTCCTTTCTGAACAAAAAAACATGAAAGAAACCAGTTCTTTTCACGCTTCTCAAAATTTCATGAAATTTTACATCTCTAGTCCAAACAACCGGACAGCCACCTACGCGCGGGAGTACGAGGGCGGGACGGACGGGCGGATTCACCATGTTCACCATGAGCGCGTCGTATGCGACTTGCCGCATGCGGCGATTCGGGACACATGGTACGAATGACCGAGCGGCGGGTAGCTCCGCCCAGAACCGGCGCCCCTGCGTGGAAGTTCGGAATGCTGCATAACTTCGAACAGAAAGTGAAAGCAAACGTATTTGCACAGCTCTCTTGTTTGAAACAAACGATGGCAATATAAACACGCCTATGGAAGCACTGTAGACGTGTTTCCGCAAGGCCGCGTTAGCAGTAACGGCTCCTTTGACAGCGGCAAGCATAGCTCGCTCGGCCGTCGAATCCGACAGCGGTGGCGCTTGTGACACGATCGCTTGCAGCTCGTATAACGAAGCGCCTATGTTAGTCGGCACAACATGTACACACTTATCTGACTCTTAAATTGCAGCACATTTGATTTCATTGGCGCCGACGGAAGCGAACGAGCATGCCAGGCGAGCTTGCGATTGCTGGGAGACTGTGTAGGCCTAGCTCGCCGGCCGTCTATACGAGGCCGGGGGCCCATGCCGATGCGTCCGCAGCTCGTAATAAAGCGCCTAAATTCATCAGCACAATCAATGTCTGAACATTCATGTTTATCTTAAGTGAAAATACGGTTAGTTTTCTCGGTGCCGTTAGTAGCGATGAGTAAACACGCCAGTCAGGCGACCCGCTTCGTATAGACGATTGCTGGCGCGTCTGCGCTGACCACGTCCGATTAGAAATCACGCCAACGATTTACTATATCGCGCAACGTTTTATAACATGCACTCTTTCGAGGCCACTTTATTCTATAAGTTATTTCGTGTCAGAAACAAATTGCAGCTTATTTATGTGCCGCCGTCAGCGGCGAAAGAGACCTTCGTTTCGAACAGGGAGAAAAAAAACAGACATGATCGGAGCGGCGAGGCGCTCGCTCGCTGGCTCCACCCCGTCGGGTCTACGACGTGGCCGTGACGTTCGCGCTACCGGCGCTGTCATTGGCTGCGGTCGCCCGACCGATGCGGCAGTCGCACGACAATATTCAGCAAGTTGGTCGCATGCGCGGCGTGCGATTCGGCGCCGCGTGCGGCGGATTTGGTTGGGAACCTGTTGAGTGCGGTTGCCGATGCGAATGGTCGTACGACCGATCGCACCCAAAATCGCACCATGTGCCTCCCGCTTTAATGCTACCAACCATAGCGCGCCGCGCTGGATTTCTACTACGGTGTACTAGACAATGGGCCGAACGGCTCGATGGATGGGTGACTGCCATGGACGTCCCCTTTGGAACGGGGTGATGGGTTGCGCCACCAAGCTCTTACTATATTGCCTAATGTCCTACCTATGTTAAGATAGAAAAAGTAAAAGGAAAAAAAACCGATGAATTTCCATAACCAAACATCTTGAACCCCTATTGTGAACTTTGTTTTTGTACGCGTCTGTTTTTTGTCGTTTTCTTATTTTTCTTCCACCAATCTTTCAATCACCTCTTACTAATCTCTATTGCGGACATGTTTACTTTCTCCCTGCTCTGGCTGAACCCAAGGGCTTCAAGGAGGCCAGAGGTGCCTAAATAGACCGCTGCGGAGATATCTTCACATTCTAATAAAACATGCTCCATAGTTTCCTTAGCTTTGTCACAGCAAGCACATGTTTCTTCTTCCTTGTTGTATCTCGCCTTGGGCATCCTGATCTCGCTTCGAAAAGTAAAGAGCTTCGCTTTGAGTTATCATAAATTGTTTCTTTCCTGATTTCGTTGTTTCCTCTTAAGTAGTTACTCATAGCAGGTTTCTTTTCCATTGGGGCCACCCACAAGATTGTCTCAGCCTCTCTGACTTTGCGCTTGACGTGCTTTGCTGTCACAATACTCACTATACCAATTGCGTACTTGCTGGTAAGCTTCCTAGTTCTTTTCCTCCACTGTGAATCACAAATACCTGAACACTCTTCCAGCCCATTTAGTTTCTTCCATATCCTCATTCGATCTTCATAATCCATTTTACAGTGAGCTTCCCTCACTTCAAAACTTCTCCAGCCCCTCTCACCCTGCACAGCTTCATTTGTAGGCTTCCCATGAGTGCCCAATGTGAGGCGCCCACTGACCTTTGGTTGTCATCGAGTCCTGATTGTACCCCTGATTTCAAGCAAACAACCGCATTTCCAAATGTAAGTTTTGGAACCATTACACCTTTCCACCTAACCCGGAGCACCTCGTACCTATTGTATCCCCATAGCGCTCTGCGTTTCATTATGGCCACATTTCTCTTCCGCTTTACTGTTATTGTTCTTGTCCTGTGTTTCCATATATCTATTGCCTTTGTTTGTTCATATACCAAGGTATCTATATTCCTTCACGTAAGGTATTTCCTGGCCCTGTACTGACGCTCTGTTCACTGTTTTCACTGAATACAACAACATCTGTTTTTCTAACGCTAAATTTCAAACCTAGATTCTCGCGCGCCTTCCTCTCCACAGATATTAGCCATACGTTGCATATCATTTTCCTTGTTTGCTAGCAACACAATGTCATTCGCATAAAACAAAACTGTAAACTGCTGCTCTATTAGTGTGCCCACCTGTTTGTATGAGAGATTAGACCAGATATTATTTCTATCTAGCGCCCTCTCCATCCTCCCCATGTACATCATAAACAGCAGTGGGGATAAAGGGCCCCCCTGCCTCTGTCCCTTGTTGATATCAACTTTCTTCTCACTCCTCATCCCTTCCCATTCAATGCAAACGGTACTTTCTAGGTAAATCTCCCTCAAAAGCTGTATACAATCGTCTAAGCCTTCGCCTTCCAGAATATCCCACAAAATGTTGCGGTCTACGTTGTCATAGGCTCCTGTAATGTCTAAAAAGGCCAGATATAATGGTCTGCTTCCTACTTTTGATATTTCAATACACTGAGTAAGGACAAATAAGTTATCATCCAGACACCTACCTATTCTGAAGCCATTCTGAAGTTCTCCCAAAATGCCATTATTATTTGACCATGCTTGCAGCTTTAATTGCCTGCATTGCTAACCTGTATATTGCCGATGTAATAAGGACAAATAAGTTATCATACAGACGCCTACATATATTCCGGAGGCATGCTGAATTTCTCCCAAAATGACATTATTCTCTGCCCACGATTGCAGCTTTAATTTAATTGCCTGCACTGCTAACCTGTATATTACCATTGTAATGGCCAACGGTCTATATCAGCGAAGTCTTTCTCCCCCTTAACTTTATAAATTAAATTCATTCTACTTAGTCGCCACCTGTCTGGTATTCATCTATCTTTTAAAGTTTTGCTACTGTTTTCAACAGAGCTTCCTTACTTTTTGTTCCTAGTTCATTAATCAGCCTAATGGGAACCTCGTCTAGCCCTGTGGCTGTGCGCTTATCTCTTCGGCTTTCTTCCAGTTGAAATTTGTCAGCACCAGCTCCTTATCCATCTGGTTCTCTTTCATGCCCTCTTTTTCCTCAAATACAACCTCGTTATCGCCTTGGAAATATTCGGCTGTTATTTTTCGGATGTAATTTAATGCCGTGTTCCCATCCAGTCTGTTTTCATCTTTATCTAGGATATGTTGTTGTATTGTGCCAGACTTCCTGCCATATAAGTTCATGTGGTTCCAAATATTCTAGGTGCGGCCTTCTTTTTCTCGTGTGTTTCTGACAACCAACATTCACTTTCACCTTTTATCTTGGGTTGAACCAGTATTTGAACCATATATTGTTTCTCCCGGTATATTTCCCATTTACTGGCTACTTCATCCTGCCGCAACTGCGCTTTTTTTGCCTGCCTGTGCTCTCGGGATGCTTTCTGTCGTTCGGCGATCGCTTCCTGTATCTCCCTGTTCCACCATATGTTCAGGTTCTTTTTTCCTTTCCAACGAGCATGTTGCTTCTCTTTCCGTATTTCTGTCGTTATTACACTTAGAAGCTCACTATATTCCCACTCTGCTTGGTCATTTGCTAAGTTCTTCCTCGACTCGTGTCACTATATTTATTTGTTCAGCATTCAAATTTGCACTGGGTATTCTTCGCTCCTTGCTCTCTTTCCCAACTACATATCCCATTTTCATAATGATCCGATCGTTTATGGTCATAAACGTTTTGGAACCATATGGTTTTGGATCGTTTTGGAACCATATGGTGTTACGTTTCGCCTACGACGCGCGGTATAGCCGGCGCGGATGCAACGGACGCCGGGGCTTCGTTCAAAGCGGCGGACATTTTGGCCCGTTCGGAGCTGCCGCAAAGCCTCCCCGCCAAGCGCGTCCAGGCGTGTTTCAGTGCCACGTGTCTTCGTGTGTGCGTGTGTGTGTGTGCCCACGCTTGTCAAAGCGCGGCAGCCGGGGAGAGGAGCTCCCCAAGTGTGAAGCGAGGAGGTCTGACCGGCGCCGGCTTGGCGGATGCGTCACTACACTCGTCTCAACGTGTCTCTCAGCCTGTCCGTGCCCCGCCGTCACGTGGTCTCGTCACGAGGCCTTCCTCTTGCCCTCAACTCCGAGAGTATAAGAGCAGCTGCCCCCGGACGCCAAGAGAGAGGCTCCGATTTCTTCTGTTGAGTTACGTGCTCTCCCGTCTCTCCACTTCGGTCGACCTGACCGCCCGCTCTTTTGCGATGCTAGAATAAACAAGTTGTTCTGTTACCAGTCGGCTCATGCTTTGCCAGGACCTTCGGATGCTTCCAGTTGTGCCCCAGGCCGCCAGGCCAACGCTACCCTTGGGGCTTGCGACCCATTTGCAACAACGGGTGTCAGCGCTGAGATTCCAACAATGGTTTATGTATCGTCTATGGTGCTATACCCTTCCTCGTCAATGACCATTTCTCTCAGCTTATCATGAATTCCTTCTGTCGTCAGACAGTAATCAATGGTCGATCGCCGGTTTCCCACTTCCCACGTGGTCTGCCCATCACATCTAGGCCCTGTACTCAAGATAACGAAATTATGTTGCTCAGTTGTTGTCGGTATAGCCATCTAGATCCTGTATGTGGGCATTCATTTCCCCTCATAGGATTATTTTGGCATCATTCCCAAAACCCTTAATATCAAGAATTAGGCATTCCACTAACTCTTGATCCTCCCCTGTGCAATTATTTCCAGATTACAAATATGTTACGCCTAGCCAAGTTTTCTTTCCACTCATTGTACAGGATAACCAAAGATTCTCTTGACATTTTGAATTTACTCTTCCATTTGACTCCCTGATGGATGAGCACACCGACTCCCCCTTTCTTTCTTTGCGATTTAGTTCCTTTGCCACCCTTCCCAAACATAATTCTCCATCACTGGCGGCCTTTCCGAGTCTCTAAGGTGCGTTTCTGTAACCGCATATACTCCTACTTGTTCTCTATTTAACTGCTCCTCGAACTCTCCCCACCTTTCTTTCCTTCTGCCGCCCTGCGCATTTATGTAGCTTATTGCATGGCGAGCTCTCTTTCTTGTTTTCCTCCTTTTTCTGTTTCGGCGCTCTTCTGCTGAGGCACCGCTTGTAGAAAAATTATGCGAGGGCGGTGCGAGCGAATTTGATGTAGAGTCACTGGAAACAATCTTAATTTTTTTCCAGTGACTCTACCTGGATTGGGGCGGAGACACGCTTCGCGGCATATTCAACATATAGTTTCGCTACGGGCGCTGGGACATATTGCACGCGTAGCCTCATGTAATGGTGCTTTATTTCAATAGCAAATTTATATTGATACCTTTTTTTGCTACGTATACATATTTCAGGCATGGGTTACACAATATGACGTCTTCAATTTTACTGTCGTTGTCAAGTGCGTCGTCTGCTAGCGAGCGCGCGTTCATTCAGCGCGGACGCAGGCGTACGCCGTTTTTCTCGCAGAAAGTCCGTGCGGTAAAATTTTGTTTCTGGTCTTACTTGCTTTGATGCACCCGCGGCTCTTGTCGGCCGGTAACAGTTGTAGTTTTATTCAGGTGAACTGCTATTTTTACCATTGTTTTCTAAAAGTAACACGTAACTTTTGCCACAGAAGTCGCCTAACTGCAACATGGCACTACGTAAAATTTTTTTATGGATATCGTGTCATTTTACGTGCGCTTCTTGTTGGCGTAATATTTATCAGAGGAATTAAGAAAACAGCATTATAGTGAAATAAACCAGGTTTATTAACTGTGTGGCGCAAAAATATGCACAGACCAATTGCACTTCTATAGGTAAATCTAAGGGTACACAGACATATATATTAACGACATATATACGCAACAGAAAAATGATCAAATATTCTGAATGCACTGATTGAAAAAGTGAAAACTCTTGACCGGAATAAAGCATGTTTCGTTTAAAAGCTGCGCCAGCCCCATGAACCAATCAACTTGCCGAGAAAAGGAATCAAGGCAATTATTGGACATCAATATGAACAGTGTTAGGGACAAGATATTGCCTATGTACTCAGACTGAATCGGAGAGACCGGGAAGTCTTTACCAAAGTAATCTCCGTGCCTTGTCTGGCGATCTCCTTCAACGTGCCAGCAGGCGAAATGAAGTAGGAACATATATAGTCTAATCAAATGGTATTTGCTGTTCAGATCGCATTCGACTTCAGAATTTACTATTAAAAATGATCGAATATCCGTTTCCATTCGAATATAACGCATAACAGCACTTTTGAAGTCTCGAAGGCGAGGGGCCGATGAAAGTGAGGACATTTATTGCGAATGATTGTGCTGCTGGAGAGTAGTGGCTGTTGCACAGAGGCGCACCAGTTCCTGAAATAATCAACGCGGGGGTGCTAATCGGTTCTACTGAACAAGTTCCTAGCTGTCATTCAACATAATTAACGCCCCGTTTTAGGGCATCCTGTAAATCTGCTAACTTGATTCAGGCAAGGAAAACATTTTTTGACAGTCTCACTATGTTTGCAGCCCATTAAAACTGGGTGCCCAATGTGGTACACTTATCTTCAACGAAAGCAGATCTACAAATATATCTACCAGTAGGTGAGGCCATGCCGTTCCTTTAATTACTTCGTTATCCTTATGATTGTGCACTGGACATAAAATCAGCTGTTTATAATACAGAAGCTTTAATTGCGCGGACGTACAGTTCGAAACGGCATTACATTTAGGGATGAAATGTAAGATAAGCGTAACATGTTTTCTCAGAAATCAGACTCAAGAATAATTTCTTTCGTTTACACCTCTAGAAAAAAAGCCGAAGGACGTAGCTACCTTCCTTGTTTTTTTTTTTTTTGTTTGTAATTAAACAAATTCTAGCGTTTTACGTCTGGCGATACGATTATGAAGCACCCTGTTCAGTTCTCGCCACCTGGAGTTCTTTAACGTGCACCTAAAAAGAAGTACACGAGTGTTTTTCCAATTTGTTCCCATCGAATTCTGCGGCCTGGTTTGAACCCGTAAGCTAGAGTTTAGCAGCGCAACGCCATATCCACTATGTAGCCACTAATTAGGCTTCCGCCCCGCCTCTTCTTTTCTTTTTTTGTTGTTGTTGTTGTTGTCAAGCATGCATATGGACTGGACAAGAAATTTTACACGGCTCACGGGTCACAGATTACCATATAATGACCACCTGAAACTGTTTTCGGTGCCCGACGTCCGACCACAATAAGAGAACCCGTACCAATTACTCAGGATTCTGTGACGCGAGGAAGACGGAAACATGCATAGGCAGAAAGTCTTCATTTTTCCGGGGAGGGTGAAGACAAGCTGGTCGGGCTGGTGCCCTACCAGCTTCCCGAACCCCATATATGAACTCAAAGAATTATTCACTGAAGTGACGGCCTTATATCTGACTCCTACCTCACAGTAGGAGACAGTTTAATTTCACAGCCCGAGTGCTCTCCCACCACCAATAGCATCTCTCGGTCATCTAATCTTCCTTCGTGTAATTGTTGTATACTTCGCTATCACTAATACTGCTTCGCCGAGACCAAGTATCAGTGCTCCTGCGCATGACTGCTGTTGATTCTGATTTCGAGTGATTCCCTTGGTCTCATTTCAGTTACTGAGTGAATTATACAGGGTGCCCCAACTATCATGCACCAAGACTTAAAGAAAGAGCAGTTGCATTACTCGAAGAAAACCTAGCGCATATTGTTTTCAGTACAGTCGAGAAGCCGCCAGTAATTCTTTTGTTCCTGAAATTTAATTCGACAATTGCAATTATCTCATTCGAGAAGTACTGTCCTAAATTATCAAAGCGTCAATGAGGCATCTGTAGGCACCCCCAGGCACCTCCAAATGACATCTAACTGCTGTGTTTCAGCGACATACTAGTTGCGTACAATTTCTTCCGACTGGCAAACAAATCTCACGAAATATGGAAAATACCATGCGACGGCGCTCCCACTAGCATCATAAAGCAGAGTCCTCAAATAAGCTGATTGAAGGCAACTGCATTGGCTGTCGCAAACCCGAAGAGACAGCGCATCACCTTGACAATGGTACGGAAGTAGCACCAACAGCAGGTTTTGCTGCTTTGAAGCTATTCCTTCCTCTCTACGTTATTTATTTTATTTATTTATTCAGTACCCACAGGCGCCAAAAGGCATTACAGTGGCGGGGAAGGTTTTACAAAACAGTTATAAACGTTCACAAAAGATATGTTTTTTTTACCTGACGTGAAAAAAACGACAAAAGTTCAACAGAAGTTACAGATTTTTCAAAACACGGTAAGTTATACATGGGCAATTCAACCTAAAGGTAAAAGAAACGGGCTAGTTGAGTCACTTCAACAGGGCAAAAAATATATCATTTGACATGACGTTGACGACACTGGCAGGTAACCTATTCCATTCTTGTATAGTTTTTGAAAAAAATGTTCTGTCTTGCATGGAACTTCTTGTACCTTTAGCGCATGGTCCACGCGTTGTGATCGGTAATGAGGCGGCATTATATATTTGTCCCTTTCTATACCAATTGTACCATAGAATACGGAATACTTATTATCCGTCTCTCAAGGCCGACTGATCACATTGATAACAAAGATAACATAACGCGGCTGAAGCACCACTCTGACAACTCACGAAACGTGAAAAGCAATGTAATAGGCATAGCACGTTTCAAAATCCCGGCTTTGCTCGTTCCACATTGACAGAGTGCGCACGCAGCTATACGACAGTTTAAAGTGACGGTTTTAGTTTCTATGAGAGTATATACCTGCTCCAAAAGTAGGCTCATGGCAAAAAATAAAAGGGAAATAGAGAGACAGGGAAGTGACCCACGTGTTGTGAAAAGACAAAACCGATGCGTTCAAGAAGGTAAATACCCACTTCTAAATGAGCTGAAATGGCGATCGGGACACCTGCACACAAAAAAAGAAGTACATCAGATTTCCGCCTGCCCTTACTATCTATGTATTCGTAAGCGCCGTTGAACACCAGCTGCTGCCTAGAGGACGTGTTCGAATAGGTCTCCTTCTGCAGCTACGCATTACCGAGTCCGCATTATCACATCTTCAGTGGCTTTCTTGACGACCGATGCTCGAATCCTAGGGCAGATATCCGTTATCCTTGTCTTGAGCTAATTTGACATCCATCTCGATCATGTAAGCACAATCTTTCACTTAAGCCCAAAGAAAGAAATCGAGTTGACAGAGGTCAGGTGACCTAGCCGGCCAATTACAGGCCTGTGCCTTCCAATCTATTGCGCATGAAAAGTTGCATCCAGCCAGTTTCGTCCTCGGCTGCAGCTGTGTACTGGTGCTCCATCCTGCTGATACCACTTAAGTCGAAGACGTGACAGCGGGACTTCGCTGAGAAGCTCATCCACCACTCCTTCAAGGATTTCATCCACGTCACGCTGTCCAATCAGTACGATTGAAGATGGGACTGATTATAGCACCAGCATAAATTTCGCACCCCACATTGAACCACTGCTACTGGTGCCAATTGCGCTTTACCCAGTGTGCATTGTAGTCACTCCAATAGTGTTAAATATACAAATTTACCCGGGCGTTTCTCTGAAAATTGGCTTCATCTGTGTACATGTTGTTGCTGAAAAAGTCAGGTGACTCATTGGCTTTTGTGAGGACCGCATTCGAGAAACCTAGACGATTCTACAGGTCCCTATCTTCCAAGCATTGGTGCAAGGTGGTACGGGTGAACGACCATCGTTTAGAATCCTCCAAACTGACGACTTGGGAAATTGGTACCTGGGTGGCCACGTCCTGCATGCTAGCATGAGGGTTTGAGGCAATAAATGCTAGAACATCTGTACATAGGCTAGGACTCAAAGATGGAGGGAGTCCTATGCCGCTGTTTCTTGAAGCTGCTGGTTTGTCTCAAGTTTTCATAATTTCTGATGATAGTCAATGTGTTTGGTCTGCCGCCACACTTACCATGACTAATACATAGTTGCGGCCTTCCTGTTGTTGTCATTTGCAGCTCCCAAGGCAAGGATCATTTTTACCTTCTGCTCATTAGAGAAAGACATGATGACTGGGATGAAACAAAACGCACCTATAAACATTTGCACTGACGTTGTCAATTCACTTTTGTGGTGATAGGTTTTGTGGCAAAAAAAAAAAAAGAACAATCCATGCACTTTATCTATGCTGTTTCCAACTAACACCAAACGCGACATGTTACTTCAGACAAGGCGTGGCAGATAAGGCACTAGCTCGATCACAATGTTTTACAGCGAGGCTGTATATGGCTAGCCAATTCGTCCCTCCGTCTGTCGCCTGTACGCTGAAAACTCCTCCGCCACAACCCCACGCGAACTCACGAAAAAAACAAAGTGAAAAAGAGGCACGCGGTTGGCTAAGCCAGTAGTGACGTCGTTGCTGTCACAGCCGAGCGGGCACGCATCAGTTTCTCTCCGGCTCCAAAAGGGTAGGCAACGCGTCATGCGTACTCCTGAGGAGCACGCAGCTCTTGATCAGCAACGCAGTGAGCAGAACCGGGAATGAGCTCGTCTACACCGTGCCGATGCTGCAGCCCGGGCACAAGAACAGGCTCGTGCAGCTGATCGCAAGCAGCAACTGCGTACCGAGGATCCGGTAACCTACCAAGCCATTGTTTATTAACCGTAGGGATTAACCCAGTGATAAACACCGGGGCCGCACGTTTCAGCTTCGCTGGTTAACCATCTGTACGGAATGCCCGGGCGGTGATTCTTTCTTTTTTTCCTTCATTTCATTCTGGCTAACTCGGAAGGAGCCTGTTCAACGGCGCTGCTTTATGATGCGGGTGAGAGCGTAGTCACGTGGTATTCGCCATATTTCACAGGGTTTATCAGTTAGAAAATTTGTACGCAATTAGTACGTCGCTGAAAATACCGGTTTTATGTCCCTTGGCCGTGCCTACAAATGCTTCATTGATAATTATGATAGTATGTCTCGAGTTAGATAATTAATTACAACTGGCTAATTAAATCTCCGCAACAAAAATATTACTGGCAGCTACTCCACTGTGCTGGAAACAATATGCACTCCGTTTTTTTTTAGTAACGCATTGCTTTTTAAAAAAAATCTTGGTGCACAATAGTTAATTGGGACACGCTGCATATATTTATTACCTCTGCATGCAAGCGACGATGTTTCCATCCCTTATAGACGTAAATTATTAGAAGTGTTTTTCTTAATGAGTCATTAGCTTTGCTTACTGGAAAGACAACTGATACGAGACACATATCATTCACGTGCATTTCACACTCCTTTGATAATATACTCTGCCGAAGGGGTCACTAAAGCCTACAGGCTTTTTTTTTTTTCAGAGTCAAAAAAGCAGGCAATGCATTTTGAAGTGAGGTGAACATACAGCAACATATTCATTCTGTAGGCATAAGCTATCCATATTTTAAAAAATAATTGTTAATTGGCTACCTCCTCCTTCTCTTTAAAAATATAATAAGCTTTGTTCTGCATATACATTTAAATACATTGTACATGTGCATTGTGATCGCGGTGGAAATTTAAAACAATGTCGAAGTGAGAAAATAGAGATGAGGCAGCCGTTGCTGATACTGCTAACACGCCTGTTCTCCTACTGTCAAGATTTGCAGAAATAAAGCAAAGTGTGAATTAAAATCTGTGCACACCTGGGCAAACAATGATGCAGTA
Source organism: Dermacentor andersoni (assembly GCF_023375885.2). NCBI lineage: Eukaryota > Metazoa > Arthropoda > Arachnida > Ixodida > Ixodidae > Dermacentor > Dermacentor andersoni. The sequence continues at coordinate 191,401,909 of NC_092818.1, read as the reverse complement.
AGTTATTAGCTACAATAAAGTTTTAAGTGAAAAGGTCGAGGCAAGTCAAAAGAAACCTTAAATGACGTCGGTGACAAAACTCTGGCAACGCCACGTTAGGTGTGGGGGGGGGTAGGCTTCAGCATCGCCATCCACCCCCCCGTGAGGAAATCTCCCAAAGGGCTCGGGCCCCAGCGCCCTCCCATAGTCGCCGCTTATGGAAACATGAATGGAACGTTGCACTGCATTTTTTTTTTCTATAATACTTCCCATAAATCTGAGTACAGGGTGCCAGATGGGCCACGTTTTATTTGTTTGAAGCGGCAAGCAGGAAGTTTACATGTTTTGCCATCTGCATTTTGAAAGACCTACTTATGGAAAACTATATGCAGAAAAAATACACACGAGAGATACAGGCTGCTTGAAGAACAAGAAAAATTTGTTCTCCAAAGGGAACCGTACAATAACATAGTAGAATGAAAGCTGACACTGCGGCCGCAATGCTGCGCAATCACCGAGCTGCATTAAAAAAAATAAAATGAAGAGAAAGAAAGGCATCTGTTCATTTTTCCGGGTCAAAAAAGAAGGCAATGCATTTCGAAGTGAGGTGAACATACAGCAACACATGTGACAGGCATACATACCTGTCACATGCAATTATAAACACAGTTTGAGCGGTCCGAACGCATATATCAGTACGCGAAGTAGTATGAATGACCCTTCTGAGAAACATCACCAGCAGTTTCCAATGGCGTGACCTTGATGTGGCCCAATCCACTTCAATCGCAGCACCGCCACAGCATTTTTCGTTGTCGCGCACCTCACTGAAAAGCATGCGCCGCCCCAGCTGTTCGTCCCACCAAGCCGTATCCTAGCACACTAGTTTCTACCATCGCAGCGCCGGCCAACCGGCCAGGCGGAAAAAAAAAAAAGAAAGCTCGCATCCGTGCATACCGTTCACCGCAACCGTTTCCTGGTAAAGTGTCGCCCAAGTTTATCGCGCCTTTTTGCTTATTTAAAAGCTTTTTTTAATTTGTGGAACAATTTTGCGTGTCAGAGGGGTTTCAGGAACCTAGAAATGCCATTACCTTGATATGATAAAGAAATTGCCGGCGTTGCCTTTAACGTGCGACTTTGCATCCTTTCAAGAACGCTGAGAACGAAAATTTTCAGGGAGAATGTAGACCAAGAGCCTTTGCATGCTAGGAAATTCAGACTGCTTTTGTTTCCTATTAGATCGTGCTGCATGTGGAACCTAACAATCTGAGGGTAAACACCAAATTTCAGCTGTTATCGTGCGTTGATATGCAAATATAACAGTTAAGTCAAGGTCCACGACACACTTCTGGTAAATTCAGTTTATTTCTCTCACATGGACCCAAGACAAACGCGAGACGTTTTGGTGAATGACTTACGCCATGCTAGCGTAATAGTGTTCCAAAACCACTGTTACCCAAAATTCTCAAAAGCTTTAGCAACATACTTAAAAAAAAAAAAAAAAAAACTTATGGCAACACTGTCCTTCGGCTAGAGTACCAGCGGCACACTCCCTGAAGATGTCTCCACCGTGGCAAGTGGTGTCCATGTCATTTACCGTGACCAGAGCCAATTAGAGCAGTTTAAATTGAATGAGCACCAACTAGCCCAGTACATCACTTTACTCATCATATACCCTCGTGCCCAACGCATATAAGCGCATTCGTCACATATGTCGTGTCTAGCAGCACAAACCGCGGCATGGCGCCGGTGTGGAAGGCGACACTCCTGTTGCCACCACAGGTCGAGTGGGTGGCGATTAAAGAGGGGAGCCCTTCCAGTGTGTTCCACTACAGCATCTAAACCTCCAGATGTCACAAAGCTCTCCCCCGACAGCATGTGCATCTCAAAGAGCTAGTTGGTGCTCAGTGGCAAATGCATCGCGCAACTGAGTTGCGCGAGTACATGCGATTGGTGTAGAAAGTTCGGCTGTGGTCCAACACACAAATAGGGAAAAGAACAAAAAACAAAACAAAAAGAAACTACTCGCTTAAAAAAAAAGCAGACCGTGAAATGTTTGTAGACCAATCAGGAGCTTCGAGGCGCTTTAAATAACCGCTTCTTTTGTTCCAGCCAAACCAGGATCGAGACAAGGTGCGGGGCAAGAGAAAAATGTGAACTCTTTTAATTGACATTGTGAATTCCACGAAACAAATGTCATGAAATATTGTACAGTGCGTGCAAATATGACAAAAGCACACGACAAAGGTAGACACACACGAGACACATTGAGTGTCACAAGCACACATGGTCTGGCTGTGAAAGGAAGAGGAGGACGCAGGTTGTATAAGTCAATGTCAGTTTTAACTGTTTCAAGACTCTGCCGCAAAAGCAGCATTGTTTGAGTTTATCTCACTTTTCATAACCCATTGCATAAAAAAAAGGAAAACACAGCATTTTGCTACACAAGCATGCAAATGTGCGGTTGACACTGCGGAATACCAAGGAACAATCTGCCACTGTGGCCCGTAGCCACAGATCCAGTGCTATCACCTGCGTGTCTATCACTAGACTGATTTATCTGTGCCCCCTGCACCTTTGCATACTGCTGTTCCTAGGCAAATAGCTTTATAGAAAGCAAAACTGCCCAGAAATTGCACTGCTGCAAAAAAAAAAAAAAAAAAGGAAAGAACATCTAAGGCGGTCGTAAATGTAGTTAGGAAACCCACAAACACTGCCAAACATTGTTGTGCCAGCATGGCAGAACACAGTACACTTATGACAACATTTCGGGGTCCTACAGGCTGCAGTCATATCTGGCCATTCAATTCAGTCAACCAAGAAGTCATGTCCAGAATATCAGTCCTTTCAAAGCTTGGGTAGTGCTTCAGAGCTATAGAGGAGGTGGCCTATTCTGGGCAATTCACCACCATGCTTTTGGCTTAAGCAGGGATTTACAAGATCTTGCAGACAGTTGTTGGTGCACTGTGTGCTTTCTTATGTGTGTTGTATTCTCTTTCACACTTTATCCAGAGTAGCAGGGAAGGTAAGGAACCAGGCGAACATCTGCAATTTCTCATTTCCAATGCTGGCAAATTTCAGTGTTGTCTGTCCCTCTGAAAAGAAAACATGGCTAAGTCGGAGGCAGCCAACTACTCTCATTCTGTAGGTGCTTGAGTCACGTTTTTGCACCTGTGTTACCACTTTTCACAGCATACCTGCAAGAAATAAATGCTTCAAAGCGACATTCACTTTGACGCATAAGATTGCAAGGTCAGAAGGTGTTCAATTGCAAAGAGAAAAACACCCAGCCAAGAGCCAGGTATTTAAAATGATGTTAGCACAACTTTGTGAAAAGACAATGCTCAGTAGCAGATGACAGTTTCAGCGTCAAGACCTTATTCATTAAGTGCAGCTTTCCTGCAACACTATGAAGCCTTCATAATAGGTTTTTACTAGGTCTGCATTACAATAATAGTTTCCACTGTAAAAAGAAGTTCCGGAGCCACAGTATAAATTGAGGAAAGGCAGCCAGGACAAGAATGCGACCAATACTGCTTTTTATGATGTCCGCTATCACAAGCAACAAAATCTTTATACAGTAAGCTCGGACAAGGGTGTTGTGAAATGTTATAGCAGTGTGAGCACAGGGGCTTCTGGTCCTCAATATTATAAAACAAAATAAAGACGCTTACTGCTAAAGTGAACGAATGCCTACAGCCGAGGTCCAAGCTACCGACTACAAACCAACCGAACTTGCAAGGAGGCACTAAATGACATATCCATACTTCTTCTCCCAAGCCTACAGAATATAGCATGCCACGCACCGCTCAAACAAATGATCACGAATGTTGCTAGTGGTACCCACGCCAATGCATGCAATGACTAAATGGCAAATGAAAAGTTTTTTTTTAACCGAGCAGTTCCTTGCTGATCCCAACCTGGTAACATTTATAATTCATTTTTTTCTTTACGAAGTTCACTGACTGTGCTTGCTTAAGAGTTTTCCTACCACTGCTCAATGACAATTTATAAGTAGCTTGTAGGGGCTATTAAGAACATCTGCACCTGACTGTTGTCATACGAGATCAAAATTTCTTATGTAAATGATGCTTTCTTGCTTGCATACCATTCAGCCCCATAGGGCCGGATTCAAATAAGAATCCTTGATATAAAAGGTTTTATTCCATGGACATGTCCTCCTATCCAACATCAACGCAGCACATGGATGGATCGCATTGCCTTTGTGGAATCTACACGGTCTTTCTTAAATACAAGTCTTAGACAGTGACCTCGCACTCACTTAGAACCATATGAAGCCCTAAGTCCAGCAGATGAGCAGGCTCACAGGATGCCATTCCTGGGACGATCTGCTGTTCTTTACTTCAAATGCAGGAATAGACACTCGCGACTCTCCACAGCTGCGTTTTTGGTCATTCGCCACCACGTCGGGATGGAAATAACAGGTGACCGACTATGGCAGTGTTCCAAAGGTCTGCCTTGATGAACAGCCAAGTAATCGCTATGCATATGGACAAGCTGAAATCGATCACCCTTAGGTGAATCCAATTACAGGAATTCACACGCAGGCTGACATTCACCTAGATGGTGACTAAGCATTTCCTAAATACTCCAAAAAATTACAGACAACAATTCATGCTTGCTCGAGTAACATGACGCATATCTTACGGTTGTGGCAGGCCAGGAATGGGCGCTTGCTTACGCAAACTGATGATACTGCACAAAGAAGAAATCAAGACAAAAGGAAACCAGAAAATAACAGAACAGTGCAATGAGCAATCATTTTTCATTAACTGAAAAATGAATGACTTCCTTACTGCAGGCTGCCATATCACAAAGTCAAGGACAGAGTGGAGAAACAGACAATGTGCCATCTTCCCAAGTTTTTCTCTGAGGCCATGGCACTGTCCGACAGCCAGGAACCATTTTTGAAATATGCAAGCTACAACCTTCACTGCGCACCAGCTGCTCCTCATTTCGGTTCCACAGGGCTTGCACAAACCGGAGCTGTACATCACCAATCGCACAAGGCTGCCTTGGGCACGAACGGTAAAGCAACGCCAGTGAAAAGTGGCATGCAAGAAAGCCAGCTTGCTGCAACAGGAAGAGGTCTCTTACAGCACATTCTTTTTCCTCTCACCCTATGATATTGACTGCAATAATAAAGCTTCAGTCGCTGCTGCTTGACCCACTGGAGCTCGACCTATGGCGCCTGCTCTTGCGACGACCTGGTGACCTCTTCCGGTGCCCTCGGCGATTACTGCCATGGCCGTCGCTGCTGGAACTTGAACTTGAACTTGACGACCTCGAACTGGAGCTGGACGATCGCCTTCGGCGCCTCCGGCCCCTGCGGGAGCTTCCCCCACCACGTGAACCATCTGATGTTGAGGCACTCTTGCTGCGCCGTCGACTCCGGCCGCCCCTGGTTCGCCGCCTGCTACCACTGCCACCACCGTCGGAAGATGAAGACGACGTTGACGATGAAGACGATGACCGTCGGCGCCGACGCTGTGACAATGATCGGTTCCGACCTCGCTTGCGGCTTCGTGAGCGGGAACGCGAGGATGGCGAGTCGTCCTTTTCTCGCCGTAATGTCTCCCTCGCTGTCTTGGCAGTAGATCGGGAACTGCTGGTTGATGCCGCCGCCCCCTTCGTGGCTGTGACTGCTGGCTTGTTCGCTGGTTGTTCGGCCTTACTTGCACCTTCTTTGGCCTGGCTTGTGCGCCCAGGCTTGATAGTCGCTGAAGATGACTTGGCTACCGATGGTCCCTTGTCTGCCAGTCCCGCTTTCTCTGGCTCTTTAGTGGATGCGGATGGTTTCGATGCCGATGATGACTGCGATGTAGATTGGGATGAACGGTCTAACTGCTTCAATTCAGTGGGCTTTGACGTGGAGGGAGCACTCTGCCATCGGCTGCTGGTGGATGGTGGCACTGGCGTCACACCAGATGCGCTGGAAGAACCGCCACTAAAAGCAAAAAAAAAATTTTTTTAAATAAGCACCGTTGACGTTGCAAGCACAGTTCATGCCGGAAGCAAAGTCAACCACTAGGTACTAATTTTTATGCAGATCAGGCTTAGGCAGCAACATATTAAAAAGTAAATTCCTTAATTTAAGTCATCACATGCATATTTGCAGTAAACAAAACTAAAATATGAACAATAACCAGCTATAAATGACGTGCCCTCTTTAGGAAAGCTAAAGCATAAGCATCACAGCCCATTTGTTAATTTCCAAACAAACATCTCTCTAAGCAATCACAGATCGAATATCGAATGGAATCAAGAAAAAAAAGTCGTATATGAAATCGAATATCAGAAAACTTAAAAAAAGATTTGGAGGACACTTAAGCTTCGCCTTTAAGAGTGGAACGCGAAAGCATTCAAAGCACTCTGACTGCTTTTCATGCTTCCCGGCAACTGCAGCTTATGTAACCGTAATGTTTACCCGAAAAAGCTGCCGGCTAACGCTGTGCACGAAGGCAAGCTTTCTGGTAGAAACGCGGCCTCTTGCGTGGGTCATCTCCTGTTATTGCTTCACACTTTTAATATTTCTGTCTGAGAAGAGCTAACATAAAAGATATGCGCCGTCGGTGTTTTCTTTCCAGTAGCTTTGTTTGTGGGCTGCCGTTTTCAAAATTCCGACGAATAACTTTGTAAAGAATGAAGTACAAGGTATGAGCAACTTTGGTGGTAGAATGTGGTTGGGTATGCGTGGTTCGGAACCAGGTTCGAAATTATTTTTGCCAGAGCAACGTCCGATGCAGGGCGCCGATGCCGGATTTTCTGCGGCACGGGGCCCTTAACACTTTCGTATTAAAATATTTATGCCTACAAATTTTGTGAAAAGAACACGATGCTGCACATGCTCAGGAGGCTACACATAGTGGGCCTCTTCGATTTTTCACTTCTGGCTACCCGCGCCTTCTGGCTACAGTGCCTTCATTTTTTTCGATTGCTCCGTCCACTGCGCCACGCACTTCCGCTGGGCTTTCGTTTTACTCGGGCTGGACGGTTATGGCTACCCGCAGGCTGCCAGAACCAGCCAAGATAATTTCGGTCTGGCTGCTCTCTGGAAGTTCTCTGGCTAGCAGACGACTAATAGAGGCGATGAGCGCTCGGCGCCATGTTTGTGGGGACTTGGTAGATTGCAATGCGGGCACTTGAAGACTTCACCTTGTTCAGCCAACTGGCTATGGTCATCTTCAGATTTCCTTACTTCTAGTGTTATCTTCTCAGGTTCTAACGCACCGTTCCGCATTGCGAAGCGGTGCAATACAAGTGATAGTGAACCATTTGAAGCTCTTGTGTGTGTGTGTGTCCCGTGAAGGCTTTTTCCTAGCAGTGAACAGCGCGCCGCGCTCTCACGCGTGCATTTTATCTGCATCGTGTTCTGCACAAGTTGTAGATGCTCATTCATATACACTGCAGTGCATCTTCAGTTGATATTTCTCTGGTGGTGTACCATTTCACATATCTCGCGTATATATGCGGCAATAGCTCCTTCTTCTGCAGTTAGAAAAGGTATTGCAGCTATAGCCTGTATAGCCTCCGTCTTTGCTTGGGTAGCAGCTTGAAACTGATATGTGTTCGAACTGCAGGCTGTTGATGTTAAGAATGCAATGGTTGAATAATAGGCACACATACATTAGCTTGTTACTCTCATAATCGTGACCAATATTGTTTTTTGTGTGAAACTTTTAGCTGGTCACAGGCGGCATGCATTTTCATGCGCTAGCCGCATCCCCAGCTCCTTAAGGTCATAAGAGAAGCACCATCGGCCAAAACAAACTTCTTAACTTGAAGCCCAAGCAGGTCAGCACGAAATTTTAAGTGTAAAAGACGTACCCCTTATCCTGCCTTTTTATTGTCAAGTGACGACACAACGCCAACTTATCAATGTCGCCGATGGGCGACATGATCGCTGCGAGCAGGCATTCTCGAGTGATCGTTTTCAAGGATACAATCACTTACGTGCAATTTCGCATCTTGGTATCGGACGCGTCGGAGGCTACCTGTGGTGCTGTGCAAAGTGAGGTTGGCCCAATGCACGTCCTGCGCCAAGTCGCACGAAATCTCGCGAAAGTGATCGTATCCCTGGATGCAACTGTATATTTTCAAGCTGGCAACGCATATAAATGGGGCCGACTACACCGAGCGCACGCCGACCTCACTGGCACTGCCATGCTGGTAGCACGTTTAAATTTACTCGGCGACCAACTGCACCGACGTTCGATTTCGCAAACTTCGAGCAGCTTCGGGTTGTCTTGGGATCCCAGCACACGTGACTTCCTATCAGGACCGGGACTAGCTGGGTGCCGTCCAGCTGCCAGTGGGCTGCCAGAACTCCGAAAATCGAAGAGGCTGATTATGTTACAAGAAGGTTGCTAGCTATCAGTAACTCAAGTACCTAGAAATCAAGATGTGTAGTGTGCTCTACTCTTACTAAAGGAAACACCAAATTAGTATGCCAGCAACTCTGTTGTTGTCAGTGCTGGCATACAAAGGTCCGAAAAATACAAGGGTTATTCAAAATGTGTGAGCCATTTGCTTATGTTTAAATATTTACACGTCAGAATAAAGTTTTATTTGTGCAACACCATTTGTTAATTCTTCACGAAGGCAACGAAGTTAGTGTTTAGGTCCAGTAGTCGCCTGCTTGTCAGGAAATGTAGACAACAATGTCCGCAAAAATTGTTGCCCCCACCTGTTGTGAAGTGCGAGCTGTAATTAAATGATTTGTGCATGCAAAAGGATCATCAGTTTATCAAATTCATGGGGAGTTGTGCCCAGTTTATGGACCTACAGTGATGAGCGAAGGAAAGGTCAGAGAATGGTGTCGAGACTTCAAAAATAGCTGCACAAATGTGCACGATGAAGAGTGGAGTGGCAGGCCCAGCATTCAAACCAATGAAACTGTTCAACAAAAAGACCCGAAATTGCGATTAGATCGACCACTGACAGTTAGTGGTCTGGATGATTAATTTCCTCTTGTTGGATACACTACAATTTACATGACTGTAACTGAAAAGCTAGGATATCACAGGGTGTGTGCATCGTTGGTCCCAAGAATGCTTACCAACGAACTAAAAAAGCAAAGAATGTCAAGTGGACGAGTGTCTTTGGACCGCTACCAACAAGACGGAGATTAGTAGTTTTCGCACATTGTTACAGGCGACTAGACTTGGATATCCTACGCCACTGTGGAAGCAAAACAACAATCAATGCAGTAGCACCACCCCTCTTCACCAAAACTGTAAAAATTCAAGCAATCTCCTTACTCCAGTCGGAAAATGATGGCTATTGCTTTCTGGGACGAAAAAGGCATCTTTTTGTTTGATTTCATGGAACGTGGGACTACAGTTACACTTGACGTATACTTAGAAACGCTCACGAAACTGAGACGTATGATCAAAAATAGACAGCACAGGAAACTGTCATCTGGAATTGTCCTCCTCCATGACAATGCGCATGCTCACACTGCTGCCTGAACCAAGGTGAAGATTCAAGAGTTTGGTTGGGAACCTTTCTTTCACCCACCTTACAGACCCGACCTTGTACCAAGTGATCATTTCCTCTTCTTGCACTTGAAACAGTGGCTTAGGGGCCAACGGTATGAAGACGAGAAACTAGAAACTCAAGACCACCGTTGTCGACTGGTTCAATTCCCAGGCAGCAAACTTCTATACAGAGGGATAACTGGCGCAGTGGTACGAAAAATGCTTAGGAGTTAATGGTGAATATGTAGAAAAGTGAAGTAGGTTTGTACTAAACTAAACCTGCCAATAAAAACTTTTACTAACGAATATATACTTTTTTTAGAGCCTAACGACCCTTACTTTTTGAATAACTATCATATATTTTATATTAATAAAATGTGCCTGTGGAACAGAATCTAGTGCTTTCTTTGCTTCTGAAGCTAAGAAATAGCAAAGCTGTTCTATATACCAAAGGGGGTGGTCCCCAACTTTGGTCACCAACTCCAAGCAAAGCAGTTCTGACTAGGGCTGGCAGGCTAGACAGTGTGGCCATGAGGAAAATTCACTGCTGGCCGATGCGATAAAAGGCTGTAAACCTTTGTGGAACGCTTGTCAGTCATATGTTTCTGCACATGGTTCACCAGTGATCAGTCACGAGACCATGCATACAGGTTAGGTTGACAGCCGTTGAAGCGGTGTTCAGGTCTGCGGTTGATCAGCCAGCAAGTACCAGGAGCATGTGTGCAAAGTTCATCTATGTGCTCGCACGTGGGCGGAAAGCTTCGAACTACACAAATCTGCGTGCCTGAACAGTGAACTCATGTATCCAATACAATCAGCATGCCTCCCGGTGGCTAATCAGCCCGATCTTCACACAGGCTCCTGTGCTTTCCACATGCACTGCTTTTGTTGTTCCCTCTGCTTGCATTAAGTCAATCGTTTTTATCATTCCCATCAATGCTGCTAAATCTTTTACCAGCTGAGGTCGCACTCTGTGGGAATGCTGTACGAGTCGAGGCACCAACCACAGTCGGGTCATTCACCGAATGCAGCAGAACCTCGTTCATATGTTTTGGAAAAAAACGCAAGAAAAAGCATACTAACCAGGAAAATGTACGATCTGGAATAACTAAAAAATTTTGACAGACTCGACTATTGTTGCCATCGATGTAATGCGAAGCGTCGTGCGGATCGTTGCAGCTCGACACGCATTTCATTGTTTTCCTATTGCGCGGTGTATTAAGAGGGCGACGGGAAACTGAAATTAAATCAAGCAGGTGGGCGACACCAGCTGCCATCGAAGCGAAACATGATGCTCACATTTGTTACCAATTGGTAACAAATGAGTAACTCTGTTGGGTCATTTTTTGTGTTCTCAATTGCAAACACTGGTGCCAGGAAAACATGCATAACGGGAACGTATCAACGAGTTTCTACTGTATACCGAATATTAGAGACATCAAATACTAGATATTCGATTCGCATTAAAATCATTTGAATGTTCCCTACCCGCTTCAAAATCAAATATTTGAGTATTCACACATTATACTTATAATGTGAGCATGGTCTTACAATTTTATTTAAATCTTGCCTGTGCTTCAAAATTATTTTCTTACACCATGTCCATTAAAATCATTCGAATGTTCCCTACCCGCTTCAAAATCAAATATTTGAGTATTCACACATTATACTTATAATGTGAGCATGGTCTCACAATTTTATTTAAATCTTGCCTGTGCTTCAAAATTAATTTTCTTACACCATGTCCCCTGTTACACTTCGTAAGTGACAGCATAGGCTATGCTACTCACCTGCTCCACTTGACTTGTGACAGGGGCAAGGAGCTGGCAGTGTTCAGGCCAGATGATATCTGGAAATAAAAGCAGTTGTACTAAAGAACAACGGCAGATTGGGCGAGTTGGTGGATTTCCATAATGTCTAAAAATAACGCTAAAAACTTACTCCAGACAACAGAAAGGAGGAAGGGACACACGCAGCACCATGTGCATCCCATCCTCCTTTCTGTTGTCTGGTGCAAGTCTTCAGCGCTGTTTTTAAACATTAAAGTTATAATAGCAGGCAAAAAGAAAAACAAGTAATTGCTCCCATTACAAACAAAAAGTGTACAATCACTTTATTCAATCTCATTCTATGTGACTCGAAACCACTGTAAATGGAAAATTTTTCCATGTATCATAACTGAGCTCGCTTTTTGCAAAAATCACGAAATGCAATTGACGCTTTACAATTTTTATAAATGCAGGTACAAGGTAAGATTACAGATGTATATTCAAGTTATATCATTGCTCGGACAGCCCAGCTTCACTGTTAAATTATTGTGCTCTCAACAAGTACTAAACAAGCACTATACAAACAAAAAGCTAGAGACTGTAATGATTCTGATCCTTTTGAACTGTATTTATACCCAGCACTACCTTTCTAGACACTGTTCCCTTCAATCACAGAGTAAGGTCTCAAATCTACATCATATATGATGCAAATCTTCACTACAGTCAATCAGGATCCTCACACATATCAGTCAATCATGATATATCAGTCAATCAGGATCCTCCTCACATAAAAACTCTTTGCTTTACACAAGTATATATAAAATGATTTTCGTGACACTTGATTTTACTCATACTGGACATAATCCATTGTGGTATGAAGATTTCACTTGGCAAGTATAATATGTTCACTTGCACAAAGCGGCAACAAAACTAATAAAACTGCATGATTAGTAGTTTGATCCTGTTTTATATCCTCTGTTACATTGTGCCATCCCTGACCTAAAGTGTGATGAACGAAAACTCACAACTGCTGTTTACAGTCAAATACTAGTTATCGACCCCAAGCTCACAAATGTAGCGGTGTTATGGACAAATTCCTCACCTCATCTGGCTCCACACCTGGTGGAAGTGGTTCTGTTGGATCGAGCAGCTGTGCCAGTGGAAGCCTAGAGCGAAGAACTGCAGACGCCACCTCTTCGACTGCTGCTTCTGTGGAACCTCGAGTTGGTGGTGGATTCTCTTCAAACTTGCGCGAAGGACGTGACATCACTGTAGACCCCTGCTGCGCTGAAGAGGATGAGGCTGCTCCCTTCTCGGAAGATGACCGAAGCGCTGTCTGCCGGCCCGTTGCGGCAGATGCTGCTGCACCGCCACTCGATTTCTCAGCACGATGGTTTGTCTCTGTTGATCCCTTTGAGGCTGGCTTCAAAGAAGATGACACCTTTCGAACAAAGAGCAAAAGTGACATAGGGTTGGTTGCAACAAATGTTTTTTATCTTGCACCTTCGCGTTAAACCTCAGAGTGTACATGCAGCTTTTGAACAAAACCCCAGCACACACAAAAGAAGTCTTTAGAAGCGTCTCACGTGAGGTCTTGTAGGTCTAGAGCTCTGCGTAGAATGCGAGAGGTGCGACCTTTGTTGCTTGTCTTTCTGGAAACAAAAGCTCACTGTAAGCTTCTTGTTCACAAGAACATCACAGATAAACCCATTAACAGAGCTGATTCTTTGTGGAAAGCAGTGTAAAGCAATACAAAATACAATGTTATAAACACAGTACACATGACAAATTGAATACACCATAAACACCTCACTAAGCAGTAAACAAAATGTAAGAATGCCTCAGCAAACACAAGATGGTGGTTATCTGCATATAAGACTGCTGTTTCAGCAGCCCAAGGTTTTGTAGTTATTATCTAAGTGCATCTGCAAGAATTGTAACCTGGACCTCAGCCATGTCATGCTGAGTGTGCCGGTTCAGTTTGGGTCACCAAAGCTAAGCAGCACTTTGCTCAATCAGCAGTTGGGAGAGAGACACCTGTGAGCACAGTGATGAAAGCTCCTACTCTGAAATGAAATATACTTCAGATGTCAACTTCGAGAAAGGCAGTTTGTAGAAGATGTGCTTTTCCCATCACCTTTATCAGCAAGTTTTACTTCAGGAGCTGCTATATAAATTCACAAAAATGAAAAAAACTTTGGTTTGCAGTGTAGTAATTTTGATTAGGTTTGTTGCATACAAGAGAAGTGAGGTTCTGCAGACTGTTAGAAGCACATCCTTAATCATTTTTATACCCCTTGGGGTGCTTTTGACAGTGCAAAATAGCCAGCAGATTATTTTTTTAAATGTGCACAATTTTATCACACAGTTTACATTCAAAACGTGACTTGCTGTAGCTTCAACATGGTTGTTAATGGCTTTCATGTAGCATAGTGTCTAGAGTGGCTACTACACTGCTTAGCTGGATTAATGCAAATGGACAGCCGTTGTTGCTTCTGAGCACGTGGCAGCAGCAGGTGGCCAAGTGACCGAAATCTACACAACACATTGATGGGTCTGATGCTAATATTCTTATCGTCAAGATAAAAAAAAGAGTCACTGGGACAAGAAGAGGAGGAATGACTAGTCTGTGGCAGGGGCCTGATGGCTGGAGCTTCGAGGCCCCACCTATGCAGACCATGAATATGGGGGATGCTGTGCTCCTTAGACTTGCAAACAAGTGCCAATCCTGGCCGACACGAATGTGGTCACGATCCTTCTTCATGCAGACAATGCTGCATATAGAATTCTTGAACCATGCTTTCGTTGCGCTCATCAAGATGAAAGAAACCTGTAATTACGTGTCCCGCTGACCAACCAGAAAATGTAACATATGCAAAGCAGCCATTATTATACATTTCAGCTGGAGTTAATGCAAGAACAGTCTGTGGACCTGCCAAACTTAACAGCTAAAAAAAAAAAATAAAGAAATTGTCTGAAGCCAAAAGATACTAAAATATGGTGAAAGATACTAAAATTGCTTTATTACTCAGAATGTTGACTGTTTATTTAAATTTTAAATTTCGAGGGTTTGTTCTGTAAGAACACTGTGAACAGCAAGGCACTCTTCTATAGTGGCAGCAAGAGCAATATGTGCCACTGACAAACAAAAATGTTCACAAAGTTTATTCATGAAACATTCATGTCATGGCCGCAGAAAATTCAGTTTCATTTATAAGCTGGTTCAATAAGTTTGAGGGCCACTGTTAGTAGGTCTGAATAATACAGCAGTGGTCTCTGTATGTGTTTTATGCATGCTTTTACTCATGTTTTCGTTTTTTTCTTTTGCGCCGTTAATATACCTATTAGAGCAATGAACCAACTATCTCAGTCAGACTAAGTTTTGACCAAGAAATCAGGCTAACAAATTTGTCATGAATGTGTTCTGTATTCTTTTGTAACCACTTTTATCCTAAACTAGGAAGCAAATTAAATATAAATGTTTAAATTACTAATATAAAGGGGCTCTTATCATTAGGACACTCTAAAAACTGAACATTTAACAATAAAATTGTAAATGTTGGCAGGCATAAGCCTAGTATTTTGCCAAATCACTAGGCTTGGCAGCCGCTGCAACCCTCTCATTTGTTATCGCTCAGCACAACATGTGTCACTATCCACCATGAAGAACATTGAATTGAAGGTGTGCGTACCGGAGCACTGCAGAGTGGACATTGCCAGCGACGCATTTAGCAGGTTCATTGTTTCCCAATGCTACAGAGCAATTAAGGTTGAGGAGGAACCAATTTTGAATGCTGCATGATTTCTCAGCAGCACTCTCTATGGTAACTTGGCAGGAAGTTTGTCACATGTCTCAAGGAAAGCTTCCACAGAGCCAGGCATGTTGAAGGCCTTTGAGCAGCTGCAAGGCCTTGGCCAGGCATGCACATGACTTGTCAGAATGGTGTGAAACTAATCAAGTGCACCAGTGAGTGGGATGCTGTGATG
Organism: Dermacentor andersoni; assembly: GCF_023375885.2. NCBI lineage: Eukaryota > Metazoa > Arthropoda > Arachnida > Ixodida > Ixodidae > Dermacentor > Dermacentor andersoni. The sequence goes on along the minus strand of NC_092818.1, from coordinate 191,386,677 downwards.
AGGCACAGTACTGCATCAGAACTAAATCTGAAGGCACAGAATCCATCACAGAGATGATGTGGAGTTTCATACTAGTATTCCTATCGCCTAGATAAGGATAACGTCATGGGAATGAGAAAAGGACGAAGAAAAATACCTCAGCTGTGGCTGGGGCGACTCCACAACACACAACAGGGAGTCCAAGAGAAAGCTTTCCATATTAACAGCAGCACCATAACACATACCATCACAGGTGAGGTGCAAATATAAATAAGTTATTAAAGGGATGTTTGAACTAATGAGCCTTTATTTTAGCTCCGATAACCATCTCAGTAGTCACTAGCAAGTAAAGTGTGTTTTGCAGAGGTCGAGTTGTCCTCTGGCACAGGCATCAACTTTACCACACTTGATGCAAGGGCTCATGTTGGTATGACATGTCTGCACAAGTGCTATTGGATGAAAAAAGTTGTTTTAAACATCTAGGAGTGAGGAAGACAGCCAGCATATGCATGAATGGTTGGAAGGCACTGCAATGGGAAGCAAGACAATGCATGTGACCAGAAGCATGCAGTAAGCACAAAACTGTGTGTGCTGCACGTACACACACATGCTCCTTAGCACTGTGCAGCAGCACAGAGAGGCGCCACTTCCCATGAGCATCTTGAAATCATTTGCAAGTCCAGGAAGAAAACACAAAGACAAAAAACAAGAGATGTCAAGATGTAAGTTATGTGAGGATGCCCATACTTTAATGGGGCCTTGCAATACCTTTCATAAGAAGTGTGGAATGTATCCGGCATTAAGAAGGCCATGAACAGGGGCTTTCGCACATGAAGACTCAATCCCAGGATGCACACGGTCATAGTGAAAACAATTAAATTAAATTATGTGGTTTTATGTGCCAAAACAACAATCTGATTATGAGGCACGCCGCAGTGGGGGGCTCCAGAAATTTGGACCACAGGGGTCTTCCTGTGTCTTCTGTGGACTGAAATAAAGTTCTTTCACTCCCTCACTCACATGGGGTTCTTTAACGTGTGCCTAAATGTAAGTACATGGGTGTTTTCCGATTTCGCCCCTATCGAAATGCGGCCACCGTGGCCAGGATTGGATCCCACACCCTCGCACTTAGCAGCCCGACACATAGTCACCACAGTTGGAACAGCACACATGAGATGCATGCGTTTTTAGCTACACAGGCTATTTATCATGCCACAGGATTTTTCCGGATCTTTCCCAATTTTTTTGACCCTTGTTAGCACCATAGGAGATAGAGGCAGCTGTGGTCAGCAAATAGTGTGAATGGTACTGTTGGCTAGGCACTCATGTGTTGCTGTTAGTAGGTCTCAGCTCTGCTGACATTTACAATGTCAATACATTTTAGGCCCTGTATATCTGGCACGCATAGCTCCAATACAACAACGAAAAAGCTTAACAGCCCTCTAGCCAATGCAAGTATCCTGAGGAATGCCACCATTTTCACTTCCATGCTGCCTAAGACAGTCATAGAATACACCTTAATAAAATAGCCATGTCCACCTATAACAATAGTGAAGTGCCGAGAAAATCCCATTGTTATAACCAATAATTGTTATAACCGGGTTGCATTAAAAAAGTAGAGGGGACTAACATCGAAAAATTTTCATTAGACAGGAAGAAGTACAGTTGTTAGAGAGCACTGCTCCTTGTGTTGCTCCTTTTGTCTGTGTTCTATGATAAAATATACCGCTTACTACAATGTTCCCATGCCATATTATTGCTTATAACAAGTAAATCTGGCTGCAGAGTGCCTGTGCGGTCAAGAAGAGTAACGCAAAATTCAGTAAAAGAAAAAAAAAGAAAACGCCAGCCGAGTCACCATGCCCGCCTTAGTGCTGTGCACCCTACACGGCATTCCTTCATCCCTCCTCTTCAGTCTCCTTTTAGCCTCTCCGACGCTAGCGATGTCGCACTTGGTGCAAGGGAGAAGGATGGAAAGGAGACGGGAGAGGGGTGTAGGAAGGCCTGTAATGTTATGCTGCTAGAAGGCATGCCATGCAGGGCACAAGGCAAAAAGGTAGGAAGAAGCAAAGTGGCTCACATTCGTTTTCTTTTCCTTCTTTCCTTTTTTTTTCAAGGATGTTGTGCTTTTTTTTTTTCCTTCCGGCACACACCCAGTAGCCAAATTTAATTGTTATAACCACAGGCGCCAACTGCAGGGAGGCTCCGGGGCCCGAGCCCACTCCAAAGTTTCCTGGGGGGGGGGGGGGGGGGGGGAGGGTCAGGGGGACTGAGTTTCCCCCCTCCCCCCGGCAATGCGAAATCCTACACCACCCCTAACGTGTCTTTGCCAGTTTTGTCACCCCCATCATTTGAGGTTTCTTTTGCCTTGTCTCAATATTTTCACTTATTTTATTGTGGCTAATAGCTTACTGCATCATTGTTGGTGCGGATGCGCATGGATTTTAATTCATACTTTGCTTTATTTCTGCAAACCCTGACAATAGAATAACAACTGCATTAGAAGTACTAAAAGCGGCTGCCTCACCCGTATTTTCTCACATCAACATTGTTTTAAATTTCCACTGTAAATGCCATGCACATACACAATATATTTAAATATATGCACAGGTCAAAGTTTATTATACAGGTATCCTTAAAGAGAAGGAGGTAGTCAAACAACAATTATTTCTAAAGCTATGTACAGCTTATGCCTAGAGAATGAATATGTTGTTGTATGTTCACCACACTTCAAAACGCTTTGCATGCTTTTCTGACCCTGAAAAAAACCTGTAGACTTTAGTGACCCTTTCCAGGGGCGTAGCCAGGGGAGGGGGGGCCTATGGGGCTTCAGCCCCCCCCCCCAAAATTTTTCGTGCTTTCGTGCGCCGCCAACCAAAATAACCCCCGGTGCCGGAAATCATGCTGGATTTATTCTAGAATGACCTTTTCATGCTCGAAAAGACATTTCAGCACGAACATTGCGAAATCGGACTGGATTTAGCGGCAACGCCCATGCACAGGGAGTCGCATATCGTAGCGCAAGGAGCCCCTCCCGAGCACAAAGTTTCAAGGGCGTTTTGATGGCAAGCGGGCTCGTCGTGGCATCTCGCGGACGCCGCGCAATCGACGGAGCGCATGATTTCAATTCTGGAATTTTATGGGCATGAAGTTCTCATAAACTGTTGATGGGAAAGATTCATTGACATTTCCAAAGTCGTGCTTTAGATTTTCAATTCCGTAACATTGTGGGCTAAATGTTGTTATAAACATTTGAAGCCAAAGGTGCGTTGACTTTTCTAAAGTCCTACATCTGACCATACATCGAGACAAGCCAAATCAACACACTATCAGACAAGTTTACAAAGCACGCAACGAGGTCCGATGAGACAAAGGGTTGTGGTGGTTCATTTGTGGCAGTATGTCACAGAAAAGAATATCAACATTTTTCTTTCACCTGTGCCAAAGCATCCATGTCAAGGTACTAAAGCCAGCAAAGGTAACTACGTTCTTATTTATTTTTCTACTTTGACTTTCATTCCTGAGAACACATCGAGCCTCTTCAATTTTATTTTGTTCTCGCTACCCGCGGGCTGCCGGAACCAGCCAGAGCGCATGCGTTTTTCTCGTGTTGCCCCGATCCCCGCGCAGCGCACTTCGATGCGCGTTCGTTTTTCTCTGACTGAGTGGATTATCGTCTGGCATAGTTTTGGACGCTTTCTGGCTAGCAGACGAAAAAAAGAAACAAATGCATGGTTACTCGCCGCCATCACTGCGGGGACTCGACGGATTGCAACGCGTTCGCTTGAGCGGAATTTATCCGTAAAATTAGGATCTGATACCGCGCAGCATGCCTATGGTTATCTGTGGACCAATCATCTCACGTTTTCGATATTCCTTCGGTAGCCGCATTAGGTGCCCAAAGTAGGCATTCGGTTATAATCAACATGCCTTCCTTGCGTTTTTTCATTTCCATACCCCCGCCCTACAAAAGAAAAAAATACATTGTTGCGACGCAGCAAATTGTCGCATGGTGAAAGTTTGATTTTGTTACTTCTTTTGTGGAAAGTAATGAACCAAGGGACGCTTCAGTTGGCGGATACTCGTTATATTATTGCGGTAGCAATCATGTGGACCCTCCAGGCGCATTCCTGCCGTCGCCCTCATGTTCCGTATAAAGTCCAAGGGCGAAAACATCATGACTGCATGCTGCATGTGTGAGGGAAAGCGTAAGGGGGGTGGGGTGGCATGGGTTTGCTGACGATGGGGTGGCTCAATCTTGTGTGCGCAAGGGAGAAAAACAGAGAGGAAGCTCGCCGCCTCTTGTCGCGCGCGATACATCAGAGGGAGTCGAGGGGGGGGGGGGGGGATAAGCATCGGTGAATTGGCAGGACGTGTGAACATCCGTCATGGTTCGGGTCACACCATAATTCGTGAACATCTCAGTTATCGGCTCTTGTGTGCGCAATGGGTGCCCAAGATTTTGAACCATGGCCAGAAGACGGAGAAGTTCGGCGCTGCCTTGACTCATCTAATCCTATATCACAATGCGGGTGACGACTTGTCTGCAATTGTGACCGGGAACGAATCATGCTGCCACTACTATGAGCCTGAAAGATGATGACAAAGCTTACAGAGGAAATATTTTAATTCATAACCCCCAAGAAAATCAAAGGCTGTCATTTCTGCCGAAAAGGTGTTGACTTTTTTGCGGTCGTCAGGATCGAATTTGCTAAACCTAGAGAGACTCAATCGTTTCGGATATTGTAAAACGTCGGATCGGCTGCTTGTCGCAATAAAAAACAAATGACGTGAAAATTGAGGAATGCGGTCATCTTGCTCCACAACGTCCGACCCCATGTTGCTGATGTCGTTAACATAAAACTGGCAATGTTCAAGTGGGAAACGCTGCAACATTTGCCATATAGCCTAGACCTGTCGCCTTGTCACTTCCACATTTTGGAGCATCTGAAAAAACAGCTAGAAGCAACCAGAATTGTGTCGGACGATGATGTGAAAGAGTCAGTTACAGACTTTTTGAAGCAGCAACCCAAGGAATCTTGAGACGGGAATCACGCAGCTCGTTAGTCAGTGGGTCAAATGTCTAAATGCTTATGGAGACTACTTTTAAACAAAGTACGCCGTTAGTGATATATTCGCATTGGCTGACTTTCATTTGACTCGCCCTCGTACATTTCGCAGAACTCTTTGTTTTTATATTTATTTCATTTATTCCATAATATTGCATAGAAAGTTTTGCTTTCCAGTTTCTCTCTAAAATGCAGAGGGGCTATCCAGACTTTACAGCCAGGGTTATCGTAAGGCCAGTCTGCATGACAGACAAAAGGATCGCACATCACATGACTTGCATTGCTGGCACTGACAGTAAAGAGCATGCGCCATCCACTCCATTTCATTGTCAGGTTTGGAGTAATTTGCCACCTGTCAAAGATTCTACATACAATCTGTGTGCCTATCGGTGGCTAATCTGCCTGATCATTGCACTTTACGAAATACGCAGTGCTTACGTTGCCGTTCCCTCTGTCTCAATGCTGCATTAACATTTCTATCAGTCCTGTTGACCCGGACGAACCGTGCACCAACCAAGGCAGCCCCGGCCGCCGTCGAGGAGCATTCGCAGTGACAAAGTTCACACCTGCGTTAGCTGGGTCGTTATGCGGATAAAAAACGAAGTGAAACGCTCGCTTGGGCGACATCAAGCATGAGGAGCTCCGCAGCACATGCAACACGTGGCACTGCACGGATCTCTACATACAATACATCGAATATTTGAAAAATAGAATTATTCGTACATTCACTATCTGATTCGGTTCGCCAATATTCGACATTTGCACACTCCTACTGATTACGGTATTTACCTGATTCTAATGAGGGCTCCACCCTCCCCCCCCCAAGAAAATTGAACCATAAACCATGCATGTGGATGATGAGCAAATGTGAAAAAAGTGAATGCAGGAGTCAACGTTTCGACAAGTGGACTTGTCTTCAAGGTGACGTATGCTTTCCTTGCCACAGTATATATAGGTGGAGTTCTTCTAAAGCGGAGAGGGTGTAAGGCGGGAGGGTGCGGCAACGAGGGAAGGTGTGTTAGCGTGTCGAATTGAGAGAAAAGGAACGCTGTGCACAAGGCCAAGGCCAAAGCCAACCCCCCCCCCCCCCCCAACCCTACCCCGGTACATGTATGTGTATGTATGTCGCATTTGTATGCATTGCCACGTAACACGGCTGTATTGCGGTGGAACTGATTTTAGAAAACCAGCCGCCACTGTGCAACACATAGTAGACCAGCGCCCATTTTTCTTGCTTCACTATTTCTACTTTGTGTAGGAGCTTTAACGTAATTTCTACGTTAATTTTCTACTTTGAACAGATAGAAAGCAGACGTGCATTTGATTCGGGGCTTTTAGAATCAGGCAAGTACTGCCAAATGAATTAGCAGTGTGTTATGATGTTTTTTCTGCACCTTGTTCAATTCGAACCGCCAGATATTTGAATCAACTTTGGCGGTCCCATCAGGGTTGAAATAACGGTAGTCGACTGTATCATTATAAGTGGCTTTGGCTGTAAAAACAAAAAGAAGGACACAAGAAACAACAACAGAGCAAGTCTTCCATGTGAAATAAATGCTTACACTGCTCTGAGGAGACTTTGCCTTGTTTTCACGGCTCCTCTCCTTGTTGGATGTTGTCAGGACATCGTGTTGCCTAGACCCTGATGGCTTTCCACCACTCTTGTCTTCATTGGGCCGCTGCCGTGTCTGCCGCTCCCTAGGTGAACGGGAACGTCTTCTTGGTGATCGCTCCTCCCTCGAAGTCTTCTTGGACCGTGGGTCTTCCTCAAACTTACGCTGCCGCCGCCGCGGCTGCTCGTCCCCACCAGGCAGTGGCTGGTTTTCGTCCTGGGTGTTTCGGTGTGGTGACCGACGGCTTGTGTCCCGATCGCGGCGTTCTCGCCTGTCTCTGTAGCGGTCACGATTTCTGTCTTGATTTCTGTCTTGATTTCTGTCTTGGTTTCTGTCTTGGTTTCTGTCGTGATTGCGGTCAACATTCCGATCACGTCGCTCTCGCCGCTTATCTGAGAGACTTGGGCTGCGAGAACAAAAGATAGAAACAAAAAATGCATTTGCACTGTGCTTTCTAAGCTACATATTTTATGGAGCACCATATTTCTAGCATTCATAAGATCCCCTTTCTGACACTCTTGCCCTTTTAAGACTAGCTTACAATACCACCTTTAGAGCGACACGAATAAATTCATGCCTTTCTACAATACAATACTGGGTCCTGAACCACTCCTTGGTCGTGGTGAAATAACATAATCCACAGAGAGCATACGCTGCTGTGAACATCTCCACGTACTCTTGCTTTCGTAGGCAGTTAGAGCTCACAAGCACAGCGCAATGTCACCTTTCTCTCAAATGCTCTCTTTTCAACAGAAGCCTCTCCTCAGACTCTTCTGGACGCTTTATTTCGTAATAAAGCGGATTCCCATAGATAGTGTAGATACCACAGCTGCCACGGGGTGCTGCGACAAGTCCACTGGCTAAGCGCACTGTGGCTCACTGAGGAGAACTGCGTTTGGCTTATGTTTAGCGTGTCGTAGGCACCAAAATTGAACTAGCGGTGTTTATGGTAACATACAAAATGAAATTTGAACTGCGTGCCATGGCGACATTTAAAAGATGGTGCACTGTAGGCACGCCCTGCTCTGCCATAGCCTTTGCAGTGCAAGACATTGAGGAAGGTGCACCGCGAAGGCCGTGTTTGATTGCCAATAACTCCACTTCTGCTGAACGCATTGAAGTTTGTTTTGTGGCAAAGTATTTCTGAACTAGCCTATTTTAACTTAAAATTCGTTTCTCCTCATCGATAAAAAGTGGTTCAGGGCCACTTTAAAAGCACTTGATCAAAAAAAAAAAATTTTTTTTTTTTCAGTGCACTTCTGTGGCATTAACAACTGACTAGCAAAATTAAGTAATGGACAGAGAACATAACAGTTTCTCTCTTGCTGCACACAGACTGTTTACCTACATCTAATTTAAGCTCACACTCAACAGCATTACCTATCTTTTCACTGCTAGAAAATTCCATCCCTTTTCTCCAACTGTGTCTGCTGTCCTTTCAATGGCACACAAGGGAAATACTGCTGGAACAGCACGAGAGACAGCCACTCGGTTAAACAAAAATTACTATAACAGTAACTTTTTAAGATGTGTGGTGTGCATCTCACCTACGCCGTGATCTATTTTCTTTTTCCTTTTCTTTCGAGGCCTGCTCCGTATGATTGGTGAGCTCTCCCTCCTCAGGTACCCTGCAAGCAGCGAGGTTTAGTGGCAAACTGTTGAGACCTGGAGGGGTGTTCTGCAAGAGTCCACCTAATGGACTGTCCGTTTCGGCTGCTGCTGATGTGCTGATTGGAAGAGCGGCCCCAGCTAATCAGCAGCAGTTGAAATGGACAGTCCACTAATTGGACTCTTACAGAATACCCCCCCCCCCCCCCCCCGATGCGCGTGCACCAGAATGTTGCGTTTGTGTTCATGCAGATTGAAACACAGAGGCGTGCACTGCAACAATGGCCTGGGATATTGAGTTGTCGCATCCTTTAATCTTTGTTGTGACAATGATAATGTGAGGAAAGGGAGGGGTGGGGGATAGCACACATTTTTACACACCTTTTATGGGATACATAGGCACATTATTGACCGTGGTTTAGCTTTAGGTGCAGCACGCAAATGGCAGTAAACCTGGATCAGTAGAGACAAACACATTGTTTTTAGATCACAATGTTGAATCTGTTGACTACTTTTGGGATAAAGGCACTTCTTTTCCGGTGAATCCAATATTTTGGACTCTCGATTATGCAGACTTTTTGGCAGTCCCTGTCGTGTTCGAATTATTGGCCGGGGACTGTATTATGGCCCCATCCCCACAAAGAATTCCACAAGAAATAGCAAAGGTGCTGCTACAGCTTAACACTCTTTGCATCAGATATTGATTGGTTCAACTGTGTTGCAGCAGTTTAACAAAGATGCACAACCGGTCCCTGTGGCTATATTCACTTGAAATTGCAGCTGTGGGGCATACATGGTGGGTCTGCTAGCTGTACAATGCCAGTGGCAAGTACAAAAGGTCTGCCAAAGCACACTCACTGTTCTTCTCGGCCACCCTCTTCCTCGCCATCCTGTAGCTCAAGGTAGTCACGGAGGGGCCGCATCCGTGCTTGTGCCTGCCTCCAGTGAGGTGGTGTCTCGCTTCCAGAACGACTGCCTTCAGGTGATGGTGTCCGGTAGCGCTACATGCCAGTATAGATGATGTAGCATTTGCATTAGACCATGCATGGATGCAGCAATGGCGCTTCGCTAATGAAACCATTGTGATAAAATTGTGTAAGGATTTCAAATCACATTTGCCCCCATCACTCATGAATGAGCTTGTTGCCCAACCATATTCAACAAGAGGTAAGCCAACTTCTATCACTTACGGAGGGTAAGTGATAAACTACAAGGGTAAACTGCCTTACCAGTTTACTACAGATAACTTTAATAGACAAAGCCATATCGCGCGCCAACAGGCTGGGTTCCTACGTAGTAAATAAACACCGGCCTACAACCGTAAAATTCTCGTCCTCAAAGCATAAGCAAAAGGTTTTCACTGAGCGAAAAAATTTCAAAGGTTCTGGTATTTGTGTTAGCAAAGACTACTGCCGTGCCACACGCTTGTCAAATAAAAAGTTGATTGAATTCGGAAAGGCTAGCAGACAGAAATATATGCTACGCCTTTAACAGTCTACAAATCTGCAAAAAAAAACTCACGTTTACTGTTCGGTAACTGATCGAGTCTGCGAAATCGCCATAGACAAACTTCATTCAACAAATTCTGTCATAAATACACCTTCTGATGGCCCTAGCAATCCCCAAACATAGCGGAGTCATGGTCCGGTGGAAAAAAATATCTCTTTTGTATTCAACTATTTGCAGCGTATGCAACAAGCGGGATGCTTTATCTTCTGTTGTTGACACGTGCAGTGCCGATATTGTTATCTTGACAGAGACATGGCTTTCTAGCAAAATTGAAGACCGTGAAATTTTGGAATGCGAGGGTGTTTTACCATTTCTATCGACATGACCATGATGTGCGGTCTGGTGGCAGTGTACTTATCGGTGTTCGTGACTCAATTACCACTGCTGCAACCCAGCTTGCGTCACCATTAGAGCTAGCGCGCACGCGCATAGGCTTCAAACGCAATAAATTTATTATTTGCGTCGTTTACAGGCTCTCTTCTTCACCTAACGCATTTTATTTAGACCTTCAGGATGCCTTAAATAGTCTCATTTTACGGTACCCATCCACGCCACTAATACTCCTCGGGGACTTTAACTTTCTTGGCATTAACTGGCATACTGATCCCCCTTCAACCCAAGAGTGCTGTTCTAAATATTCCAAATTCATCAGCCTTTGCCTCGATTTTAACCAGCACCAGCTTGTTCTGAAGCCTACTTGACGTTCAGCACACTCGACTATTATCCTAGATTTAATCCTCACTACATCCCCGAAATTTGTTTCGCCTCAAACTTACCTACCGGGTATTAGCAACCATTGTATAATCCAGTGTAATTTGCAGCTAACCATCCCGTCTGTTACCTTGTCCAAAGTTATTCGTGATTATAGAAATGCTGATTTTGCTGCCATTAATAACGAACTAGAATCTTTCATCATTGGCTACATTCCAAGTTCCCACTCCCGATCGGTTGAAGAAAACTGGTGAATATTCAAAGAAAAAGCCAACTCCTTAATTAACCGGTACATCCCGCAAAAACCTATTTATTCTAATTCTCGCACACCTTGGTTCAACTTGAGTCTTATACGTTTACTGAACAAAAAGAAAAGGCTTTTCTAACAAGCAAAAATAACTGGCAATCATGAGCGTTGGAATGCTTCCACAATAGCACTGAGCGACTACAAGAATGTTGTAGCTGAGTCGAAAAAAACATTTTATGAGCACACGTTGCCTTCTTTCTTGAAAGACAACCCACAGAAATTTCGGAGTGTGGTCAACAGGAAAGAATCTAGTGCCATTGAACTGTGCGATCTCAACAACGAACCTGTCGATCGCAGCATCTGTTGTGAAGTGTTGAATGACGCATTCAGCTCTGTATTTTCGGATTCTGTGCTGTACGCAAGCGCTGTTTTTCCTGACGTATATTATTTTCCAATGTTTCCTATTTCCATTGACCTTGATGGCGTTGTAAAGTTGATACAGACCTCAAAAGTTTCTGCATGCACTGGAGTAGATGGTATCAACTCGAAATTTATTAAGGGAACTATTACTTATTCATCTATAATTCTGAGCGAAATCTTTGCTCAATCACTTCAAACCACCATCCTTCCGAACAATTGGAAGGCAGGGATGGTGATTCCCATACATAAGTCTGGTAATCGTTACTCCCCACTTAATTACAGAGCTATACCCCTAACCAGCGTTCCCTGCAAATTAATGGAGCACATAGTTTACTCCCACCTGGTTTAATTTCTTGAGTCAAACTTATTTTTTACCCCCTACCAACACGGACTTAGAAAACACTCTTCCTGCGAAACACAGCTTTTGTCATTCACTAATGATTTATTCCAGGCGATGGATGCTAACATTATTATTGACTGCATTTTTTTAGCTTCGCCAAAGCCTTTGATACTGTTTCACATGCATTACTTCAAACTAAGTTAGGTAACCTCAATATTGATCCTAATGTGCTTGCTTGGATTAAGTGTTTTTCGTCTAACCGTTCACAATTTGTTTATGCTAACGAATGTTTGTCTTCCACTGGTTGAGTAACCTCCAGTGTACTGCAAGGGTCAGTTCTAGGACCATTATTATCTTTAATTTATATTAATGACCTCCCAGACCAAATTAAATCATCAATTAAGTTATTCGCCCATGACTGTGTTCTCTATCGTGTCATTTCTAACCCTTGCGACTGCGATACTCTTCAATCAGACATTGGCATAGTAGCATCATGGTGTTCTCGATCCCAAATGAAGCTCAATTCTAATAAATGTAAGGCGATGCGTGTGTCTGCATGCTGTCAGAAATACCACCCTTCCTACGTACAATATTAACAACATACCTGTAGAAAATGTTTCACCATACAAATATCTTGGTATCCATACTACACACGATCTTAACCGGAACATTAATATAAATGACATTTACGGTAACACTAATTGCATGCTTGGGTTTTCACGGCGTAATTTTTCGTCGGCAACTGCAGCTGTCAAGTTATTTCTGTACAAATCCTTAGTGAGGCCCAAACTCGAATATGCATGCGCCATTTTCGACCCTTCTACTCTAAAGCTAAAGAATACCGTCGAATCCATTCAAAACTGAGCTGCACGTTTTATTCTTTCTAATTATTCTTATCATGCAAGTGTCTGGTCAATGAAACTAACCCTTAGTTTGCCTAACCTAGAGTTACATTATAAATACTTTCGCCTATGCCTTTTCCTTACGGTTTATTACACTAACGAAACACTTAAGGAAGAACTAATCTCATATCGTCACTAATCACATATCGTCACGCACGGATCATCGTTTTAAGGTTGAAGTTCCCACTTGTCGCACCAATGTTTATTTTTATTCCTTTTTACCACGAACGACGAATGACTGGAACCACCTCCCTTCCTCCATCACTGCCATTTCTGACGCCACAAACTTCAAGAATATTCATCAACGAATTTATTTGTAATAATCACCCCTCCTCTCTGTAATGCCTCCGGGCCTTGAGAGTATGATAATAAATAAAAGTATGCCACTCCGCTTAGAGCCAGCTTGCTTATCATCCAAGCAATGAATGATGTCTCGAGTGTACGACATTGTCATGCCTTACTCACCTAAACCTGCCATCGCTGCAATATACTTTTACTGTGGGTTGCAGTCCAAGTGAGTGTGGCTACAACCGAAGCTTCCCTTGCACACTAAGCTTCAAGTTGAGTGTTACACCACACACAGGATTTTAGAGATGCTGTAGTGGAAGGCCCCAGGTTGATTGTGACCACCAAGAATTCTTTATTATGCACCCAAAGCCTGGCACACAAGGAATCTTGCAATCTGTCCACATCAAAATATGACCAGTGCAGTCAGGAATCAAACCTCATGCATCTATGTCATAGTGCTCTTACCAGCCAAAATATGACCAGTGCAGTCAGGAATCAAACCTCATGCATCTATGTCATAGTGCTCTTACCAGCATAACCGGTGGGCAGGTTATCTACCGTACATTCATGCTGTTACACAGCAGTAGGAAGAAAAGCTTCATACGGAGTATGGGCTAACTCACCATGAAGCCCCGGCCTTTGATCTTGCGGCCTGAGCGGGAGACCTGAGGACGACGGCTGTAGAAGCTCCCCATTCTACGGCCTTGCTGCCTGCAAAGATGAAAACAAGCCGCATCAGCAACACTGTCACCTCTATCACGCAGGAGCTGCCTCACTTGATTTACAAGAGAAACAAACCCAATGGCACAAATCTTGAAGTCTCGACACCTACTCCTCTGCTGCCTTACCAGCCTGCCAAGTAGCGATGATCACTGCATATTCCAGGAGAGTTTTCTGTTGGGCTAGATATGAGAACGAAAACAGCAGGCAGGACAAGAGGGTCGGTCGGTCGGTTCGTCGGTCGGCCCATCGGTCGGCTCGCCCGTCGGTCCGTTGGGCCGGGTACCAACAAAATTCCTCGCGGATTGTCACACCTTACATTCACAGCAATCACCGCGAACCCTATTGTGATAAGTATCTCAACCTATCTGTTTCACAGTGCGTGTGACATACTGCACACTTTTAACAGGCGATAATCCAAGCACGCCGCAGTTCCCTGCTGCAGGCGGCAAGAAGTGAGTGTCATATTTCGCTCTGGCAGCATTGTATTCTAGCGTGCTTCCGATTGCTGTCTCAAAACACTACGAATTAGAAAAACAAAACAGTGCGTCTCTGGTTAATCAAGCCCTACCAGCTCTACCAATGTGAACGCACATCGCACTGGCGTCTCCTGCTACAAAAACACTTCTTATGAAGTGGGCACATCAAAACTTCCCACCAAAATGCCCCACTCAAAGGAGCTGCTGACCCAGACCGAATTCGAGCAGCGCAAATATAAGCTTGAGGAAGCCGCGAAATTTACATTACTTATTACTATGGGCAAAAAAATACAAGGTCCGAAAGGTAGAACATCAATGCGAACTGTTATCAGCAATCAGCAATGCGTAAACCAAGCGTAGGTAAATCGTGAACTCCTGATAACGGCGTTGTAACTGCCGACCCTTTGCAACTTTGTGTGGCGGCAGCACGTAGCACAGTGTGCTTGCCAATTCGGGTCATGTGAGTATCGAAGTTAATGACAGGAACGCTTGAGCGGTCGTTGTACCCATGGTGGAAGGACATAAATAGGTGTAACGCACGTGGTGTCGACGAGAGTGCCGCCGCCGTCGTGGCATCCAATATCGCAAAGGCACACATGCCAGTGCATGCCCCCATGCCATGCTGTTTATACTGTACACGTCCTCCCTGAAGGCATGCCTCAAAAGTGAGTGACTTCCTTCACGGCTTCTGAAATCCGCGCCTGGCAGTTGCTTGCTCATCTCGAAGGCCTTATCACCGTCACGGTTGGATTGGAATGAGGGGTGCTCCCATGCACCCAGTTTGGTCACATTTACGTCCTTTGGTACTTCACGTGCGCCCTCTTTCTACCTTGGCTAGATTCAAAGCGTTCATTGTAACAGTATGGCAATTTAAAAAATGTTCATCATAAATGGAAGCAGTTTCAATAGGCAGAGTTGGAAAATCTTAAGTGCACTGAAATTTAATCGTCATAATTGATAGACCAAAATATTTGGGATCGTTATAAGTTGGTTCGACTATGTTTTCTTGTGTTTTCTTTATAGTATGTGTGAACGAGGTTCTACTGTAGATGCAATTGCCTCTAAATATCTGGCAGATCGAAAAGAAAAAAACAAAGCTCAAGGAAAGCAGGCAATGAAACAAAGTGGACCACTTGTCAATGCAGAGTATGACGTGTAAACCCAGCAATTCTGGAATGAAGCGCGGTAAACCTTAGAAGCTGAAAAGTGAAGAGTGGCCAATCAATGCACAGTCGCATTCAGTATGAGCTGCAACACAAGCGCTCGCTCGTGGTCAAAGGAGCTCCAAGATTGCATGATGGCTCTGACGTATGAAAAATTGGTTTCATAAATACCAATAATTGAAAGTGTGTATAGTTCTGCCATTTTTAGTATGTCAGCGCCACCGTGCAATCTTGGAGCACCTTCAACCATAGGCACGGTTTTTGCACCTCATATTGAACACGACCATACATGGCAAGGCACTGCAGAGGGGGCTATACACAGTACCCAGCCCGCTCATCTTGTGGGAGTTCGGGCTAACGTCCCTGGTACCAGCTAGTCAAGTTCTAAGGAGCCACATATCTTGTCCCCACTCCACAGTGCATGCAAAGGGACACTGCGGCAGCTTCGCTGACTCACTGGCGAGGCGTAGAAACGACTCTAGCCATGGTACATACGAAAGGGTCTATTCTCTGTTATGTACAAAAGGCGGGTACAATACAAGGGCTACGGCACTAGGGTGTCAGTCTCAGACTATGGATGAAAGCTCCCAGGAAGTCCACTCAGCCACACAGGCTCTTCTGAGCTAGCTCCGCCGCACAAAGGGGCACGGGACCAAGTGGGTCCGCATGTCTAACAACCAAGAGCACCAAAGCTGAACCTGCCAGGCGAAGGCGCCTGTGTGCTTCAGATGCTGAAAGAGAGAGCTGCTGAAGAGAGGGCAACAGGGACCCGGTTTTCGGGCACTGTTCATATGCATGGCGCACGACGTAACATGAGCTCCGTGCACAAGCAGCAGGCTCTGCGTCACTCCGGCACCAGCGATAGCGGGGAATGTATGCTATCCAAAATAAGGCTAGAATAGTGTGCCCCCCGCGATTGCATGGCCTAATGACCCAAGTCGTTTTGTGAACCGGAGACGGAGGTCCAAGGGGTCCCCACAGTCTAGAGCACAGAAACCTGTACAGGCAACTTGCTTTAAGGAGCTGCTTCCAGGAGGATCACCAGTGTTTACGTTTATCACTTTGTGATTGACTTTCCTGGCTTTCTTTCATTAACTGCTCTGCCCTAAATTAAACGAGCCTCAGAAGTCGTCAAGCTACAAAGCGAGGCGTGCCTCATCACCTTGTGTGGCTTGTTCAATTGGACATATTTGCTGCAGAGAAGACAGGGAAATGACAGCCACGGCCTGCAAGATAGTTTTGGCAGTAACAGCAGATCGTTGCACTCACATGTAGTTAGGTGCCGGCTCATCAGGCACACGCCGCATCAAAAAGTTGTTTGCAGGGACCTCAGGTATCTCCTCAGGCTTGACAAAGGACTGCTCGGCGTCGTCGTCCACCTTGTCTGCCTGCTTGTCCCCACTGCCACAAGGGAGACCCCAATCAGACAGAGAGAAATCTTAGCTCAAAAAAAGCACAGCAATAACAAGAAAGCAGAAGCGTAGCAACATGATGTTACAAGTGTAGGAAAAAGCGGTTTTCAAATGCTGAACAAACAATCGTTCAATACAATATAAAGCTACACGTAGAAAGGACATTCCTGATCAAGAAAAGAAGTAACTGACTAGCAAGATTATGCTCAACACATTATGACATTTAAACATACAAGTTTTACATTAAAAATGAAACTAGAAAAGACAGTCAGATAAATAGAAGGCAAGATGTCCTACAAGGGCTAAAAGAACTAAATTCTGGGTTATTACGAGTCACAATCGCAATCTGATCACGAGGCACGCTGTAGTGGGGAACTCCACATTATTTTGACCAACTCAGGTTTTTTAACCCTTTCGCTGTCACTGACGTACCGGTACGTCATCGCGCTTCCCCCCCACGGTGTCACTGACGTACCGGTACGTTCTCTATCGTGCGTTCAAAATTTCGCGCCTGAGCGCAAAAACAGGCGCTCCTGGATTGGCCACGCCATCTGTTGACTCTTTCTACAAGTTCGTATATTCGCTCCGACCTGTGTTAACCCATGTATTGAAGAGTACGGTGCGACTGCCACTCCCCACTTTCTCTTTGCTGAGTGGCGCGGTGGCTCCGCGTTCGCTGGATCATGCGTCGCGCGCGTGTGGTTATGGGTTCAAGGGTTGTTCTGTAATCTCCGCTGGTTTGAAGGTTTTTATTTTTCTTCTGTTGGTGTGCCTGCTACGGCGCGTCAAGTTCAGGCGCACGTGCCGTTGCCTCTCCAAAAAGGGTGACTCGATTGCTGCTTTCGCTCTCTCGCCGCACCCTCGCTTCCGACTTGCAGCAGTAAACGTAAAGCCCTTCGAACTTTGTTTAGCCTTTTTTCATCTCCCTCTGTCTTCTTGATCACGCAACGTCCCATTTCTCTCCGTTGCGCGGGCGACTGAAAGCGCATCCTCCCTGCGCGCGGTTACTTTCGGATGGCTCGGCGCGCGGGACGTTCGTCTGCTCATGGGAGCGGTGGCTGAATTCCGATTCAGAATACGAGCCGAGCTCGGATTCGGACTCGGACAAAGTCGCTTGAGACGAAGAGGGTTCCGCATCGTCAGATTCGGATGTTGAACAGATTTTATAGTCAGGCTGATGATGATGATGATGTTTACTAACAACAGCTGCAGAACACTGAAATGTGCATATTGCATTGACTATGTTATTTGTATGCCAATCATAATCAAAAATAAATTGCTATGTTCATTCCCTGTTATGCTCATTCCCTGAAACCAAGCCGACACTGGGGGTGCGTCACGGCCAGAAACGTCCGACAGCGAAAGGGTTAACGAGTACATAACCTAAAAGCCACAAATGTTTTTGCATTTTACCCCCACTACAATGTAGCCGCTGCAGCAGTGATTATTCTGCAACCTCGAGCTCAGCAGCGCAACGCCATAACCACTGAGCTACCACTACGTGTGTCAAAACAAAACTGCACTTAAGTTTGGCCTAAAGCAATATTCAAGGATGTTTAAGCAATTCAAAAAATTTCAGAGTTTTCAAAGGTGTAGGATCCTCATGAACTCTGCTGAATAACTACACCAAACAGACTAGTCCACGATGGAAGACACATACTCAGCAAGCTACCTTCTACAAACACAGAGCAATCCACCCACACCACAAATGCACAGATGCAAGCAATGACAACCCACCTGGCGTCCCGTTTGCGTGACTTGTCCTTGCGGGACTTTTTGGAGTGGTGCTTGTGGTGCTTGCGGTGTTTGTGTTCCGAGGCCTTCTCCCCCGAAGAGCCTTCCTCTGCTCCAGTACTGGGTGCATTGGATGCTGATCGCTTGTGCTTCTTGTCTGCACAAATAGCAACACCGAGAGGTTGTGGTGCAGGGTGTTTCTCAACGGGACTTCTCGTCACTCACTTGCACTTTTGTGCTGTGAAACAGTATATACCATGCATGATCCTAGACGAATAGCCTGCACCGTCCGAATACAGTTAACTTGCTTCAATTCGATCTTGGCAGGACTGACGAAATTGGTCCAATTATCCAGCAGGTCAAATTAAACAAGAGACAGAAAAAAATATCAAAACACAGCTGATTTATTTGGGATTTTTTTTTTAGCATTTTCTACACTGGATTAAGAGTTCAAAGTAGGAAACTAACATAGAAATTACATTATAGCTCTTAAATAAAACAGAAATTTATCACGCGCCCGATTCTTTAGAAGAAAAACTATATGTGCCTAGGATTATACCAGCGTAGGATTCTGGCAATGTGAAAAGGACGAAACCAACAAACTTTACCTTCACAGAATGTAAATTTATTTTCTTAATGTCAATCATCATCACTCTCAGACAACACTTTATCGCTGTATGAAGAACCACGACATGTCCTTCGTACGGTCCATAGCGCATTTGATATTCTGTGCTTATCAAATGACTCCACAACAATAGCAAACAGAATAGTGGCCCATGCCTAAATTAACCACTATGCTACTTAATCCTGTGATGCATGCAATTCTCCAGAACAACAACACATGATGCAATGTTATTTCACTTTATCATATTGAATATCGTATTTACATGAACCTAACATGCACCTTTTTTCAGAGAAAATGGGTCCGAAAATCGCCTGCGCATTACAATTAGATATGAAACCAAAAGCATGTTCATGGCATTGTTTACAGCCTACCATCAAAGCCATCGACTTGCACTGTGATATCACCATTAAAATATTAAAATATTTAAGGGGGCAGCCATACATGGAAAACTTTCGTATGAGTGCATAGTTACGAGCTGTAACGTGATTTGACATAGTTGGTCATACATATAAAATGAAAAAGAACAGTCCAAGATTACAAGGACAACACAAACTGACAGAATGTACACCATGGCACGAGTTCTGTAAGTGTGTACAGGTGACCTTATCATATGATAGTTCTGAGAGTCCCTGAAGCATCAATGACAGAGAAATATAAGCATGTGAATATGTCTGGATCTGATATGTTTAAGTGCAGGACGATACTATACTGCTGCACACAAACAAGACTGAACTGAAGATGAAAGGGACACTAAAGGCAAATATTAAGTCAAGCTGAAGTGATACATCAATGCTCGAGGACACCTACGACCTCAATATTAATGAGAACAATGTTTTAGTAATCGGGAAATTGAGGTAAATGCAGGACACAATTTAAGACTCACCAGGGACATCAAAGTACTAGCCCGATGACGAAGGCACTCCTCATTTTATTTCTGTCGCTGGCACTCAACTTCTCATCATAAAAAGTTAATTGCATTCCATTATAAGATGGAAGAAAATGCTACTTGTCCAGTTCTATTCGATTTTTAGAAAAAATCAACTCGACGTTACCCTTGACAACGATGCGGGTGGTCAAAACGTTTCGTTTTCAGACAACTCTGCACTGCCTGTGCCTTTGTGCTTCAGTAGTTTCATTATCGCTAAGTGCTACTCTGGTTTTGCTGCCTCGCAAAACTCCCACAAAACGCAAGCAGCAGAGCTTTCCAGGTCTACGTGATGTCGTGGGATGCCCAAACAGTCCATGCTACTTGAGCAAAAGCAGCTGCAGCAGTGAATCCAACATCTTGGCTCGGTTTCTCAATGGCTATGTGTTTGTATTTTGCACAAAAAACTGCACCGCCTTCTGTAGGGCACCGTTTTGCTTACAGAGGGTTCTAAAGGATGGAGCTCGCTTATGCAACGTCACCACTCCCCAACTTGGGGGCGGGCGATTTGAATTGCACTAAAGGTATCCGTACTCTTCAGATGCAATTTTCTCTTACACTAAGTTTTTTCTGTGCGCAAAACAAGCACTGAGAGGTTTCTGGAATGGTATTTTAACCGTCCGCATTGTGGGGATGCTCAACTATCACGAGTCCCCCGATGCTGTTTTCCGCGCATGGCTCTTGCGTCTCCTGTAATCCAGCTTCTCCCCACAGCTAAGTGCCAGCGGCGGTCGGTGTGGTTGCAGCATATTATGAAAGGTAGCGCGGGGGTTGCACTGCTATCGCCACCTAATAGTAGCAGGGTTAGTCAGGCCATTGCCTCCTTTACTAGATGCCAGCTGCATGAGCAAAAGACCAGCTGCCAGACACTTTCCCTTTCCTCCTCTTCACTAGTTTTGGTCACGAGCGCCACATGTGGCTGGCGGAACAACTGGGAACTACCTCGCGTGGCTTCCGAAATCTTCATCATGCGTGCACGCCAACGTCGAAGGCCATTAACCTTAATCATAGCTCAGCGTATGTTTGCAGGCATTACAGACGACAGCTATTCTAGAGCCAAACAACCAGCCTTTAAAAAGCGCACCCAAAGGATTGTGCCGACCATCGTTTCACTGCGGTACCGACCAAGCAGACACCATGAGCTGGGTCACCAGCCATTGGCAGCACCTGTCGACTGTGATAATAATGTCGGTCGCAAGCGCCACCTTGCGACGCTTCTTCACAACTGAGGGCAGGCCCATTATGCTGGGAGCTCGAGCCATTCTGCAGGCATCTAGTAAAGGAGGCAATGGTCGGGCATGACAGGGAGGAGGTTCTTCCTCTTTGGCTCAGGGTCTGTAAGCGGCGTGGATGTTCCGCGCGTGCGCCAATCCATGCTTCTGTGAGACCGTCTCACAAGGCCTAGGAGCAGGATGTCAGAATGGATGAACACGATTGTTCAAACACACCACCGTTCGCATGACAGCACAAGCGAACAACCAGGTGTTGGTGCCCAACATGGGGCAAACATATTCACTCTATATCCAGTCGTGGTGACACATTGCAAAGATCAATGACTTAGTGAGCTTTGATTCTGCCATCGAGGATCACTGTCTTAACAATAATCAATTCCACCCTTCACATACCCACCCCTCAGGCAAGTGCTCGTGATGGGATTTATGAAGCATCAATTGATCGAGCATGCAGTTAAAATATACGGGTGTGTGAATACCGAATACAGTAAAAGCTCGTTAGGATAATTCGAAGTAGCCACCACGGTCTGTCCAACAATGTATTGAAAGCAATATGTAACGCATCACGCTAATTCACACTGAAATCCGCTCCGCCACCGATAATTCAAACTTTGCGCCATCCTGGATGAGGTGAGTGCTAGTGTGCAAGAGCACGTTGGCAATGCTGGCGTCACCGCGTGGGCTAGCTAGGACGCTTGTGGCCTCCCACGAGTAGCTTCATTTTATTGTATGTTGACGTACCGCTTCCGAAGCGTTACGGCGTGGCTTTGAACTTATCCATTTTGCGACACTAGACTACAGCCAGGAAGCAGCAACCTTTCCTACCACAAGTAAGTTTGTGTTCTCAAAGTCCTAAAACACGCATTTCAATCCGAACATAAACGAGCAATGCATAATGAAGCCCTCAATAAAATTTGATTGTTAAGCCACTAGAAGTACAACTGTCTATTTCTTGTGTCAGTAGTGCCTTCTTTTTCCTATTCTGATGTTTTATAAAGCACGTAATGCTACAGCGCCAACCTAACACACTTAACAAACCAAGGTCCAAACGGTCAAAACATGTTCTTTCAACGTTTACGATGCCGTCGCTTTCTTGTCAGGGCTTCGACACCCCACCGTGACACAAACATCGTCCCAGCCGCTGGCCGAGCAAGCTATCGCCACTTTGAGCAACAGAACAAAGGCAGAAAGCTTTGCGTTGCACAGTCCCACTGCAGGTTATAGCAAATGCGCTTGGAGCAAAACCAAAACTGCCAAAAAATATTTGTAGATTAGTTCGCCAGTCAACAGAATGCCAATCCGTAGCCTGTACTTCCCATAATTCCCATGATGGTCGAACGATCGCAGCACCAGATTTCCCTCTAGTTATACTAATATGAAACTTTATCAGCACAGTACTCTGAAAACACTAAAAACAAAAACTGAAGGCAGCTTAATAAAAAACGTACTAAAACCTTTTTATCGGCAATAATAAGCTGTAAAATTGAAATATTGTCAAAATTTAACCATATTTTGCAAATCTGAATTTGTAGCCAAGCCATTGTGAAGTTCTGAGTGTTGCCAACAATCGGCCGATGATAATAATTCTATCCGGATCATTGGGCCGTGTAAAATCTGATCTGGATCTGCCCCGATTTTGATCAAAAGTGTATGTGTGACACTGGTATTAGATTTACAGCTGTTGAAGCAGCACGAAGATCGTCGCCACTTGTCCAACACGATCTGTTGCCTATCGCCAGCTAATCGGCTTGATCTTCGCACATGCTTTCGCACTTGACGAAATACATGCAGCTTTTGTTGCCGTTCCCTCTCTCCATGTAGCAGTATCATTTCAATTGTACCTGTCTACCCAGATGAACCTTGCACCGGCAGACGCGGCCCAGGCCAGTGTAGCGTCATTCTGCTAACTGCGGCGTTCGGGTGCTGTGTGTGTGACCCCGCCTCAGGCCGACGTCAGCGAGCACTCACAGTGACGATGTCCCTACAACGTCAGCCCATCCACGGCACGCACACCATTCCTTGCACCATAAATGACTGAAACACTCACTTGGACGGCATCTTGCACGAGGTGCTCCGCGGCACATGCAACATATGGCACTGTGCAGCTCTCTACCTCAAATATATGGGATATTCAAAAAAATCTAATAGTAGATATACCATTCGCAAATCAAATGATTCAAACGTTCACTATTCAGTTCGATACAATGATATTCAATATTCGCACGCCCCTACTGAAAGTATGACAAAGCAACACCAATGCATGCACTCTTTAAGTTCTCGCCCTGCTGGCTCCTGCTAGAACTCTTGCAAGTTAACAAAGCGAATGCACTCAATTTCACAACTGTGTTTGCAAAACATGGATGCTAATCACCGTCTCTTTCTCACTGGAGAAGACGAGCGCTTCTTTTTTTTTCAAAGGCTTGCTTCGTCCAAAATTTCTCCTCAAACGAGCGACGATCCATCGCTAACCTGACTGCTCTCAGAAATCCGAATTCTGCGCATCAAATGAAGACGCCAGCATGCCTGACATGGTTTGCCAAGCAGACAACTACGGCTGCCCGCTGTGGCCACAGCAACCAATAGGGCGATGGCTTTCAGCACGGCAGCCAATCGAAGACCCGCTTTCATCAGAGGGCCCGTGTGACCACTTCCACCTGACCCACATTTCTTTTGTGTTTGTGTGCTAGTTACAAGATGGCGATGACCAAAGAATTCAGAAGCAGAGCGACGAAACTGAGTTTTTCAATGATACCAAGATAGCGGTGATTTTGTGCGATTTAAAGCTGTTTTCTTGCCCTGCACACTGACAAACAAATTTTTTTTCAGGCACTTTTAGTGCGTTTTCAGCCAAACAATTTTTATACAATGTAGATTAGGCGTTGCAGATACTGAAACACGTGGTTTCCAAAAATAGACTCTTTTTTTCTAGTTTCGTGATCTGATCTCCCGCATCCCTTAAGAGTCTACAAAAAGTTATCAGTGAAAATGAGCAAGGAGGGAAGCTACATATCTAGTAAGCAAAGCGGAAGACTATCCCAGTACAGCATGAAAGGCCATCAGCTAACATCACATTTCTCTGATACAAGAGTGGAAGGAACTCTGAAACTTCTTGGGATATACCATGTTAAGAACCTTTAACCACAATAGTAAGCAACAAGGTGCCAATGATACAATGAGTCTTCGTGAAACGCACCTTTGTGCTTGCGCTTTAGCACGAGCTCGCCGCAGTTGGCGATGATCACTGGCTGCACAGGGCAGCTGTTGCCATCAACAGGCTGGGACTCAATGGCCTGCACCACATCCTCACCCTTGATCACGTGCCCAAACACCACGTGCACCCTGCACATCACGAGACACACATCAAGGGTCATACCAGGCAAGATGAGAGAGGATGCCACGCTGAAACTTGTGTTACGTGGGCCCTCTTAGGGCTTTTGTACTGAAAGCCTGTCAATTCAATGTGATGACTACTAACAAGGACTGCTAACAAAGGCAGCTTCAATAGTCGTCAGGTTAACGATTACTGTATCAACAGTTACATGAAACTCTATTGAAATCTCAAACGCCTTTGAGTGGAAGGTGGAGGTTTGTATTACATAGGTGCACCTTAAATAAAGTATTTGAAAAAGAAAAGAATAAAAATATTATTTACCCTGAAAAAAATTATTTTTTCCTTTCATCAACAATGACTGTCAATCCCACATCTCAACAAAAATACCACGGTCTTGAAATACTACAGCCAGCATTCTCATTGTTGCAAGAACACTTAAGCAAATCAAACCAATCACTGAAAAATGGATGAAGGTGACAATACAACTAAAAACTATATTACAGTATTACCTTAAGTGCTAAAACGTTGATAATGGGCTCTTTAAGTTCTTAAATTTCAGAGCTGGTCACATCTGGGGATGTAGGTTCATCACTGGTTATGGTTGCACAGGGACTTGTGCCAGATAAATGAGGCACCTTAATGGCCAACAGGATTTATATGTAGCAGCGACACAACTTCCAAATGTTTATTAGAGTTTGCAATTCTCAAAGGCCATTACACTCAATATCCATTAAAAAGTGTCCATGAGATAGGAGTATACAGTCAAATCCCAGCACAACGAAGTTTACTTCAACGAAATTTTTGCCACTACGAAATTTTTTTCATTCCCCGTCAATGTCCCATAGAACATTATGCATCGAAATTCCCTCCAAAATGAACTACTTCATGGACACATTCTCACGTAAAGCTTTTAGTACTTTTTACAAAGCAGACATGAGCAAAATTATTTAAATTGCAGCTCATCGAAACCCCTAAGACTGTTTTTCATGCCTTGACAAACCATTGACCTTGATAGCATTAAAAAACTACACAAACTGGAGCTGCTCAGGCCATGACGCAACGTAAACAAAACAGAAAGCCACCATGCCACGTTGGTGATGGCGATGCAACATGCTCTTGTGGAGGAGCATCTGAGCTCCAAGGAAACGTTTTGGGTCATATTGGTAAGGAAAATGGTGCACATAAATATAACATGCACACAATAATTTTACTTTTATAGTATTTCTAATTATTCATTTTCTGCAAAATATCGTGAAAATGGTTCCAGTGTACAACACCAATTACTATATGAAGTAGTGGTTGCGAGATCAAATCCCGGTAGGCTACGACGAGGCGTTAGGGTGCACATGATTGACAACGAACGATTGCATGCCATTTGGTCATTGTCTCTTGAAGCTGTTGGATCGTCAGCTGAAGCATGTCGCAGCTGACGAAACGCAAGTTTTTGTCGCTAGAAGAGAAGGCTCGAGTTATTGCCCAGGCTGAAGCTGGAAAGAAAAGTCAGTCATCACGGAAGAATCTGAAATTCTGGCAAGCTCTCTTTTGACAATATTGAAGAGCAAGGATGCCATAGCCAAAGCACTAGCTTTGGGGACGTCAGCAAAGTACAAGGAAGTGACTCAGCCGGTGCACGAGGCCTTGGACAAGGCAGTTTACACCTGGTTCGTGGAGATGCGGGCCAAGAAAGTTGCCCTTAGCGGTGATATTGTGCGGCACAAAGTGCTCGATTATGCCTGCATGATAGGAACAGATGACGTTAAGGCCAGCATAGGTTGGCTGAACAGATTCAAGTCACGCCCCAGCATCATCAGCAAAGTTTTGTGTGGTGAAACTGCTTCGGCAGATAGTGATGGCGCCACTGCGCAGATGTTAACGAGGTTGCCACATGGTCACACATTGCACTTTCCGGAAATGTGTCGTTTACGCGTGCTTGCGCTTTGGCATAGGTCAAGTGTCTGCCTCGAGCGATGCAGTTGCACTGCCTACGGCAAGGAATGTGAAAAACAAACAGCAAGAAACATTGCACTTTGGAGGCAACATGGAGCTACCTTTTGTCGGTAGTTTTCTCAGAGTCAGCGTCTGTTTTGCGTGCGTCACTCTTATTATACAGTGCTTTGGAAGTGTGTGGAGGCAGAATCTATGGAAAATAACAACAGCTGGGCCGGAAGCCAACTGTGACATTTTCATGGATAGCTCATATGGTGACAACTTATGAACTAATGGGTTAATGGATGGAATGGTAAATTTTGTGGCGTTCACTATAGTGACTTTTCAGAATAACAAACGATTTACTGCAGTCCTCTGAAGTTCATTATATTGAGATTTCACTGTATGCAGCCTGAACAGCTTCGCTGGTAATTCGTCCCCACATGAATGTTGTGGTCCCAAAAATTTTATGTGTTCTTGATCGCGAATGTTGGTGCTGGGAAATCATACATAATGGGATCATGACAACAAGGCTCTACAGTAGTGGAAATTGCAATAAAAAAATTTACCACAAGGGCACAGTTATTACGAAAAAGTTCTATCCTCATAGTAAGAAGCAGTACATTTGACATGCATTTTAAAAAGAGTTCTAAATTCATTTTTAGCATGTAAAGAAGCTCTCAGATACTTCTGGTGATAAGGTTTACAGCTCCTGAGAAGGGCAGATGGGTGGCATCTGTTGGCATGGAGTGAAAGCACGTTCAGTTCTCACGACAACCAGAACCTAGCAACTGTAGCTGCCAAGATAATGGCCTGATGATACCATAAATGATGTCAGCATGTGACAAGCTCCGAGTGTTCAGAAGCATCTGCGACATTCCATGGCCAGATGACAAAGCACTGCTTCAACTCCACGTTTCCTGCTCTGTGGTACCCATATTTGTCAAGTACTAAAAGTAAATAAATGCTTGCTTACCAGTTTATGGCAATCCACAGATGAATGCATCATTGCAAATGCCTTTTACTGCAAAACCATAATCCTCAAATTTCATTTAGGTTTTTGACATGATGGGCAGAAAATGAGGCTTACCCATCAAGATGAGGTGTTGGCTGTGTTGTTCTGCAAATTAAACAAAAACATACAGTCAGTGCAGAAAAATATTGTCGTACTTGCATAAAATACTTCTAATTATTCTAATGACAACTCAATTAAAAACTTCAAATGACATCGGACTCAATACTTCTTAGCCCTACATAAGAATGCATTTCCGAGGAACTCCTGCATTTCTGAGCATTTTTGTTCGACAACATGGAGTCTTACCGCTCTTAGACACTGAAACCTTTTAATTTCACAACACAAAACAGAGCTAACAAAAGAGGAAAAAAACAAATGACCTGCACATGAACTGTACTAAATGGCAGATATACTGAGTGAATAAAGAGCGATGGAAATTACAAAGAAAAGGTTCCTGCATTCTGCTTGAAGTACAGTGGTATTTCCATTGGGGCTTTATAACTTTACCCGATTACTTTACTCGAACGATGTTCTTCGAAAGGGTATTTCCCTGTAAAATGACAACACAAAACACAGCAGTTGCTTAACTCACACGAAGAACTGCGATCCATTAGTGTCCTTGCCCCGGTTGGCCATGGACAGCAGGTATGACTGATCATGCTTGAGCTCAAAGCTCTCATCTGCGTTGAAAATGACCAGAGAGAATAAGCAGCTGTGTCAACAGAATTTCAATGTAATAGACTGCAACTTAGTCACCACTTCACCGGCACAGCCGACACCCAAACTGCCATATTCTCTTCAAGGCCAATGACAACAAAACTTCACTTCAGCAAAATAAGTTAAAAATGTAATACTGAAGCTAACTTGGCAATGCTGTAAGGCTGGTAATTGTATAAATTTCTTATAAGCAGCAATTGAATAGCAACTGAGAAGATGACACATGCATCTGTTGGTTAGCAAATATGATGTAAATCCCAGACAATGGTGTCCAAGATGCCACCCAATCTTGGAAGTCATGCCAAGGAACCATGCTGGTTGTCAATATTCTGGATTATGTGTCATTTATGACGAACGGTACTAGGAACGTTTTAATGCAATAGCATCATAGGCGGACTTAACCCAATTTGGAGGTATCACCATCTCTGCTAAAAACATGGGCCGATCCCAAAGCCAATGCAGTCTAACATGGTGTCTAAAAGCACTAGCTGTAACATGTGCTAAGGGAAAGCCTCATGGCATTTCTGTAGAAAAGTGTTTCATTAATTACTATACCAGAGCACATTCAAAGTACTTTTCTAATTAAAATAAATCTGCAACAGCTTAGCAGGATAAAAGGATTTGGAAATTTCCATACTTCTTTTTTAGACAGCTTGACAGCAAAAGCGTTAATAATTGAAATGGGAACAAAGCCAAGTTTGTTTTCCAGTAACTTGACCAGACCTGTGCTGCTTTAGCAGGAAACCAAAGAGCGATAAAATAAAGGACTGTTATGAACAATGTGCAAGAATGCACAGAAATAATTGAGATGAGTCATCTTCCTAAAAGGCATTATGCAAATGTTCTCTGTGGCGAAGGATTAAGGCCGATTTATGCTCGAGCCGTAAATCGGCGTTTAGTCAAGTGCCAAGGCAATTGTTCCACAACACCAATCAAATTGATGATATAAAATGATTCACTACCTTCAATAAGCTTTCAAGAACTAAGATCTGTCCCAGAATCAAGCACAACATTCTTTTAAGCATGCACTACACATTTCATGATGTTAATTGATATAATTATGTTATACATAATGAGAATAACATTTGAATAAAGAGAATATACTCTCACACAGAATTTCCTATTCCAGCAAATGAGCATCCTAATGTTGCAACCATGTACAGTCACACACCTTTATAGCGAAGTGCTTGGGGCCTCCAAAAATCGTTCATCACACAGTCGCTTCGTTGTAAAGGTAGTGCACCCATCTCACAATAGAACCGGGACAGAATTATTCCTTCGATATACAGATCACTTCACTGTAGAGGCGTTCATTGTAGATCCACTTGACTGGATGCTACATGCACACTTTAGTGGAACACATCTGGTGTGAGTGAGCTCCTTTTAAAGCATTAGCTTTTCTTAGCTTATTCTTCAGTTTCGTGTTGTTGGCATGGTCTGCAGACCTCTCATCTCCCAGACCTGCTCCACTCTCCTTTCTCAATGGTGGAAGTGCATGACTGTGCACTTCCACCAATGAAAGAGGAGTGTTCCGTCACGTGGCGCAAATCTTGGTTTCCTGCAACTCCCAATGGATGGTGTTTCCTTCCACGCATCACGGGTGGCAGAACCCCCATATTGCGGCCACAATATCAAGGAAGTTATGCTATGATGTGACCACGCTTTGCCTGTCTTTTTGTGTGTCAGTGACAGGCATTTGTAGTCGCATCGCATTACCTGTGTGGTTTTTAACATCATGGCATGTGCCAGTGTACACTTGAAGAGCCAGTGAGCACTTCGAGCATCGAAGAGGAGCGTAGTATTTTAAACCAGAATGCTACAATACATCCTTCAAACTGAAATGTCATTCAGGATGCAGGAACTCCAGACCCTCAAGCAATTCAGCAGGCTTGAGATTGGAAACGAAATCGCCTAGCCTGCACCATGGCTAATGCTTGAACACTCCCTTTACACAATGGCAGCTGTAGCAAGTTTCTTTTACTTTCTTAACTGTTCTCCCCCTCCCCGTCACCTCTGCCAGACGCTCCTCCACTCATGCACACCATCAAGAAGCATACTCATTGACTAGCTTCTTTCAGCAGCTGTATTCTAAGCCAAGCTATATGTATACATTCAGTTCTGCGGGAAGAAAAACAGGAGTCAGGAAAGGCTGCCTCCTATCCGGTACTGCATAACAGATGGTTAAGAGTGACTTGAACTCTATATTTTTCTGATATATAATGCATTTCTGACCCCAAGTGCTGTTAGTGCATGTTCCCTCTATGGCATGCAGGCCCGAACAACCCAACTTCAGCTAAGCCTTATCAATAAAGAACATGGAACGCACCTTTGAAGGTCCCACCATAGATGGATTCCCCACCGCTTCCATTACCTGGCAACACCAATAGAAAGAATGACAGGCAAATCATCAGTCAGCACAGCGAATCATAAACAGCGTACGTCCAGAGGTGAAACAAACACTACAGGTTCTCTCTGCATGTTTTCCGAGTTATCCACATATTATTTGTGCCATAATGAAAGGCCTGCCGCAACAGGAATCAATTCTGATTTCGTAGTGCAAGAATTGGCAAAGGAGTTGTTTGTTAAGAAGTCTGTAATTCAGTGTGCTTAGCAGCCAACACGACTGAACGTAAGGTTTATTTTCTGCGCTGCCAAGGGAGACAATTTGGCCAGTATAACAACTTTCAACAGTTTTCTTTTGTGTATCTCAAGGCACATGTGTTTAAAAAATTATAAAGGAGCGAAGTGCTGGGAAGGACCAACAGGGCTCTTGTAGGGCACATTTGACAGGAGATATTGACGCCTCATTCACTCTTTCGTTACCGCGAGAAAATGGTTGTTTTTATAGGTCTCAGAAAAAAGTTATTTACCACAACATATAATATTCCAGCACACACCGCAGCATAGCATATTGTGCATATGAAATGCTCTTTCCAAAAACATACGTTGCCAAAAAAAATTATAAAATAAAACAAAAATTCTAGAAACGGCTATTATTGCCGCCAGTTGATCAAAACAATAAAAAAACATATCTTCAAAGAAATTGTTACAGATGGGATGGGTTTATACAATATGATAGGTGGTTAGCATAGAACAAGGGACAGGATAGTCATGCAAGGCGAACAGGCAGCAGCCAGCTCCTCATGCAGACCTCTACTTTCTCTTCCTTCAGCTGTGTCATGCAGCGTGACAGCTTCGTAGCCCGATAGTGGTACAGTTTAAATCAGGCAACGTGCATGACTTGCGTTTGTGACCGCAGGTGGTGCGAAGTCAGTCTTACGATGACCTATGTCACTTCACTCAAGTGTTTCAGTATGACGTATGGGCCAGTGTACCATGACAGAAATTTTGTGTACAGCCCCTTTTTCCGTACCGGTGTCCAAAGCCAAACAAAGTCCCCTGGAGCAAATGTGACGAGCATATGTCGAGCGTCATAACGAGCCTTGGTACAATCTTGAGAGGAAAGAGTCCGGAGGCAGGCCAGTCGACAGGCTTCTTCGACACAACATAAAGTCTGGCCTACGGAAGAGTCATCATGTGGAGAGCAGGGAAGGATAGTGTCGATAAAGCTTTGGGGGTTGCGCGCATAATGAAGAAAGGTGCATAACCTGTGACTTCATGGTTGGCAGTATTGTAAGCGTACGTAACAAATGGTAAAAAAGAATCCCAATTTTAGTGATTTGTGGAGACATACATGGCAAGCATGTTGGTCAGGGTACGATTCGTGGGCTCAGTGAGGCCATTTGTTTGCGGGCGGTAAGGGGTCGAGTGCCAGTAATCCCATCTACAATGACGTAGTAGTTCTTTAACAACGTCCGCAGTAAACTGCCGTCCATGATCACTAATCACAATGCATGGAGCACCATGGCGGAGCATCATGGAGTATAGCAGGAAAGATGACACGTCAGCTGCTGTGGCCGAAGCAAGTGCCACCGTCTCAGTATAGTGGGTCAAATAGTCCACACACACAATAATCCAGCGACATCTGGTAGTAGACTTGGGGAACGAACCCAGCAAGTCGAGACCAACTTTTTCAAATGGCATGGTCGAGGGCTTAACTGGCTGCAGGGTACCCGCAGAAGGCGTTAACTGCTTATGTTGTTGGCAAACTGCACAGCTGGAAACGTGCTACTTCGCCGTCTTCCAGAGCTTGGGCAATAGAAACGTTGGCGCAGTTGGTGGAGCATCTAAGCAAAGCCAAGGTGGCCTGACGTGATGTAATCGTGCATGGCCTGAAGAATCATAGCTCTCAATGTTTGGGGAACCACGAGAAGTGGAGCGCCATGAGCAGAATAATTCATCTTATACAATAAACCATCAACAATTTAATGAAGGTGAGCCTCGTGCTGGTGACCAAGCGGCGTCAAGAATAGGTCTAATGGAAGGGTCATGCTTTTGCTCACGCTTGAAGGCGGTCGCATCAGGAAACTGTTTAGAGATAGTAAGGAGGTATTCATCTAAATCATCGTCCGTATCTCGCATGCTTGCTGACCGAAGGTGAGATAAACAATCAGCATCAGTGCGACAGCGACCACTCTCATACGTGATGAAACAGCTGTATTCTTGAAGCCGTAATAACCACCGAGCCAATCGGCTAGATGGATCGCATAGTCCAACCAACCAACAAAGAGAATGGTGGTTTATCACTATTGTGAAGTGGTGGCCATACAAGTATGGTCAAAACTTGTGAGTGGCGAAGACTACCGCGAGGCATTCCAATACGGTTACGGTATAATTCCGCTCAGCCTTGTTAAGAGTATGGCTTGCGTAGGCGATGACTTGTTTGCGTCCGCCATGTATATGTATGAGTACTGCTCCGTCGCCTAGACCACTAGCATCGGTATGAAGCTCAGTTGGGGCCTCAGGATCAAAGTGGCACAAAATTTGAGCTGCGGTGAGCAGAAATTTTAGTTGACGGAATGCAGACTCACACTCAGTAGTCCATATAAACGGTGTGTCCTTGTGAAGGAGTGCCGTGAGCAGCTGAGCTAGGCGTGCAAAGTCCTTAATAAAACGGCGAAAGTACGAACATAATTCCAGGAAACTGCTGAGGTCTTTCGCCGTCTCCAGCTGGTGGAAGCCACGAATGGCTGCAAGCTTCTGCGGGTCTGGACGGATGCTTTCTTTGTCGACGAGGAAACCCAAAACAAGTGTCTGATGCTCACCAAAGTGGCACTTTTTGGAGTTTAATATCAGTCCAGCTTGCCGTATGCAGTCCAGGACAACTTCCAGTCGTTGGTTGTGCTCGTGAAATGTCTTGCCGTAACTGACAAGGTCGTCCAGGTAACACACGCATATTTCCCACCACAGTGTGTACAGAATCATGTCCATAAATCCATAAAAATGTTGTCCATAAAATCCATGTCCATAAAAATGTTGCCAGAGCATTACACAGACCAAAAGGCATTATGTTAAACTTGAAGAGTCCATCAGGCGTTATGAAGACAGTCTTCTCCTTGTCTGGGTATGCCCGAGTGCAGATCGACAGAGGAGAATTACGAGGCAGAATGCAAACAGTCAATGGCGTCATCTATACGCAGGAGAGGATACACATCCTTCTTTGTCACTGCGTTTAGGCACCTGTAGGCGGCACAGAATCACCATGAGTCATCTTTCTTCTTGAGCAATATAACTGGAGCTGCCCACGGCATGACAATATAAATATCAAAGAAAATTCAGAATATACATTTCAAAGATAAACTAGGAATAGTGTCTAAAAAATGAAATTCTCAGTACACCGCCATTCTTCCGATACAGAAATGAAACTAAGACCAGTTCATCGGTCATGCCATGCAATGAAGCAGTTCCTGGATTTTGTGAAGCATAGATGAACTCCACAATTTTCCCACAAAACGCATGGTTTTTGTTGAACTTTGAGGTTTTCGTAGCCCATTTTGCAGTTCCGCCTTTTCGGCACCTTCTGAGGATGGTCCGATGAGAAGTCCAAGGAACTTGCTTCACCAGTTTGTCTAGAGCCATGCAACTCTTCCAGGACAATTTGCTTTCAGCGTAGCCGGGCAACTACAAGATTATGCATCCAAGCATATCTATTTGCATTTTTGCACATTGTCTTTATCACCTCTGCAGAGAAGAAGAGTAGAAAGAAATCCCATACTGTTGTAAGATGTGTTGTGCTGATCCATAGTGCTGGGCCTTCTTGGCGTGAACAGAAGTTTCTTTACTCCCGATGGCAGCACGTCATAACCAAGCAAAGTATGCACCCTGAAGATAATCAGTTGAGCTCTCAGGTCGTGAAAAAAGATCAGCAGATAAGCGAGCACAAGGAAGGAGACGGCTCAAGGCCATAAAGGAAATTTGCTAGTGAACAGCTGCAGATGTCCGATGCTGACTCAACACATTCACCGTCAGAGCTTGAATCTGCTTTACTGTCATCTTCAGAATCATAATTCGAGTCCTCATCACTAAATTCAAGTGGGGGTGCAGCACAGTTTCGAGCAGGACGCTTTTCTCGCAATGCAGCTGCACGGGACGACGCCATGGGAACGGCTTTCGATAACTGCACAGTGACACCGGCAGCGCTCCTTGCTGAAATTTTACGCGAGAAACATTACCGAAACTCTTGAAAACTGGTTGCAAAAGCCAGGTCCACATTTGGACATGTGGCGGACCTTCAGAAATATACTTTAGTGGAATAAAATGACTCGGAGTCCAAACCGAAGCTCACTAGTGAACAGGCGGCGTCATATTCGGATAATTATCACCGCTCGACACTGTTGGACAGCAAAGCCGGTGACATAATTTAATTCGTGATGCGCTGGGAGTCATTTGATTACAAGATCTTTATGCTAGTACGGCGTAATCGTGAGTGGCATGCTTTTTTTTTCGAGTGCAGTAGAAGGTGACAGCCACGCCTCTTTTCGCTACAACATACGCACATTAGTTTGCAAAAACGTCCGTCAAAAATCACGACATCGCCGGAGTGCGAAAATTTAAAGTTATTCTGAAAGTGCAGTGCCTGTACTAACTACTTAATGGCCTTATATGAATAAGAAACGGCTCCAATAAGTCGCAATTGGCCATCTAAAGGATTGTTCACTGGTGATTGATTTGAATAGGTGTGGTAACGAAAGAGTTAAGGCCCCATAAGCTTTATTCGCCACAATACGTACATCAAATTTAAGTTTACATTGCCACGTATGACACGAGCAAATGAACAACTGTAAGCTGTTTTGACACCACTAGTAACAGCAATATTTTTCTCAGCGCAGTCGCCAACAAGGGCATTGCAAGCGTGATGACATGTATAGTGCCATTTTCAGGAGTCCAGTGTTTTGCACTAACTTAATGCCTATTAGTGCACCTTACATAAACCAGAGAACAAAAATGCAAAGCTCAGACACACGTGACTGCACGTTCCATCAAATATGTGTATGTCACTAGGCATGTGAAGGCTTTATTAATCTATCTTGAAGGCACACTTGCATTGTTCATCCTCCAGCTACTGAGAAAAGAAAGAGAGAGAAGAACTGCTAGCATTATATTTACAACAACTGTTCAGAGTCACGTCAGGTATTCAACAAAAAGGTAAAAAGAAGACAGTGTTGCTTACCAACAGAGAAGTCTCCCCCCTGGATCATAAAGCTGCGAATGACACGGTGAAACTTTGCACCTTTGTAGTGGAGTGGCTTGCCCGTTGTCTTTCCTATGCCACATTCTCCTGAAGAATGAAATTAAAAGAAAGCTAGTGAGTTACTACTAGGTATAAGGTAACAGAAGTTAAACTGCAGGTGGTGTCTTCACAGCAGACACTGTTGTCAAACACTTGCTTATTGAGGGTCACTAGCAGCAGGGTGCATTCTTAGCTAGCTACAGAGCCTGTGTCCAGATTTCCAAAAGGCACACTCACTGGCAGAGGGCTTAGCCAAAATAAAAGATAAACAGAAAACAAGAGCTAATCTCAATATGGCTTAAACAAGCTCGGTTTAACACCCTTCATCAAGGTGTACACTACATAATGTCTATATATTGTGCTCAATTAACTTGTGAAACATCATCCAACCTTTGTACATAGCTCTATAAATTTATATAAATTCAAAAATAAGCTTAGCATAGTAAATCTATACAAACCTGTGCAAAGGGCCCGGAAGTTCTCACATGTGATAGGACAGACGTCTGCAAACAGTTCAAAAACAATCCTTCCCGCTGCAACAGAGAGAAAAGAAAACTATTACAGAGCCCTTAGTCTCACTCATGCGTATGTGAGGCATATGTCCAAAGTGAACATACAGACTCCAATTCACATGGCAACATAGCTTAAGGTAAGCCTACAGTATATTTAAGGTATTACCACATGACAGAATGTTTGTGCCAAAAACTAATTTTTAATCACATACAGCACCACGTAACATGACAGGAAACATTTGGTTAATGTATGCAAAGAAATATAAAACTTCCACGGGACCTACTACTACACAGCATGACATCATGCATGTTCAAATTTCACGTTTGAATTTGTGCACCAGGCATACTTATTGGTTCAGAGCTCTCTTCATACTGCACACAATGATGCCATCGGGAGAAAAGGTTTGTGAACAATGGCAGCCATCAAAATAACTTAATTTTCTTCTGGCATTACCAAACAGGATATGTGTTTCATTGGTTGAACATCAGCCTGTACACTGCACCACTCGATTTCAAGGTGCACGCTTAGGCTGCGAAAAAAGTTATCTGTGGCAGTCATGGTCTCCAGACTTTTGCTTCCACATGTACACCCTCAGTGAAAAATATAGTAATTATGTTTTATGACCTGGGATAAGTTTAAGCCATCCAGCGGTGCTGTGCTTAAGCTTCCTCTGCAACACTCAAGCTTTCCGAAAAGTATGAACACTAGCCGTCACCTTCAGGAAGTACAGTAGGAACCTGTTACAGCAAACCACTCGGGACCAAACTAAATGCTTATCACACTGAGAAGTGATCAACAGTGGAGTAGCAGAGGAACTTGGACGAACTGGTGTACATTCATACTTGATGCAAACAGTACTAACAAAGACAAGGACAACAAAATTAAGGTATGTTCACACACAAGCACTGCGTGAATCTACCTTAATTTCCTTGATCACGACTTCGTCAAGTTTCAACGGTGGATGAACAAGGGAAGTGACTGGAGACAATGTTTCAATAAATACTTGTCTTTATCAGGGCAGCAACTACTTTTCTAGGTAGAATTTATACAGCTCTCTCTTCCCCACCCCCAATAGGGGAGGAAGACAAGAGAGTGTGTACAGTAGGGCGAGGAAACACAAAGATAGTTAAAAAGACGAAGTGTTACAATTTAGGCAGCGCTAAGTTGGAATACAGCCTTTGCATCAGGAAAACCAACTTCGAGATGCAGTACCCCACAAAAAGCCAATAAAGAATAGGCAAGGTCATCCTGCTAAACTGCCAAAAAGAAGATGTATGCAAGATTTCCCAAGCGTAGGCTGGAGACATTGTGAAAGCACCAGCACTAGACTGTCTAGAACTAGCAAAGGGTATTAAAGACCAACTACTACGAAAGTTTGGACACCATAAAGCCTAGTTTCTGATGTTGTAGGTATAGAGCAGCCTCCTTGCAAAATTTTAGGTTTGAAATGAGTGGAGTCGATGTGTCATGAAAAGAGATGCCTTTGGTACCAAAACCGAAAGAAAGCAAAACACCCCAGAATTACCGCTTGCCAAAAATAACCCAAAGCCAGAATGTACAAAACTACTGTGACTTTTATGCATGACCCCCCAAGATTAGGCAGTGGCTGTGGCACGATGAAAATCTAGAAGGCGATGTGCAGGGATCTGCATCACATCTCCTAACCACCAGGTGCAAGCATCTGTTTATACCTGGTCCTGCAGCATTACCTAGATTGCTTCAGTAGTGCATACTAGTCATTTATATCCAATTCAGCCAAAGTACCATACAGACTCGTGTAAGGGCCACACATATTTGCAAAATTTTTGATGAGGTGCGGCCCCTACACGGGACTGAAACATTTTAGTTGTGACAGTCCTAACTTTTTAGTCAGGACTGAAACTTTTTAGTCAAAAGGGTGTCGGCACAGCCGGCGACTCGTGCACACCCCGGATCCATTGCATCAGAGACCAACACACAGCTCTCGCCATCTAGTAGCAGCATGCGGAAACGAGCAGCGCATGAAAATTTGCCGATGCATGTGCGCAGCATGGAGCATCAAAAGTGATTGCTTCTGCGTTAGGGGTGCAGCCCTTGCGCAAGTCTATACAGTAATGTTTCATTGCAGTTGGCATTTTAATGCCCATCCTACCAAGTGATGCAGCAGGTCAAAATACTGAACTGGAATTCCGGAAATAGTGAGCACCAACGCTGATTGAGCACCAGCAGAAATATGTCAATAAGTTCCCTGAACCATAAACTTGAATTCTCCAAACTTAAGACTCTGTTTGACTCTATAATGGCATCATCTTATATTTTACAAAAGAAATTAATCTAATCCTCAGAACCAAGATACAAAGCAATTAATGTACTGTGCACTACATGCTTTAACACCCCAGACCGTATCCTGTATATTTTTTTTTTTCAATTTTATTATTTTTGGCAAATGAGTTCTCCAAAAGCCCGCAAGGTGGAGGAAAGTTCATGAAAGGGAAAAATTGTCATCCACCTGACTGCAGCACAAAGCTTCAAAGGAAACCAATACTGTTTTCCTTTGTATTTTTGTGTGATACAGTTGTGTGGAAGACAATTTTTCTCTTTTGTGTTCTATTAATTTTGTGTCACCCATTCCACCAATGGCCAATCTAAGTGATGGGGTTTCCATTATTACCCCCAATATCCTATGTTTAGATGCTACTGATTCATTTAAAATTCTTTTTCTGCTACTCTGGTCCCCTGAAACCCATCTGTAACAACCCAAGAAGCGACTTCCCGGGCCCAAACCACTGTGACTTACCAGACTCGTCCCCGATCTGCACATCAAAGAAGCAGCGAGGGTTGTATCGTTTTTTCTCTATGGTCATCTTTCATCTGCACGAAATCACAATGCACTGTTGCAGGCACTGGCTTTGGCAAAGGCTCACAATGCAAGGCCTCACAAAGCCAACAAAAGTTATAACCATTTAGTATAACACTAGTTTTCTTGAAATGCTGGTCAGATAATTGAGCTCTGTTTGCATTTTTTTTATTTTATACCCGTTTCTTTTTTGCCTCACACACACCTCTGCCATTTTCCTCGTGTAAAGCAGCAGCAAATGAATGTCTCCAGGTAAAATAAAGCCAGCGTGACAATGAAGGGAATGGGCTGAGACATAAGGTAATATATTTTACATAAAATAAACATATTTATTCTCTCCAAGTATGTTTAAACTATACTTGGCATACCTGTGCACACAACTATTGATGTGACCTGCCACATGCTCTTACTGCTTTTTCCAAAGCCATTCAAACAACCAAGCTTACAGGAGTACTGGCGCAAAAATTAAAGATGCACACCAAGTGCACTGCCTCCAATATACAATGACCATGCAACTGTGAGCTACCAAACTAGCCAAAACTGTGCATATCTTGATCTGTGCACATCTCTTGCAAGGCAACCTGCTCTCTCCTCATGTTCTGTTAAGCCCTGAATTGACTCAACTGTCAGCATCATGGTCATGGTGTGTTTCTGTGTGTGCATATGTCGGTTGTGTCGGGTGCCAAGAGACTACCACATCAGATTTCAGTGGCGTGAATAGTCTTCTTTTTAACGACCGAAGCTGCACTGCCCTTCGCTTGCACTTTAAAACTTGTAGCTTTAAAAGGTGACAATTATTTGTTGCGCTCTTGAGGAATTAAGCCTTTATAGTATAATTACTGGGTCAAAGCTATCTAATAAACAAATAAAAACAAGACAAACACTTTATGTAAGTCCTCCTTTTAGCAATTCACAGTATACTGATGTAAAAATGCGAAGAAGCAAAACATGGGTTGTTCAAACTGGCGTACACTGCTCAGTACTGTAAAATTATGTATGTAAAATTCACTGAACAAAACAGTTATTCTGTGGAAGCGCTGCTTCTAGAAAGCAGCTTTCACTGATAGGCTGCACAGCATGCAATTATTGTTTTGTAAGCACAGTTAAATATTTGTATGCGTACGACCTTAACCTTTTGGCATTGCAGTTATCCCAAAACCGTATCATTAGTGATATGTTCCAAGTTCATCATTCAATGAATACCATGTTAACATGTGTGCAGAAATGTCTTCTGCGACTTAATGACTCAAAAAGGAGCTGTGCCGCGTGCAATGCGGCACCGTAAGTTAAGTCTGAATGCGAGATTGCCTTCGTTCCGGCCACACACATAAAATGTCGCACACGCAACAGCAAGCGCGCTAGCGTCATTTGTGTACGGTGTGTATGGTCGCAACGGCTTGTTGCCGCTGGCTGTTACACTTCTTAAGCATGTAACAGCGCACACACTATGTATAAGTTCAGCTGTGAGCACAACGCCCGCTCTCAAAAATGAACGCGTGCACTCAACACAGCAACCGAAATGGGAAATAGGCCGGCAGTTTTGTGTTGTTAGCCTCAATATCTTAAACAAACAGGCAACATATCTGGCAGGGCCAGACGCAACACGCTGTCGAATTCCGTGCCTAGCGTGGAAAACAGTACGCAACCAAGCTATGACGTAGTCCGTTTTGAAACGATCGCGCGCGTTCTCAAAGGGCGGAGAACTTTGATGAAGCTTGCAAGCAAAGACCAAAAGTAACTGAAACGCTAAAGTGACAATACCGGATGGCGAGAACCCAACAGAAACTCAGAAAATCCAGTGCAGCCTCACGAGCAAAATATTGAAAGCATTGATTTCATCACGTCGGAAACGACTACCCGGCGTCCGAGCCAACGCTAGTCTGCTTATATGCTTCGTTTGCAGCCAATGAAGACAAATCCAAGTAACCGATCGCGCGTATTCAGTTTGTACAAACTTCGGACAGTATTTTGCGATGATATATACAGCGCTTTCCGTATTATATACACAGGTAAAAATACCGAGCGCCCGAGCATGGTTCGCTGCCATGTTGGAAAAATCGTAGCTGACACCGGCGAGGCATCAAAAATTCGTGTTTTCAAAGGTTATGAAACAGCCGTTAGGTTTGCCTCTCTAATCATACAATTCCGTACATTCTTAGTGTAAAGAAAATAACTCTTTCCTATGAAGCTGAAGTCACCGACAATTTGTAAACAGCGAAGAAACCTTACCCAGCATCGGTAAACTCCAAAAACTGAATGCTCGGCGATGTCCTTTGTTGCCAACGGCAAAAGCGATGTTGTCAATTTACCGTCAACATATGTTCACATTTTCATAAAATAATGTTCCTTTTTTGTTAGTTGTATATATATATACTTTATACCTGACTAGCTTGTTACGTTTACGATCAGTACTCGTTTTAGATAATGTCATTGCCAAAGCTGGTTCAAGTGGCGCGGAATTTGAATGTTGGGCAAGTGCCTAGAATATAGCAAGGCGTTGCAAGTGTGTCGAGCGTGAAGAAAAGTGAAGACGTTGTCGAAAAATAGGAAAACATTTTCACTGGCCTAACCGGCATAGAAAAATGGTCTCCAGTGCCGCCGTGATATAATTATGATGACGTCGACTACTAAATATACCGCTTTATTATTTTAAAGTCCTTTTTATTTCTTGCTGTTCATACTATTCTGACTACACTTTACGTGCTATTTGATTTATGATCAGTTTCATACATATCTTCGCTTACACACACACAAACACACACACACACACACACACACAATATATATATATATATATATATATATATATATATATATATATATATATATATATATAAGGAGAGGATATGCGATCAATGGCCCAGTTGTTATTTGAAGAAATGATGGAACAAGGGAGGCGTTGTGGTAAACGAAAACTTGAAGACAAGTTTATTTGCCTCAACAGTTTCGAGAGTGGAACTCTCTCCATCAGGGCAATTTCAAAGTTTGTGTGGTCTTTCGTCGTGATAGCCTGGTGTCTCAGCGGCGGCGACTCCTCTCATCCTCGAGCACACCTGAAGGAGAGGGTGATCCGCCACCCGGCGACTACGGAAACCTTAACTTTAACGGTAACATTTCTATGCAAATAATGGGGGGTATCTTTACTAGTACAAATGTGAATAACGCCCACCATTCGTTAAAACAGCGCTCGTCCGTGTCGTTTCTCCCTGCTTGTCCCCGTGAAAACCGCGCTGTTCTGTTTCAAATATGCCCACCATTCTCCATGAAGACGCGTAAACGCGCAAAATAGAAATGAAATAAGGTGTATCTCACAGATAAGCCTGTGAGATACACCTCTCCTTTAATTGGCAAAGAAGGAACTACGTCAAATGGAGTCACGTAAAAAAGAAGCGCAGGAAGAACACTGCCAAGCGTAGGCGCCGACTACGGGGGGGGGCTCCGGGGCTCGAGCCCCCTCCGAAGTTTCCGGCGATGCCGAAGTCTCACCCCCCCCCCCCCCCCCCCACCTAACGTGTCATTGCCAGTTTTGTCACCCACATCATTTGAGGATTCTTTTCACTTGCCTCGGTCTTTTCACTTAAAATTGTATTGTGGCTAATAGCTTACTGCATCATTGTTGGCGCGGACGTGCACGTATTTTAATTCATAGTTTGCTTTATTTCTGCAAATCCTGACAATAGAACAAGCGCATTAGAAGGACCATCGGCGACTGCCTCGTCCGTATACTTTCTCACTTCAACATTGTTTTAATTTTCCGCTGTAAACACTATGCACATACACAATATATTTAAATGTATACACCGGACAAGGTTTACTATATTTTTTAAAGAGAACGAGGCAGCCAATTAAAAATTATTTCTAAAGGTATGGATAGTTTGTGCTTAGAGAATGAATATGTTGCAAAATATTCACCACGCTTCAAAATGCTTTGGGTGCTTTTTTGACTCTGAAAAAAAACCTGTAGACTCACCCCTTCGGCACAGTTTTTTATCAACGGTGTGTGAAATGCATGTGAATGATATATGTGTCTCAGTATCGCTTCTCTTTCCAGTAAGCAAAGCTAACGACTCATTAAAAAACACTTCTAATAATTTGCAACATTTATTAGGAATGAAAACATCGTCACTTGCATGCAGAGGTCATAAATATATACAGGGTGTCCCAAAAACTATCATGCACCAAGAAAAAAAAAAGCCAATGCGTTACTCAAAGAAGACGTAGTGCATATTGTTTCCAGTACAATGGAGTAGCTGCCAGTAATTTTTTTGTTACTGAGATTTATTTAGCTAATTGTAATTACCTAACTCGAGACGTATTGTTATAACTATCAAAGTGTCAATGAGGCATTTGTAGGCACAGCCAAGGGACATATAATTGCGGTAGTTTCAGCGACGTACTAATAGCGTACTAATTTTTTTCCGACGGATAAATAAGCACTGCGAAATATGGAGAATAACACGTGGCTGCGCTCCTTTTCGCTTTATAAAGCAGTACCCTCGAACAGGCTCCTTTTGAGTTAGTCAGAACGAAATGAAGGAAATAAATAAAAAAATCACCGCCTAAGCACTCCGTACGGTTAACCAGCGAAGCTGGAACGTGCGGTCCCGCTGTTTATCACTGAGTTAATCCCGACGGCTCATTAAACGACGACTTGGTAAGCTGCCGGATCCTCGGCACGCAGTTGCTGCTTGCGCTCGGCTGCACGAGCCTGTTCCTGTGCACGGGCTGCAGCATCGGCACGGTTTAAACGAATTCGTTCCCGGTTCTGCTCGCG
Source organism: Dermacentor andersoni (assembly GCF_023375885.2). Lineage (NCBI taxonomy): Eukaryota > Metazoa > Arthropoda > Arachnida > Ixodida > Ixodidae > Dermacentor > Dermacentor andersoni. The sequence goes on along the minus strand of NC_092818.1, from coordinate 191,342,959 downwards.
GCGTTGCTGATCGAAAGCTGCTAGCTCCTCAGGAGTAGGTATGACGCGTGGCCTACCCATTTCGGAGCAGGAGTGCGCGCTCGCTCGGCTGCGACGGAGAGCAACGACGTCACTACTGGTGCAGCCAATCGCACGAGATGACATATCCTTTCAACCGCAGGCTATACATATAAATTTAAAAAAAATTATTACCCCTGTGCTTTACCTGGCTTCATTCTCTGCTTATAATTGTAACTAAAAAAATGAGCCTCTTGGCTAGTTCCCTCATTCTTCTCGCTCGATGAGCGCAGCGATTCAGTAAATTCCCGAGGTCCCCAGCAGGTCCGTTCGACTGTCTTTCACAGTGCAAACAAGGAGGTTACACATACCCCTGGAGCGAGTCCTGCTCGATTGTCTTGTTACCGCCTTCGATCGAGCCGCACCTCACGCCCACCAGCCGAACGAGCAGGCATCGCAACGCACATCTCGCAAGGAGGGTCGCCCGTAGCTTACTTCTGAGTAAACAAGTGGCTGCTGAATGACACAGCGCAAGCAGCTCGCGTCACGGAAATTCCTCCCGAGTGCTTCCTCCCGCAATTGCGCCATTTTCTTAGTTTATGGCTCCATGGCCGCAAGACAGACTGTCATCGCTCTCTATAGTGATACAGGACGTGTTGCACTAGAAAACAGATGGAACCTTGTGGGGATGCGCGACTCTCACGCATCCCCTGAGATGCTGTTTTCCCGCACGGCCCACGTGGCCTGGCGCCCGCGGCGGTCGGAGTGGTACAAGCGCCGTGCGAGAGATGGCGCGACTATCGCGCCGCGGCGGGGTTACTCGGGCGCCGAGAGAGAAGGCGCGTGCTCTTGGGTTCAAGGTCGTCGGCGGGCGCGGGCGCCGTCGGATGCTTCTGCGAGACTGTCACGCGTGGCCGCCTTCGAACGTGCCACCATTCGCGTGACTGTACACGCGAACGACCAGGCGTTGGGATCCAGCATGGGGCGAATATATTCGCTCGCAATGCGGTCGCGGTAAGTCGGACTTCTAGATTTGTCGCGCGCCCATCGGCATGTTTTGGGGATAGCAACTCGGCTAGCAGGCATTGATCTATGAAAGGTGCAATAAATGCCCTTGTGACTGCTTGCACTAATGTGTTGTCGTTCCTTTGTCCCAAGAGTACGGAGGAGAACCCCTACATCTCCCACAACCTATAACACAGCCGCGTCATTGAAGAAAGAAAAAGCCCGAAAAGCAAGGAGGCAAGGCAGGAAGAGTGGAAACAGCTACCACAACTGCTCTCGTCAATGTCAATTACATTACACCGGCTCTTATATGTGAGCTGCACTTTTTTCGCAACGTGGGGTACACGTTTTTCTCCTTTATTTCTAGTTTGACAAGAGACTCAAGCTACAGAGCTGGCCGTGGAGCTAGGATTTCGGTGCGCGTTTAGACCAGATTGTACACCCTCTAAATTTGAACTAGCGATATCTGGCCTCACGCACGGGCGTATAGCAGCAACCAGTACGCATGAGGTGGTATGAGCCACGCTGTTTTAGAGTGAGATCGTGCTCCAGAGGCAAACGAAATCGGTTTACTCCACCTTCCCCCCAAGCCCCTCCCGTAAGTTACTTAATGCTGTTATTCAATAAATGATGAAAAAAAAATGAAAGTAGACCATTTTAGACACAGTTATATGTGCAAAACCAATTGCCTACACCTAAAATTTCTTTGTTAAATATGAGAGAGTAACGCAACATCTTCAAAGATCTGCGTGTCAGTGAAAAAAGAGGGTGCTCCGTGACAATATAAATACCATCCAGCGGCTATGGGCAAGTCATTAAAAGGTGAATAAAAGAAAGTCGCTTATTCCTGTGACAAGATACATAATTGCATCAGGACGACTCCCTTGCTAAATTCTTAAATTTTATCTGACTTCATTCAGCTATTGAAATTTTCAATTAAGAAAATTATGAGGTTTTACGTGTCAAAACCACTTTCTGATTATGAGGCACGCCGTAGTGGGGGACTGCGGAAATTCGGACCACCTGGCTTTCTTTATCATCAGCATCATTATCAGCTTGGCTATGCCCGCTGGAGGGCAAAGGCCTCTCCCATACTTCTCCAACTACCACGGTCATGCGCTAATTGTGGCCATGTTGTCCCTGCAAACTTCTTAATCTCATCCGCCCAACTAACTTTCTGCCGCCCCCTGCTACGCTTCCCTTCTCTTGGAATGCAGTACTTAACCCTTAATGACCATCGGTTATCTTCCATCCTCATTACATGCGCTGCCCATGCCCATTTCTTTTTCTTGATTTCAACTAAGATGTCATTAACACGCGTTTGTTCCTTCACCCAATCTGCTCTCTTCTTATCCGCCGCTTAAGGTTACACCCATCAGTCTTCTTTCCATAGCTCGTTGCGTCGTCCTCAAATGAAGTGGAACCCTTTTCGTAAGCATCCAGGTTTCTGCCCCGTAAGGGAGTACTGGTAAGACACAGCTGTTATACACTTTCCTCTTGAGGGATAATGGCAAGCTGCAGTTTATGATCTGAGAATACCTGCAAAATGCACCCCAGCCCATTCTTATTCTTCTGATTATTTCAGTCGCATGATCCGGATCCGCGGTCACTACCTGCAATAAGTAGATGTATTCCCTTACCACTTCCAGTGCCTCGCTACCTATCGTAAACTGCTGTTCTCTTCTGATACTGTTAAACATTAGTTTTCTGCAGATTAATTTTTAGACCCACCCTTCTGCTTTGCCTGTCCAGGTCAGTGAGCATGCATTGCAGTTGGTCCCCTGAGTTACTAAGCAAGGCAATATCATCAGCGAATCGCAAGTTACTAAGGTATTTTTCATTAGCTCTCATCCCCAAGTCTTCCCTATCCAGGTCTCTGAATGCTTCATGTAAACACGCTGCGAATAGCATTGGAGAGATCGTATCTCCCTGCCTGCAGCCCTTCTTTATTGGGATTTTGTTGCTTTCTTTTTGGAGGGCTACGGTGGCTGTGGAGCCGCTATAGATATCTTTCAGTATTTTACATACGTCTCGTCTACACCCTGATTCCGCAATGCCTGCATGACTGCTGAGGTTTCGACTGAATCAGACGCTTTCTCGTAATCAGTGAAATCGATATATAAGGGTTGGTTATTTAAGGGCTTCCTTAACGTGCACCTAAATATAAGTACACGGGTATTTTCGCCTTTCGCCCCCATCGAAATGCTGCAACCACGAATTTTTTTTTTCAATAGTGCTTCTTTTTAGATTCGTTTAACCCTTTTTTATTAGGTCCCCCGATTCTTAGCCAATCCTCCATAGTGTGTTATGAACCTCTATGGTTCATAGCATAACTATGGTTCATACCATGTGCATGTGCAAGTGCGCTGTAGACTCATGTTCTCTCTCTCTCTCTTTCACTCCCCGTAACCACTATGGTGGTTATGATGTGAAACCACTATGGTGGATTCATGCCGTAACAATGCAAGGGCCAGCGGTGCCTTGAAATAGCTGCCCCACCATAAGTCGTTGCACCGTTTTAAGGGCAACGAAGTCTTTTCTGCATATAAAGTTTCGTTCTTCTACCGATGCAGATCGTGCATCGTCTTTTGGCACTGGCACTAATTCTACTCAACAAAGCTGCAGAGCAGCGATTCGTGGCACCAAACTGCGCAAACAAAAAACGCTTGTGCAGAAACTCGATGAAGGTGTGCTGCTAGTATGAAGTAGTTACCACGTTGTAAGAGGCAATGACGCCCTAGTACAATGTTATACTGTCTTATAGGCTTTTTTTTTTATGCAGTAACCTAGATCGCGGCACGTGACATTGCCGCATTTCGCCGTCGTGGTGTTCAAGAAACCGAATTCGGAGCTTCTGCGTTTCAGCTTGCAGCTGCTGCAGGTGCATTCACACTGCACAGAGCGTTGTTCGTTCGCCTGGTTCAGAGGGGAATACTGGCGGATAGAGTCGCGCTGCAGCGGCACACGGCGTGTACTGAGAAAGCGCTTAACTAAAGAGAAAAATAATTTGACCTTTGTTATTCTTTGCAACACCAATAACTAAGGCTCTCTGGCTCTGAGGAGAGGCTCGGCCAGCCAGAGAGGAGGCTATAGAACGAGAGACTGGCAGTGTTGCCATATGGCGCAGAGTGCCGTAGCCAAGGTATAGGAAAATTGTAGCCCAAAATTAGCCAACCACACAACCAGGCCAAGACAGTTAGTAGCCAAAATGTAGCCAACATTACCCATCGGACAGTGAGATGAAGTTTTTTTATTCGCAACTAAAATTCGAACAGAAAACAATAAACTTGTTACAAAAGATACCTACAGTTGACTAGACCAAGTGACGCAGCAGAAAGCGAAAACTATCGCATTCGTAAAAAAAAAAGCGAGATCACTAGGCTATAAAAATCTTACTCGCGTTGACACATGGCCACTCAAGGAACATGTTTCAGATTACCGCACACCAGTTTATGCCCTTCATTCATTCACACCACTACTCGTACATGACAGCACTGTTAAACTTCTCCAAGAAACGCGGGCTTGGTTCAAAATTGTTGCAGCACCCGTACTCATTTAAGCCACATCGCACACGGAGTATAATTTCCAAAGTACGCACGCTTAGTTTGTTTCGATGGTCTGTTTTAGTTACGGTCACCAGACTGAAAACTCTCTCTACAGCGGCGTTTGACACTGGCAAGCACAGAAGTGCGACGGCAACTGCCGACAATTTAGGAAAGAGAGGTTCGCCTGCACTGTTAGTGAATTTCGCGACCGCTCGCCAGAATTCACTCACATTGTCACTCATAGCGAGAGACGGGAGCATCGACTGCAAAGTTCCGTACTCGCTTTCAAGGATTGATGTACTACTCGGTGCTGCAACAATGGAAATGACTCTGTGAAACGTACGAAACAGCGTGTCACGAATGCATCTGGGCCTCAACAGTTTGAATTTCTGCAGTAGCTCTAGGTTGTCAGGCAGCCTTTTTAGCAGTGATTTGATACACGCCAGAAGGTACACACGACAGCGGTCAAGCATCTGGTCCTTCTCGCCGTCTGAAAGCGAGCTCTTGTGAAAGGCGTCAGAGAAAACAGTTCCGTAGTTACACGCACGTACGTGAAGCAAATGCTTCTCCCACTCTGCAGTTGGACAAGCATGCTCCTTCAGGACCACTCTAAACAGCATCGACCTGACATGCATATCTAAATCTTCAAAAAGCTTAACTGGATCAGGATTTTCCGATTTAAATAACCTATTGACTCTGTCGAATTCCGAGATGATGGGCTGAATGAAAAGCATGTACAGATAATTTTTTTCGTCTTGGAACATTTCGTGCAGTAGTCGTGCTATATAACACCGCTCTGTGTTTTGAGCTATCTGAAAATGCAACCACAGCTCCGTCCACTGGTCGATAATGCGATTCACAGCTGCAGCAACACTCAGCCACCGAGTGTTCGCTATGCTGACCAACCTGATTGGGTTGGTCTCATTGATAGCAGAGTAGATAAGGCGATACTGCTCTCGCCGTTTTGGTGAACATGAAAACCAATTATAGCACTCCCGCACAAGAAATTCAATGTTAGCAGGAAGAGCAGCGGTTGCTTCACTGCAGGCTAGGTGGAGGGAATGGCAAGTACACTTCGCAAGTATAAGTTCTGGGTTTTCCTCTTTTAGAAGAGAATATAACGAGTGGTGCCGGCCGCACATCACGCTGGCACCGTAGGTACGTACCAATGCCAACACATTTTGTTAAATCTAGGTGGCATAACTCAAGAAAAGATTTAAGTTCCACAAACACGCTGTTAGCAGACGCGTCAGTGATAGGGATCAATCCCAAAAACCTGGTCTGAAAATCATCTGCTTTCATAGAAAAGAACCGAACGACAACGCCCATCTCTTTTTCGCATGAAATGTCCGTGCTCTCGTCGATGATAAGGGAGTAGGGCTGTTCTCCGATGTCTTCGAGTAGCATCTCTCGGAAGGTATGTCCAAGAACCTTTGAGACCAGAGCCGTACACTTGGTGCGTCCAAGCGTTACTCCGACCGCAACATTTGACTCGGGAAATGTACTTGCCAACAGTGGAGCCAAGTAATCCGCAGAGCACAGCGAGCTATGCACGGCGACATGCGCTGCCAGGCGCAGCTCTGCGATCTTCAGCTGAGTTGATGTTGGCTTCGAAGGCCCGGGCTTGAAGTGCGAGTCGATAGGCCTGGTTACAGATGCAAGCTTCATCGATTTCATATTTTGAATGTGCTTGTGCCTCGTAACATGGACCTTGAGGTCCTACACGTGCGGCCTCAGCTTGCACTTGCATGCTTTGCAGTATACCATGTCGATGGCGTCTCCGTTGCCCTCCTGTCTCGAAGGCATGATCCAGTCTATTTAAAAAAATAGTAAACTGTGAATTTATGCTATAAACCTGTTGTAGACTATAAAATTAGCTAACAGCAGATACCTTTGAAATCTGGGTTCTGCTCCCATTCTTTCTGGTATTTCCTTGGGTATTTCGCCCACTTCCCCATTGTGCACAAATGAAGAGGCGAGACAAACACACAGAGCGAGCACAACAGCAGCAGCTTTCATGCATGCATTGTTTCACTATCCAGACACCATAGTTTCACTTTCAAGCAAGCGAGCAGGAGAGCGGCTTTGGCTAAATGCGCCGTACGTAGAATCCCTAGCCAATAAAAGCCACGACATTCTCCACGGAAACACGCCACGTAGACGGAAGCAAAGAATGCAAGCAAGCCGCGAAAAGGCTGCAGCAGCTACTAATTAAACGTAGCGCTCTTCCAAAAACACGCTTTTTTACCATTAAAAATTTCAGGGAGCGTATAGCCCAAAAATAGCCACAACGCCAAATTATCTAAAAAGCAGCCAGGAAATATTTTAAGTAGCCCAATTTGGCTACAAATAGCCCAATCTGGCAACACTGGAGACTGGTGGCGACGCTGCCTTGAAGTTCTCGCACCAGCTCGCCGTCTCGTAATACATTTCGACAGCGTCTGCTGGGGTATAGTTGGTTGTTTAATAGGCAAAGATGGACTGCATTTTATTCTAAAAGAGCCAAAGACTGAATTTATAGCAAGTGCACAGAACATTTACTCCACAATCGCCACAATCGCCCAACTCCGAAAATATACATTTATATATCCGTTACGTTTCAGTGACGTACACCGGCGCTGGCGTATCGCTCGAAAACAAAAACAAAAATAGATATGAGGTTGAACAGCGCGAATAAAACAAGGACACGAGGAAACAAAAAACACAAACAAGCGCTGTGGTTCAACGTCAGATCTAAATATGAACCAACTAGCCCTCATCAGGATCTTACTAATCCAAAAAAAATTAACTTTGACTTCCATGTTCTCTCTTATAATCGACCGCTTACAGTTCAATTTTCGAAAACAGGGTTTTGAAAGAATATCTAGACGAGCTAAACTGATTTAGTGTTTCTATTTAGTGTCCCTTTAACACGAAGTGTCAAGCCGTAGTCGCGAGAGGAAGCGTAATACGAGAGTCACACGGTGCATTTTCGATCGCGATCGAATCCGACCGGGATCGAATTTCTCGGTTACTATTGGCTCCCTTGCGCAAGATGTGGGAGGGAGCAAATCGCGGCCGAGAATTCAGATCCTGATCGGGCTCGATCGCGATTGAAAGTGCGTCACACGACACCGGTATAACACGTGAGAATACCGGGGGAATGACACTTACCAGATATGGGAGATTGACTGCTCCTAGTTCGCGTGACGCTTCCTTCTAGCATTGGCCCCACCATAGTGGGATAGTGGGTGCCAGCTCCTCTGCATGCGTGTGATGATTCGCGGCCGTGTGCAGCGTTGTTGTTGTTGTTGACGACGACGACGATGATGAGGAGGAGGAGGAGGAAAAGGAGGAGGAGGAGGAGGATCATCTGTACAAATGGCACTTACCCACTGTGGGGGATCGGCCAAGAATTGGGTCGCTTGGAGAAAAATGAATTGGAAAAAAAAATAAAGAAAAAAGTAGGGGAAGATATATTCTGCTCGGTGTTCTAATTAATTATTATAATTGGCCGTTTTAAGAGGGCAGCCGACTGAAATCACTGATAAAGTGTTTCATCGCAGTGCAAACATTCTGGTCGCTTTACCTCAATGCGAAAGCTCCAAACGAAAGCAAAACGGGGACGTTCATGCTGAGGCCAAGCTTGTTTAGAGGGTCCTCGAGCGCCCCCCCCCCTTTCTTTTTTTTCTGAGGAGAATTGTCGGCATGCAAGGAGAAAGTCATCAATTGTTTCTGGTTCCCCGCACTGTATACACAAAGCAGATGCCGCCAAGCCAGTCCTGCGCGCATAGAAATTTAGTGTCGGTATGCGGCAGCGTAGCCTTGTTAATGTAATCTCTAATTTGTGTGCTGGGCAGAATTTACGGCTCCGATGGAATAGTAGGTGGTGGTAATCAGAATGCGAAGCCACACTAGATTTACGTAGCTCATTCTTCATTGTCAATCTCCTAAACCTAGCAGCAGCGTATAGACGGTTGGGGGAACGGCAGATACTAAAGGGCCACCCAGGGAAGCCTTTGCTAATGAGGTTGCACACTCATTCAAAAGGAAACCTTCGTGCCCAGGCACCCAAATTAAACGAAGCAAACGCAAATGAGACGGAGCCAAAAGATATAATGCTTGAAAAATTTTTTTGTCGCTACACGCTGTCAGCGATGAACATAGAGAGAGTGAGTCGGTGATAATAGCTACTGATGAATTACATGTGTTCCATTTGCGCAATGCTAGAACTACATCTAATAATTCTGCTGTGTAGATAGGAGTAAAATCAGGAAGTCTAATCGAATAGGATCAATTTGGCGAATGAGCAAAAAACTCCTACACCTGCCTTTTCGCTGCTCTGCGAGGCATCTGCAGCTATTATATAGCGTTGGTTTGAATATGAGTCAAGTAACCATCCAGCAAGTCATTTAGAATTCGTGCAGATAAAATCTCGCATTATTTGGGTAGATGTTATCAAAAATAATTTCTAGAGAGACAGTAGTAGGCTTTGCTGCAGTTATAGAGTTTAACATTCAAGGGCTGGAGTTACCTGCGTAAAAACCACCTGTGGCGTATGAAAACGGGGCCAATGGACATAAAAAAATAAAGTGGGCTGACTAATAAACACTGTCTGGTGTCTTCTAGAACGGCATTAGCGCAGTTGCAGAGAGGTTTGGACAGCAAGTAGATGAAGCCTACCCATTAACTAACGCACTCGCGCTTCCAGGTATACAGTGCAGCCTTCGGTAAGAATTTGGGGAGGCCGAGGTAGAGGCGGAGGGCATCCCGTTCCAGAAATTAAAACAAGGAGACGAATTGTGTAAGCGGCATCTCCAAAGAACAGAACACACCCAAATTATAATATTGGCCTGACATAGGTGTTGTATATCATCAGTAGTGTGCAGGAACGTACGCAGGATATTTTTGCGGGGGGGGGGGGGGGGGGGGCAATCCAAGGTAACTTTTCTATGCAAATGAGGGGGAGGGTACTTTACTAGTACAAATGTGAATAATGCCCACCATTTGCCATAAAGACGCGTAAAGCTGCAAAAGAGAATAGAAATAACATGTATCTCACAGGTACACTTGTGAGATACACCTCTTCTTTACTTGGCAAACAAAGAACCACATGAAATGGACTCGCGATGAAACATGCGCAGGAAGAACCTTGCCAAGAACAAGTTACCAACCGAAAGTGCACAATAAAGATTTCTAGTAGCGTTTTTTGAATTAGCTTTGGAAGGATTATAGATAAATGTATATTTCCGGAACAATCACAGTTATTTTGGACCCCTCGTTTACTGCTCTACAAAGTAGCAAAACCGACTCGAGTTGTTATTTGGAAAGTTGCGTAACGATGCGTGGTCACCAGTCCCATACAACCGCGTAGTGCGCAGGACGCCGCCAACAAGATCCCGCGCAACCTGGACGAGGCCGCGGTGGAGCATCTCACCGAGTACATGAACGAATGCTGGAAGACTGGCGCCCTCCCGGAAGAGTGGAAAACGTCCACAACCGTCTTGATACCCAAACCAGCAAACTACTAAGTGGGGTCCATCTCAGGCCAATTTCGCTCACATCATGCGTCAGCAAACAGATGGACCACGTGGTCCTGGACCGTCTCAATGAACACGTAGAGGACGGGGACGAGTTCGCCCTCTCCATGTTCGGTTTCAGGACACACCTGTCCACCCAAGGCGTACTCCTTCAGTTAAAAAAGCGGGTGATGCAACCCGGAAGTCCTGCGGACGCTCGCCGATGCCTCCTGAACCTCGACCTGAAGAAGGCCTTCGACAATGTCGCCCACGCAGTGGTGCTCGAAAGCCGGACCCAACTGGGGGTCGGAAACCGAGCATACCTATGCGTACAAAACTTTCTCACCGACCGGAAGTGCCGGATCAAAGTCGGAGAGCACGAAACTGACATTTTAGAGCTGGGGAGGCGAGGCACGCCGCAGGGATCAATCATCTCCCCTTTTCTCTTTAACGCGGCGATGCGCGGGCTCCCGGACCTGTTGTGCTCTATCCCCGGGCTTCACCACAGCCTCTGCGCGGACGACGTGGCGTTGTGGGCGGCGGCGGATGATCCACGAACTCTTCAAGAGGTCATGCAACGGGGCATCGCCGTCGTACAAGCTTATGCGGAGTCAATGGGCCTGACGTGCTCACCGGAAAAATCCGAATACCTCCTGATAAAGCCCGGCATAAGTAGCTGTCCTGGGGGGCATACCACGGTAGAGGCACTTCTTTGAAGTTAGGGTCGGATGACTTACCATCCCTGAGCGTCCCAGTATCAAGATACTGGGGCTACACTTCCAGAACACGCTGCGCTGCGAGCTCGATCATGTTACAGAAACTCCAGAGGGCGACCAACTACACATTACAGCTCCTTCACCGGGTGGCAAATCGGCACCACGGCATGGGTGAGGGCGACCTGCTTCGACTTGTGCAGGCGTACATAACCAGCAGAACCATGTACTCGACACCATATGTCAAACTCGCTGCCACAGACATAGCTAAATTAAACACAATGATCAGACGAGCCACAAAGGCAGCCCTGGGCCTTCCGGACCACGCGGCCACCGCAAGGCTAGGGGCCTTAGGCATGCACAACATGATCTAGGAGCTCTTAGACGCTCTTCACACAGCCCGAGTCCGTCGTCTCTCTAACCCTATAGCGGGCCGCACGCTCCTCCGGTAGCTCACTCTGGAGGCCATCCTCGAGGTTACAGAGTATGTGACGATTCCGCGAAAGGTCAGGGGGCATATTTATGCCCTGCCTCTACCCCGCAACATTGACCCCGAGTTCCATCAGGGCCGCCGGCAGGCACATAGCGAAGCCATTTGGCGACGCTACGGCTCGCAAGCTGGACTGGTTTACGTGAACGCGGCGAGACACCCTCGCAGCGACCTCACGACCGCGGTGGTAGCGGATCACCATGTACGATTTATAGAAGGCATAACAATCACGGCTGGCCGAGAGGTGGAAGCGGAGGAAACCCAGATCGCCATGGCCACGCATGCGGCAGCGACTGCCGTCACCAGCGATAGCAAGCAGGCCATCAGCAATTTCGTCCGCGGTAGAATTTCCCAGCAGGCGCGTGTCCTCAGGTGGCGCCTCTTAAAAGCGGCTGGAAAACCCTCGTGTGGACTCACGCGACTGTGCCCGGCAACGCGTCAGCTCACAGTTTGGCTCGAGATCTCGCGCACCGAGCCTCGTCCGCGGATGCAGATGGCGTGAACGAGGAGGACAGACACGAGGAACCCTGCGGGACATATCACAATATAGCCCATATTCATCGCTTGAGGCGTCGCACGCTCCCACCACCGGCCAAGCAACTCGATAAAACGCAAGCGGTCGCGTTTAGAATACTCCAAGAAAACACATACCCACACCCAAAGTACATTAACAAAATCACAGAGGTCAAGGAAAGCGACCTCTGTAGGCGCTGTTCACAAACAGGGACACTCACACACATAATGTGGAAATGCATCTCGCTTCCGTTTTCTTATTTCCCGGTCAGTAGAGAGACTGATGGAACCGCCTGGCTCAGGGCCGGGGACGTCGACCGACAGCTTGTACTGGTGGTCTGGGCGGAGAAGGCCAAGCAGGCGCAGGGCCTTACTTGAGCCCGATCAGGAACGCGCATTTTCTTTAATATCATCATCGTCGTCGTCGTCATCATCATCATTATCATCATCATCAGATCCTTCTTCTTTTTATTCTTCCGTCAGCGAAGAGAAGGAGGCGCGGGAATTTTTCCATCATCATTAAATTGGTCTTTTTCCCTTCCGCTACTCCACTTCACACTAATATCGCAGGCAGAGTAATTGGCGATGATTCTAACAAATAATAAACATGATGCGCAAAGGAGAAAACAGTGAGGACGGGACAGGACAAGCATTTGTCCATGTCCGTCCAGTCGTCACTGCTTTCTATCTTGCGCTCCGAGTTTACTGGCTATGGAATACCAACTAGCTAGTTCTCAAGTGTTGTGCAATCCTAGCAATATACAAAAGAAAAGAAATCCCTGCGTCTATTTCTTCAGCAGTTATCATGGCTGACACCCTATCCATTTGTTCCACTTTGTCATTTCTAAATTAATCTAATGTTCTCCAAAATTTTATTAATTGACCAACACTCGGCGCCTCGTCCATTTGGGGGGAGTATTAAATCAGCCAGCGGACGCACTTGCGGTGGCATCCCTTAAAGGGAAGTGCCTCCAGTCTTGAGCGTTCTATACTACCTTCGGCGTACACTACTGCTGCTACGTTTCAGAAAACCTTCTGTTCATGAGGGCCACGCCATGCGAATCTGTCTTATGCAACGCTGATTGTTTTTGCACCTTAGCTGTTCTTGACTCACCAGGTGGCGTTGCACAAAAAAAAAAAGAAACTTTGAGTGGCATGTACCAGACTGCATTGCTGGATACTACAGCTTAATTTTTATTCACACTAATCCAGTGTGACTCGTTCCCCTCAATGTTATTATTGCAGTGAACCTGAAAGCATGTAACAAATGAAAGGGAACGTCATCTGGAAGCTCCCTTTCGCCAGCTTCGGCTGGGCCTTACGCTTTCCCTGCTACTCTCCCTATAGTGCGTCTGCATTATAGGTTACTGCAACAAGAACGTATGTTTAATTTCTAAATAATACAATAATGTTGCCATGCTATTTTCCTATAAATTTTCTCATCATAAATAACTGTATGAATAGCATCTCTTTAACAAATTTCTTAATATTCAGATAACAGTTCAGACAATTAGGCAACGTTATTATTATTATTATTATTATTATTATTATTATTATTATTATTATTATTATTATTATTATTATTATTATTATTCATTAAAGTACTATAAATATCCTCTTAATATCTCACTTTTATATCTACAAAAGGTATTTCTGATTCTTTCTACCGCGCCCCGATTCATGGCCTAACCCCTGTAGTGGGTTGCAACGCAGGATCAACCCACCAATCAAATGACCCTGCGACCAGGCACTGAAGCAGAAGAAGATTACGCACCAAGTGTTCATCGTAGCACTGATCTTCAACGTGAAATAGACAGCCAAGGTAAAGCTATTTTTTTCTCGTTACCAAAATCAACGCTTTGCTAGGATTTGTTCGCCTCGTCACACGTTGTTTCGCTCACAGTGTTCCACGTACCACAATGGGACAGATGTTGGCCATCTTCGCGACACCTTAAACGTCGTGTTCTCCAAACTGTGGATCATCGCATTTAGGGGAGTTTGCAGTGAGGTCGCAGCAGGTTCAGCAGGAGATCGCGAAGTAACACCACGCTTAATCTGTCACGCATATTGTCGAAAAACAAAACTCATTTTGACTACGCCGCACCCATGGTTCGTTGCAAAACCTCGATCACAGTCACTGCGAACTGTGCACCGGGATGTTTGCATCGCGAAATATGATTTTGTCGAGCACTTATTCTGAGTGGATTATCAAGTCTAAATCGAAGGAGCGCAGTGTCCAAAAAGGGCTTCTGTCGTCAATTTTCATGATTAGCCATTGCATGGCGCTTAGTGTACTACTGCATCTTTTTCATGTTCGAAGCAATTTCTATATTAGCTATATTTATGACTGGCTTTCAGCTTATTGCTGCGGGTTTACTTTCACACGTGTTTGTTCAATTTTATGGGTCATCCTATTATAGGCGGGTGCGTACTGTCCCTCTCAGATTGTATAAGCGTGAACACGCTAAAGGAATAAAGGCCGCTCTTTGACTAACATCCGTTGCCAATTATCTTTTGAATCGCCTATTTTTTAACCAACAATTAGCTAGCCGGTACCACTCATTACGTTAATCTAGTCTATGGCATGGCTAGTGACTGCTTGGCAAATTATAGTTGGCAGCGTCACCCATCCTTCTTTCCCCTTTTTTTTTTCTGTAATATCGACACTCTGCTATCGTAAAAAAGCTATGTGATGCCATACGAGGCATAAATGTTCACCGATACTGTTTTGCCGCAGTGCGGCAATGGAAGCTGCGTTGGGGCAGTTACTGTTCGCTTTCTCCGTGAACCTGTACAAGCAGCTTCTCAACGAGGACAGCAAGGCCAACGGTAACAACCTGCTGTGTTCGCCGCTCACCATCGCGGCAACACTGGGAATGACGCTTGCCGGAGCCCGCAACGACACCGCCAAACAGATCCGAGATCTTTTCGTCACAGGCGTACGTTTTGACCCCATCCGCGTGCTACTGACCGAATAAGAAGCGATATTGTGCTAGCAACATTGCCTGCTCACGCGTAGATTGGGACAGGATGTTGCTGGTGTCTGCGGTGTTTTAGTATAGTTGACTATGCAGCAGTGGTTGGAGTATACTGGTATAGGCGATAGGAGAGCCCGTATGTTGGAGGAGTACCTCTCCTCTAACGCATGCGCTGTGCCTTGTAAGTGCAGTGGTCGTACGCTGTAATGCAGCTGCGGCACCGGATAGGACGCAGGATGTCTCGCGTAGACGCCTAGCAGTTGCTCAACGCGCAGCGCCTGCGTTCGACGCCTGTCGTTACAGAGACAGAGAACAAAGAAGCAGTCTGCTGTACTTGTAGGAGGGGGAGGCTCAGCTGGAGGCATGCCTGAAAAAATGATGACGAGGAGGAAGTTTGCCGAGGCAAAGAAATTCATGTTGTAATACTTTACGTTTTCTTTTGGATTCAACCACCGACCTTGGATACTGCAATGTGGGGAGCAAAGGGGCTAGGGGGAATGGCAATAGGGTGAAGTGCACACAGCATGAAATGGGTGATGAAATCCGCCTCAGTTTCAGTTCCAGTTTATTATTATTTACATACAATGAATGGGTAAGAGACAATATACAGACAACGGTCCCAAAGTCAAAGACTGCAAAGGGACCCTCGGTTGATAAAAACAATGGAGAAGCGTATGAAAGATGAGCAAGCTAGGTAAAAGAAACAAACACAATCGCGAAATATACAACATAGAAAAATTAAATAAGCGAGAAGAATTGTCAGTATGCAAGCCTGTGGTGCATAAAAAAATTGTCAATACATATAAATGGCAAATGTAGTGCAATGAACGATGTAAACTTAGTTAAATATGCAAAACATCTTAAGGGCATGACTAAATGCACGCCTGCTTCACCTCCGCCGAGGGTCGGCCTGGTGTAGCCCTATCTCCAGGAGCGGCCCACGTATGATGGGTGCTTAACGCCTGCTTCACCTCCGCCGCGGGTCGGCCCAATATTGCACTCTCTTCAGGCCGACCCACAGCGGAGGTGAAACACTTGTAACGAAGAAGAGTAGCCGCCTGCGCCACAGCATTATCGCCACCGGCATGAGCTCGTGGTTGCTGTCTTTCGCCGAAAGCTTGTGACAGCTACCCGTTCGCGCCCGTCGCTAATAAATCTCTAAGCAAGTGGTGGAGGTGCGGGGTTTCGACCACCCGGGAACTTCGGAGTCGCACTCTACCCCCCATCATGCCCGACGACGCACGCACTCCTCCAGCTCCTCCAACGGCGCCGGCCACCTTGGTTTGTGCCGGTGTTTTGCGTCAGCGAGATCCCCCTATCTTCTCCGGCACAGATGACAAAGACGTTGAAGATTGGATCTCGTCTTATGAGCGAGTGAGTGCCCATAACCAGTGGGACGACGTTACCAAGTTGAGAAACGTCGCATTTTATCTTACGGACGTTGCGAAACTATGGTTTCTAAACCATGAAGCCGACCTCACTTCGTGGTTGGTCTTCAAGACCAACTTTACCCAAGTTTTCGGTCGGCCTGCAGTAAGAAAGCTTCGTGCAGAACGTTTGCGCACACGAGCCCAAGTGGCCGGAGAAAACTTCACAAGCTACATTGAGGACATTGTCGACCTTTGCAAACGGGTGAATGCGTCGATGTCAGAGGAGGAGAAGATAAAACATATAATGAAGGGTATTCAGGACGACGCATTTCAAATGTTATTATCGAAGAGTCCTCACACTGTCGCTGAAGTGATAGAATTGTGCCAGAGTCACGACGAGTTGCGCAGGCAACGGCTTCACACCCGACGTCCCACCCCACTCGCCGACTCTCTATCAAGCCTTGGAGTCGACGACAACCATGCTGCTCTCTTCGTAAAAATCCAGGAATTCGTTCGCGCAGAGGTCGCCCGCCAGCTATCTTTGATATCTTCTGTCCAGGAACCACCCCCTGCTTTGCATCCTACGATCCGCGACTTCATTCAAGAACAAGTCTCTCAAGCCGTTCCTCCAGCCGTTGAGCAGACACCAGTCACGGCTCCTTACGCTGAAGCAGTTTCCCGATCTCGTCCACAAACGCCCCTGCCGCCCTCTATGCATCGACCACCGACATTTTTGCCGCCATCTATGCCGCTTCACGACCGCCGGCATTTTCCTCCTATGCCGCTTCCCGACCGACAGCATTTTCCGAATCCTCAACCGCGACTCGGACCTTACCCCCACCAGTGGCGCACCTTCGATGACCGCCCAATATGTTTTGCTTGCGGTGGTGCTGGTCACGTGGCGCGCCATTGTCGTCGTGGCATGCTTCCTCTTCAGAACATCCGGCGAGCGCCACCTTTCCCCGCTCCGTTTTCCTCTTCGCCTTCCAGCCTTCCTACCTCTTCCTTTTCCCCTGACCGCCCAACCGCCTCTACTCGCCGCTCACCATCTCCCCGTCGTCGCTCGCTTTCTCCGATGCGGCGTCGTCCCGTGTCCACCGAGCAGGAAAACTGATGGCCGCAGTTCCCGAGGCACGAACTGCGTCCACGTCGCAATGCCCAAGTCCTCGTCCCTCTCCAGCCAACGTCATTGAAGTCTCTGTCGAAGGAATCGCCGTCCTGGCACTTGTAGATACAGGAGCCGCCGTATCCGTAATTTCCGCCGAACTCTGCCGCACACTACGAAAGGTTTTGACGCCTCTCTCCGACTTCTCCCTTCGAACCGCGAACGCTCAAAATATAACGCCTCTCGCTGCCTGTACTGCTCGCGTCTTCATTCAAGGTCTACTGTATACCGTCGAATTCGTCGTGCTGCCCACTTGTTCCCATGACATCATATTAGGCTGGGACTTCCTTGCAAATAATAACGCCGTTATTGACTGTTGTCACGCCGAACTCGAACTTTCTGCACTTCCCGACGTCGAGCTTTTCGAAAACGACCCTTCCAGTGTTAAACTGTTTGTGTCCGAAGACAATTCCGTCCCTCCACGCTCTTCCCTGCTTGTGCCTGTGTCGTGCGCCGCTGTTTCTGATGCCACTGTTCTCTTTACGCCCTCTGAGCTGTTCATTCGCCGCCGATGTTCTCCGCTGCCCTTAGCTCTCCTTACTCTTCGCAATAGCGTCACGAAAATGGTCGTCGACAATCCCACAGCCTGCCCTTTAGCTTTATCTCATGGTGAATGCCTAGGCCTTGTTCAACCGGTCGACACCTTTTGCATCTTTGACACTCCTGCCGTTTCTACTTCTGCGGGCCTTGGCGCACTTACTTGTGACTCTGCGATTGATCAGTCACTCATCGACGCTTTCCACTGCTCCATCGACGATGGCACGTCATCTTCAGAACGAAGCCAGCTTATTGCTCTCCTGCAGAGGTTCAGCGCTTCTTTCGACAGCCATGCTTCCGGTTTGGGCCGCACATCGACCGTTTTTCACCAGATAGATACCGGCAGTCATGCACCTTTACGGCAGCGCCCTTACCGAGTTTCCGCCTCTGAGCGCCGTGTCATTGACCATCAGGTTGCTGACATGCTCAAGCGTGGCGTTGTGCAGCCTTCCAACAGTCCCTGGGCATCACCGGTCGTCCTCGTTAAGAAAAAGGATGGCTCTATTCGATTCTGCGTCGACTACCGACGTCTGAACAAGATAACGCGCAAGGACGTTTACCCGTTACCGCGCATCGACGACGCCCTCGACTGTTTGCAGGGAGCTGAGTTCTTTTCTTCGCTGGATTTACGTTCCAGATACTGGCAAGTCCCCTTGGCACCATCTGATCGACCTAAAACAGCATTTGTAACACCTGATGGATTGTACGAATTCATCGCAATGCCTTTCGGCCTGTGCAACGCCCCAGCCACTTTTGAGAGTATGATGGATAATATTTTACGTGGCCTCAAATGGAACACATGTTTATGCTACCTGGATGACGTAGTTGTCTTTTCTGCTGATTTCCGAACCCATCTCAGCCGTCTCGAGCAAGTTCTCAAATGCCTCACTGACGCGGGACTTCAACTTAACTTAAAAAAATGTCGTTTCGGCGCCCGAAAGCTCACTATTCTTGGCCATGTTGTATCACGAGACGGCGTCCTTCCGGATCCAGCCAAGCTCCGCGCTGTCACCGACTTTCCGCAACCAAAGAAGTTAAAGGAGCTTCAAAGTTTCCTTGGTTTATGCTCATACTTCCGACGTTTCATTCGAAATTTCGCTTCCATAAGTGCACCCCTGACAGCCCTTCTAAGTGGCGACAAAGAACTTTCCGCTTGGTCACCCGCCTGTGATGACGCCTTCACGAAATTACGCCACCTGCTAACCTCGCCACCTATCCTCCGCCACTTCGATCCTGCAGCGCCCACAGAGGTCCACACCGATGCCAGCGGCGTCGGGCTTGGCGCCGTACTCGCACAACGAAAAGCGGGCTTTGATGAATATGTCGTTGCCTACGCGAGCCGAACTCTGACAAAGGCCGAGGCTAATTACTCTGTTACAGAGAAAGAGTGTTTAGCCATTATTTGGGCCCTTGGAAAATTCCGTCCTTATTTGTATGGCCACGCTTTCGATGTCGTCACTGACCATCACGCCCTTTGTTGGCTGTCTACCCTTAAAGACCCATCTGGCCGACTTGCTCGCTGGGCCCTTAAGCTACAGGAGTACGACATCCGCGTCCTCTACCGTTCCGGCCGCAAACACACGGACGCTGACGCCCTTTCTCGCTCACCGGTCTCCGCTGACTGCGCTTGCCTATCCGCCCTTGAGCCCACAGTTCCATCTCATGCACTGCGCAACATGCCGTCGGAGCAGCGCAAGGATCCCTGGATCAGTGCTCTCATCAGCATCCTTTCTGATCCATCCACCTCTTCACCATCTCGCGCTCTTCGCCGCCAGGCTACCCACTTCTGCATTCGCGACGGCCTTCTTTATCGTCGTAATTACCTCTCTGACGGTCGCAAGTGGCTTCTCGTGATACCCCGCCATCTCCGTGACCTTATCTGCGACGCTTTCCACGCAGACCCTCAGTGCGCACATGCCGGCCTCTTCAAGACCTATGCTCGGCTACGCATCCGATTTTATTGGCGCGGCATGTATAACTACGTCAGAAAGTTCATTCGCTCCTGTGCTCAGTGCCAACGCCGAAAATTACCTCCCGGACAAGTCTACCCGTCACAACCCCTTCCCTGCCCTCGTCGGCCCCTTGATCGTGTTGGTATAGACATCTACGGACCGCTACCCTCCACTCCAGCAGGCAACCGCTGGATTATTGTTGCAGTGGATCACTTGACCCGCTATGCTGAAACAGCTGCGGGTCAAAGCACAAACAGCTTTTCGTTTGAAAGCTTTGACTGTTGTCAGCTTTCGCTGCCATTCCATCTTCACAGAGTGGAATGTTGTCAATTTTTTCACTCCTTTTGGTTGGCGGTAGTTATCTGCATCTCCTGGAGTGTGGAGGCCAGCTTTCTCATCGATTCGGTGCCCGCGCGATTAACTCAAGATGAATTCAGTTATCACCATCTATTGCAGGAGGCAGAGCGTAGTTTATTGTTTTAATTATCATATTTTATTTTACTTATAATGCCCAACACAATTTTTATGTCACCATCTATTCAACGATCACGCGCATCGCAGTTGCTTCGTTAGTTCAACCTTCTTTGTTTAGACCCATCCAGGGGCCAGGAAATGGATTCGGTTCATAGTCAGCTGGTCTGTATGCTCATGGAACGAGTTGTGGCCAGAGAAAGCGCCAGTTGCGTTTAACTTTTCCTTTTGCTTCATTATTTCCTCGAGTGACGGCTCGCCGCGACGCTGGCAGATCCTCGGAACAATACACCCGCGATATGGGTAATGGGTTTATCGAAAATAAGATAATGCGAGACAGCGTCCATCATCAGACTCTGCAATAACCGTTCAACCCATAAGCAATATGACTGTCTCCCGTTACCTTACCACTTATTGTGACCACGTGACCACTTATTGTGCCATTGTCCTCAATTTCAAGCACAAAGACAATCTTTGTCCAACACATTGAGGAAATTAGATAATCGTCCTCTGAGTGAACAGACAATACTAGAGCACCATCCCGACCGATCATCGGCTCAGAAGGCAGTGAAGGCACTTTTGTGTTTTCTCAGAACTTCTGGTTTGCGCGAGCGGCTTTAATTCAAGTGATGTCCGTACACGTATCTACACCTTCTCTCTCCCTTCTCTCTCTTCCCCTTCTCCCATCCCCCAGCGTAGGGTAGCCAACCAGGCTATTGACTGGTTAACGTCTCTGCCTTCCTGTATTCCTCTCTCTCCCTCCTCCTCCTCCCCCTCTCTCTCTCTCTCCCGTTACCTCGTCTGGTTTTTCCCTAATTGTACAGCCCTTTTCGTGCGAAATTGGCAACTGGAAACAAGAGTCGCAAGGAGATGAGAAATTAACCGTTCTGCTAAGGGAGAAAGCCAAGGCAATGGCCAAACAGGGAGGGAAAGCGAAAACTGTTTGTGAAAATAGTTATGGATCAACAACTTTTTATTTAAGAAAGCAAGTAGAGAAAACGCCGCCTAATGTGGAGAATAATTCCGTGTGTTTTTAATGACGCTTCTACAGTTATCAATAGAGCCGCCTGACGTAGCTATTTCCCTGCTGTGCTAATAGGGGTGTTTTTCTAACCTTCCACGGTGGGCGCAGTACGTCTAGAACCGCAGCGTCCTGCGCTCTACGCGGCTGTACGGGACTGGTGACCACGCATCGTTACGCAACTTCCCAAATAACAACACGAGTCGGTTTTGGCACTTGGTAGAGCAGTAAACGAGGGATCCAAAAGAAATGTGATTGTTCGGCAAATATACATTTCTCTATAATTCTTCCAGAGCTAATTCGAAAAACGCTACTAGAGATCTTTATTTTGCACTTTCGCTCGTTAACTTGTTCTTGGCAAAGTTCTTCCTGCGCATCTTTAATGCGCGAGTCCATTTGATGTGGTTCTTTGTTTGCCAAGTAAAGAAGAGGTATATCAAAAGGGCGTACCTGTGAGATACACGTTATTTCAATTCTCTTTTCCGGGTTTACGCGTCTTTATGGCGACGGTGGGCACTATTTACATTTGTACTAGTAGAAGTACCCTCCCCCTCATTTGCATAGAAAAGTTGCCTTGGGTTGCCCCCCCCCCCCCGAAATAAAATCCTGCGTACGTGCCTGATGGCAGTAATATGTATTTCCCCAGGAAACAATGCCGTAATTACTGTGACTTTGAATGAAAGCAAAGTACAACTCTAATAACGCGTCTTTGGAGAAATATGCTCTTTATTTGATTAATGTTCTAATACCGAAAGTACACTTTGGCTTAATGAAGGCAAAGTGTTGAGGAAACTTTACGTTAGAATCTCATTTGATGCCCAAAAATAATTCAGTTTGAGACGGGAACGTGATGACCATCTAGAATTATCTTTATACAGTGGCTAGATTGGAAAATCATAAATTAAGTTTCGGTAGGATTGATAATTAAATGGTTGGAAGAACACCAATGCAACAATATGTTCAAGCTCATTGTTTAGTTTAAGGGTTAAGGTTGTTGAAGATTTGTCACACAAGGAGATATTAATATCGTTTGCGTATAGTACAGAATGCGCACATTTAAGACACCTAGGTAAATCATTAATATAAATGGAGAATAGTAAGGGACCTACTATGGAGCCTTGTAGTACACCTTGATTAATAACTTTATTATCAGAATAAGCACCTCCAAATTTTTTTTTGTTCTTTATCGTGCAGGTAACATTTTAGGAGTTTTAGCACTTGACCGGTAATTCCCAAAGCTTCTAGCTTAATAAAAAGTACATTATGATTAATCGTATCAAAAGTCCAAATATACCCAACCAAAGAAGTTACCCGTATCAATCGAGGGACGAATGTAGTCGGTTAGGGATATTAAAGCTAAGTTAGCAGAACTGCCAGCACGAGAACCAAATTGAGAAGACTGCAGCAAATTAAATTTTTAAAAGTAAATATTTAGGCGCTTACAAAATAAGTTCCCAACAATTTTACTAATCGACGAGAGAATAGAAACAGGACGATAGTTAAGCACCTCCGTTTTATCACCTTTCTTATGTACAGGAATAATCGTATCCCTCTTAAGCGAAGTGGGAAAATTACCACATTTAATAATAATATTTATTATAATACAAAGTATATCAAGAATAAGTGGTGCAAAAGGTTTTAGACGAAGTACAGAAATATTATCTAAGCCATTCTTCATAGCTAGTACCATGGAGCATAACTCATCTGCAGTTACGGGAAAGAGAAAAAAAAGAACGATTGCAGTGATAAATGGAATAAGTAGCGGTCATATGACAGCTGCTGTATATGTTAAAAAGGTAGTCACTGAAACTATTTGCTATGCTAGAAGAATCAGTAAGAGTTTATTGTTGTAATTTATTTTGTCAGCAGTATTACTGGACTTAGGTAAATTCATGAACGCATTAAGAAGTTGCCATTGTTTTTTGGGATTGTTCTTGTGTTTTTCAAATTCATTATCGTAGTACTGTCGTTTACACTTCTTTAGCAAGTTATTCAAGATGTTACAATATTTTTATAACGTGCCGATAAGCGTACATTAAAAGGTTTCTCTTTAGTCTTTTTGTATAGGTTTTCTTTTTTTCTCATACTAATCAGTAAACCTTTTGTTACCCACGAATTACCGGGAAACCTAAAATGTTTCCTGCATCTGACGGTAGTTGTGTTAGCGCGAACGGGTTCTAGAATGATGCAACAAACATTTTCAAGAGGTTGATCGGGATCATGCAGGGAATCAATTACAGACCAATCAGTGTTTGTTATAGCGTTAACAAAACTATCTCAGTCAAAACTGGAGGAAATATAGCAAGGCTTGGACTGAAGTATTTCGGCCTGAAAGGAGACTGTGCTCTGTGATCTGAGTATCTATGACACCAGAATTTGGAGTTGGCGCGATGTTAGAGCATGGTGAAGAAGCGTGTTGGTATCATGAGTGGAACACCTAGTAGGATAGGTAACTAATGATTCCTGTCCGGAACCAGCAAAATAGTCTGTATAAGCTGTTACACTTCCGTTATCGACGTCAAGTAAGTTAATGTTAATATCACCGACAAATAGGACTTGCTTATTTTCATGAGAAATGTTTTGCAAAACCTTGGAGCGTTCACCGAGAAAATTAGGGATAGATGAAGAAGGGGAGCGGTAGACACAACCAAGAAAGAAACTGTTACGATTATGAGAATTCAGATGTGAGTCAGTTTCAATTCATACCGATTCACAGTGATTTACATTAAGAAAAAGATCAAGCCTACGTTTATACTTTATATGAGGTGAAACAAATATAGTGGAACCACGATGGAAGTATTCTGCTTGGTATGGACAAATACCGTATAAATTGCTATCCGCATTATCAAGCCATGTTTCCGAAACGCAAATAAATGAAAACGAGTGGCAAAGTGAGTCAGTAAGTGCAGAAATGGTATCAATATTTCTTGCGCAAACTTCGCGCATTGATATGAACAATAGAGATATTAGAAGATGAAAGCAATGGTTTAACTTCGGCTGGTGTTAGCAAAGACATGATGAAAAGTATTCGGGGATGAGTGTGCAATCAGTCCGCGGGACAGGAAATGTAGCAATAAGCTACGCCTGCGCAAAGATCTGAAAATCAGCCTTCGAGTTTATTCGTAAGACCTTGCTATGGGTTGATTTACGGGCTTTAATCTGGCAGTTTTCAGTCCATAAAAACTGCCATATGTTCTCTTTCTTTAGTGCAGGAGCCATGCTGAATAGGCATTTGTTGTCGACTGTGAGGTGTTCATTAATGTAAATGGGACTATCTGTTCTACCAGAAAAGCCAATCTGGGAGCATGGCAGAACAGTTTTGCGACCCTTGCGAAGAAATTAATTCTTCTTGTCACGTGAACAAAAGCGAACAATGATGTTCCTGTCCGACATCTTGCTTGCCACACGATGAAATATGTCAATATCTCTAGAAGAAATTGGGCACTCAATTGCATCGGCAACCTTCTTCCAAATCGCAGACCATTCCTCTCCCTGTGATAACGGAATGCCTTTATTTCGTTGTTATTCACCCTGCCGTACTGTTCCATGTCAGCAGTTCTCTTTGTTAACGCTTGATTCTGAGAAGTTACCGCTTTGTAAGTGGATACCAGTTCATTAAATGTCGCTTTGAAGTTGCCATACTGTTCGCTCATGAAACGCGCGCTTTCAGCTAGAGAAGCAAGGTTGCCGATTCTCTGATCATCAAATCTCTTCCCAATTTTGGCAGCCAGACTGTCGACAAGTGAATCAAGCGTATTGTTTAGCAGTAATTCGAGATGCTCAATTCTTTAGCGAGTTCGGTGTTGGTGGGCATCGCAGAAGACAGACCAGACGCCTAGAAGGTTCGAAGGGATGTAAACACAGTTATTCTACGTGTCGTGTCTCTACCCGATGACGTCCGAACGTGTTGGGACGCATTCTGGGTGAAAGTCTGCGTATGCACTTTTCGCGGATCGGGTTCAGCGGTCACGGGTGCTGTGTGGACCGTCGGGCTAGGCACTATTATAGGCAAGTCCGACTACGAGATAAAGATCGGGAGCGAAAATTAAAAAAAAATGAAGGGCGGACGTGCCACGTGGGAACAATTTCTATGCGCTGTGATAAAGCTCTCGCCTTCAATTCTCTCGATAAACCGAAGAAGACTCCTCGAACTTAGAGCAGCCTAGGCCGTTGGGTCGGACGAAATCCTGAGAACAGTTGAAGCCAAGCACATCAGCCGACAACATCATCTGTCCCACGAGGCACGGGCACATGCAGCGTGGGGTGCTTGCTCACCAAGCTTGGTAGTTTCTTACTTTTCCTCGCCGTTGCATGGGGCAGACGGGGGGCTGGCTACATTCAATGTGCATTTCAATATCACTCCCACCATAAGAAGATTTGAATTTTCTAAAGCTTCCGTTTATGCGGACGCTAGCTTGAAATAACAATGCGCTGTTCTTAGCAAACATATGCTCCGACTTGGATAATCTCGGGGCAGATAAATCAACATGTCGATTATTTAACAGTTCGGTGATGAAAAAAATACACGCAATGCGATCAATACGTTTGTTTAATAAATAGTTAACTGATCATCGAAACATGCGTTTCTTTTTTTCGGCATTAAAGTTACCCAGAATTATGGTCGTAAACAAGATATACAAGTACTGTATACGGTCACACTGTCACTATACATGCAGAGTCTGTATTGTCGCGTACCCCCTCTTTTCGTTCCTTTTTTTCCTTCATGAGCACTCTGTCAAAGTTGAAAGGCTCGCCTTCATCACCAGTACGTGAAACTATACTTACCATTGTTGTGCGTTGTGCACAAACCTATCGCTACCTATCAATACCAGGAGCCATAGGCAGCCCGCAGTCACGGGCTTTTTTGTCGGCTGTCTTGACAGTGACGCGGTGAGGCGGCTCAGGAGCAGGAGTCACTAACTCTGATATGTTTTGTTAGTTCAATAGGGTCCCAGTGTGCGAACTTCGTTTCGTAGTCTCAGCTACACCATAAGCTGCCAGGCATGTCGCTGCCGTGGCTGGCGGATGAATCTGCCATAATTATTTGCGTCGTAATGCATGTAGCCTTCCGTGTTGGGCGCTTGGTTACGGCAGCACTATTGCGAGGTCTACTCATACCCGAATGACAAGTGGACCAGACAGGGGGATGCTCAGTTGTACGTGTAAGCTGGCTGGAAACTTGACTACAAATAATGTTTGCTGTTCTGGAATGTCAAGACGAAAATGCGCGCCGTAGCCCAGAGCTACAGCAAGAAAAAGAAAATCTGTTCTTAGTGCATCGTAGTTGGATTTATTTCTCGTCATTGTGTGCGCCTTAATTCCGCGTGATCTTGCTTTGTAACTATAAACCTATTCACTCATTTCCTTATTATATATATATATATATATATATATATATATATATATATATATATATATATATATATATATATATATATATATATATATATATATATATAGAGAGAGAGAGAGAGAGAGAGAGAGAGAGAGAGTAGGAAGAGCAGGGACGTTAATAACCAGATGGATGTCGAGTTGCCTGCACTGCATTGGTGAAGAGGGGATTAGGGATAAAGAAAGGAGAGAGCAACAGGTGAGAGATAGTTCCCTCGCACATTAGCAGACGCAGTGCATTTATCAACGTCTTTTCAGCTTCGTTCATTTTAGAAATGCGATTAGAGTACGCGTAGCTTTCTGGGTTGATGATGGATCAGGCTGAGTTCCGAAGATCTATAGATTTCAATAGCTGTCAGCTTGCAACCGAGAAGGTTTCCGATGCATTTCCCAGGAATCTTCCGGGAGCGTTCCGAGTGCACGTTTCGGTACCCTGGATGGCGACCACGCCATCCACGACGCGTTCGCCTCGCTTATCAGGAGTCTCAGCCATGTCTTCGACATCGATGAAACAGAAGGTCCTGCTGAAATGAGTCTTCGTTTTGCCAACCGGCTGTACGCGGGCCTCGACGTACGACTGTCCCCCGAGTTCGTGGCGCTTGTCAACTCGTCGTACAGGGCCTCGGTGGCCAACGTCGACTTCGTCGCCGACCCTGAAGCCGCGCGGCATGCCATCAACGAGTGGGTGTTCCGAGAGACAGCGTCCAAGATTGTGGAGCTTCTACCGCCCGGTTCAGTGGACTCGGCCACATGCGTGGCGCTTGTCAACGCCGTCTACTTCAGAGGCAGCTGGGCGGAGCTGTTCGATCCTGAGCTCACCACGCTGGAGCCCTTTTATGAGACGCCCACGCGCAGTCGCAAGGTGAAGATGATGTACAGGACGGGACGCTTCGCCGTCGGACGCCACGAGGGCCTTGGAATCAGTCTGATCACGATTCCGTACAGGTATGATAGAATTCAGAGCCATGCCTCAAGGGCACGAGATCAACGCCCGATTCCTATGGAGTTGGTGGCAGCGCTTGGTTATTCTTTATTTATTTATTTCCCATACTGTCAACCCCTCATGGGATTATAACATGAAGGGCAAGTACATATGGTAGTATTTGCGAACAAAGAATATAAATACATTATATAATCATAAGTGTGTTATTGCAAAGGTTTTGGTTTCGCTAAACAAAAGAATTAAGTACTTCATCACAAATGCAATATTTGGGAACAATATACTATAACTGAAGAAGAATCTGAGAAAAGAAGAAACCAAACAAGCAAAAGAAAAAAAACCTGAGAACACATGGGATATAAAAAGCAGGATGCAGTCATGCGTATAAATGCATCATACAAAAAGAACACTCTTAGATTAAAGTGTTAGGCTATGAAGATCTGTAACAAACCTGAGTATGTAAATCAGAGCTGTAAGGCAAGGAGACGTTTTTCCACTGAATTAGCAAATGTATCTAATGAGGAGCTGTTACTAATGGATTCACTCAGTTTATTCCACTCTCTTATCGCTAAGGAAAGAATGAGTTCTTAAAGCAATCGGTATGAAAAGAATGCTCATTGAGTGTTTGTGTGTTCTTATGCCGCGTTGGCCGTGTTTCATTTCTGGAGATGTATCTAGAGGTATCAATATTAAGCTTGTTATGTAAGAGCTGGTACATAAGTTTAGAACGGGCTAGTACAGCTCGGTCTTGTACTGTTAGGATTCCGGCTTTGTTAAGTAGTTCGGTGGGCGAGTCTGTGAATTTATGCTTATTGTATATATACCGTAGAGCTTTCCTTTGTACACCTTCTAGTTTTTTAATAAGTTGTTTAGTGTATGGGAACCAGATAACATTTGCGTATTCAAGGACTGACCTGACGAAAGTTTTGTAAGTCAGAAGTTTTGTATCGGGTGGTGCTAGTCGAAGGTGTCTTCTAAGAAAGAAAAGGCGTTTCATTGCAGTCGCTGTAACGTTATTTATATGGGAGTTCCATCTGAAGTCATGTGTTAACGTTAATCCGAGGTACTTGTGTTCATGAACTCGTATTAGTGGAACGTCGTTAACGGTATACATAAAGCTCGAATTACTTTTTTTTCTGGTGATTAAAAGAACAGCAGGTTTCTTAGTATTGATGGTCATCTGCCAGTGGGCACACCAGTTAGACAGAGCTTTCAAGTCGTTGTTTAATGTTATGTGGTCATCATGTGAGTTAATATTTCGATAAAGAATGCAGTCGTCTGCAAATAGCCTAATGTTTCCTGTGATTTTTGCGGGTAGGTCATTAATAAAAATTAGAAATAAAAGGGGAGCCAGAACGCTTCCTTGGGGGACTCCCGATGTTACCCGGGCTGTCTGGGAAATCGTTCGGTTCACTTCCACAAACTGGGTACGGTTAGTAAGATAGTCGCAAATCCAGTCAATTATGGGGCCTTTACCTAATGTAATCTCAAGTTTCCTTATGAGCTTTTTTTGTGATACCCGATCAAATGCCTTCGAGAAATCGAGTAGGATGAGGTCTGTTTGTCTCTGTTGGTCGATATTAAATATGTCGTGGGTTAGTTCCAGTAGCTGAGTGATTGTAGAAAGGCCTCTGCGAAAGCCATGTTGATATGGTGATATGATACTCTCCTTTTCTAAGAAAACGGTTATATGTTTTAGTATGATGTGTTCTAGAAGTTTGCACACAGTACTCGTAAGCGAAATCGGCCGAAAGTTGGACGGGTCGTCTTTGCAGCCTGATTTATGCATTGGGACAACTTTTGCAGATTTCTAATCCTGTGGGAGAACAGATGATGCTAATGATTTGTTAAATATTATACAGAGGTACTCCGTCATGCATTCTGCGTATCGTTTCAAGAAAGCGTTGGGTATTTTATCCCGGTCTGGCCCTTTTTTTGTGTCCAGGTTTAGGAGAAGGTTCAGTACTCCGGCCTCTGTGACGGTGAGGGAGCTTAGTGTGCTATTAATGGTGATGTCAATTTGAGGTAGTTTCCCATCGTCAGTTATGTACCTAGATACGGTGTCAATCAGTCGACCGCGGTCAGTAACTTCCAAGGAGTGAATGGTGTACATCCACCACCTTTCTCCATCTCTTGCGAGACATTGACCTTTATGAGAAGAAACAGACATTAGCAAGGCGCAAAGAAGAAAGCGATGGAAGCGGTATACGGTACACTGTACGCTGGATAGTCCATACCCCATGCTTTGCTCTAAATCGCTTCATTCATGCTGACGAGCTTTTTCAACTGTGACATTCCATTCGAGATGTTTCCGTGACTTACTCTGTCATGTCAGAGTCAAAGCGTGCGTCAGACTCGGAAGTCGAAACATCTTTGCGACACTAGAAAGCTGAGGCCAACCTCGAGGACTTGATCGCTTGATCGATCCCACTAACGAAACCTCGAATAGCCAAAAGGTTCAATAACTTGAGCGATCAACTTGGCCAGCTTATACTTGGAAAGTTGTACACGAATGCGCCAACTGTTCAAAAAACCGCTAGTCTGTGTGGTTCATGAGAGAAATAGCTCCGACTTCTTAGGGTCTAACTCCTTGTCCCGAGAGCCACGAGGCATCTGCTTTCATATCACTTTAGACGGTCTTGCATATTTCATTATCAAGTCATCGGCGGGATCTTAATTGAGCCTCTTGGGTTTACTAAAAAGCTTTCTATTATTATTCCTATTATTATTGTTGGGTAATTGCTTTTATTATTTTAGACAATTGTTATTCATAGGCGATTATTATTTCTATGAATTATTCAACTATGAATGGGTTTATCACAAACCATTCGCTTCGTGTCTCCCCTTCGTCTTTGTATTTTGCACTGTAGTAACTATAAATGAATACCAATTATCCCATTTCACCGTTCTCTTAAACTGTCTAATCTTTAAGATATTGCTGCAACAAGGTCATAGTAGGCGAACGGTTTTATTAGCAAAAGTGTGCAACAAGTGCAAGGGCGCCATGTGTAAGACTTCTTTTTTCTTGATTTGCTTATGGCGGGCTCGTTAACACTCCCAACCACGACGTTTCCGCGCGTCAAGAAATCACCCGATCGATCCGTCTTACGACCAGTAGTTCTAAAACGACATCCCAAAAAATTCACTAGCTTCCAGAAGTCCGAGCACTCATTTTTTCAACGAGTAATCTGATAAATACGATGGCCTTGATGACCATGTGTTTCCCAAGCTACTCCTGCAAAAAACTACGGTTTGCTGGCTTTATCCATCTGTATTTTTCACTCTTTGCTCTGTTGCAGTCATACGGATCATATTTTGTCACCTTTGTGGTATAGAGTCATATCAATATCGCTATTGGCTGAACTAACCGTCGGCATTTTTCGTAGAAACCAGAACGTTTCCATGGTTGTGCTGCTGCCGGACAAGGTAGACGGGCTGGATGACCTCGAACGGCGCATCACGCCCTCGGAGCTGGCCGCCATGATCGCCAGCGTGAGCGGCTCCACCAAGGTATGCAGGCTCCGCACGCTGACGCGTCGTGACATTTTATTGTTCGGCCTTGAGGTCGCATCCCAAGTTCTCTTAGCGGTAGCTGTAACGAGGCTGTTGCGCGCCGCCTCTGGAAGGAACACTTGGTTGCGGATGGCCGTTATTGCGTGTGGCAACTCTGCCTGAGAGTGCGCATCACTTTGTGCATGGCGATTTCGCACAGGTCCGTCTGAAGCTGCCTCGCTTCAAGCTGTCGACGACATCTGACTTGCGCCGCGCCCTGTCTGCGCTGGGCGTCACCGATTTGTTCAGCTCGCGCGCCGACCTCTCGGGCGTCGCCGTTACCGGCGGTGGCAGCAGCCAGGCCACCCACGGTAACCCGGGCTGCGGCGGCTCAGCTTCTTCGCTCACCGGCGGCGTCTCGGTGGCTCTGCACCGAGCTGCTCTTGAGGTGACCGAGGAAGGCACCGAGGCTGCGGCAGGCTCAGCTTCGGTCGTCACCCGCCGAGACCTGCGCGCCGTCGAGTTCACGGCCGATCACCCGTTCATGTTCCTAGTGCGAACCCACGGGCCTGGTGCAGTAGTGCTTTTCGTGGGAAACGTGCGCCATGTGCAAGACGTTGACGCGTGACTGGGACGAATTAAGTGTCCGCACTTAAAAACGGACAACCGTTTCTGGCACTTACGTGCCGTGCACGGACACACAAAATTTGTGCAGCTCACTGTTGTCAGTGAGGCCTTAGCTGTGCATCGATACTCTTGTCGATTTGCTTTGCTTATACCAAGCAAACCTTGGAAAGATTCGCAGCAGAGAATGGAAGCGATGATCAATTGCAAGTATGCGTGGATATATTGTTTTTGTAGATTCATCCTTATTTCACACCTCTGTACCGCTAATTGCTGTCTATAGATTTAAGCTCAAGGTGTTCTAATTTGAAGGTAACACGACTTGCCAAGTGCGCAATTTTCAACACGAACACAAGCACGAAGACACAGCCACAGGCAAAAGGAACTAGTGGTACGTTTTGTGATTCTAACAAACGCGTATTTCTAAATACCTGCTGTCAAAGTTGACCTTCGCTTCGTTACGAGGTCGGAGATGCCAACAGCGATGCAAACGCCTCACCTTCGATTAATTCGACGGAAAGCAGTTGTCCCCCTCCCGCCTTTCTAGCCGATTAGAAACTGTCATACCGGTTCAGCAGTTGTACGACATCAGTTTTTTCGTCTGCATGACGTCAGTGTGTGTCTGCCTTCGTTACGCAAACTCCGCTAACGCCGGGACAAGCGACGTGTCTGTAATAAAATGGGGCAGGTCAATCGCCAACTCAGATGCCCGATATGTCAGTGACTGTGTTAGGAGGAATGTAGAATGGGTTTCCCTCGCATTACAGTCATCTAGAACTTTGTAATTTAGACGTGATCCACAAAACTCCACTGTCAAAACGATAGAACTGCACTAGTGAAGCTGTCACCAAACATGTTTAGCGTTTGAACTTCACTGCTATGTTCAGATGCGAAGCTTTGACTGTCGCGGGGCAAATTCACAGTGTAATCCTTGCGAAAATTGTCTTGGAGTTTTCATAGGGGAGAGTCGTTTTTTTTTTCGTGCGTAATTTAAACATGGGTTCCAATGCAAAAATGGGCAAATTATTCTATATACGAGAAGTTAGGAACCGAAAATTTTACTAAAAATTTATTGTTTTCTGAATAATTTAATATTTGCAAATTTACGCGAACGTAAACAAGGTCTACACGAGAAAACGTTGCCAGAAAGAAAGCTGAAAACGGGAGATATAGATAAGAGCACAGGTACTGATATTTGTTTACATTTAATTTCATCTCAAAGCGATTTCTTGTTCTGATAAACGGAGAGAATATTAAGTACACTATACCACACTCTTCGTATGCTTATATATGTCAATGTATAGAGACGGAACTGCGTAATGAACATCCCGTGGTCCTATATGAGGGTAGCAGTTGAGTCGTCCCTGCGATAGCTATCGTGAAGTGTTTCATCGACAGTACTCCCATCGGCGGAGTGACTGAACCACCTTCATCTCTGCATTGTTTAGTTTATGTATTAATTTTCGGGCACTAACCCAACGACTTGCTTCGAATCAAAGCGCCCAGTTGCTTTGCCGGCACCAACACGACGGTCAAGAGTGGGCAGTTCGCAGGAGAATTGAGCCATGAACGACACATTCACTGGAGTCCTCCGGGCCTGCTTAACGGAGGTAACTGTGCTTCACGTGCTAATATACGCGGTCACAGTGGCAATAATCTACGGAAACAAAATGATTCGGGGAAGTTGATATTAAACTTTTAATATGGCAAATCTGTATTGCGGAAATCCGCAAGGTGGAAAAAGTTTCATGAAAGGCAAACATTCTCGAAAAGGCGCGGGTTCCGGGTTCGATCCGCGGACCAGAACAATTTTTTTCAACTGCGAAGCTTTCGGTCCAAATAACCGGCACGTTTTTTTTCTTCTCTTTTTTTTTAATGAACCATGGCCACCTTAACCAGGCGGCCATGATTCGCTATGTTAGGGCGCAAAATTGTATTTTAAAGGATGTGACAAAAGTGAATACTCTTCGGAAAATGACAGTTTTTAAATCTGCGGCATGAACTGAGTAATTAAGCTGTTAATCAGTGAACCTTTGGTTTGCCTGATAGCCAATTATCTACTGTCCGACATGGTGGCTTAGTGGATATGGCATTGTGCGGCGAGCACGAGGTCACGAGTTATGAATGCGGGCGGAATGCAGGAATTTCATCGTGCTGATATCAAGCAACTGTTATTTGAAAAAAAAAAGAATACAGGGGGTCGATATTTATCCGTACCCAAACGGTGCGACATTAAGAGTCGTTGTGTAGCTTTAGTCGTAAAACTGTAGATGTTATTGTATAGTTTGTCACGCAATGCTGTCTCTGCCTGTTCATGTAACCCAGCTTCAAAGGCGGGCTAAATCATTATGTAGGATGTGGAAGCGCGACTGTTAACAGCTGTGTAATCGCTCCGGCTCAGATGCGGCCTCTCATTGGATACCGCCGTGACCCCGACGGGACAGTTGTCGCCACTGGGCTTGGCGGATACGTCTACTATTTGCTTGTGGAGTCACTGATGATCAAGTGAGTTGGTATGCATGCGCTCGAGGCACATTCGACAGCGTGTCTCAAAGTAGAAAGTGTATGAAGCATTTTTCAGCACGCGAAGTGAACCTGGGTGGTCTCTCGACGAAGCTGCGCGGGGCCTAATTTCCAAGTGAGACGTGAAACCGCATAGCGCGAGCGCGCGCACACGCACACACAAAAGCACAAACACAAAGAGACAGGGAGCTTGCTCAGCTTTTCCTATGTTCACATGCCATTTAATATATAGGATTAGTGCTTCGAGGGTATAAATATTGGTAAGCGCTAGAGCATTAAATTTTAAACTTATTTCCATGATGAAATCCATTTACTTAGAGAACTATAGTAATTCACGTTCACAACTACTTGGGACGCCGTGGAGGTAGGCATCGGACGAGTATTGGTCACCCCAAGTTCTCTTATGTACACTTTAAATACATGGACTTTTTTTTTTTACGGCAGCAATAATCGGAGTGCAGACGGCGTTAGGTACTGCTCAGTCGCATAAATACCCTAGCTATCAAGTCGGTGCTACAGTAACTGTATTTGCTATGATTGATTGATTGATTGATTGATTGATTGATTGATTGATTGATTGATTGAATGATTGATTGATCGATCAATTGATTGATTGATTGATTGATTGATTGATTGATTGATTGATTGATTGATTGATTGATTGATTGATTGATTGATTGATTGATTGATTGATTGATTGATTGATTGATTGATTGATTGATTGATGAAAACAACATTGGGCCAGTAGCAGCTCATTTCAACAGGCATGGCAAAGATTGAAACTTAATAAAAATAAGTACGAAAGGAAATAAAAGGTGTGTGTATAATATTTTCAAACAAGAAGCATTTTACTGCAACTACGAAACTCCTAGCCACTTGAGTGCAGAGTGGTTGCGTATTTCATATTTTCGCACCACAAAATTGCAAAAATAAAAGTTCACCATAGACGTTAGGTGTGGCAGAGAGATTGAAATTTAGGTTGCTTGCATTTATAGTGTTAGTGGTTTGCATTATGAACGATCTTATTGCCAGTGGGCAGCTGTTTATGATGCTATGTATGAGACTTGACACCTTTAATTAAAGTACAAGTAGAAATGAGAAGTTCTTGTTTAAATATGATGCTGATTATTAGAGTTTGTTGGCGCAAAGGTCAGATGGGGCCAAAGAGCGCCAAGTTCTTGAAAGAGCAGTCTGCTTCGATTCTATATGCCGCGGGAGTATCCACTGATTGTGCAAAAATAGGTTATCCAGTGAAATAGATTAGCTTATAATACAGTAGTGCCATTGCTTATTGGCTGATGTTATCACGGTATTTCAATGTGTGTGTAACAAAACGTGGTCATGTCACTAGCGTACATGAAAGCGTGGCAATTGTTACGGGGGCGCAAGATGGATGATGCATCAACAAGCAGTAAACGAGAAGGTGCGATATATATATATACACACACCATCTGATTGGTCACGAAGGAAATAATTAAGTCGAGACTTGACAGCATGTGGCGCGACGCATCACTTGTTCACCGCATGTTCGCCTGACGAAGATGAGCTGTCCTTTGTTGTCCTGGCATGTCGTCCTTCGCCGGCCTTAAAAAAGATAATTTAATGAGACAACGGGCGTTTTGAGCTCCGGCAACACGTGCTGTTGCAGTGCACGTTGTATTTTTCTCAGAACCTCTAGAAAGAAGCAGCACTGTACTGAAGGCGATGTTTTACAAAGTCTTTTATTCACGCCGTGAAAACTTTGTTTGATACGCAGCGAAGCGTTTTTTTTTTTTCTTCCTCTGTGAACGCTAATGCAACTCGGGAAGCACGCGTCATTGGAAGGAAAGTAGAGCTTCGGTTTCGGTCTTGAGTCGGCCGAGACGGACGCGGATTCATATGCCTATGTTCAGTAAGATTTGATAACTGACACTAAGCGCATTTTGTAACCGCCACGCTAAATGTCAAGACGCCGGACAAGCGCTGGAAAAGCGCATGAAGTGGTGACAAGTTACTGAAATGTTAGTTAACGCTGACAAACTCTTCATCAAAGATTAAACGTTCACCAAAAATGTGTCATATGAGTAAAGAATGTCGCCTACGCAGGCACATCGTCCTGGTGCCGAAGGAGCAGATCTACGCGGGCACTTTCCCAAACGGAAGTTGGGCTGGTTGTCTGGGAAAGATCAGCCGCAACGTAAGTATCGCCCCCGAAAGGCGGACACAAAAGTGGTCCAGTTTCCTGACAAATACGAGTTTGTATTAGGTGCAGGTAAACTTTTGACAAAAGTGATTGCATTCCCGCGAGAGAATGCCAAATTACATTCGGCTGCTCAGCATTGTGTAGAGCCTATACGCCTTCGCTACGTACATTGATACACATTTAATTTCATTTTTATTCGGACATTTCGAGAAATTCCCACTAGGAGAGGCAAAATAAGAACACCTGTCTCTCTTGACTAGGCCTACTCTTCGAGCTGCACTTCGGACACGTACAGCCAAGCAGAACACCAAACGCCGCATTTCGGTCGCATTTCGACGGGGGCGAAACCCAAGAACGCCCGTGTACCGTGCATTGAGGGCACGTCACAGAACCCCAGGTGGTGAATGTCAATCCGGAATCCCTCACTACACGGCGTGTGTCATAATAAAATCGTCGTTTTGGCAGGTAGAGCTCCAGAATCTAATTTTTCAACTCGAAACAAACAGTGTGCAATGTACCGATAAGATTGAGTACATCATTGTCAGCAAAGTAAATAAATAATAAAGACCCCAAGATGTTTATTTTTATGTCGATCAGGAAGCACGTACGACGCATGTGTTAGTCATACAGTAATGTGTGTCAAACAACACTAGGTACATTTACATAAAAGCAAACAATCAGTAAAATTCAATACAACGAAATAAGAACAAATTTGACAACAAGCATTTGTACTACCTTTTGATACATGCTCGTATGTGCATGAGACAATACACTGTAGTACACCATCTATTTACCTGTAAACAGATAGCTGCTTTTTTAGCACATGGGCATTTTTTTTAATGGAATTACAATATGTTAGCGATCTCTTTTGCATATTCAATGATTTCAGGTTATATACTACGCAGTGCACTAATTTTGGTATTTATTGAACACTGCACATGGATAACTCCTACGACTGGGATAGCCATACACTGTTTAACCATTCCATATTTAGTTTTTAAGCTTGTAATCGTACGTTAACCGCACTCTAATATCACAACGCGTCGCCGATCTCGCGGCACCTCGCATCTTGTCCCCAAATACTGCTCATGGCTGCTCGTAATCCAGAAAAGTAAATAAAATTCTGCACTGCGAATCAAGTGAGTCATCTACACCAAGACACTTTGGATCCCGAGAGTGGTGTTTTAGGCTCGTCAACAGCAACTTTTGTTTGAACCAACTGTTACCACTTCTAAACGTGCCTTGATTGTGTAAGGCAGAAGTCCCGACGATGAAGATATAGAGTATGCGGTAACAACTACAGGCTACTGAAGCCACGAATACGCCGAAAAAAATGGCTATAGCGACGACGGAAGTTGAGGCATGTAGTACTTCTAAGCTAATGAAAAGAAGGTGAGTGCTCTCGGCTTGTTTTGCCGGTTGAGTACTCTGGTAAAGTGCGAAATATATCGACGACAGTGATACGATTCCGATTCCCGCCTCGAATAGTGGTGAAATGTTTCTTCTCTTGTCGCTTCCCCACGATGGCTTGTGGTGTGTCATGAGTCGTAACTGTTCGAGATCACAAAAGACGGTAAGAAGTTGCATTACTGCCAGCATGCCGAAACAGTCGTTGAATCCTGTTTCATTAACTTGATTCATTCATTAGCAATAATCAGTCACTAATAAAAAAAGACATACAAGAGGTTTTGAAGAGTTGGAAGAAACGCGTGTCGACGTACGTCAATGCAATCACTGATTCTCTGCTATATGCGCCGTGTTTCCCGTGCCGCAGGAG
This sequence comes from Dermacentor andersoni, assembly GCF_023375885.2. Lineage (NCBI taxonomy): Eukaryota > Metazoa > Arthropoda > Arachnida > Ixodida > Ixodidae > Dermacentor > Dermacentor andersoni. The sequence continues at coordinate 191,304,775 of NC_092818.1, read as the reverse complement.
GCTGACCTGGCGATAGGACCTATCCTGCCCACCATCAGCCGGTTCATGGTCGCTCAGCCATTGCCGCAGTACTACTTCATTCATCTCGCTCTGTGCGGTGGAACCAAGCGCCTCTTCAAGACAGACGTGTTCGCCTACGTCACCGCGCTGGATTCACAGGCGCGTGTGTTGCGCAACTGCTTCGACTGTGCGCGAAAAGCGCCGGAACCTTCTTTTCTTTTATTTTTTACACGAGTTCAAAGTGTTCGATGTGCGCTTAGCAATTATGGAGGAGATTTCTCTAACGCTGGTTCTCTTGCGCGCACTCGTGTCAGAAGCGTCGAAAACAAAAATGTCGCTTTGGCTTAGTAGGCTTTCTACTGACTTTTTGTTTGCGAATCCATATTTACTTTCATTTATTTATACTATCAGCCCAATGCTGGGCCATTGCAGGAGTGGGGTATGCATATAATACACAAAATAATTAACCGGTAGCTGTCAAAAAAAGAAAAAAAAAGACATATAGAACACCTGAATTATATATTATAAGAATAACGCTGGGATACATGGGAGGAGGAGGAAAGTGACACATTGCTCTAAATATATAGCTTAGTGACTTATATCCAACATTTTTGCATGCGCACGTACACCATACCATGTTCTTTATGTTCGACAGTACTACAGAAATACGCTTCGAATGGGATTGATTGACGTGCAAAGGAAACCAAGATGTGCAGGGTTCATTATGCAAAACGAAAAGCGAAACAAAATTAATCATGGTCCCCCAACTTGTTCGGCTAATACGTCATATTCTGTGCCTTGTTCAATAAGTATAGTAACAATAATCTTCTTCACTTCACTATTGTTTTTTGGGCTTGCTTTTAAGAAATTACTATTGTGTTTATTGTGAATTTGTAATTCACTCCTGCATTCCAGTGCAATTATTCATCAGCATCAAATATTGTTCCACGCCTGTTTTTAGGATACATTGTCCGCCTTGCTCACTGAGCACGTGCTCGTGGGCGAGTTGGTTATACATGATTACAACGAAGGCGCGAGATAAAACAACGGATGAAGGAAGGCGCCTGCGTGGTTGTCCCGTGTCGCCTTCCTTCGTCCGCTGTTTTATTTTGCGCCTTCGTTGTGAGCCTTGCTCAGACAAGCGATCTTCGTTGTACCATTCCTTATACCACAGTTAAAGTGAAATGCCAGTCAAATTAGACTTGCAGATTATACCCTTGAAACACTATCATAGAAAAAGACGGCTTATTATCGGACAGAATCGCTGTGGAAGGTAGATTTTTTTTTTACATCCACTTATCTCGCTTCAAAAGCGTGACATCAATGCCTTCATTGCATGACGTCATTGCGTAACGTCACATATATTGTTGTCTTGCGGTAGGCGTAAAGAGTCGGATTGAAGCACTGACAATGAAGGCAATAGTTCACAATGCTAAAGTGTCATTCTTTCAAGTGATATAACTGATAACACTCAATTTAATAGACCTGTATGATTGCTTGCTGTACTAGTTGGTTCACAATACCTCTTCATTGGTTCATAAGACCTCTAGCATAACGCTGACAGCCCTGTGCCCACATTGAGTTCCAGCCGCCATCGTATACAGAGCAGACTTGCGGGTATCGTGCGGGCGAGCACAGGGCGCGCGTCTGTTGGCCGCGCGGGCTCTGCTTCAGTTCTCGTCGAGTTTGCCGTGGCGTTCTGACACACACATAGCGTGTTAGCTGCATAACATCTCCCTGTGAACGCAAGCTTGGTTCAATGCTGACATGTTAAGGCATTGTTGTTGGATGAAGAGCCACAAGATGCCGCCACCAGCGTCTGGTATATTAGGTATTACGCAAACGCCCTTGCATATACCGGAATACCCGATACGCTAAAACTCTCCAGTTAATAGAGAGTTTTAGAATAGGGGCCCCAAACGCTTTGGGGCCCCAAAGAAATAGCGTCGAAGCCACTGCGCATGCGCGAGACGCAAACTGCGTTTGGGTTTTGCGTTGGGAACGCTATTTCACCGATTTAGCGGGAGCTCAAATAGCGTTCCCAAAAGCTTTGCGTCAACAAACATGGCGGCACCCATCGAAGCGACGGCTCTAACCTAGCACCAAACTGGGTTCGATTCGCGGTAATGCGTGAAGTTCGCAAGCTAGGAGTAGTGACTGCAGTTATCGCTTTCTCTCAACTAGCGTGTGTTATGAAGATTGATTCATTAGACGCCGCTGATTCCGAATTCGAGTGTGGATTTTATGGCTCGTAGGCCTAACACGGCTAAGCTTGGCTGGTGAAGGCACGTAGAGTTGGTTTTGTTGCTCCAAACTAAGCACAACTAATTGTTTGCTGCTTGAAGAATAACCTCTAAATTGTAATTAAACGCGAATACACGCAAGTCAAAATTACTATTCATATCATAAGATGGTATATTTTATTTAATTATTTTTAATCGTTTTTCTTGGACGCCGTAGTGGCGCTGTCAGCGCAAGACGCTATTTGCAAACGCAAAGCCCTGTTCTAAAGCTCTTCACTCCTGCGTGCCCCAACGCTAACACCCGCAAAGCTCTTTGGGGCCCCAAAATATTGGGGCCCCTATTCTAAAACTCTCTATTGTCACTTGCGGATGCCAGTCGAGGCAAAAGGAGGAGCGTCTGTTTTGACGGTGAAGCTCACCTCCTGTCAGCATGATGGTGTGACATTTTAATTCCTCCTGCCTCCTGGAATAACAAACCAACTTGAAGAAAAGAAATTGCGGTGTACTGCTCCTCCCTTCGTAACTTCCAGTGTAAAACTAAAATTTCCGATGGGGCCTGGCGAGGGGCCTTTAAATTAACAAGTTACAGCACCTGGACGTTTATTCAATCGTGATATTGTTGTTATTAAGTATTAAGACTGCAGGCTACTGCATTATCGAAGACTGCCGTCTCTGCAGAGGCGCTCCCATGTCTAATGTTTGAGAGATGGATCAAACATGTGGCATATGCCTTAAGCTCTTTCTTGTGCGCCTGTTGTTCGTCGAAACAGGTTTGGGCGACGCTCATCACAAGCATGGTGTTCCTCGCCATCTTGCTCTCGATTCCTTTGGCAGGCGGCAGAAGTCGTTTGCGAATATTCGCTGACCAGCTCATTGACCTCATCGGAAACTTGTTCTTCGAAGGTAAGCCACCAAACACAATGGTGTGTGTCTAGCTCTTCCGTCTCTTTAAAACATAGAAAGTGTTGTAAAACCAGAAATGTCGCCGGCTTCGTTGTTTTACGCTTGAAAAATTTGGCCGTGCATTTTTAGGCAGGCCCCTACAAAGCTAATAAAATAAAGACTGCTCAGTAACCTAGCTTTGTGGAAGTATAAGCACAATATGGCTGTTAGTCTCAGGATGGCAGAATTCTTATCACATTTATTCCATAACTTCACAAACTACTTCGCACTGCTTTATTTTTTAAATAGGCAAGCGTGAGCCTTGTAACATTCCAGAATTGGAAGATTTTCATTGATGCTTATATAAAAAAGGTTGATAAATATGTTTAAATGCGAATGTTTCTTGCAGCATAAAACTAGGGGCCTGATTCACAACGATTGTTGTTCGTAAATGTTCTTTCGCATTTGTTGGCTGCCTTCACTAAAAATATATGTGTCCAGCTTCGTAATTAACTGGAATTTACTCTTGCGAACAGTTATAGTTTAAGAGCTTTTTGTAAATACTTACCGTACTTCTTTAAGTTGAGTGGCTATTGAGCGGTTAAACATTCTGAAAAAAAAGGGAAGTATTATGACGTAATCAAATCTTGCATCCGTTACATGTCTGCAAATGGCTGTAAATGATAGTTAAGTAAAAGATTTGTTCTTAAAATCGTGACTACGTCATGACTATTGGTGACCCAATGGATAGAGGAAGAGGATGCGTAGGACAGATGATGACGGCTTATCGTTCTCAGATGCCCTGCGCGCAATATTTAAAAATGAAAAAGTAATCCTAGCACACCGTTTCTTTAGCAGCTGACAAAGTGACCGGTTACTCTTGAGACGTTTTGAACACTTCGTATCAAGCGTCTGTGAAGAAAAGGCTCCTTTGAGAGTGGCTTACCCTGCAGCTACACCGGCGCCTCCGGAGGATTCGTACAGTCGCTGGCTGACCTCCTTTTGGTGGATCGTGGTCATGGTGGTCATGACCGGATTCACGGGTATCATGAAGGCCAGCATGATGGTCAAGGACCAAACTGGCCGCATAAACACCCTCGCGGACGTCATGGCGCGGCCTGAGATCCGACCCCTCATCATCAGCGGAAGCACTTACGAACGACTCTTCAGCGTAAGGCGGCGCGATTCACTTTTCTCTCAGCCCTGCCTCTCTTTCCGAAACTCCGACCTTATAGGTCTCGCCTCGACGATCCAATCCACACCCGGAATGTTCTACCTTGCAACCAGTTCACAAGTTTCATTGCCCAATCTGTGTATCGTACTGCCGGCGCCGTCTCACTCGTAGTGGCTTCTGTGACTTTTCACTTGTTTTGTTATTCATTGTCGTGTTCTCCCCGCAATGCGATTATTTTTCTGAGTACTAGTTGCGTAATTTTCTTTCTAGTTGAGGGTAACAGCTCTTTGAACTCAGCTGTACTTTTTTTTTTAATTTTGAAGCCCCCCCCCCTCCCCATTGCATAACAGCCTAAGAATAAAAGAGTCCGTAGCTCAGACGCCAATGATGTTCAAGTGATGTTCAGATGCCAATTAAGTATTCTCTGGTTAAACACTTTCGCCCTGAATAAACCTTATAATCTAGGATTACAAATTTAAGTCATGCCGTTGACACTGCAGTTTTTAGACGTCCTTACGTTTTGTTCGTTCGCTATTTTAACTTTTCGTATATAGTTTTGAAGCCACCCTAACATAATTATGAAATGATGATTCTGCTAGCAAAGGTTTCGGTACCATTGGCTCATCTCTGTGCAAAGCAAAAAAAAAATTTTTTTCACACTTGTTATTTTCCTTGTTCTTTAGCCTTGGAGCAGCCACGTGGCTTCCTTTATAAATGTTCGTTAAAGCCAAGTTGTCATCATAAATTCACTCTATGGTAAGGATTAACTTGAATTACCGGATGCTACTTTCACTACTTCCACAGCTGAGTTTGGTAAAAAAGATACTATGAGAATATCAAGACATCTTATCCACGGTGAGTGCTGCTGTCCAAATAATGGCCACTTATGGCCATGGCGGAAAAAGAAAACTAAAAGCGTTGCGTAACGTGAAAAATCTTGAAGCCTAGTCATAAAAAAATGTAAAGGAGAAATATGCCCTCGTCACTTGATACACGAGCGGTAGCTTCTTGCTGCTTCGGTTTGGTTTCGCCTGCATCTATTCGTAGGCTTCGGTGCAGTTTCATCTCTCACCTCGTCCAAGGTACGAATACGAGGGGATAAAAAGTGGCAAGAAAGAAATTGCGCAGGTCCTACGCCTGTGTCGCAACCCTGACAACGCGAAGCTTTCGAGGTGTCTGCGCGGACGTTGCTGCCTGACGCTGCCACCTGGTGTTTGCTGTATAGCGCTGCCCTTCTTTCAACCATGGAGGCATAATCATTTCCAAGAGTCACCGTGTAGACGGGCTCCGGAGAGACGGACAAAAGAAAAACAAATTCGCTCTTCTTTTTCTTTTCTGAGCCACAGCAACGTCAGAAACAGCTTCCAAATGCTGCCAGTACACTTATTAGATGTATCGGCGCTCGTACTCTGACCAGAGACGGCATGACATAGGCGCGTCTTCAATTAAGGAACGTGTACCATGCCCCGTGACAGCGGCCCTTTTCAACTCTTAATAATCTTTACCGCTTTACAAGGCTTTTTTATTTCTTATTTTAAAAAATCGGTTATTACGCAACGCATTTGAATTTTGGGGCATTACGTTCCAAAAACATGGTTTGATTATGAGGCACGCCGTAGTGGGAGACTCCGGATTAATTTTGACCGCTAGCGGATCATTAACGTTCCCCCTATGCACGGGACACGGGCGTTTTTGCATTTCGCCTCCATCGAAATGCGGCCACCGCGGCCGGGATTTGATCCCGCGACTTAGTGCTTAGCAGCGCAACACCACAGCCGCTAAGCCACCCCGGCGGGTATGCACGCGACGCATCTCGGACCTTTGCCTCGCGCGCACTCTTCTATGCATGTCTACACTGCCGACACATAAATCCTAGACTTTCGTTCCAGCCACTCCAAGTTGATCAAGAATGGTACTGCTCTGTCTAGCTTAAGGAACGCTTTGTTGAAGTCGTACCTCCACAAAGTAAGCGAAAGCGTGTCAGGCCAAGTAGCCCGGTTCCAGATGGCGGGGTTCCCACAAGCCGTCATATCTGCGTCGGGGAAAAATCGTTCGAAGGATTATGGAAGCAGGGAGTGAAACAAGCGTACACATGAAGCTAGGGGTACTGAGAAGGAAAAGCTGGCCGTCATCCCCTATGTCCACTGCCTGTCGCATAGGTTGAAGAAGTTAGCGTCTCGCTATGGCGTGAGTGCCGTTTTCTCTGCGAAGAACAAGCTCGTCACCATTTGTTCAGCCGTGCGCAGGCGTAGTGAAAGATCGAGCAGCTGCACTACAGATGTAAGCAATCGGTTTGGTTGCTGTGTAAATCGTGCAAACAATTTCGTTTCATGCTCAACTTCAGTGATGTATTCGGTGCCTTTCTCGTGCAGGAAAACATATGTGGGCCAAACTGGCCGTTGTTTTAGCACTAGGCTGAAGGAACATTCGAATTCCACAAAAGGAATTGCGCACACACATCTTGCAATGCACGTAAAAGACTTTAATTCACAAGGAAAATGCACACCCAAGTTTGAAAATACAACAATCCTTCTTAAGTACAAAGATCGAACCACAAGAGAAGTTGTAGAGGCCCACGAGATAAAGATAAAGGGGGCAGGGTGTGTCAGTCATGTTTCTATAGCGCATCATGACACTGAAATATCTTTTCTAGATATGACCTAACACGGTGCAATTATTTTGGTGTGCTAACACCGATTAATAGTCATCTTCATTGTTTTTTGTGTGTTTTTTATTTGCTTTTATATCGTTTGATGACGTTTGATGACATTGTACATGTCGGGTTTATAATGTCTCTAACCTTTCGAATAGACTTTCAGTTGCAAGTAGCGCCATGTCCTGTCTTTTCTTGTGCCTTAGCTTGTGTCCCAGTAGTTCGCACTCTGAATTTAGTCATGCTTCCATCCCATTTTTCACTTTTGACACATAAATGGCTTGATTTAATAAATCTGACTTCGGCTAGATACGTAGGGCATAATGGTAATTGCCATGTGGCTGTGCTGCATAATACGTTTCTTTCTGTATTTCTTTTTCGGGATAGGATTGAGGCAGTCTTTGGGGTGAATTATGGTCACGTCCGTAAATCGGGAGGATTGATCCGAATTTGGGAGTCTCCCGGACAAATCGGGAGAGTTGGCGCGTATCCGTTTATGTGCTGCCCTAGGAACTGCACAGCACCCTATTGCCTGCTACATAGTAGTGTTCATAGGACACTTTGTATACGTTTAAATGCTAGTCAGTCTCTACTATCTTCAAAGTACTCTACTGAGACGGCCCCTAATTCTCTCGGGGTCGTTGCAGACTTCAACTCGACCTGACTATCAGCGCCTCTGGAGACAGGTGCAGCGCTGGAAGGCTGTGGCACCGGCCAGCTGGGTCCTGAGCAAACCAGCTTTCGATTTGCTTTTGGAAGAGAAAGCCATCTTCTTCTGCGACGACATCCTGCTCCACTGGACCGTCGCGCGCATCTATCCGAACGGCTTCGAGGGAGAGTTCTACATGGGCACTGACTACTTCCTCAACAACGAGTTCACCATGTTCGTGCGGCGCACGCTTGACAAGGACCTGATCAAGAAGATTCACCTGCGGTCAGTAAGCACGGCCGTATTCATTTTTGCCCGTGGTAGCCGGTATACATATGTTAAGTGTTCCCAACGTGGCATTTCCGGTTCGTCCGTCCATCGATGAGAAATGATGGTGACGTCTATTGGCATCCCCTTTGAAACGGGGCGGCGACAAATAGTCGCCTGCCCTGCTTAATCTAATCAGGTGTTACTACATCTATCGTGTAGCGTCTTGCCGATGTGATCTCTATCTTTACTTTCGTCACTAAAACATACCTCTGTTTCTATACTGTACCATTAACTACGCTAGCCATGACTCCGGTTTTATCAGCCTCTTCCCTGCTTTTTTTTAGCACCAATACTCTAAGCGTCTCTTATTTGTCTCGACTTCCATCTTCTTTGGATCACAGTGCTTCTGGAAAGTGCACGTTCCCTACCGGTCTCAATGAGTGACACCTTGGCATTCCATTACGAGGTGTTGATTCGTTTTCTGGGCTTCTGTTATAGCTCACAGATGTCTCAACCCGTCGCCCATACTTGCTCCGGTAGGTCTTTGTCTTTACCCAGCCAGCTCGGGCCTCAAATAGCAAAGCACTGCCCTTTGTGTTATCGTACAGATTTTCCCACATGAATTTCTTTTTGCTGTTTTTGCAAATCTCCATGGCCTTTCTTGTTTCCATCCTTAGTATCCAATTTACCGTATATGTTTTTCTTACTTTCTTTTTGATCACTCCTCTGTTTGCCTATTTACGCAGCCACTTAGCCTGTACTTGGTTTCCAACTTTCTTGACGCCTTTCTCCATTACGTGTCCACGCATTCGAGGTACAAATATTTGTGCGCTCTAGCCGGCCATTTTTTTCATCCGTGTTTATTGTTCTTTCTTCAAAACTAATTTTGCTCTGCACTTCTCTGACTTCCAAAGAAGCCCAACCCATGTCCAATCCATCCAAGCCCAACCACAAATGAGGCAGTGGCCTCATTTGTGGTTTTAGCGTGGGCTCCCAATGCCAATAGGTCCACCGACCTTTAACTTCCAACTCCGACGAGACGTTTTATTTAAAGCACATAATTGCATTTTCGTATGTTAGCGCTGGCACCATTACACTTTTCCAAATTCCTCGCACCATCTCGTATTTATTGCAGCCCCAAAGTTTTCTGTTTCATTATTGCTGCATTCCGCTTCCCTTTCATCTTTAGATTTCTTGGTGGATGCTTGAGTAGGTATTTCCTTCGTTTGTGTATATACTCCGGTATTTATATTGTTTGACGATGGGCATTAATAACTGTTAAACTGATGCCCCTGAATCTTGCGCTAGCAAGGTCCAGTCACCTTGTCAGTACCCTATTGTAGCGTAAATGCGCTGATGAGCCACTTTATTGCACTGCAAGAACCTAGGCGTGAACACAATTGAAGTGCCTTTTCTTATATTATGCATATTTGTTTTTTAGTGAAGCTCATCATTACCATGAAATTAGTAGAGTTTGTTCGTGTGCGCTGATGCTATCTTCAATGAAGTTAAAGATCACGTATAAAACTGTCACTGTGAAGAGCAAGCATGATGCAAAATTTCTGCTGCTGCTATCTTCCACTGAGTTCGAAGGCCGTTAATTCACGTTTCGAAGTGTTTCGCCAATTTATTGACAATTTCACGGTAAATGTGAGAGAAATGCGTTAGCATTACGTCGCACCTCCTTGAGGTCCCGGATCCATGATTTAAACCGCGTTCACCACATTGCAAAGTGTTGTTCAGGAACTCACTCGACGCACGTCCTGTCTCCTCTTAGAAGACTGCACGCACCGCATGTGGGCGTAAACAAAAGCTTCGAATTTTCGGTAACTAACTGTGGAACACTGTCGCATGCGAGTTACTAGAAGCGTTTTTGTTTTATATATAACGAAAGGAAAAGTGGATGGACATGTCAGCGTTGCATATCGTATCCTTGTGTACATGTGAGACGCGACGTCTTGTGAATTTTTCCAATATGCTGCCACGATTTGAGCACCGGCATGTCGCGCTTGCGCAGTACGCGTGTATATACGTATTTGCTTGTCTGTCCTTAGATATTTAAGGGTTGTTGTTGGTGGCACCTGTCAGCTATTTGTCTCCCCTCGTGTGCCCGCCCATCTTTTGCGCCAAAATGTTTCCCCAATATGGTCTTTCGGTACACTACTTTTCAGTCACCGATTGAGCGACGTGCATGTCCATACAGGCTCCGTTGGCTGTGGGAGGCCGGGCTGCCCCAGGACTGGAAGCGCCGCGCCATGGAGTCGGCGCTGCGTAAATCGGCAGGCGCGCCGACGACCGTCGTGGCAGCCATGAAGCTCACCGACGTGGGAGCAATCTTCTACCTGATGCTTTTCGGACAGGCGTTCGCATGCATTGTCGCCCTGTCCGAAGTGTTTGTCGGCAAGCTGCTGCCGGCTTCGTCGCGTGCCCTTGCGCAGCGGTCGCGGAAAGGGGAAAACACCGGTGGCGGTGGGAATTCGCTGCCCGTCGCGGTGGTCCATACGGGACAGCGCCTGTCGGCCTTGGGCGCGTCTTCTCAGGTTACCGTAGCTATTGACAGACGTCCGATGAATTAGAGCCATTACGTGGCAATACTCCTGCAAGTAGAGGTGCACTATAGTGTGGCCAGCTGCACTTAAGGAGCTTCGGATTTGTCCGTTAAGATTTCCGCACGAGTTACAGATAATTAGACTTGCGCATGTCACAATTAATTATGCGTCTAAAGAAACTTGCTGCACTGCCACTGCGTATATAAACCAGCATGAGACGGGACGCTGAGCACAAATGGAACTACTTGTTCGCCAATTTATTTATGACTGTCTTCGCTGCAGTCTGCAATTAAGGCACCTGAGGGTATACTTCAACTGGATAATATGTCTTGAACGATCTTAATCCTAAATAAGGTATCGGTTGCCGCTCCATTTGTGCACGCAGTTGCTTGCATACGTCGTGGTTCTTATTTGAGCTGTTTGCTTTCTTGCCTAGCTCTGAATCCGGCCAGTTATATCGAGCCAGTCAATTAGGTTTAGCGCCAGCCATTCGAATGTTTTCGTGCAAAGCTCAACAAGTCTTTACTTACGTCGATTGCGAAACTCTTTGTTGGACCCAAGATTAAGAAATCAACACGTCGACTACACTGACACTCTGACATATATGCTATATATTTGGTGTGGACCGTGGTAAAAGATGACTGTGAACGATACTGATGCGACGCAAAGACCACAGTGTATACCTTGAAGGTTGCATACCTCATTGCATGAGGAACGGAAACCACACTAAGCTACAAATGAAATATTTTTTGTTCGATCCTAAGCAATTTATACAATCCGCAAACCTGGTTGACGAATTCTGGTGACCTACAACAGATTAAACGTGAGTGAAAAAAAGAAAGAAAAAAAAAGAAAAAAAATCTATTGACCAATCTTGGAGGGTCACACACGACCTGCATGGCGCAGCTAAAGCGTCCGACGCGCAGTTTGGTGATATGCTCGAGTGTTCCTATAAGGTAATCGACAATAGCACAGCAACCTCATCTTTACATATAATTGGTATCATTTCTTACAGTGAAACGAGAGATATGAATCTATAACTAATAAACTTGAAGTGCGAACTGGAAAACAGGGACGACAGTGTCCGTACTGTCACCATTGTTTGCTCCTTCGCGATTCAAGTTTATTAGTTATGGAATACAAACTGTAGCCCGCTCACAAATCCTGCCTAACACGGATGTGCTTAACTAAGCTGCAACGAGAACCATGGGAAACGATTATCGATTCGCCGCATCATGTTGTACGCAACATGGTTGAATTTAGCAATGTCGGTTGAGGAAGAGAATCGTGAACGAATAAATGGTGCACAAAGGGTGAGCTCCTTTTTTTCCCGTAGACTTGCAGCCGCCTTTCGATCCTGGTTGGCTGAAAGTATCGGCAACGCTCGCTACGCTGCCTGGAATTGTTGAGACGGAAGCCTGTAATTGCTGGAACAGTCGAAGCTCGTAAAAAGCGACATTTGAAGAGATACTTAACTGCGCTCACACACTCCCCGGCAACTCTGTGACAGCAGCACGCACAATGCATTTCACGCACCCTACTGCGGCTGTGTCCCCGATACAGCCTATACCCAATAATTTTCTGCTTCTGCTGAACGCCCGATTCTTAACATAAAATTCGTTGTGGGTTGGAACGATTCCGAATTCGCGATGTTGCATCCGCACAGCCGTTTGTAGCTCCTTGTAATGTGCTTAGCTAAAACGAGCATTAAAACTGCGCAGCGCAGCTCAAGTGTTGAAAGAAAACCTGGCACATTCGACGCGTGAGGCGCGCTTGTGCCTGAGCGCGTGTGCTAGCGCTGCATGGAGCTTCGTCGTTGTCCTCTTTGGAGGCGGCACATCAAAGGCAACAACTGCAACAAGGAAGAAGAACGAGGTGCTGTGTTCTTGGCGGGCTATGAGACGAAGGCGCCATAGCTTTTCTTCCTAGGAAGCAGTGTCGCGTCAGTCAAGAAGTGTTTGAAGCTGTCGGCAGAGAAATCGTCGCAGGATTTCTTGCCAACGAAGTAACGGAAGGAGCAAAAATCGTACAAGGAGCAGTTTTTACAAGAGACGGAGCGCTGCGCTTGTTCCTGTGAAAGAGGCGTCTTATGAGGAGACAGGCCGCGGATGAGAAGAATGTAAGCTTCGGGCGAAATCTAGCTTGCCGTAATTCTTGAAGCAGATAACGGGCCATTGCTTAAGGAAGGCTTTACCCCTTCAGACTACAAGCGTCAAGGCAACTGACTCCCAATCTGCCAAGGCACGATGCAGGCCACTGCGGCTTTGGGCAAAAACGGTGAGAATGTTAGCCCCGACATGGCTGCCGGCCAGCAACTCGGGAGCTCTCCTCGTGAACAAGCCTCTGGATATCTGCAAGCTGCTGATCGCCCACAAACTGGCAATACCCTGCAAGCTTCAGTATACACAAAGGCTCCTACCACACCACAAATGCCTGTCCCTTCGCTGCCTGCGAGCCAAGGTGTCGGCTATGCACAGGACCCTGGTTACACGCGACCTGTCGAATATCCACAACCACCCAAATATCCAGAAATGTATGCCTATCCGCAGGCTGCGAGCTATGCTGAGTTGCACCCGCAGGTGCAAGCCTACCCGCAAGCTCAGAACTATTCCGCGGCTTCCGACTTTCAACCGGCACCTGCTCATCCGCAGACTTCTGGCCAAGCATACGTCCAGGGCTTGCCACCAGCCATGGACCCATCCAGCCACATGTACTACAGTGCCGCTAGGAGCGACATCCTTCCACAAGCGCCATGGGGCGCAGGCTTCTACTACACCGAGCCACTGGCAAACGTCGGCGCTCCTTGGCAGGCTGAACCAACGCACTGGATACAGGGCAATGGAGAGCAGAGGTACGTGCCCAGCTGCTCGAAAACATTGCGTCCCAATTCAGACGTACGTCCAATGTAGACCACGGATCAGGCCATCCAGGCAATAAGTTTGCTACTCGAACACATGCATTTTTTAGTGGGCTATGGGATTGTGCCTCTAATCATGAGGACGTGGGTTTGGCTACTGGCCATGGCGGCCACGTTTCGATGAAGGCGAAATGCAAACAAACGCTCGCATACCGTGCATTTTTGGGGTGCACGTTATAGAACCCGGGGTGGTCAAAATAATTGCAGAGTTCCCCGCTACGGGCGTGCCTCACGTTCAGATCATGTTCTTGGCACGTAAAACCCCACAACTTTTTTTTTCTAATAAATTGTGCAATAAGGCGGCAAAAAGTCGTACGAGAGCTTAGTTGTCATTGCAAATTAACCGAACGAATGCCAGTATTTGATGTCATTTTTTAGAAGAATATTATGCCTTTGAAACTTGCAAGTTATGTTCTTGTGTATAGACGTTTTGCCTACTGCCGACAACCCTGCACGCACATCGGCTTTCCGCCACCATCGTGAAGGATAAACACGCGGTCGGCAAGCGCACGACGCGCGTATAAACATGGTGGGCCGCGCGCGGGCCCTCTGCTACGGCTCTCTGTGAGTTTGCTGCAATGTTCTGACGAGCACGCAGCTTGTTTGCCATATAACGTGGTCCTGCGGAGGCAAGTTTGGTGCCTCGCAACGGGGTAGGTGGAACATCCTGGCAGGTTTCCGCACTTGCTACAAGAAAGCCTCATTGATCGCTACAAAGCGAAAGCGGTCAAAATTAATCCCGAGTCCCCCACTACGGCGTACCTCATAAGCATATCGTAGTTATGGCGCCCGAACCCCCCCCCCCCCCCTACCCCACGCAAAAAAAAAAAATTAAAAAAGAAAGCTCATTCCCTTTCTCACAGTTGCATGTGGCGCGATGGCGCGCCCGCTCGCTGCGGGGTCCAAGGGTGTTGTCGAAACTGCTGCGGTGAATGCTGCGCACGGGCGGACGCCGGACGTTGGGATCGGCGAACGCGGGAGCGAGCGTCCATGCTACGCACGCCTTGTTTCAGCAGATCATGGCCTACTGTGCACACCACCCCTTGTGTAACAGCGTCGTGTTCTGCGCTGTGCCTGCCACGACACCGGTGGTCCAGTGGTGGAAGCATGATCACCAGAAGCCTTTCCTGGTAGGACCCTCTGGCTGTGCTCCCCGCATGCTGTTTAGATCAAATCTTTGGTCCGGAGTTACATGTGTACCTTCTACTTCATCGTCACAAGTCAACATGTGTGTCTCCGTTATTGTAGGGAAAAATAGCGCCTGTCCTGTGTCGTTCTCGGCTGTTCGTGTGTGTCTTCTTGTGCGCTTATTTTCCGTCGATCAAATCTTTGAAACGCGAAAGTCGTGATGGTGGCGCTATTGCTGCAGTCATAAGCAAAATTTTTGTTCTTGTGATATAGTCCAAAAGCCTTGTTACAAATGTTGGAACTAATCTTTCTTGTGTGAGTTTCTATGATTACATAATACATTAGCGCTGTTCTTTACATTGCTCTATATTACTACATATGTAATGTCGAACAAATAAGTTTACGGAGCATGGGATCTCAGAAAGAGCTTTAAATATTCGCAGCCTCACAACCCAGCCTGGTATTCACATTTCCAGTCTCCGGTGTCTCTAGTATACGCGAACAGCATTCAGAGAGACATTTTTACTAACTACTGATACAAGCTAGTCAGAAATTCAACGTTTTCTGTTCCTACAGTCCGCAAACTTTTTTGGTCGACGGTACTTTTTTCCCTGCTATAGCACCAGTCTGTCGCCGTTGTGTCGGGCGTCCCAAGCCTTATCAGGCCGCAGCAAAATGGCTTTTTCTCTGGTCGCCCTTTTTCACCATGTATCGTCACTGCTGTAAATAGAACTGAATTAATCAATCAATTGATTGATTGATTGATTGATTGATTGATTGATTGATTGATTGATTGATTGATTGATTGATTGATTGATTGATTGATTGATTGATTGATTGATTGATTGATTGATTGATTGTGATCTGGTCAAGTGTGGAACTTCAAAGGTTTGGGTTCGATATTCCTAAATGTTAGGTTATTGGGGTGAAACTTAAAAGGAAGCTTTAGTTGGGGTGCTCCTGTCTAAATACATGTAAAAGGAGAATTAGTTTTTCTCGGCAACCACTGCACCAAATTTGACGAGGTTTGTTGCATTTAAAAGAAAAACTTAAAATCTAGTGACTTCTTGTTTTGAATTTTTCATTTAGGTCATTAACTTGATAATTTCGTCAAACGAAATTATCAAGTTTGCAACTCTGTAACTCAGCAATGAAAAATGATATCACAATTATGTGAATTGCATCTAATAGCAAATCTAAAGCGGCGAAAATTAATATGTTACACATGAATCTCAAAAATTTCGTAACATTGAAATACAGCTTTTGCAGAACCCTTGTAACCAACGTAACAAGTTCACGCAAGATATAAAATGGCATATCAAATTTGTCCGCTTTGAATATTCTAATAGTTGCCGTTTACAGCACTGCGATATCGGTTCTTGATGCAGAGCTTTTAATTTATAAAGTTCTTGCTTCTATATTTTTCAAACATACGAATTTTTGAGAATCTTTTTAACAAAATTCAAGCCCTAAATCTAAATTGCACTTCTAACGGTTACTAGAATTTAACTTTATCTCTCGAATACAACAACCTTTATTAAAATCGCTCTAGGGGTTATCTCAGAAAAACATTTTTACGTTTTACATGTATTTGAATAGGCCGCGTTGGAGTTGGGCCCGAGCTAAAGCTTCCTCTTAAGCGATATTTCTCGAGTAAACAATGTAAGAGATACCAAGCTTTTCTTCGTTGTCTAAAAATTCGAATTTTTTTCATAACTTAACAAAAATTATTACCATATAAAAATTCTTTTCTGAAGAATAGATTACTGTTTGCCTTCACGGAGAAGCTATGAACGTCACCATAAAAGCAGTCGACCACAGCCATTTCTGGTCTTTATTTTTTTACTACTTATTGCTAACGTGCGTTAAATATCGTCTAAATTCGCAGTGGTACTACCGAGCCCGAAGACCTTTGAGCTAAGAAGGCCATTCAGAGTGCTTATAACAATGTTAGCGCTGCTTGTCGGAATAAGGTATTTACTGGCACACTTGTGCAACTAATGATTCCATCGGTTCTTTCATTACGATGACTACATTGAAATGGGCTCTGTTCGAGCTTACCATGGAATGCTATTGAATGTGAGAACGCTGGTTATAAGTATATGTTATTCAGCATTAGGAAGTTTCTGGAATGACTCAATGATAGCTGAACGAGAAGAAAGGGGGTTAACCAAGGGGCCCGACTTTTAGTAATCATATTATAGTAATCTTCGTTTGTTGGCTTCTTATCAGTGATAGCTGGCAATTCCTACACCTGCATATTACATAATTTTGTCTAACGAACACCACGCACTAAATATACCATCCAGCCTGAGGCACTAAATCCGACGCTGTAAAGCTTGATTCCATGAGGTTATTGTGAATGGTATGGTATTAGTAACGAAAATGACCGCTGAGCTTCCCTTCCTTTTATTTCACGCTGGAACATTAGAGCTTATGACGTCAACGTCATGTCCAAAATTTCATTGGGTTTACGCGTGCTGAGGTTTTGTGGAAGGAAAATTTAAACAACTTCTCACATGTAGTCTTTGTTTAGTTTGGAACATAATATGACCTTTTATTTATTGACAAGCAGTTAACTAGCTCCGAGAAGCGGCGGTAAAAATCCATGACTTCACGAGAGCGGCATTGTAGCACTGCATGCCATCAGTGCCCCTCCGCGTTAGCATTGAACATGCGGCCCATGGGCAAGTTTTTCAAAACACATCATATCACCAATATTTCTATTATATAAAGCATCGCTAATTTCATATAGAGCTTTGAAATCTTTCAATTTAGTCTTAAAGCATCTTATCATTCGCTTTAATACTGCTAGTGTATTGCCTACGCCGGTTTATTCGTGTATGATGCATAACTATATAGGTCAGAGCAGCGAGCACACTTCAAAACAAATGAGTGGCTTCTGCTGCTTGCAAAGTTCCTAACACTTTCAGTTCTATTATGTGCAGGCCGCTGCTCAGAGGTTCGTACGAGCAGCTCGAGACAGATTTTGCAGGTGATCCTTTTTCTTGGGACACTCACGAATCTCTGTCGACTTGCCAGTGCCATTACGCGCCATCAAGGTAAGCCCCATTTTGCTCTTACGCATGACATT
Organism: Dermacentor andersoni; assembly: GCF_023375885.2. NCBI lineage: Eukaryota > Metazoa > Arthropoda > Arachnida > Ixodida > Ixodidae > Dermacentor > Dermacentor andersoni. The sequence continues at coordinate 191,287,216 of NC_092818.1, read as the reverse complement.
TTTTTTAGTGAATGCTATGCACAACTTACATATCAAATTTACAGCGCAGTATCAATCTTTCAAATTGAGGACGACGCAACGAGCTATGGAAAGAAGAATGATGGGTGTAACGTTAAGGGATAAGAAAAGAGCAGATTGGGTGAGGGAACAAACGCGAGTTAATGACATCATAGTTGAAATCAAGAAAAAGAAATGGGCATGGGCAGGACATGTAATGAGGAGGGAAGATAACCGATGGTCATTAAGGGTTACGGACTGGATTCCAAGGGAAGGGAAGCGTAGCCGGGAGCGGCAGAAAGTTAGGTGGGCGGATGAGATTAAGAAGTTTGCAGGGACGACATGGCCACAATTAGTACATGACCGGGGTTGTTGAAGAAGTATGGGAGAGGCCTTTGCCCTGCAGTGGGCGTAATCAGGCTGATGATGATGATGATGATGATGATTATTATTATGATGATGATCAATCTTTCCATGCCCTGAGCAGATTTCATTAGTGCCGTCAACAAGGAGTGAACGTGCATTCGAACTTATTGGAAGCAACAAGTTTGAGCGTTCGCGTACAGGCCCAACCACAAAGAACACGTTTTCGATGGATTTTCGGCGTTGGCGTCGGCCGGCGTCACTCGTTCGATGCCAAAGTCTGCTCACGCTTTCGATAGCAGCGCTGACATGCTAGGTCACGGCGCGGACGGCCGAAGTGGCCAGCAAAGCATGAAAACCGGCCGACGTGCCGCATGACGCCGCAAATTCGTCTAAAACGTGTTCCTTCTGATTGGACCACATATGAACGAAATCTAGGTTCAGCCGGTTACGCAATATATCTGGGATATATCAGAAGCTTCGCGCGAAATAATAAGAGCATGCAGTCACTTCAGCACAAGATGTTCTCACCACTCTGAGTGGCTTCAGCAGATTAATACAGTAAATCCTAAAATGCAGGAAAAGACAATGCAAAGCCAAAGAATGTCTAAGAAAACTAGAGCCAATTTTATTAAGTAACAACTGTGAACGATGCAATTATTCTACAGAATGATCTTAACGTTGTTTAAGGTTGGTGCAAGACATGGTGTATGGAACTGAACATTAACAAGTGTAAATGCATGCGTGTATCACGAAGCAATCAAGCGCCACACGCTTACTTTCTTAACAACGTTCCCCTAGACCCCGTGTCTAGCTACAAATACTTTGGTGTACGTATTAACAGCAACATTGCCTGAACTGCGCTTACGTCGTAAGCAACGCTAACAGAGATTTGGGCTTCTTTCGTCGTAATTTACGTCCAAAGTTGGAATACGCCGCGCCTGTTTGGGATCCAGGTCATGAAAACATTATTCATTCTCTTGAAATGGTCCAGAATAACGCAGTCCGTTTTATCTTGTCTACTAATTATAACAGAACTGCAAGCATGACCGCCATGAAATCAAGTTTGAGATTATCTTCTCTCGCATCACATTGCAAACAACTTCGTCTCTGTCTTTTTCATAAAATCTTTCATCACCCAGAATTACACAAACTGCTTCAGTCAGCGCAATACATATCCCGAAGATTAGACCATGCTAACAAAGTCGGCACACCTCCTTTCAGAACTAATTCCTTTTCATTGTCATTTCTCCCACCCACATCTGACGAGTGGAATAACTTTACCGAAAATGTTGCTACAATTCTAAATCACGAAGTCTTTAAAAATCCTATAGCTAATATTGCATATATGGAGCCCATCTTGTACCTGCTATGTTTATGTTAAAGATGGTTAATTTTGCTTTATTTTATTACGTTTCATTCTTAATTTGGTTATAGCTAACTTGTATGATAAATACAATTTTTGTACCTGCTACTTTATAGTAACCATGCATTGATTTGTTATAATTCACATGCTGCTTTCATTCTATCTATTTCTCCCTTTGTATTTCTTGTTTCCCACTTCCCTCTCTAATGCTTCGGCCCCGAGGGTATGTCAAATAAATAAATTAGGCACTGGCAATTCAATGAAGATTTAATTGCTCTTGCCGTACGTACACCAGTGCAACAAAAGTAAGATTTTGCCAGCTGGCCGAAACGGTATTCCAGACCAAGATGCAGTGCGCTGGTCAACCGAAAGACGTGTTAACCAGTGGGCTACGACTCAAGAGTGCAGACCTCAAGAGGTCGCGGTACGAAAGGTATGTCTAGAGTTACTATATATATATATATATATATATATATATATATATATATATATATATATATATATATATATATATATATATATATATATATATATATATATATATATATATATATATATATATATATATATGGCAGCCATATACAGTAACTCTAGGTTCGCAGCAAAATCAAACCGTATAAGGAAGTGTACTCAGTCAGGGGGGGGGGGGGGGGGGGGCGCAAGCATATTTCACTCAATCAAGGTGCAGCAAATGATTGTGCAATTTATCCGCGTTAGCTGCGGGCTCATCGGTGAAGTGTCTGATGAAGCAGGTATTCAGAACCCATAGAAAAGTGGGGTCTTTCTGGCTGATGTCTCAGTTGTGTCAGAAAAAAATGTAAAGACGACTGAATTTGGCTACCAGAAGGGGATAAATCATTCCTAGCAATGCTTTGATTTATTCACCCTGTAATAGAGATACAGTCCTTACAGTGATGCACGGTGGTGTGATAGGAACATGTGGCTATGCAGAAATACCCAATGGACACTTCAAGTTTAATTTTATTTTCGTGAACTGGATGTGACAGAGCCTTCCATAAATGCAAAGACAGCGCGTTCGCCTAGAAGAGTAAGTAAAGAGCGATAATCATTTGTATGACGCTCTGTCTGGCCTATTTTGCACTGAGCATTAAAGCTACATGTTATTAAACTCCGTGTTCATAATTTTCTTTCGTTTCACAGGCATTTCGTGGAGCCTACATTTGAATCTTTCGTGACTCAAGTCACGGATGAATACACGTAAGTAATAATCAATGAGAGTTGATTAGGCAGCGTTCGACGTCATGTATAATTCGCGATACAAAGTCACTCCATAGTAAAAATCAGCGTGAAATTGGCGTTGACGAAAGGCAGACCCTAGAAAAATATATGTGCAGAAACCATTGACAGGGGTCATTGTCGTGAATGTAAGCGAATAACCGAATGGTTCAAGAAAGCTATTAGCCTTTGTAAAGGAGTGGTTGGCTTGGCGATACATGTTTGTCGCAGTGAGAATACTTAGGCAGCATTTGTTGTTTCATTGCATAATTTAGTAGATAACAGAGCCGTTAACCAGCGCATCTCGTGTGGTAGTATAGCCGCTCTAAATACCATGGGAAGAACTCCAGTTAATAAATCATGCGTCGCAGCCAAAACAAATTTACCTGTGTGCTGATTGGAACTCACAAATCCTGCCCCCGCCCCTCAATTTTTTTTAAGCACGGCACATTAATGCCACGGCTGGACACAGATATTAGCAAGGGTTTACAAGCCTCGTTTCTTACGCGAATTCCTGGAAACCATAATTCATCAAGACTTCAGAGGCTCTCGCACATAAATGCTGGGAGTGTGCCTGAGCCATTTGCATATCAGATATTAAATATTACTGTGAGCTGTCGTGAGATGTCCAGAGGCCAGCATCGACACCGAATAAGACAGTACGGGAATGCACAGTGCGCAGAAGCGAACGACGTCTACGAGCACAAACTTCGCTTCCGCCCAATGCTCGGCTGAACTGATGCGCGCACGGAGCATGGGGTGCGAACGAAACATGCTTATAGTCGGCTTCAAGGCATCCCCTTTAAATTTTCATCTAATCTTTAGTACCGCGTAACGAGAATTTCACTTACCACCTTTTAGTTATCGCTCCATTTCGCCTCACAGGCATCTGCTTATACATTTACTCAACCGTAGTGGCTCTCAGTCCCTGGCATTCTTTAACCGAGAACGAGCGCGCAGACTCGACTCCCAGCCACGGCGACCGCATTTCCACAAATGCGCAATGCGAAAGCGATCAAGGACAGCTTAGGCAACTTGATGTTATACGCAAATTAGTGAATACAGTGAGTGACCATTTGCGTTTAGTTCCCTCCATTTTTTTGTTGCACGGCATGTTCGATCGGTGCAGCGTTTGTGAAATTTAACTTTAACGTGTGTCTAATGTCATCCGAGTTCACGTCACGCACCAGAGCACCTCATGCAACCGGCGTGTCTTTGACCATACTTTCTAAACTCGCCTGTAATTAAACTCACTCGCCTTCATTAACAAGATTCGTATCAACCATGTACAAAACTGCGGGTTTCTGGCTGTAGCATCGCTGGTCACGGCAGCGACAACTTGTGTGAAGCGGTCTATGCAGCCGAAGTTATGTTGACGATCACTGTTCGATTCAAAGTTTCTTGTAAACGCACGTTTGCCCTTTCCAATACCCGCAGGGCGCCCGTCTGCCGGCGTGTCGTCCCGGTGCCTTCTGCGTTAAATGTCACCTACTCATCTCCCGCGGGGAGCTGGGTCAGCTACAGCCTGCCGACTTGCTACGAGCCTCCGCCGCCGCCGCCGCCTCCAAGCAATATGAACGTGCAGAGCACTGTGTCCTTCAGCAGCATGCAGGACAAGCAGCCGCCACTGCAGCCGTCGTCGTCCTCGCTTGACATGCTGTGTCGGATGTCGTCGTACCAGGACGACAAGAGCCGAGGCACAGCACAGCAACCGGTCCGTGCCGATATTTTCCATTCAAGTTTATTGCTGTGTCTCGACGACCGCAATCGGTTTCATTTTTGATATTTTGAGCCGACAAAAGGATATTCATGGCGGAGTGCGCCGCGCGAGTGTTCCGGCATCGTCCTTGCCGTACGGAAATCTCGGCGTGACCTTTTTTCGAAGCTCTCTTTATTGGCCCACGATATGCTTCGCAATAGGTCAACGGATATTGCTTGTGCTTTATACACAGCGGACGCCAACACCTCTTAACGACCACGAACCACGATTTGTGCACCACGAACTATTGTCAGCGCACTGGTGCCCTGATTTGGCCGTATAACTGTATGTCTGGCACGTTGTTCGCCATGCAGCATGCAACGATGCTAAAAGCACAGTGACCTGCCACGGTAGCTCAGTGGGCATAGCGTTAATTGTGCTGCTAAAGAAGAGGTCGCACGTTCGACCTCGCCATTGGCTGCCTCATTCCGACGGGGGCGAGAAGTAAGAACGCCCGGGTACCATACATTGGGTGCAGGTTAATGAACGTCACGTGGTCAAAATTAATCCGGAGTCCCTCACTACGGCATGCCCCATAATAAAATCGTGATTTCAGCACATAAAGCCTTAGAAGTTCTTTAAGGAACAGATATGCAAGCTTTGTTTCTGTTCACGACGTTTCACGAGTGCTGTAGCACATAGCGCGACTTCGACGCGAGCAGTTATGTTCCTGTAGTTGTAGGCGTAACTTCATTCCAAGAGTACTTGCTATTACTTTTCATTAATGACGTTGAAGCGTTACAAAAGTGGAGCTTGTCCATAAAAATGTTTTTCGTTTTTTGCTTTTTCGTTTTCTCATGATGTTCAGGTTACAGCAACAACCACAAGAACTGTGGCAACGGAAGTCGAGTTCCGCTTTGCGCAACCCAGGTAAGAGGAGTTATGTTCTGCGCATGGGGCCCACTAACGTGTCTATAATTCAATTGAATTAAAACTATTGAACTGAAAATACTGTGAAACACGCGTCAACGATAACGTCCGCGAAAGAACGATATGTATTGTCGAAAGGAACTGCAATCGTTACTCCGTTGAGCTTGCATTAACGTAGGATTGGGCAAGCTTAATCAGGCTACAAGGGCACTTTTCTTGAAGCACACATTGACCAGTTATGCGCAGACTAGCTCAGTGGAAACCCCTAACACGAAGAAACAATTAAATAAGGCTCTTATTACATTTCTTATATTCTTACAACGAAGCCAATTATTTCACCGTCTCTTCCGGCATCAAAATAAGCCTTACAAGAGGAGGAAGCACCTAAAGGCCGTTATTTGCTTAATTGTTACTTGTTATATTTGGTTATAGTATTTCGGTTACATTACTTGACAATAATTTGCTTCCGAATACTCAGGATCCTGTCGAAAATTTTGTGCAGAAAAGGCAACGTTGATTAGACTCCACTAATAGTTAATTTAAACAAAACTTCGATTTCGTACATTTTACACCAGTAACGTGCTCAATTTTGGGGCACAATCTGCATTATAACAGCATGGTTGACAAGAGAAAACAGCTCTACACATTGTAGAGCTGCTGAATCGATGAGGACAAAGGCCGGGCATGGAACGAAAAGAGCGCCTAGAAAAAACAGTGTTGACACCAGTTTGTGCTATTCAGAAAAAAAAATGTATATGCTAATGCGATACTCGATTCGTGACGTGTGTTCTGCTATAACGAGGTCCACGTTGAATCAAGGAACATGCGTGGAAGCACTACTATAGCAGTAATATTGAAAAGCGCGCGCTCCAAACGTGTGTCATCTTATGAGAACTACTATACTATGCTTGAACGATGGGGTAGGATATTGGTTTAGCAGTGACGATGATAACCTTGGACTAATGATGCCTAACAGTCATACTACATTATACCCTGGCTACTCCGTGCGTGATGCGACACCAGCGCATGGTCGCGCCACTATATATTAGGCGGCAGCGCAAAAATTTATGTTTTGAACAGAGCAAAGCTCGGTGCGTACGCAGTGCTCGTACACGTGCGATGATGCAGGGGCGTGTCTCTTGGCATTTGGGCTGCCATTTCATTTCCTTCTCAGCCTTGTACAGCGGCTGGTGTCGGCAACACTAGGATGATAAATGAAAGAATCGCAGTGCCATCTGGTCAGTGTAGGATGCTTTTATACAACTGCTATACGTAACACGAGAATGCTTTATGGACTGGGTTACATGTTGGACGGCTGACGGTGTGTCCGAAAGGCAGTGCCCTTAACGTAAGTGGAGTCCTGTGCTTTCTGTGCCCTTTTTAATCTTTGTGCAGGTCAGACAGGCGGAGCGTGGGCGTGATGACGAGCTCCGTGCCTTGCGAGGACGACAGGAGAACTGGGGGCACCCACTACGAGACAGCGCCTTCCACCGACCATGTGAGAGCCTGGATCGATGCCGCTAAGGAACCCCTAGCTCGCATTTCACATGAGGGTCCGTTTTTGATATGTCAGCGGGAACAGTGCCACTAAGACCTACCGTAACAGAGACCACGCAAAGCCAGGTGAATATTTACTCGTAGTATCACTGCGCTTGAGGATATTGATGTGAGGCTGGACTCACACACATCAGATAAAGGCCATTGCCAAGTAAGCATTGAAACGTGTTAACTGTGTGTTCATGCATCGGACACTCCCAAGGTACCACTGCCGGGATAGTACGCTCACGTGCATAAATAAACGAGTATTGCGATGTGATGGTATGCCAAAGACAATGCGCTGTTAATCAAATATTCATTTTTGGGTAATGGTCCTTTGCTACACATAATATTTGCCCTCGGTTTCTTTTTCGCTCTCAGGAACAGAACGAACTAAGCGGGCCTGAATCAGCCCTCGAGGTGAGGGACGGGGCGCCGCTCGGCGACCAGTCATCCTCGGAGCACGGCTGGTACCAACCCCTTCATATTGTGTCGAAGGTGAGTGCAAATGTGCATGCAGGACAACGATTCGCAACGTTATCACTGCAACAAGTGGTATACATAGCCACCAGTGGACGATGTGCAAAAATATGGAAGTCGCATGCTCAGCAAAACTCTATTCCCGCTATAGCCACTGTCGTACACAGACCACCCTGCAGTTTATCTTTCACAACAAAAGGGGAATACCATATAGCTTCCATGGTTCTCAGGGATTTTAGATCCCTATGCGCGTCTTGCAAGCTCGGTGCGGAAGGGAGGGTGGAAGTCGCGGGAATAGGTGACCTCGTAGCGACGCAAAGCTGTAACGAACTTTTCAGTTTAGTACCAACATTAAAAAAAAAAAAAATACGAGACTCGCAAGTTCCTTCACAGCCTGACAGGCCTATCACCCTTGCTCCCGCCAATCTTCCAGCCTACTCTTATATATATATATATATATATATATATATACTCCCCCACGTATAGCGCCGACAGAATGGCATGCAAACGCAGCATCTGCGACCTGTTGTTTAAAAAAATAATAAGCATTCTCAGAAATGCAGCTTGTTCTATATGTTGATGCGGGACGTAATTACCCTCTTTTCAGTCACCGTTGGTTGGCTACAACTTACCAATAAGTGCATGTTGAATCATGAATGCTTGCACCGTACCTTCATTAGTGACGTCCTTCCGGTCCTATATTTACGTTATTTTGCGACTTTTTATCTCGAAGTGATGCTTCGGACACTTGGCGCCACTAATGTTTCCCTTTATGAGCATACTTTTAGTGTATACTTTTTAAGTACTGCAACAAAAGCACAGAAATTTTGTTTATCCGTTGTATCAGTGAAATAGTTCCGGCAACAGATTTTCACTTCCTAGCTAATAAACAGCTAATCGACAATTTATTTTCCTGTTGTGAGAGTAGCTTGTTTTCCAGCTTTAACATTTGCTGCAAAGCCCTGTTATGGGCTCCTTACCACCCCATCATGACTGACTTACACATCGTGGGCAACCGATAACTTATAATTTATTATTTTATATTTTCGACAATCAAAAGCGAAACGCCAGGCAGCACGTGCTCTGCCATTCGTAGAGCGTCGAAAGTTCTTCGTCAAAGGAAACCCGCTGTGGCGCAGGACTCGTACGGCACCGAGGACGCCGCACGGAAGTTTTTCAACTTCGCGTGGGGCGCCCCTCGGCGGGGACCAGCGCGGAGCACCTGCGCAGCCCGTACGATACGTGCTACCGCCGACGAGGATGATAGACTCGAAGTGAACCCTTTCTCGTGGTCTTCGAAAGAACTGCTTATAAATCACGAGCCGACCACAACCCAACAGTTCAAGCCGGCCCTTGAGATCGGGATGGAAGACGAGACGTAAGTCCTAGCATCTCATCAAAAGAAAAGCTGTCATGCGCCTTAGTGTAAGCGGAAAATTACAAAGCAAATTCACGGCTGCTTCTCACAAAGAAACTGCACGTGTTTAGGTTGAGGAGGCTTCGAGTACACGCTTAGAAATACATTCGCACTCTTTGGGTCTTGTGCACCTGTTAAAAACTCCCAAGTGGGTTTATTTTCGTTTACAGTGTGTCGCCCCGAAACAGTTATCGTCACCTGTCTTGCCTGCTCTTTCTTGAACACACTGTGCTGGCTACCTACCGTTGTATCAAAAAAAAAAAAATGTGTTACGTTAATACGCGTGCGCCATTCGCGCCCTGAATGTGCTGGGCGCGCAGCTTTACAGAAGGGATAGGCACGCAGGATTAACGAAAATGGGCGCGCATTTCTCTTGGAGCGTTGGAGGCTGTGATGAAACTGCATAGCTACAGCTCCGTGACAATTTCACGATATCCGCGTTCCTTGTTCGAGTCATGGTTTCAGTAAGCCATCGCAAATGAAGTATACTCAATGTAAGCAGATTGCATAAGTCATTCAAAACTCTCTCGGTGTTCTTCCGCTTCCGTGGCTCCTTGCGCAATCATCATCCATATTTGGTTCGCCCAAATATAAGGCGAAAGAGCACACGTTGCCAAACCGACGACGTCTGCACTTTGAGCAAATGAACGCATGCTCGCGCGTGTGCTGTATGACGTCGCAGTCAGCGTGCTTGTGTCAGCGCAGTCAGCGTCGCAGTCAGGGCTTGTGCAATGGCACCACACTATGGCTCGTACATACCCGCGCAGATAATGTTGCTTATCACGTTTTAATACGCTGGCTGTTAACGATGAACACTGATATCTTATTATTCCATCACCGTGTCGGGAACACATTTGAACTGCTGTGGATGGCCCGTTGAAGCCGTAACCGCCACAAGTACTTTGCCTAATAAACTTGATGCGTAAGGGATGCGTAATACGACAGTGGCGACAGGGCAGAAAGCTTGTAAGTCATGGAATAGCAGTCAGCCCACCCTGGAAGTCTTACTTTGCCTTGTCACCTCTTCCGCGGAAAGGGCTGCTTTCGCTATGGTACAAATACTATGCTCCAGGATTTGCCGATTTGTAAGACGAATGCAGGCAAGATTATTACACTGACCTGTCGCCAACAGAATATGAACATTTTATTATATTTTTCCACACGTAACAGTTGTTAAGGCCACTTACTAGATTGCCCAGTTTTTTCCGCGTTTGATTTCCTTCATTATGTCCGTTCCTTGATGATTTTTGCGTATTCGCTTTTTATCAGCGCGAAACATTTCGCGAAAATATTTCTTTCTCTTGATTTCTTGCTTTCTACAGCAGCACCGAAGCTGAACCCGAAGAAAAAACGTCAGAAATACCTGCATTTAGTATGTTAGAGTTCACGACGGCAGCAACCCTCACGAAATATTGAAAATTTTATCATTGTATCTATATGTTATCGGCATTACACACCGCAGTGGTACACTGCGTTGCATTGTGCTTACATATTTTGTTACAAGGACAAAGACAATACCAACGACGTTAAACATAATCTTGCGTCGACATTTCAGCAAACCGGCATAGTGGGCTCCGTGATTTTAGGACACAAAGTCAGCCATAAGCATGGTGCGCGCACACTACGCTCACCACATCAAATCGCAAGTGGATGGGTGTGACCAACAGCCACTTTCGTCCATCAGCCTGATAGTTGAGGTGGTATAAGAGTGCATCTTGTATTGCGAAATACATGGCGTGGCGGAGAAAGGCACGCTGTTGTGCAGCGGCTGAAGAGTCAGAGAGCTTTGGGGAGGGATGCGATCCAGTGGTATCTTTGCTGTTCTGAAGGCATGTCTGTGACGGTGAGAGTATAGCCAGGGGTAAGTCGGACGTGGAGGGCGATTTGTTGTTGGAGAGAGCGCATGCGCGTCAGAGTGCTTGAGCCCGGATTGGCAAACAACGCGAACGTGGAATTCATGTAAACGAGGAGCCCATCGATGGAGACGACCAGAGGGATCCTTAAGCGAAGCCAACCAATAGCGTGCGTGATGGTCTGTCACTACGTTGAAAGACCGGCCGTGCAAATATGGACGAAATTTGCATAACGCCCACACAATTTCGAGACACTCTTTTCGGTGGCCCAGTAATTCGCTTCAGCCTTGGTCAGGGTGCGGCTCGCATAACAACATGCTCAGGGAAGCCGGGCTCTTGTTGCTTGAGAACTGCACAAAGACCGACACCGCTGGCGTCCGCATGTATTTCGGTTGGCGCAGTCGGGTCGTAATAGCCTAGCACGGGCGGCGAAGTCAGTAGACGGCGCAATGTCGCAAAGGCTTCGTCGCGGACTTGTGTCCAGTGAGAGAGGTCGATAGGGCCAGCCAGTAGCTTTGTCAGCTGTGCCATGATGGAAGCGAAATTTCGGACAAAGCGACGAAAATATGAGCACAAGCGCACAAAGCTCCGAAGTTCTTTGACGGTAGATGGATTCTAGAACTCGAGAACAGTACGAAGTTTCTCAGTTTGTAATCTTTTGAGACGATGGGACCAAATATGGGGAGCCAGTGAGCTCCGAAGTGACTTCAGGTTATGTTGAAGGCGTACGTTTGTAAGCCAGGGGAGAATCTTGCGTAAATGGGCGAGATGTGTACTGAAATCGGGGAAGAGCACCACGATATCGTCCAGATTCGTCTGTCATTCGCTCGAATGTTGCGAGCGCATTGCAAAGTCAGAACTGCATGACAGGCCATCCAGTGACGAATGCTGTATTTGGAAGATCACAATACGCCTTTGGCCCGAGCGCAAGTCTAAGGAAGAAAAGGAATTCGGTCCCGTGGAGGCAATCGAGGGCGTCGTCTATTTGGGGAAGAGGATATATGTATTTCAAGTAATTTTGTTTATGCTAAGGTAGTCCGCGCAGAATCTAATCGAGCCGTATTTCTTCTCAACTAATCCAACAGGTGAGGGCCAAGGGCTGCAAGAAGGCTTTATGACTCCGCGCTAACGCATGTCATCAACTTGCTCCGTAATTACACGGCGCTCCGCAGGTGACACATTACAGGGCCGCTGTTGCTAAGAGGCGTGAGTTTCAGTGTAAACTGTGTGAGCAACTGCGCTAGTTCGGCCTAATGACGCTTTCGTGAAGTCGAACGAAGTGCGACACTTGGGCAGAAAAACAAGAAGCCGCGCACGTTAGCCGGATCGAGACCCATGGAACGTTCAAAGAAACCTGAGGGCGCGAGGTCGGATGCAAGTCGGTGCGTTCACTTGAGGCATTGTGAAGGCCCCGGACAATGACGGCACTGTGAGGAGGAAGGCCTGTATTGTTGTCTATTGTTGTCTGCCGCCGAGCTAAGAGGCGTTGTTTGCGTAGTTTGTGGAAGCTGTGACACAGGTTAACGAGCTCAGGTACGGTTCGCGGGTCCTTATAGACGTCGTCGTCTATGTCTTTCATTATGTGCTTGGCTTTGTCTTGTTCAGCCTGGCAAGAGTAACGCGCTTTTGCAAGTCAATGACGACTTCTATGCAATCAGTAACACTCTCGCCCTGCAGCTGCGCACGCCCACGTTCGGCGCGGAGCTTGCGCACTGTGGGGTGACCGAACACGTACTTCTGCAAAGCTTGAAATCTGTCCAAGTGATAAAGTCAAGCTCGAAGCCAAGGGTTTGCGACGTCTGTAAGGTAGAAGAGGACATTGTGCAGTTTCGTAGTGTTGTCCCACTTGTTGTGAGCGCTCACCTTTTCAAACGCCGACAGCCAATCTTCTACGTCTTGATCATCGGTGCCGCTTAAAAAAGCGGGATGGCGCTGGCACAGCACGCTGGGCACGATGACCGACGGAGGTTTGGCCGTACCTCGCTGGGTGGCTTCTTCAGGCATTGTCGGGGCAGTGGACAATGTCCGGCTTCCGAGTTCTATAGGCTTGAAGGGCACTTCGCACCTCCACCACTTTGACAGTGGATTTATTGACGGGAAGCGGTATAGGCTAAAAACCAGCCCAGCATCAACAGAACACCGGTCTCGGCGCCAACAGCTCGTGATCTGCGCTCGCGCCTCATATCCATGAGAATTCCCTAGTGCTACTTGCTTCAGTCTCCTTCTCTTCACTACGTTCCAAAAATTCACTTAACAGAGCGAGTAATTTTAGAACAGAAAAACAACAATCGTAAGAACAAAAAAAAAAAGCTCAGGACTAATCACTTTTCAAGTCTGTTCCTGTTACTGAGTGTTATGTTCCCAACGGAAAAAAGCTATTTTTGTAAACATTCCGTGTAAATGCCAATTCCAGCACCTTCATGTACAGGGTCGTCCACTTCTGAGGAAACGCATAATTTGTATTCGAGCAGGTATAACTTAATATTTCGTCTACTTCACGGAGGAAATGTGCTTTATTTTATTTATTTATTTATTTATTTATTTGTTTATTTATTTATTTATTTATTTATTTATTTATTTATTTATTTATTTATTTGTTTATTTATTGATTTATTTATTTATTTTTTGACTCTCGAGGTCAGAAGCATTTCAGCGGGGAGTGGGTAAAAATACAAACAATAGCAAACAGAACCAAATACAGGAAACCCTAAAAACAGTGAAAAACATTTCCTAACATGCTAATAACAATGCTTGCTATACTGCAAAAATAAAACGTTGGTTATCACTGCAGATGCTATGTCAGCGGGAAGGTGGTTCCACTCAACTGCTATGCGTGGTAGAAAAGAACCAGAAAGTGTTTTTGTTTTATAGAATATAATGCCTGCCTCATGACGGTGATCAGTGCGATGCGACGTGCCCTGCGACGATAGGATAAATTTGTCATGAAGAACGGTACGGTGGTATATTTTTATGAAATAAATTCAGGTGGCAGAAATTTCCATGAGCTGCTGATTAGGCGCGAGTGGAACGCTGGCTTTCGTAGCTGTTGTGACTCGCGATTGCAGTTAGAGAGGATCAAACGAGTCGATTTACTCTGCACAAGTTTCTGGGTAGTGAATATTTTTTCATACACAGTATCCCGCACTGAAGATGCATATTCAAGATTCTGCTGTATTAAGGTTTCGTAAAATAGTAGTTTTAATGAGGATGGAGTGGCAGGAAAGTTGCGACGGGAGTAACCCAGCATACGATTAGCATATTTAATATTGTTTACAGTGTACGTCGTCCAATTTGAACCACATGATATATGAGCACCTAAGTGCTTATAATGAGTGACGGGTTCTAAAGTAATGATTTTCAAAAGATAAACTTCTGGAATGTTAGTGTTTCAGACGACACGCATAACCTTGCAGTTAACATTTCGTTATTAGTCGAATTTTGCACCAGTTAGATACAGCAGCAATGTCTGGTTGAAGACAGGTGTTGTTGAAGACAGACATAGCAGGTGTTTTTCATCGTTTCTTACTATACCCAACCCTCTGGATGAAATCGGCGTCAGTTTTCTCGAAAACTCATAGTACGGTCCCTGCATCACGACGATATCATTAAACCAACTGTTACGAACGCAGCGCATAAGTGGCAGAAATAAAGAACACACGCACAGTGTATGTAGGACGAGCGTTGACCGTGCGTGTGTACTGTGACAGGAACACCTGACACCCAGCACCCGTCGTGTATGCTGCTTGTTTGTTGTCCCTGTTATTATTGCGCTGCATTTTCCCCAATTAGCTATAAGCTAATTTGCCCAAGTGAAATTAAGTCGTGCGTGATTAAACCACTTCCATACAGTATACAGCGCGCACCCGACTTTTTATACGGGACGAATATTACCACGAAAAAATTTACGTCGTTGGTCTTTTGTTTACCTTGCATAAATTCTGCACCCTTTTCTACACTATGTATTGCTGTACATAACACTTGCTTGCTCTAATAAGCTGATATTTTCCTATTGGATGCCAACTAACCCACGGCTAGGGATCCAGATGCACCTACAAGTTTCTCCGTAATATGAAATACGGTGAATAAGTATACTTGGTTGATTAGTTGATTCAGGTAATTTGTGAAAAGTGCTGAAGGCAATGCGCCTTGTAATGTACCAATTGGTCGCACGGTGGTACGCCTCTGTAGCGTTCCCAAACTGTGTTGTAATTGCGTGGCCCTTTGTGACTCTCTCTCCAGGCACAGTGACGTGTCGACGCCACAGTGGGAGTCTCCGAAAGAGGCCGAGTCGGACGAAGTCGTGTCGTTCTCCAAGCCGGACAGCCCGGCCGCGTTGAGCACCAACCTGCTTCGCTCAGCGACGCCAGACGACGAACTGGCTCGCAAGGAGGTCTTGTCCACCGGGCCCGATGCCCACGAAGCAGCGTCTCCTCGAGTAGCTTGCTTTGCTAATACGTTCCATTACGTTACGCCTTTTGGGCACAGGGAGCACTGCAACGAGAGGTTGCCCATTAAGTGTGTTAACTGTGGTTCGTCAAATCGCCTCCGTACCAAATTATTTATTTATTTATTTATTTATTTATTTATTTATTTATTTATTTAAATGTACCTTACAGGCCCCTTGAGACATTGTATAAGGGGGAAGAGTACACTAAAAGATTATAATATACAATAATTAGAATACATATACAAAAAATACAGTAAGAAATGCGCTAACATACAGTAATGTGGTGTTAAAATTGTGCAATGGACAAACCGAATGCTTCTGAACGCGAGAGGTCACTGAACAAGAGACTTTCACAAAGTGAAATATAATCAATAGAATTTCAGAGTGCGACATATCTGGCTATAACAAAACAGTATTTAAGGGATAGTAGCACATTAATAACGAGAAAGGCAAGAAAAAATAACACGTTAGGTTATGTAGAGTTTGAAAATTGCGTTGTTAGAAGATGCCGGAAATTTTCCTCGTCACTCTCATAAGCGATGGCGTAGGAAGATCATTCCAAAGGCGAATGGCTCTTGGAAGAGCGGAGTAGTTAAATGAATTAGTCTTTCCGTAGTTGCGCATGGAATTGAACTGATTGTACAACCGGTGTGACCTGTAATGAGGAGTTTCAAGAGGCAGAACTGGGGGCGCTGTATTATGGACATATTTATGAAATAATGGCAGCAGGGCTATTTCACGACGATCATGCAAGGGCTGTAGTGAGAGATCGAGTTTAATTTGCGTTATACCTTTGTTATAGCCATAACAACGAGAAATAAAACGCACAGCCCTATTCTGAATAGATTCGAGTTTTTCGATCAAGAATTTCTGATGGGGAGACCAGACAGATGCGGCGTATTCAAGCTGAGGTCGAACAAATGTTAGATAAGCTAGTTTAGGAATCTCTTTAGTAGAATTATGCAACTTGCGTCTTATGTACCCTAATGATTTCGAAGCATTAGCGCATATATGTATGCAATGTGCGTTGACCACGAAAGAGTCGAAGTTAGGTTAACACCAAGATAGTTATATTCAGTATCATGCAAAATAGTGATGTTATTTATGTGATAACGAAACTTAGATTTAGTATGCTTGCGGCTAAAAGAGATAATTTTACATTTAAAAACGTTAAGCTTCATTAGCCAAGTGTTACATCAAAGAGAAATAAGTTCTGGATCTTTTGGGGGGATTGTATGACCATCGGCACGCTTGGTGGAACGATAAAAAGTGGAGTCGTTTGCGAAAATGCACACGTGTGAGGAAACGTTATTTGGTAAGTCATTAATGTATATTAGAAATAGTAATGGCCCAAGAACGCTGCCTTGCGGTACACGTGCGAAAGAGGAGAGGAAAAATTATTAACTGCTGTGAATTCCTGACGATTAGAAAGGAAAATGCGAATCCATGTTAGTGTAGAGAATCTAATTTAAGAGCAGATAATTTCAAAATCAAATGGCAATGGGCTACGAGGTCAAACGCTTTTGAAAAGTCTAGAAAAGTACAATCAGTTTGTAGATACTCTTCCATGTTAGTATGCAAATCAGTTGTTAATTATGATAATTGCGTCTCACAAGAGAACTTTCTCAGAAATTCGTATTGATTAGAAAAGAAAAATTTGTTGGCTTCCAGGTGACTGTAGAGATTTGATGGAATCACATGTTCTAGAATTTTGCAGCATAGATGTTAATGATATTGGACGGTATCTTTCCGGTGCGCGTTTGTTACCTGACCTAAATATGGGTATTACCTTTGCTATCTTCCAGTCTGAGGGCAACACGCCAGTCTCTAAAAATTGCCTGCACGTGTGAGACAGAATTTTGCTAGATGCTATGATGGTGTTTTTCAGAATTTTAGTATTAATGACGTCAACGCCACAGGATGTGGTTAGCTTGAGGTTATTTATCACGCATGCGACACCTTCAACTGTTATTTCAATTGGCGACATGTATTCGTAGTTCAGCTCCGATGCATCTGGCAGATCAGGCTGATCTTCTGTGGTGAATATAGAAGAAAAATAAGTATTGAAAGTAGAAGCACAGTGGTTATCTGGAATGGGAGTGTTGTTATTGTTGTGTAAAGAAATGTCAGTGTGGTCCTGATGTGGACTTATAACGTGCCAGAACTTTCTGGGATTAGATTTTGGAACAGATGGTAGGTCGTGAGCGCAGTATTTATCTTTAGCTGAAGACAGAGCAGAACAGCAAATTTTTAAGCTTTCCTTGTACGTGTCTCAAGCTGCTTGCGCGCGCAAGCGCTTAGCACTTTCGTAGTGGCGCTTCTTCCTGTTTCTCAGTAAGCGTAGGGATCTGGTGAACAATGGGTTAGATTTATCATTGGTCGTCTTAATGAGGGGGACGTACTGGTTAACCAAGGCAGACATCTTATTCCTGAAAAGTATCCAATTCTTCTCCACTAAGGTAACAGAATGCGGGAAAATAATATATCTAATTCCGAATTCATAACGTTGAAATTGACTTTATTGTAATCGCGTACTTTTTTTAGTAGCGAAACCTGTAAAAGATTAGGGTACGTTGAGAGTTACTTGCACTAAGCAATGATAGCTAAAACTAGTAATAGACACAATTTGATCAACTGTCCCAGGAGCTGTTGTGAGGATTAAATCTAAAATATTATTACCCCTTGTAGGCTGCGTAACAACCTGAAACAAGTTAAAATATAAGGTTAGTTTGATAAATTCTGTCGAAATATTACAGGATGAAGATAAGTTAGCCCAGTCGATCAGAGGAAAATTGGTCTCCTAGCAGATAGATGGCATCAAACGGGTGAAGCTTCGCCACTGATTCTATGTTGCTGCGCAAGTCATTTGATAAGAAGCATCTGCGTTTTGTGCGTCTACAAAATTATTTGCGGCTGCCGCACCCGATCATTGAACTCTCGACTTGGTGCTTAAATGCAGAAGGGATACGGCCACCGTATTCCTCATTTGTGTTGGTTAAACGAATGTAAGCCGACAAAAAGATGTTGTCGGTGAGTGCGTTTAGGAAGGAACAAAGTTGAGATTTACGCGTATAAGCATCGTCGCTTAGGAACAGGAAGAAGGTATCGAGAATACACGTGTTGTTCTCTGATATGGCATCCACAGGCCTCAATTGTGTCGCTACCTTTTATGCGAACAACCAGTGGAAACGTCGCTATGATGGCGCATTCTTGAAGAGATCTAAAATAGTGAATGTAATACTCAATTTAAAAAATACTCGTTTGTCATTGTGTTCAGGAGTGCGTAACCAGTAGGCTACTATGAAGCGGCTGCCTAAACAAAAGTGGCCAATGAAGGTTTGTCCTTCATGTCCTCGCAGCTAAAGTTGCATCGTAAAAACTGGCATTAGATGTCTTAGCGAGGAATTAAGCATTTAAGGCAGGTGCCACTAATTTCAATGCATTTTTTTTACATTCTTTGCGAATGTTTTCCATGTGATGTTAGTGAGCTCTCTCTTTTTTTTTTTTAGATCACTTGGTGACTTATGACAATGTTTTATGCTGCAGATAAAGCTTGTCTTCCGAATCGATGAAATATGTAAAATGTTTGCCGCAGTCGCACAAATAACAAAGTCAGCCTCTTCCTTCGGCACTTTAAGCCACTGCTACAAAAATAAAACGGAGCGGGGATGTATACTTAACATGCGTACGAGCAAATTAAGTGGTTTGGAGGAGTGCATGGTTCCAGTATTTAAACTCTTCAGCGGTATATAAGGTAATTTAATGACCCGAGCGTAACATGAAATCAAAAATCGCTCTATTATAATAAGTCTCAGAAATAAAATTTCCTCTAGCTCCGTTAAATCTACGCGGTATAAGGATGCAGCGCGGGCTGCATTCTGCTGCGTTGGAGCCCGCAGTTGCTAAGGGCATCGTAAAATATTTTATTGCGCAAAATGTGCACGTCTATAACTCGTGCCATAACATAAGAGCACAACAAAAATGTTTGTGCGTTGCATAAGCTATGTTTTTAATTATTTTATATCCATTATTCCTGTGCACACACGCACGCACACGAGAAATACAGGTCTACAAGAAATTTAATGAACAATTCTTATTATGTAACAGAGAAAGGCGGGCTAGTTAGTGGTCGATATTTTAATGCATACTGTAACCACGCAAACGACAACGGACGAAGAAGTTCGTTCGTTGTCCAGTGTGTTTCCTTCTTCGTCCGCTGTAATTCGCGCGGTTACAATATGCATTCAAATTGTTATTACGTTGTATGGCTTGAAATTTGAAAACTTCGAAACATCGTAATCCTTCATAGAAATTCCCAGACGTCATTTGCGATGCACATTAAATGGTGTACGTTCTTGTGTGCTCGTTTAGCGATTCACCATTCTTATTAATCATCAGAATTTTTTTCCCGGTAGAAAAATAAATCAAAAACAAGCATCTATTGTGGGAATGGAGTTCGTATCTTTTCCTTGGGGGGGGGGGGGGGCATGTCGTTGATTGCTGTGTTCTTTTGTATTTTTTCCTGTCTCGTCTACATTTTCGATAAGGAATGAACGGGGTAAATTAGTAGCCTTGCAACAATCACGCAGAGAGAGCTTGCCGACGAAGACAAATTTGGGAGTGCCAACTTCGGTGCTGAGGAGGAAGAGGAAACAGAGGAGGTAAAGCACGAGGACAAGGAAGAGGAAACAGAGGAGGTAAAGCACGAGGACAAGGAAGAGGAAAAAGAGGCGGTGGAGCAGGAAGGCGGAGGATCCCACGGTGACGAGGAGGTAAGAGTCTGATGATGATGATGATGATGTTTGGTATTTAATGGCGCAAGAGCCAGGTGTGGCCAAAGAGCGCCATGCTAATGTTAATGAGTTCGCAGTGGACAGATGGGTTCTGTGATCTTAATGTGCCTTGGCTGTAAAGGGGCCTAAAAGAGTTGATCCAAATTCCATAAAATGTAGGAGTAATAAAATTATGGGAATGACTATTGACGTGTACTATGAACATTAGAAGGCATTGAGAAAGAATGATGCAATATATAAAATATGTGATTATCTAGATGTATAAAATAGTCTAGAGCACTACTGCCTCCCCGGGGCCCTTG
This sequence comes from Dermacentor andersoni, assembly GCF_023375885.2. NCBI lineage: Eukaryota > Metazoa > Arthropoda > Arachnida > Ixodida > Ixodidae > Dermacentor > Dermacentor andersoni. The sequence continues at coordinate 191,266,797 of NC_092818.1, read as the reverse complement.
AAACCCAAGGGCCTAGAGGCATGTGCTATACAGAGAATCTATCCTAGCGATATCCTCTGGAAAGAGGATGCGCTACGAAATGAATGGGCTTGTAACATGTAGTACAACATCTTTTAAGAAAGCGGGGACTGCTTTGGTCTTAAAAAGCGGTTCTTCACCAAGAAACATAGCCGGATGCAGGGGAATACAATGGCGGTATGCAAACGGGAAATGTTTCCTCCTGTCTCTTTCGGCTTCCCGGCACTCCAGGAAGACATGGAGGACGGTCAGCCGGTCGCCACATCTGCCACAGGTTGGAGGCTCGTTACCGGACAAGAGAAAGTTGTGAGTGCCAAATGTGTGTCCTATTCTCGGTCTAGTGAATAGGACATCTGTTTTTCGTATTTTCGTAGTTGGGTGCCAGGGACCTAGCTTTGGCTTAATTAGGTGAAGCTTATTACTTGTTTCTGTGTCCCACAAGCGTTGCCAGTGGCTTCGGAGTTTGTGTCTTAGAAAAGGCTTCATGTCTGTGGCAGGGACAGCAGCAGAACGAATACCTTGCGATGCTACTGATTTGGCGATCTCGTCGGCAAGCACATTTCCCTCGATTCCTGTATGGCCAGGAACCCAGCATATTACAACATTCCTATCTGATAAGTAGATGTTACATAAGAGTGAGTAGAGTTCATTAAAGACAGGATTTGTATGCTTTTGAGAAGAAATGAGTGCTTTTACAAGACTTAAGGAGTCTGTGAATATGATGGCTTTGTCCAGTTTCAGTTTCTTTATATGTTTTACTGCACACAGTACTGCGTGGACTTCTGCAGTGAAGATACTTGTTATGCGGTTCAACACGTCAGATTCAGTGAAAGAGGGACCAACAGCAGCGTAGGATACGCCAGCATGTGATTTTGATGCGTCTGTGTAAAACTCGGATCAGGAGTACTTCAATTGAAGCTCCCGGAAATGCATGATAATTTCAAGCTCAGGAGCGTGCTTTGTGACCTTTACAAACTATACGTCACATTCTATCACCTGCCACTGCCAGGGTGGTAATGGCTTAACAGCAGGCATTAGGCGATGTTCGAGAAATGGGACGTCCATTTCGTCGCCAAGCTCTCTTACATGCAGTGAGAAAGGTAATCCCATAGAGGGTCTATTACGAAAAAGTGTTTCACACGTCAAGTCGTTCACGGTTGGTAAGAGTCTGCATGTACAGTTACAGGGCCCTTAAATGCCGACTGCAAAAAAGATACAATTCGGCTAAATTGGTTATGACTGAGCAGCATACAGAGTGCCTCAGCTAACATAGACCGATCATTGACAAAAAGATGGATCGTTTTATGCGAACAAAGTCATGCGGATATTTTTTACAGTTCAGCAGAAAATCCCCCAATGATTTTGATTGCATTCAAATACATTAATGATTTATCTAACTCGTTAATTTCTGTTCTAATTGACAAGGTGTCAATTGTGAAGTTGTAGGCAGTCATAGAAAACATTAACCTGTAATGTTTTCAGCAAGCTACAATTCGAGTGCTTTATTTTTCCAAGTGAAAAAGGACGCCAGCGAAACTAAAAATACGACGTGATTAAGCAACCACACGCACAACCTGCACCAGAAAGCAGCGCCCTCAAGCAGGCTCAGCGAGATACATGACGAAAAAATACAAATAAATAAATAAATAAATAAGTTATTGAACTTGCCCAGGAACAGTACTGAAGACTGAGGGCTGACATACGAGTACAGTAGAAAAGAAAACAATTTCGCAAGAGAATGCAAGCAGACAAGAAAAGACACAAGAGCCAAACAAAATTGTCAGTTTTACCCGAAGGCGAAGCATTGAAAGCGACAGCATGGTTGCTCAGAAGGCGCGTCTCGGGAGGCTGGCTGGAGGAGCGCGCCAGCAGCGTTGCAAGTGTCGCCCCTCGATGGCGCACGAGGCGGTATTGACGCGAGATTAACGGAAACAACACAGACGCTGCTCGGCGCTCTGCGAATTCCAGTTTGACCTTGGCTCAGCCTGAAGGTCAGATTTACGGATGCAGGCGTTTTCTTGGTTTGTACCTGGAGTAGTAGAGGTACCGCTCTAAATGTGTCAATAACTGGGCATAATACGAGAGAACAAGCACATTAAATATGAAATGACGAGTACCAAAATAACAGTTCACGAGCAACAAAACGCAAGGTAAGTTCAATAGAAAAGGAAGAGAAGAGCTCTTGAACAATTTGGGAAACAAACTACAAAACAAAAATGGAAAGCTCGGGAAAAAACAATGACAGTGACTTATGAAATATATTGAGATAAAAAAATAACCGTTATAAAGGGTTCGTATTCTGTGAACAGTTCAATGTTGGTCTACGCCAGGGCAAGAACATGGAAAGGTCTCTGGATACCTGCCTGCCTACCTTTGATCGTTAGAATTGGTAAATAATAATAATAATAATAATAATAATAATAATAATAATATCCCGCTAACTCGAGAATACGAGTGCACTTTGCCCCGAGCACACATGTTTTCTGGGCTACACGCACCTTAGTTAACGATAATTCGCCTTTATGCGCAGCACGCGAGCAGCAACAAGCTTGCATCAGAAAGTGACAAGCAACACAATGTATTTAGGTCGCTTTAGTTTTCAGTGATTTTGCTGTCGCCGATCCCGCATATACTTAAGGAATGCCTCTGAATAAGCCTCCTCAGCCCAAGAACAATCTGGCCTCCCCGCGCTTCCACAGGAGGGCGGTGCAACTAAACCGTAACATTTTTTCAGCGCGCATGTTTCGCAATCTCTCGCCACCCCATCTTCCAAGGCTCTTAACGCATGTTTGAGAAGAAAATTTTATTTCTCGCAAAAATTTATACAGAATTCATAAAATTGTAGAAGGTGTTCAAATTCATAAGCATTACGAAAAATTCGGGAGAGTTGGCAGGTATGTTGAATTGAGGTGTTCAATGCAGGCAAGGACTCTATGAAGAAATTCGAAAAGAAACAGAAGGTCAGTACGATTACTTCCGCAACGAAGTGATGCCAGTGACGATAATTCAACAGTGCTATAACAAGATCCAGTGCCGGTGTTGGGAAAGCGACGATAGTATGTGCTTAGAAACTTTTTTTGGGGGCCTGTTCTGTGAAGTCTTTGTTAGAGTTAGAAGTTCCATTCCGGACACCGACGCCTTTTCAGTTTGAAGAAAGATTGTTTGTACAAGGTGTTGGAGAATTTAAATCTCTGGATAGTGTACTAGGCTTCTGCATTTGTTCAATATTTTCGAATATTCGATCGAATACTATGCTATTCGATATCCACTTCAGCTCAATTTTCAGTATTCGGAGGTTTCGAAGTCTTCAAAACAAACGAATATATTCGCATTTCCGCGTATAAGCCGTGCCATCAATTACAACACCCGGGGAAATAATTGCACACAACGCGCAAATCATTGTAGATATAGCCTTCATTCGTGTATGCATGAGTCGTCCACGTCGTATCTTCGACCATCGGCTCTGTTCCCCACCTCTTCGGCGACACTAATGGCGGAGAACTTTTTCCTAAAGGTGGTTTCATGGCAGAGTGTCTCACACTGCTGTGAAAGCACATCTCGACGCAAAATTCGCGTTGCCGTGAAGCCACACCAAGCGCGCGATGCCGCCCGAGCTCTAACCACGCACTGTCGCCACGTACTGTTAGATACGGACGCTCTTCCTGGCATCCTTCGAGTTCACCAGACCACATCGAATCGCCATCGCACCAAATTAAGGTGCGCAGAAGCGCGTCTAACACGTTGCCGGACCTGTCAGACAAGTGAGCGACCCCAACCCGAGGCGTCGCACGTCCAGACACGTTGGCGACCCCCTACCTCGTGCGCCGCACGTGGAGCTATTGTCCCACTGCTTCATCATCAGCAGCCTGGTTATGCCCACTGCAGGGCAAAGGCCTCTCCCATACTTCTCCAACTACCCCGGTCATGTACTAATTGTGGCCATGCTGTCCCTGCGAACTTCTTAATCTCATCCGCCCACCTAACTTTCTGCCGCCCTCTGCTACGCTTTCCTTCTCTTGGAATGCAGTCCTTAACCCTTAATGACCATCGGTTATCTTCCCTCCTCATTACGTGTCCTGCCCATGCCAATTTCTTTTTCTTGATTTCAACTAAGATATCATTAACTCGCGTTTGTTCCCTCACCCAATCTGCTCTTTTCTTATCCCTTAACGTTACACCTATCATTCTTCTTTCCATAGCTCGTTGCGTCGTCCTCAATTTAAGTACAACCCCTTTCGTAAGCCTCCAGGTTTCTGCCCCGTAGGTGAGTACTGGTAAGACTGTTGCATCTGGGTCGCAAGCCCCAAGGGTAGCGTTGGCCTGGCGGCCTGGGGCACAACTGGAAGCATCCGAAGGTGCTGGCAAAGGATGAGTCGACTGCTAACAGAACAGCTTGTTTATTCTAGCATCGCAAAAGAGCGGCCGGTCAGATCGACCGAAGTGGAGAGACGGGAGAGCACGTTACTCAACGGAAGAAATCGGAGCCTCTCTCCTGGCGTCCGGGGGCAGCTGCTTTTATACTCTCGGAGTCGAGGGCAAGAAGGAACGTCTCTGGATGATGCCACGTGACGGCGGCGTTCGGGCACGTTGAGACTAGAAGGTGACGCATCCGCCGGGCCGGCGCCGGTCAGACCTCCTCGCTTCACACTTGGGGAGCTCCTCTCCCCGGCTGCCGCGCCTTGACAAGCGTGGGCACCAACATGCACACACGCACACACGCACACACGAATACACGTGGCATTGAAACATACCTGGACGCGCTTGGCGGGGAGGCGTTGCGGGAGCGCTGAACGGGCCAAAATGTCCGCCGCTTTGAACGAAGGCCCGGCGTCCGTTGCATCCGCGCCGGCTATACCGCGCGTCGTAGGCGAAACGTAACAAGACACAGCTGTTATACACTTTTCTCTTGAGGGATAATGGCAACCTGCTGTTCATGATCTGAGAATGCCTGCCAACGCACCCCAGCCCATTCTTATTCTTCTGATTATTTCACTCTCATGATCCGGATCCGCAGTCACTACCTGTCCTAAGCAGATGTATTCCCTTACCACTTCCAGTGCCTCACTACCTATTGTAAACTGCTGCTCCCTTCCGAGACTGTTAAACATTACTTCAGTTTTCTGCAGATTAATTTTTAGTCCCACCCTTCGGCTTTGCTTCTCCAGGTCAGTGAGCATGCATTGCAGTTGGTCCCCTGAGTTACTAAGCAAGGCAATATCATCAGCGAATCGCAAGTTACTAAGGTATTCTCCATTAACTCTTATCCCCAATTCTTCCCAATCCAGGTCTCTGAATACCTCCTGTAAACACGCTGGGAATAGCATTGGAGAGATCGTATCTCCCTGCCTGACGCCTTTCTTTAATGGGATTTTGTTGCTTTCTTTATGGAGGACTACGGTGGCTGTAGAGCCGCTATAGATATCTTTCAGTATTTTTACATACGGCTCGTCTATACCCTGATTCCGCAATGCCTCCATGACTGCTGAGGTTTCGACTGAATCAAACGCTTTCTCATAATCAATGAAAGCTATATATAATGGTTGGTTATATTCCGCACATTTCTCTATCACCTGATTGATAGTGTGAATATGGTCTATTGTTGAGTAGCCTTTACGGAATCCTGCCTGGTCCTTTGGTTGACGGAAGTCTAAGGCGTTCCTGATTCTATTTGCAATTACCTTAGTAAATACTTTGTAGGCAACGGACAGTAAACTGATCGGTCTGTAATTTTTCAAGTCTTTGGCGTCTCTTTTCTTATGGATTAGGAATATGTTAGCATTTTTCCAAGATTCGGGTACGTTCGAAGTCATGAGGCATTGCGTATACAGGCTGGCCAGTTTCTCTAGAACAATCTGCCCACCATCGTTCAACAAATCTGCTGTTACCTGATCCTCCCCAGCTGCCTTCCCCCTTTGCATAGCTCCCAAGGCTTTCTTTACTTCTTCCGGTGTTACCTGTGGGATTTCGAATTCCTATAGACTATTCTCTCTTCCATTATCGTCGTGGGTGCCACTGGTACTGTATAAATCTCTATAGAACTGCTCATCCACTTGAACTATCTCATCCATATTAGTAATGATATTGCCGTCTTTGTCTCTTAACGCATACATCTGATTCTTGCCAATTCCTAGTTTCTTCTTCACTGCTTTTAGGCTTCCGCCGTTCCTGAGAGCATGTTTAATTCTATCCATATTATACTTCCTTATGTCAGCTGTCTTACGCTTGTTGATTAACGATGTGGGGATGCGTGACTCTCACGCCTCCCCTGAATCTAGTTTTCCCGCATAGCTCGCCTCCTGCAGGGCGGCTTCGCCCGCCACGTGGCCTAGCGCCCGCGGCGGTCGGAGTGGTTGAAGCGCCGTGCGAGAGATGGCGCTAGTGTTGCGCTGCGGCGAGGTTACTTGGGCGCCGGAAGACAAGGCGCTTGGTCTTTTCCCGGCGGGTCGGCGAACCGCGCTGGACGTCCCGCGCGCGCGCGCCAATCCATGCTTCTGCGAGACCGCCTCGCGTGGCCGCCTTGGAACGCGCCACCGTCCGCGTGACCGTACACGCGAATGACCAGGCGTTGGGATCCAGCATGGGCGAACTTATTTGCTCGTTTTGCGGTCGCGGTGAGTCGGACTTCTAGATTTGTCGCGCGCCCATCGGCATGTTTTGGGGATAGCAACTCGGCTAGCAGGCATTGATCTATGAAAGGTGCAATAAATGCCCTTGTGATTGTTTGCACTAATGTGTTGTCGTTCCTTTGTCCCAAGAGTACGGAGGAGAACTCCAGTATCTCCCACAACTTCGAAAGTTCTGCCAGTTCTATTCTAGCTGTAGGGTTAGAGGCTTTCCTACATTGGTGTTTCTTGATCAGATCTTTCGTCTCCTGCGATAGCTTACTGGTATCCTGTCTAACGGAGTTACCACCGACTTCTATTGCACACTCCTTAATGATGCCCACAAGATTGCCGTTCATTGCATCAACACTAAGGTCCTCTTCCTGAGTTAAAGCCGAATACCTGTTCTGTAGCTTGATCTGGAATTCCTCTATTTTCCCTCTTACCTGTACCAGTTGTACCAGTTGCTTCCGTTCCCTCCTCAGGTCTAGGCTAATTCGAGTTCTTACAATCGCGCACCTTGCTGAGCACGTCCACATCTTGTATGATGCCAGGGTTAGCGCAGTGTATGAAGTCTATTTCATTTGTAGTCTCGCCGTTCGGGCTCCTCCACGTCCACTTTCGGCTATCTCGCTTGCGGAAGAAGGTATTCATTATCCGAATATTATTCTGTTCCGCAAACTCTACTAATAAATCTCCCCTGCTATTCCTAGTGCCTATGCCATATTCCCCCACTGCCTTGTCTCCAGCCTGCTTCTTGCCTACCTTGGCATTGAAGTCGCCCATCAGTATACTGTATTTTGTTTTGACTTTACCCATCGCCGATTCCACGTCTTCATAGAAGCTTTCGACTTCCTGGTCATCATGACTGGATGTAGGGGTGTAGACCTGTACAACCTTCATTTTGTACCTCTTATTAAGTTTCACAACAAGACCTGCCACCCTCTCCTTAATGCTATAGAATTCCTGTATGTTACCAGCTATGTTCTTATTAATCAGGAATCCGACTCCTAGTTCTCGTCTCTCCGCTAAGCCCCGGTAGCACAGGACGTGCCCGCTATTTAGCACTGTATATGCTTCTTTTGGCCTCCTAACTTCACTGAGCCCTATTATATCCCATTTACTGCCCTCTAATTCCTCCAATAGCACTGCTAGACTCGGCTCACTAGATAACGTTTTAGCGTTAAACGTTGCCAGGTTCACATTCCAATGGCGGCCTGTCCGGAGCCAGGGATTCTTAGCACCCGCTGCAGCGTCGCAGGTCTGACCGCCGCCGTGGTCAGTTGCTTCGCAGCTGCTGGGGACTGAGGGGCCGGGGTTTGATTGTTGTGTTCATATAGGAGGTTGTGGCCAAGTACTGCACCAGGGTGGCCAATCCTGCTCTGGTGAGGGAGTGCGTTACCGGTTCTGGTCACCGGGATCAGGCGACACTCCAGGCCTGTTTATGCAATTTTATCAACACGCGGATTTTTTTTTAATCCGGTGGAAAATTGCGTGGCACCGGGATTCAAACCACGGACCTCTTGCACGCGAGGCGGGTGTTCTACCTCTACGCCACCGCTACCCGATAATAATGTAGCGCCACAGCGCACGCCCAGAGCTGTCATCAAAATGCATAGTGTCTGAACACTGTGGCCTCCAGTTATTACTTTGGGTGCAGTGCAAATATCTATTTTTGGCCCGCCGTAAAAACTAGAAGTTCACATTCATTCATTCATTCGGTCGGTCGGTTTCATTCATTCAGTCGGTCGGTCGGTCGGTTCGGGCCGGTCGTTGTAGGCTACACTCTTAAGTAGCTACGACGCCCTTAGCTCCAACGCCATGCAGTTTCTTTCACCTATATACGTTGGTACAACGTACGTTTAGCACTTGAAAAATTGTAACTAGACGAAGCTCATTTGAAGCCAATGAGCAGAGGTAAAAAAAAGAATATGTCCTGGAGCCTGGACTTTCTTTGTTCTTTGTTCTTCCAGTCTGTATCTTCCTCTGAACATTTGTATTCTTTTTGAATCACTTTGAATCGGTAATTCATCTCTGTCAGAAACTCAATACTTTACTTAAGATCTTGCATATAACAGTAAGATGCTCACTTTGTACAGTGGCCTGCAGATGAAGATGAGACACTGCTCTCACATATAAAATTATTGCAGAAATAGTAGGTTTGCTGCTTCAGCGGGTCTCTTGGAACACTAGTGATGTTGTTGCTTTTCTCAAGCTGAAGCATATCTCATCCAGTTGTACCTACATCTCTTGTCCCACTGTTGTTGACGCTACAGGCGTCAACATTCTAGTATCATAGTATTCTAGTTCGCTTGTACTATCGACGCACAGGCTGGCGCGGGGCGAATACGGCGAAAATGTGCATTTAATGGAATGCGATACATTCAATAGGTATATTTAAAATCCCCGTGCTTAAACCTCGACCCCTACACCGGCTAGTGGCGCCGTGGTAACGCAGAAAGTTAATAGTGTCTACCGCACCCATTTTCAGCCGGCGACTCTACCCTTGATATGAACACTACTCTAAAGTTTAAGATCAAGAAGAAAAAACTGACTTCTTTCGTTTCTCACAAAGAACTAGCCGTGAAGCGAATCGAAATTAAGCGCGAATTTCGCAGATAAAGGCTGCTTTCTTAATTATCCTGAAAATACCAGTGTATATATTGGATCATGAAGTCATTCACACTATTAAGAGCTTACGACCAAATCTGCGTGAGCGATATTACTCCGACGACAAAAAATACGGACAACAAATGTTATCGTGAGCCCATTTGGCGGAAACAGTGGTTCTTCGCAGCTAACTCGCGCCTGTTTCTAAAGTCTTACGTGTCCCCCTATACTAGGGGTAGCATAGAATAATATGACGAACATGCACGTCTAACGAGAACCGCGACCTATCATTTTCGTTCCTTTTACTGCTGCTGTAGCTGTGTTATCATTAATCCCTTCTTCATTGATGTTCCTTCTACAAAGAATTCAGTAAACTAGCGACAGCTTGCAAACTTCTTCGAATCTGCAGCTGCTTTTCAATCATGTTCACTAATGGCAGCACTATGATGTTATCTTCTTTGCAGACATCTTCTGGTTTCGTTTTACTTTACTCATTATTTGGCTCAGCCAAAATGTTTACCCCTTGTCTCCAAGTTTGAACGAAACAACGAAATTGTATTCTCTTCAACTTCGCGGCGCTGCGGTTAGGCTTCTGCCCCTCTGCCGGGATGTGAGACCCACCGTCGCTGGTTTGATTGCCAGCTCTTACCACACGTCCCTAATGTTCTGCCGAAATGTTTCAGTGTCGTACGTACTACGTAGTTCAGGCACTATAGCGAAAACTGCCGCGGGCTCATCCTTCCATGATATCGCTGCCGTCCTTCCGTGCGGAGCCATAGACCTGTGTTATCCGAAGCACTTTGGTAGCCGTGCGTGAAACGACGTTATAGACTCATAGACGACGTAGAAAGTGTTTCTATGTTCAAACATTCACTCATTTTGGTCATTGCATCAGATTGAAGTTATGACTTGTGTGGTGCACGAACCTAAATATTACATGAAATCAGACGTTTCGATGAAATTGACACAATTGTACTCTGCGCATTTAATTTCACTGTAGCATTATAGCCAATTTGCTAGAGCTTCGCTTCACATAGATTCGCAATGTGATTTGAACCTGCATTCACTTCTTTTTTTCAGGTCCCCAAATCTTCAGGAAGAAAACCTGGAGAAGAAAATGAAAGTGTCGACAATACCGGCAGCGAGGCTTCTGTAGAACACGCTGAGCAGGAGCGAAACCCAGAGACGAGAGTTTCATCACCGAAAAAGGAGCCTTCGCCATCAAAGCTGGAACCCGAGACCATGGCGGCTGCCTCAGCTGTTTCGTTGGCGCCCCTCGCCGAGCTCACTAAAGAGCAGGAAGAAGCAGCCGATAAAGCTAGCGAAGAGATGGACAAGGACTTACGTGACCTGGAGTTGACCAGCGTGCAACTCTATCCTGAGAGCAGGTTGGTCATTCTGCTGGCGATACTCTGCCTAATCTGGATCATATTCCTGTTGCTTACCGCAGCGGTCAAGCACGGCCTGCGTCCTCCAACGTGCGACGAGTCCACGATACACACTGTTGCTCCAACAACGCGAGATCAGTGGCCTCCTGTGTGGCCTCCTATAACGTACAGCACGCAAAAGCCAAAGCAACCACTGACCAATTCCACCGCAACCACGCAAGAACCGCTGCGAGGGAACTTCATATGCTCGAGCGATTACTGCCGAAAAGAAGGCAACTACTTGCGCGCTTTGACCACTCGGTCCACGAAGGAACCATGCGAAAACTTTTACGAGCACGTTTGTGGTACCTGGAAGAAGTCGGCCTCCCGGATGATTCAAAAGTTTCCAGGAGCAGCAGTCTCCACCGACACTCTGCTGCAAGCGTCAATGGAAGCTCAGTTGTTGGCCTACATAAAGGACAGGACGCGCGCAGATGTCACTCCTGCCCGAGCACTGTACGATATGTGCATGAACAGGGGCTCTGCGAACGCTGCGCTCTTGGACACGAAGCAGCTGCTTCACCAGTGGGGTTCGGACTGGCCACAAAAGGAGAGCGCTAACAGCTCTACCAAGGAAGTATGGCGCTTCGCTGCCAAGCTGATGCGGGTGCTGGGTGTGCCGTCACTGGTGGGCATCGAGATCGGCCTCGACCCGTGGAACCTCGAAGAGAACATCATTGAGGTGGGCCCACCGAGAACAGTGTTCTTCTCCAAGGACGTCTCGGAGCCGCGAGTCATGACGCTCTTCGGCGACGCGACGCGCGCCGCTGCAAAGGCGCTGAACCCGAACGACGCAGACGCCGCCGACGCGGCAGCCAAGGACGTCAGCATCGCCTTAGCCAGTATCTCGCTTCGCCAACTCGACGACCTGGGAACGTCGCCCTTGGACTTCCAGGTGGATAAGTTAGGTTCCCTGGGGAAAGGCGTGCAGTACTTTCTGCGCACCGTCGTCGACAACGTCGCAACGCTCGATTCTCGCACCCGGCTTCTGGTGCACCGAAGTCCGCTGTTCCGTCGAGAGCTGGACGAAACCGTGAACAGATTGCCTCCTCGCGCCATGCTCAACTACCTGGGCCTACTGGCTCTCGTGGCGCTGTCCCCATTTCTGCCTGAGCGGTTGAGTTCTCTCCGCGTACTCCACTCGGTTCACACGCTTGGACGTGCCGAGAACGGGAGCAGCGAGCTCCTGTGCCTGCGCGCGGTGAGCCAGGCTTATCCAGCATGCTTGGCAGCGGCGTCGCATACGCTGTACAAGAACACACACCGGTCGCTGTGGCTGTCGCAGCTCGAGTCCCTGTTCGTGGGATACGTGCGCAACGTCGTATGGATGGACAATCTGACGTCCCTGTTCGTGCGCTATAAGATGCAGCACCATCGCTTGGCGCGTTTTTTCCCCGTCTGGCCTTTGGGTGACTGCAATGCCACGACTGGAGCAGCTTCTTCCAAGACCATCGGCGCTTTTGTGGACGCCGTCAGTCTCCGTCAAACACAGGAGCTTCAACAGGTACATGTGTTTTGTTTACTTGATCCAGGGCTTATTTTAGAGGTCCTGGACGTCGTAACACTATAGTCGACGCTAAGAAGTGGTGAGACGAAAATTCGAATGACGAGTTTTCAATATTTCGCTTTCTCTATACGAGATGCTGACAGTTCTTGGTGACCTTTACAAAGACTTAGTCTTGCTTCACCGTTCACCGAATGCTGTTATTATAAAATCTGAATAAAACTTGCTAGGTGTTCAATCCGTGCTAGCTATTCATAAACCATTTCGATAAAGGCATGCACTGGCTTCATCCCTAAAAGCATCTGCGTACGACAGCACGCAAGCAATGGAGCTAAATTACCAGGAGTGACATATTCATGTTACAGCCGGGCTGTCGGATGCGCAGTGCTTCATTAAATTTTATCAAATTAACAGAACACGATTTATTTTTAGTATTCGACCTTCATCAAGATGACGCTGGTAATCATGCTCGGGACCTCGCCTTCATTATGCAACCGATGCAGTAGCGTGCACTAGTGGCGCACAAATTTGTTTTGCGTTCTTTCTCTGCTCCCGCAGCTCGGACAGTCTCCGCTGCAGCCGAGCACTGGCTCCCCGTTGTCCGTGTGGCCTCGGTACCGGCTGTGCCTGCGGTTATTTCAGATCCCCGTAGGGCTGGTCAACGACTCGGTGCCGGCCAATGGCACCTTCTTCGCGCTGCACCTGTCGCGCGTGGCGGTGCGGTTGTATGCAGCGCTGGCGCAGCTGCTCTACGAAGGCACCGTGTACGAACGCGAGATCCCGCTTTATTTCACGGAGGAGGCGGAGCGCACGCTCGAGGACCTGTTCGACTGTTTGTTGGGCAACGCGCGGCACGCATTCCCGCACGGCCTCCGTGCAGAGCGGGTGCGCAACGCTCTGCTGGAACAGGTACGCACGCGCCGTGCCTTGCGGCAAAGCAGAGCCACGTTGGAGTCCCAAACTTTATAGCGTGTCTCACGTAACTTGAACCAAGGACTTTAAAAAGAAGCGCTTAGCCGCAGCTGAATGAAACCAACGGCATATGGTTTGCCGTCATGTGGCGCTCCTAAGAGTATTTTTTTTTGTACTTAGCTTAGTTAGTTAACTAAGATCCATTATGCAAATTTTTCATATTCAATCTAGGGCCAAGTGCGTTTCGTTGCGTTGTAGAGGTGGTTCAGAAACGACCGATCCAATTTTTTGTTGCCAGTTACACGTGGCGTGGCGATCTTTTTCGGCGTTTAAAGAAAGCCCGCGAAGTATGAAATCAAGCCACGCGACCGCGCTCGTGCGCTATCGTATTCCAGCGCTCTCAACCGTGCGTCGAGCCTATCGCTTATCAGGGACAACGGCGCTTCCTTTGCATGTGCCACCGCTAAACATGCTGACGCACTGTGAAGCCGATGCCTAGAGCCGCGGCCGCTCAATTTGCCACGGTCCGCGCGCACGGCTCTTTCGCACGAAGCGCGGTTAATTGAGAGCCGCGGAAGCCATGCAACAGTTGTTGTAGGACTTCGGGAAACATTGCGGAAAATGGCAGTACGACACTCTGGAACAGATAAGCAATTTTCTACAAAGGCTGCAATTAACCTACAGATTAAATATTTATCGTGCGTCACTCACAACATGCTTCCTTTTTCACAACATGCCTCCCATAGTTTACCGGGGAGACCGGGGAAACCAACTACACGTTACTTGAAATACGTGATAAAATTGTTGCTAATATAGAAAACCAACAATACACAATAGGCTTATTTTTAGACTTTAATAAAGCATTTGATTCAATTAAACATGACATACTTTTTTCTAAATTACCCTTTTATGGAATTAGAGGCATTGCTTTAGACTTACTGCGTAGCTATCTATCGCACCGCTCCCAATTTGTGGAAATCAACAGCATAAAATCAGATTTAGCAGACATTAGGTACGGCGTCCCGCAGGGTTCTATTATAGGTCCTACGATTTTCCTTCTTTATATCAATGATATCGTGGCAATACCAGAAACACCCGATATTGTATTATATGCCGACGATACAAACGTTTTTTTCTCCTCTGGTAACATCTCTACTCTGATTCCTCTTATTAACAACTGGTTAAATTCCCTTTCAGTGTGGCTATCGGCTAATCAGTTGAGCCTAAATGTTAAAAAAACAAAGTATATTGTTTTTACTCAGATTAACAAACCAGTTAAGTTCGCATCTTCTTTAATATTTCAATCGCAACCACTTGAAAGGGTTTCCCAGTACAAGTTCTTGGGTGTACTCTTCCATGAAAATCTACGGTGGACGCATCACGTAAGTTATATTAAACGTAGCATAGCACAATTAATTGGTATGCTCAATAAGCATCGCACGCTGTTACCTTTAAAACTTAAACGTCAGTTATACTTTTCTACTATTCATTCTAGATTCCACTATTGTCTACTTATCTGGGGCGTCACTTCTAAGGCTAACTTGGAAACTCTATTCCGAATGCAGAAAAAGTGTGTTCGTATTATTCATAACCTATCGATGTACGAACATACCTCTGAGTACTTTCACCAGGACAGTATTTTGAGTGTCGCTAGTCTATATAAACGAAAGTTATCCGAAAAAGCTTTTTTAGAATTCATAAGTAATCGTGAGAACTTTTTTTCTATATATATTAATACCACAACTAACTACACCTTAAGAGCTAGGAACTTTATTAAGGTAAAAACTAGAACAAACTACGGCAATCAGCTTTTACAGTGGCAGATTCCTAATTTACTTAATGATGAGCATGCTTTATTTGATATCATGCAAGATTCCTCAACCATTTCAATATTCAGAAAGAAATCAAAACTGTATTTTTCCAACAATTGACACCTGTTTTTTGTAATGTATTTTCTGTTTTTCCACTGATATGCAATTTCATGCGTTGCAAAATTTTTTTTTTTTTTTTGTTCCCATTTGGCTTTTGGCCTTCCTGTATCTTTCTGTACGTACTTTATTTCTTCATTTTCATTATATATACTTATTGTGTTGCATTGATTTATTGTATGTATAATTGTATCATTCGTATATATAAGTATGTATATGTGTGTATTATGTGTATATATGTATACATTTTTTTTTTTGCACTGTTGTCTGCTGTGCTCGTGGCGCCAGGGGCCCAGTCAGGCGTGTATAGTCTCGCCTTTTGCTCCGGCGTCATGACAATCTTGTATTGTCAAAATTATAATAAACTTCAAACTTCAAACGCCTCGTGTAACGCATCTAAATTGTGAGACAAGTACTCAGTCCAACCAGCTTTGGTATTTCTGTATGTTCTACGTCTGCAAATAAAGAATTGAATTATATTCGAAGCACGTGATTTACATACACACTTCAAACTTTCGGTAGACGTCGCCCAAGCATGGCCCCCATTTTCCTTATATATGAATGTTCTGCCATTTTTGGTCCTCCTAGCGTAGCGATAAACATTGTAAGCGTTTAATAAAATCACTGAGCAGGCCGAAGATGAGGGTTGAGCAATTTTCATTTCCCCCCGCTCACGCCCTTTATTGTTGACCTGCACCTAACCCATAACATTTTCCACATTTTCTCAAAATATAAGCTGCGTGTCTTTTTCAGAAAACCATGAAGACAGGCACATATCGTCTTTGAGCGGTTCTAGTGTCAATCCTAAAAAAATATAAAGGAATACTTGACGCGATGTACCGCGTTTTCCTTTCTTTGGCACTGACCATGTCGGGGCTACCTTCTGTCCTCCCCCCGACGCACTGGCTCAGTGCCATGGCGCTTGAGGTCGTCGATTCGATTCCCAGCCGCGGCGTCGTTCCGATGGGGCGAATAACATCGTACGACGCATATCCAATCACCTCGTATGATCGCTTAAGAACGCATCTGAACCATGCGTGTTCTCATGATCGTATGCAAGATCATTGAGTATGATGTCATATCAGATTTTTTCTAGGGTTGCACACAATGCAGGAACTCTCGTTGTGTGCACGTTAAAGAACCCCGGATCGTCAAAATTACTCCGAATCCCTCGTAACTCGCCGTGCAGTTTCGGAACGTTTTTAAAGCCCACATTTTTTGCTTTTCTTTCTGCTTAAGGTGTTGGCCCTACAGCTGGGCTTTATGGCCTTCCGCCGCCTGCTGGCCGTGCGGCGCATCTGGGGCTTAGACTTCCGCCTGTCGACGCTGCCGGAGGTCTCCTCGGACCAGCTGTTCTTCCTCTACTACGCGCTGGATCACTGCGAGCTCAGCGACGCCGTGTTCGAGTCGCACCAGTTCGAGGCCTACCGCCGCCTGCCCTCCGCGGTGCGCGTCAACATGGCGGTGCGTCAGTCGACGCGGTTCGCACAGGCCTTCCGCTGCCCGCCAGGTTCGCCCATGGTGGCGGGAGAGCCGTGTCAAGTTCTACGATAGGAGGATGCCAAGCGATAGACCAGTTGGGCTGAGGGCGATACTGATGTGCTTGCTATAGCGGTATAATCCAAACGCGAAAGACGGTTGCGTTTGTGCATTGACGGGTAGCTGTGGTTGCCAGAATTAATGTAACAAAAATATACTTGAAAATGCTAAGGCTGTGATTTCCGGACTCTCACCACCATGTTGTTGACATTTGTGGTTTGAAATGAACGTTTGCAATTTCAAAGTAAAGTGGAGAAGTGAACTGAAACCTAGAGCTTCGCTTTTGTTAGTGCAACTCGTGGTCTTCGCACGCCGCACAATGCATCTCGACGCAAGTGTTTCCCGTGTACCCTTGCTGCGCAACATGGCGAAGAGTAGCGAAGCTGAGAAGATTTAATTTTGATTTATAGCTTTGGTCCGAAAGGAGTGTACGACATAATACGTTATGGCAATATATCCTCGTGGTGGCACAATAGCTGCCGTTATGTCTCATTCTTCCGAACATGTTTGTCAGCCTGGACGAGATGATTAAACCGTCTTCGTCGCACGCTGCATATTAAAATCTGACGACTGTTATGTTCGCCGTAACATTGTAGCAGACTGGTTGCTTTTCGCGCGGAACTTATTGCGATGAAGTGAACTCTCTTTCTTCCACATTTGCTTCTGTCGTCCAATGATAATCTGAAGCATGCTACAGCACCGGAAGAGCATCGCCGCAGTCACATCACGGCGGTTGTTGTTAACAAAATGCAACTCAAAAGTTTATCCCGAGTACTTGCCCCCCCCCCCTTTTTTTTGTTTTTGTAGTACAATAAACTTGCTTTATAATAGTGTAATACAGATAGAACGTTGTCTCCTAACTTTTTTTTTCTTATCCTCAGAAATCCCTTTGGCTCTGAAAGCACTCGATGTGTACAGACAACGCCATTTACAACCCACACACGTACTTTGTGTAATTTTACCCAGCCGAGCCGTAATTCGTCAGCAGTCAATATATTGTCACGTGGTGGTGACGTTGAAGAACACAGTAGCAATACTGTGAAAGACAAAACTAACTTTTATTGCGCGAACCTGTGCCCACAAAAACAGGCTACACTTATAGCACAACGATAGCGGCGAACACGATCGGCGATCGTCGAAAATCTGATCAGCTGGTCAAGCGCGTCGGCTTTCATACATCAGTCGCCGAATGTTCCAGAGCAATCGCTGGGACCCGCGTGTCTTCCACAAAGTTCCGCACTATTCGCGTCGAGCATACATGCAATCAGATTACACAAGTTGCGGTGAAAGACAGTGGACGGAAACATCAATAACATTCCAGAAACTTCTTTTACATGCAGGCGCGTCCTGCGCTATGCGATAACATTTGTGTGGCGGCGAAACGTGGTCGCCCGATAAATATAAGTACACGTGTCAATATACAGCTATGGGAATACAAAGTACGCATATACAACATTGCATATAGGACCCAGGCAAATACCAAGTGCAGTGAATTGCAGAAGAGTACGCATTTGGGCTGGTTGGTTCACCATTACGAGCAGTAAAACGGCGTTAAACAGTACGAGGAGAGGGACACAGACAACAGTACTGATTAGCAACCAACTTGGTCGCTAGTCAGCGCTGTTGTCTGTGTCCCTTTCCTCGTGCTGTTGTTTAGCGCTGTTTTACTGCTCGTAATGCAGTGAATTATTAATTCCAAGCTCACGCACTTATTCTTCTGCAATATCGAGGTAAGCTTACTTTATGGAAGTTCTGAATTTGGGAGCAACATTTTTTATCAGTATAAAAGAGCACAAAAAATGCACTGCTCGTCTGTGCTCAGAGAACAATAAACCAGAACAGGTGGACGCATGCAAGCACATAGACGCACAATGGCCAATTGTGATTGCACAAAGTCTAAAGAAACACTCATGTCATCATTAAAGCGAATTAACCCCGATTAATGCAGTTTTTGTCACTGCCTACCAGTCTGCTTCAAGGCAACAGTGGGTAGAGCAACCACTTTGTATATATATATATATATATTCCATCGCACGGGGATTGAATTTCGTCCATGCTTGAGCCTGGCCTTGTGACTTGTGAGTGAGTGAGTGAGTGAGTGAGTGAATAAACTTTATTGTAGGTCCGGCGAGGACGCGAACTCGTCGCGCACCCGCGGCTAGTCCCACGTCGGGACCGGCAGGTCTAGCCCACCGGCCCGGTCGCGGGCACGCTGGACGGCCAGGATTTGCTTTTCTAGAGCGGGGCTACGCAAAAGCGAGTCCCACTCCTCCTCCCACACTCCCACAGCATGTGCGCTAGAGTGGAGGCCTGCCCGCAGGAGGGCAGGCGTCGTCGCGATACACGTCCGGGTAAGCCTCGTGGAGAACGGACAGACACGGATACGTACTGGTCTGCAGAAGCCTAAGCGAAACGGCTTGCGCCCTACTTCACTTGGGGTGAGGGGGTGGAAAGACCCTTCTAGACATGTAGAAGAATTTAATAATCTCGTTGTGAGTAGCGGGAGCGTCCCTGTGGCCGTAGGGAGGAGGGGAGTCGGTGCTTCTTGTAGAGGAAGCGCGGTCGGTGAGGTCACGTGCAGCCTCGTGAGCAGACTCATTGAGGTTCGGGGGAGCACCCTCGTCCGACCCTACGTGAGCTGGAAACCAGTGGATTGAATGATGCGTGAGAGCATCTCGACTCGAGCTGCTAAGAAGACGAGCAGCTTGCTTGGCGATGCAACCCTTCTGAAAAGCCCTAACTTGTGACTTGTCTGGCCAAAGTCGCAGCCACATGTATTATTATTTGCACCATATATGCACCTCCATATGCACCATTATTTGCGCTATTCCCCGTAAATTTCTCGGAGCATTGCTAAGCGTCACAAGATCTTGCGCGCAGCTTCGAGTGACGTGTCGCGCATTTTCTCCCTTGAATGAGTTGCAAGCAGCAGTGAAGTATATATACGCTCATTGTCACGGTGCCAAAAGCAAACGTCAAGACCATTGGCGAGATTGGTCACAAACAGTTTACGAACGGTGACGACGGCGAGCATATCTGCGGTCCGGAAAAAGTGTTCAGCGCTTCTGCGGTCGGAGCTCATCGCGGAGGCGTCGTGCCTGCGACGGAATGTTGCTGCTAGTGTCGGCCAGCGCGGGTGCGCTTTCCGGCGGCGACGTGTCCAAGTGCGCGTCCGAGAACTGGTCCGGCAGCGCGCTCGACTCCTTGGTGTCCGGCAAACGCATCGCAAGGCAAGCTGCGGTGACGCACAGTAAAGACACGAAGCCCAGCGGCACCGAAGACGCCGGCAGGAGACCCAGGTAGACGGCCACGGGCGTGGCAACGCTGGCGGCCGCCGAGAAGCACGTGCACAGTGCCATGCCCGAGCAGCGCGCTACCGTGGGGTACACTTCGGCTGTGTACAGGGTGCCGATTGTCTGTGACGCGTCCACGCTGACACTTGTCACTAACAGCAGCGCCGCGCTGCGACCCACGCTGTCGTCATCGAGATTGGCGGCTACGAAGCAGCAGACAGCGGCAAGCACCAGTGCCGAAGACTGGGACGCCCTGCGGCCTAAGTGCGCCGCGGACACGATTGCGATCAATTCGGTCGGGAACGAGAGCGCCGAGGAGAGCGCGAGCAAGGCCGCCGGGTAGAAGTCCAGGTAGTGGATTTTCAGCGAGGCCGCTTGGGCCGCGAACGCCGTCACCGTCCAGAGGTAGCAGAGTATGACGCTGTTCCTCCAGCGGCCCCGAACGCGTAACGTGTCGCAGCAGGCGCCCTCAGAGGCAAGCTCAGCCCGCTCGACATCACGCCGCGCGCGCGCCAACTTCTGACGCACTTCGAACAAGTTCTCGCCATTGAGCGTGGCCGCGTGCATGATGACCATTTCCGCCTCTTCCACGTTGCCCCGCGCTAGGAGCCAGCGGGGAGATTCCACTAGGCGCGTGCACTTGCGCAGCAACATGACGTATGGCAGCATGCTGGCCAGCTGCAGCATGTACCAGCTGAACTTTGCCCACATCAGAGCGCCGGCTATGATGGCGCCGAACACTTTTCCCAGCATTGACGCCATGGAATAAAGCGTGCGGGTCTCCGGCGCCAGTACTTCCACCAGGAGCACGAAGCTGGTGTTGAAGAGGGTACTGGTGGCGGCTCCGAGCAGGAAGCGCATGGCGAGGAAGCTGTTCAGAATAGTGGAGAACAAAATCACCAAGCCGGACGCCAGCAGCATAACAGTCGAAAACTGCATCACTGGCTTCCGGCCCAACCTGTCAGCCAGGGGTCCCGAGACGACCAGCATGCAGATGGCGCCCATCGCGGAGGCGGAGCAGCTGAGCGGAAGGAACCAGGCGCGTTCGCACACCAGGTCGAAGTCCTGGACGATGGAGGGTCCGTAGGCTGAGGGCGCGTACTCCCAGTTCGTGCAAGGCACCGTGGCAACGCGTGAGCTGTTCACTTCTGCGTACATGCGACACTGACTGTAACGGCCGTCCTCGGTTCGTGGAAGCATCAGGTGCTTCCATTGCTCCACCGACAAGTTGCGCAAGTTATTAGGCCTGGCGCACCAGTGGTCAACATTGTGCTGTGCAATCTGCAGTGGCAACGTGTGAAAGGGCAGCACGAAAGCAACCAAGAGGGCGAAGTAGAACGTGCTTGTCTGGAAGGGACCGTGCTTGCCCACAAGCTGCGAAGCCTCCTCACGCCGCAAGCAGATGGCTGCCAAGCCGGTAGCCGTAGCTGGTGGCCACTGCGAAGGATCCTGCGGTAGACTCAGCGAAGTGCGCGACATGGAACGCCGGCTGTGGGCCAGGGACAACTGGCTCTCCTGCAAGTCACGCTGCTCTTCGCGGCAACCGGACTTGAACGACTGACCATGCTTGGGGGGGAGTCTGTTGGTTTCCTCGGACCCTAAACTGAGCGGTGCAAGGTTCGCATCTGCGCCGACGACTTGGAGCTGCTCCTGCATTGGTCGTTTATTCCTTTGCGGGGATGTGCTAGAGGGGGAGCGTAGACGAGACAGCAAGGGCGATAGGAGCTGTTGACCCCTGTTCGCCCAGTCACTAGAAAGGGTCCGTGATCGCAGTGACCGCAGCTCCATCAGCTCCCGCAGGGATGCACTCCGCGTCACCGCCGACGGGTAGGAGGCCCCCAATTGCAAGGTCCGCTCTGTGACGTATGAGTTCGTGGGTAGCACCTGCTGACGCGAAAGTGACGACGCTTGAGACGGCAGAGGAATCGACGGCTTCGGGTACACCAAGGTCCGCGGCATCCGAGACGCCGACAGCGAAGTCAGCACTTGTGGTGTTGCAGACGGCGCAGATGCGGGGGCAACGGCAGTCGATGGCGGCGGCAGACGCGATGGTCCGGTGGTGCCCATTGACGTCGAAGCAGAAGTAAGCGGCGGCAGCGGAGGGGGCATGACCGGCGATGCAGTGGGTGCAGGTACCTGTGATGGCAGCGATGCAGACTGCACCGTCAGCGAGGCTGCGTGTGATGGTGATACCTGTGACCTGTGGTGTGACAACCTACTCCTGCTTACCGCGCTGCTGATCTGCGACTCTTGAGATGGCTGAGAAGGCGGTGGCTGCTGCGGCAAGACCGATGGCGGCGTGCGGTAGTCCGCAGCCTTCCGCTCTCTCTTGGAGCCTTGGTGCCGTATCTTAGAACCTTTAGGCATTACTGCGTCTGTATCATCACACGAACGGAGCTTGTGCGATGGTCGAGACCACGGTCCAGATGTAGCGAACTCGGATTCGCGCGAACTGCGGTGGGAAGGCGATGCTGCTCATTCCGTGTTCGTTCTTCTTCTGGTGCATGGGCAGTCGACGATCACGAGGCGCTCTTTTCTCGTGATCTTCCTTGTCTTCTCACGACCGTCATTGATGGTGGCGACTCGTAGCTAAGTCCCTTGCGACGAGCAGGAATCGCGATAGTGCCCCCTAGCCAGGCACATACCCAGGAAATTTTTTTCGGGGGGGGGGGGGGGGGCAACCCAAGGTAACTTTCTATGCAAATGAGGGGGGGGGGGTACCTTTGCTAGTACAAATGTGAATAACACCCACAATTTGACATAATGACGCGTAAACCCACAAAAGAGAAATGAATTATAAGGTGTATTTTACAGGCACGCCTATGCGATACACCTCTCCTTTACTTGGCAAACAAAGAGCCACGCCAAATGGACTCGCGTAGGAAAGAAGCGCAGGCAGAACACTGCCAAGAACAAGAAGCGAAAGTGTAAAATAAATTACTTTAGTAGAATAGAACTTTAAGAACGGTAGTTGGCAACAAAGGCACACGGACCGCGCGGAGTTCTGTTACTCCGCCAGCCAATGACAGAAGCAAACAAAATCGTCGTCATGCGGCCTTTTCAAAATGGCGTCGTACTTGATACCTCCGGAGCGTCTGCTGTTCTTCAAGAGAGAGAGAGAAACCTTTATTTGGTCCATTGAGGGTTTAGCGTTCGGTCTTCGTCTTCATCGCTGCAGACGCTGACCTTCTTAACAGGGTTGGGTCCCTAGTCCAGGGCTCCACTGAGCCGCGCTGCTTCGCTTGCGTGCTGCACCATTGCCCTTTGGGCGGCGAGCTCGCAGCTGGTGAGCCGGCTCTCCCACTGCTCCGCACTCGGGGTTTTGTGTTGGTGGAATGTGTAGTTACGTTTACACTCCCAGGTTATACGGTAAAGCGTGGGGGTTGCCCCACACCACGGGCATGTGTTCCTAAATTGTGTAGGATACATCTTGCTTAGTATGTGTAAGTTAGAGAAGGTTCCCGTTTGCAGCCTCCGCCAACTAGCTGCTTCTTGCTGTGTTAAGGCTTTGTGTGGCGGGGAGTATCTAATTCTCTTGCCTCTGTGGTAGTTCAGTAACTCTGAATAGCCGATCTCCACGGTGAAGTGCTGTCCCAGGGCGCGTGGCCGCTCGACTCGGTACGTCATCTCGCGAGCCAAGCTGTCTGCCCTTTCATTTCCTTCTATCCCCGTGTGTGCCGGAATCCAGATTAGTTTGTGGGTTGCGGTGTGTCTGAGGTGTTCTGCCTTGCGGAGGATAGCTAAGACAGCCCTGCAGATTCTACCCTTTGTGTAGTTCCTACATGTCTCTTTTGAATCTGTTAAATTGACCATTGATTTGTCTTTTCGATAGCCCTTAGCCGCCGCCAGCGCAACAGCGACCTCCTCCGCTTCCACTATCCTGGCGCTACGTGTAGTTGCGCAGGTGATTAGCTCGCCTGCGTTGTCAACCATGCGCACTACCGAAGCTGCCTTAATGTAATTTGTATGGCTATTCCATGGATACAGTGTTGCATCTGTGAAAACCGTGTTTTCTAGTTTGGCTAAATGCATTTCCACATAATCTGCCCGCGCCTGCCTTCTGGCCGTGTGGAGATTTGGATCCATGTTTTTCGGAACGGGATTGAGCTGCAGGGTCTTACGGATCTCGTCGGGTATATCGGCGGATCGATCGAGATGCCTCCTTGGGTCGCGACCTAACCTTGTCAGGAGCGCTCTTCCCGTAGCCGTGTCTCTGAGTCGGTGAAACTGTGCTCCAAGCTGTGCTTCTGCCAGTTCGGCGAAGGTGTTGCTAATCCCTCTAAGTTGCGACAGTTATCACAGTATGGGTTAGTGAGCACATATTACCAGAATGCCCCGCGTATCGCGACGAGAAAATTTTTTGTGCAGCAAATGGACATGATTTGCCACGAACCGTTAACGTTACCGAGCATCTTAGGTCCAATGCCCGGCCCTTCAAAACAGCGACGGGTTTTGGATTTATTGTTCAAATATCTATCAGAAATTGGTCTAATAGGAAAGCTTTAAAAATTGCACGCTTCATATACAAAAGTCTGAATTTACCCGCCAAGTGACCTGTAAATATTAGTATCGGGTCCACTCGGACATTTCATATTTATTTTTATCCTCTTTTTCTCCCACTCTCTTCTGGAATCTTTTAAACCCATTCCCCATCCCTATACAGAGTAGCATGCCAGCGGTTATATACGCGCCGGCAAAATTCTCTGTTTTTCTAATAAAGAGCCCTCTCTCACTCTCTCTTGCTAATCCCTAGCTGTAGCAGTTTGTCGTTCGGTGTGTTTCTTGGTAGGTGGAGTGCCCTCTTGTAGGCCTTCTGCAGGATTGTCTCTGCTTGTTTCGTTTCGCTCTTGATCATGGTGTGGTATGGCAGCGAGTAGATTACCCTGCTGACTATGAGGCTTCTGACGAGCTTTAGCGTGTCGTCTTCTTTCATCCCATGCCTTCGGTGGGAGACTCTGGTTATGATTCTGCCTACCTGTTCAGCCGACTTGCTGAGCAGGCTGACTGTGTGGCTGCATTTCCTGCTTGCTTGTAGCCACATTCCCAGGACTCTTATCATGTTCCTCTCCGGGATGTTTTGCCCCTCCAATTTCACCTCGAGTGGTGCATCAGTGGGGTGCCTTCCTACCCTCAGTAGAGACTTCTCTGTAGAGCAGGCTAGTCCTCTTTCCTTCACGTATCTTTCTATACAGCTTGCTACTTGTTGTAGCTTCTCCTGTTTCTCTCCCAGGGATCCATGGTTCACCCAGACCGTGATGTCGACTGCGTACATCGCGTGCTGGATGCCCTGGATTCTGCTGAGTCTTTCTGCTAGGCCGATCATCGCCACATTAAAGAGTATGGTTGAGATGACCGAGCCTTGGGGTGTGCCTTTGCTTGGGGTGGTGAAGACATCACTCCTCAACTCTTCTAGTCCCACTGTGGCCGTTCTGTTGGTCAGGAAGTCTTTGGCATAGTCATGGATTCTTCTCCCGCAGTTGGTGTTATTTAGCCCCTCCATTATAGCGGCGTGGCTGACGTTGTCAAAAGCACCTTTTATATCAAGTGCCATGAGTACGTTTTCCCCATTCTTAGGCATTGTCTCCAGGACCTCTTCTTTAATTTGCAGAAGCACGTCCTGCGTCGAGAGGTTCGCCCTGAAGCCGAACATGGTGTCTGGGTAGAGCCTCTTGTTTTCTAGGTGTTGCCGGATGCGTTTCGTGACGATCCTCTCGTATAGTTTTCCCAGGCAAGAAGTGAGGGAGATTGGTCTGAGATTCTCGATCTGCAGCTTCTTGCCTGGTTTGGGAATCATGACTACCACAGCATGCTTCCACTCGGCTGGTATCTTTCCTTCTTCCCAAAGCTTGTTGAGGTAGGCCGTCTGCTTCATCGCTTAGGTGCCTTATGAGAGAGTTTCTGATTCGATCTGCTCCTGCCGCTGTGTTTTTCGTGATGGCTCTCATTGCCGCGGTGACTTCCTCTCTGGTGATAGGCTTGTCCATATCTGAGTTTTCTTCTCCGAGATAATCTCCTTCATATCCCTTGGGCTCGTCAGTGCCGTAGCATTTGGTTCTGATTTCATCGAGGAGCTGCTCGTCCGTTCCCTGATATTGGTGCACTAGCCTTTGAATTGCTTTGCCGCTTTCTGCTTTAGTCTTGGTAAGGTCCTAGAGCCTTAAGAATGCGCCATGTTTTAGCCGTGCTAAGTGTCCCATTCAGCGAGGTGCTGAACTGTTGCCACCCTCGCCTGGCTAGGTGTGTTGCGTACTCTTCTGCTTGGAGTGTTACCGCTGCTATTTTCTTGTGTAACTTCTTATTAAATTTCTGCCTTTTCCACCTTCTGGTGAGACCGCGTCTTGCCTCCCATAGCTGGAGTAGCCGCTTGTCTACCTCTGGTGTTTCTTCGGTTCGATCTACCTCCTTGGTATACATTTCCTGTATTTGTTTTAGTTATTGGCACCACTCCCCTATCGAGGTGATGTTGCCCTCCAGCTGCCGGCAGTGGTGTCTAAAGGCGTCCCAATCCGTGAGGCGAGCTGTGCCGATCTTCCTTTTGACATTTTCTGCTACGGTGCTTATTCTTATAATGTGATGATCACTGCCAAGGTTTTCCAGCAGGTTCTCCCATTCCACTTGCTTTGCTCCTTTGACGAAGGTTAGGTCGGGACACGTGTCTGGGCTAACGCTGTTGCCCTGTCTAGTTGGTTGATTCTCATCCGTAACTAGCTCGCATCTGATGCTCTCTGCAGCTACACAGATATTTCTCCCCTTCCTTTCATCTTTGGGGTAGCCCCAGCTCGGACTCTTAGCGTTAAAATCTCCCGCTATATTTAGGGTGTTCTGCCCGGCCAGCTTGCTCGCCCCGGCGAAGAGCTTAATGAAATCTGCTTTCTTCTGCCTTGGGGGGCTGTATAGGTTCACTATGAAGGTGCTCCTGGCTTTCCTTTTCTTCTTATGTATAACCTCTGTTATTACATGTTCAATCTGTGTATCCTCAATCTCGTCATGGGCTATGGCTATAATTTTGTTGCTAACGAGGGTTGCGGTTCGTCCGCTCTCTTGGCACTTGTACCCTCGCATCATGGGTGTGCAATTAGTTTCTTAAGCATAATTATATCTGGTGGTGTGCCTTTGGTATAAACGTATTGCTGCAGGAGTCCCTGCTTGCGCCTGAAACCCCTGCAGTTCCATTGCCATATCTCTAATTGGTTTTGTCCTGCCATGTTGCGGAGTTACTGGCATTTGTCCCTTGGGCTTCTGATCCAAATCTCCTTTCGTTATATAGCCTATCTCTGGCATCCTTAATGGTTTTCTGGGTGTTTTGACTCTTCACGTAATTACGGAAGCTCTCAACTTGCAGTGCTACCTTCTGCTGTATTTGTTGAACTTGGTTCCGCATAGCTGCTATGAAATTGCGCATTTCATCTTTGAAGCTCTGCTCTTCTGATTGTTGCTGTTGTGCGGGCTGCTCAGCCGGCGGCGACCTGACGGGCGAACACCCTGCCTGCCTTTGCATCTCCCTTATTAGGTCGCCAATGCTTTTCATAAGCTGGCGCGTCTCCTCACGGCTGAGCTCTAGCTCTCGCTTTAGCGCCTTGTTTTCCTCTATGATTCTATCGTAGTTTGCCTGCACGTTGTTGTTTTGTTTGTGGGTGTTTTGCCCCGAGTGCGGGGCTAGCGATTCGAGAGGGCCCGCTCCCCAGCTCACAAAAGTCTTTTCATGGGCAGAAACAATGAGGTGTGCAACAGACATGGACAAAATGTATCGAGCCTGAGCATTTCAATCTTCAAAAGTCTGCTGTGCAGTTCATTTCACTGCTGCACCTGTTTTACTCATGAAACTTCACTGCCAACTGAAGTGAAATTTGACAATATAGTGCATAGTTGCAGCGAAGCAAGCACTTTATTTCAGTTCCATAAAGAATTAGGCATTCGCCATTCCACTATAATAGACGGGGGAAAAGGTATAAAATTACGCGCTAATAATTTTATTTTTGTAGTTACCGCCTTATAGTAAAGGTACCCCTTCCCCCCGCCGCCCTCCTTTGCACAGGAAAGTTACCTTGGGATGCCCCCCCCCCCCCCCCCCCCCCCCATAAAGAAAAAAAAAGAAAAAGCTTGGGTACGTGCCTGCATCTGAGCAATAGGATAGGAACAGCTTCAAGCGGAAATCGGCTATTTTAAGGAAGCTTTATGAAAAGCAAACATCAAAATTCATATTCACGCTAGGGTGATTTGAATGGGTAGACACCCGATTCAGACGATGCTACATATGGCCAGGGTAACGCAAGGGGACAGGCTTTTTTCAGAAAGAATGCTTTGCAGCTAAATAAAAATTATCCAGAAAGAAAAATGCTTTTTATATAAATCTTTCTGTCTGAAAAACGCTTTTAAGATTCCTTTACAGCTTCGTGTTACTTTTCGTTTTTTTTTCCTTTGATTTCATTTCCAGATTCTTACACAGTGTACCAGTTAACCTGTTCAAATGTCGCGCGTTAATCATTTTTGTTGCTCGCAGCGTCTCTCCTTCAACCCACTTGAACAAACTCGCCATTTGTAAAAAAAATATTCACTCACAAATCTTAATTAGAGTAGATACAGCAGTTGTTAAATCAGTTGCTCGCACAAAAAAGCAAAGGTAATTTGCGCCAGAAAAGAATTGGTAGCGCCCTCACACTAAACATAAATATTCATTCTAGCCCGCAGTTGGCGTGGCCTGGCGGTAGGACAGCTCGCAGCTTTTGGGTGTTTTCGGTGTTAGGGCTGCGGCCGAAACTCTACAACACCGATTTCACCGCAAGCTACTCACGATGGAGGCCAGAAGAGCGGAGTTAGAACGGAAACGCCAGAAGTTAGAGCAGCTACGTATGGAACGGCTGAAGAAAAAGGAGGAAAAGGAGAAGAAAGACAGCAGGTTGAATGACGTAAGCCGTGGGTTTTCTCCCGTCTCGGCTCATCTGCTGGGGCTCCCTAAGATGCCTCAGCGAAGGTGTGTCTCGCAAGCAGCAAAACACTACTGGTCTCTAAACCCGCCGCAACACCTTGCAACGCGTGATCGCGCTGTTATAGCAAAACGACGGGTGTGCTGGGCATCGGCATGATTGACATCTGCAGCTACCGCCGCCGCGCCTTCGCTTCTCTCCGTTGCCGCTCGGTTGTTGTTTCACGCCAGGGACGATCTTGTTTCGCAGGTTGACGACGGGTCAAAATCGAGGTCGGACCATGCCATCGACCCTGATGAGTTGTTGTCATCGTTGGGGATAACGTTGACGCGAGGTGAGCTACTTCTAGCGCCCAGAATTATTTCAATCGGCGCCTGTGTTCGCTCGGGGCCGTCGCTACTGTGCTGCGCGCTCGTTGCGAGTCGGTGTGGTGGCTTGTTCCGCTTTCCAGATTTGAGCGTAAGCAGCGTGTCAACGCCTCCGACGGGCTCGCCGAACGCGAGCAGCACTGCCTCCAGCCTCGACCACCAGTCCCTACCGGCGCTACAAGAGCCTCAGCAGCAGCCGGCGCCGACCAAGGCTCAAAAGTGAGTCTCCTTCCTTTCTTTTTTAATTTGGGGTCAGTGTCAGTACTTCGAATAACTTGTAAAGGTACTTTCATCACTGCAGAGCGCTAACGCATGTTTAGTAGCTCAAGGTCAGAAACTGCTTGTAAATCTCTCCATTTTAACAGTTGTACCGTCCACTTTTTTTTTTTTTTTCTTCGTACTTAAAATCCTTTTCTTTTCCTCATCTTTTACACTAAGCATAGGAGTTCTCTTAGTGGCATCAGTGCCAGAAGTTTTGTGCTCTTGGGCACGTTGCTTGATATACATATTATGTATACTATTCGACATATTTTTGTAACATTATAATGTGTCCTATCTTTTCAAAGCTACATGGAAGGTTCCGGTGGGCTGATGAGTTCGTAAATTTCAGGGCAATCACAGAACTGCATCTCTTTTTCTTAGTGTGGGCTTGGTTGTTCTTAGCTACTTGTTCTTTTTTTTTTTTCTTATTGTCCATCTGTGACCTCTAGAACTGAGCTTTGATGTTCTCCAACTTAAAATGCAATCAGATGCATAATTTTAATGCATGAAAGTTGTTCCACAAGAGAGGTCTTACAACAATCCCTTCATGGGTGCATGTAAATATTTGCTCTTTGACAGGAAACCTAAGCTGAGCATCTGCACGGTGCACCAGACCAACATACCACCCCGGGAGAATGTCACATACAACAAGCAGACGCAGACGGCCCCGTCAGGAGAAAGAGATGGTGAGTATTTGAATATTGTAATTCCTTTTGATGCTTGTTTACTCATGTTTCATTTACTTGCATTTTTAGATTCCTCATCTCTCTCTCAACTTTTCCTTGCTTTGCTCAATTTGGTTCTATGCAGCTGCTAGTTATGTTCTTCTGTCAAGTCTATTGCTACAGCGCTGAACTACTAATCAGCCCTGGCTTACTTAAGCTCCAAACTTTGTCCGCTTGTTTATCAGAAAATGCTAGAAAATGGTGCCACAAATACATGCTTTTGTTACTTTAACCGAGGAGCCATCTCAATCTCTGCCACAGAAAATTGTCTCCATTCCTTTATTTGTTTTGGCACCACTTTTGCACATCCTTTCTTCATGCAAAACCGATCCAGCCATTCTTCTAGTGCTCCATCATACCTTTGGTACGTCCAGCTGCACTATGTTGGCACCTGAAAGTATGCTGTTCTCAGTCACAATACAGCAAACACCTGTGCAGTTTTTTGCATGCCTCCCATAGCTTGGCAAAGTCAGTTTGAAAATTGGAGGGGCATATTTTTCTCTTCTTTTACCCTTTTACTTAATCGAGCCTAGACTGGTACGTAAAGGTGTTTACTCACTTGTGGTTTAAATTTTAAGCTGAAGAACTTGATTTGGTACCCTTTTGAGATTTGATGGTCTGTTACAGTTCACTTCCATCAATTTGATTTCAATAAGTATTTGTCTAATTGTCCAGTGGATTGAATTATAAGGAGGCCTGATATTTGTTCACATTGCTTGCCCATGATTAGCAGTGGCTGTCAGTGCCTAACAGGAAAAGCATGCCAACATAAGTACATCTGCCTCATGCAAGAACACCCGTGCAGTACCGAGTGCAGCTAGTCAGCTGTGCTCATCAGATACAAAAGCCTTGTGTCTTTCGTTATCAGCACCAATCATGCAGTCACTCAGATGCGTGTGGATGCTTGCCAAGTCTGAGCATAGACTTCATTGTTGATATTCACCACACCCAACAAGGTACTGTCCACGGTAGGTCAAAAATGAGTGCAGGGGGCTAAAAATAGCATCTGTCCAGTTTCCATCTCATGGCTATGTTTGTCAATTTAAGCTCATTGCTTTCCTTTGCCCCTTTCCCTCCCATGATTTTCTTTTTTCTCTTAGTCCAAGAACCTTCTCTGTCCCCGTTTGACTTGGTCTTCAGGAAGTAGTAATATTAATAATGCCACTTGAATCACTTCCTGCCCATCAATGAATGACTCCTTGCCTTCTTTTTCCATGTCAACTTCTTGGAATTAAGTGAACGAGTATGCTCTCGTTATGCATTCATGTTTCCCCTCTCCAATTCACTCTTGTTTGCAAACATGACATTTCACACATCACTAGCCACTACAGTGTCACTTATTGGACTGTAAATGGCACACATGAATGAGGCGAAACTATCCAATGCATTCTTTTTTTTTTCCTTTCTCTCTCTCTTTCAATATAATGAAAGGCACAGCCGACTGAAATGTACACTGCCACCAGTCAGGACCTTCCAGCACAATAAGTGAGAAACCTAATTAACGGCTGTCTAAATAACAGAAGTTTACTGCACCGTTACTCTTCTGTGCCAGTCTCATGCATGGCCATTTCAGCTTGCCAAGTCTTTATAAGCATACTTCTCATGCTGTTGTATTCAATTTCACCATAAAGGTTGTCAGACCCAAGGATGCTTAGATTATCAGCATGTCATGTCAAGCTGTGGGTTTAGATGTCAAGCTAGTTAACGGTCTTTGAAATTTAAGGCATCGGTCTTCAAAATATTTATCTGTCCACCTCTATAAGTTGCTCTAGTGCAGTTCCTGCTTTGTGTCCAGTATTCTCTCTGTGCATCTTGAGGTTTCATTGACATTGTAGTGAGTTCCAGAAGTAGTTTGCACTCTATAGAAAGGGCTACACAGCGATCCAGTCCTAAAATTGAATGACGCCTTACTGCCGGTGAAACAAAACCATACGTTTTTAGGAGTAACCTTTGACACCAAACTTAACTTCCTAACTCACATAAAAGCATTAAAGATTAAAGCAAATAAAGCTCTAAATATCCTTAAGGTTTTGTCTCATAAGCACTGGGATTCTGACCGAACTTGTCTTTTACATATTTACCGGTCTCTTGTGCGTAGCCTTTTAGACTACGGCTCCATGGTTTACGGCTCAGCGAGACAGTCCTACATCAAACGACTTGATCCAGTACATAACCTTGGACTGCGACTGGGAAGTGGTGCCTACAGAACTTCATCTATTCAAAGTTTATGTGTTGAGTGTAATGAACCCTCCTTACAGCAGCGCGGAGCATTACTCACTTTTTCTTACATACTCAGAATTCAGTCATCACCGCAACACTTATGCTACAACATCGTCACACAGTGCAACTCATGCTTACACTATACAAATAAACCGAACATGATTAGGCCACTTGTCCTGTGGTATGAGCAATACTGTTGGGATAATGACATTCCTCATAAAGTCCTCCAGATTGCCAAAAAACCACAGCAGTTGCCCCCGTGATACGATTTCACACAGTTATGTGACTGGACGTTAATACATCTAAAGAAAAGAAACACCCCACACAACCAAATTATACAAGAATTCCGTGCTCTTCAGGACAAATATCAAAATAACATGAAATATTACACTGATGGCTCTAAAACAAAAGAACACGTGGGTGTGGGGACCATAACGGAAAATTGGGAAACGTATTCGATTGCCACAACACGCCTCTTGTTTTCACAGCCGAAGTTTACGCTATATGGGTTGTTGCTAAAAAGATTATCACTGATAAACACAAAAATGCAGTCATATACACTGATTCTTTAAGCACGCTGAAGGCTCTACATGGTGGCGCTTAACAAATACGGGAGGTCAATTCGTTTCTGCTGGGTTCCAAGCCATGTTGGGCTAGTGGAAGCAGCTGATAGATTTGAATCGATGGCAGCGTACAAAGAGATAACAAACACAACGCTTCCATATATCCATATAAAGATAGCATCCGTGCGATTAGAAAAGCCTTAACGGCAAAATGGCAACACGAATGGGACCGTTGTGCCAACAACAAGCTGCATCTCACTAAACCCATAGTTGGCGAGTGGAAGTCATGTTATCATCAGGAGCGGTTCATTGAAGTAGTTTTATGCCGACTACGCATTGGGCACACACCTCACACACAATTATTTACTTATGAAAGAAGACACACCAACATGCAAGAAATGTCGACAGCCACTAACAGTTATGCACATATTAGTGACGTGTACACATATTGCAATACACAGACAAACACTTTTGCACAAATTATATCAACTACACATACCTTTACACCCTGCTCTAATTTTAGGTGATTTTCTAAATTTTTTGACGACACTGTATTTTTACATAAAATATAGATTATTAACAAAGCCTTTTCCTTCCTAAACTGGATTTTAAAACACCTCGTGTTTGGCGCAGCATAGCCTCAGCCGCTTTTGCACCATTAAACCACATTTAACTAACTATGTATAGAAAGGAGCACTAAGGTGTCCTTACACGTGTCTTGGGCCACTGAAAAGCACCGTGTGAACCTAGTTGCTTTTTCTTTCAGGCATTGTTCCCACAAAAGTACAGGTGTAATTTTTTTCTCAATTACTTGGCAAAAGGTAAACCCATTCGTAAAAATAAGGGAAACAATGATGTTTGCATTGTGTCTGATCCTGTCAACTAAAATTTGTTTAAGATTATTCTCATTTGTACATGTTTGCTTTTAACATTAACTTACTGTGTTTATTGCAAGAGAAAATGTAAAGGAGCTCCAAATAAATTTGATTTGCTCTTGTGCCCCACAGTAGGCATAGAAAACAACTTCTGCTACAGAAAACATGTAAAATGCACAAAACAGCTGCACTTTGTCATCTGAAGAAGCATGAAGCTTGGCCATTTAGTGTGCCAGCTGAATAAAGTTTGAGAGATGCAACAAAATAGCAACCTTCAAGTGTGCCTAGCTTTGCTTCTGCACTTTGTCCATTGTATGTGCCATTGTAAACACACCCAAACTTTTCTCTGCTCTTTTCTTTCTTTCTTCCTCCCTTTTTCTTAACTGCTGCCTGAAGGCTCTTTAACATCTTCCCCTAGAGAGCATGGGAATTTTTTCAAGACCCGGAAAGGTTTGTTCCTGCTGTAGCCTTTATTTTCACTCTAATCTGCCAGGTGCACTTAGCAATGGTTTAAAGCCTCTTGTTAACACCTTGTGCTTTCTCTACTGCCATCTGACCACATGCTGTCACGTCTGCATGGCAGTGCTGTTGAACCTCGATATAACGACGTAAATCTGACATGCTTCTTGACAATGTCGGCATGTAATGAATACAGTAGAACCTCGTTCATACGTTTTGGGAAAAAATGCAAGAATAAGCTTACTAATCGGGAAAACATATGATCCGGAGTAACTAAAAAACTTTGACAGACTCAACTATTGTTGACATCTACGTAATGCGAAGCGTCGCACAGATCATTGCTGCACAAGACACCGAGGCGCTTGGAACTGGTGGTTCTCCGGTGGCCAGAGGCGCGTTTTGTTTCTTTCTATCGCGTGGTGTTTAAGAGGGCAACCGGAAACCGAAACGAAATTGAGCTGGTGGGCAACGCTGCCGCCGAAGCAAAACAAAGGTGATACCCACATAGTGCCGCCTGCAGCAGAAAACGGTGGCGCGTTTATCGCCTATTAAAAGCATGCGCTACGCTTCCTTGTGAAAATGATTGGCAACGACAGCTGTGAATGCCCTGTGTGACGGCCCCGAAGAAGATTTGCTGGGACCGAAATTAGAAACTGAGTACGCGCCGGCATTTCCACGTGAGATGGGTGGGCGAGTATTGTGGTCAAGCTGCCGCGGCGGGCACCTACAGACACTTCTCGATCGCGCACGCCTCTGGCATTTTCTTGTTTACATGGGATCTAGCGGCCGAAAAACGTGTATCATACGACCGCAGTGTGGCAACGTACTGAACGATGGTGCCGAAAATCGTGTTTTGCGGGAATGTATAAACCAGTAAAAAAATTGCATAGCTCTATTGGGTCATTTTTGTGTTCTCGAGTGCAAACGTTGGCGCAGTGAAAATGTATGTAATGGGAACGTGTCAACAAGGTTCTACTGTATATGCTAATGGCAAATATCGGATATAATGAAGGTTATCTTTGTGTCAGATGGAACTTCATTATAACGAGGTTGGACTGCATGCTACCAGCTTCTACCTTTCTTGTTGCACTTTTTGCTGTTTTTGTGCATGTAGCTGAAGCCCTGAATTAGCATAGTTTACCATGGGATTATGGTTGGAATGTTACAGCAGATTTCCAACAGGTGAATCTTTTCTCACCAAGAGCATCTTTTCACACCAAGAGAATCTTTTCACATCATTACTATGCTCACACATAGTAATATAATATTTAGCAGCTGAACAAAAGTTGGATATGTAGTACCGTATTGGGTCAGTAGCAATAGCAGGTCTGCTGAGTTAGGAACAGCTGAAGGCAGCCACAGCCACTCTTTATTTTACAATGAAGCATAAAGAAAATTTCAGAAGGTGGGGTAAATAGCACAAAAAATGTAGACTAGAACTAGAAAGACATGACAGGAACAAAATCATTGGGGTATTGTGGTGGCTTCACTGTAGTTTAAGGACATTTCACACAGTAAGAACACTGTTAGATGTGTGCTCTAGCCACACACCTGCTTTAGTGACAGTTCAATGAAACCTGTTCTACTGTCTGCAAACCACCACATTAGTACAGTATTTCCTATTTATTCAATGGAAGTGGAAATTAGTGTGCGTTGAGGGTTTCAATAGCAGTGCCTCTTACAGCTTTTGGGGCTGTTATTAAACTGTAGGCCGTGTGAAAACTGAGAACTTGGATTTCCCTGCAACATTCACCGTATGTTTCACAGTAATGTAAGGCATGTCTTGTGTACTTATGCTATATTTCTCCCTCGACCTGGAGTGCTGGTGCTACTTTGAATTATTCCCAGTAAGTTCAAAGCTGTTGCAGCTTGTTTACACAAACCTTGTATTTTATTTATGTTGCTCTGGAATCTGATCTCAGATTTTCCTGATCATTTATTGCACTTAATCTCAGTGAATTTACTTTTAAGGAACTGCTCTTGTCAAGAAGGTCCTCTCGTTGGCTGTCATTTGGTCCAACAATCGTGTCGCCATTTATGGTTAGGTTAGGTGTGAGGCTTACCACAGGGCACCTGCAGTGTAAAATGTCAGGTGCTAATGATCTTTACACATGTGAGGCAGTTGCACTGTCACTTCTAATGCCTGGACATCCAAAGGGCTCTTCTGAGCTTTCCATCAAAAGACCATAATAATTAAACACATCAGATAAGTAACTGTGTGCAGTGACGACAAGGCCAAGCATATTACAGACTAAGTAGCCAGGGCAGCAGGGAAGGTTTCAAGCATTCCAAAATGGTTACATATGCAGTCAGAAGATTGCGTGAAGCTACAGTATAGTAGACAAGACATGTTTTGCATTTTCGGTCTTCTGAACTAAACTCTTCAGAAGGCTGGCATTGCAATAGCCCAGACAACTAGCCTTAGATAGCAGTAGCCTCCCGAGTACTCACAGCCATGTCATACACGCCATTGTCTACAAAAGAGAGTAGATCGAAAAGAGTGTAGAAAGAGTAGATCCCATAGAAGCCATATACATACATCAACCAATATGTTAAAGGAGTCCTGAGCCACCCCTCAAGCTAGGGGAAAAACCACGCTCTGCGGACAGCATACACTGCTGTGAACATCTCAGCCAAATTTTGCACTCATGCACAGCGTTCACAAGTAGAGTGTGAAGTCACCTTTTTCTCAAGCGTTCTTTTCAACAGAAGCCTTCTCTTCACCATTTTTGGGGCTGCCATATTTCTTCATATAAAAGCACATTTCCATACATGGCTGCTATTGGATAATAACTGATGTCAATCAACAAGCACGAGCAGACTACCGCCTGCACATACCTGGCTATGCTTGCCCATGCCTCGCAATGAATAGCGATTAGCAACTACAAGGAGTACGTGCCAGTGCATGCTCTCTCCTGCCGATCCTAAGTTGACTTGCCTCATATTGAGTGCTACAAAGTACGCATACTGGATTTGGCTACTATCCACTGGTTGCAAAAGCCAGGACCACATTTGGACATGTGGCGGACCTTCAGAAATACACTTCAGTGGAATATGTGGGAGATATAGGGTTCACCCCCGTACTCTTGGGACAAAGGAACGACAACACAGTAGTGCAAACAATCACAAGGGCATTTATTGCACCATGCACATTGCGAGGCTGGAGCACACAAGCACGCACTCGAGGCTTGCTGTGCATATGCAGTTGCACATAGCCACACGTAGCTGCGTCTGCTGTGTAATGTAGTTACGCGGCCGCTGCGAGGTGCCATTGGGTGCCACTTGTCATAACACCATAGGCAGGCTATCACCACTGGTTATCTCCCGCTCTTTCGGAATGGAAAACATTGAGGGCGAACGGGAAAAGTACAGTAGAACATCATTGATACCAGAGAGTTTCATACAATAATTACTAGAGGGAACTCTGGCAGTACGATTGTTCAGCCGCCATAGGAATGATGGTTAGTACATGTATATTTGTCTGATCTTCGTGCTTGTGGCTTCAGATGTTCTTATGGGCTTGTTTATTACCATTAATCTAGTTCGTTGCCTAAATTTCAAAGCAATTTATACTTTTTTTAAATGCAGAAGGCAATAGGATTCTGCTAACACGCATAATTACTGCTAATTGTTGCGGTTCTACTTGTCCGTGCATCTGTGGCATAATGGCTTTTATATTAGGCTTCTGTGTTAAAAGTTTCGTGTTCGAATCGTGTCGACAGACAGTGTTGATAATGTTTTTTTTATTATTGCTAACGCTGTACTTTCTTGAAAATTATGACTTTGCAAAGTCACGAAGCCGCTTAAAACCAAAAGAACAATGTTTAGGCAAATCCATATACAACCCCCCGCAGGGGCACCTGCGCCAGCAGGTGCTTGCGACACCATGCACCCAAGCACATGGGTGTTGGCCCCTCCCACGTATAACCGTGCGCAGCATAGCCGTGTCCAGGGAAAAGGGGATCCCGGGGGTTGAGCCCAACCCCTCTGCGGAGGCAGCATGCCCCTTTGGCCTCGACTTCATGTAGGCGGCACCCCTGGACTGGTGTAGTTGCCTTTTCCTGTCTCTCTCTCCCTCCAACCTTCTTCTTTCTCTCACTTTCCATCACTCCTGTCTTCTCCTGGCTTCCCCTTACCTCCAGCTTTTTTTAGGCAGCAAGAGTTAACCTTGTGTGGGATAGCCAACCTTGTCATAACAGGTTTGATTATAGTGGCTGTGTACAGCTGGCGCTGGCAGACCTTGTTTGAACACAAATCCTGTCATGTACCCTTGTTGGTCTCCATAGTGGGTGGCTGTCACCGCTGCCGAAAACTCCATATTACTAATGGCAAGCTCTTTTCTCCCACTCCCTCATTGCCCTCAGAAATGAGGGCACACTGAGTATGTTAAATTTTTTGGCAACAGATTACAATACGTCCCCAATTCCATGTCATTCATTCTGGTGAACTGAAAAGACCATGAGAATGATTTCACCTTTCTTCGTGTCAAAGTGTCTCGCTGAAGTCCTTCGCACAGGCTACAAGGCATTGAAGATAGATAGTGGAGATCTCCTTTCA
The DNA here is from genome assembly GCF_023375885.2 of Dermacentor andersoni. NCBI lineage: Eukaryota > Metazoa > Arthropoda > Arachnida > Ixodida > Ixodidae > Dermacentor > Dermacentor andersoni. Next base: position 191,228,012 of record NC_092818.1, on the reverse strand, counting down.
AAACTCCGCAATGCAAAACAACACGAATAGCTTCCTAACCTAGTGTCATTTGGGGAAATCTCAGTGACAATATCCCCACACCGAACTATGAACACCAGCCGTGATGTTGTCTTTAATGATGACTTAATGGAGCTGACAGAAGCTGAACTGTTGGAAGGCTGGAACGAGCAAGATATGATCAATGTTAAGCGAAATATGCTAAGGCGTGATGGCAAGGAGATAAAAACAAAGCATCTAATACTTTTGGCTCAAGCATCGCATTGCTCAAGCATTGCTACGTGTCCTCTAGGGAGCGTTCTGCCATAAAATTGTTTCAAATTGGCTCATTAATAGCCAAGATAGAAATATTTCAGTGGCGTGAACCCATGATTTCAGCAGGCGGGCCCCATGGCCAAGCAAGACGCTCTCTCCAATCACCCCGTCTAGCCTCCGCAAGCGAAATTCCTTCCCTGTGTTCTCCCATACCGGACCTCGAGGATCGCATGATGCATACGTCATTTTTTTTTCTCCTCACATTTTCTTCCTTTTTTTTTTGTGCTACGTGCTTTTGCTGATGGTGTCACGCGCGAGCTGTTGTCTCGTTCGTGCAGCGCACGATTTTGCACACTGTGCACAAGAAACCATGACAAGCGGTATAATTCAGTGCTACACGAATACTGAGGCAGAACAAGCGGATCGCAGAGCATGATCACGTGCTGAAGCACTGTAGAAAATGGCATAGTTTTGGTAGCTGCGCACGTGACTGCACGACTGTGGAAACAAGCAGTTGAAGCGGAAGTACCCCTCTCTTGCTTCAGTGCGAAGTAAAACAAAAAACACACAGACATTCCATTTGTGTCTTTTATTATTTCTCTAAACTTCAATTCGTCAATTCAAGCAACAGACCGCACAGATAACAGATGTTGTCTTGAATAATTCTTGAAGTCGCGTGTCGCCACAAGCGACGTCACACTGCGGACACCAGTATGTAGATGCAGGCACACGAGTACGTTATCCTCTGGCTTGGAGCGCGGCGGCCACAAGAAGAAGGGATACCCATGTTCGGTTTGAAATTTCAGATCTTTCCGTGGCGTGCAGCGACATAATACTTTGCAGACACGATCATTATCGCGCAATGTATGCTCTGCACTTGTCACCTCAAAGTGGCCAGACCTGGTGAGGGGCCCTTTAAGGAGCAGCGAGATTCTCGCGATCGCTCCAAAGAAGACAAACAAACCTCGCATCACTGCACCTGAAAAGAGCTTGTAAGCTAATCTCAGGGTGTCTACCAACCGGGAAAACAGGGAATTCTCAGGGAATTTGAGTAGTCTGGAAAAACTAAGGGAAAGCTTGTGGGATTCTCCTCCGTGCTCTTGGGACAAAGGAACGACAACACAGTAGCGCAAACAATCACAAGGGCATTTATTGCTCCTTTCATAGATCAATGCCTGCTAGCCGAGTTGCTATCCCCAAAACATGCTGATGGGCGCGTGACAAATCTAGAATTCCGACTCACCGCGACCGGATAGCGAGCGAATATGTTCGCCCCATGCTGGATCCCAACGCCTAGTCGTTCGCGCGTATGGTCACGCGAACGGTGGCGCGCTCGAAGGCGGCCACGCGAGACGGTCTCACAGAAGCATGGATCAGCGCACGCGCGGCACGGCACGTCCGTACTGCTTGCTGTCCCGAACCAAAGAGGAAGCGCCTTGTCTTTCGGCGCCCCAGTCACCCCGCCTGTCGGCGGCGTTAGCAGCGCAACACTCGCGCCATCTCTCGTACTGCACCTCAACCACTGCGACCGCCGTGGGCGCCTGGCCACACGAGCCGTGCGGGAAAACCAACATATCAGGGGACGCGTGAGAGTCGCGCATCCCCACAAACTCAGGGAATTTGTGCTTCTAACAGGGAAAACTAGTGGTAATTTTATTGAAAGGGAACGAAAGTCGCGGTAATGCTAGCTCAAGTAACAGAGAGGAATCGTAACGAATGGTCTTTGATGCCGCGTCGTTGGCTGGAGGAGGTGCCAGAGTACATACAGTCAACGAGCGACTTTTCAGACCAATTGAGCTACAGCGGCGCCGTTTCGGTGACCCGAGGCGCCGCTGTAGCTCAATTGGTAGAGCATCGCATGCTAAATGCGAAGGATGTGGGTTCAGTTCCCACCTGCGGCAAGTTGTTTTTTCATCCACTTAAATTTCCAATAATTGATAGTTTCTTTATTTCATTTATTAAGCGCAAGTAATTTCCCCTATGTTGTCCTTGGTGTCAGTGTTTGTTGGCTTCTTATGATATGACTAATAAAGATCAGGCCCCTCAGTTAACCCCCTTTCTTGTTTATTCCTCAAACAAGTGGCACTTTATTCAAAAGAGAGGTCCCCTAGTGGGATGACGATTGCAGACAGGCACGAGGGAGACAAAATGAAGCTTTGGGCAAACTACATGAATCTCCCATGGCTGAATATCTAATAGAATTTAAACATGTTAAATCCCAGGGAAGAAGGACACGACAACAAGCGAAGAGGGAAAGCTGGCAGAGGTTTCTGTCGGGTATAAATTCATATTGGCCTCGATCTCCACCACTGGAAAAGCTGCCGCTACCGTCGGCGTGGCGTGCTATTAGGGATCACGTGGACATAGCAGCCGTGTCGGCTGCTTCGGGAACGCCGAAGCTAGCTGAAAACGAGAGTTTAAATTCCCTCGTACGCTGCGGTCCTCATTTAGTGGTGAGATTTTCCCGCTTCGAGTGTCTCCTTTACGATGCTTGAAAGCGCTACTATAGGTAGTGGCTGCCTTTGAAGGCGCGCAACATGGTAGACTACTGCTCGGTGCTGTAGTGCCGGACGTACGCAACGGAGCCCGGTGTCAGCCTTATTCACATGTAGCCGCACGACAAGAAGCTGCTTGAAGCTTGGCTCTGGAAACATCATACCGGCAAACAGTCATTGGCTACAACTCGGCCATGCAGCAAGCACAAACGCGAGGAAGATTTCTGCTACGGCGCCGGGTCTGCGATGTTCGGAAAATGCGCACTGAGACGCTCGCCCGAGTCCGCTGCCCGACTAATGTCATGACGGTTTGGTCTATGAACTTGTCGATGATATAGATACTGGCAAGTTCGCTGTAGTGGAAAAGGAGCGGTAAGAAGCACGTTAAGAAAAGCATGGCATATGGTCATGTTTGTGTTATGAATTAATGCACTGGATTACAAAAAAGAAGCAGCAGGAAATCGCATGCTGAGAACACTGATAAACATACAGTGCGTTGCAACTCGAAAAATAATATTGAAACGTCCAAGAATTTAGAAGAAAAAAAAGATTGAATCGTCACGACGGCACATCACAGTCCCCGTAGGCGTCGAAGTCTCTACAATGAAATTATTTTTGAACAGCTCTGATAGCGCCCACGCAACAATGGTTGCTTGTATACTGTTAAATGCTCATATTCTGCGGGCTAAAGCTCATGGCACGGTGAGAAAACGTGCACTCGGCGAAAACGAAACAGTGCGCGGTGTTAAGAACGGCCAGCCAGTTACACCAGCGGTGGTAACCTCATCTTGGAACGCCGCCGCCAACCTCTAGCCTCGTCGCCGTTGTGAGTGAAGGAGTTTGACGAAGCAGGCTTTGTGCTGAAACCGCCAACCTCTAGCCTCGTCGCCGTTGCGAGTGAAGGAGTTCTACGAAGCCCCTCTGACGTCGGCTCTGGACCATTACACCTGTGTGTGTGTGCGGCACGTGTAGGTAAGCCCTCATCCTCCTCCAAAAGGGCTGGTCTACGGTGACGTCGAACGGTGACGTCAAGCGATGACTGGATGAACGTTTCTGTCCACTTGGAATCAAGGGGGGGACCAAGTGCTTATAAGCAGCGTTTGCCGGCTGCTAGTGTGTGCTCGTTGTAGTGAGCTGAGTGCTCGTTGTTATGCTCAAACTGTACTCGTGAGCTGTGTGCTCGTAAGCTGTTTGCAGTACGTTAGTCTTGCGGGCTCCATATGGGAGTCACGCTAGACTGTCGATATATGTCTTGTCTAAGATGTAAATAATGTAAATAAATCCTGTTCACTGAGTTCCTCTCTACTACCTTCAACTCCTTCAAATGGTGGCAGCGGCCAGATCGTCCGACAACTCTAATAGCGGACAACCATGCTCACGCGCAGTCGGTCGCTGCGAATCTGTGCGATCGCTGCATTGAGGCTTTATTCTATTATGCTCCATTTAGTTATACAAACACTATAAGAACATATTTCACATAGTTTGCTCTCAGCGGTTACCTACCTTTCATGCAAGAAGCCGGTTCGGGAGACTCCATCGCGGCGACCGCGCGCCGTGGCGTTCACTGTATGTATTCGATAAAGAGATAGCGTCTGTAAGCGATTCTGTGCTTTCAGTTTGCCCAAGATTATTATTTAGACAGTAAAAAACTTCTCTTGTTTCTGAAGTACTTACAGAAATGTCCGGGAGAGCTCGCGCGGGGTGTTTTCAGTGAGCGCTGAGAGCAAAACCTATGAGGAGCGCGCCGCGTGATCCCTCATACTACGCCAGCGAGGTGCTTCCGATAAGATGGCGACTCCGTAACTCCTCGCCGCCAATACTCAAGAGGCTAAAGTGTGGGACGGGCTAAGAAGACTAAAGGGACAAGAAATTCATCTGTTGCCTCTAGTAAAAATGGAGCGAACAATTTGGATGACCAAGCTGGTGCTCTTGGCGAACACTTTGAGCGCATTTCCAGTTCTAATCATTATTCCAAGGCATTCCTAAAGGACAAACAAATAGAACGCAAGGCCATCGACCGCAAATGCAGACAGGACCTGCCTGTAGCATTGCCGAGTTGAGAGCCTCCTTGATTCCATGTCAGAGCTCTGCACCTGGACCTGACAGGATCATGTACAACATGATTAGATGCCTCCACAGTGATACTGAAATAATGCTACTGGCACTTTTCAATGCTACATGGGCTGCCGGGTACCTTCCTACTGTATCGAAAGAATCCCTTGTTCCGATTCTGAAACAAGGCTAAGACCCCACATTAGTAGCAAGTTACCACCCGATCGCCCTCACAGGTTGTATTCGGAAACTTTTTGAAAAAATGATAAACTGTCGCTTTTCATGCTTCCTTGAGTGAAACAAAATTTTTTATCCATATCAGTGCCGCTTTAGGGAAGGACAGTCTACAACCGACCATCTCGTGCGCATTCGCAAACATTCGTGATGCCTTCATACACAAACAATCCTTCTTATCCATGTTTCTCGATATGGAAAAGGCGTACGTTACAACTTGGCGTTACAGAATCCTGTGCGACCTGTCGGTGTTGAACATCCGTGGCAATGTGTTAAACGTTATAGAAAGCCACCTACTCAAGTGCACCTTCCGGGTGAAAATAGGTAATGCACGGTCGCATGCATTCAGACATGAAACTGGGGTACTTCAGGGAGGCACGCTCAGCTGCGCGCTCTTTCTCATGAATATGAACATGCTTCGTGCATCATTACTACCAGCTGTTTTTTATTCTGTCTATGTAGACAACATACAAATAGGCTTCAAATCCTGCAACCTTACAGTGTGTGAGAGACAAGTACAACAGTTCTTGAACAAAGTGTCTAAGTGGGCATATGAAAACGGGTTCAAAGTAAACCTCCACAAAAGTTCTTGTGTTCTTTTCACCAAGAAGAAAGGTCTTGTAGATCCCACTATCGAAATGTATGGGTAACATACCTGTGAACAAAGAGCACAAATTTTTAGGCATCACACTTGACTCTAAACTTACTTTCATTTCATACATAAGATATTTCAAAGTGAAATGCCTAAAAACAATGAACTTACTGAAAATTCTATCTCACACATCCTGGGGCAGTGACAGGAAGTGTTTAATGAATCTTCACAAGAGCCTAATTCGATCACGATTGGACTGTGGTGCCGTGGTATATCACTCTGCTGCCCCGTGCGCGCTGAAGATGCTAGATCCCGTCCACCATCTAAGTATCCACCTGGCCACTGGCGCATTCAGAACAAGCCCTATCGAAAGTTTATATGTAAAATCAAATGAGTGGTCTCTCCATCTGCAAAGAACATATATCAGCTTCACCTATTTTCTCAAAGTGCACTCTATCAGGAAAATCCATGTTCTATAACAGTTAAGGACTTGACGTGTGCAGCGCTTTTTCGTGATCGACCCTTAGACTACCTTTATTATTGTGTGTGAGAAAGCTTAGCGAAGAAATGGATGTTCAACTTCTCGAACATCGCCTAATGACTCCAGCTAAGCTGTTACCATCCTTGGCGTGGCAGGTAATAGAATGTGATGTATTCTTTGTAGAGGTTACAAAGCACGCTCCCGAGCTCGAAATCGCAATGCATTTCCATGAACTTCAATCGAAGTATTTTTGCTCTGAACTCTGCACTGACGTGTCAGTCACATACTGGTGTATCTTACGTGGCTGTTGGTCCCTCTTTTTCCAAATCTGATGTATTGAACCCCCTAACAAGTATCTTCACTGCAGAAGCCTATGCTGTACTGTCTGCAGTAAAACATATAAAGAAATTAAAACTTGAAAAAGCAGTGATATTCACGGGCTCATTAAGTCTTGTAAAAGCGTTAATGTCTTTACAAAAGCGTAAAAATACTCATTTTATTCCTCTTTTTATTGAGCTTTACTCGCTCTTGTACAACATTTATTTATCTTATAGATATGTAGTGATATGCTAGGTTCCTGGCCACAGAGGAATCGAGGGTAAAGTACTTACTAACAAAATCGCCAAATCAACAGCATCACAAGGTATTAAAGGGACCCTGAAACGATTTTGACGATTTTCTACAAACGTACTGAGTCGTTAGAGTAGGTCCTTGTGATCATTAATTGACACATCTAAGTGCTCCGCGTAAAGCGTGTAATTTATTATAAGGTTTTAAAAATGCACATCGCTGCCGATCGGAGCACGCTGCTCGGCGGAATTTTAAGCCGCCCCTACCCATGTTATGAAAATCACCCATATGACGTCAGTGGGGCGAGCTATCCGATTGGCTGACCAGGGCGCGTGATCAATAATTTTTCCAACTTTATGGTAAACAAATGATCTTCGTAATAGTTGGAATGATAGTTCATTTGTTTTTATAAACAGAAAGTAACATAAAGAGAATGCACAAGAACGATTTTTCAATACAATTAAGCACTTCCGGCACACAGCAAGTGTCGTCTGCTTGTGTTACTACGTACTCCATTTTGACGAGAGCTCCGCGGTCAGAGTTGGTCTCAGTCTTTTCGCGAGCACTATGATTCGAATTTTTTGCTTTGTGGACTGCAAACGTAGCGACTGGCAATATGTCAAGCTGCGACATCGTGTCCCTCTGCAAGGCAGCATAGAGCGAGCTGGCTGCTGCGCATCGGACTGCCGCTATCCGATCGGCGCCAGGGTTTGCGCGTTTGTGGCCGTCACTTTACACCGGCAGATTACTAACGCAATAGCGTTTCGCGAGTCCGGTATTAGGGCAAATGCAAGCGCAAGGGTACAGGGTCTGGCCGCTTGACTGTGCCGTAACGGGATGAGCCATGGGATGAGCAGAATCGCAAATGCGCATGGTCTGCACGGTGCAGCCACCTGGTGGCACAGAGCTCAACCATACACAGTAGCAGTAACGAAGTGTATTCTTCTTTGGCTGCTGGTGTGTATTTTTCGCAGGAGTGTAATCATCAACACTTTGTTTTTATAAATGTTTAAAATGTTTTACACTTGGTTAGAGCAATATTAGCGCTTTGTTTGGCTGGTTAAGCGCTGCGCCAACAAGTGGCTGGACCGTGCAGACCGGTCAGGCCGCACGTACGTCTACGCTAAATTTCCTTCATCAGCTTGAGTTTATGCCTCCAGTCATTTGCCGAAATGACCAGCTTGCCTGTGGTTACCGGAATACCAGACACGTTCGGCGCTACGACAGAATGCTCGCAACGCACGCTGCTTCAATAGCTCTCGCTTGGGGTCGACGGCCAAGCGGCTAGCTAGCGGAGAGGTTTCACGCGGGCGGGGGCGGGCTCCAAAACAATCGGAAGTGGACGATGTGACGTCGCATCGTGACGCGAAACCAGTGAAGGCGGAGCTTAGCCCCGATCGCTCGGCGAACGAGTTGAGGAGGAAAAGCATGACTAGGGAGGAGGGTAACTTCTAATCGCTTGTAGCTCCATTAATACGTAACGCTTCACCTAAATTGTGGTGTGAATGTTCTACTTAAGCTGTACCCTACGCGTCTACAAAATTTGTCCGAACCGTTTCAGGGGCCCTTTAATCGTTCCGCGGCTGCCTTTGCTTCAGATCTGATACCTTTCCTATGAAACAAACTGCGAAGCCACTGGCAACGCTTGAGGGATGCTGAAACAAGCAATAAACTTCACGTTATTAAGCCAAAATTAGGTTTCTGGCCCTCAACTATGAAAACACGAACAGATGTCCTATTGTGTCATCTCAGAATAGGACACACATATGGCATGCACTACTTTCTGGTAAAGGACCTCCAACCTGTGGTAGATGCGTTGAGAGGTTGACTGTCCTCCACGTCTTCCTGGATTGTGGGGAAGCCGAAAGAGAAAGGAAGAAACATTTTCCTCTCGCATACCACTATTACGTCCCTCTTCATCTGTCTATGTTTCTTAGTAATTAACCACTTTTTTACACCAAAACAGTCCTTTCTTTCTTGAATGGTGTTGTCCTACATGCTATAAGCCCAATAAATCCGTAGCACATCCTCTCTACAGAGGATGCCGCTGTGATAGTTTTGTATAGCACATGCCTCCAGGCCCTTGTGTGTCAAGGGCACCATTTAGTTAGTAGTGCTTCTTGCCAATTCTTGCGTCTGACATATCTTGTATATCCTATCATTCTTTCACGATGCATTCTCCATGTTCATAGTACACCACAGTACTTATTGCCATAATCTTATTGCATCTAGATTTTACGCACTTTGCAGTGACTAACTTTAGGCCCCTTTACAGCCACGTCTTATCTACTCCTCAGAATTCATTGCACCATTGCGAACACACTAACACTGGCGTGGCGCTCTTTAGCAATACCTGGCCCTTGCACCACTAAACAACACACATTAATTTATTCCATGTACGAACCATCATTCCCATACCGGCTGAATCCCCCTGCTTGCAGCTTCCATAGACACTAGCGTCACAGTTAGCTCTCATAATTGTATGAAACTTGTGGGATCGCACGCGCATCCCGATATCTCCGGAGCGGCCACGCGGTTATCACGCAATAATCACGTGCTCGCTCATGGAGAGTGGCTGAGAGAGGGCACGTTCGCCGCTCCTGCTGCTCTTCGCGCCTGGCCGCGACGCCGCAGCCCAAGGCACCCCATTCCCTCTTTTCCCTTTCTTGGAACCGGGGAGACTCCCTCTCCGCCGCTCGGGGAGAAGCGCTATTCCCCTGATGCACCATTGTTGAGGAGCTTGCGACAGGCCGCATCTCAATTCAGCCGCTGAGACCGCCGCACGCCGTCCCCCTGTTGCGCTCGGCCTTTGTGAGCGACTGACCATCCTAGGGCCCGAGCGCGGATCCACTCTGGGTGAGCTGAACTCTTATCAGCCTCTTTTGTGGTTCCCATATTGTGCGGTTTATTTCGCCCCATACGTGCGGGACGCTCCGCCGCTGTGGTTTTGTTTTGTGTTGTATTTGTATGTGTGGTTTGCTGTTGTTGTCCAGTTGGTGTACTTGTACTCTAAGGTGAATAAACACCTTAGGTCGAGACTCACCCTGTCCCCCCTGGCCTGAACCCGCCGTGGTCGCAACTCACTGCGAACCGCGGGTTAGGGGTCACAGCTCTGACTGTTAGGGCTGCTGCGAAAGTGCTAGCGAGCGACTGCCGCTCCGCCGGCGCTGTGCGATCCAGAGAAGGGTCAGGTGCGCACGCGCGAGCTTGAGTAATACCCCTATAAACTCTATGATTGTTACGATCCCGTTTCACATTATTTCCCGGCGCCAATGTTCATGATCAAGAACACAAAAAATGCCCGAATACAGTTATGCTTTTTTTTTTGCTGGTTGATATGTGCATGGAAAACACAATCTTTCAGCACTAAGGTTGAGTAAATTGATAAACTGCTATCGTGTAATTTGTTTTTCGGCCACTAGATCGCCTGTAAACAAAAGAAGGCGCACATGATCGCGAAAAGTAGCCATTCACTCAGCAGCTTCCCCACAATACTTGCCTGCTCATGTCACGCGAAAACGCCGGCGCGCACTCAATTTCCTATTCCAGTACCAGTAAATCTTTTTTACCAGTCCTCGCATACTATATTCACAGCTATCAACACCAACCCTGTTGCAGTAAGCAAGTTCACCTATCGGTCTCACAGCGTGCATGGCATAATGCCATTGGAAGCGTATTGCACGCTTTTGAATAGTGTTTCCTTTCCTATCCTTAAAGACCCCTTTTGGGGTAGGGTTAGACATAAGGGGTAGGGTAACGTATTGTCACGTGTCTCTAAAAAGGACTGGCTACGTTTAATGGGAACAGCTGGCTTCTGAAAAACAACGGCGATGGGACCAGGCTATCGAGCGGGCCGGGGGTAGCACGCGCACTTCTTCCTTGTTGGCCTTCCTGTCTCTTCTTTTGCACTGTCCCCACTACTGCAGGTGCCATTTCCCCCCTTCCTCGAAAACAGAATTGGCTCGTGGAGGAAGCGTAACACTTTCGGCACTAACTGCATAACCGTCGATCACCACCGGTATGTCGAGCGAAAGCTGGTCATTCTTTTCTGCTGCAGTTGACGTCGGATTGGTGCTCGTCTTTGTTGGCATCGATCGGAAGTCTTCAGCATGCCGACTGTCAGCGGCCTCGCCCCCAGAGGTTGCTGTAGTTAGTTTTCCCGGCGGAGACTTGGCGATCGTGCGCTCAAATATCGCTGGGGCAGTGGTGAAAATCTCCTTGGCGACGGCGAGCATGACTGTCGTCCGGTAGGCACTGGCGTGTGCTGTTGAGCCAGATAATGCTCAATATCCTGGGGTCGTTGCAAAGGTCAAGGTGGCGGCAAGTAGGCAGAAAATCCCTGCAACCTGAGACGTCGGTATGGGCACTGGTGGTACAAATAATCTGCTTCACTGCAGTGGAAGACCAGAGGACGGCGGTCCAGTGTGCGCTAAACATCCGACTTCCGAGGTGTCATGCTTCGATCGTCGGCGTAATGCACTGGCTGCTCCGTCTGAAGTACTACATGAGGAGTGGCAGGCGGAAACATTGGAGGTGTGCATCATTCTGCTATGTATTGTACCGATTGGGCTAGTGAAAGCGCAACCGGATGAGTGGCATGAACAAACAGCGGGGATGATGAAGCAGGGAGTCTCAGGGCTTCTGCGTAGGTCACACGGCGGTGTTGTCGGTGCAGGCGCAGTGTTAGCAAAAGGAAAGCTGGACCAGAGTGCTTGGTGTACTTAATCTTTTACCACATTGGCAATGGAGCTCACCATAGCTTGTAACGCACCGTAAATCTTCTGCTTTTCTTCCCGCACAATGGTGTGAATGAGTTCTCAGAGGTTGTCACTGTTGCTTCCGGTCGCTGTGAAAATATCGGAAGTGGTTGTTGCATTCACTTGCCACTCATAGAAGTTTGACCGCTGCTGAAGCATCTTCTCCATACTTAACAGTCTCAGATAAAAATTCAGCGGCAGTCTTCGGAGGGCTCGGCACGAGACCAGCGAAGAGCTGCTCCTTCACTCCTCGCATCAGGTGACGCAACTTCTTGTCTGCAGTCATTCCAGGGTCTGCTCGTCTGAAGACGTGTGACATGTCTTCGATGAACGTGGTGACACTTTCATTGTGAAGCTGGATGTGGGTCTGGGTCGCTCGTTCTGCCTGTTCGTGGCAATCTGCGCTGGCGTAGGTGTCTAGTAGCTGACGGCGGAACTAGGGCCACAATGTCAGTTGCTCCTCACGGTTTTGGAACCACGTACGCGCGCCGTCCTCCAGGCAAAGATAGACATTTCTAAGCTTAGTGGCATCGTCCCATTCATTGTATTCGGCCATGCGCTCAATGTCGGCCATCCAATCTTAGACGTCTTTGAGCACGTTTCCATGGAACAACTTTGGAACCCGTGGATTCTGAAGTGTGTACCGGGTCGTCATTGTGCTATGCATACCAGTTGAGTTGGTTGGAATCGCTGTGTTGTCTTCCGGAGGCAGTTCCCTGATCCTGTGGCTGGCCCGATGGACGGTAGTCTATTGGCACTGGGCTGGTAGTTTTGCTCCCAGGAGGGGTTTGTGGCATGAGTGAGAAATACCCAGCACCTCCACCAGTTTGTCACGTGTCTCCAGTAAGGACTGGCTTTAATGGGGACAGCTGGCTTCTGAAAAACAATAGCGATGGGACCAGGCTATCGAGCAGGCCGAGGGCACGCGCACTTCTTCCTTCTTGGCCTTCCTGTCTCTTCTTTTGCACTGTCCCCACTACTGCAAGTGGCAATATAAAGGATGATCACAAGTCTTGTATATGAGATGTAATGGCAGTTGCGAACGTCGAAGGACTGCTCGCCTAGTGGTAAAAGAGCTTATCCTACAGGAAATTGCTGTAAAACAGCTAATGACAGCTTTTGAAATGGAGGCGACAAATTTTTCTGATAAAAATGAAAATCCTTTTATGCTGTAGATGTCATTCACACAGCTGTGTGAGGTTAGGAAAAGCAAACTTGAAAACACACACTTTTAACAATTTATCATTGTCTAATGGATTAATGTCCTTGTCAGTGCTCAAGCAAAATGTTTCGTAATTAGGGTGTGTTAATATTCGAAACTTTCGAATAACAAATCGAGTAGTCACTATTTGTAAATGCGAATATTTTTCGAATACTTTCCTAATCTTTCAAAACATCAAGCACGCCCAAATAAACTTAAGATAGGAGCAAAAGCACAGTAATTTTTCACCCCCGCAGGCATTGTACAGGCATAATACATGAAAACTTGCATAGTGGAGAAGACTGCGTCACCTAGGTAGCGATAGTTTACAGACTGTACAATGATCATCCACACCCTTTGAAGAGCCCTGTGCATGCAAAAGACTACTTGTTTGTTTCTGATGCTCCATTTGTGCTTACCATAAACAATAATTCATAACATACTATGTAATGACAGAAATTTGCTAACTTTAAGAATATTGGGATGTGAACATTGTTTTATATTAATTGTGATGGCGGGTCTTCATTATTCTAAAGCTATTAAGAATATATTCGATATTCAATTGGCTTCTGACGCTATTTGATTTCATATTCGATTAAGTCTCAAAAATCACTATTAACACACGCCTATTCGTGAGGTTAAAGAGAGAAATATGAGTAAGCATAGGGGCATGGCATATATTTTAGGTTGCTTTGACTTTTATTTGGCATTCGCTATCACTTTTTGCTTAATTTGCACTCGTTGGGATTTTTTTCTTTCTTTCTTTTTTTGTTCGCAGCATCAGAACCAGCTGGAAAATCCGGTATGAGTGCAACTTTCTTTTTTTTTTTTTTCTGTCTAATTGCTGACCAGCATCATTTCGTTTCTGCGGAGGTGGAGGTCATTTGTGGCTGTTTTGACCATGTGTTGGAAAAACAAGCAAATTATATTTTTCAGATGTAATCTGCACTTTATTTCTTACGTCAGAAACAAATGAATATAAGTTTAGTGGCATCATATTACAAACCAAGTTGGTACACTTGCCTGGCATACAGTTATAGAACGAAAAAGAAAGAAAAGCTTTTTCTGGCTGAACGTTTCTTTTTTTTTACTTTTTACAATTTTTGCTATGTCTTTCCAATGCATTTGCAAAAAATATTCCTTTAAAAGGAATCGTGTTTGCATGCTATGTCTGGCATCTGGGCCCCTTGCATGTAGTAACATTTGAGCACGAAGGGGGTGAAAAATGTTTTGTTCAACTGCCTTTTTGTTTCTTGTCTTGAGTGTTATACTGGATTTTAGTGTATTTTCATCACTCAATCTCACATTGCATGTTGAAACACCTGCTGTACTTCCTCTTCATTTACAGTCTTTTACGCCAACCTTATAATTGCACTCTGTGGTTAATGCATTTGGGATAGCGCAGGAGACAAGTTTCTAAGTACATGCTATCCAAATTTTTAGAGGGAATGGCTTTCACGTCATGATGGTTGGAGGCGAGTGTGCATGCTTTCAAACTTGCGCATTTTGTTGTAAAGTGTGGCACAAAATTCATTGTATTAGTTTCTATAATATAGTAGCATGTTTCTGGGAGGCACCGGTAATGCAGAGTTCTGAGCCCGCAGGTATACTTGATTGGAGCTTTCTTCCCTTTTGTGCACAGTGCTTAAGAGTGCATTCTCTGTAGCACGGTGTGGTTCCCAATATCTTCTGCAAATATTGTTGGTATAAAAGAAGGTTAGCCTGACTGTGTGCCACGTTGGAGCAAGAACTATAGTGCTGATACCTGGGACTGAATCCTGGATTGATTGATTTCAAGGATACTTTCACTTCTATGTGACGTCGCATATGGCACAATGCCTCATTCGATCAATGAGCATTCAGGCTGGAGGCTTAGCCAATCAGTGTTCACTGTAAGGGATATTCCCAAAGACAGTCGAGCTACAATGCGACCCCTGTTCAGAAATTTTCTGAATCGGCACTGGTTTGTGTGGTATATCAGCTTTGTTGCAGTTAACAGGTCAGTTAAACTCTTATCTGCTCACCAGATTTTGGCATTTGATGTGTAGTCATTGGAATAACAGTGTGATATTTTCTTTCTTTCCCTACCTTTCTATCCAAAGCCCACCCACTGGATTACTACGGTAAGTCTTGCATCAGCCTAAACCAATCCTTGTCTTTTCTTGGGTTTGCTGCGTCCTGTGATTGTCATGCTAAGAGGTTAGAGAAAGAAATCCCGCTTGCAGAAAACTCGGTCCCTCCTGCCTGCAAACAGTGCCATGGCAAATGATGGGGGTTGCCACATTTCATTTCCACTCAGTATGCACAGGCAGGCATGGGCTGATTATCTCAGTCCATAATGTATACTGAAAACTGAACTGTTTTTGGAAAGCTGATTTGTTTAATTTGGGCAGCTTATAAGCCATTACTACAGTGCAGCCTTCTGTACTGCCCTCCCTAAGGCATTCTTTCTATTGTTCTCTTTTTCTTTTTTTCAAGGGCTTGAATTAGCCAGTTGATATGGCATGAGAAGGATTACATTGCATTACAAAGACATCAACGGCTGAGTGTAGCAGGTTTTGGTAACTTTCTGTGCACAATAACATCCCCACTATACCAGAATGTTTACAATCAAGGAAAATCTAATTTCCAGGGAGTTTGTCAATTCTAAAAAATTCTGGAGAGAAACATCTCACCTCGGTTGCTTCAAATCAGGGAAATTGTTACCCATAGTGATTATGGCAAAACCAGTGATATGCCGGAAGAACATGATGTGATCAAGTTGGTCTGGGCAATTGTCAAATAATGGTGTTTTTTTGTTGGTTTTGTTAGTGTGAGCTTGGCTCAGTGTTTGGAGTATTGTGAAACAAATTATTAACTCAATACTGATAGTGCATGCCACCTGATTTACAACTTACTGGTGGCAGCGGCTGAAAATTATTGGCAGGCAGATAAACTTGGCGAGCTACTAACGACCAGTTCTTTATTTGTGCCTAAAATCCAGTGTCATTGACTGTATGCCAATTTTCATAAAAGTTGTCAAGGAAAACCTGCAAAAAATCTCGGAATTTGAAAGTGACAACATAGTAAACACACTTATCACAAGAAAACAGCTTGAAATCTATGGCATCATACTGATGTATGGGCACTGTAGTTTGTGCGGAATATTGTACACATCAGTCCTGTATTGCTGGCAGAAGAGAAGGTGACCCTTATTATGCCTGACTGCTTTTACTTTCGGGAAGTCTTTATGTCAAAGCCTAGGAAAGAAACTGAACACTTGCAGTTGATATTTGAGAACTTTATGCACTCATCATTAGCAGTGGCTGAAATATAAGCTTAAAGATTTGACAGAATTGCAAGAAATAGCTTAAAAAAAGTATAGCTCAAGGAACAAGAGGCAGAAAAAAAGCCTGTCTTCTGAATGGCAGCTCCAGATGCCAAGCACCATTGAAGAGGTGCTACTTTTGCCTTGTATTGAAGGTGAAGAACCAAATACTGCCAGAAGGGTGAGTTGAAGAATGTAACTCTTTATTTGGCAGACTTGTGTTTGAAAGCACAACCAATATTCAAATCGCTGCAATAGCAGCGAGCACAGTCTGCTACGCCTGCACCGTATGTCTACGCCGTCTGCTACGCCTGCGGTATCGCTAGGGCATGTTGCGTGCCACTGTCGCCGCCGTGTAGGGTATTTTCGTGACATCGTGTCCCACGTTGAATACACACCTCAACAACCAGAACGCCATGTTGACGCTGACGCTGACGCTTCGGACTTTTATTCAAGTCGTGCCACCTACAGCTCACGTCGGTCGCCTTCACCTCGCCGCTGCTCCGTTTCCCCCATGCTTCGGCGGTCCAGTTCTCCGCCGAGGGAAAACTAACAGCCACAGTTCCTGAGGCAAGAACTGCGCTGACGTCGAAATTTTCAAGGCCTCATGCTTTGCCCCCTAATGAAATCGCAGTGTTTATAGATGGTGTCGCGACCAAAGCTTTTGTTGACACAGGAGCTGCTGTTTCTGTGATCAGTGAACTACTGTGCTGCAAACTGAAGAAAGTGACGATACCGGTTCCTGACCTGTCATTACAGACGGCGAGCTTGCAGCACATTAAGCCTTAGGCCACATGCACTGCTCGTGTTTTGATTGAAGACGTGCCGTATGCTGTCGAATTAGTCGTCCTCTCGCGTGCGTCGCATGATGTTAACCTAGGCTGGGACTTCCTTTCCGAACATCATGCTGTAGTCAACTGTGCTCGTGCACAACTGGTCCTGTATCCATTCAGTATGATAATCGCAGGCCCTACGTTCCAGTCACCTAAGGTTGTTGTCGCTGCTGACGGCGTCATTTCTCAGTTCTCAGCTGCCTTAGTGTCCATCCACTGTGGCTCTATCGCCGATTCAAGTGCCTTTTTCACGTGGTCTGAAGATTGTGCCCATCGCCCCGTTTGCTGTAGTCTAACTTGTTGATGGTTGCGGTGCAGTTTACACATGCAATCCCTTTCTCTGCCCTCCAACTTTATTACACGGCAAATGTCTCGGCCATCTGGACACTTTTCATGCCATTTTCCCATCCCAGGCATCATCTGATATGGCACTGCTGCCTTTTGATGCAGTCACTTCTGCCACCGCACCCGCCAAATAGCACGCCCACTCAAGCCCAGCGCAGCCAAGTTGTTCAACTACTTTAACGTTTTTGTGCGTCTTTTGACCTCAACCAACCTTCCTTGGGGCGCACGTCTGCAGTTCACCGTATTGACACTGGTGACCACGCTCCACTGTGCCAGCATCCCCCGATCAAATGCCACATTATTACCGACCACGTCGATGATATGCTGAAACGTGGCGTGATTTAAGAATCCTACAATCCCTGGGAGTCTATGGTCGTGTTGGTGCATAAAAAGGATGGTTTGATCAGGTTTTGCATCGATTACCACCGGCTAAACAATATTACACGCGAGGATGTCTATCCACTACCGTGGATTGATGTTGGCCTCTGGATTGCCTTCAAGAAGCTGAATATTTCTCATCGCTGGATCTGCGCTCTGGCTACTGGCCTCGCTCCATGGCTACTGGCCTCGTTCCGGCCCATAGCTGAATCTGACCACCCAAAAACGACTTTTGTCACCCTTGACAGTTTATATAAATTTAATGTGATGCCTTTCGGCCTTTGCAATGTGCTTGCAGCTTTCGGGAGGATGATGGACTCTATTCTCAGAGGATTCAAACGGCAGACCTGTCTGTGCAACTTAGACGATATAATAGTATTTTCTGCAGATTTTTCCTCTCACATCACTCGCCTTGAACAAGTTCTCGAGTGTCTCACTGCCGCAGCACTACAGCTAAACTTAAAAATATGTCATTCTGGCCCCCTTAAACTTACGATCTTAGGCCATGTAGTCTCGAAAAAACGCATCTTACCAGACCCTGGGAAGCTTCATGCGGTTACCGACTACCCCAAGCCCTGCACTCTAAAGGAGCTCCGTAGCTTCATCGGCTTGTGCTCGTATTTGTCCTCTACAATCGGCTTGTGCTCTGGTACAATATATATTGTTTTCAATTTACTTGTTTTCTAACTGACTTGCGAGAGTCAGTCGACAATCGCAGCTTAATGTCGCATGCACGAGGGAGGACGGCGGGGCGGAATATGGCCGTCTTCTTTCGCGCATGGGGCACAAGAGGGGGGAATAAGGGACGGGTTCTACTTCAGCGGCAGCTGCTTACGGCGTGGCCGCCGTATCTTGAAAACAATCTGCAATGTGAACAAAGGTCGCGCCCGCACGGGCGCCGTATCTTGAAAGTGATCTGCGATGCGGACAAAGTGCACCTAGTGCCGGTAGCTTCGTATGCGCTATGATTTCGACGTTTAATTTGCATTGAATTGAGAGACAGCACGAAGGTCAATTCGCTTGCTGCTGCTACCGCGCTTCCTTACTTCAACATTTTGACAGCAACTTTCCACAATCATCGAGCGAGATGGGCTCCTGTTTACCTGTGCATGCGTGACATTCTGCTTGTTAATTTAGTTAGTAGGCAAATGTTTACAACTTCATACGGCCGATAAAGCTACTATCCTTACTTCGCATAGCTGTCTACTAATTTGCTATCGCAATCAATGCTACGCTTCTCGGGTGAAACTGCAACTTTTACTTCTTTTTTTTTTCTTTACTTTGGACGTTCGTCACTCGCTCATTGCAAAAATATTGTTACACATTGTGACCAAAGTTTTGTAAGTGAGGCTTTTCAGATATTAAGGACTTCAGATAAAACTGACATTTTTTGTCTGATTATCAGGGTCCGTTGCAACAAAAGAGTCGACTGCATAGCATGCCGCCACATTCACGATCCGAAAAAACGAGACATGCAGAATTTACCTTCAGAAACAGGATTTTTTTCTTATGAGCTTTTGTAATGAAAGTGGTGCGGCGACAGCGTAATTTGCATTTCATTGGCCATAGATGCCAAGCACAATGATGCGGTACTTTCGAGCAATCACATTACAGTTTTCTCTTATCGGACTCGAAGTATGTGTCTGACAGCTTTCCTGGCACTGTGCGCAGATTGCAAGCATGGCACAGTACCATAAACGCTGGCGGCCGATAACGCCAATGCATGTCATGCCAAGTCGCTCGAAATCTCACAAGAGTGACAGTATCTCCGAAAGTTATTGACCAATAATACTGCTCTAGATTGTAGTTGAGGATAATATGAACCAGCAGCAGCTTTTAGAAGACGTGCTCTGTTGGCATCAAGGAGGTTATATTAAGTATATAACCTCCTTTGTCGGCATTTTGTGATGGCGATGGCGATGACGCTGTGTCTCTGAGCACGGCTCTGACAGTAGGCTGTTGCCAATAGCGTTAATGTGGTTTTGGTTTCGTATCTGATTGTAATGTAAAGACAATTTTTTTACTCATTTTCTCTGAAAAAAAGAAGGTGCATGTTAGATTCTGGTAAATACGGCAGTGGTGCTTGTGCCCGTGTACAGAGAGTTGTCAAACATTTTGTTTGTTTGGTCATCCCAGATTATGCCATGGCACTGTTTCCAGTCGCAGTTCTCATGTGAACTGTTTGCATATTTCACTGTAATGGGTAGGAACCGATGTTGGTACTTGTGGTCTCCTTTTAGTGACTATTTCAGTATGTTCCTTCTTTTATCATTTTGTCCTCATTTAATGTATAACATGTGGAGGAAAAACTGACCTTGCTGTGTCCCCTTTTTGTGTGCATTTTCTGCATCCTTTGCACAAGCATGAATTTTTGGCAGCTGCTTTCATCTTTTTCACATTGCACAATAATGAGGAAATGGACTGGATGTTTCCATGTCAGTGACCCTCTTCTCGTGCAGTGTGAAAGAAGCATGTACCACAATCTAGCTGTGATATGTATTTTGCTCTTGCCATTACTGGCATTCTGGCTTGAGCTGCAAAGCCACAGTTGACACTATTTACACAATCAAGCCAATGCCACATTAAAGGCAGCATTTGACTATCTCTTCACAACTTTTGTCACATAGGGAGGCTGCTTCTCAAATGTTAATACTACATCAAACAAGTTCAATCACATATGCTGTTCTCACGATGCAAACAACCTTGGCAGGAAGCACACCAGTTTTGCATGCCTGCTGCTGCATACCTTGCCTGCCCACTACTATCTCCCAAGCTGGCTGAAGCTTGTTCAGCTGCCTGCTTTTACCCCTTATTGCGCAAGTCAAAACAAATTAATTTTTGAGAGTGGCTCTGTGTACCCTTGTAATGCAAAAGTGTTATACCTTACAAAGGCCGATCTTTTGAGTTCAGGATTTAGTGCGAGCTGCAGAAATTTTTGTTGTGTAGCACAGAGATGGCAATTAGTGCTCCTTGTTACTCCTGAGAGGTAGGCGTTAAATACAACTCCTTTTTGGTCCAACCCAAGTTTCTGAATTCATGCGTATCTTCAGCACAGATTTCTTCCACTTCAAGAGTACTTCTTTCATTTCTTATCTTGTCCGTTTACTATCTGCGTCTTTATTCCTTCACATTGTTTTTAAACTTTGTTGTATGTTCATTTTGGCTCCTAGCCAATTAATTGCCAGCAAGCCTGGAACTAAGAATGTGTCGCGGTTTAAGCCTTAATGTCCATACCTTTTATTGTTTCAACTTAATAATATGCTATAATGCGCTTCAAAAAGGTTATGCTCCAGTTCTTTCTCATTGAAACCGTTCACATCTCATCATATTTATCTATTGCATAAGCTCTCCGTTCAGGCTGCAATTTCTACTGGGCAACAAATATTGTTCATTCACTACGAGGGTATCGTACCCAATTTTTATAGAGATTGGCTAAAGAACCGACAGAAAAACGATAGCTGATTTGTGCTAAATTCAAACTCACTTCGAAGTACTTGATATTTTTTTATAGGCAATTATTCATGCAAGTTCCTTCTTATGGCCAAAATCTACAGGCCAGCCAAATCCCATCAGTCAAATTAAATTCATTCGTGGAAAACAACCCTGGAATGCCATTAACCATTCCATTAACATTCCATTCCATTAACCCCTAAGTGCCGATCAGAGATAAAGAAATTGAATTGGGGTCTGATATTTGGGGGGGGGGGGGGGGTAATTGGGTCATTATATTGTGCTGAACTCTTGAACAGAAAATTTGTCGCAAATTGCAAGTACACATAAGACATGCAAGTTGTCTGTGAAAATAACAAAACTACCACATACTGTGTACCATTCTGTCATTAGTACTACCATGTTGTTACGCTGTAGTGACTAGAAAGCACCAAGCGCTGCCAGAAGTGCGAGTTAAAAAGCTTTCTTTTTTTTTGCAAGCTCGTGCTCAGTAGAACAAAAGGCAAAACAATTGTCATGATCAATAATTGTCAAGTCATCATCTATCTTATTAGGGATGTGAGAATATTCCAAACTTTCAAATAAGGAATTGAATAGTGTCCTATTCAATTGTATCTTTGAATCAAGTAGTCACTATTCGTGAATGCGAATATTTTCGAATAGTTTTCAAATATTTGAAAGCGTCATTTGTGCGTAATCAAACATATATTGGAGCAAAATTACTATAATTTTCATCCCCACAGGCATAGTAATAGGCATGGAACTTGAGATCTTACTTAGTGGAGCAGGCTACGTAACTCAGTGAGCCATACTTGACTGGCTTTATAGCGATCATTTGCACTCTCCAAGGAGTCCTAGATATATGAACAAATTGCTTAAATGTTCCTAATTGCCCATTTGTGCTTTTATTGCGATAGCAATTATGTGGACACTCCAGGTGCATTTCTGCTGTTGGCGTCATCGTGAGGTTATGTATAAAGTTCAAGGGCGATAAAACCTTCACCACGCCTGTGTGCTGTATGTGCGAGTGAAAGTGTGTGAGGATGAGCCGGCGAACGCGGTTCAATCTCTCCTGCCCTCTCCTGTGGCACTCATTCACGGGGGCGTTTTCCGGCGGCTGCTAGGGTGCCTCGATGTCCTCCTCGCCCGCCACTCCATACAGACTGGAGACATACGCGGCGTCTTCTACTGTAGTAGACACTTTTGGCAGACGCCATAGGGATGCATTGCTGGCACTCGTGTGTTTTCAAAGCAATCTGCGACGTGGCCAAGATCCACGCCCGAGCAGGCCTCATCTTCAAAGCGATCTGCGACATTTGCAGAGTGCGTGTAGTGCCAGTAGCTTCGTATGCGCTGTGCTTTCGATGTTTCGTTCACATTGAAGCGAGAGATGCACGAAGGTCAATGCGTTTGCTGCTGCCGCAATTCTTCACTTCAGCATTTTGACAGCGAGTTCCCGCGCTCGTCAAACGAGATGTGTTCATGTTTACCTGTGCACGTGTGACACCATGCTTGTTAATTTAGTTAAAACACATTGGCAAGCTAGTTGGTTTGAATCCCTCGATAGAATGTATAAGTGCGACTGAACAAGGACATAGAAAGAAGCAGACACACAAAGACCGTGCTGTCTCTGTGTGTCTGTTTCTTTCTACGTCCTCGTTCAGTCATGTTTACAAGTGTATATGGCCAATAAAACTACTATCCTTGCTTCGTACAGCTACCAAATAATTTGCTATCGCAATCAGTACTTCAGCTTTCAAGCAGAACTGCGACTTATTTAATAAGCAACACTTCATAAGGTGCAATGTAGTGACATAAACTTGCAAATGTTACAAATATTACAATGGGAACATTGCTTTACATCAATTGGGAAAATGGCTCCTCATTATTTGAAAACTATTCAACAAGTATTCTATATTCAACCCAATTCAGTTTGCTTAATTCTTTCACTATTTGATTTTTATTTGATTCGGTTTCAAAAAATTCTATTCGTGCACTCCTATATTTCATACATGTATCACCGAACATTCCAAGTAATCGCTGGTGCTCACATATACACTACAGAATGTACTTCATTGTTTGCATTGCTCATGCAATTCAATTAGACAAGACTCCTTCACTATAGAATCAGCAACAACAATAACAAAGCTTCGAATACAGTAGGCAGGTTTTTTGCCAAGTAATAACTTAATTATGGTGGTAATCCAGTGACTAACTTTCACTGATAATGTACGTGTAAAGCAATGTACAGATAGCAAAAACATTTTAAGAAAGAGTACGCATTTGGGCTGGTTGGTTCATGATTACAAGCAGTAAACAGCACTAAACAACAGGACAAGGAGAGGGACACAGACAACAGTACTGTCTAACAACCAAGTGTCTTTATTCTTTCGGTCAGCATATATATACTCTGCTGCTATCTCAAAGCACAGAATCAACAGAATTCAGCATGCGCAGGGGCGAAAATTGCAATTAATGTGTAAGGAAGGCAATCTCCTTCAGAAGGAGAGAAATGGAGGGAAGGCTTACACATGCTTCGCCGCTATTATGAATGTGGAAAGCTTCAGAAATAAGACGGGCACGGTCATCGCAGTATTTTGACAGACAGGTCACGTCTTTAAAAGATGGCTTGCAGCCGAATCCATTGCAATGCAGTGATAATTGACTATCTCTAGCTCGTTTTTTAACCTTGTTTGAGTGTTCGTGCATGCGGTCATTGATGCGCCGCCCCGTTTGATCGATATAAGAACGCTTGCATGAAAGAGGAATATTATAAACCACACAGTCACAACAGTCAGCAACAAACCTCTGTCTGTGCTGCTTTTTACAACTTTTTTTTGTTGCTCTCGGTTACCCAATTGACTTGATGGCACAGGCTACCTAACTTATTTCTGACAGTTAACAGCAACCTAACGCCTGCCCTGCTGACAACCTTTTTGAGATTATGCGCAACCTGGTGCTCATATGGGATAACCACAACCATTTGCCGTGAGCAATTCTCAGATTGAGTAGCTGCCGATTGCTTTCTCTTAAGGCTTGTTGCGAGGCTTTCAGCAATGCTAGTTAAAAGCTATAACGGGAAACCCGGGAGCTTCAGCCTGGCTACTTGCATTCGAAGCTTGCATCTACTTGGTGGTTACAAGACCTGATGAGGGCCGCCTTCATGCAAGATCTTGCCATACCGCACTTGACTCTCTTTGAGTGTGCGGAGGAAAAGGGAAGCAGGCTCTTATGAGAGCGAGGAGCATAACCCCAACATACATGCCTGCTTGAGAACGATAGCTTGAAGTCTTAAGAAACGCAGCTTGTTGTCTGTCGAGTGACCGAGAGCAACAAAAAAAAAGTTGTAAAGAGCAGCACAGACAGCGGTTTGTTGCTGACTGTTGTGACTGTTGTGACTGTGTGGTTTATTATATTCCTCTTTCATGCAAGCATTTTTATATCGGTCAAACGGGGCGGCGCATCAATGACCGCATGCACGAACACTCAAACAAGGTTCAAAAACGAGCTAGAGATAGTCAATTATCACTGCATTGCAATGAATTCGGCTGCAAGCCGTCTTTTAAAGACGTGACCTATCCATCAAAATACCACGATGACTGTGCATGTCTCTTTTTCTGAAGCTTTCCACATTCATAATAGTGGCGAAGCATGTGTAAGCCTTCCTTCTATTTCGCTCCTTCTGAAGGAGATTGCCTTCCTATCGCATTAATTGCAATTTTCGCCCCTGCGCATGCAGAATTCTGTTGATTCTATGCTTTGAGGTAGCAGCAGAGTATATATATGCTGACTGAAAGAATAAAGATGCTTGGTTGTTAGTCAGCGCTGTTTACTGCTCGTAATTTAAAAAAAAAACATTGCTTTTGATGCTCTCATCCAGCACCATATCCTTGTAAGAACTTCACAGTACTATTACTTAAAAGCAGGGATTTGACCTCCTATATAGAATATCATCTCTAAAACCCTTGTTGCTGGATGTATGCAATAAACCATTGTTCTCCAATACTTTTGCGAGGATTTTCGAGCTGCAGCCAACACAGCAATTGTATAATGAATTGGCTGCTCCATTAAAGACCTAAGTACCAGTGTTAGTTTTTATTTTTGCTACAAGTTTGTCAAGGAATTGTCTTTTATTTTCTTCCTAAGGCTGTAAATATTTGTGTAATGTAGGTAACAAGACATCTTCCATGGAGAAATTATAGAAAGAAGGTAACAAATATAACTGCATGTTGAAAAAGGCAACACAAAACAATCTAACAAATGTTATGTTCCTATTTGAACCTGACGCACTGAAGCTCTTCAAGGCCAAGTTCTCTTGATCACTTTGCTTTCATCAGAATCGAAATTCTAATTTAATGTTGACATGTAAAAAGAAAGCATAGTTTTGCATTACACACAATACTGTCTTACTGAACAACACGACCTTGGTGCCAGACTGGCGTAGGGAGCATGATGTGTGTGGTTTTCAGTGCTGTTGACCCCATGGTGGCTGAACAAGGAACTGCTGAAGTCGTTTAAATTACACTTAATGTGGGGTCTTCCTGCTTCTCACATTAATTTGAGAGATGAGAATGTGTGGGATGAGACTATAGAGTTTGCTACGAAGATTACTAAGAAAACTTGTGCTAGTGTGTATGAGAGCAGTAAGTACGCTGTTTCGGCCAGCATGGGGCTGATAAGTAGTGCTACATTCTTGATCTGGCTTTATACATCACTTTGTAACTTACCCTGGTTGACCATCTTTAATGAAATATTTTCAACAATTCACAATGGTTATGCATTGGCACAGAAACCTATTGCCTTCAAGCATGTAGAAATATGATTCCTTTGTAATTTAAGAACATAAAGTATGCTAATAGTGCCACAAGAATGTCTCAAGCTCTCAGCCATGAAGATTAGACAAATCCGTGTACTACCCATAATTCCCATTGCAGCCAAGCAATTGCAGCCCCAGAGTTCCCTCTTGCAATTTTTGCAGAAAACCCCTCATGAGTAGTTTCTGCAAAAATAGTCATTGACAAGACTGTCTCATCAACGGTGTCTAGAGGGTCAAAGTGGCAAGTGCAGCCTCATACTTAGCATTCAAAACAAACACTACAGTGCAAAGACAAGTGAGGCTCATGCTTGGCACTTAAAGGGTTAAAAGCTTTCTTTGGTGAGGGAAATAGCCCAGAGCCACTATATTATAGGCATACTGTCTTGGTATTTGTCAGTGTTATGTCAAACAGCCCACATTTCACATAACTTGGCACCTGGCTTGAATATCCTTTTTTGTCTTCTGTGATGCACACTAATATACTCAAACGCCAGTATTTCCTTTACCTCTACTGTACACTTTTTTATTGTCTTTCCTTTAAGAAAAAAATAATTATTTTCCTTTTTATTTTGCCTGCCATTTTTGTGGATAATTTAGCGCATCCTTCCAGAAGCTGACCAGTGTTCAAAAGAAGTGCATACTGGAAAACAGTATAGCTGAGCTGTGTTGGTAAAGAAGCCATCAATATTGCATACTTGTCGCCAACCTTGATGCGCTCCGTCAAAGTGCATTACAAACTTTTTTTTTTGAGGCCATACATAAAATGTTTCATTGTGTTTCCCTTCCCCACTCTTGTTTCGTCTGTTGCTTGTCACCAATGACAGCTATTACAGTCTTACTCCAGTAATTGTCACTGTGTCATATGCCCCCCTCCTTTTTCTGCTAATAAGCCGGCACGGTGTTAATGCATGGTGTTGTATCTTAGCAAAGCCTGTCTTCTTCCTTGTTAACTTTCCTTCTGGGACATCCTTTGCCCCTTCTTTGTACTCTTGAGTGTACTGTACAGTTCTAGCTGGCCAGTCGCGGATCTACTACATGTGTCCAGTTGAACTGTGACCGCATTAAGGAAACATCAGTTTAGCTGACATCAGAACATCTTGACATGCAGTTCTTGTGGCCATTTGTATGGGAAGACAGCAGCCCATGCAAAATAAGAAATTAATGCTGATGTCACCGAAGATATAACGGGAACCACATCAGTATAAACATAACTTATGTATAACAATGTGTGCCTGCCCATTACGATCTCCGCAAAGTGTTTAAGCTTTGATACAATGAAAGACCTGACAGCGCAACTGCACAAGTGCAGAAGAAACAAAAGGAAAATGTGCGCACTCAACACTGAGGTGCATCACCTTATCCCACCCACCACATTATCCAAGTGGCTATGAAATTCTGCTGCCGAGTATAAGGTCACAGGTTCGATTCCCAGCGGCCACAGTTACATTCCACTGCGGTTGTGTACTTTCCATGCGATGTGCGCTAAGGAGCCCCAGCTGGTCAAAATGAATCTGGAGCCCTCCACTATGATGTCCCATACGCCCTGTTTTGCTTTGAGATGTTAACTCTTTCCCTACCATGGGGAAAATAGGCGTTTTTTGTAGGTTAAGCCAAATTTTTTTTCTGAAGGAACTACTGCACTCAATATTTTACGTAATACATAAACAAAAAGCAAAATGAATGCTCTTTTCACGCAAAGTTTTATTAACGAGATTTATGTCATAAAAAGTTATAAATTGCCAGAATCAAGATTGTGGGATGAAATCGAACAAATTTCATAAAGAAATGTTTGTATCTAGTAAGAAAAAATATCTAAAGAATTATGAGATATACAGAATGTACTGGCATCTAATAGTCACTATCTCCAAAAAAATCGAAATTTTTCATTGTACAGGTATTCTACTGCAACAATTTTAACTGCAAGCACTACATTGAGGCGTGCCAGGCTGCAGCCACCGATGTTCCAGGCAGGTTTGCGTCATTGTCGCTCCCAGAGTTAAAGTCTGACAAAAAGGCAACATCCTCAGACTCGCTGCTGCTCGATCCATCAATAAAATCGGTCACAGACGCAGTGGAATCATGAGATCTGCGATCCTTCGAAGCACGCACGTCACTCCCGAAGGCAGCCATTTTTGCTTTCTACTTGGACGATCGCGAAACTTCGGAGTGCGTTCAAAAATCACTGCCTGGCCGGAAAAAAGCGAGCTGTTTAGAAAACAAAAATATAGCTCTCCTCCTTCATATCCAATAGCTCAGTGTGTCCATGAGCAGCGCAGAAGGTCTCGAAAACGGCATATTAAACTAAGCTAGCGGGCTAAAGATGCCCAATGGGCACGGTAGGAAAAGAGTTAAGCCCCATCAATTGGCCAATTAACCTTCACATTTCTTGTCACTTCGTCTAGTTGTACAATCAATCTTCAGCAACAAATTAGCGCCAACTATTCTATCATCAAGGTAAACCAGGCTCCTGCATTTTTCATGTTGTCAGCACTAAATTACCTTGTTTATTTAAACTGCATAGAAGATCCTCTTTCATGGAGTGCCTGGCAAATTGTCTGATTAGTGCAGCCTAAATGTTAGTTTTACATGCATGCGTACATGTAAAGAACAATAAGAAAGGAGCCCACTTCTGCAATATCTGTTGCAGCTGGCCAGAACACCAAAAGGAGTTTCAGGTATTTTCCTCAAAGCACGAAATGTGATATTACCGAGAATGTAGCAAGTATAATGGTGACACTCAAGGATTTACTGTCTCCTCAAGGCATTATAGCTTCGAACCTGAATATCTCTTGTAAAATTAATATTCTGTTTACATACCATTCTGTTTTGAGGCTGGTGTGTAAAACTGTCGCCTACTCTCTTTTTGTTTTCCTCCTGTCCCTTCTAAAGTGATACATTGGGATGAAGGTACGTTCTCAATCCTCTTCTCTGCACTCTCGTTTCTTTGCACATTTTGGTTGGGCGGGGAAGATCACAAACTACATTCAACTTGCTGTTTGAGGCATCACCATCGTTTCATCATCAGTCACTTCTTCCTTGTTGTGAGAACCTCAGCTCAGCCTGCATTGTCAGCATTCACATGTACTTTGCTTATTCATCTGCCAGAATTTGTGCAGGCTTCCCTTACACCAAGCTCATGCCAACGCTGCTCAGCTCACTGGCTTACACATTGACTACTCTCACTTCATCCATTTCCATTTTATGTTGCTCTGCTGCTGCTTTGCTCTTTCGTTTTGCTCTTCTTTTTTTTTTCCTGCACATTCAGTCATGTTGCATCGGCACCCAGCTTGACTTTTTAGTTCTGGCAGACCTGTGGAGCTTTGTCGAAAACTCAGGAAGTGTCCTGCACACAGATAACGTATGTTGGTCTGTGTTTCCTCCTTTCCATGGTAGCACTGCCAGTGACATTTGGTACCAATCAACAGTTAATGTTATGCCTTTGAAACAGGCCAGACTTTTCACTTCTGATGTGTTACTTGTCAACAAAAAATGTTCATCAGTGGCTTGTCCCAGTTGATGCTGCCAAATAATGCTAGAGAAGCTGACAATTTGATTATTCTTTTCCTTCTTGTTTTGCTAATGTCTGTCCACACTACTCTTACCTACTAGCACATTTTCCCAAAGACCTAGGCTTCCCAAACGGAAACATTTGTTCAAAATTGCTTTTAGCTCGTCCAGCCTTGCATTATGGGCTAAGATATGGCTTGCCATTCACAGATGGCGAGAACTGATCTCGCCTCCCTTAGGTGACATCTGTGTGCAGGACTTTATATGCCCCCTTATCATTTCTGCAGTTTGATGAGTGCTTCTCTGCAACTTCTGGCAACCAGCACCTACTGTCTCATGGCGCTGCTGGCTGAGAATTAACCTTGTTATGAGGCCTTTGACATTCCAGTGAAATCCAGTAGGAACATGCACTGTTAATAATAATTTTTGCATGCTGACTGTGCCCAGAAGGTCAATTTCCAGCTTTCTTGATGCTTCTTAACTGGTTCGGTGGCCCCTGACTTCTCTCCATTAGAGCGAGAAGGCAGTAGTGACCGTTCCGCAAGTGTCTTTATTTATTATATTTTTTTAATCTAAGTGTGTGGTTGTATTGTCTGGGGCCATTCCAACACCTTGACACGTGTCTTCTTGCATCTTTCTTTTTTTTCTTTTCTTTCCATTCCTTTTTATCCATACCCAACAAAAAACTCACAAAGACGACGGTCACTTTGTTTTTCCTACCGCAATAGAGTGGGATGACGAGTTTCAAGGTAGGTTCCACTGGCCAGCACGCCATTCTTGTGCCTATATTCTTTTTTTTTTCTCTCTCTTTCTCTCCCTTTCAGTTAAATTACTTGTGAGCTCATGCCCTGCTTCGCTCAGCCTTTTGTTTTCTTCCTTGAGATTGGATTGTCATTTCTGGCTTGTTTCTGTCTAACCTTGACTGGCTTCCCCATTTTGCTGTCTTCATGCGGCATCTGCATGAACCTTTAACTGAATCGTTGCATTGTACGCTACCACACATTCTGGTCCAGAACTTTAGCCTGCGCCATGAAAGCAACCTTTTCCCACCCTTGTGCTTATGTGCTTATGTGCTTATGCCTTGTGCCTCTCCGGCTTTGCTCATATTTGCCTGCTTGCTAGACTTGTTGTCATCTTTCTACTGGCACATTCTTGCAGGTTAACTGGCCTTTCATTTCTTGGCTTGCACTGATTTCCTTGTGTGTGATGTGCGTGTTCAGTATTATTGTTCCACTTGTGTTCCAAGCTCCCTTGTGTCGTGCTTGACCTCGCCCTATGATTTCCGCATTTAGAGGTGCCCTTCCATGAAGACCTCAGTGTAGCTGCTGTTATTTTGCACTTCAGTTGTGGTCTTACTAGCTCTGAGAGCTGGTCCTTTCATAGGAAGGCTGCGTTAAGTTATGCTGCTAAGGCATCATTTGTTCTTTGCTTGAACGTATGTGACACAGTATTGTGGTGAATGTGGTTAGGGTCAATAGTGTGTTTGAACTTGTGTTGACACTGCTGCCACTTTCGCTCTGATGTCCGTTTGTGCAGTCCTCGCATTGTGCAGAGCTTGTGTATACTGGGGTCCAGCACTTAGAAGCTCTTGGGAGTCAAGTGCACTGACACCATTGCCTGCTGCTACTGCTGCTGCCTCATGCCCACTAAGAAATGCTGTTGTGTTTTCTCCTCTTTTGTCACCAGAACATGAGTTGACCACTAAATGCTTAAGTTTCAAGAACAAATGACAGGACATACTCATTGCTTCAACTTCTTGAAGCTAGATTGAAGGTAGTGGTCACTGTCTAAGCCATAAAGTTCCTTGCAATTACCTAAGGGCAAAAGTGACACTGCAGCGCAGTTGTATGCATGGGAGTGCTGGAAACTGGTGACTTTGGAGTGCCATCTTGCATGGAGAGCCAGGATAGCTTGATGCACGCAATGGTTTAGTCTGTACTATAATAGTGTTTAAGATGGCGTTCTTGCTATGTTATCACATAAGGCTTTGTTATTAAAACATTCACGCTTGTGCTAGGTATGGGAACAGCACGAAAAGCTGCTCGCTAATTCATGAGAAAGGAAGAGAGGGTGTGCAGTCATGGTGTGCTGCTTTCAATCATATGCCTTTGTTTTCTTCATTTAGTTTTTATATAATAAGCGAGTAAACATAAATGCAAGCTGACTGGCAGCAGAACCAAGACTTGTTGATTGCTTAGTTCCAAGAAAGTTATATTTACTCAGTAATTGATGATGCCCAAGATCATATTCCTGTATGCCTTAGCCACATTCAAGACAAGCCAAATCTTCTATATTCCAGTATTCCCATAGTGTCACAGTGTCCTTTGAGAAACTCACACTGATGATGGCACCAGATTTCCCTTTAGGCAGTGTAATAAAGAACTATATGATCTTAGCTTAGTGCAACACTAAGCGCCATGCACAAATATTGGACTGCGTAGTGCCTGCGAGGATTCTCTTTAGGATGTTCTGCATAGTCTAGTACATATTTTCAGCAGAGCCTGAAATATATCTTTTGACGCATTGCATTCTAAGGGTAAGATGGTTCTAGCTGTGCAAACAATGCGAGCACTAATAAAAGAAAGAAGATGGGACAAAGTTTCATTTCATTTATTAATTCTGTTAGCCCATTTTTGGTTTAATGCAGGGTAGCAAATATTTGCTATTGTGCATAATATACACTGCCAACCACAGCCTTAGGCATATACATACAAAAGAAAATGGGAATGTGCACAACCTGCTGCTCAAAACAAAATACAAATGCGGCAGTAGGAGCACACACAGCAATATCAATATTTCTGAGTAGTAGAACTTCACTACAAAAGAACTGTCATGGTTAGTTTGGTAGGTCAAGGTAAGAATGTATAGACTTTTTGAATTATCTGATAGAGTGTGTTATGTGCTGTGGCAGCAAATTCCGTTCTTCAATTGTTCGTGGGAAGAATGAGTATTTGAATGTGTTGATCCAAGCTTGGAAAGGTGTAAGTTGTTAATTGTGACTGTTCCTCAATGTTCGGGCCGAGTGCTGCTTTATGTACAGTCTAGTGTTCAAGTTAAAAAAGATAGAGGAACTTTAAAAAAATGTGTTGCTCGACTAGCTGGTTGCTGCTTAACTACTGAATACTGGTAAGTGCAGTTCCAAGACGGGACAAAAGAAAGGCACAGAAGCACAGTATAGCACTTGTACTGTGCTTCTGTGTCTTTCTTTTGTCCGGTCTTGGAACTGCACTTACCAGTATTCAGTTAAACATGATAGAGGAACTGAAGTCTGGCAGCTCTTCTCCTCTCTAGCATTTGAGGTAACTGAAGTTCTGATAACAACCCCGAGACTGAATCTGTGGACTTATATCTAGACAGAATGAATCTAGCCACCTTTCTTTGTACTTTTTCAACCCTTACTATCTGGTTTTTTGTGAAGAGGTCCCACACGATACAGCCATATTGCAAGGTTGGTCTTACAAGGGTTAAATTGGCTGTTAGTTTCGCTGTTGTGGTTGCCTGCTTTAGTTTTCGGCCTATCCCAATTTAGGTTTTCACTTATCGTTACGCCTAGATACTTGAAGTGGCCTACTTTCTTTAGTTTGTCCTTCAATTTTGCAGCCAAACGGAAGAATACTTTTAATTTTGTTTGTTATTCCTATAAGTGACGTTTTGCTATGATTGATTTTCATTTTCCATGTTGTGCACCAGGCATGAACACTACTTAACGCCATGTTTAACGTAACTTGGTCTTCTTTGGATGTTATGTGGGAGTAAATTAGGCAATCATCTAACATAACTAAGTTTTTAATATGAAAACACATTAATGTGAGCACGTGTTTTCACCTGCTGGAATCATCTTACCCTTACCATGCACCAACTCGCCCAGCAAACCACTCTAGTAATATAGGCATGGTTACCAGTTTCACTGATTTGTGCATTCCACATGTAGAAGAAACTTTATAAGTGCATGACAAGAACAGAATTTCTCTGAAGTATTTGCCGGTGAACTCTGCAATGAACAGCAAACCATTAAGAAAAAATCAACTGGCTGGTTTTTTTCTTGATGCACTGCACCAATTAGCCCAACAACGTGTTGTCCTAGAACAGCGCAATGTCACTTAAACTAGGTTCTTCTCTGCTTGCAGAGCCTCAACAATGTTTGTACCCACACCCGCAGGTGGCAATACCTGTAGCACAAGCAACATGGTAGTGCATGTTCCCGTATAGTGGACTGCCCTTGTAATTGAACTTTAGTCATTCTTATGCGAATTTTTGATGCTGGTCAATTACCGGCATTTTCCAGTACTTCCCAGGGTTTTACATTTGCAGCTTTCGCATATGGAAGAAACTGTGTGCACATTGGTCTCGTTCAGCATTTATGCATTGCATAGATTGCAGCTGTTCATAATTGCATTCTGCATCAATATTTACAATATTTTACTTTTGCTTTCCTAAGTTTTCATATATTTTGCCTGGTTCCACATGTTGAACTGCTATATAAACATTCCATTAAGCAAAATCTGCAAAAAAGTAGCTATATACTAAAGCATTGCCATAATCCTAGGGAATCATTAAAAGGCAAAATCTGTTATCATTATTACTGATCATATGGTAACCATGTCGGGTGGCACCTGCCGGTAAATTATCACCTATGACACAGAGAAACATTTCAGAAGCAAGTAACATTACCTGTTTATATGAACACAGGCTAGTGGAAGGCTTAGTAAAATTATTTTATAGCATTCTGTAAACTTCAACAAGGCAGTTGCCACCCCCTGGAGTGTGAGCCTTTACCATATCTTAGCTGCCCTTAATAGTGTGGACATCTGCTAGAAATTTGACAGCCATGGCATTCTGTTTCAAAGTGTGGAAGACACAAGTGTAAGTCTTCTCCACAATGGCTACATGATTACAGAGCAAAATGAAAATTGCTTTTATATTAAGATTTCAGTAAAATGAAAACTTCAATTGCTGAAAAAATCGAAGGCTTGTCACTATAGCTTATGTCATACACGCCCAGAGTATAAGTGTAGCTTTGAGATGGGAAGTCCTATCAGTCATCCAACAGAGGTGCAAACTGGTCAAAGATAACTCCTAGACTGCCCATATTCTTTCTTCTTAGTTCTTTTTTTTTTCATTCTTTGTTTTTGTACTTTCTACTGGCACAACAGCATGTTTCTGAAACCTTGTCATTGCTGATGTAGACAACACCAGCAGCAGTAAGCGGTGTGGCTTCATGTGCTCAAATGCAGTGTAGATTGTTTGTGAAAGAAGTCCCACAGAAGCTTTTCTGCCATCAGGAACCTTCTGTTACCGATGTAGTTGCACACTTTCTTCCTCTGTAATGCACTTTCCATTTGCTATGCTTGTCATTTTGTGTAGCGCCCTTAGGGTTGCTTATTATATTTTTTACTTGCTTGTTTATAATTTCTTGCTATGATTATTTTATTCACAGTGCTTGCATTCTCAGCAGAAATAGGGATAAGGGTGTCAATGCTGTCTTGGTTGCTCCAGCATGGTTATTACAAGCGGCTGAGACACGAACATGGCAAAAGGACAGTAGATGGCACTTATTCTCCACTAAATCTTATCTGCAAGAAACCACAAATGATGCAATGTGCATGTAGATAAACCAGTGAGCAAACACTTAAAAAAGCATTGTATTCAAAACACGTTCAGCAATACAAGCTTGGCACCATTTGATCGTTGTGCCATACTGCAAGAAACACAATGAACCTGTGTCTTTCTAGCTTATGTGGCGATCTTCAGGAACACATTAATGTTCGATAGTCATTCACATCGAAAACCACAAAAACAGCAATAAAAAGCTTTTGTTGGGCTCATGATTCAATCGCATAACGACGTTTATCAAACAATGCTACTTTCAATATGGTATGGAATGCAGTTTACACTTATTCAGTGGTCTCTTCATTGTTATTTAAGCTTTCTAGACTGGCGTACCTCATAATCAAATCGTTGTTTTGGCATGTAAAATCGCAGAATTCATCCAAAGCATTCTAGACTAAAGAACACAAGCGGTTTGCATATGCAAATGAAGTGCAGGGCATTTGCATCCTCTTGCCTAAAGCCCTCTATTATTTAGATTATGTCTTGTGTTCATTTGTGATGTCCTTGTCTTAGTCGCACTGTCGCCATATTAACTGAATCAACACCACCTCATCTGACTCAGCAAATTTTGATACAGCATGTCCAGTTAGAAGCATGCCTTTATTTTTTGTATCTTTGTGACAATATGGCCATTGGCTGGGTCTCTAAAGCACCTTTTCTTCTTTCCAAAAATGTGCCCCATGGATATCTGCAGTTGATGATGGTAAGAGATCATTGCCAAAATATTTTTAAGAGCATGGAGTTTGAAGCAATATATTTGTTCATTCTTACCATAAGTAGCACATAAAAGCATTTTCTGACTTTCAGTAGCATATTCAGCCCAGTCTGTAGTACTATGGCTTATGTATCCCTGTGCGTGCTTCAGGCTCAGTATCCTTAATTAATGCATAGTTATGTGTTTGCATAATTTGTGGCTTATTGTACAAAGGTCCATATACAAGGGCATTAGATATGGGTTGTCTGTGCATAGTGGTTCTTGTAGCCCCTCTTGAATAGTGTCTCAGTAGAATTCCTTGTCCATACGTGAATTATTCCTTTCTCTTTAATGGCTCCAGTAATTGCTGGATTTAGCTACATTTTACAATGATTAGGCTTAAATTTCCGCTCAAACCTACATCTCTGTGAAAAGTTTAAATAGGGAAACAAGCCATGTGCTGCAATGCTATTGGAATTATCATCACCTTGTTCAATAAGTGCATTTCTGAAGTCTACTGGGCATTCAAGACATGGAGCAGCCAAGGCCAGCATGATTACTGACTTCGTGCCAGTTTACTAACGATGCCAATTTACGTGCGAGCTCATGGCAGCTTTTATTGGTTCAGGGATGCAAAATTGCTTACCATATATTGGACCTGAAAGGCTAGTGATGTGCTTTTGTCAATAACCTTGTGATATTGCACTCGCATTTAATAAGCTGTACTTGAATGTGAAGAACTTGCATCATTGCAGCTTCAACTTTCTACCATGTGTGCCAGGTTTGCAGGCCTGCACAAAACGAATTTTATTGTGGCACCACGTGAGAGTGAAATCAAAGTTCAGAAAACAGTACTTCTTGAACTAGGCATAGATGAAGCTTTGTATTATGTGTTGCTGCAATGCACAGTGGTTGGCATTCATGTCGCATTAGATGATTATCACAGACCACCACCTGTTTTTGGGTTTGAAATGCCACTCAGCACTTTTCTCTATTCATGTTGATGCATGCCCAGCATGAGATGAATGCTACCGAGAATGCAGGCTGGTAACTGCTCGATTTTGGTGCCATAGAAAGCCTCTTGAATATGCCTTACAATACCGAATACTAAAGCTGATAATTTAGTTAATACTAAATGTCGGAGGCCTGCCTTACCATCTCTTGAACGTAAATGTCTTGAGGACCTGCCGTGGTGGTTTACCGGCTATGGGGTTGCACTGCTAAGCACGAGGTCGCAGGATCAAATTTCGGCTGTGGCAGCCGCATTGCAATGGGGGTGAAATGCAAGAACACCCATGGTCCTTTGCATTTGAGGCATGTTAAAGATTAAAATTAATCAGGTCAAAGTTAATCCGGAGTCCCCCATGCCTTATAATGAAATTGTGGTTTGGCACTTTAGACCCCAGAATTAATTCAATTCAATCTCTTTAGGTCTAACACTTTCAAACAATAACTTTTGACATACCACTCACAGTTCATGCAGTTTAGGGAAACCATGCAGTTTCTTACAGTAATACTTGGAAGGGAACATGGTGCCACCATGCAAGCCTCTTAAAAGACTAACTGCAATGAAATTTTGGACCACATAATATGCAGCCTCCATGCAAAATTTTATTTTTAATATATAGGGGGATATGTCGCAAAATGCCAGCAAAAATAAATGTTTTTGATGCCAAAACTAAAAAACTCCGCCACTGCTGCTCCACAGAAATGATGCAGAACCCAGAAAGTCCAAAATCAGCACAGTGACTAAGTGTGGGAGACCTCCATGTTTTGGCTGCACATTGAAAATTTGGAGGTCATGGTCTGCCTCATATCCACTAAGCACTAGGTGCCTGTGTCATCTGCTGACATACCATTCTAATTAAAGGCTGGCAGCAAAAAAATATTTACCAGTCCTACAGCTCTGTCAAAATTGCTTCAGCAGTGTATAATGCTCATTTAAAACAACTTTAACCAAAGTGAAGTATTGTTGCTGTTGGCCTATAAAGGCCACTGTACCATGGGAATGCTAGGATATAATAGGTTCAGATTGTCTTAAATTTGGCTTAGCCTAAAATATGGCCATGACTACGCAAAAAAAGCTTTCTTGAAGCCTTCATGAATGAAAGTCTTCATTCTCTCGTATTACGTTTTGCAGTAGCATTTACTCAAGGGTCGTACATTCTAAACCAACACATAGTGCGTACAGACTTGTTGTCTTTCCTCGAAATTAAGCATCCTGGTACCACTATACATGTTAGATAAATGCACATTACAGCATAAATGCTTTTGTTTAATTTTTGAGCTTCAATTAAAGAAAGCACCTTTAACATAGTAATAGTGAAAAAAAGCATTTTAGGTGCTATTTTAGTGGACTAAACCATTGTGACGGAACACTAGTCACCAGATGCATTTTGGAGGTCCCCTGGCTCTTCCAAGAAATGTGCCATTCCCTGGCATTCCCATGCATGCAACAGCACTGCAGCATCACTTTATTAACCGTAAGAAACTTGATGGGTCAAGCCACTTTGGTGTAGGTGTATCGAAAGAGACTTGTGGGTGGAAACAAAATTTTGTCACCATCCTTTCCCTGGTGCCTACATGTACAGTATGCAATGAAAGTGGTGGCAGGAACTTCACAATGTCAAGAAATGGTGACTGCTACAGTGGTGCGTGACATTGGATGTCGCATCGCTCTTAAAGCATTGCTTAAGGTAGTCAATCGAGAATACGCCTCCAGAAAGCTCAGACAGGAAGGGCAGTGCCTGGTAGTGCAGCTCATAGGTGCAGCATTTGGGAGACTGAACTTGGGCTGTGCTTGTTCACGGGCAGTGTTGGCTTTTGGGGACGTCCTAGCGGAGGAAGACGGCTCCTCACTGGGAGCAGTGGTGGAGGGAGCGCTACCCCTGCATGAGCCACACCAGCACAAGGTGACAGGTCTGCCCCACATCGAGCCTGTGCGGCCTGCCCAGACGCCTGCTGAGGGAGCTGCTGATGGGCACCGACCATCTGTGGAGCAGGACAAGCCTAAAGGTGGGTGAGCTGGCAGTTGTGAACGTTCGCGTCTGGTATTGGGATTTACAAACCCCGGCAGGTGATATCTGAACTGGGCTTTCTGGCTCCATGGTAGGTATTTGGTGGGGCATGAGCGACCAGAGAGGCAACATGCGCCTTTTGGTTTTCTCATTGTGTAGTGTTTTAAGTCTACAACGAGAATCGGAGACAAAATCGAGCTGGTGGGCGACGCCAGAGTATGATGCCACCAGGGTGAAACATGACGCTCACGTGGCACTGTTTGCAGCAAAGAACATTGGTGTATTTGGTTTATCGCCTATCAAAAGTGCACAATAGACTTGCAATGGCACTATGCTACACACACTGTGAAACAGATAGATGATGACGTTTGTTGTAATAGGGTTGGTGGCAATAGCTGTTAATGTGACGTGCAACGACTAACGAGGAGATTTGCTGGCACTGGAAGAAGAAACTGAATGTATGTCGGCATGTTCACAAGACACAAGTGAACGTGTACTGCGGGGGAAGCTGCCATGGTATGGTGATCACCTACTGCTTTCGATCGTGCATGCCTTGTGCCTTTTGTTGTTCACATGGGATCTAACGACCAGGAAATGTATCATACGATCACAGTTTGGTGACGTACTGAACTTTGGTGCCGAAAGATTGTGTTTTCCGGAAATGCATTAACCTGTAAAAGAAAACCATGACTGTATTGGCTTACTTTTTGTGTTCTCGATTGTGAACATTGCCACCTGTAAATCGTACAGAAGGGGATTGTATGACCGAGGTTCTACTGTATATCCCCTTCAGATGCCAATGAATTTCATCCATTAAAAATTTATTCCCACCTGATTTCCTGCGTGCTTAAAATCATCTAATACATACTGCAGCGGAACAAGTTAACGGCACCTTGAAACACTTTTTGAACATAGTAAAAAAAAATGAATGTTGCTGATCTGTAACAAGGCTCCTGTGAACATGGGACCCAAATATGATTGTACTTCATGCAGCAAGTAATTCACAATTGTGTGTCAAAAGCATAAAAAAATCGCTTGCTCTCACTTCCGCATTGTCGCCATGCAGCGTCATCACAAGCAGCTGGGCCCACAACAGCTATTGGCTGATTTCATGGTCGTGAGAAAACTCTCTGTAATACAGTAACTAAGTGCTCATTTGAGTTAAATAAATTAAAAGTATGTATGTCTATCATCTTAAAAAGGCAGAAAAACCATTTCATCTTTGCGATGCTGGGCGTGGCCTCCGAGCTGACAAGCACAGCATAGATAACGCAGCCGCCACATTGTACCACCATGAGCCGTCTTTTGGTGGGGCCTGCGGGACATTGCCCCCTTGCACCTCCTTGTCCTCTCCTTGTGTAGCTTCTAGCCCACCAGTGGAAATGAAGGGAGAAAGAAAGCCACTCATTCCGATACCTGTGTCTAACTATACACTTGCGCTTGAAGGATTGAAAAAGATTCTACGGCAGAAGATTCATGAGGCAACGTCATTTAATAGTGAAATCATTCTACGACTAGTTACAAAAGTGTTTCAGGACCCCTTTAAGAATTTTCAATTCATCAGTAAGTTTTCTCAAATTTACAAAATGTGAACTTCATGCATCAATTGTCTAGAGGAGCATCAGATATGAGAACATATTTAGAAAGTACCCGTCCAGGCACTTAAAAATATGTATGATATAAAATGTCAGAAACAACGAAATAAGTGAACCCATCTGCGTGAAGGCATACTGACACTGACGGCAAGCACCCAGACGTCTACCTTCCTCCTTTCCTCACTAAAACATTCTGTACATATTCAAATTTGCAGCAAAGGTCCAATCTAAAGTGTGTCAAGATCAATCTAACATTTTAAGCATATTTAGTTTCAGCATAGCATTTCATTTTTATGTGCTGTTTTGGCGTGTACATTCATCAAGTGACATGTGTTGAGAGG
This sequence comes from Dermacentor andersoni, assembly GCF_023375885.2. Classification (NCBI taxonomy): domain Eukaryota; kingdom Metazoa; phylum Arthropoda; class Arachnida; order Ixodida; family Ixodidae; genus Dermacentor; species Dermacentor andersoni. Next base: position 191,187,485 of record NC_092818.1, on the reverse strand, counting down.
TGTGTTGCCTTTGCTCGCAGTGCCTCGTGAACTGAGCGAGGAGGAAAGGCAGCAGATTCTTCTGAGTGATGACTTCCGTAGCTTCCTAGCTCGCTCTTCACGTGTCATTGAGCGAGCGCTATGCGAGAATGTGGACATATGCATCGACTACAGTGGTACGACAGAAGAGCAGGACAGGTGGGTTCTCTATCCTCACCACAATGGCACTGAACTTGTTTGGTATTATTTTGTCATTTGTGTGCCATCTCGTGTGTTGAGTTTGCTGATGTTTTGAAAGGCTGGTAGTCCCTGCAGAAGCACTATGCTAGAGACCACATGTCATTTTAATTAGCCCGCATACAATCAAGCGGCTTCAGAACAAAGTGAGTGGTACCCAGAATACCTTTCATTATACAGGTCAGTTCCTTATAAACATTGCAACCTGTAGAGCACTAAATAAGCTAAAATAATGTACTGAAACAAATCAATCTTTCTTCTTACTATGCTGAGATAGTTGTAAACCAATGCATTATTCTCAAACTGTTAAACCTTAACAGAATGCTATTATGCCTTCATTCCATGGCGGTAGTGTTGGGGCATAAATCAGCGAGAGGAAGATCACTTTGACGTTTTTCAGCACCAGGATTATATTCTTTGGTAGAGCAGGGTTGTGACTTTGTAGCGACGTGTTCCGCTCAATTCTGTGTTACTCTTATCATTGACCATTCACGGCCAGCTTATTCCATTGATGACACAGGCAGAGCTTCACTCTGAAAACTGACAAAGCACGAAAGGTAATAGCATTAGAGAAGACATGGCTACAGAATTACGGCCAGTTGTCCACCACAAAGGGAATCTTACATTAGAAGTGTCTTACACTTAGGGGGTTGCATCACCTTTGCATATTTAGGAACTAGTCTTAGAAGAAATGTACCTTTCGAATAGACACGCATGTTGCCAATGCAGATTTGTAACAGAGTACACAAGCACTTTGAAATAACTTCATCCTAAAAGCCCAAAGTATGGCCAGGGCATGTAGATTATTTTGTTAAACAGGCGCATTCTTTGTAAAATCTGTTATAGTGGCACTCAAAATACTTCAAAAGCTGGCCAGGCCACATTGCCCCATTGTGATACAGGTAATTTTGGAATTAAGGTGCTCACAGAAATGGTGTTTGTATGTGCCATGTCTCAAAGGTAAATCAAGTATAGTACATCAGTGCAGCAATTTACGCCAAATGTTAATAGCCTCTACACACTCGTGTACTTCTGAAAACCTTCCTGTCAAATTTTGTATCAATGTTTTGGCACATTATAGTCACAACTGACTGCTGTAACAATACACCCTAAGTGTTCATTATGAGAAAATGTTTAACCTACATGCTTTCATAAGGATAGATAAATCTGTCTGCAGCTCAACATTGGGAATGTATTGCAGTTCTCTGAGGCATATGGTCTTCCTGAGGTTGACAGCACTTCATCAATCTGGGAAGCTTACCGATAACATTGATCCAGTTTTATCATAATGTTTTAATATGCATCTGCTGCATTCACATGCTCGTATCATGTGCTCGTATCATGTGCTTGTATCATGTGCTTGTATCATGTGCTTGTATCATATGCTTGTATCATGTGCTCGCACTGCGTGGTACTGGCAGTTTGGTGATAGTTTTCCAAGTAGCTGTTTACATACTAGAACACGCACCACAACATTAAATGGGTATTTTTCCGTTTTTCCTGCACCTATACGCATAATTATAGGAACATTCTAAATGGGATTCTCAAGACTTAAATGTGTACACGGAAAAGAATCGTGTCGGCATAATTCTGACCTATGTCATTATTTACTAACAATTCACAGAGCCATCTTCTGTGTGATTTCAGTACATGTGCTTCTCTGCTATCTAATGCCTATGATACAGCTATTCTCAAAAAGTGATAGTGGGATGATTACTGCATGCTGATCAACATGTTCATGGGAATTTGTATTTAGGGTGCATTAGGTGGACCACCTGAATGGATTTCCTAAAAACCTTGGGACTAGCTTTTGAGCATTCACACAATCATGTGGTGTCCTTATAGAGAAATGGCCTGTTCATTTAACTTTCCCTTTATAACCAGTAAATAATGTCAACAGAAAAATCTAGAACTTAGCTTAAGATCTTAAGATCTGTCAACCGTGACTGTCTTTTACTGAGTGGGGGTCGGGCAATATTTTGCTGCTACTTCCATCATGTTGCAATTTGCCTTGTACCACTGGGATTGAATGGCATAGACACAAATTAGCACACAGGGCATCATTTTTGACAGTTATGGCTAGAGCTTGTAAGCTGTGTGCTGCACTTCAGAGATCAATATCAGTGCTCCTCATCTCTCTTTTTCCCCAGTGATGACAAAAGTGGCATCAAGTTGTCCCTGAACAGGGTGTTCGCAGACGATCGGTGGTCCAAGAACAGGATTGTCACCAGCTTCGACTGGTCTTCACAGGTGCTCTTTGTCATGGCTCTCTTTTATGCCTTGGTGCCAAGTGAGTTGCTTAGAAGAAACATTGTTTGTTTCGTCAGTGCCTAAAGCAAACCTTATGCATTTGTCATGTGTTTGCTTTTTCTTATCTTATTGCAGTAAGTTTAAAATGTTTAAGATTTTGGCTGCTACATTTCAGACTGCTGCACAACATATAGTGTTTCTTAGGTGTTCCCAAGTAAACATTCACTGTACAATTAAAATACTGTTAAACCTCGATTAACAAAGTTGGTAAAATTGGCAATTTGCTTCATTATGTCGGAATTCAGTCGGATTGAAATTTGACCTTCTATGCAAAATAAGTACTGTCGCAGATTGGTTTTTATTATTTGGAAGGGGCTGAAATATTTTCTAAATTATCAGGAAATCAGAAAAACTCGAGTTCGAGTGAGAAAAAATTAATTTGCTGAATTTTTAATAGTTGGTGATGAAAGAGTATGTTCCATGCCGTGGCAACAATGTCTTCACATCGGCGGTACGCAGCGAAGCCAGCCACGCTTTTGCGTCCACTTTGCCCCCACAACAGATAGTGTCACCCGCAGTAGTACACAAAAAGTGCTGTCAGCGAGGAGCAAGTGCTTCTTCTGCCTCTTGCTTCAACGTGTCTCCGAAACTCGAGATTACGTAACCTCTTGTACTAAGTGCATGGGGAGACAGTGCACATGATGCCACACCATCTTGGCACGTCCACTCCTTGCCTATGCAGCACATTATCATTAAAATGGCACACAGGCTGTATATGAGCTCAGAAGTGTTGCACCACTGTGCTAGAAAATGAGGCGCATCATTTCATTATATTTCGTTATAATGGCGTTCGTTATATCAAGGTTTAACTATTTCCATCAATACAGTAAAACATTGTTGACGCGTTCCCATCACGCACATTTTCCCGGCACCTAGTGTTTGCAACCAAGAACACATAAAATGACCCACTAGAGTTACGCTCATTTTTTACTGGTTCATGCGTTCCCGGAAAATACGATTTTTCAGCACCAATGTTCACTGCTTCGTCAAAATGCGATCGTATGATACGTTTTCTGGCCCCTCAATCTCATGCAAACAAGAAAATGCGCTATGCGCGCGCTATACTTGCCCGGTGCGACAGCTTCACCGCAATACTCACCCACCTGTCTCACGTGAAAATGCCGGTGCTCACTCAGTTTCTCATTTCGGTACCAGCAAATCTTCACCATGCGGCATTCACAGATATCACTGCCTATCCTCTTGGGATAAGCATCTTTGTCTATCTGTTTCACAGCGCGTGGTGTCTTCGGAAGCATAGAGCATGCTTTTAATAGGTGATAAAGGCGCCGCCGTTTCCTGCTGCAGACTGCGATCGTATACGTTTTCCGGCCGCCGGATCCCATGTGAACGAGAAAAGGCGCAAGGCACGCGCCATCGAGAACAGCATATAGTCGTCCGTATCACGGGAAAACAATGGCGTGCACAGTTTATTCCAGTGCTATCGCTGCCAAACCTATTGCAATAAGAATCTTCACCTATCTGTTTTACAGCGCGTGGTGTGTGGTGCCATTGGTAGTGTACTGCACGCCTTTAGTAGGCGATAATCCAAATGCGCCTCCGTTCCTTGTTGCAGGCAGCGCGATATGGACATTACGTTTCACCTCTGGCATCCCGCGTGGTCCACCAGCTCGATTTCATTTAGATTTCCCGTCGCCCTCTTAAACATCATGCAGTATAAAAACAACAAAACGCGTCTCGGACCCCCCAGAGAACCACCAGCTCAACACGCCTCAGCGTCTGGTGCAGCAACGATCTGAGCGACACTTTGCATTACATAGGTGTCAGCAATAGTAAAGTCTGTGGAAATCTTTTAGTTACTTTGAATTGTGTGTATTCTGGTTATTATGTCTTTTCTAGCATTTTTTTCCAAAACGTATGAACGAGGTTTACTGTATCCTAAGCCTGCAGGTGGCACTTTTTTGTTTAGACAGCATTTTTTTGTGTGAGGTATGGGATTACTTGGAACTTTAACCAAGGAATTAAGGTGCAAGACTACTCTTCATATAGTATTTCAATATATGTAATGGTCCATAAAACTTGCTGTGTTCTGTTTCACCTACATTATGAATGTAGGTGTACCAAGATTAGAATAGTAGAGCTATAAAGAATGGGGGTGGGAGTTTTTTTTAGCTCTGAAGAATGTTTCAGTTTTTTTATATTATTTTTTTAGAATTCATTTCCAATGTGTATTTGTAAATGGATGAAATATCAGAATATTAACTTAGAGAAAGAACACAATTTCAAAACTGGTTTCATACGATAACTGTGACTCCTCTACGTCATGGCATCCTTCGGAGATTCTAAATAAGTTACATTACTTCAATAAACACTCTTGTTTGAATTTGGCCATTAATGTTATGCTGCATGGGCACAAGTTCACCCGAAGCATGCAGGAACATCCACGGAGTGGTAATAGAGATTTAATACTCTGCAGTTTCCGGAGCTTCTCGTGGCATCATATGGGAACAACTACGACTCTCCGAATGACCCTGATGGCGTCTGCCTTGTATGGAACATGAAATTCAAGAAAACCACACCTGAGTATATCTTTCACTGTCAGGTGTGTATGTGTCGCATTCACAAATTGTTGTCAGTATACAGCCCTGTCATACCCTGTATACAGCTATTTGTGTGTTTGTTTTTTTTTCTATAGTTTTTTTTTTCCCTGGGCTGTTGTAGTTGGGGGGTGTCGGTTATACATGGGAGGCAGAGTAATTAACCCAGAGCCTCCCACTATAATTTCTCTCATAGCCACTGTGTTTCTTTGAGATATTAAAGTCCATCAACCAGTCATTGTGCCTTTTTAAACATTTGCCATATCTCACAAATTCATGTACTCTTGTAGACTTGATCGTTGAAGTAGCATTTTTATTCTGAAAGATACCCTTTAGGCCATGGATGATCAATGCTTTAGCGCCTGGTTTAAGTAATGTACATGCTTCGTCATACTTAAACAAAACACACCTCAGTGCCTTTATGCTTTTTTGCAGATGGTGCTGGAGATATTTGGTTTGGCAGCTTGAACGTGCTAGCTTAATGCGCCTTCAAAGCATTCGGAAGCTCATGTGTTTTAATGTTAAGCTGATAGATATGCATCTCCATTGCCCAGGTTAAGTCTGATGGCGACTGTACTTCGCATCTTTCCACTTTGCAGTCTGCAGTGGTGTCAGCATGCTTTGCCAAGTTCCACCCGAACCTCATCATTGGAGGCACCTATTCTGGCCAGATTGCACTTTGGGACAACCGGAATAACCGGCGAACGCCCGTTCAGCGGAGTCCTCTTTCGGCCGCCGCACACACAGTAAGGATTGCCTGCAGCCTAGTGGAGCACGATCCTCTGAGAGGCAACAATCCACCTAATCAGCAAGCCAGTGCCAGCATGCTGTGCAAGAAGCTTCCTAGCTGGAGGAATGAATTGAAAAACCGAATCAAAGTGCATCAGTAATATTAGAACACTGCATTTATGAAAATGGTGGCAAGTCTGGTGCCAAAAGACACAAACCTAGCTCTACCTTTCCTTCTGCTCACTATAGCACTCATATTTCGTTTATCCTGTTCATATCAGTGCAGTCACTTGCGTAATTTACATTGTTTATTTATAATAATCTCGGGGAATACAGCATTATAGGGGAAGGAGGAATTAAAGCAGGTTGATAAAAGGCAATTAATATTCAACTGAATAGGAATACACTGTCTAGGAAAAGTAAATGTGCATAGCTAATGTTCAAAATATATGATAAATACTTCTATGTGTGACACAGTTATCAAATTTACTTAATTTAACAATCTGTCTCAACATTAGACACTTGCGTGACCGTGGGAAAATTGGTAGTTTTTCGGTAGTCTAGGATATCTTTTTTTTTTCTTCTACAGTAAATGCTTGCTGTTAAAATGTATAATGTTAAATTGTAGAGGAAGAAATTATCTTCCCAACGGTATTAATTTTAAACAGCATATTTATTAAAAATATGAAAAAATTACCAAAAAAAAAAAATTGAGAAAAACGACAATTGATAAAATCATCACTGCAGCTTTGCACAAAATAAACATAAAGATCAGAAATACATGCAATTAAGGGGGAAAGTGGGTCCTAAAATTTTTTTTCCTATTTTTGGGTGAATCTTTAATAAACTCCACTGTCTGGAGTAATTTTTTGGGCTGATTTCAGATCTGTAATTAGATTTTTGATAGCTGTAGCAGTTCAAAAAATATTGAGGTCTGAAGTCAAATTAATTTCAAACTCGTTACGGGGCTTTGTGATGATTCCGTCTTGCTAAACCAAAAACTAAATGCATGACACCATTGCTAAAGACCTACTGTAGGGGGTGATGCTATTTTTATTCATTTGGAAGCATTTTGCGGACAAGAAAACAATCTTGCATTTATTATGAACATTTTTTTCTAATTAGCAGCAATTACTATACCTGAATATAATTTTCATGACGGTGCAAGAGTAATAAAAGTAGCATCACCCCCCAGATAATTTCAGTACGAATAAAATGATACCACCCTTGTCATTTTTGGCCAAAAACAACCCAGAAAAAACACCCGTAAGGCGGAGTACAGTGTGCAAAAACATCGAACTGAAATAAACGCATTTGAAGTTGCAAACAAATGTAGCTTTTGCTGAAGTGAATCTACAGCAATACAAATGGCACCGTTTTGAAGCTCTATGTTTTGTAAGAATGGCCATACTAAATTTGTGACTGCACACTCAAAATAATAGCACACTGGCCACTGAACTAGCACAAGAAACTTTATTAGGCACCATGCTCTACAAAGAGCATGGTGCCTGGGTTTCAAACCGAAGGGTAGAACTCTGTGTGGGCATGAATATAGTTCCAGTGTTGTACATGCAGGCTGCCTGATTGATAGCAGTCTCCATTACAATCAGTGAGGCATTTTTTCATTTGGTATATTTGACCATGTTACTGAATGAAGGTTCTGAGTGTAAGTAGCCTTCCAAGTCATCTTCACCTGACAGTGGCTGTGGAACTTAGGATCAGAGAGCCAGTGATAGATATGCAGCTGCTAGGTGCTTTCCAGAATTTTACTTTTGTATGATGTCTCGATCACTTCTGCAGCCAGGTGTGTGCCAGCCCAAAGGGCCTAGTGAACAGAGCTCATGATGAGGTTCTCTTTATGAAGGGGTGGTATGATAGATATTGTTAGGAGCTATCATGACAGTATGATAATAGAGTAAACGCGCAATGTGCTTGGTTGCGAGTCCGAAGTGCCGATCTGCGAAATGCATAGCTGCAGATACAAGGAGCCGACGCGCGATGTGCTTAGTCGCGCAGTTCAAGGTGCCGACGCGCGAAATGCCTAGTCGCGGGCTCGAGGAGTCGACCCTCGATGCGCTTATTCGGCCAGTCCGAGGTGCCGACGCGCGAAATGCCTAGTCGCGGGCTCGAAGAGTGGACACTCGACGCGCTCATTTGCGCAGTCCTACGTGCCGACGCGCAAAATTCCTAGCCGCGGGCTCGAGGAGTCGACACTCGATGCGCTTATTCGCGCAGTCGGAGGCGCCGATGCACAAAATGATTACGTGACGGTCCGAGAAGTCCGCGCGCGATGTGCATGATCGCCGAGTCGGAGACTCCCTATGCGCGAAATGTTTAGCCGCGTTTCCGAGGATTGCGTGCGCGATACGAATTTGTCACGAATTCGAAACACCGAGTGCTGAAAGGCTTAGCCGCATGTCCGAGGATTCCGCGCGTGAATCTTGGTCGCGAAGTCCGCGTTGCCGATGCCCGGAATGCTTAGCCGCGAGTCTGAAACGTCCACAAGCGTAGGGATCAGCCACGCTACTGCGATGTCCGCGTAGCGCCCGTTTTGACACGTCGAGATTACGGCGAGTGGAGACATCAAACTCGCGAGGTGCAAAGAGCCGAGCAGACGACGCGAGCGCCGGACCAATGGCGAACCGCGCTGGAGTCACGTGGCAGGCGCGGCCAATCGCAGACTCCGGCACGACCTTCTATCATTTGCTTTTTGTGCGCTTGTTTCTGTATGGAGGATATCGCTGAAGCGGCAAATTTGAAGAAGGAGAAATGCTCTTTCCAACGAAACCAAGATGGCGGCGCTCGGTCGCGCCGTTCCGGAGATATTGTGGCGTGAAAAACGCTGTTCTTTCTTGATTTCCGCGAGATTTTTCGCCACCTTGGCTGATGAAACGAATTTTTTAGAGCACTTCTAAGTGGTTTACAGTGATGGTATTTGGGTATCAGATAGAAAAAGAGTTATAGAAACTGAAAATGTGATTTTCAAAAAATCGATTTTTTGGCCATGTTTCGTGATGTAAAACCCGCGCCCCCCCTTAAACCTCGATATAATGAACTTCAGTATAACGAAATTCTCGATATAACGAGCTATCTTACTTTTCGTTACCCCTTGACCGTAGACACTGTGTATTTAGAACCTCAATATAACGAAGTTTGTTTGTATGTGATTTCAATATAACAAAATTTCACTGCAGCTGCAAAGGAATGCTGTGACAATAAATGGAAACTTCCATGGAGGCACATGGTCAAATGATTGAATTATAAGGGGCTGCTTGCAATCGCACCTCTCAGATCACACGTCACGCTACCGCCACCGAAGTGGAGCTGCATCATGTTCCGTACATACAAAGTCCAAGTGCGATAGGATCCTATCGCGCACTGTGCGCTTTAGGTGGCTTTAGGTGCGAGTGAAAGTGTGCGAGGGTGAGGCAAGAAAGAAGGTGGTTTCACGAGCATTGTTCACCTACCCGCGAGCAAAGGGAAAGAGGGAGGGAGCCCGCAGTAAAGCAGTCAAGCGCACGTGAGGAGGTGCAGGCGGATAAGTTAGCATGCATCTCGATTTCTGGTGCTCGCGCGCGCACAGCCACGCACCCTGCTTTATAGGTAACATGCCACATGTGCAAAGAGTAGGCATGCCAAGACAGCGTGGCATCATGTAAACTGTTTTCCTGCGAGTTTAGTACTGGAGATTGCGTAATCTCGAGTTTCAATAACCCGTTGGAGCGAGAGGCAGACGAAGCATTTGCTCCACGCTGCCGGCGCTTTTCATCATTGCGTCATCCCAGTGCGGGCGACGCTGTCAGCCACGGGGACGATCAGCGATGTACTCAATTGTAAAATCAATCGTAAGAATATATCAGTAATGCACCGAATTACATAACAGGTGAAATTTTAATACAACGAAATTTAGATATAACGAAGCAAATTGCTGATTTTACCGACTTCCTTATATTGACGTTTAACTGTATTTTGAACACAAGGGCCATATCCAATACTCATGCAAATATAAGCTCTGTATGTACAAAGCTTTTAAATTCAAAGGAAAACATCAGCCCTAGTGCCTGTCATGCCATCATGCGAAGCAGTTCCTTCATGTGGTGAAGCATAGGTTAGCATGCACATATCACTAAAAAACATTTGCCTTCTCAACTTTTTTATTTTTTTTCAGTTTCAGTTTATTGTTATTTAAGTACAATGAATTGGTAATATACACTATACAAATGAGGGTCCCAAAGTCAAAGACTGCAACGGGACCCTCGGTATTTTTCTTGTAGCACAGTTTACAGGGTGTGTGTTTTTTTTTTTTCTTTTTTTTAAAGTGGTTTGTGCTGTTTACCCTGTGGTGCATTCCTAAAGAGAACACCAGGAGCAACTGTGGGGTCTGCAAGATGTGACTGATCATATCCCAGCAGCTGTTCAATTAGTTCCGGCCTGAATGTGAACTGGTCGAAGTGCAAACTTCTCCACAATTCTAATACTTCGGGATGCTGCTGACGATACTCTTTAAAGAGGGTACAGCTACACCGATACTGTGGAAAAACAGGGTCCTCCACCAACACACAAACTTCATATGAACGTTGTAGGATCCAAGCTGATCAGGTTTATCCACTCCAAGCATGCCCATATTGTATTTATTAGCACCGGCTTCCTCACGGAAACTTCTGTCCACTTACTGTCTATTTTTTTTTCTTTTTTGTTAGCTGTGTACGCTGTTGACATCATGTTCACAACCCGCCTATCTTTCCTATGCAGGTATAAAACATCATGCTCCCACAGCCAGTGAATATCCTCTCTTTTTGCCTTCTTTTCCCACTGAGTGTCTTTGAGTTCACTCGGAAAGCCATGCTGACCTTTTCGCGTTGTCCCACACGCAAGTGTCTTGCCCTCCAATAAACGTACAAACAAGTATGTGAATGTGTAGAAATTGTCCAAAAAAGTGATGTAGCCCTGACCAACATAGCTTTCACACAGCCACACCACAACATCGAAGGCCAAACCAGGGTGTCTACCGACCGGGAAAACCGGGAATTCTCAGGGATTTTGAGTAGTCTAGAAAAACTCAGGGAAAACTCAGGGAATTTGTACCTCTATCAGGGAAAATTGGTAATTTTGTTGAAAGGGTCGAAAGTCGCGGTAATGCTGGCTCAAGTAATAGACAGGAATCGTAATGAATCCTATTTGACGCCCTGTCGAAGGCTGGAGGAGTTTCCAGTGTACAGTCAACGACCGACTTTCGCGATGCCCGATAATTTGGACAGCTTCGCGGCACCACCATGTACCCCATAGAGTCAATCTATCAGAACGTTTGAAATTTCGGACGCGAGAACCCTTTGCCGTCCGATTTACCGGACTTTTTGCCGTGACCACAGGTCCGAAACGGCATTAATCAAAGCCATCACCACTGCCGTTTTGATTACTTCGCCGCCTCGAACCGGCGCTCTCGCACGCAGATCCACTGGCAGCCGTAGCCACCACTGCGGCAACGCTAGACCTAGCTGCTTCGACTTTCGCTGTTAGCTCCTTGCCGTTAGGTGCCGTGTTTTTCATTGAAAGAATTCGCTGCTGTTAGCAATGGTACTGACTGCACCTTTGTGGTTCTCGCGATTGGCTTAGAAGCTTGGAAAGCACGGTGCATTGCATAAAGCCGGTTCTTGAAAGTCAGCTTCGCCTCTATACAGAAATGTTACTTGGTGAAGCATACAAAAATGTATTACAGTGAAGCATAACAAGAGTGGGAAGGGGCTATTGCCACAGGACACAGTATGTATTCCTTAATTATGCACGCGTGCATCCGGTATCTTCTGTTACAGTACGAGCACCGCTATGCCTAATACGTGTACCGACAGGCCTTCAGAGCGTTTTCGAATGTGCCTGTGGCGGTTTGAGACCCTTAAGGGCAGTAAATGACATGCATTAATTTTTTCCAGCTGGCTGATTTTTCAGACGTTTTCGCGGTCCCTAAGGGGTTCGAAAAATCGAATTTGGACTGTGCAACTGACCAAGAATTAAGATGCTTCAAGTGGTCCGTGGGGTGAACGAGTGGTGGAAAGAGGACAAGAACAGAAAGAACCTACATATTGAGGAATGAACAGGAAAGGAAGCGTGCTGCCGCCGTTTTGAAGGAGCTTGAGCTAAAGAAAAAAGTGTTGGCTGATGCCGAGATGCAGGTGTCCCTCATCCAAACCAAAATAAACTTTTTAAAGCAATGAAACACAACACTGAGGCGTTGTATGCGGGCTGACAGTATGTCAGTACAGTTGAGGTTGACTTACAAGCTGTTGGGAAAGAATCTCAATTGTGACAAAGTTCGGGCCTCACATCACTGAGCTTGCTATCAGTTGATAGAAATCGCTCATATTCGAAAGTATTTGATTCTGTATGCATCTCCTTTTTATTCGTATTTGAGGATGTCGGATCCGACTCGATTTGCAACTTTTTTCGAAGACATTTTATTTGGTGTGCATTTTACTAACCCCTCCTTTCTATCCTCTTATTGAATAAAATAAACACTACTCCTTAGTATTCAAACTGAATTAAGTTGTTGTTTTTTAAATTTTTTCGTATGCTTAGAGAGTGACGGCATCGGGCGACGTGGTTTCAGCCCGTCTTGACATAAAATATAGCTCTGCGTCACTCAGGGAATTTTGCAATGGCACTCAGGGAAAACCTGGAAAACTCAGGGAATTTGGAAATGTCAACTTGGTAGACACCCTGCAAACACACTGGTGCTTCAAGCCTTCCCGTATATACGCTGAATTGAACAGTGTGCGCCATTTCCGAATCTGCCCAAACCCATAATTTGTAACCTCATTTGATCACTTTGTCCCATATGTACTGGCGAATTCCGGGCCGACCTTCTGACTTCACTATTCTCTCATTGACTGAGAGGTTCCGACGCGGTTGAAAAAATAGCGCAGATGTATCGTTGGTGTGCTCAAGCAGAGAAGATAAGCAGTGAAGTTTGCCATGGAACGCGGCGGTTGTTCTCTGTGGATCAGACACAATCGGGAAGACAAGTAACGCCTAAAACCATTTTCTTGGCATCAAAGTGCCACGAAAATTCCATTGTTATAACCGGGTTGCATGAAGAAATTGAAATACGGGGATGGCAGAGCTGATGTGAGAAAACTGTGGCAGGAGGGCCAGTGTCCCTCCCCACCACGTTCCTCTATCCAGGTGCTGATCGTGTTCACTTGTTTAACTGCTTCCTGTGCGCTCCGATCGCATGTAACAAGCCGCGGCTATCGGCGTTAAAGAATGGCACCGCTATAACAACTGCATAGAAGGGTCATGGGTGGCAAGGGATATGCAAGCTCTGTCGAGGCATCGCTTTGATGGCCTCAAAAGGGGCCTTTTAAAAATTGCAAGAAGGCTGCTCAGCAGCCTGTCAGCTTGCGAAATCCAGAAGAAATGCTGAGGCGAGGTCATCACAAGCATCTCGCCACGTACTTCTCACTGGTTTGCACGAGAAACCCTATGTTCATCAACCTTGCATGCTTTACGTGAAGCTTGCCGACATCCTTCTCCAAGGCATCCAGGTGCTCCACGTAGTGCAGTGGAAGTCCCTCTGGTTCAGTCCCTCCGATTCCTCGTGAAAACGAAGCCCGAGAGGGACTGAATCTGCTGCTGGGCCTCCTGTGAGTACAATGTTGAGGCAGCCTACCCTACCGCGTCATTGCTGCCGTTGTCGCTATCTGATGCAAGCACATTCGCGACAATCACCTCATCAGTTATATACACTTTGTTTCCAAATCTATAGCCCTGTACTTTCTTTTCACCAGCAACGTCGTGCATTGCCGACGACCAGCGAGCAGATCAGTCATCTTCCCTTTCGGCGGCGAGTCAAACAAAGCTGAGCAATCATGTGGCCAGAAACAATTTCGATGCAACCAACAAAGATAAACACGAGCCATTAAGCTCTTTGCAGAACTGCATGAACCGCGCTGATTGAGGAGCCAGCGAGCTACCTACATGTGAGCAATCGCAAGCAGCGCAGTTGGCACGGCCCATTCGTGCTCAGAGGGGTGGAAGGGGGATGGGAGAGAGGCACGCGGAGATGGCTGGAAATGAGCGCTCATTTTCCAAACATGTTCGTGCGCGGCGTCTGTTGGAGCAGCAGCCCATAGTGCAGCGGCTCGAATTTCCCTTTTTTTTTGTTGTTGTTTTCTCCCTTTTCATGGATTTCGCATTTCACTAGCAGCCAGACGTCATCGTTATGACTGATAATGCAGCATCGGGGCATTGCACTAAGCGGATTATTTCACCATGGAAAACATACAAAAGTTGACGGTGCAGCAGCTTCTCATTTTTACAATCGATATATTGTTAAGACTGGTATCGTTATAAGTGGGTTTGACTGTATACAAAAAGTCTGGTCAACTTGTGCAGCTCCTCCTGAGTGATTTCTCTCCATGATCCATCTCTCTCACCGTACATAGGCTTCTCAAAAATATGCATCCATGCGTATTTATTTGTGTCGCTGTATATCTCCCTGATAATTTCGGCGGTGAAAAACAGGAAGAAATCAATGGCTCTTACGAACCGCCGCACAACACTCCTGAGTGCGATCCAAGGTCCACTCCCAGCCGTCTTCATGTACAAAACTCCACTGTCTGCATGGCCGCTGGCAAGTGGTCCTGCCCGAATGATGTCGACACCCTGCGGATAAGAACTGTGACCTTTAGAACACGACAGATACCCTTAGGTTGATGTGTGGCAGGGATGAAACGGTCCAAGAAGAAAGTGGAACTCACCGGTAAATGCCTGTTGGTGTATTAGGGCGGTTTGACGTACTTTCGCTGTGCGTACTAAGTCTCACAAATCGAAGTCTACTTGTGAGTTGGTGCTGCTACCACCATCCGTGAACTCAAGACCAGATGCGTCCAAATTCACTGTTTTCGTGGAGCAGCCACACACAATGTCAATGGCATCATCAAAACTACGAGCTCTCGTCACCCCAACTACGAAGGCACTTTAAAAATTCCTGCGCAGGGGAAAAGAGAAACGCAACAGCGAAACTGATAAAATAGTTGCTCTTTAACCCATTAGATGGCGCTAGCTGTCCAGAAGTGCTTCGAGAGTGCCAGAATTCACATTTGTAACCATCGATAACATGCTATCGATGAGAATAGATGTGGTCACAAAAGTGTTGAAAATATGCTGCCGAACTGTTTTGTTGTGAAATGAATTATAGCACTCTTTTTTAGATCCATAATCATGACTATAACAATCTCGGTGATGCAATCATACCCGATATGAATTTCGAGATGATACAAATTTTTCCAAAGTACCAGCCCAAGTCCATTAGCTTACAACGTGCTGAATTTCTAATCTTGCGAACTGCTTTTCAAGCCACAGTGGATGATACGAACAGTCGAGCCAAGACACTGGCTGTTGTTGGACCGGCACATTGGCCGCGCTAATGCCCGGGTCGCATTCCTGTGGCCAGGGCTACCTGCTTCACTCCGTCTTTACTCCATCCCCTCTACACAACCTGTCAGCCATTTTCAAACCCCTTGTAACTTTATCAGGAGTCTGCAATCACACGTGACCTAGTCTTGCCTCATCAGCAAGGTCAGACAGCGGTCTTTGCTTCCATGGGCGGTCTTATCTCAGTATTCCACGCCTTCTGTCGTCTTCAGCACCCAACGACAATTAGAACCTTTTCTACCTTTGCAACCATCAGATCGCATGACACAAATGAGCTTCGCCACCTCAAAGAAAATGAAACAGACGCCCTTATCTTGCGCAAATCCTGTCCTTATCACAATCAGGCAGCAGCTAGGACATAGCAGCGAAAAAAATTGCTTACTCTTCTGTAATCAAGAGTAGACATAAGCATGAAATGGCACCTGGCAAAGCAGATTTGTTAGAAATGATACTAGCCACAATCTTAAAATGTGTGTAGTGCATGTTTGCAACGGCACACCCCACCGCACCACACCATACTGTGCCCTGGTTCATAGGGACGTCACCCAGCTAGAAGAAGAAAAGCGGCCGCATAACAGGCAGCAAAAGATGCCAGGGAGACAGAGCGCACTGCTTAGCTAGAACAAGAATGAATTGAATTCTAGAGTGTTACTTGCCAAAACCAAGATTTGATTATGGGGCACGCCCTAGTGGAGGACTCTGGAATAATTTTGACCACTAGGGGATTTTTAACATGCTCCCAATGCACAGGACATGGGCGTTCTTGCATTTTGCCTCCATCGAAATGTGACCGCCGCCGCCGGGATTGGATCCTGCAACCTCGTGCTTGGCAGTGCAACACCATAATGGCTAAGCCACCGCAGCAAGTAGAAGTGCCTGAAGGAGGTGCCACGCAGTGTGGCACTGTCTCTTGAGGCGACGCAAAACCCATGCCGCGAAACTCGCGGGCCGCTGGCGTTCAGCACTCAGCGCCAAAATATGACAATGAAGTGTATGGTGCTTTGCATCTGCCTTTTGAACGTCACTATTGGAAATGACAGATAAAACTTCAGCGTACTAGAAGTTACAGCTTGAGTGATATTGTGAACAAACATTAGAAAGCACTCGGAAGCAGTACAGTCGCCGACCAATAAATCGGGCGCCGACAATCCTGACATGCTCGGTAATTCGGACAGTTTCACGGCACCGCCAATGGCGCCATGGACTTAATGTGTAAAGACGACCAATATTTCAAACAGCCGCCAGTTCTACATTCGATTATCCATACTCCGTTCGTGGCTGTAACGTATACCAACTCTGCTGCCATTATCTCCTCTGGCAACCTCGACGATACATCAAGTATGGCCTCAGAGATTACGTGCTAGACAGTAATCTCTGAGACCTTGCCCTGGTCTCCCGCTATACGCCTGTGAGATTTAACTGCAACTGCCAATTTTGGCAGCTGTGCCTGAATTGGAAGGTCACATCAAGATTGCAATCATCACATCCTTTTTCGGCACCCTCGCGCATGGCCTGCTATCGCCATTCTGTTTGTCGAGTTTTCCTTGCGGACAGTGTTCTGCCATGCTGTGCTCGTTTCTTTAGTTTGCGTTCCAGACAGATCTCTGCTGGCTCCAAGAAGCCTTTCTTGTGAAGTTGTACATAGGCCGCATCATATGGCACCAATGGTGCCCTCACAGTCCAAATGAACCCGACTCTGCAACACAAGAGGCTGAACTGCCGCCTACCACAATGAGCTCAAATGCGAGCATCATTGATGACCTGCTAGGCTGCGGTGTGCCGATTCCTGTCAATGTTAGATTTGAAGACTTTGCAGACGTAGACAGCACGGTTTCTTATGTGCCAAACTGAACGATGACGAAATAACTGAGCAAGTTCTCCCACCGTCGAACAGTGACTCTGACTCAGATGACAATGTGCCGTGTGCTCCGGAGCCTTCCACATGTGGATCTGACTCAAGCCTTTGCAATCCTTGCGTCGGCGTACAATGAAACTCAAAACTGGCAGAAATACGGCCAGACTTAGGTGCACCCAAGCGGTGCACCCAAGCAGAAGTGCATGCAACAACGCATAGATCACTTGTTCATGAACAGGGGACTTAAAACGTAAATAAAGTGATCTTTTTCGGACATTCGACTGTTCAGACTTATTTACGTTCCCTGTGGAGTCCAAATTATTGGTCATCGACTGTATTTGTGTGACTTGTTTGGGCAGTAACTATTGTATGTAATGCAGTCGTGTGCAAAGGATTGGGAGCCAGCGACCAAATTTTTTGAAGTTTCGACTGATTGCCCGGATGGTCTTGTTTTGTTCTCGCAGCTTGCCTGGATGTTTATGTATGAGTGCCTGGATAACAGCTCTGGCTTTCAGCTCAAGGTCACTTGAAGCTCACTGACAATTGGAGCTAAAAGCATTTCATGCTTGAAACTTGAGATAACCTGGCAGATCTTTAAATTTCAGCCTCAGGATACGCGAAATTTACAGCTCGCTGCTGCCAAAATGTGCGTGAAGCAAGCATGCCAGTGATCCGAATTCTAGTCAGTCAATAGGAGCACTCCCTGTGCGTCACGTGACTCCAGTAACAAATCTCGACGCTAGTTTTTCTTTACGCACTGGCTTTTGTTGCTTTTATTTCTGCATGACAAAGTGCGGTGCTGTGTACCGTATTTACACGATTGTAAGTCTACTCGAATGTAAGTCGACCTCCCCATATTGTGCGACAGGGAAAAAAAAAGAAAAGGAGAGCATACCCGAGGGCGTGTTTGATAACGAAAATTGATTAGCAGCTGACATGGTCACTGTACTACTCATCTTCACTAGTGCTGCCATCGTCATCGTTGCTACAGTCCCACAGCGCGTCGTCGTCCCGCGAAATTTCACATTTGGCAGACGACCGCACCACGACATCTTGTGGAACAGCAGCCCATGCCAAATGCACCCAACCACACGCAGCCGTCAGGGAGGCTCATTTGACAGGTCCAGTTGGCGTAATTTTGCGGTATTCTGCCACCAGCCCCTCGTACTCACAGCGGAGCAGGTCCTTAAAAGGCGAAGATACGGGCTTCTTTCATGACCATGTCGCACTTCACTGGCAGGGATCGATTGCGCATTTCAGCGACGTACGCCGCAAGCTTAGCCTACAGCTCCGGAAAGTGTCCAGACTTCGGCACGTGGGAAATTCCTCACTTGCCGTTGCAGGGGAAAATTTCGCCTCGCTGCAGTCGCCACTCTCGCACCACCTGTTCAGAAACATCGAACTTGCGGCCCACTGCGCAGTGATTTGTTTCTTCAGCGTAAAGGATGGCAGTCCTCTTGAACGCTGCTGTGAACGAATGCCGAATGATTAGTGGGCTGGGAGCACTCATGATGACTGAGAAAGCATAGAAGTAGCACGTAGCTGGCATTCAAGTGGAACGCGTCAAACCAATGCCTTTCGTCAAGAAAGCTAAGCGCAACAGGCAAAGAGAAACCTGCGAGCGGTGTCTGCTCTTTCATGAACTACCGATGCTCCCCGCAAGCACCGCCGTTCTGAGGGTGCCGCCGCGAATGGAACATCGGCGCTTCCATCTACTATCGACACCCTCTCATGAGTGTTGTGTGCACTGTAAAACTCTCTAAAAGGTTGAAAAACTCTTCCGAAAAGCGAGCAAACACGTGGGATAGCAAAAAGCTACGGGTGGGGCCATAGAGCAAACGTAAAATTGTAATGTTTAGCTCCTGTTGGTCTCGCTTTTTTAGCGGTGCCATGTTTTGGTTTCGATTGTAAGTCGACCCCCCACTTCAGATTTTCAAATTTTAAGAAAGTGGTCGACTTACAGTCGTGTAAATACGGTATATCTGGATCGCCGATCTCTCGTGTTTAGGCGATACCAAGATGCAGCAGTCATCATCATCAGCCTGTTTTATGTCCACTGCAGGACGAAGACCTCTCCTTGCAATCTCCAATTATCCCTGTCCTGCGCCAACCGATTCCAACTAGCGCTGGTAAATTTCCTAATTTCATCGCTCCCCCTTGTCTTCTGCCGTCCTCTACTGCGTTTCCCTTCTCTTAGTACCTATTCTGTCACCCCAACGGTCTAATGGTTATCTAACTGGCACATTACATGACCTGCCCAGCTCCATTTTTTTCTCTTAATGTCAACTAGAATATCGGCTATGCCTGTTCGCTCTCTGATCTAAGCCGCTCTCTTTCCGTCTCTTAACATTTTGCCTAGCAATCTTCGTTCCATCGCTCTTTGCACGGTCTTTAATTTGTTCTCAAGCTCCTTTGCGACTCTCCAAGTCTCTGCCCCATATGTCAGCACTGGTAAAATGTACCTTCCTTTTCAATGATAATGGTAAGCTTCCATTCGGGAGCTGACAATGTCTGCCATATGCGATCCAACCCATTTTTATTCTTCTATGAATTTCCTTCTCATGATCAGGGTTCCCTGTGATTAATTGACCTAGGTAAACATACTCCTTCACAGACTCTAGAGGCTGACTGGCGACCTTGAACTCTTGTTCCCTTGCCCGGCTATTGATCATTATCTTTGTCTTCTGCATGTTAATCTTCGACCCCACTCTTACACTCTCTGTTAAGGTCCTCAATCATTTGTTGTAACTCATCTGCATTGTTGCTGAATAAGACAATGTCATTGGCAAACCGAAGGTTGCCGAGATATTTGCTGTCGATCCTTACTCCTGAGCCTTCCCAGTTTAATAGCTTGAATAATAGTTACAAGCATGAAGTGAGTAGCATTGGAGAGATTGTCTCCCCCTGTCTGACCCCTTTCTTTATAGGTATCTTTCTGCTTTTCTTGTGTAGAATTAAGGTAGATGTGGAACCTCTGTAGATATTAAGGTGTAAGCCTTTAGTGGCTCATGAGTGTCCAGGCGCAGTCTGTGGTGGACGCAGGAAAGCGGTGATAACTGGCGAGGGGAGCAAGGAGAGGAGGCGCCACGCCAGTAGCGCTGCACCAGTGGGCGCTTCGGAGAGCGCAGACATGCGCGTGGGGGTGCGTGCACATCGGCGACAAACCTTGCAGCCATATGGCTGTGATTGCATCCATGCTCGCGGCCACGGTGGCGTCCATTGGCAGAACAATTCAGACAACAGCAACAGAGGCAGTCATAGATAGGCTTTCGCCTATCACAGTTTAGCTCAGCAAAGTGCCCATAGATTTTTTTTTTCCCCAAGGTATTTACGTAAGCAGTCTGTACTCCTTGATTACAAAATGCCTCTATGACAGCTGGTATCTCTACTGAATCAAATGCCTTTTCGTAATCTATGAAAGCCACATAGAGAGGCTTAATGTACTCTACGGATTTCTCGATAACCTGATTAATCACATGGATGTGATCAATTGTAGAGTGTCTCTGCCTGAAGCCAGCCTGTTGCCTTGTTTGGCTACGTCAAAGGAAAGCCCGATTATCTACCCAAATTGAAGACAACACACCAAGAAAGTGAAATTTGCCCAAATTATGCTGTGTGTTTCTTGCAAATATTTCACCACGAGATGAAGGAAAGCCTTAGGATTGCAGGGGGAAAAAAATAAAGAATCCTAAATTTTGAACAAGTCAGCCATTTCATTGCAGCTCCCCCCTTAATTTACCAATTTTTTTACATTTTTCGATGGTACAAATTTTTTCGCTGACCCAAGAGATTCATACAATGGGATTCTACTGTAATTGTTATTTGCAACTAATCTATGAAGGTAAATGCCTTAAAGGTTTTGTGTTATCTGTTTCAGTCCTGTACAGCTCAGTGCTTTTCTTTCTCAGCATTGGAGGTAAAAGCAGTTTGTCATTATACTGAGTGTCGCATAAATAGCAGTGCCAGGTGTGGTGCCAGCTGTACACAACACTTGCAGCAAATCCACTGGCTTTTGGCACTCAAATTTCATGCAGAGGTAGCATTGTTCAGTGGGTTCAGTTGACAACTATTTCTTTATGAGCTGGGCATCATTACTTATCTGTTTCATCCACAATAAATCTGAAGTCAGTGTTGTTTGGTGCGACACCACTCAAAACATGTCTTCTGCTGCAGTGGAACAGTGACGCCATCTGTCACAGCTACAGTGGACACCATGTGTTTGCTACAAGACCTCATAGATGGCTCCATCATTTTGTTGCATCATAATCAAGATTTTTTAGGTACATCACCTACTTCCGATAGTTAAGGACGAAAATGGGAAGTAATGCCTGCTAATGTGGTATCAAACTGGACGCACTGCAAAATGCTACCTATGAGAAAAATTTAACACAAATGAGCCAGTAGTTTAGTTGCAAAAGTTGTGTACACTTGGTGCTCCTTTTAGGCTGTGCTCGGTACAGGTGGCTGCACTTGATGATGTAAATTTAAGGAAATGCACATCAAAACTTTGCCACTGTTGCTTGTTTTCTTCTTTTTGCTTGCTGGCCTAAACATAATGTTATGGCAGTGGCCTAATGATCATTGCCTGTAACTCTGCTTGCAGCACCCTGTCTATTGCGTCCAAGTAGTCGGTACACAGAACGCGCACAACCTCGTCAGCGTATCCACAGATGGCAAGTTCTGTACCTGGAGCCTTGACATGCTGTCAGCACCGCAGGTCAGTGGACTTTGTACAGCGATTCTCATGCCCACAGAAGCCCTCACTCATTCACAGCCCACAACAACAATCCTGAATATATATGATATCACACAGGCATAACTACCATTGTCTTAGCAACATGGCCAGAAGTTCTGACGTAGGATGGTGGCAACGCACACCTCTGTCAGTCCTTCATTAAAAAAGTTAATTAAAAAGGTATAGTATTTTTATGTTACAGAAGTCACATATAAATATGTATTTACAATATTTACAAGAGGGACAATGATGCATAAACAAGATGGCTGTCGAGATCGATTCCACCCTTATACGTCAAATCGTCTTCTTCTGCGTGGCGCCACTCTTGGTTGTGCCATAACATAACCCCCGCCTGTAAATGCGCCGTCTCAGCGCTAACTATAAGGGAGCTGAACCCGCAGCAAAGTAAGCCTTCAGCCTGGACACATGCACAACGTCCGTGAGTCAGGCAGAGTGACCTTGTAGTTGACATCACCCAGCTGATGAAATATCATGTAGGGTCCTGTGTAGCGCGGCAGCAGCTTTTCAGACAAGCCGGCGCGGCGACATGGTGTCCATAGGAAGGACAACGGAGCCAGGAGGAAATCGAACGTTCCAATGTCGGCTGAACGTGGCCTGAAGTGAGCCGGGAACCGGCAGTCTGCCGTGCCCTGCTTCACCCAGGCAAAGACGTCTTGAGCATATTCAGTAGGAGTGTTCGTTGTGGAAGGAAGCAGTGTGTCAAAGGGCAAAAAAGGGTGGCAGCCAAGCAAAGGTAAAAGGTTGAAAACCCAGCGGTGTTGTGACGGGACGAATTATAGGCGAAGGTTATGAAGGGTAACATATTGTCCCAATCACTGTGGTCATTGGAAACCTACATAGACAGTATTTCTGTCAACATGCGATGGAGCCGCTCCGTCAATCCGTTTGTCTGCGGGTGGTAGGTGGTGGAAAGCTTGTGCTCGGCAGAACAGGAACGAAGTAGGTGTTCAACTACTCGAGACAAGAAGGTGTGGCCGCATCAGTGAGGAGGTGCCGGGGTGTGTCGTGATGCAGAATGACATCATGTAAAAGGAAATCTGCCACCTCAATTGCACAGCTTGTGCGCCAAGCTCACGTGATCGCACAATGGGTCGTGTGATCGGTCACGACTACGACCCACTTATTGCCAGATTTCGACGTCGGAAAAGGGCCAAGCAGATTGATACAGACATGACTGAATGGTTCTGAGGACACACCAATGGGGTGAAGGCATTCAGTGGGTAGCACAGTAGGTTTTTTGCGGCGCTGACAGAGCGGTACAGGCCTGGCCAGTAGAAGTGGCACTGTACGCAGTCGTAAGTACACGAAACACTGAGGTGGCCTGCAGTAGGGGCGTCATGTAACTGCTCAAGGACTGGTATCCGTAGTTGGTGTGGTACAACAAGTAAAAATTCTGGTCCTTCAGGGCGTAAGCTGCGACGGTAGAGAATGTTGTCCCTGAGCACGAACAGGTGCAGTGTGGGCTCTGAATGTCTAGAATTGAGACGATCGATGAGAACACGTAAGGAGTCATCATGCCGTTCAGTGCAGACATCGTGCAGATCAGAAATGGCCAGGATGCGAGAGTCGGTGTCATGCGCATCATATTCAGGGCCATATTCAAGGGACAGGATGACGGGAGAAGCAGTCAGCGACCTTGTGCAAACAGCCTGACTTGTATAAAACAGCTAATGAACATTCTTGGAACCGTAGCGCATCTACCCAATCGTCCAGTGAGGAGAGCCAGCACAAAGTGTGGTCATCGGTAACCACGGAAAATGTGCAGCCATACAAGTAGAAGTGGAATTTGGCAACTGCCCAAACTAATGCCAGGCACTCCCGTTCAGTAATTGAAAAATTCCTCTTGGCAGGTGACAGGAGGCAGCTGGTGTATACAATTAGGCATTCTGCGTTATTCTGCCATTGAACAAGTACAGCCCCAGTACTGGCATCCGTGTGAATTTCAGTGGTGGCAGATGGATCATAATGAGCCAGAAAAGGGGAGCTGTGAGCAAGCGTACGAGGACGGAAAAGGCTTTGGTTTGAGCAAAACCCCATGTGAAAACAACGTCCTTCTTAAGCAAGTCGGTGAGTGGGCAAGCGGTGTCAGCAAAATTCCTGATAAAATGACGGACATACAAGCATAGCCCAACAAAGCTTCTTACGTCTGCGGCGGAAGACGGAACAGGAAAGTTCTGGACAGCACGAATTTTGTCGGGGTCAGGTTGAACGCCAGCAGCACTGACGAGATGGCAAACAACAGTAATTTGACATCGTCCAAAGTAGCACTTGGATGAGTTTAATTGCAGGCCGGCGCGTCGGAAAACAGCAAGAATAGCTGATAGACGCGTTAGATGACTCGTGAAAGTTGGTAAAAAGACTATGACATGTCTTTTCCACATGTCTAGATAACAGGCCCACATATCTGGATAACACAGACATGTGGGCCATTTATAGCCACGAAGTAAGGAGTCCATCATTCTTTCGAAGGTTGGCAGGGCATTACAAAAGCCGAACGGCATAACCTTGAATTGGTAGAGGCCACCAGGTGTTACAAGGGCAGTTTTGTCACGGTCCATGTCATCTACCGACATTTGCCAATAGCCTGATCGGAGGTATATCGATGAAAAGTACTTGGCTCTGTGCAAGCAGTCCAAGGCATCAGCAATACGCGGCAAGGGGTAGACATCCTTCTGTGTGATTTTGTTTAGGTGTCGGTAATTCACACAAAAGTGCCAACTGCCGTCCTTCTTCTTGACAAGGACATCAGGGGACGCCCACGAACTGCAAGATGGCTCGATAACGTTTTTAGTCAACATCTTATCGATTTCTCGTTGTATCATTTGTCATTCAGCATGTGAAACACAGTACGGCAGGTGGAGTAGCAGATTGGCGTCTCCGGTGCAAATACGATAGGTGACCACTGATGTCTGGGCTAAAGGGCGACCGTCAAGGTAAAAAATGTCGCGGTAAGTTTCCAAGAGATGGCGGAGGTCAGTAGCTTATGCCAGAAGATCAGATGCAATCATCTTGCTAAGTTCATCTGTGAGAGTCGGTAAATCGGAGGTTCCTGTAGAGGCCAACGGAATTTCAACATCAAGAGCCGATATCTCACAATCGTTCACAGGCAAGATGTCGCCCAGAGACATGCCTCTGGGAAGAATTTTGAGTCGAGCAGTTAAAATTAAGGAGAGGGAGCAAAGTCTGATTGGCTGTTGTCACGATCCACCCGGGCTCGTGAACAAGGGAGGGCTCGGGCACCCTCCGATAGACGGACGCTCCGCAGCGTGGTGGTGCTGAACGATGGCTGACCGGCGAGCAGCCGTGCTCGTCGGTGTTTATTGCGGTGTGGTGACCAATGTTGCCTGCCGAGCTTTAGCAGGCCACCGAGCCTGGCGGCGAACGAACAGTATGCCTGGGGGGCATCACATGCTTGCTACACCCCCTTACCCCCAGTTTGTTTGTTAAAGAAAAAAAAAGACGTCCATGTTTTAAATACAAGGCTCTGCCTCCACCCTAGCTTTGTCGACGGTGCCTGCTATCCAGGCGAGTAACGGTCCGGTGGCCTCCGCCGTTGAGTACTCCGCCTGGGCCAGCCTCGCTCCAACCGGAGGGTCCGTAGTGGTTGGCCTTGTGAGTGGTCCTGGGCTCGACACTGGTCGAACGAGTGCCGCACCACTGGCAACGGTTGCCGCCTCCGAGGTGGGTGGTGCTCCGCTGGAAGCGACTGGTGCTGCCGCTAGTCCTCCTGCAGGCTGGAACTCAGTGGCAGTCGAGGGTGCTGGCCAGGTCCCGAGGCAAGGCCTTACATGGTCAGCGTGTCTGTGCCACATGGCCCCATCTGGCATGCGCACGAGCAGCGATGAAGTGCTGACATGAAACACCACCTGTCCGGCAGACCAGGGTGGGCCAGGACGGAACTTCCT
Source organism: Dermacentor andersoni (assembly GCF_023375885.2). NCBI lineage: Eukaryota > Metazoa > Arthropoda > Arachnida > Ixodida > Ixodidae > Dermacentor > Dermacentor andersoni. Next base: position 191,161,730 of record NC_092818.1, on the reverse strand, counting down.
GGTGAAAACTGGAGCTGCCGACTCTGGAAAAGGCCCGGGTCGGCACCCTTGGTCAGCAGCTAGCTTCTGCTTCAGCTGCTTCAAAAGCACTGTGGATCGAAGGTCCGGATGCAAGACGTCCAAGGGTGTCTTGACCATCCGACCCAGCAGGAGCTCACAGGGGGCACGGCCAGTGACATCGTGGGGCATGGTCCGGTACTGAAATAGTATCCGGGCAATCTGCATCCGGAAATCCCCAGTCTGGCTGTTCTTGAGCTTGTCTTTGATGGTTTGCACCACCCGCTCGGCTGCACCATTTGAAGCAGGGTGGTACGGCGGAACCATCATCCGGCGGATTCTGTTCTTCGTCAGCCAGGCCAGGTACTCTGTGCTGGTGAAAGCAGGACCATTGTCGGACACGATGACATCCGGCAACCCCTGGGCGGCGAAGACCTGTCTTAGCGCTGCAATGGTCGCGCCTGCTGATGGAGTGGTGACAGGTAGAACCTCCACCCACTTTGAAAAGGCGTCCAGCACCACCAGGAAGTAATGGCCTTTAAAGGGTCCCCCAAAATCCACATGTAGGTGGGACCAGGGTCTCTGTGGGAACAGCCAGGGGGTGATCTCCACATGATGCAAGGCTCGCTGATGCTCCTGGCAGATTTGGCAGCTCTGCACCAAGTGAGTAATGTCCTATTCCAGGCCAGGCCACCAAACATGGGACCGGGCCACCATCTTGGTCTTTTCTACGCCAGGATGACCCGCATGCAGCAGCTGCAGGACCCTAGACCGGAGACTTTGTGGGATCACCACCCTAGAACCCCACAGTAGGCAGCCCTGCTGCAAGCTCAGCTCAGCGGCATTGTGGCTATAGGCCTGCTGCGCCAATTCCTCTCCACGGGACACCGCCTTGACCACCTGAGACAGGACTGGGTCCCGGCTGGTCGCTTGAGATACCGCAGATATGGAGAGCACCTCCGGGTACACGTGTTCCAGCATGAACACTTCAGCAGGTTCTGGCACAGCGTCAGGCACCTCTGGCAGGGGCAGGCGGCTCAGGACATCAGCAGGTCCCAGGTCCTTTCCCAGACGGTAAACCAGCTGGTAACTGTAAGCTGCCAGCCTCAAGGCCCAGCGTACCACTCGAGGTGATGCCTGCACAGGCACTGCCTTGTCGTGCCCCAGCAGCCACAACAGCGGCTTGTGGTCCGTGACCGCCTCGAACTTCTGGCCCCACAGATACTGGTGGAAGCGTTCAACACCAAACATGAGGGCCAAACCTTCCTTGTCCAGCTGGCTGTAACGTTGCTCTGCAGCATGAAGCCGTCGAGAAGCAAACGACGCGGGGCGTTCCTGGCCATCTTTGTCCCGGTGTGCCAGGACGGCTCCCACACCGTACGGCGACGCATCTACAGTAAGGACGACAGGCTTAGCAGGATCGAAGTGCACCAGCACTGGAGCCTTGGTGATTAGCTCCTTACTGCACTGGAAGGCCCGGTCCTGCTCCTTCTTCCAGACCCATTGCTGATCATCTCGAAGCAGAAGATGGAGTGGCTGTAGATGCTGCGACAGGTTCGGCAGAAAACTCCTGTAGAAGTTGATGAGGCCGAGGTAGCTCTGAAGCTCCTTCTTGTTCTGGGGCTTAGGTGCCTTGAGCACAGCATCAACTTTGCGGGCAGCCGGGGCTAGGCCTGCCTGGGAAATGACATATCCCAAGTACTCAACGCTGCGGGCTAGGAAAACGCACTTTTCCAGCTTGAGCTTGAGGCCAGCGTCCTGCAGTCGTGCCAGGACATTGTGCAGGTTCTGTAGGTGGTCCCCGTCGTTGCTGCCAGTAACAAAGATGTCGTCCAAGTACACCGCCACGTGCCTCATGCCCCTGAAGAGGTTGTCCATCTCCCTCTGGAATATGGCTGGGGCCGAGGCCATGCCAAACAGTAAGCGCGTGAACTGAAAGAGTCCCAAAGTTGTCGATATAGTGACATACTTCCGGGAGGCATCCTGGAGCACCAGCTTCTGGTAAGCATCTCTGAGGTCGAGCTTGGTAAACTTCTGTCCACCGGACAATGCTGACCAGAGATCTTCAATCCGGGGCAGCGGGTACTTCTCGACGGTAGCGACGGGGTTGATGGTAACATTGAAATCCCTGCAGATCCTGACACTGCCATCTCGCTTGAGGACTGGCACGATGGGAGCGGCTCATTCAGATGTCGTTACGGGCACCAGGATGCCCTCTCGCTGTAACCGTTGCAGCTCCTGGGTGACCCCGTCCTTCAGGGCAAACGGCAGTGGGTGAGGCTTGAAAAAACGTGGCCGGGTTCCCTCAGGTATAGATGCCAGCCGTCGTGCCGGCAAATGTACCCATCCCTGGCTGGAACAGGGACTTGAACTCTGTCAGGAGGCTGGGGACGTCTTGCACCACATGCAGGCTGGCTTCCTGGTACTCTGGCAGATGAACGCCCAGTGCATGAATCCAGTTTCGGCCTAGCAGCGTCGGCGACGACCCCTTCGTTAAGTAAAGGGGAAGGGTTGCCTCCCTGTCGCCAAAGCGAACGCTGACCTGTGCCTGACCCTGGGAGAGTTGCCCAGAGTAGCTGCGCACCATCCCGCCCGAAGCCTCGACGGACACGCCGAGGAAAGTACGCTTGAAGAGTTTCCCGGCCATTACTGACACGCTGGCCCCTGTGTCCAGCTCCATGGAAATGGGGTGCCTGCAGATTTCGGCGGTCAGCATGTACGGCGGCACAGACGACGGTACAAAGCCTGTGTGCCACATGTAGAATATCAGCGGGTCCTCGGCCACGACGTGGAGCCTGGCCGCGGAAGAACTTGAGCCTGTTGCCGCAAGCCTCCGCCGCGTACCCTTGCGACGGTTACCCTGGCCGCGGGCTTGTGTGGTACCTGGGCTTGAACCATACTGCTGTTGCTGTTTGCCATTTGTCCTCCCCCTTCGGCATACACGTGCCAGGTGCCCAGTTTTCCCGCACGTAAAGCATTGTGCTTGAGAGAACTGGCACTGTGAGGGGGAGTGGGCACCACCACAGCGACCGCAGGTACTGCCCTTCGTCGCTTGTTGACCGCCGCTTCCGCCGACGGTGAGCCAGTCGCACGGGCAGTCTCACCGGCGTCCTTGGCGGCCGCTTCGATTGCCAGCGCTTCCTTCACGGCGTCGTCCAGCGAGGGATCGGGAAGCTCCAGGAGTCGCGTCTGCATGGTGGGGTTGTTGATTCCGCAGACGAAACGGTCCCGGAGCAGCGAGTCCAGCTGGTCCCAGAAAACACAGGCGCTCGCTTACCCTCGTAGCGCAGCAACGAACTGCCCGAGGGTCTCTCCTTCCCGGCGGCTCCGGTTTTTGAAGCGGAAACGCCCCATTAGCGTGGACGGTGCTGGGTTGAAATGCGAGCGCAGTATGGCAAGCAGCTCACCGAGCGTCTTAACGTGCGGCGTGGCTGGCTTGAGAAGGACGAGCAGGAGGCTGAAGACGCGGGTCCCGCAGCTGGCCAGGAAAATGTCCCGCTGTTTGGCCTCGGGTGTGTCGTTTGCCCGGAAGAACATGTGGACTTGCTCCTCATAAATTTGCCAGGCGGACCCATCTCCCTCGAATGGCTCGAGCCTTCCATACAGCAGCATGGCGGACGCAACAGGGGGCGGTGTTTCACCGCTCGCGGCGACGTGGGACGATCAGTGGGTACTCGTCGCCAGTGTCACGATCCACCCCGGCTCGTGAACAAGGGAGGGCTCGGGCACCCTCCGATAGACGGACGCTCCGCAGCATGGTGGTGCTGAACGATGACTGACGAGCACGGCTGCTCGCCGGTGTTTATTGCAGTGCGGTGACCAATGTTGCCCTGCCGAGCTTTAGCAGGTCAACAAGCCTGGCGGCGAACGAACATTATGCCTGGGGGGCGTCACATGCTTGCTACAGCTGTAACAATGAGCACGGTATGGGGAACGGCCAAATTTCTTTCAAGCATATGTCAGCAATGGAACATAGTACACAGACGCCGTCAGAAACAGATGGGAACGACAGTAATAGTGACATACATAGTGGCTTGAGGCAATAGGCGGATGTCTTCGGGAGAGCATAACCGTGGTTGTGTGACTGGTGTACTCTAGCAGCCGTGGGGCAGTTCAAGCTTAATGACACTAGACGCACAATCAAAGAGGGCTGAATGGGACGATAAAAAGTCTAAGCCGAGTATAATGTCATAAGGGCATTATTCCAAAATACGTGTTCGCCAGTGTCAGTAAGTGCTGGGACACTGACGCCATCGACTAAAACATCCATCAAGTTCTGTTTGGTCGGCAAAGTGATCAGAGAGTTTTGCTGTCAAGTGGTCAATGCAGCGTCACCTGCGGGAGCTTCATCGCTTAGTTTTCTGGAGACGAGTATCACGGCTGCATCGGGGATGGTTGGCTACGAGCCTGCGGTGATAGGGATGATGGTCGACGAGCAGGTGGCAAACGGGACTGGTGACGTCAGAGTGACGACGAGGGACTCTTCCAAGAAGCACGAGCGTCATTGTTTGGCTGTTGCAGTGCCAATGGAGGCTGGCAACAACACTCATTCTGTTTGGGGCAATAATAACTGGTGAATGGTGGTTACAGAGGGGAGAAGACAGTGTGGTTGTTACAATGGTGAGCGACATGACCAATACGCAGGCAGGCAAAACAGATTGGCCGATCATCTGCGGTTGGCTACTCGGCTGTATTTCAGTAGCGTGCAGGATATCGTGGACCAGTCGATGGTCTTAGAGAATGAAACAGCTTTGAACTGGCGGTGGCACATACAGAATAAACTCCAAGATTAGCGAGTTCTTCGCGGACTATTGCCTGCACAAATGGTGCTGTAGGAAAGTTGTTCGGCTCCCCAGGATTTGAAAAAAAGGCTCAGGAGCCCTGGCTTCAAGTTCTCGCCCGCATCTGATGATGATGGTCACTGCACTCCTAGCCTGTCGTCACAAGAGGATGTTGCAGCTGTGTTCGGCAGACATGCAAACAGCATTGCAATGCAGCGGCTGTTGGCCTGCTGAAAGCGTTGACACTCTTTTAGGATGTCCTGTACTGTTTCGCAGTTTTTCCACATGAGCAGGTTGAAAGCATCGTCAGCGATCCCCTTCAGTACATGCCCAAGCTTGTCTGACTCAGCCATATCGCTGTCAGCCTTACGGCACAGAGCCAGCACGTCCTGGTTGTAAGAGACGGATGATTATGTGGACATCTGGTGGTGGGTCGCTAGTTCTATTTTAGCGGTGCTCTTCTGCCTGGTGGGATTGCTGAACAAGTCCCTCAGAGTCTGTTTACACGTGTGCCAGTCATTAAGCTCTTCCTCGTTGTTGTCATTCCACACCTTCGCCATGCCTTGTATGTAGAAGGCCAAGTTAGTCAACATAACCGTCGGATCCCATTTGATGTGGGCACTTACACGCTCATACGTGGCGATCCAGTCTTCCACGTCGAGGTGGTCGGTGCCACAGAACGTTCCTGGACATGACATCACGGACATCAATATTAAATAGGTTCCCAATTTTTGAAAGTAATTATCAGTACATGTGTAGTTTCATATTTTCTGATTGCCAGAATCAAAGGCATGCTAGAGATTTTTTTTTTTCTTTTAAATCGGGTTTGTGTTAGATTTCTACTTTGCGTAGAAGCTCTAATGTCATCCCTACCTAAATTTTCTACTAGGAACACAGAAAATGGGTGTGCATTCATGTTATAATTGTGTAAATACTGCCAAATGAAGCAGCTGGATGTTAGGGTGCGTTTTTTTGCCTGTTCTTTCATTCGTCTTGCCGGATAAATCATTCTTCAGTACTGTCGAGATTGAATTAATGAAAGTCCACAGTAATATACCTCCATCCTCTTTCTTCTAAACATTTCCTCCCATGCTCCAAATTCACTGTAGGCACTATCTTTTAATATTGCATATACAAAATTCTCATCTGTGTTGGCAATGGCATTAGGTTCTTCAGTAAATTGCTTCATCTGAACATCCGTTACCCCGTTAAAGACAGATTATTGTTTGGTTTTCACCCATCAGTATTTGAAAGGTAAATGCATCACAAGTACATTATAGGACTCACTGCTTGTAGCACACGAGGATGCCATGCATATACGTCACGCATTGTTCAGGAGCCCTGCAAATCACACACTTATGTTCACACTTGCACTCACTGGCACTCTGTAGCACTGGCTCATTCAATTCAGGTTACTTCCTCTCCTTTCCGAGAAAATGGTGCTGAAATTGCCTGCACATTACAATTCCATACGAAACCAAAACCGCATTTGCAGCGTCAACAATAGCCTATGGGTTTCCCGTATGGGTTTCCTTTGTAGCTACATGCTACATTTAGGATGTATGACAACTTTTCTTTTCCATGTTTTTTCTCCACCTTGTGGACTGCCACAGAACTGGATTGCCATTTCATCCTATTGTGCAGTAAATGTTGAAGTGTAATAAATTGCCAACTAGCCCGAGCCAACGTTTTGCTATGCTAGTGCATTCATGAGCAAGTATGCTCAACCTATTTTACTAGGTGACTAGATCTTGGCACACTTATCATGTGAAACCTGCGAAGCCTTTGCCTTACTACCATGGGGTTTAACTGCACAGCTGCTGGGAATCTGGCTTTTCTTTTTTCGCAGGACGTGCTGGATCTGACACAGCAGAAGCAGTCACGTGCCATTGCGGTCACCTCCCTCTCATTCCCCATAGGTGACTGCAACAACTTCATCGTAGGCAGTGAGGAAGGTGCCGTCTATACAGGTAATAATAACACCTGCTGTTTTCTGTCTTGAATCGCTATGTGCTTTAACACCTAAAGGACAACTCCAGCTGTATATTTAGCTGAAATATATATCCACGCAATTTGTACTGTAGTAAAACCTTGTTAATTCGGATTTCACGGGACCAGAAAAAATGTTTAAATTAACCAAATGTCGAATTATCAAGGGTATCAAGAAAACAAACAAATGCTTACTACATCAACACACTTGTTCCTATTTTGCACAAAAGCAGTACGGAAGCTCCAATTCTCATCTCGTGACTGATTGGCTCTTGCAGCGACGAAGTTCTCGCTACTTCCTTCGCGTGGCTGTGGCACACACCTTCATTGAGAGACGCTTTTCACTACCATGTGCACGTGCCAATTATATTTTCGCCAGTGAGCTGGTTGCCAACAAGACAGTCTGTCCATGATGATGTAGCCGTTATTCATCCTCAACAGCTTTACAGCGAGCCAAACGAAACACCTGCCTGCCGCAAATGCTGCGGACGAAACTACAGCTGCAATATACGTGATCATGGACGCGACCTTGTCGTTCTAAAGGCATGCGGCCGGCTCAGGCACTTAGTCGGAGCGAAACTATTGTTTGCTTCAACAACTGTGACTGAAACTGCAGTAGCTATCGATGCAGTCATGCATGGCGACTATGCAGCTTTAAAGGCATGTGGCCGATGCGCACACCGAGTCAAAACACCACAGAAGAAACCACGGTCGCTATTGACGCAATCATGGATGACAACTACACCGATATGAAGGCATGTCATCTAAAGAGCAAAATGCGGCATCATAACCCCTTCAAAACGGCACCCACCACCATTTCTCCTTCAAGAGTGATATATGTTACTGTCAGTGGGGTGAGTGGATTCTGCATGTGATAGCAAAGCGTTCTAGTTGGGTGGAAGCGGAAACTACTGCAGCAGGCTGGCACTTTGCAAAGTACTTGCCATTACAGCTGCAGCATCGACCACATGCGCACCAAGAGCTGTGAAGCTATGTTCTTTAACGTTGCTCCAAAAAGATGCGAAGTTCAAAAGGTAGAACGCCATCGCAAGCCATTATCAGCCTAAACTTAAAACGAAGCATTGACGAACTATAAGCACCAACTCCTTGCAACTTTGCATGGCAACCCTGTCTGTCTGTTCCCCTCTAGCCCGGCCGTGCCCATGTAAACAAGCAAATGTGTGAGGCATGCGCGATGGAGAACAGTGTATAGCTGCCCGCCATGGCAGCTTCACCACAATACTCGCCCACCCCTCTCACATGAAAACGGTGGCGCGCACTCAGTTTCTCATTTCGGTACCAGCAAATCTCCCGGATCGTCACACGTGGCATTCACAGCCATTACCGCCAATCCTATTGCGATAAGCATCTTCGCCTATCTGTTTCACAGTGCGTAGTGCCGTCAGAAGCGTAGCGCACACTATTAATAGGCGATAACCGAAACGCGCCGCCGTTCCTTGCTGCAGACTGCGATTGTATACATTTTCCGGCCGCTAGACCGCATGTGAACAAGAAAAGGTCCGAGGTGTGCGCGGTCAAGAACAGTATATAGCTGCCTGTCTCACGTGAAAATGACGGCGCACACGGTTTATTCTGGTACCAGCAAATTTCCCCCCGGTTCATCGCACGCCGCATTCAGAGCTATCACCGCCGAACCTATTGCGATAAGCATCTTGACGTATCTATTTTACAGCGCGTGGTGCGTAGTGCCATTGGTAGCGTACTCGCACATTTAGTAGGCGATAATCCAAACGCGCCACCATTCTGTGCTGCAGGTGGTAGGATGTGGGCATTGCGTTTTGCTTCGGCGGCATCCAGCTTCACCCACTAGCTAGATTTCGTTTAGGTTTCCTGTCACTCTCTTAAAACACCATGCAATTGGAAAAAACAAAACACGCCTGGGGCCGCTGGAGCACCACCAGCTCGACGTGCGTCAGCATCTCATGCCGCAACGATCCGCACAATGCTTCGCATTACGCAGATGTCAACAATAGTTGAGTCTGTCAAACTTTTTGAGTTCGGTTCGTACATTTTCCCGGTTAGGACGTTTTTTTCTTGTGTTTTCCAAAACGTATGAACGAGGTTGTACTGTACTTCGTTGTATCCCATGTCATTATAACGAGGTTCAAGTGTATTTACATATGGAAGAGTATGCGAGGTCATTCTTACAGGAAGTAGGGAGACAGTATATTGAGGAATACTTGAGCGCCAAACAGCTGTCACTTGCTGTGTACCGTACAAAAAAATAAAATAAAACAGAGTGAGAGAGTTAGAACATGGTTATGGCAGCTTCTTTCTTTTCCCCATAACCTGCAAATATAAAACAAGAAAGAAAAAGGTTTTGCAGACTACACACATTGCCCGTAAGATTTGAAAATTATCTAATATTGGTAAACTGTGCTTGTTGTTTGTGTGTATATGTCTTATTTGATGTTTGTAGCTGTTATATTTCACTGTACATGTAAAAAAATGCAGCATGTCGGCACGGCACCAAAGCAGGCATCCTGGAGGCATTTGAAGGCCATCAAGGTCCCGTGACAGCAGTGCATTCACACGGCTGCCAGAGCCAAGTGGATTTGTCACACCTCTTTCTGACATCTTCTTTCGACTGGACTGTCAAGCTCTGGAGCCTGAAGGTCTGTTACCCTGCACAGTCAATTGTCATAAAACAAAGAAAATGTAAAGTTTTGTTGGTCATAATTTATTTAATCAGGAGCTCTCCTTGTGGGACAAAAACTAAGGCACAGCTTCTGGTACTATGTTGCCTGTAGCAGAGCAAAATTTTGTTTATGATTACCAAATTGCACACAAAAAAAAAAATTGGAGGACGCTTAAGCTTCGGCTTCAAGAGTAGAACGCGATATCGTTATCGCACCCCGTTCGCACTGCCCACTCAAAACGATCTACGCGAGCCAAACGTGGGGATCAGCATGGACAGCCGGGCCGCGCCGCGCCATGAAGGCGGACGCCATCATGGGGCGAGTGGCGCGCCACGTGTCGTGGCAGCGCCGTACATTGCGAGGAGGGAGTCTTCTGTGTTTGCCGCAAGATGGCTCTGCGTGTGCGCAGAGCGCAGAAGAAATGTAGTGGAAACGTACTTCGCTACTCGTGTAGCTGCGACTTCCGTAATTTACATGCTCATAATTACCTATATACACTGCAGTATAACTTGGTGGTGGGAATCGAACCCTGGTTCGATTCCCACCCAGCCCATTTTGCAAGTTTTTTTTTTTATTTATGAATTGCCTTCCGGTATTTTTCGTTCACGGTCACGCCACCGACGCCGATGACACCGGCTTTTCTCGACACAAGCTCCTTAACGCTGTCGCGTTAAAATTGCAAAAGTACTGCTGCGTGATTTGGCTCCTTTTATCTGTAGAGACAAATACAGGAGTCTCAGCTTCATTTGGATTAACATCAGATTATTGCTTAAGGGGGAAAATTAGCTCTGTTTTCCACTTCATGTCATGCTTATTCAGATGAAAGGTTAATTTTTGTGTCGGTGTACTTTCAATCATTGTTCATATTTAAACACAAACTCCTCCACAAATTTACTCATGTGAGCTCCTGATTCCAATAAATTATGAGAAGTATTGCTTGCGTGCAGCAGCTTAAAAATACAAGTGCAGTATGTAAATAGCTTGTATATGAATGGCTTGTGTGTTGCTGGAAGTTCAATAGAGTAAATTCAAATGTGCAGAACTGCTGGCAGCTTCCTCTTCAGAAATCGGTTGCATGGTCTATGCATAATTAACTTTGCATTCCTTTGGAGTTTTATTGCAATTCTAGAATTAGTAGGCAGAACGTGTAATATTTTAATGATGTGGTGAAGGCAACATTCTTTCGGATGTTCAATGAGACTGACATTCATACTTCGAAAGGCTGCATGCAGAATGTATACCTGGTAGTTCTGCAGATGGTGTACAGGCAGTTATATTGCAGCATTGGGGCTTTTTCCTTGTGCTTAATTGCAGGAGTCCAAGCCCATCTACTCATTTGAAGACAATGGGGACTATGTTTATGATGTCAGATGGTCTCCTGTGCACCCAGCACTGTTCGCATGCGTTGATGGCACAGGGCGACTCGACCTGTGGAATCTCAACAACGACACAGAGGTGAGTATGCACAATCAATCGGTTCTTCGATGAGATAGAACTGCTCTGAAGGAATAGACTAGAAAACCTTATTACATACAGTTTAACCTCATTATAGCAAAGTTGTACCTCTCATGGAAGTACCTTTGTTAAATCAGATGTTCATTATAAGCATATACTACAGTAGACTCCCATTAACTCAGCTCCTCTTAATTCGATCTCGACCTAAAGTCCCAGCCAGTGGCCATGCATTTATTTAAGCCCGAACTTCTGTTATCTAAATCCTAAAATTGGCCTTAGCCAAATAAGTCAAACTTAAACTGTCAGCATGCATGTGCCTGAACCCTATGGTGATGCCAATAGTGACCCATTTCTGGCAGTGTCTGTCTCGGCCGAACTTAGGGGATAGTGAATGCAATGAACACACATAATCTCCTGTCGAAAACACATATTTTTTACCTATCTTATAAAGCTTTGCAAGCAATAACAGTAGCAATAATGGCTCCCCCCCCCCCCCCCCCCCTAAGAAAATCGGGTCGAAAACCATGGTCACAGCATTCCTATGCTTTACCGCATAAAGCAGGAGACACACGGTCCGATTCGGTGTCTGATACAGCGTCCGACGCGCCGTAACGGCAGCCGGATTCGAGGTGTCTTGCCGTGCCAAAGCACCGGATCGGATGCCCGGCATGCAACAAACCGGGCAGGTTTTCATCGTCCAACGTGTCCAACAACCGCACCATAGTTTGGGCGCAGCTAATAGAGAGTTTTAGCAGTGCCAAGTTACCGTACAGTAAGTGCTGTAATACCGTGCCAGCGGTATTACAGCTGCGCATGCGTGCACTTTACCGTACGGAAAGACTTTCTGTATGGCATACTAATAGTAAGGAGCCGGTAAGGCTCGGCTCGCACTGTGTTTTACCAGCCAAGCCGCACCAAGCCAAAATAGTGAAAGACTGGCATCGGCCAGAGTCCACTTCGGGCATGTCCACGTCTCGTGTGCGTTTTCCACCATGATGGAACTAAGGCACGAGTTAATTCTAATTCACCTTCTGTGGCGCGACAAAGTGGCAGCAAGTATGACAGCCCTTCTAATCGGAATGTAAACTTCGGCTAAACTGAACTTGTGCCCGTACCCTTCGCAACAGATGAGGAATATGCTCAGGCCGAATAAAAAAAAAGAATATTAAAAAAAAGAGCAAAGGTTATCAGGAGAAAAAAAATTAAAAGTGGCAAAAAAAGAACTTTGGGTTGGTGGCACCATCTAGTGATGCAGATTTTACTTAGAGGGGACGCAGAGTTCTTATTGCAGTAAATAACTATATTCTACTTATCTGCTGGTGTAAAATGTCGGCAGCAATGCAATTTATGACACACAATCCGTTTTTCATATATTGCTTAGACAAGAACAGCTATGTAACAAAGAAAGGTTTCACGTGTTGTAGGACGAAGTGTCACAAGATGTCATTACTGGCCTTGTGACTGGCGCCTACGTTTGCTGTAACCGGGCATTTCTGTAAAGAATGTGTGCATGGACAAGCTAAAGCTTTATAGTATTCGCCAAAATAAATATTTACTGCTCAGCACATAGTTATTGCATTCTGCACAGCCTCAATATTAGCCGCTATCATCATTATCACATTACCGTACACATCGAGCGGCAGACGCAGCTAAAATGTCTGCGGTCATTGCAGTAGGTTAGTGCGGAAAGGTAATACCGTACATCGCACTTATTGTATGGTAATACGGCACTGCTAAAACTCTCTAATGACAGCACGGTTTGCATGTGATGTTCTCTGACGTCGCCGCCACAGAGGCGGAGCCGGCAGGCCGGTTTACCGCCGATTTATTTATTTTTTCCTTCTTCGTCTTCTTGCCGGCTACAATTCGTTTCCGACACGATATAATTACCAGCCAAGTAAAATTATCTCAAACGTGTGCCTGCTCTACAAAGCAGACAGTACTACTAAGCTCCTGGCGAGATGGGAAGCCCTCGATGCGAGGGCATTTCGCAGGCAGACAGCACGCACCTACCATCTGAACGAGGCTGCTTGCTTGGCTTACACATTTGCCCTTTACATCAACTGCATCGAGTAAACCAATTGTATTTAATTACGGGCAACCTAAGTGTAGAGTGTTAATCGTGCTGGCAAAAATAAGTGCTCTTTGACAAGCTCAGGCTAGATCGAAAGTGCCGTCAGCCGAGCTAGGCCTACTGGCCCTATCACTGGCTGTCAGCGGAGCCGTCATTGGACAGTGCGCCATTGTGAAGTGTTTTGTCACTAACAGAGGCATAATTTTATTGACAGTGTTTGCATAAAGCAAAGCAGTGTTATGCAAAGTTGTTGATATTGTATTTCTCAGTGTGGATATATGAAGTCTTCTGAGTATACAAGCTGGGGCGCTGAATCTGTTTGGAGCTTATGCGGCACTCGCTCGATTGGATGCACGTACCGTGTACCCCGAATCGCCGTATGTCGCGTGTCATAGAGTTGCTGTATATGCTCCCTACGGAAGCAGAGTTGCACTGCACGTAGGTCCGCCATCTTGCCCGCCGACGCATCCATGTTAAGCATGAAAGCCTCTCCTCTTGAATGCAGGAAATAGCACGGCTTAGCAGCCGAGTGTGCTTGCTTGTACATTTCGCATCATAGGCGGTAAAAAGGCTTTCACATCAAAGAAAGAAGGGAAACTCAGAGAACCAATTTAGATAAAATTGATGCTATAAGTTGTTCATTGCGAGTCGCTATCAGCAAAAACTTTTTTTTTTATATACGAAAACTCGAACAGACCTTATTCTAGATACAGTAAGTTCTAAAAATTGCTCATTGCACGTCGTCTTTGACACATTGCTTTGAAGGATAAAATAGGTAACTTGAGCAAACAACAACTGCGGATAAAGTGCTACAAGTTATCTGTGCTTTGTGCTTTGTAAATAATGCAAGCTAACTAGAATTTTGCGCAGATCAAGGTAGGTCTTGGGTAATAGAAGCTAGATACGGCTTCAAATTTTACACTTCACAGTTCAGTGGACTATGACAGACTGTATAGACTGTATTATGCTTCCCTATTATGGACAGTTTTTTGTCCGGCTAACCAGCTAACCAGCTGTTACGTAGCACGAGAGGAGCCATACATGTTTTGAATGTTATCGCCTATTCTCATAAAAAAAATATTGCCACTGAGATTTATACTTACTCTATATCATCACATTTCATGCGTGACACGAATAGGTTTGTGCGTTATGGAACGGACTGTTACGCTGGAATAAATAACGAGTCACATTGAATATCCGACGCACTCCACTTGTAGTACCGATTTTTATGTGCGACAATCATTTTGCTTCGAGTGTCACTTGTTTTCTGGGCTCGTGTTTGACAAGAGAGACAGTTTATCAGAGTGTCTACTAACCGGCAAAACCAGGAATTCTCAGGGATTTTGAGTAGTCTGGAAAAACTCAGGGAAAACTCAGAGAATTTGGGTTTCTATCAGGGAAAATTGGCTTTAAATTTATTAAAAGGGAACCCAAAGTCACGGTAATGCTGGCCCGAGTAACAGAGAGTAATCATAACGAATGGTCTTTTTGACACCGCGTCATCGGCTGGAGGAGTTGTTAGAGTACAGTCAACGAGTGGTTTTCCGAAGGCCAGATAATTCGGACGGCTTCACAACACCAGTACGTACCCCATAGGGTCAATGTATAAGAACGCTGAAATTTCGGACGCAAGAACCCTTCGCCGTCCGATTTACCGGACTTTTTGCCGGGACCGCAGGTCCGAAACGGCATTAATAAAAGCCACAACCGCCGCCAGTTTGATAACCTCGCCGCCTCGAACCAGCACACTCGCACGTAGATCCGCTGGCAGCCGTAGCCACCACCGCAGCAATGCTACGCCTAGCTTCAGCTTCTTGCCGTTCTGTACCATGTTTTTCATTTAAAGAATTCGCCGCTGTCAGCAATGGCACCGACACCGCCTTTGTGGTCATCGCGACAGGCTTCGAAGTTAGAAAAGCATGGCACGTTGCAGAATGCCGGTTTCCGAAAGTCAGCTTCACCGCATTAGAGAAGTGTTACGCTGTGAAGCATAACAAGTGTGTGAAGGGGCAACTGTCACGGGACACAGTATGTATTCCTTAATTATACACGCGTACACCCGCCATCTTCCGTCACAGTGCGAGCACCGATATGCCTAATAAGTGTACTGGCAGGCCTTCAGAACTTTTTTGGGCGTGCCTGTGGCGATTTCAACCCAGGGCTGTAAAAGACATGCATTCATTTTTTTAGACGTTTTGTCAGCCCCTAGGGAGTCCGAAAAATCTGACGCTGACTGCACAATTGTCCAAGAGGATGCTTCAAATAGTCCGTGTGGAGAATGCGCAGCCTAAGGAGAACAAGAAGACAAAGGACCTACACATTGAGAAATGAACAGGGAAGGAAGCACGCTGCCACTTTTTTGAGAGAGCTTGCACTCTAAAAGCAAAGTGTTGGCTGACACGGAGATGCAGGTGTCCGTCATTCAAGTAAAAAAAAAAAAAACTCTTTAAAGCAGTGAAACGCAACACTGAGGCCTTGTGCGCGGGCTGAGTATGTCAGGACAGTTGAGGTTGACTTACCAGCTGTTGCGAGAGAATCTCACTTCTGATAAAGTTTGGGCCTCATACCAGTTGGCTTGCTATCAATTGATAGAAATAGCTCATATTCAAAAATATTCTGTATGCATCTTTTTTTTTTATTCGTATTTGAGAATGTTCGACTCAGTTTGCAATGGATTCTACTATTTCCCTTCAAAGATATTTTATTCGCTGTGCATTTTACATAACTCCTCCCTTATGTTTTCTTTTTGAATAAAATACTACCTCTTACTATTCAAACTGGATTAAATTGCTTTTTTTTTATTTTTTAACATGCTTACTAGAAAGTGACACCATTGGGTGACATGATGTAGGGAGCTCGTCTTGACATAAAACATAGTTCTGTGTCACTCAGGAAATATCGCAAAGGGACTCGGGGAAAACCTGGAAAACTCAGGGAATTTGGAAATGTCAACTTGGTAGACACCTTGGTTTATGTTGTGCTTTAAAAATACATGACATAAGGGGTGCGAGGAAAAGGTGGTTAACGAAATTCTCAAATACTCAGATTCATCAGTCACAGATATGGCACTGCCTTGTTCTTCACTTTCACTAGTAAAACTGGCAGTGTAATTCGACAAAATGCCAAATTACAAAATTCTGAGAAGTATCATATGGAAATGAGAAGCACCTGATAGTAATCTTGACGCTGCACCATAGGGCAACAAAAAGAATGTCCATCCAAACAGCAGTAAACAACACACCAACACGATACATCCAACACTGGCGTGGCAGAGACTGCAGAGGCAGAGGCTCGCGAAGGCGGTAGCGCAGCAGGTGGCAGTGCAGGCGCAGCCATGAAGTTGGATTTGGCGAATAGGGGTGCGAGTGGCGCGTTCAATCAGACACACAACTCTGCTCCCCAAGGGGAGCATATACAGCAACTCTAGAATGCTGGAGCATGCAGCACCACACGTCGAATTGGACGCCGAATCGTACCATGCGTCTCCTGCAGTGCCTCCTTTATTTTTTCCTGTGCCTGCCGCGTGAGCACCGCGGTTTGCCATGCCCTCACCTGTTACTCTCTCAGTTTTGCTCCAAAATGCTGCTTGGCAGCTCCAACCTTGTTACCCGCTTGCAAATGACATTCTCCCCCGCCCACGCTCAGGCGGTTTGCAGACATTTTGCGCTGTGCTTGTTCTGTCGTCTGCAAGCCAGAACTACAAAAGTTATTAGGGGTTGCAATGACAATAAAATGAGTAATCTCTGCATTCATAGTAAAATATTTAGCGCGCACAATTGACAAGGGCACAGTGAAGGGGGACACACGAGCGCTTACTCACAACTATTTTAATTTCGGAAAGATACAGAACATATATACCCCGATGCCTGGCTTATGCATTTTTCTCGCGCACTTTTTGATATGAAATGCTTCTGTGATTTCACGTGTTAGTTTATTTTTATCTGAAAACAAAATGTCAGTGTTAAAAAATACCGGATCACAATGACATAGATTACAGTGGTTCGACAAGTGCGAACGGTTTTCTTTACAAAGAGAGCGTTCGTGTTCTTTTAGACGGGTGTTTATGCACCGACTGGTTTGTCCTATGTACATGTTGCCACAGGTCAACGGAAGCCGGTACACAACACCTGTTCTGCATTTTGTGAATTTTTTATCGTCTTTTAGGCCGCAGCTGCGTTTTTTTACCTTATTGTCTAACTTATTGGAAATAGCTTGGCACAGTTTTTGCACCTTGTTAGGAGCGCTGAAAACCACTTCAATGCCATACCGGCTGGCAACATTCTTTAGCCTATGGGAAAAATAATGGACATAAGGTACAACTGCAAAGCGCTGTTTGTCTGGCTAAGCCTGTTCCTTGAATCTGTGGGTTGTACACGCTTTACTATTTTTATTACCTTTTCGGCCGCTCTGACTATTATGTGTTCCGGGAATCCCACCGAAGCTAGTCTTGTTACCTGATTGGCAAAGCTTTCTTTTATTCGGTGGCAAGATTTTACTAAAGCAGCTTGAAGGCAAGACACCACAATTCCGCTTTTTACAATCTTCGAATGTCCTGATTTGTACTGTAACATGGGCTTTTTTGATCTATGGCTGTACATCCAGCATGTGTGATCGGGTAGCAATCGCAGAGAAAGATCTAGAAACTGTCGTTCGTTTTCT
The DNA here is from genome assembly GCF_023375885.2 of Dermacentor andersoni. Taxonomy (NCBI): domain Eukaryota; kingdom Metazoa; phylum Arthropoda; class Arachnida; order Ixodida; family Ixodidae; genus Dermacentor; species Dermacentor andersoni. The sequence continues at coordinate 191,144,115 of NC_092818.1, read as the reverse complement.
TCAGCAATCTCATGGGTAAACTTAAGGCCCAGGCCGCATTCATATCAAAATGTGCGCGAGAAAATGCTTAAGCCAGGCATCGGTTGTAATCACTGAAAATGAATTTGCTTTTTTAAATACTGGATGAACCTTCTTAATCTGTTTTTAATCTGTTTCTGTTTTACTGACCACTCTTGTTGCACATGCTCAGCACTGATAGCTGGGGTATATACGTTCTGTATCTTTACGAAAATAAAATGGTTGTGAGTAAGCGTTCGTGTGTCCCCCTTCACTGTGTCCTTGTCAATTGTGCGCGCTAAATATTTTACTATGAATTCGTACCAACTCGCCCAACTATCAGTTCTGCTGCAATCTCTACATGCATTAAAAAATAAGGGTGAAATTAATTTTTGTTGTGCCTCTTACCGGGGGCCATAATTCCCGGCTCTATCAGCTTGCAGACGACACTTTTAACCCACAGGTTTCTGGCAGCAGTAGACAAAGGCTCGTCTGTTTGCTGCAACGGTGATGTTCCTGTGATGCTTTATACGTCAGTATGCACTGCTTTTGTGTGCCATTTTGTATGTTGAGCCAGCGAAAAAAAGACCCTCGAGTGTCCTTTCACGATATACCTGTGGACAAAGAGCTACGGGAACGATGGCTGCAAGTTATCACAAGAAAGAACTGGGAGCCGAGTTAAGATTAAAATTATTTGGTGGTATGCAGCCTTCAGTTTTTGGAAAGCGACTTTCGCCAGGACACGAAGAGGCACATGCTCAAGCGAGGTGTGCTCAGTATTTTTTCTCACTATCGATCCTACATGAAGAAGGAGCAGCGTAAGGTAAAGAGTTCTAGCGTTACACAGAAAAGAAAGCGGAATTCCTCTATGGCCACACCAGCTAACCTGCCTGCACCTACTGAAGAATTGTATTCATGCGCTGCATCGTCGTCAGACATACTGGAAGTTGGCCTGAACATGCCCGCTCGAGTTCCTCAGCCCAGCTGGCCCAGTCGTCAGGTCACATCAGAAAGTACAGTAAACCTCGTTCATAATTTTTTTTTTTAAATCGAGAGAAAATGTACTAGCTGGGAAAACGTACGATCCGAAGAAATAAAAAATTTTTACAAGCTCAGCTATTGACATCTTATGTAATGCTAAGCGTCGCGCGGATCGCTGCAGCACAAGACACCGACGCGGGTCGAGCTGGTGGTGCTCCGGCAATCCGAGACACGTTTTGTTGTTTTCCTGTTGTGTGGTCTTTTAAGAGGGCGACGGGGAACCAAGACGAAATCGAGCTGGTGGGTGACGCTGGATGCTGTTGAGGCGAAACGTGATGCCCACATCGTGCCGCCAGCAGCAGGGAATGGCGGCGCGTTTGGATTATCACCTACTAAAAGCGTGCAGTATGTTACCAATGGCACTATGCACCACGCGCTGTAAAACAGATAGATGAGGATGCTTATAGCAATAGGTTTCATGGCGATAGCTCTGAATGCGGCGTACGACAACCTGGGCGGAGATTTTCTAGCACCGGACTAAACTTTGCGTGCCGTCATTCTCACATGAGAAGGGTGGCTATATACTGTTATCGATCACGTGCGCCTCACGCCTTTTCTTGTTCACATGGGATCTAGTGGCCGGAAAACATATACAATCGCAGTCTGCAGCAGGGAATGGCGGCGCGTTTCGGTTATCGCCTATTAATAGTGTGCACTACGCTTCTGACGGCACTACGCACTGTGAAACAGATAGGCGAAGGTGCTTATCGCAATAGGATTGGCGGTGATGGCTGTGAATGCCACGTGTGAAGATCCGGGAGATTTGCTGGTACCGAAATGAGAAACTGAGTGCGCGCCAGCATTTTCATGTGAGACGGGTGGGTGAGTATTGTGGTGAAGCTGCCATGGCGGGCAGCTATACACTGTTCTCCATCGCGCATGCCTCGCACATTTTCTTGTTTACATGGGATCTAGCGGCCAGAAAACATATCATACAATCGCAGTTTGGCGATGTACTGGTGCCGAAAAATCGTGTTTTCTAGGAGCGTATGAACCGATAAAAAAAATAAGTGTAAATCTAGTGTGTGATTTTTTGTCTTCTTGATCGCGAACATTGGCGCAGGAATGTATGAACCGATAAAAAAAATAAGTGTAAATCTAGGGTGTGATTTTTTGTGTTCTTGATCACAAACATTGGCGCCGGGAACATATTGAGGTTCTATTGTATATCTGCAATCCACAGAGATGACATGCCTGATACTGCTCCTTTGGCTTGAACAAGCGGGAGATGCAGGAACTTCATTTTTCCAACCGATGTGCAGTCTGTAGACGGGGCAGGCGCTCGTGCCTTGAGATCTGTTGGCGCTCAAGCTGAATGGAAAAGCTCTGCGTCAGCCTTCCTAAAATGAAAGAAGTGGTGTGAAAAAGAAAAGACCTGGAAGACACGAATTGAGAGGCTGCAGGCAACCGTCAGCGCTTACAAAAAGGAGCTACAATGCCTAAAGGAAGAGCGCAATGTCAACCAATTTTTTCAAGTCACCACAGGCTCAAACCATGACAGTACGAAAGCCAGATCAATTATGGATCAGGTGCTGAACTACAAGGCAAAAAAAAAAAAAAAGAACAGGCTTGTCCGAAACAACTACACGGCAGTGCATAATTTTGCACAACCTTTCCACGAAGTCATATGAATAGCTCATGACACAGCTCCTCGCACTTCCATGCAGAACGACACTTCAATAGTACCCAAGTACTGCAGGTGAAGTAGGTCTCAGGTGATCTTGTGAAAAGAAGGCTGAGCACCGAGATGGAATGCCTCGGGACGTAATAAGCCAGAATCTGCAGCCTTGTCATGGATGAAATGCGGATTAAGCAGAGGCTCGATTATAACAGGCAAAAAGATGTTTTCCTGGGAGATGTTCACATGGGAGCTGACCAGACGTACGTCTGGTCAGTCTCTGAAAGGAAGGAACTGGCAAACTCTTATCCTTTTGCCCCTGCAAGACATGAAACGGGGAAAAGCGGCAGGAGAAGATGGACTACCACTCGATTTAATCAAAAATGGAGGAGACATAATGCTTCAAAAACTCGTGGCCCTTTATACGAACTGTCTATCGACTTCGAGGGTCCCAGAGAAGTGGAAGAATGCCAACATTATACTAATCCACAAAAAGGGAGATGTTAAAGAATTGAAAAATTATAGGCCCATTAGCTTACTTCCAGTATTATATAAAATATTCACCAAGATAACATCCAATAAAATAAGGGGAACACTGGACTTTAGTCAACCAAGGGAACAGGCAGGTTTCAGGAAGGGATACTCTACAATGGATCACATCCATGTCATCAATCAGGTAATCGAGAAATCTGCAGAGTACAATCAGCCTCTCTATATGGCTTTAATAGATTACAAAGAGGCATTTGATTCAGTAGAGATACCAGCATTCGTAGAGGCATTACGTAATCAAGGAGTACAGGACGCTTACATAAATATCTTGGAAAGTATCTACAGAGATTCCACAGCTACAATTTTCCACAATAAAAGTAGGAAGATACCTATAAAGAAAGAAGTCGGGCAAGGAGACACAATCTCTCCAGGGCTATTCACTGCGTGCTTTGAAGTATTCAAGCCATTAAACTGGGAAGGTTTAGGAGTAAGGATCAATGGCAAATGTCTCAGGTCCATGCGGTACGTTTTATAACCAGGAAATACGACCGACAGACTAGCGTTACTAACCTGAAGTTCTCGCTATCACTCCCAACACTAGAGCTGCGAAGGAAGGTCGCTTTGCTCTGTCTTTTCCACAAAATAATTCATAGTCAGCATCCTACTACCCTTCCCCTTACCGAACCACATCGTACATCCCGTCGCCTTTGTAATAGCCACAGCTTTAGGCGCATAATTGGCCGAACCACGGCTTTTAATTCATCAGTGCTTCCGCGTGCCATAAGCTACTGGAATGATCTTCCTTTTCGCATCGTTGCCATTCATGACTCTGCAGTCTTCAAAGACCAAGTACTGCACTGGTTTTCTTAGCTGTTTTATTCACTGCCTTGTACTTTGTTAGTCACTCTTTTAGCCGCCATTTCAATGTTCCTTCAGAGATTGCATATACTGTGCAATATTTTTGTGGCCTCATATTTGTAGCTTTATACTTGTCATTACTTATTTGCGTCCTGCGAAACTGTTACCCATTGTATAATGATGCATGAGCTGCTTATTTTGTGTCCTTCATTTTCTGTACATGCCCCCCTCATACAATACTCCTATTTGGAGCCTGTGTGTATCTTGAATAAATAAAAAAAAAATACCTTCAATTTGCAGGTGACATTGTTCTGTTCAGCAACACTGGGAACGGGTTACAACAAATGATTGAGGACCTTAACAGAGAGAGTATAACAGTGGGGTTGAAAATTAATATGCAGAAAGACAAAGATAATCATCAGTAGCCGGGTAAGGGAACAAAAGTTCAGGATTGCCAGTCAGCCCCTAGCGTCTGTGAAGGAGTACATTCACCTAGGTCAGTTACTCACAGGGGACCCTGATCATGAGAAGGAAATTTACAGAACAAAAGTGGGTTGGAGCACATTCGGCAGACATTGTCAGATCCTGACTGGAAGCTTACTATTACCAGTGCTGACATATGGGGCAGAAACTTGGAGACTGACAAAGAAGCTTGAAAACAAACTAAGGACTGCGCAGAGAGCGATGGAACTAAGAATGTTAGGCATAGCGTTGAGAGACGGGAAGACAGCGGTGTGGATCAGAGAGCAAGCAGCGATAGCCGATATTCCAATTGATATTAAAAGAAAGAAATGGAGCAGGGCAGGTCATGTAATGCATAGGTTAGATAACCGGTGGACCATTATGGTTACAGAATGGGTGCCAAGAGAAGGGAAGTGCAGTCAAGGACATCAGAAGACTAGTTGGGGTGATGAAATTGAGAAATTCGCAGGCACTATAGTCTGATACAACTTTAGAAAAAAGGGGGCATTTATTCCTCCGAGGCAGATGCACACGAGCATCCACCAATGGGTGCGCACTCTTGACTGACGTCATGAGCTGGACAGCCGGCCACACCGACGACGGAGAAGATGGCCGCCCGCGCTTCGAACTGGGCCAAGTGGCGTCAGCTGTGTGGGTCAGCCGCTCGTCAGAGTGAATTCCCGAACTGTTTGTGATGGTCTATGATGGCGGAAATATTACTGCGAGCTTACGATGCACCATTTGTGCCACGTGCGTTTATTCTGAGCCGGGATCCGGCGAAGAAATATTGCAGCGAGCATCGCTGACGCTGTGCTATGCTCTGCCTGAAAACAAGATCTCGCGGCGACACACCGCTACAAACAAAAATCCTAACATCCTGCATGTTTGTTCCATGTTGTTTTGTTTCGCTCCAGAGTGAAGTTTGCTGTTTTGCTTTCTCACTTCTGTGATTTCAATTCATTCTTAACTCGGGCACTCACCATGAGCAGAGCAGCACTTTAGATTCTCCGAGATAACAAGACAGGTAGATTTTTGAACGCTTCTTTCCGCGACGTGCTCTCATACAGTAATATGAAGGACTCGCAAACACGAAAGAATATTTTAAAAGATGTGATACAATAAAAAAGAATGCACAGGTTCTTCTCCCCATGGCACGGCTGCAGCACACTGCAGCCGCTGCCATGGGGAGAAGGTAATAGCATAGTGCCACCACACGGTCAGTTGGAGCAACAGGCACAAAAACAATACAGGAGGCGCTGGTCTCCTACTTCAAACGGCTGCACTGCGTGGAAGCTGACTTTAAAACTGTGCGGCAAAGCTGATTTAAGAAAAACAAGCCAGCACTGTATAACGCACATTAGACCCTTGCTCATTTTTCTTGCCAGAAAATCAGGTGTGCATTAGGTTTTTGCTTTGGAACCATAGAAAGTGGCCGCACATTTGATTCAGGTATGTGTTAGAATCGGGCAAATACTGCCAAATGTATCAGCGGTGTGTTTTGAATATTTTTCTGCATCTTATTTAATTCGACCTGCTGGATAATTCAATCAGCTTCATTGGTCCCCTAAGGGTCGAATTAACTTACATCGACTGTATTCCTTGCGCACTAATACTGGTGAGAAACATTTAAGCCCTACTTTGTTATATATAATAATTCAATGTATTTTCAGTTAAGGTTCTCATGGCTTGGCAGAGGAACTTCTGTGGAAAAGGGCAAACTTGAATTTTTCAGCAGCAGCAATTTTTCCAGCTAGTTTGACTCATTCCACATGCTGCCTGTAGCCAATTTAAGCTGAAACAAGTATACTCACTATGTGCCAGAGCAGTGAAGGTTATACTGTAGGCATTCGTTGGTACGATCCCATTTCGTACAATATCCAGGCGCCAACATTTGTGATTAAGAACATAACAAAATTAACCAATACAGTTATGCTTCTTTTAAAAGCGAAGCTTTCCTTTGCGAACCTCTCTGGGTTTTCATGACCGTTGGTGCTGCACGGCTGTTCTTTCCAAATAGGCCAGCCAATCACGGTGGAGGATGAATGCGGTGTCACCGCTGCTGGGTTCCTTGCTCAACCACTAGATAGTGCTCGCCCCTGTGCATCTGCGGCAGTGGCTGCAGAGGCCATGTGGGGGGAAAGAAAGAAATGTCGGGACACCCCGTGATCTATTGCATGTGTGTGTTTTGTTACAAGGCATTGCATTAGCCGCTTTACAATGTCTGAATAAATCCATTCATGTCACTTTGTGTGGCCTTTCAATAACACCAACTTGTATTTCAACTCTATGCACTCGCATAAAGCTTCGCTGTATGTATATCTCATTGGGTTTGCAGCTTTTCTAAGTGGTTGATTCGTTCCTGGAAAATACGATCTTTCGACACCAACATTTAGTGTGTTGCCCAACTGCAATCATATGGTACATTTTCTGGCTGCTAGATCCTATGTAAACAAGAAAAAGCACATGTGTACAATCGAAAACAGTAGCCACCTGCTACAGCAGCTTCACTGCAGTACTCGCCTGCCTGTGTCACTTGAAAACCCGTGCACACTTTTTCCTATTCCGGTACCAAGAGATCTCCTTGTGGGTCACCACACTCTGCAATCACAGCTATTGCTACCAATCCTATTGTGATAAGCATCTTCACCTATCTGTTTCACAGTGCACTTGGCGTAGTGGCATTGTAAGTGTACTGCAGACTTTTAGTAGGCGGCAGGGAATGCACTACCGTTCCCTGCCGCAGGGGGGGTGAAGTTACCATCATTGGCCGTTTTGCTCTGCAGCATTGTGTTTCAGTGTCGCCCACCAGCTTGATTTCATTTCAATATGCAATGCGATGTGCAATAGGACAATGACAATGCATGTCTCATGCCGCAACTATTCGCGCCGAGTGTGTGCATAAGAAATTTCTGCCAAAATGTTCCACTCAAGGAAGCTTCTAACCCAAATTTAATTAGAGGAGCGCAACTATAAGCTTGTCGAAGCAGCCAACATGACAACGCACATCTCAGGCTACCCGAGCCCCATGAGCTCGGCACAAGCCGGCATCTCGTGTTGCAAGAATTTGTGCAACACTTAGTGTTACGTAGATGTCAACTACAGTTGAGTCTGCCAAATTTTTTATTGCGAAATCAATACTGCTCGCACTTTCGGCCCATCGGTGGTCGTGGCGCCTCCTTACACAGCTGCGCGTCACGTGACCGTGTGACGTCACGCCAGACCGAGAGACGGGGTCCTAGCTCGCGGCATCGATGGTGGAGGCGAAGCCTTGCGCGCCGCTGCTGCGGCGCTACCGAGAGAGGGGGCTCACTGGTGTGACGTCACGCTAGGAGAATAAATGGGGCTACAGCTCGGCTCCTCGCAGTGGTCGGCGTGCTGCCTTGTGCTATGTCGGATGATGTATAGCCATAAGTTTAACAAAGGGCAACCATGTCCACATCATCAGCCGAACCAAGGCGCAGCCAAGGGTATTGCTTTCGCAATCTTCCAGGCTTAACCAAGCTAAGCCTTCAGCCAATTTTTTTTGTGACTAAGGAACATACGTTTTTCCAGTTAGTACATTTCTTTCCAAAATGTATGACCGAGGTTCTACTATATACCATTGTTATCATGGCAGCAGCTGCTGTGATAGGTTTTGTTTTCCGGGCAGTGCTGTGCCAATTGATAAGGGAAGTGGTTTATGAAGTGAATGCTACAGTTTGTGCTTATAAATGGATTGAGCAGCCAGGACCTATGGAGCAAGTGTCCTTGCAGCAGTCAGTGTGATTTACATCCATACTGCGGAATTTGAAAAATGGCAGACAAAAGCAGTATAGATACACTACAGGCACTTTAATGTGGCTGAGAAATAGTTGGCGGTGGCACTTCGCTTGTGCGAATGAGGAAACCTTTTGTGCACTGGGCTGGTAGCATTTGCAAGCTTTGGGTCCTCTACTATTCTTGTTCTTGCCCAACAGCTCCCCACAGTGAGTGAAGTGGTGGATGGAAGCCCTGCACTGAACAGGGTCATCTGGACACCTTCAGGACACCAGGTGGCAGTGGGTGACGACGCTGGGAAAGTGTGGGTCTACGACGTTGGGGAGGTGAGCTTCCCCCACAAGTTTTTTCATTGCTTCATGTTCTGCCAGCTTGTCATCACTGCCTGCACCTTTTTGAGTCTTTACATGTGTTAAACATCTATTACATACAGTAGAACCTCGTTAATACAGCCATTCTTAATTTGGAAAATTGAATAATTTGAACTTGCCCTACAGTCTCGGCAAGTGTACATTATTTAATGGCATCAACCTTGTTAATTACGAGTTATTTGACTGCACATTCATTCATTTGAACAATCTCCAGAGCTTATTGATTGCAAAGCACTGCAAATGTTTGAAGGAAAAATACAAAAGCTTGCTAGCGGCCAACCAAAATGAAGCAACGGCATCATCGCCAGTCATTCAGCAGACCGTATGGGAACAGGACGCTGGAATGCTTCGTGCCTATTTGTGCCTTGCTAGCCTTTATTCTTGCGTTTACCAACATGCATGACACCTCGTTGGCCACGTGCCTTTAGAACTGTGTAGTTGCCATCCATGATCACGTCGATAGCCGCCACCATGCTATTGTCCGCAGCTGTTGTGGCGAGCAGTAGTTTTTTTCACTCGGTGCAATGTGCACGAAATGTCACAAACACAGCAGAAGCTGTCGAGGTCCGCACGCTGGCATTAAACCCGGTGGCTACATTGCAGTGGATGGACGAATGGTTGCCACCTAGCTCACTGGCAAGAAGAAATAATCAGGATGTCTGCGTGGTAGTGAAAATTGTCTAAGATGAAGACACAAGTCTTGCACCATGGCCGCACTGCCAAGGCAATTGTGAGGCCTTTGCCACTTCAAACGCTAATCAGTCAAGAGGTGACAAGAATTGCAGCTTATGCACTGCTTTTCTGCAAAATAGAAATAGATTTGCTGATTCATTCAGTAAAATAAAAGTGTGTTGATTTAGCAATAAATATTTGTTTATTGTTCTTTTGATACCCTTGAAAGTACTACATTTAATTAATATAGGCATTTACTGTATAGCTAGTGAAGTCCCAGTGATTCGAACTGGCACATAACCTGAACTGAATTTTGGGTCTCGTCACAGCGGCAGTCATTTAAATGGAGAAACACTCAGAGTATGAGAATGTATGAAGGCCCAAGACAGCTATATTTGCAGTGAATTTCTGTTCCTTCCTACCACTCAACCCGAAGATCAAACGCCTTCCTGTAGGCAGTTACGGTTTTATTTTCGTCTTCATTTTTTCATGCCTTGCTCAGGCTATTTTGGTGCAGATACTCTTCCATACCTAGTATGGGCGGGGTCTATTTGATTCCGGTAGCTCTGTTGACATTTGGCTACGTTGTTGCCTTGCAGGCTAGAAGCCCTAATAATTCGAACCATAGTTTGTTTCAAAGCACTTTGTGGCAGCATGTTTTCAACCATTATTCCTAATTTTGCAAATTAACAAGTGTGTTGTTCCCCCATGGACATGGCTGATATGGAGCGTTTCACCATTCACGTCATGAAAGACTGTGCGCCTGCTGCTGTGGCGAATGCTCCTGTTGGCATCATTGATGCATACATTGGTAACTGCAGCCAACAGTATGTGGTACATTATCAACCAAAGCAGGCTTTCAGTGCTACTTCCTTCCTGCCTGTAAATTCCTGATCGTTATGGTCATGTCCATGTACGTTTCCATTTGCGTTTCCATGTTGAACACATAATTTTTTATGGCTTCATGACAGAGAAGTCACGGCCACAGCGTGGCTGCAACATTTGTGGTGCGGCTTCTACTAGCACCTTTAAAGTGCGTTTAATGTACTTGCAATGCAGTAACTCAGTTTTGCAGTGCAGCTTTGCATCAAAGCAACTCCTTTAGCTATAACTTCACTTCACTTCAACCACTTTATGTTCCTTTTTCAGTATTGAACAAAAGTAACAGTCTTGCATGATGGCCCATGGGTCCTTTAAACGACTTTGAATCAAATGTCTTTATACTCAAATACAATGCGTAGACTGCTATGGTGTCGCTCATGAGCAACGCACAATTTATTCGAAGGTCCCACATTTAGATATAAAAGTACGCACTTGCATCACCGTAAGCAAAACAACCACACACAATAAAATAAACAAATTGAATAATTTGAATAAGTATCAACAGTTGCCGCATGTAAAGACGTTAAGAACCAAGATGTCTCCAGATGCCAAGTGGGAGAGCCAGCAGAAATCATTTGGTCTACTGGCAGGAATGATCATGCACCTACTCTTATGCACGCATTGTCATCTCACAGGATAAGTATGAAAAAGTGCAACTCACGAGACATTGACAAAACACGAACACGGGTTCTCAGGGCACTAATACGGTCACACATTCTTGCACATGAATACAGTAGAATGCTGGCTGGAATGATGCAAAATTACTGTGGTGACGCCCCAATATCATAATGATGAAGCCAACAAAACTCAGGCTATTCATCCAGCTGCCATTTTACTCTAAACCTCTAAAGCCCTTTGCCATCGCACTCAGTGTTTTGGTGCAGTTTGGCACAGCAAATCACAAATGTAGCACTTTGGCGCTATTGGCACAGTTGTACCACTTCTAGATTATACTGCAGCTTATGCCAGCTAACTGCTGAAAAAATTGCTGGGATGTGCACATGGTAGTCAAAAAGAATGTCTACCTGCATGAAGATATGTGCCTTATATTGCTGCCACACCGTGAAGGAAGTTGCAAGGCCCTCATCACTGTGAGTGCATATCTGTCACAAGAAGATGAGAATTGCACCTTCCATGCTGATTGCAAAGCAGAAGTGAGAGTTGCAGATTGCTTTAGTAAAGGCATGTTGATGCAATGAGCATTTGTTTGGTCTCTTTGTCCATTCAAAAATTCAACATTTGGTTAATTTCGATATTTTTTCGTATCCCATGAAATCCAAATTAACAAGCTTTTACTGTACTGAGTAATGTATAGGTCTATCTCTTGAACCATTTATTTTTCTTCTAGTACTATGAATTTTGAGCACTGTTGGTTCTAACCATAAAAGTTAATGGTGCATTAGGCACGTTGACTGCTCACATTCATGTTGGTTTGACATGTGTCCCAATGCATGTGTGATGGAGGCACATTTCTGTCTAAAGTGGTTCTTCCTTACTTACATTCTCTCAATGTTGTAAGTTTCTTTTGTGGGTGGCAGTTAAAGCACTAAGACAATTCGATATTCGGTGAACATTTCTGTTGAGGTTCTTGACCTCACTGTTACTTAAGATGGCACTGGCGTTATGATGTTAACACCATTAACTCTTTAAGAGTCAAGGACGTAAATATATGGCGCCGCAAACAAGTCCAAAAATAGGCGATGCCGTATATTATGGCGCCGTCTGTACATTTAAAAAGCATGCCGATTTCCTAACTTTTTCTTTTCTGTGATGTGCTGCCACTATGTGGGAATACAGGGAATTTTTTTCATGCGCTTCCCTCGCTCAGTTTTCATTGCATGGTTTGTTTTAGAGCTAGTTTGCTCCCACATGTCCCTATACTACCCCTCGCACATTGGCGCGTGCGGCGGTTTGGGTTTTGTTCCGCGGGTGGTTTCGTCCTCTTGCGCTTGCAAAACTGATGGCTATCTTGTTACTAATCGCTCAAAGGGCGACTGCCTTTCTCTCTTGTTCAGTGCTCACAGGGGTGTGCATAGGAAGGATGCCGCTGCGCATGCATTTCCGCTGCTCCTCTCTTTTTTTTTTCCTTTACATGTGAGATCTGATTGCCTCTGGTTGGCGATAAGACGAAAATTAGCCGAAGTTTGTCACACGTTTTGCTTTTTTGACAGGCACACAACCACACAGTTTTCTTGAGTGCGCGCACCTACGCAATTGTATTACACTATGGTTTTACATATTAGTGTAAGCAGGAACATTTGAGTATTGCGAAATAATCTTGTGTGCGCATTTTCAAAGCCTTGAACTATGTGTATAACAATTCAACAAGTTCTTAATTCTTATAAGTTTATTTCCTTCTTTATTGTTGTTATTCATGAATGAAGAGTACATATATACCAACTCAAAATATTTTTTTCTCTCTTTACGGTCACCCTAGAAAAATTACGGTAAATATTGTTCGAAATAAGTCTCGAAGAAGAATTGGAATCTGCAATAAAAAAAAAAATCAACCCTCAAAGGGTTAATATTTTACAACAGCATTACATTTTCTGGTTCCATCTATCATATAATTTAAATGCTTGGTGGCCATATACTGTTAACTAATTTAGTGTAATAGTATTCCACTTTGCACCCATTCATGCTGCAACAATCTGCATTATAAGTGCCTGGGGAACAAACTGTTGCGAAATATCACGCCAGCTCTTTGGTTCATTTTCTTTCATAGTCCAGTGACCTGAAATGAGTCTTAAATTATATTCATAGTGTAACCTTAAGTGTGGCACAAGGTGCTCATATAGGCTGGAAATTACGGGGAAAGCGCACTAACATTACCACATCTTCATGTGTATAACCTACTTGAGATGTAAGCTTGTCTAATTAGCACATACTAATTAAGTACATCTGGTCTATAACCTGCATGAATATTCACACACAACGCTCCAGCCCTTCTGCTATACATATCCCTGCACAATTGTCTATTTAAAGGAAAGGTCCAAAAATAATTTTATTTTGTGTGTTCAGTGATCATTGCTCTCAGTACTGAAACTTGTTGCCTTGCAGTGTTGCAATGTACACTGCTGTGAAGCTGTGCCATGAGGTGAAATCCACATTAGCATAGAGCTCTGAAGGATCTTGTTCACTGGAGTGTGGGTCATTAGTGGGACTTAGCAGCTGTGCAGCTGTGAGAATGCAGATATTTCCGGTAATGCCAAAGCGATATCATTGCAAAAAATCAATTCAGGTGGTAGTTCCACTGATTGAAAGTACTGTAGTGCCACTTCTCTGAAGTTCTAGACAGATGCATAGGTGCATAGCTTGGTAGATCACAATGCACCTCAGATGTATATCTAGGGTCCTTCATTCTCAGGTAAACCTATATCATTCCCGTTATTTGCACCACAAACAAGTTTTATCAAAATGAGGTATTATTTATTTATTTTTATTTATTTATTTATTTATTTCACAATAACCCTAAAAGCCCTCTAGGGAGAGTATTTGATAGGGTAAAGGTTACACGATGAGGCAAAGAACAGTGCGTAAATGTAAATACAGTACAAAAACAAAACTGGGACAAAATTAATTACAGTGCATCAATTTATAAACAGAAAAAAAAAACAAAAAATAAAAAATAAGAATAGTTATCAGTACAGCAACTTTAAATTATTTGCACAAACTCTGACAACGTCGCGGAGGCTTTGGTTATCGGCGCATGAAGAAAAAAAATCAGTTTACAAATCAGAAAGTGAAACATTATATGTTAGGCATACATGGTACTGCGTAGAGCGTCTGTAATTTTCGAGGCATTTGTTTCAGTGACAATGTGCGATGGCAGATTATTCCACTCTATCACGGTGCAAGGTATAAATGACTGACCAAATGTGAAGGAACGACACATGATGCATTCGACTTTGCAAGAATGATCCCGACGTGGAAAAATGGCTGAGGGTTCACTCATGAACTCGTTATGAAGAGATACATGATAGTAAAGCTTATGGACTAGTGTTAAACAAGATATATTACGACAAAGGGACAAGGCTTCAAGCTTGGCGTGATTTTTTAATGCTGTTACACTGGTTTCTCGTGAATAATCTGAAAAGATGAAGCGTACAGCACGGTTCTGCAGGGCTTCTAAGTCAGTTATTAGGTATGTCTGATGCGGATTCCATATGGCTGACGCATACTCTATTTTAGGGCATATTAGTGTTGTGTATGCTAATTTGCTAAAGTGTACGGGAGCATGTTTGAGGTTATGTTTAAGGGAACCAAGCGAACGGTTTGCAGATGCGAGGATATGGTTAATGTGATTATTCCACGTCAAGTTAGGGGTTAAGTGCACGCCAAGATATTTGTAGCTGGAAACTTGTTCAATAAGGCTGTCGTTTAAGATGTAAGATGTTGAAGTTCGAGGTGCCTGATTAGTAAAAGACATGAATTTAGTTTTAGCAAGATTTAGAGGCATTAGCCAGGTTGAACACCATAATTTTATTGTGTTTAGGTCAGATTGAAGAATGTCATGATCACAGCTAGAGAGAATATTATGATATATGACGCAGTCATCAGCAAATAGTCTGATATTGGATTTGATGCCGTCTGGTAGATCATTAATATAAATTAGAAAAAGTAGTGGCCCAAGCACGCTTCCCTGTGGTACACCAGATGTATGGGGACAAGAGATGAGTTGTGATTGTTAACCGATGTAAATTGCATCCTGTTAGAAAAACAGTCTTTTATCTATGTGACAACAGTAGAGTCGATGTTCAGCTGTGTAAGCTTCTGAATAAGTCGACGATGAGGGACACGGTCGAATGCTTTGAAATAATCTAGGAATATGGCATCTACTTGAATTCCAGAGTCTATTGATGAATGTACTATGTCGTGAATAAAGCCAGCGAGCTGAGTGTCACATGAATAGCCTCTGCGAAAACGGTGCTGTTGCTTAAATATGAGGTCATGTTCTTCAAGGTAGTTAATGACCTGGGAGTGTATAATATGTACGACTAATTTACAAATGTTACTTGTTAAAGAAATTGGTAGGTAGTTAAGCGTTGAAGAACGATCCCCAGTCTTGAAGAATGGCACCAATTTCAATTCATGACTTGAAGAATGGCACCAATTAAGCCCAATTTCTCGGTACACGGGACAACTAGTGAAGTGGTCAAAATGTGTCATATTAGTAATATTATTCACATATGAATATGATATATGCTATAGTGATATATGCTATATATGATATATAGCGAAAACTGGCATACATAAGATATTCAGCACCTGCCGGCTTTCGTTGAATGAATGCTCTTTGCATTTTTAGTAGCCATGTTTACATGAATATGACAGTGGCACGGTGCATCACATATCCCACACTTTGCATACATGCAAGTAGCAATAATGCACTAGGAAGTGAACGCAGCACTGATGTTGCTGCATTCTAAACAATAGCTGTCCCATTGAAAGGATGTTAACTATGTTGCATTCAAAGAGGGGTGGCAAATTAGCCTAGTTAGTACTATTCAATTAATTTTCTGGCAAGAGTGTAAAGTGCGAAGCAGTAAAATAGGGCAACAGACAAGCACGAAAGGCCCAAGAAGTCAAGGATGGACACGGAAAGGCTCAAAGTGCATATGACATTGTAACTCAACAAGAGTTCGTATGACATAGGAAGGCATCTCTCCTTTTGCAAAGTATGCCGGTGTGCACTAGTATGCTTTTTTTTACCTTGTTAAATAAAGTGTAGAGAACAAAGTAAAGAGGAGATTGCCAAACTCGTCTCTATCTGTTTCTGTTTGTGTTGTTTCTTTTAAAAGTACAGTCGAACCTCGATATATCGAACAGCGCAGTGATCGTGAAATAGTTCAATATATAGTCAAACTCACTTTTAACAATATTCAAATGCCACGAAAATTCCATTGTTATAACTGATAATTGTTATAACCGGGTCGCGTGAAAACATCAAATAGGGGGATGGCGGAGCTAATGTGAGAAAACTATATAGGCGGGGAGCATTGTGCAGCTGCTCGAATTTCTCGTTTTCTTTTCTTTTTAAGGATTTCGCATTTCACTACCTTTCGACATGGACACCCAGCAGCCAGACTTTATGGTTATAACCGATTATTTGGCATCAGGGCATTGTAGTCAGCGGGTTATTTCACCATGGAAAACATACCTAAATAGACCGTGCAGCTGCTTTTCATTGTTATAACTGATATATTGTTCAAATCGGTGTCGTTATTAGTGGGTTCGACTGTAGCCAGAATTCTATATATAAAATCATGTAAAAGACGTGTCAAAATCTTCTGCAAATTACTCAATGAGCCGAGGGCGTGATCATGGATCGTTATTTGGAGCGCACAATGGGCCTAGGCTGCACCAACTTCATTAGCCGGGAGCACGCGATCGATTGCGCCGCATGCAATTAGCCTAGGCCGTGCTGACTTCGTCACCCGCGGGAAGTCTGTGCGACCTAGGCCAGTCGCGCACTGCGCAACTGAATGCGTGCTCCGAACAACGATCCCCGATCGCGCCCCAATCATGGTGCAGTAAATACTCACTTGAAGCTTCGCACAAAGTATTTATGTATTTATTTGGCTGAAAGTACTGCAGCAGTGTAGCCTGCTTCTTATTGGCAGTCGCGTGTTTAAGAGGAAGCTTTAGCTCGGGTGCTCCTATCTAAATACATGTAAAAGAAGAATTCATTTTCTCAGCAACCACTGCATCAAATTTGACAAGGTTTGTTGCATTTAAAAGAAAAACTTAAAATCTAGTGACTGTTCATTTTGGATTTTTAATTTAGGTTGTCGACTTTTTTATTAAAAATTGGCAAATATCAAAAATTTAAATAAACAAATCTATCAAGTTTACAACTCTAACTCAGCAATGAGAAATGGTATCACAATTCTGTGAATTTCATCTAATAGTACATCTAAAGCTGACAAAATTGATATGTTACACATAAATCCTAAAAAACTTAGTAATATAGAAATACGGCTTTTGCAGAACCCTTGTACACAACGTAACAAACACACAGGATATAAATTGACATATCAAATTTGTTCGCTTTGAATGATCTAATGGAAGTCGTTTGCAGAACTGCGATATCTGTTTTTGATGCAGAGGTATTCATTTGTAAACTTTGTGCTTCCATGTTTGTTTTTTTCTAACATTAAACTTCTTGAAAACTGTTTTCACAATATTCAGGCCCTAAACCGAAATTCTATTTCAAACAGTCACTAGAATTTACCTTAATCTCTCAAATGCAACAAATTTCATAAAAATCGGTCCAGGGGTTGCCTCAAAAAAGCGTTTTTGCTTTTTACATGTATTTGAATAGGCAGCGTCGGAGTTGGGCCCGCGCTAAAGCTTCCTCTTAAACACAGAGTCCTCAACGTAGTCTAAACGATCCAGCGATAGGGCATGCCACCGTAGCGCCGTAGAAGGGCCAAAGCAGCTACAGCCTCAGTTGAAGTCGGGAGCGGGGCAATATCAGTGCTTTCGGGATCAACCTCGGCAGCGTCTTCATTTGGCCGCTGCTTCTTCTGCAATCTCCACGACCGTCAATCGAAGTATTTTGAAACACTGTCAGTAACAAAATGGCATCTGCCAATGCGTCTTTGTGGATTCAAACCGCCAGGCCTCGCGAGGTGTGGCAGGCGCAGAGCGCGGCACCGAGGAGGAGTCAGTGCGACAAATGCAGTGCGTTGTTGACGTTGTCGAACTAGCCAAGCCGCCGCATGCGTACGCCGCTACGTTCAAATGACACCCTCGGCGTGATCGATGTGTGCAGCTATAGTGCGCAGCTATAGTGCACAGCAGTCTGGAACGGCCATCGCGCCACTGCGATCTTTGAGGGTGTTGCGGGAAAGCTCACCACCAGTCAACAGAGCGCACATGGTCTGGGGAGATGGAGTTCGATATATCCATCTTATATTCGACCCCGTTCGAAATAAAGAATTAAAAATGCGTGCGATTTTCCAGGTGATATAGAACATGTTCGATATATCCGTGTTCTACATATCGAGGTTTGACTGTATATAAAATATGCTTGCCAACAAGGATTTGCATGAATGAGTTCGTCACATGACTCGCAAACAGCTGTCTTTGTCATTACAAGTTTGCATGAGTGCTTTCGCATGTATAGATACATTTGTGTCCGAAAAGAGAGCGTTGCCTGCTTTAATAATTTGCGAAAGTTACCAGAAAAATGCCTCACTTAGGGTTGCCAGACAGTGAAAACCTCTGATTTCTACCTGGTTTTCCCCTTTATATATAATGCGTTATGCTCGATTTTTAGCCCCCCCCCCCCCCCCCCCATATTTTAACAAAGTACAAAACCCAGAAATTAAGGACCCAATGTACAATATTTGTTCACTTATAAGGCGGTCACAATTATAAGTCAAGGGTGCAGTTGCAGAACATTATAAAGAGAACTTAAGTGTGCACACTAATGCAAGGCGATATAGAGTAGCCGACAGATTATTCAAACTCAGCAGAGATTGTCCAAAATGCCAAATAATCGGTAGCCCCCAGAATAATCAGTGTGGGCTATGTGCGAATTTCGCCTCATCACACCATAAAGTGAAATTCTCGCTGCCATGAAGTCGCACCTGAAGTCAAAACTCTCATTTTGACATGTGAGCTTGTTTATCTATTACGGGTGAGCGCTTTTCACCGTCTAACAAATGTTATCGCTCA
Source organism: Dermacentor andersoni (assembly GCF_023375885.2). Lineage (NCBI taxonomy): Eukaryota > Metazoa > Arthropoda > Arachnida > Ixodida > Ixodidae > Dermacentor > Dermacentor andersoni. The sequence goes on along the minus strand of NC_092818.1, from coordinate 191,125,284 downwards.
GCACAGGACGCACCTGCATGTATCGGAAGTTTCTGGAATGTCATCGATGGTTCTATCTGCTGTCTGTTGTCGCCAAACCTTGTGTAATCTGATTGCATGTATGCACGAGGCGAATGGTGTAGAACTTTCTGGAAGACACGCAGACACCAGCGATTACTCTGGAATGTTTGATGGCTCCTGTATAAAAGCTGACGCGCTGGACCCGCTGATCAGATTTTCGACGATCGCTGACTGTGTTCGCTGCTGTTACTCTTCTTCGAGTGTAGCCTGTTTTTGAGGGCACAAGTTCGCCCAATAAAACACTAGTTGCGTCATTCCCAGTATTGCGTCTTTCTTCACCATCACTACTACATGACATCTGGTGGAGGTGTTGGGGTAGTGGCGGCGGTGGACAACGGAATTGCGGCGGTACAGGGCCTTGGCGCAGGCGCAGAGGGGGACCTTGACAGTGGGCGACGGTGGCGCAGGTTATCACTTCTGGCACGGGAAGCAGCGATTTGGGCTGCACTTCAGAAGCGCCCAGTGATCATCGAAGTTCTTCCTTGACGATGTCAGTGGCTGAGGACACCCGAGGTTGCAATGAAGGAAACATCTTGCACAGTTCCTCACACACAATGGCCCTGATGGTCTCTTGGAGGTCACCGGAGCCCAGTGCTTGGATAGCGCACTGCGGCGTCAGGACGTGGCGGTTATATTGCCTAGTGCACATTTCTAGAGTTTTCTCAATCGACTTTGCCTCTGCCAAGAACTCAGCTACGGTCTTCGATGGGTTGCGGATCACTCCAGCGAAAAGTTCTTGCTTTACGCCTCGCATCAAGAAGCGCACTTTTTTCTCATCAGACATTTCCGGGTAAGCGTGCCGGAAAAGACAATTCATCTCTTCCTTGAAGATGGCGACGGTCTCATTGGGTAGTTGCCCTCGGGTTTCCAGCAGAACTTCGGCCCTTTCTTTTTGGACAACGTTCGTGAATGTCCTCAGGAAGTGACTGCGGAACAGGTCCCACATTGCAAGGGTGGACTCCTGGTTCTCGAACCAAGTCCTCGCGGCATCTTCCAACGAGAAGTACACATGTCGTAGCTTATCCTCAGAGGTCCAGTTGTTGAAGGTCGAGATCCTTTCAAAGGTTTCGAGCCAGGTTTCTGGATCCTGCAACGTAGCTCCACGGAAGGTAGGGGGCTCTCTGGGTTGTTGAAGCACGATGGGTGACGCTAGGGCTACCATTGTGGTTGTTGAGCTTGGCACGGTCTTCCTGGTCGTATCAGGCAGAAGTCCATGTGTCATTCCCAGTATTGCTGCTTTCTTCACCGTCACTACTACGTGGCAATATAACCCCACCCGTACCCCCGCCTTTACTGTTAAATTTCTTAAATTCTCGGTGTGGGTTATATGTGCAAAAATATGGTACTGCCTCAACTGCCAAGATCTTTATCAGTTGCTACAATTTGCGCCAGTGTCTAAAATTGGATCGCCCGAAATGTGGTGCTGCTGCTGCCATATTGAAATGCATTCACCAACCGCTTTTCCACACCTTGCAGGGACAAAAAAATATCCTAAAAAATAGAACAGTTCGAAAAATTCATTTGGCCAAAAAAAATAATGTTTATTAGGCTTAGAGTGGCCTTCAAAAAATGTGTAATAATGCCCTGGCTCATACTATTTATTTATTTATTTATTTGTTTATTTATTTACTATGCTTGGAGGTGATCAAATTTGCTTGGATTTGCACAAGAGTGACGTCTTCTCCGTATACAGTTGCCAAGAGCGTCACCATGTCAGCGAGATCGCCATGGAGATCGAAGAAACGAGCCACGTTTTTTTCGCACTTGGCTTTCACAAAGGCGCAGAAAGTCATGCCGACCACACAAATACGAAGCCGCACTAACACACACAAAGGTGCGATGTCTCCAAGACACTGTTGCTCTGTGGACACACCAAGTGATTGTGCTGACCTAAAGAAAAGAAAAGAAAAAAAGGCATTTTCTGGGGTATTTTATCACCCAAGGAAGAGCGGGCATGGCTTCCGAGACTGGAGGATAGCATGCTCCTCCCAGCCTTTAAGGCCACTGGAAGCGTGCCACTGGAAGCATGCTAGCGGAATATCGAACATGGCAGCCTCCAGGGTCGGGTGGTATGGCTCGGAATGAGCGAATTAGTCCGGAAAATCAAACTTTGAGGCCTATGTTTGTCTGAAAAAATCGGTTGCGCGAATGCATTAGGTCTATGGGAATCCTGACAGTGCATTTACTAAGTCCGGAATATCAATCAAGTCTGAATTTTTGTAGTCCAAAAAGTCTGTCAGCAACTGGTAAATTAATCTATCAACTTCAAATATAAAGTGGGGTGACTTCAAGGCTAAGGATACTGGAAAAAAAAAACCTTGCCTTATATTTGAATATATGCAGTATATATGACATATGGCCCACTGATTGGTCATGACTTACACTCATGAACCTGAAATTACTTGTGCATGAGGCATGCAGTTGCTGCACATAAGCAGATGACAGTCCTTCGACTGTGTAAATTTAATTTATAGCAACACATTTTTTAAATATATCAGAGTTGCTGTTTGGCAACTGCTATTGTTGTACTTGTCACTGTTACCGCTGTCATTGCTGCCATCACTCATGCTGGTTTTCTGCCATGAGACTTCCTTGACTATCGTTTTGTCATTAAGGGCATTGCAGAAAGCTTTATGCAAATTTGTAGTTTGCTATTGTACAGAGGACCAATTTCAGCAATCGTTACTTAGCCTAGATTCACCATTTTATTTCAGTCATGTCCAGCACTGAATGTATCGTACCAGCTCCCTGAAAGTTAGAGTTTAATCATTGTATCTAATGAGAAAATTATGCACAGGCAATAATGCCAGATCATTTGACTGCCGTGAGCAACATATAATGCTTAGGGCAAATGAAGCTTCTTTTCTTTTTTCTCTTTTCATTTTTAATGATACCTTGCATTATTAAGGAAAACGGAAATGAAAGTGGAAGTGAACCACATTTTCTCAAACTCCAGGTAAACGCAAGTAAAGATATTACCCATAATAATACCGAGTGGCCAATCTGAGCAACATCACAACAGGCATCACTGTTAGCGCCTTTCCATTTCGGGTTTTCTTTGCAGTTTCTTTACGTTTTCGCCAAGGCGGCTTTTGTTGGTGCCATGGTTAGTGTGGCTTTGTTGCAGTCATGGCCTGCTGTGGTTTCTGTGTTAGTAATGCCAGGTGAACTGCGAGTTTGCTCATCATTTCTGCTGGTAGCACATAAACACCTGCCCAATGCACTCATGCTGGAGCTGAAGATCAATGTTATCAATGACTTTGAAAGTGGTTGCTTCACTTAAACAGCAATCTTTTAATTAAATTACTCTTTTTTGTAAAGATGTTTTGTGCTGCTAGCTCTAATCAGCGACTGCTTGCAAGTAGAAGCTTTGTAAAAAGAAGCTTTCTAATCAGATGCGCCACACTTATTATATACTGTTGACAATAAAGTATCTGCCCCTTTCAAAATAGCAGTTTGTGTACCCACGAGCTCATTCTCTTAGTAAACGAAACTTACTTTCTTGGTCCCTCGAGTTTCCATTAGATGAGAGTCCAGTATACTTCAAAGCGCGATATTTGCAGGATGATCACTCATGATCTCCTTGCCTTGTACATGCAGCAACTGGCTGTGCCAAAGAGCGACGAGTGGTCCAGGTTTGTGCAGTCTCTTCAGGAGCTGAAGAACAACCAGGCTGACCAGGAGCTCGACAGCTTCAACCTGGCGCCTACAACAGTGACTCTGTCTTCATCCGCACCGCTTTCCTCTTACGCCTGATTGATGTTCTCTTTGTGCGGGAACACCTGGAGGTGCCATTTTGCAGCGACCACCAACCACACTGCTGTGCAGCTAATTTATGCTATCGCATGCAACGCTGTTATTTAAGAAGCCTGTTGGAGGGGGGGTGCAGAAGGAACACACATTTTTGTTACCATTCTTCTTCTTTGTTGCTCATGCGGCTGAAAGAATGTGGAAAGAGGTGAAGGTTCTGCTCAAGTTACAGAACCCGCGTGTGTACACATGTACAGAGTAGGCAACATTTCTATAGAGAGAGAGTAAATTAAAACTCAACGTGCAGCAACCTTGGTTGCAGTCCCTGTTTTTATCCCTTTCCTTGTGTTGCACAACCCCTTTCATGTGCATAAGTATGGGTGGCGCTATCGCTTGTTCCGGTGGCCTGTATTAAAGGGGTAATTGTGTAGCATTTATAAATAAAGCTATGATGTGCAATTTTGTTGCTGGACAAGTGGTCTTCTTCCTTGCATTGTGGGAGTTATCCGCCTATACTGTTCATTGACAAGCCTGAACTTGACATCCCTCCTCGACTGCCCTCTAATGGAGACAAGCACTGAAGTAGCCGCTGCTCTCCTCAGTGGTTCCTGAAACATAATTACTTTATCAGGCAGATTCAGCATCTACATTGGAGGCCTTGTAATTACATTTTATGCAACTTAAGTTTGTTTTATGTCTAACTTTGTTCGCCTAGAGATGCCGCTTTTAGTCAACCCAGCTGCTGTAGGGTCGCCATGTTTTCATGTGCTCAATGAGATGCATCATACCTGCACACAGGGATGTGCATGGCACATTCTCATGCACCAATAAATGAGCACTCCTTACTGTCGAACAGTCTTGCAATTGTGACTCAAATTTTGATTAAAGTTTTTTTTTGCAAGGACACTTATTCACAACATACTGTTGAAAGGGTCATTTATAGGAATAAAATATTTCCACTATTAACCCTTTGCGGTCCGTTGTTGGAGCCACCCCCCCATAAAGGAATGGCTGTTCCGATCCACTGTCGGGATGTGCCCGCCAAGGCGTTTTAAACTGAGTGCATTCTTTTTCTCGGAAATATGTGGTGGCATATTTTAGACAGTCGCACAAATGCACACAACTTTATTTTACCATGTTTCCTAGAGGTGTCAGCATTATACAAAGCAAACAAAAGGCAAGAAGCATCAAGCTTCTGCTGCTTTTCCAGTGTTGGAGCTTGGTGGCGTTCTCTACAAGCATATTTTACAGGAATGATTCGCTTGGTTTTATTTAAAGCAACCATTTTAGCGAAGAGGAAAATTGGTATGTTCCTCCATCCAATGAAGAACCCTCACTGAGTGCATTGATGAGTTCATTGATGACAGTGATCAGGAAGAGAACACGGACAACATGGGTGCCGTCAACAGAGTTGCAAGCTAAGCGTTTCTGTGAAAATCTGGGAAATGGTGGCGAGAGCTTTTTTTTTTTTTTCTGGCTTATTGAAGTTTCTGCTTATTTAAATGCAGCTGAAGAGAGAGAGACTCAAGGCACAGTGACACTTGACATGCCGATGGAACCTTGGCAATGTAAGGGCACCACCCATTAAAAAAAAAAAAAAAGGGAGGTCCATTCGCAAGTGTAAAGTGTGAGCAAAGGATGGATGGTCAGCCTCACTGCATATGCAAGGACCCCAAGAGAAACGGCAAAGATTTCGCTTTTTGTATCCATGGAAAGCAAAACAAGGCAGGAAAGAGATCGTGGTGTTGTGTTCTTTCTCCCCAAAACATGCACGAAAAACCCTTGGGGAATGCATTAAATAGGAGCATACTGTAAGTACCACTAAAGGACTGCAACAACAGACTAACAGAAAAAATATTGTACAATGTGTTTGCCTGTGGGACTACTTTTCTTGCAGTGCTTAAAACAAGCGAAATAGTTCCTGACCATACTGGTGGTAAAGTGGGTGTAAGTTAGGACTGCAAAGGGTTAATGCGCAGTAATTCTTCATCTGCTGAAGTTTTCAGTTGCAAGAGCTACTGCCAGGCTACATGCTTAATGATTTGACAAACAACTTGGTGGACTACAGTAAGACCAATCCTATAATAAAATATATGGTAGCTGTTATATTACCATGGACCACGTGAATGGGATAGGTGTTATCAACCATAGTTGCTGCCTCTTGTCACGTGACTCTGCATGCTTGGGAAACAGCTATTACTATGAATTCACATATGTAGTGAACAAAAAAAACGAGGACGAAAAGAGATAGAAACATACACAGACATAGCGCAGATTGAACCACGGAATTCCTGTAGCATCAGCAGCTCTGGGTGCTCGTGTCAGGTCAACTGTAGGCAGCATGCTCGGAAAGCTGCCATTCACATCACAAAGGATGTGACTCACCCACAGGATGTCTCAAGCCTCTTGTCCCTGAAATATGAAATCAAGGTTTACCAACTCACCCTCGCACTTCTGTTTACTATAATGCTATGCTTGAACATCCGTGACACTCGGGTGTGCACAAATCCAGGAAAGAGAGCTCACCTAGCTTGTATATCTGTGATCTGCAGTCCTTCAGACTGGTTGACTGCTCACGACTGCTGTCAGCCTAAAGGAATTTCTGCGGCGACACTCAGCAGCTCTAATCCGCCTCTCAGTCTATGCTTCATCCAGCAAGGCTCTCAATGCGATCCAAGATCACAGTTTATGCTGCAGCTGACCATCTCAATTGCCTCGGCGCACCGCTTGTCACCAGTCACATCACCCAGCACAAAAGTGATTGCATCAAGCAGATGGCAGCGGTTTGTCCTCAAGCACATGTATAAAGCAAACAATCAGTGGCGATGCAGTGATCTGAGAGAATCCAGGCTCCTCCGCCTTGAAATTATATAGCGCACAAATGACTATAGTGTACGATTCTGAAGCAAGGCAGTGGCCAGCTTGGACGAACTTTCCACTCCAGCATTGGCAAAGTCAAGTTTAACGAGGCTCTTGTTGTCGATAACGCTTCCATGAAGACTGGAATTTCCCAACCATGGAGGGATCCGTGCATGAACTTAAGTTTGCACAGTGTCCTTGTCCTGACCAGGTAGTTGGACAACATCTCGGCATTCCCGACACATCCAGCATTTATCACTCTTTGAAACCTAACATTGTCTGTCGGTGTGAGTATGTCTATCAGGTGTTCCACAGCAGCTTCAAGTCGTGGCAAGAAGTTTGCAGACTCTTCCAATTTCTGAGAACACCCGAGTGCTGGAACAGTAAACTCCTCAAGCCTTCCACGCTGCTTCAGCACTCTGGCAAAGTCTGCGACATTGTGGACATGCCAAAGGACATCTATACGCAGCCAGGCCGAAAGATCCTTGATAAATATCTTCCCGAGTTCTCTGCAGGCTTGATCATTCACTTTGATCCAACCCAGCTTGATTCTGATGGAATCCACACAACAGTATGCACAGTTGGCAAAAGCAGTGACATCTGTGGCACCAAAGCCCTCGACACCTTCCAAAAGCATGATGCCTAGTGAAGAGTTCTGCGCAACACCTGCGGCTGGTGCCGCCATACTTCTCTTATCAATCTTGTTCTCAGAGAGGTCATGCTTTAGGCTACCGCACATTGCAAGCATCTCCGTCGCCACTTGGTACGCTTCATTGAAGTGGAGACCCACGCTAGCTAGAAACAGCTGCTGGATAGCTCTGCTGCCGCAGCTCAGAATGCGACACGGCCACCAATTTGGTTGTTGCAAGACAAGTCGAGGACAGCGATCCTCGAGCTGGCAGCCAAGGCTTTTCAGAGAGGTGACATGGCACTGGAAAGACCACAGTTCCAGAGCACAAGGGAAGACAAAGCATACTGTGGCAAAAAGACTACACAGGCCAAGGCATGTATGCTGTCTGAGCTCAATACATTGTTTCTCACTGACAGCTTCTTCAGAGGGGCTCCCTGCAGCTTCGTCATGAGGGCCATTGAGATGTTCTCATCAAGGTCAAGTCGCTCAGTTCATCAATGGAAGTCGAAGACTGGAGTATTGTTTCTATCCCCATGCCGGCAAGTAAAGGCAGCTGTTTAACCAGAGTTCCGGGCCACCACACGCCGAGAGTGGTGACGAAGGTGCAGCTGCTCAGCAGACGAGCCCTGGCCGTCTGCAGCCAAAGGCTCAGCAAATTGCAGCATGATTACAGTTTCAGTTGCAGCACACATCACTTGCCGACCTCCGATGACAGGGTGGCAAGAGATTTTAGATTTACCATCCGATCCACGGTCGTCATTCTCCACCTGAGAACCACGTGGTGCGATCTTGGGAAGCGTCCTTCTTCGAAAAGCGTGTTGTTGCACGTGCACGCGCCGCATAACGGATAGCGCTCACGTTAAACTCGGTAGAATATCAAATGGATATGACCACCAAATGTCTAAACTGCCCATTCACACACGCTGCAGTCTCCTAATCGTTGCAGTGTGCAATGTAACATCTATCAGACAACCAAGTCCGGCCTTGGAAACTCCGTCGCTTCCGTGGCACAGGTAATTGACGCCATTCATCGGGAGGGCGGGAAAGCAACTCCGCTTCTCTTGCACGGCCTCTTGGATCGGCGCGCGCCGACCCAGGAGGATGTGCCCTTTCGCCCACCTCTCAACTCTTCCCTTGCCCTCCCACGTAACCCCTCACTTTCGACTCTTCGCGTCCGCCGGCCCGGCGCCAGTTTAGCCCGCTGCATGAAGTTTCATGTTTCGTTATCTGCTGTTATCGGGTGGCGTCCCTGTATGTGCTCCCGCAGGGAGCAGAGTTGCGCATAGGTCCGGCATTATGTTCCAGCTATGCAGTGAAGCCACTCCTCGCACGCGCAGGAGACAAGTGCCGCGCGCTGTTCCATTTGCTTTTTTGTCTGCTGGTCACGAGCTACACACAAGTGCTGAGCAAGATGGCACGTTTGATCGCACGTTTGAACAGGCTATGCTCGAACCATTGGCGTAGACGAAGGGGGGTAGGGTTCCAACCCCTCGAAATTTTTAGTTTTATGTACAGGCACATGTACAAACACACGCACGAACGTGCATATAGGGGGTAGGACCCCCCTCGATCCTCCGAATGACTAGACTATGCCCGTGGCTCTAACAGCTCGATAGTTCGCGTGCAAACGCGCTGTACTTTGCAACAAAAAGCGGTGCAATGTTTTTAAGCATGCCAATGAAGTTTTCTCGCCGAGGCCGGAAGGCAAGAAATGTTTTAAAGGATGTTTAAAGAAAACTTCACACACGTAAGGTGGACAATTATGTGAGCGCATTTTGGCTGCCGATACCAGCCGATTAATCATCGTCGCCAAGCGAACTAACGTGCCTGCAGTTATGTCAGTGACCGTTAACAGAGCGTCATTTACTTTTCTCTTTTCTTACACTCTTAAAACGGTTGCACCTATAGGGGTGTATATTTGTCCCACAACAATAATCATCTGCCTTGCTTGCGTTTCCTTTCTTGAAAACTCGGCGCTCGCTACTTTCCTGTCGAAAATGCTGCGTCACACTGATAACGCGCATGCCGTTCGTGACTGGGAAGTACCGGGCTCGCAGCGTTACAAAAAACAAAAAGGAAGCGCAGGCAAGACAGATGACGATTATCGTTGTGGGACAAGATAAGCCCCAAAGGGTGTAAAATTTTCTAAGAGTGTTGGGCAAAGTTACACCCTTTGGGGTGTATCTCTGCCACACAACAATAATCGTTAACTGCCTTGCTTGCGTTTCCTTTCTTGAAAACGCCGCGCCCGCTACTTTCCTGTCGGGAATGCTATGCCATGCTGATAACGCGCATGCCGTTCGTTACTGGGAAATACCGGGCTCGCCGCGTTAAAGAAAGGAAATGCGGACATGCAGATGACGATTATCGTTGTGGCAAAGGGGTGTAATTTTGCTTAACACTCTTAGAAAAATTTACACCCTTTGGGGCGTATCTTGTCCCACAACAATAATAGTCATCTGTCTTGCCCGCGTTTCCTTTCTTTAACGCTGTGAGCCCGGTACTTCCCAGTCACGAACGGCACGCGCGTTATCAGTGTGACGCAGCATTCTCGACAGGAAAGTAGCGAGCGCCGAGTTTTCAAGAAAGGAAACGCAAGCTAGGCAGATGACGATTATTGTTGTGGGACAAATATACACCCCAAAGGGTGCAACCGTTTTAAGAGTGAAGAGTGTAGAGTGTGGCAGATATACACCCCCAAAGGCGTAAACCTTTTTATAAGTGCATGCGTACACTCTTAGGCAAAGTTACACCCTTTGGCTTGTCCCTTCTGCCACACAACAATAATCGTTATCTGCCTTGATGCGTTTCCTTTCTTTAACGCTGCGAGCCCGGAACTTTCCAGTAACGAACGGCACGCGCGTTATCAGAAGGGGCACTCCAAAGGGTGTAAACCGTTCTATGCTGATAACGCGCCTGCCGTTCGTTACTGGAAAGTACCGGGCTCGCAGCGTTAAAGAAAGGAAACGCATCAAGGCAGATAACGATTATTGTTTTGTGGCAGAAGGGGCAAGTCAAAGGGTGTAACTTTGCCTAAGAGCGTAGAGCAGCGCGCATGGAGGCATAGCCGTTTAAAGTTAACTGCAATTCATGTCGAGCCGATCCAATCCAACAATCTCCTTCGGGCGGCCGTCTGTTTCTGCTAGTTTCTGCAACTTTGGTTTCTGCGAACTTCTCATCCAGCTTTTAATACTTCATTTAGCTGTGACTATCATCTTATCATGGCGTACGCAGTGAGGTAAGCGCTTAAGTAATGTATGGTAAGATTTTCCGTGCTGTTGTTTCGTAGTTACGAAAGCGCTCCTGCGTTTCGAACGTGCAAGCTGCCCTTGGGGGCAAAGTTCTGACTGGTGTTGCTGAATGCACGGTGCGCGGTAGTGATGAACATAGCGTCACATGTTGGCGGCTGTACGTAATTGTATTGATTCATTCGTGTGTTTTTACTAGTTGTAACAACATGTCATTATTTCGCATTATTGTCGGCGCCTCCGACACCAAAGCGGCAACGGGGCACCAAAGGAACCCGGACTGGTCCGTGGGTTGGCGCTCGCTGAGGCCCCAATTAACCCACGGTCCGCCCTGCTTCCAGCTTTGATCCCCCGGCTACCCCTTTGGTGCCCTGGAGATCCTGCGCCGCCTCCTTTATTATAATCCCAGGTGCTCTCCTGAGGCCTCCGTTTGCCGGTTACATGTGCCCTCCTGGAGTAGTACTTATACAAAATCCAATCTATCATCGTGGCGAAAAAAAGCGACCCGTAACTTATGCAGCAACAGTTAGAACCTCGCCGTTAGAAGTTACGTAGTTTGAATGGCAGAAGCATAAATCACGCCGTTCAGCTTACTAAGTGCTTTGGCTATGGAACGGCAAGGTTAATCCCGACTCCTCCCCTGAGAAGTGGGGCACTATCCCGACTTCTCCCAATTATTTTTATATCTACGTGTGTGTGAACACTTACGACTGCACAACTGCAAGTAAGAAAAGTTGTAGTACAAACAATTGGCCTATCTAAGAGCTCTATCCTTCGGTTACGTTTATTTCAGGTTCGCCAACAAAACAAGTGCTGTGTCACTTCTGAGACCAGTGACAGCTTTGCCCACTGCATGGTATGCCCGATTTTCGCATTGATATTGTTCTTACTATAGTTACTCTAGGTGCCAGTGTTATTCGTAGTTGCATTCATACTTGTGCAGATTACAGAAAAAAGAAGGAACCGATTACAATTAGGAACCAATTACAATTACTTAACTTAAAAATAGATTACTTTTTTACTTTCCTCCGAACTTTTATTAACATTGCACAAATATAGTAAGTAAAACAAGCTCGGCTTGCTATTTCAGTGCGTTCTCAGCAGCCCTTCACACATTGTTTATTTTTGCAAACAACCGCCTTTCGAAGTTTTCATATCTCTTCACTGATCTTGTTGTAAATACACTGGCAGTGCCATTGAAAACTTGCTCTGTGTGCATGCTGAAGGGAAAAGCAGTATTGTACCTAATATCCGAACAAATTACGCATAAAACTGGGTTTATACTGTTACAAATAGATGCTAGGGTCATAGGACAGATGAGACCAACATTCCAGCTGTTATGCCTAGACGAAGGCAGGTCAACATGCAAGGTCAATGTCTGTTCTAGGTGTCTGCAAGTGCCCCATTCTGTGAAAGGGCTAATGACCATCAGGGCCTGGCTCCTCTAATTGCTACAAAAGAGCCGACGTCCAACAACTTCTGTGGGAACAATGTAGACCTGTGCCTCCATATTACCTTATCATTGCATCATATGTAGGAGCAAAGGCACAACATCAGAGGGAGAGTCTGGCGGGATGGTGCAAAATCATGAGCGCGATGCTGGAAACATAACAGTTCGACCATTCCAATCGGTCAAGACAAGGTCATCAAGTTCCCTTGCTGGCGACCTGGAGAGAACGATTGCTTAAAAGCGGATCTCTTGGGTGCCCTGTCAGCTCAGACATGTAAAGTGTTCCTACATGTAGTCTGCCTTGATTCAGTCATGTAGACTGCTGAGATATAGCTGGTTATCATAACCATAGAGCCAGTTGTAGATATGTAAAATCTACAACTCTATGTAAATCCATTCGTTTCCTTCAACTTCCTGAACTCATCTCCTCACTAACAAGCAACTTTTGGCAAAAGAGATGGACAATGACATGAGCCGACTTGTAACCAGGCCCGCTACCACGTTTTAGGCACTCCGGCAGCATAGGGAAGCAACCCTCTGTGTTACGCCCGAATCCAAACCACGAACCCAGAACCGGGATTCGAACTTTACTCAATGCTGCAATAATTGTACCTGGCTCACTATGAAGCACAGTGCTCCATTCTTGCTGGGGCTCCGAAAAGGCGTTCTCACTATAGGGCCAATGAAGAGCTGGAAAAATCACTTTTAGATGCTTTCTAGGCAGTATTGTCTGATATCAGTTCAAATCGTCTGCCAACATCTGGTGGAACGTTAAAATGAGGAAACAAATACTGAGCACTCGGGTCTGTCTGTCCGAACATGCGCATTTGCTGGGATGCTGCATTGCAGACTGCAGGCGTTGTTCTGTAATTTCTGCCAAATTCAAGGGCTGAAAGCTGTGTCACTTGTTACAGCTTGTCTCATCATGACGATTATTGGCTTTTATTGCATAAGGGCCAGTTCTGGCTGCTTATCACTAAAGTAACTGGTTACATGTAATTTGTTACTCCAAAAAGTAATTGAATTACAGTGAGCATTACCAAGCAAAAAAGTAATCAATCAGTTACAAAGCTACCAAAAAATGAAATTGCTCATGAGTAATCACAAGTAATCAATTGCATGCAATTTGTTGTCTACAAGTCTGGTCTTGCCTCATGTGTTGGAAGACTAGAGGAAAACGAAGGTGTCATAAGCATTAGGTCAGTAGCTTGGTGGACCGTGGTGCACGGATAGGCAGTGGATGACAGCGGTCACATGCATTGGAGTTCCAGTAGGGGCAGTCATTCGGCGGACATTAAATTCTGACGTCAATAATTTGACCCAATTTTGCCTGTCCCGTCAAGATGTGAGCCAGTGAGGGGTACCTGCAGCTTGTGTTAACTCAATGCGTTCACTGTTGCATCCTATTGACAGAAAGTTGCTGGTTGTGTTGTATGTTTTCTTATCTTTTTCTTTCCCAGTCTTGCGCCCATGTCAGCAATGAGTCCCAAGCAGGCAGAAGCAACAGAACACTTTTTCAAAAAGAACAAGTCACTCGAGAGGCCTTTGTCTCCTCACCTGAGCATTTATGCGTAAGGAAATGTTCAGATTCTTTCTTCAGCCATGTCTCATTTCAACAGCATTAGTCATGTAATAGCAACATCTTGAACGTATGTCAACTTCTTGCATTGTCTGTAATGTATCTAAGCAGAAGAAAATTACTGACACACTCATATTCAAGTACTCTAAAGTTGTCCCACATGTTGACAGCATTGCATAGCAACTTAATATTTGACATGCATTGGTATTAGAGTATATTTGCTTATGCAATATCAAAAGAAATATTGAACCAAGTAGTATTTCAAACAGGATAGCTGGATGTGAATGCAATGACCATGTGACAGGTACTTCTAGGTTAGCTAGAACTGTTCTTACTTTTATAGCTGATATCTACCGAGAGCCACAAACGAAATGGTGAAAGATTGTAGTGTAGACTTGGCTTCTGTAGTATGTTCATACCCTTAACTCAACCCCCAGTCCTGATCTGTGCTCATCATGGAAGGTTGTACCAATGTAGCCAATCACAAGTCACTCGTTCAGCCTGATGTTTTGCTGCTGCCACCGCCAAAGACAAGTTACGGTCGGTAATTGCCTTTTGGTTCAATTTTCAACACTAGAAGGCGGTAGAAGTCTGGAAAAAGCACGTTATGAAGTATCAGTAATCTAGTAATATATTTACAGAATGACAGGAAATTCTATGGCTACATCAAAAAAAGATGAGAAAGCTTGGTACGTTTTTTCTGGAATTGTTTTGGTGGTTTAGAAAGCTAAACAGTTCTCCCAAGGTGGCACATATCTGTTACAATAGCTTTAACATATACACACATAATAAGTTCAACCCAGAAGGGACTATTGCAGAAGTGGGCACAAAGTGCAGGATTACAAAGGTATGTTTAGAAAATTGTAGGCATCTTTCAAGCTTTCAAAATTGGGACTTGTATAAAGTAGAAAAAAGGTTGCAAAGCTACATTGGCATCAAGTGTGGTGAGAAACTAATTTCATGGAATTGAACGGATATTGCCAGCTAATTCTAAAGGTCAATAGTAGTGTGCTAGAAGAAACTGTATTAAACATTTTAATACTTTGCGCATAAAATCGTTTTCAGGTAAAGTTCATGATAGATGCAGGTCGAAGACTGCTTAGCAAAAGATAACTATTTGTTACGTAAAAGCCAACATCAAGAGGTAGTGATATCTTGCATAAACTTCAAAGAACCAATTTCATGACAGGCTGAGAGAGGTGCTAAGTTGAAGGATAGAACAGCAAGGGAAAGTCAAAAGTATGTTGTACACAAGGCATATAAAGCGCATTGCCTTCTTACTGACAGTACAGCATCAACATTTTTTTCATAGTGCTGCATAGATGACAAGGACATTTCTGATGTCCTTGTCATCTATGCAACCCTGTAAAAAAAGTTGATGCTGTACTGTCAGTAAGAAGGCAATGCGCTGATGCATATTCTAGTATGGATTGAATTAGCAATTTTTCTTATACAGCTTAGTATTTTTGGAGCAGTTGGAATTGTTAGTCTTACATATCTGACATTTTCTTTTAGTGCTTTATTAATAATCATCTGAACATTGTGAGATTACGATAAATTGCTTATGAAAATGACTCTTGGATGTTTATAATTAGGTACCCTGTATAAAAGTGAAATTCTTTAAGGTCTTTTTAAGGCTTTCAGATTTATGTGGTTGCTCACCTGCATGCTATTCCTGAAATGTGCTTGTAGAGCCAAATTTGGATGGCTTAAAGCACTTTTGCAGAACTGAGGCCATATTCACAAAAGTTTCTTATGCTAGAATTCTTTGCAACAAAAATTTATGGTCAATCCTGATGATGGACATATTATTAGCGAAGGTGACCGGCCAATGACAAACAGGGTTTAGGAATGAAAGGCTTTGGGATTCTGCCCTTGATATTTGGAGGAGTATTTGTATGCTTCTTTTTTTTTAATTATAGGCGGGGTGATCCAGCAAATATGAAATACAACTTTATTTGATTTGCAGGCCGCAAATGTCATGGGTGCCTTCACTGATACACAGGACAACTGGCATTGGCATGACAATGTGTGAGTACTTTTTCAAAGCCAGAGCAGGGCTATCTGATCTCTGTTGAGCAGCTCTAAAGGAGATGGTGAATTCTTTATTGTTTCGCAATGTTTTAATCACTGAGAAAATTGAAGGCTTAAGATGTTGCACAATCCTTCTGTATTTCAAACTGCCCACAATTAATGGGAGTTGTTGCATAGCTGTGGGGACTATCTCTAATGTTATACTGTCCTTAGCACCAGTGCCAGCTTTGAGTTGGAGACCTACACAGAGAGGGTGCCACACCCTCTCTGTGGGGGTGGGGGGGGCTTATGGGGCTTATAAGTGTGAATAGCTTCACTTTATGACTACGACGTCTTTGTTTCTCTTGCCCAGGCCTGTATGGAATAGGTGCGATGCCATTTGTATGCTCACACCAGTTCCCACACTATGTGGAGGCCCTGCAGGCCATGCACATCTCACCCATCCTCACTTTCCCAGTGAAGCTTGGCCTGGCCTTTGCCCTCTGCTACCACACTTTCAATGGCATACGCCACCTGGTGAGTTGTGTGTCATGGTGTAATGTCGGGATTTTCTCTGAGACCATCCAGCTTAAAGGAAGACCTTAAAATGCAGAAACCTTCTTGTGTCGCGATTTGGTGCATAACCCTATGCTGTTTCTTTGAAAGACTGATGGCACACTTCCTTTAAAATCTTGCCGTAAGATGGGACTTTTTATATGTTCAGAATTTTGTATTCACAACTGCCATACTTGCAGCTAGGCCCGTCTAGTTTAGTGGCTCATATGTGTGCTCTTAGTCGGACCAGAAACAGAAGTTACACTGAATGTCTAGTATGATTTGCACATTTAAAGCTTTAACATCCTTAACAGAAAAGGGAATGTTAAGAGCAGAATGTAAACCAGTATAAGCTATACTGCAAAGAAAGGGACTGTGTGTGCTATGCTCTCACATATGAAATTACTATGTACAGTTGTGTATAACCATCCACATGCAGAACTTGAAACTTCTGCTGATACATGCTTTCAGGCCTGGGATTTGGGTCTTGGCTTCAGCCTCAAGGAGCTCTACGCAACAGGCTATCTTATCATAGGCGTCAGTTTGGTGGCAGCAGTGGTTTTGGCCCTCAAGTAGACCTGCCTTATGCCTGGACTGGAGCACCTAGGGTCAAGGTGATGAATTTGCCCAGTGACATGCACACTTTAACACTCTTAATGTGCTTGGTCAGGATCTCTGGGAGTGTTAGTACAATATCTATGACATATGTGTTTCTAATACCCCTGTCAGATTGGAAAATTTAATGGCATTCAATACATAAAAACGTTGCAATTTTGCTCAAAAGGTGTAGCATTATTAGTGATTGGTAAAGTGATTAGACAGCTACACAAAGTAAGGTTCATATTTTTATTGGCCATATAAATTGCAGTAAACATTCACTCAACTAATTAAATTAACAAGCATGGTGTCATGCATGCACAGGCAAACATGAACAGATCTCACTCAATGACCATGAGCAGTCGCTATCGCAATGCTACAGTAATGAAAACACTTGCTTCACTGCACCTCTAAACCTTGAGATTACGGGACCTCCAACATTAGGCACATGGAAAGACAGTGCGCATGAAGCCACCAGCATCTCGGCTCATATTTAGTTTTTGCAGCTGCCGCAGATTACCGTATTTACTCAATTCTCTTACTCAATGCCCTCGATTGTAAATGGCACCTGCCGCTTGCCATGACCTAAAAAAATAAAAAAGAAGAAAAGTCCTTTACAGTATTGTGCACCTAATTCTTTCATACAGGAAAACAACTTCCTCTCATTTGAAAAAACAAAGATTTACTCCCAGTACACTAAAGTTGCGATAATTAAAGAAAGTCGCAGTTTCGGCCAAAATGCAAAGCATCGATTACGATAGCAAATTAGTAGACAGTTATACAAAAAGTAAGGATAGTAGTTTTATCTGCCATATAAACTTTTAAACATTTGCTTACGAACTAAATTGCCAAGCATGGTGTCACGTGCACACAAGCAAACATGAACACGTCTCACGCAATGATTGCGGGAACTCTATCAAAGCGCTAGAGTGGGGAAGTGTGGTAGCGGGAGCTAGCGAATTGACCTTTGTGCGGTCTCTCCCTTCAACGCGAACTAACCGATGAGAACACAGCACAGTGCGCCTAGATGAGTAGACTCTGTCTCCATCACAGATCGCTTTCAAGATAGGGACGTAGGAGCCGTCGGAGTATAAAGCTTCTCCTGCTTGCGTTAGATTCGAGTAAATACGCTACTTTCAAGATAAGGTGCATGGGCTGCATATGCACTCAACTGTGCAAAGAGCCATGCACAGCCTGCCTAAAAGAGGAGATGCACGCCCTCCTCTTCTAATGCATGCATGATCGCGTGGCCTCCATCATTGGGAGTGTGGGAAGACAGCGTGCATTAAGCCACCATGTTTCTTGGCTCACCCTCGCATGCTTTTCCTTGCACTCACAGCATACGGCACACAGGGCGCGGTAGGATTTTATCGCTCTTGGACTTTCTATAGAACATTGTGGCAATGGCAAAAGTTCCCCTAGAGTGTCCATATTTGCTATAGAAATAGTAACTTTAGTAATCAATTGTAGACAAGCAAGGGATGTCAAAATGTTCCCCTGTCAAAGTGTTGGCTCCAGCAACATCGTTCTTCGACCATTATAGATAAATAATAGTCTCCATGTGATCCTCTGTCTTGTTTGGCAATCAAATAACATTGAGCTCCTGGAACGTCACGTGGCAAGATTTAATACCAGTTGCTTAATATGGTGAGAGCAATGCATGAAAGAATAAAATGCTGGAAAAATGCCCCCATGTGTGTGCAAAAGGTTCCTCTTTATTAAAATTAATTTAGGTATTTATGTTACTCGCTGTAGTACCTCAGTGGCTGTGGTGTTGTGCTGCTTAGCGCAAGGTCACAAGTTTGATTTTGGCCGCAGCGGCCGCATTTTGATGGGAGTGGAATGCAAAAATGCTCATGTACGGCATGCCTCATAATCAGGTCAAGACTAGAGCCAGGTATGAATCAAATTAGTTAATTTATCACTGAAACCATGGGGCACATCTGGTAGCACAATGAATGCACAGGTACACTGTCTCTTGCTTATGAGATCAAATGCATCACAATTTTGTATCTTACAAAATATAGACCATTGCTATTAAATTCGTAAATATTAATTCTGTTGTGCTGTTTTTGCTGATCCTGTACGTTTCTTGGCGCTTTTTGGTGGTGAGCATTCACATGTTCTGCAACATATTTGAATGAGTTTCCTGAACTCATTGCAAATGATTGCAAGCGATCACATATGTCACTTTCATCTATCGACATTAAATATTCCCACGTAGCAACAAACTAGTGACATATACAGTTGTCATTTGGTGCAAATGCATTACATTTTCTTGTGTGGCAGGGGTATTATTGAACTGTATCATGCCTTTACTGACCCAAGCTTTGTTGTTTACTTTAGCCATGCACAGTAAAAGGAAGTGCCTTGATGTGCATCTATGTTTTCTCCTAGTGTGTCTGTACCATCTTTTGTCAATTTACTAAGGTGGAGGAAATTGTGTTCATGAGGCTGCATGCCAAGGTGGCCTCTACACCGGCTACCATATCTATTGGGAATTGGCCACACCTTCCACAAGATGCAGCATGCACAAACTGTCCCTTTCCAGTGATGAAAGCAGACGCCTGCCACTTAGTATGAAATTGTCCACCTTTACAACCGGAATGCTCCCATCTCCTGCACGTTGGCCTCTGCTGCAGCGCTATGTCTAGCTACGATGTCTGGATGTACAAAAGCAGATACCACAAAACACTTCCTTAAATTCATGGACTTCATGAACAACACAGGTCTTACAGAGAACGTATAACACCTATCAGACAATATGCTTTAGAGACAAGCCTTCATTGAAAAATTTTTAAAATATCTTGCACATCTCCCAACTGTTATCAGTTTATTGTAAGATGCCCAATTTTTAGGCTGTTATCAGTTGTAACGACACCAATAATTTTACTAATTTTGATTTGCATACAGTTTAGGGCAAAACTAACTTCGAAAGAATGAAATGCGGTTGCCCACAGATTTTTCTGACCCTTATTGTTCATACCTGCCGGCACCATAGCCACTCACTTCATAGGAATGAGAATAGTGCAGTCAGTCTGTCAACGTTACATGATTACCTTATCAATAAATATCATGGATATTTCTGCATATCTGTGGCTCATATAAATTTAACTACAACTATATAGAGCTGAAAGGTGCCTTTTCACAGAATCTGTTTTTTCATTGTTGTTGAAGCATGATTTTTGTTTTTTGTAGAAAGCTTACTCTAAACTCATGCTGTCCGAGGTACACATACACACTTTATTAACAATCATTTACCTATAGACACAGATAACAAGCAGCAGCAAACTTGCAACAGCAGATACTAACTAGGAAAACATTGCTTTTAGATCATGGTAACTTTTTCAGTGAATCTGATGTTTTTGCTGTTGCTTTAGGAACTTGTCTGTATAATCATTCACGAAGCAAGTACTCCTTGGTGTCCTTTCACTATAAGACTTTCAATGGAAAGTTCAAAGAGCAATGAGCAAAATATTTTCAACAGAATTTATTTTTTATAAAACTTCATGCAGCCTCTGTAAAATCGTGAAATGCACGCAGATTTGTAAACATTATGAAAACTCTGGGTGGGCCGGCAGGTATGGAGTTGTTGCTTTTGTCATTCTTACTCTGTGCTCAAAGCCATTACCAGTTCAAACAAATAGGCACCGTCAAGCTCTGAACCGCTAAGGGCCAGTGTTACCATCGCTTCCATTACTGTTGCTGCTGTCAATTCCATCAAACAGTGGCTGTGTTGTCATCCTGTCATCCTCACCACTTTCCCCTTCTGCCTGATTGAGTTTCGCTCGTGCAAGGACACCTCCAGCAACCACCAACCACACTGCTGTGTAGCTCATGTATGCTATTGCATGCAATGCTGTAGTTTGAGAAGTCTGTGGATGTTGTGGACGAAGTTAACACAAAGTTATGTTACCGTTGTTATTTGTTGCTAGTGCAGCTGAACGAAATGTGGGAAGAAGCGACAGAGCCTACGTGTGTAGACATATGCAAAGTCAGCAACATTTTTATAGAGAGAGTTAATTAAAACAACATGCGGCAGCATTAAGGTCCTAGTGTCTATCCCATTCCTTGTTGTAAACCTGTTTTGTGTGCATACGTATGGGAGGTGTTGCTCATTTTGGTGGCTTGTATTAAAGCGCGAATTGTGTAGCACTTATAAATAAAGATATAATGATGTGCAAATTTACGGCTGGGCAAATGGTGTTGCAATTTGAACTACACAAGTTACTCCCATATATTCGCCGACGATCCTCAACTCAGTGGCCCCCTTTATGGAGGTCAGCAATTCCCTATGACTGAAATATACTCCATTTTCTACATAGCAGGCAATGCTACAAAGGCTAGGGAGACTTCTCTCACTGCTTGCATTCACAGCCCAAAAATAGTGTGTCACATATAAGATTTACAGGTATATGCCATGCAATTTGGTGTAAGGTGATGTCTGAAGCCTTTAGTTTGCAAAATATGACAATTATGACACGGAAGGCATGGCAGATTTGAAACTATTTACCACTGAGTGAACTTAATGATGCATTTCTGTAACCAGCTGCCATGGCGCACCGCTTACACTTGTTGTCAAAATACACTGTCGAATACTCGCAGCACAAATGTGCATAAGTAATATGTGATTTGATGTAGTTAGTTTTATGTCTACAAGTTTTAGTTGTAATAAGTGAAGTGCAGTTATTCTGTGGAAAGTGTTGCGGATTGAAAACAACTGCACTGCTAAATGCTTAGAGTGAGACTTTTACGACCACACTACTTGAGTAGCCTCTGCAGCATAGCCTGCTGAGTATGAGTATGTATTAGTCACTTTTCTCTGGAATGCTTCCTGAGATTTCATTCCTTTATCAGACACTCGGCATCTACCTTCAAGTTGCTGTAGCCAAGGGGTGTTCTTTAAGCAACTCCTCATTGCAGGAATAGCTGAGCATCGTTAATAAAGTGTAGGGACTATAGTTCATCCGAGGAACACCGCTGCCATCCGCTCGGCAGTACCATGTTCAAGTGCACTTCTAATTAAGGGGGATTTCACACATCGGTTTCTGCCAGCTATGACATGTTGGCTCGCCACTTCTGCATTCTTGGGTCCTATTAGACAGTTATAGTATAGCGTATGCAACTATAGCATACGGTATAGTACAGCGTACGCTAAGCAGCACGTGTTTGTTAGTTTTAGTCACCCTGCGATATCTTCCGATCTCAGAGGCCATATGCCATATGTCGTTGGGGTGGGGCTATCTCCCGACTTGAGCGATAGGTGGCGCTGACATCTCGAATGTTTCTTTCGTTAGGCTTCGACTCGTTCGAAACGAGAAGCGATCTCGAAAACTCCACAAGGTTATATATAATACTCTGTCGCCGAAGCAGCCTGAGACTAAGCGAAGGCCGTCTACACAGTCATTTGCTACGAACGAAGTGAATTTTACAAAAGCAACACCAAATTCTATTCGAAGCAGGTAGCCGGAACCACCACCATGTTTCCCGCAAACTATGCAAACCACGCAAAGACGCTAAATCTGATAAATAGCATGCGTAGGCTATACGCTGTGAGTCGTTTAGCATTCTGCGCATGCACAGTAACAACCCGCTATATTATAGCGCACACAATGGTGTAGCAAACGCTAAACTAAAACTGTCTATTAACTGCTGCACTCAGTCTAAGTGTTTGCTGGTTTAGCTCTTAATGAAAGGCCCTCAGGATGATTATCAAAGGTGAACCCCAGCAGCTCCTGGCTGTTGGTTTGCAGCCGTTGCCATAGCATTGATTAACCGTGATTTGTTGGTACAAGCGCTGCATGAATACTTGCAATTTTGACTATTTTTATGAATATTGTTACGGAGAGTATTCACTCGACAGTAAACGGCTAGCACTTGGCTAGTCAAGACTGTACAGGACACACAGGTTTTAGCAGCCCTTTCATTCCAACAGGAGAGACTCTGACCCAGCCCCACTACAACATCTTTGTCTTCGCCACTGTTCATGACATTATCCCCGGCCGGTGAAGCACCGTCCCGGTGCTAGTTGTGTTTAAAATGGGTTGTCACAGTTGTAACGCTTGAGGCAGGAAACATGTACTATGTCGCGTCATGGTGTGGCTGTCGATGAACTGGATGCCATGGGAATTATCTCATAGGTGACAGGAGTCACCTGGCGCATCACGCGGCAGGGCCAGATGTACCATGACATTAACTTTTCACAGAGGCCGACACGACGAGATGGGAGCCAGAGAATGATGAGAGAGCACATTGGAAAAGCAGTATCCCGGTGTCGACAATCATAAATGGACTTTTGTGCGGCTACTGTGCGCGCGACAAGCGCATGCGTGATGGCACCTTGCACATTGGAAGTCGTGGTTGTGGACACTGGATCAAAAGGGAGCAAGGTGTCAAAGGGTAATAAGGAATGGCGGCCAAAGAGAAGATAGAAGGGTGAGTAGCGGGCAGTGTCACGACATGATGAGTTGTATGCAAATGTGACGACCATAAGGGCAACGTCCCAATCGTGGTGCATCAGAAATGTACATGGAAAGCATGTCGGTCAGTGTACGGTTGAGGCGTTCAGTGAGTCTGGTAAAGCGGTGAGTAATGTGCCTGCTTTTCACTTGTTCGAACCAAAGGCATTCTGTTATGATGGAGGCAATCGTGCTGCAGTGCTTACACACGAGTATGTTGAAGGCATCGTCAGCAATGCTTTTCAACACGTGGCCAATCTTGTCCGCCTCTGGTATATCTTTGTCAATGGTGCGGCACAAGGCGAGCACGTCTTCGATATATGCGACGTACGATTTTGTCGACGTCTGAGCGCTGGCTGTGAGTTCGTGCCAGGCTGTCATTTGTCATACGACCGATCAGCCAAGCATTTTGTGCATCTTCTCCTTGCATATGTCCCAACTCGTCAGTTCCTCTTCGTGCTTGTTAAACCACACACGAGCTGTGCCCCGTAGGTAGAAAATGATGTTGGCGAGCATTAGTATCTCATCCCACCTGTGGTGCTTGCTGATGCGCTCATACAATAGGAGCCAATCGTCAACGTCATTGTTGTCCATACCGCAAAATGTGCCGGGATCAAGGGGATGCAAAAGGACCACGGTTGCCGGAGCTGCGGGTACGATTTGGCTAATCAAGGCTGTACAGGGCGCAGAAGCTTTAGCAGCCCTTTCAGTCCGACAGGAGAGACTCTGACCCAACCCCACTACAACGTCTTTGTCTTCACTACTGTTCGTGACAATACTGCCGTTTGAAACTTTAGAGCAGTAAAAATTCTGCATTTGTTTGTTTTTTAGCATTTTCCTGCCAGTGCTAGATCACTTTATGAATTGTCACACTTTTGAAAAGAGAACACCTCAGGAATACTAGATGGAAGTGTTGCACCTCCATTTGCTTCGATTTAACAAACTTATTGATAAATGAATTTTTGATCCCTTAAATGTTTTTGTGAAAGACAGATTTCTAAGCTTTTAGTGAAATTAACACTGCAGCTTTAAAGCCTTGCATTGCACAGGCACTTCTGTAGCCTCCACTGAAGCAGCCAATGTAATAGCGGGTGGATAACTAGGGAAAGCTCACTGCCGTGGCCAAGCGGTTCATAGGCACCTGCGCAGGGTACTTTACAGTTCTGAAGCAGTCGGATAAGTGGCATTCTGTACAAATGACCGCTGGCTGTGCTGTCGATTTCTTGGCTGATGGAAGCTTACATGCATACTGTGGGGAAGGGAAGGTCCTGAAGTCTCAGCCAGATGGCCCCAACCACAGGTGGAGTTTCTAGTTTTTATCCATGCCCCATAGCTCTGGGACTGTCCGCTCTTGTAGCACTTTGCACTGAGGCCCCACCCAGTGGTACTAACTCGCAAGGAAATACAGCAATGGTACAGTGCCCCACCATGCAGTCTAGCTTGATGGTGCCCCAGGTTTAGAGGCAGCTAGGTAGGCTGCATGTGGGTTTGCCAACATTTTTCATGTGGCTGTGGGCCATACACCTGGCTGCCTTTTATGCACACTTTTGCACCAATGTTACTGCTTTCATGCCAGCAGGTAGAGCAGCTTAATTACTGATGTTCTGGTTGCACTGCAAGGTGAATGACCCGCCACTTGCTGAGGGCGAGAATCAAGGTTTTGCCAGGGCACTTCAGAAGACTGTTTATGGGAACCTGTCTTTTAAATAGTTGGTCTTGACGAAGACGCTGCAATCTTTATGGCCAAGGTAAGACAGCTCGGTAGTCAAGTCGCCAACCAATGGACCAGGCTGACTGAATTTGCGTTGTGTGGTGAGGCAGTGTATGCCCGCCATGCTGTTTCTGGAAGTGGTGGTCCAACTGCGCCATTCTGCTACATTTCTACATGTCTGCGCCTTCTCAAGTGCTAACTGTGCCAACGTGAGCTATTTTCTCCTGTTTGCACAGCACTGGAACGCTTTCAATGCGGATGCGCAAATACTGAAAATGTACGAATACAGATCGAATTTATTAAACGTTCAAATTATTCGCGAATTGATCGTCTATACTATTAAGCTTTTCGAATATTCAGTGAAACACCCAGCCGAGGTCGGTGACTTACACACTGCCCTTCGTCAGCACTCGGTATGTGTCCGTGCAAGGCTCGTCAGGGTCGGCAACACTGATCGAAACACTATGCTACGGCAACGAAAGCAGCGCGTGTGGAAAGCGCGATATCATGTGCGAAGACGGGACCGATTAGCCACCGGAACAAGGCACGATAATCTTGCCGCATGCGCGTGTTCACGCACACGACCGCGGGGGAGGCGGGTTACGAACCCAGTGGTAGTTCACCAAATCCCTGAGAATAGAACATCTTTAAAAAAACGCGCGCCTAGCACTCCGAGTTGCGCCGCAGGTTGTACTTGCCTAGTACATGACCTTAACTTTGGGCAAAGTATGTTCATTATGACAAGCAAGCGTAAATGAAGGTGCATCGGGACGTGGGGCGCGGTAAATGTGCCCGGCCAGCTTCGCGTAAATAAAGCCCCGCCCCCCCCCCCCCCCCCCCCCATGTGCCGTCAACATATGACATTGCCTTTGGACACGGGTGTTCGTGTTCAACGTGGTACCTCCGTGTCCGCGGTCCGCTTCTGAATTCCCCGCCAAGACATCAGCATAGACATCACTTAGTCGCTTTCGGCCATAGCTTTCGGCCATAGCTTTCGGCACGACGAAGGAATGGATGCTGCGTGAACATTACCCGTAGATTTGCGCTTCTTTTTCTTGAAACAAACCAGGCCAGTAACATTGCCAAGTGTTAAATCGAACGATCTGGACGATAGAGTGACGTGACTCGCAGAAGATGCCTGCGGTGGCGTGAGCTGAGAAGCTCGTTCTGGTAAAGCCCCTCAATTTTTCAAAAGTAGCGCCATTCTTAGATCTTTCCGCCACCCCGCTCACCCTGGCGCGTCCTTCTCCACGCCTCCTGTCGCCTCAGCCTCCTCCGCTTCCCCATTGGCCAACTTGTGTCACGTGGAAGCAGGCGCCGCGCTTTTGTATATTTTTTCTTTCCAGCGCGGAGCAGGCGCCGCGCCTTTGTATATTTTTTTCTTTCTAGCGCGCGCCTACTTCCATTGCTGGGCCTGCGCGACGAAAGTACGGCAGGCGGACTGATGGAGTGCGTTAGCGTTAGAATGTGTAGGGCCGAGAACTTAATTGCGACGCCATGCTGCTGCACCTTCGGTTGCCGCAACAGACACAGCGAGGGCAAAAAGCTTTTTGCTTTGCCGTCCGGCGGGCGCAACGCAAAAAGAAGTGTGGATTCGCAGGATCGGGCGGGCAGACTTCAAGGAAGTTAAAGAACGCACGGCTTAGTGAAGTAAGGGCCACGGCTACTCACAACCTCTTATTTCGAGCCTAGTTCACGCCTTCCGCTTCGAAAAAGTGTTTGTTCATGCTCTGCGTGGTCTTTAGCGCGTTGTTTGACTTCTTTTTTTTTTTCGAATGTGCTCTCTTTATTTCATGTAGTTTCGTCTTGCGGTGAAATGCACGCATCTGCAGCTGGCCTGTGACATAAAAGCGACTTTATTCAGGGTGTGTTTTGAGCTCCACCAGAAGTTAGCACATTCTCGACGCTTTTGCAAGGCTCAATATGACTTACGATGCAGTCTTTTAGCTTCGAATGTACGCCCGCATGTATTGATTTGATTTGTGGTGATTAACGTTTTTAACATTCCGAAGCGACTAAAGCTAGGATGCAGGTCGTAGTGGATGGTTCCGGATAACTTTATCAGCTCGCCTGGGGATGTTTAACGTGAACTTTAATCGTAGAGTCGTACGTGGGCCGGTAAATTCCTCGTTGGCGTTTCATAATACTCGCGCGGGCGCGCTAGCGCTGCTTTAGAAGTTGGCGCCTCGGCGCGATTGTATTTCTTCAATAAATTTTATTTACTAGTTGTAACACCTTGTCATTATTTCGTATTACTGACGGCGCCTCCAGGGCACCTAAGCGGAAACGGGAACACCAAAGCTAGAACCAGGGCTGGATGGGGCTCGCCGAAGGGGGTATAAGATCGTGGACAGCCAATTTTGTATGCGAACACTCCCTGCGACGCCTGCATTATTGTAATGTCACGTGCTCTTCAGAGGCCTCCGTTAGCCATTACATGTGCCCTCCTGGAGCAGTACTTGTGACAAAAAAAAATATATCGTCACGATTACCAAAGCACCGCGCAATGAAAAAAACGGCCCTGTTGCCAGGCGTTGCTGACCGCACACAGCCATTCCAGTTGTGTGCGGTCAGCAATTTCTCACGCGCCGGCCGAACAAAAGTATCCTGCAGGTACGTAAATGAACCTACGAAACCACGTACACATACTTTCACGCTGCCAACACCTGAAACTTTTGGTAATTACGCGCGTGTTTGAGTACACCGCGTGCTTGCGTCGTGTTTCAGCAACACGAACTCTCAACGTCGCGCGTTTTACGCCTTAAATACGCCTTGAATAATGGTCCTTTTCTCTATTTCTTCCGCAATTCTAAAGGCCAGTTACCGACTGACAAAGAAAGATCTCGATTGAAAAAACTGCTCCGCAGGGCTCGAACGAACTTTTCTGCGGATTTCCTCCCGTAGCGTGTTAGCCGTCGTCTGCTACGGCAGGCCCACCACCGACGGCGCCACCGTCGAGGCCGCGCCGAGCGGAGGAGGAGGGAAGTGAATGGCGCTACTTTGGGAGACTGACGGGCTTTACGTTCTGGCCCATCTCATCTTTCCTCCTCTCCACCAGGTGGATGGATGGAAGGTAGGAGCGTCCCCTTCGAAACGGGGTGATGGCAGTTGCCACCATGCCCACCAGGGCTAAAATCCCTTGATAATTTGAGAGTAGCGACACTCTGAACTCTGCCGCCGCCGCGCGACCTCCTCGCCCCTTGCGCGTTCCCCCGTGGCAACCAGTTTTGCTCCCGTTTTTCTGCACGACGATTGGTCTCCCTGCCATTGTCCTTGGAAACGCGCGGATCTTGAGTTTTGCTTGTGTTTTTCTTTTTCGTTCGCACCATTTTCCTCCTGAGCTCAGCCACAGCTGGCTCGGCGTAGCGAAAGTTATACGCTGTGTTTCCTGCTCTATGTGCTAGCGCTATGCCGGGCTGTTCTGCATATAACTGCAGCAAGAAGCCTGAAGATGGTTATGCCGTTCTTATGATACAAGTAAAGCGTGACGGCTTGCGCAGGAAGCAGTGGCTGCATGACATTGGCCAAAAGAACTTAGTTCCGACAAAGAACAGCGTTGTTTGCGAGCTGATGTGTCTTTCTTATAGCTCGTAGCATAGCATCCCGTAATGCTGCATTTTTTTTTTCGTTCTTCCGGCCTGCTCACCAGCGTTTTTGTTGCGGTTGCCTTCAGTATGCTTAATATTCTGGGGCGTCTCCATCACCTCGCACGTCGCTAACTGTTGTTATTCAGTCGGAAGTGCAGCATTATAGATTCTGTTTTGCGCCCTGAAAAAATTAGTGCCAAGTATACCCGTGGTATTGCAGGTGATGAGCGTTAGCTAGTCAACATTGAGCTTTTTTTTTTTTACTTTTAAGGCGAAAGCCCTTAGATCTCTATGTTTCAAGGTCGCGTTGTAAACTGGAAGTATTAAGGAAGGCCAGAGGTGACCCAAAGCATGTCCACCCCTGTATAAGAGAATGATTACCCAAGTTAATTAATGAATCATTAGTGATTGACATAAGGTGGATTAGGGAGGATTAAGGTTCATTAGGGTGTATTAAACAATATTAAGGTGGATTAGAGTGCATTAAGAAGGATTAAGATGCATGAATAAAGATTAAGGTGGGTGGAGGACGATCAAGGCGGATTAAGGTGAAAGGTTGATGAAACGGTATTAAGACCGATTAGGGTGCATGAACAAGGATTAAGGTGGATAATGGAAGATTAATGTGAATTAGGGTTAATACAGGAGGATTAAGACAGGTTACGGTGGATGAGGGACCATGCAGGTAGATTAGGTTTGATAGAGGTGGATTAGGGTAGACTGTGACTATTAAGGAGGATTATGATGGATTAGGGTTGGTAAAGGGGGATTAAGACCGTATAAGGAAGGCTAAGGTGCATTAGGGGCGATGTAGGTTGATTAGGTTGTATTAAGGTGGATTGGGAGTATTAAAGTGGATGAAGGAGCATTAAGGTGGATTAGGGTGGACTAAGGGGAATTAGGGCATTGAGTATTAAGACCGATTAGTCTACCATAATCCTCCTAATGCACATTAATCCACCGAATCCACATTCATCGACCTTAAAATCCTCCTTCATTCACTTTAATCCACCATAATCCACGGATGTCCTTAATGCACCCTAATCCACCTTCATCGACCTTAATCTAGTCTAACCCTCCTTAATGCACTTTAATTCTCCTTAAACAACCCTAATGCTTCCTCATTCACTTCAATCCACCCTAATCCACTATAATCGTCCTTAATCCACCCGAATCCACATTCATCTACCTTAGTCCACCCTAATCCTCCTCCATTCAATTTAATTCACCCTAGGCCACCATAATCCTCCTTAATGCACCTCAATCCTTCTTAATCCACCCTTATCCTTCTTCATGCACTTTAATCCACTATAATCGTGCTTAATGCACCTCAACGCACCTTCATCCACCCTAATCCACCTTCATCGACCTTAATCCAACCTAGTCCTCCTTGATGCACCTTAATCACCTTCATTCACCCTAATGCACCTTCATCGACTTTAATACACCTTCATCATCATCAGCCTGGTTACGCCCACTGCAGGGCAATGGCCTCTCCCATACTTCTCCAACAACACCGGTCATATACTAATTGTGGCCATGTTGTCCCTGCAAACTTCTTAATCTCATCCGCCCACCTAACTTTCTGCCGCCCCCTGCTACGCTTCCCTTTCCTTGGAATCCAGTCCGTAACCCTTAATGACCATCGGTTATCTTCCCTCCTCATTACATGTCCTGCCCATGCCTATTTCTTTGTCTTGATTTCAACTAAGATGTCATTAACTCGCGTTTGTTCCCTCTCACCCAATCTGCTCTTTTCTTATCCCTCAACGTTACACCCATCATTCTTCTTTCCATAGCTCGTTGCGTCGTCCTCAATTTAAGTAGAACCCTTTTCGTAAGCCTCCAGGTTTCTGCCCCGTAGGTGAGTGCTAATAAGACACAGCTATTATACACTTTTCTCTTGAGGGATAATGGCAACCTGCTGTTCATGATCTGAGAATGCCTACCAAACGCACCCCAGCCCATTCTTATTCTTCTGATTATTTCCGTCTCATGATACGGATCCGCCGTCAATACCTGCCCTAAGTATATGTACTCCCTTACTACTTCCAGTGCCTCGCTGCCTATTGTAAATTGCTGTTCTCTTCCGAGACTGTTAAACATTACTTTAGTTTTGTGCAGATTATTTTCAGACCCACCCTTCTGCTTTGCCTCTCCAGGTCAGTGAGCATGCATTGCAATTGTTCCCCTGAGTTACTAAGCAAGGCAATATCATCAGCGAATCGCAAGTTACTAAGGTATTCTCCATTAACTTTTATCCCCAATTCTTCCCAATCCAGGTCTCTGAATACCCCCTGTAAACACGCTGTGAATAGCATTGAAGAGATCGTATCTCCCTGCCTAACGCCTTTCTTTATTGGGATTTTGTTGCTTGCTTTATGGAGGACTACGGTGGGTGTGGAGCCACTATAGATATCTTTCAGTATTTTTACATACGGCTCGTCTACACCGTGATTCCGTAATGCCTCCATGACTGCTGAGGTTTCGACAGAATCAAACCCTTTCTCGTAATCAATGAAAGCTATATATAAGGGTTGGTTATATTCCGCACATTTCTCTATCACCTGATTGATAGTGTGAATATGGTCAATTGTTGAGTAGCCTTTACGGAATCCTGCCTGGTCCTTTGCTTGACAGAAGTCTAAGGTGTTCCTGATTCTATTTGCGATCACCTTAGTAAATACTTTGTAGGCAACTGACAGTAAGCTGATCGGTCTATAATTTTTCAAGTCTTTGGCGTCCCCTTTCTTATGGATTAGGATTATGTTAGCGTTCTTCCAAGATTCCGGTACGCTCGAGGTCATGAGGCATTGCGTATACAGGGTGGCCAGCTTCTCTAGAACAATCTGCCCACCATCCTTCAACAAATCTGCTGTTACCTGATCCTCACCAGCTCCTTTCCCCCCTTTGCATAGCTCCCAAGGCTTTCTTTACTTCTTTTGGCGTTACCTGTGGGATTTCTAATTCCTCTAGACTATTCTCTCTTCCATTATCGCCGTGGGTGCCACTAGTACTGTATAAATCTCTATAGAACTCCTCGGCCACTTGAACTATCTCATCCATATTAGTAATGATATTACCGGCTTTGTCTCTTAACGCATACATCTGATTCTTGCCAATTCCTAGTTTCTTCTTCACTGCTTTTAGGCTTCCTCCGTTCCTGAGAGCATGTTCAATTCTATCCATATTATACTTCCTTATGTCAGCTGTCTTACGCTTGTTGATTAACTTCGAAAGTTCTGCCAGTTCTATTCTAGCTGTAGGGTTAGAGGCTTTCATACATTGGCGTTTCTTGATCAGATCTTTCGTCTCGAGCGATAGCTTACTGGTATCCTGTCTAACCGAGTTACCACCGACTTCTATTGCACACTCCTTAATGATGCCCACAAGATTGTCGTTCATTGCTTCAACACTAATGTCCTTCCTGAGTTAAAGCCGAATACCTGTTCTGTAGCTTGATCTGGAATTCCTCTATTTTCCCTCTTACCGCTAACTCATTGATCGGCTTCTTATGTACCAGTTTCTTCCGTTCCCTCCTCAGGTCTAGGCTAATTCGAGTTCTTACCATCCTATGGTCACTGCAGCGCACCTTGCTGAGCACGTCCACATACACCTTAATACACCTTAATCCTCCTTAGTACACCCGAATTCATCTTAATCCAATCACTAATCAATCATTACTTTGCTAATCATTAATGATCTCTTATATGCGGCTGCACATGCTTTGGTTAGCTTCCCGCCTTCCTTCGGTCACGTGATATTTTCTGCAGCTTACAACGGGACCTTGAAACAGGTCTAACCCCCGTATTTCAACCCCCGTGAACGCGCCGAAGGAAACAGTGAGCGTCTTTGGACCCGTTAACGCCAGGCGTCATTTAAATCAAGTCAAGCATGAGTTTCAACTTAAATTACATTTCTGAATACGGGGGTAAGGCTTTCGCTTAATAAGCCACACACAAAGGGATGTGTCAAGCAATACTAGATCAGACGCACGAAGTAAAGCATCTGATCATGTGGCAGAAAAATTGTCTGGAGTATAGAACTCGCCTCAAAGCTCCCTTTACATCAGTATACCCCGTTCATACGGCTTTAAGAAAAAACCAACCTCCTCATAAACGTTGCCTCCAGCATTATCGGTGCTGTTATTAGCATTTCTTAAAATTTTCAACGCCACTGGGGCGCGCAACTGGCCCAAAATAACACGCCTCCATAGAATCCTGCGGCCCGTCCGCGGGAGCCCAGGAGGAAAAGCGCGCCGTGAGGAGGAGAGTGTCGCTACTTTTAAAGTAGCGACACTCTCCTCCGCCTTTTATCCTCGTTTCTCCTCTCTTTCACGCTCCCTCCTCGACCTTGGCGCCGCTCGAGCGTAGCAACGACTCCAACATGCGCTCCTTGCCTCCTCCGTAGACGCTTCTCGAGCAAAAATGGCGCTGATGCACGGCGCGAGGGCCCACGTGATGCTATTAGGCATGGCTATTAGGCCAATAGCGACGCGGCGTCGGCCTAGGCCAGAGCGAGCGAGGGAGAGGCGGCGTTCTTCAAAGCGTGGCAGTACTTTACGAAGTTTAAGGGGTTTTAACCAGGGCCGGCTGCGAGCGCTATTTGCGGCGGCCGCTTCAAATTTAAATTACGTTCCCATGCCTTCGAGATTCTAGTACACTGTAATCCCGGAGGCAGGACCCGCGGTTTCTCGTCAAGCCATTGGTCTAGTAATCGTCGCTTCCTCCGCAACATAGATTTTCTAAATAAATATACTAATATGAAACTCTGTGTTCCGCAACCATAGAGTTTCTAAATATACTAATATAAAACTCTGTGTCCGCAACAGAAAGGCAGCGAGCGCCGTCTGTCCGCGACTACCCTGAACCACAGGGACCTCCGGACGCGGCAGGCATCTATAGTAAAGGAGGCGTTGGTTCAAGCATTGAGTTCTGGTTCAAGCATTGAGTTCATCTGTGGACAGGAAGGCAACAATTTAGGTTTGAAATTTAGTGTTAGAAAATCAGGTGTTATGGTATTCAATGAAAACAGTGAACAGACAGTGGAGATACAGGGCCAAGAAATACCTCGGGTAAGAGCATATGGGTAAGAGCATAGAGTTTCCTACAACTATATGGGTAAGAGAACATAAATACCTTGGTATATGGATAAACGAAGGCAATGGATATATGGAAACACAGGAAAAAACCATAACAGTCAAGGGGAAGAGAAATGCAGCCATAATGAAGCACAGAGCGCTATGGGGATACAATAGGTACGGGGTCCTCCGAGGTATGTGGAAAGGGGTAATGGTTCCAGGACTTACTTTTGGAAATGCGGTTGTTTGCTTTAAATCAGGGGTACAATCAGGACTCGACGGGAACCAAAGGTCAGTGGGTCGCCTCGCATTGGGCGCTCACGGGAAGACTACAAATGAAGCTGTGCAGGGGGATATGGGCTGAACTAGTTTTGAAGTGAGGGAAGCTCGCAGTAAAATTGAGTATGAAGAACGGCTGAGGAATATGGAAGAAAGTAAATGGGCTGGGAAAGTGTTCAGGTATCTGTACAGGCAAAACATTGATTCACAGTGGAGGAAAAGAACTAGGAAGCTTACCAGCAAGTATGCGGCCTGTGGGGTGGGCAACACAGCAACAAGGAAGGTCAAGCGGAAAGTCAGAGAGGCTGAATTAATCTCATGGGTGGCGGCAGTGGAAAAGAAACCTGCCATGAGTAACTACTTAAGAGGAAAAAACGAAATCAGGAAAGAAACTATTTATGATAACTCAAAGGGAAGCTCATTACTTTTCGAAGCGAGATCGGGATGCCTTACACGCACCTATAAAGCGAGATATAAGAAGGAAGAAGAAGCATGTGCTTGCTGCGGTAAAGCTAGGGAAACGACGGAGCATATTTTATTAGAATGTGAAAACGTCTACCCAGCGGTCGATTTAGGCACCACTGGCCTCCTTGAAGCCCTTGGGTTCAGCGGGAGCAGTGGTAAAGCAAACAGGTCCGCAATAGACATTAGTAAGGGTCGATTGGAGGATTGGTGGAAGAAAAGTAGGTAAACGACAAAAGACGGAGACGTACAAAAGCACAATTCGCAATAGGGGATCAGAAAGTTTGGACGTGGTAGTTCATAGTGCCTTCTTTTTTTTTTTTTTTTCATTGGTTAACCTAGGTAGGATATTAGGCAGCATAGTAGCAAGAGCTTGGTGGCGCAACCCACCGCCCCGTTCCAAAGGGGACGCTCATAACATCCATCCATCCATCCATCCAGTTCGGCCAATCTATGGGCCAATCCGATCCAATGATCTGACATCTACTCGTAACTCGTTACATGTAGTCTACGGGCGCCGGGCGTTTGGTTTCTCTCGTCCTCGCGTGTCTTCAAGGGTACCTCATTTATTTCTGATCTGTGCCGTTTTATTATGGCGTACGCAATGAGGTAAGTAGTCATTGATGAATGTCACAGAAATTGCCTTTGTACTATTGTTTTGCAATGAAGGCGATGATCCTGTGGTGGCGATGCGTTGGACTCGAAGGCTGCTCGTGCCGGGTTAGGGCGCCCGTGCTTTGGTCTGTCTAAGCCAGTCCAGCCCCGCTCCGCGCTTCTCTGCAATGCTTCAATGTGTATACGGAAGTTACCAAACTGTTTTTAGAGATTGGATTGGAAGAAACGTACAGCGTGCCGGGGAGCTTGTTAAGCACCTGACATTGTAGTGAGGACACTCCAGACTTCTATTTTCTCTCTATTTATGCGTAAGCACTTAAGTCAGCACAGCTGCATTGAAGAGCAGTCGTGGTTTGTGGTGCAAACAGCTGGCCTACAAGTGCGCACATCAACTGTGTGGTGTTTTTTGTTTTTTTTATTTCAGGTTTGCCAACAGGGCAAGTGCTCTGTCGCTTCTAAGACCAGTGACAGCCTCGCCCGCTGCATGGTATGCCCAATTTTTCATCATATGGTTAATTACCCGAGCGAATTACGCATTATTATTATTTGTGTATTCCTGTCAATGCTATATCAAATGTGCTTTGAACGTGAGTGGTATGTGCAGTTGATATGTTTCACGTGTGAGGAGTCTTTCATTGGAAAGCAGAGGCATTAAAAGCACTCGGTGGATAGGTTACGTGTCCTCACTGTACCGGTTAATGAGAGTTTCTGTAGGGACAGTCATTCAGATAGTGCTCCTTTTAATTCAAACATCAATTATTCAAACCAATTTTGTGGGTCCTACCATGGTTGTATTAACTACGACCTACTGTAGCTCCAGACCTGCACAGATAACTGGCTTCCATGGAAGCCACCTGCGCCAATTCTCGTTCAACTGTTGGCCATTGGTGTCGCATTTATGACCTATTCGTTTGCTACCCTGCGGGCGGCTCGGGCTATATTTGCATGAGAATGCCAGCTGTTCTGCTGTAACGAATTCCTTGCGTATTTGATTATTTTTTGCAAACACAATTGCCGTAATGTCACAGGGCTGTTATCGATCACTTGGTTCCACAAGTTGACTTCCCCAGCCTGAAAAATGTATGCACATAACTTTGCTGCTTTTTAAAATAGCTTTATAACTGCTCGTTTTGCGTTCTTTAATGCATTAATAAACCGTGCAGTTTTGTCATATTAAGTTGCAGTGTTTACAATCTTAGTAAAAATCACCACCGTTTCCTTTGCCAACTTGTAAAGTTCACTTCTCCTCGTTTAAGCCTTGAAACCACCACAATGGGTTCAAGGGAAAGAACGATGACCACTTTTATTTTAAGACCTATAAGTTACCCACCAGCTCAAGAAATGAATTGGGCATAAGTCATCACTGTGTTTGTTTCTTTTGCACCAGCATTATGCTACTGCCATGCCATGCGAATAAGCAACCTTAGCATTTTGGAAACGCTTCCATCACCTATAGTGACCATTTATGTGACACAAGGCGGTGCATAATTTTACTGGGATACCTGTTGCAAACCTTCTACTCCATTCACCATTCCTTGAAACAGCCTGAATCTATTTCTTGCACACGTCAGTCTCAGGAAACTTGTGAAAAGTTATGCAGCATCCTTTGCCTTGCTCAGACTTGCATAACAGTGTACAGCCGTATACCACAATGATATCTCTGATATTAGGCTATCTGTAATGGACTCAAAGAAGTTGCATGATGCCCAGGCTAAAGCTGCCTGCCAACTTCAGATTCTTGCAGTATGTATGTGTATTCATATCGTCTGCATGATTCTTTTTTTCTCATTCATAGTAAATATACCAGTTTTTTTATTAGTATATCTCATTATTGTTCCATTGTACTATATTTTAGCCTATGAATCTTTTTATGATCAAGTTTTTCTCTTCTTCTGCAGAGGCAAGGAGAGGAACATTACCGTCTTCCAGCTCTACTCATTTTCTTTTCTTGCACTGCTCCTACTTCAGCTCCCTATCTAAGTGCAAAATATTGGCAAATTTCCTTTTATTGCTTATTTTCATGAGTGTGTGCGTTCACACACATACTAAAAGCACTTTGTGCCTGCTGAAATAGCAGTGTGGGTGCTGAAGCAGGGCGTGGAGGCAGATAACGGCAAATGGGTTATAACTAGCACTGTACCACTCGTGCATTCTGTCCCTAGCCCCAAAAGGGGATGAACAAAAACAGGTGCAATGGAGCACTTAGGATTAGGAATACTTGTAGCTTGTGCCTTTCATGTGCCAGCAGTGTCACTTGATAGGTCATGCCACTGATCCTGTATTTACAGCCTACTGAGAGAAATTGACTGGTTGTGTTGTACATACCTCCTTTTTCTTTGCCAGCTTTGCACCAATGTCAGCAATGAGCCCCAAGCAGGCACAAGTGACAGAACACTTCTTCAAAAAGAACAAGTCGCTCAAGAGGCCTTTGTCACCTCACCTGAGCATTTATGCGTGAGGAAATGTTCAGATTCTTTCTCCAGCCATGTCTTATTTCAGTAACGTTAATCAACGTGTGGTGACGCCTTGGATGTGTGTAAACTTATTGCATTGACTGTAATGTGTATAAGCAGAAGAAAGTCACTGGCATACTCATTTTCACAATTCTAAAGTAGTTCCGCAAGTTGACAGCCTTGTGTAGCAACTTATTTGGTGTGCATTGTTATTAGAGTATGACGTACTGATGTAATACCCCAAGAAATACTTGAGCCAAGTATTATTTCAGATAAGAAAGCTGGATATAGGTGAAATGTCATGCGACAGGTTCTTCTAGGTTAGCTAGAACTGTTCTATTACTTGTATAGCTAATATGGACCCAGGGCCATGAACGAAATGGTGAAATAGTATAGTATCAACTTGGTTTCTGGAACACATTCAGAACCTTTAAAGGGACATTAAAGGCAAATGTTAAGTTGAGCTCAAGTGATATGTTAAAGCTCGAGAGCATCTAAGGCGTCAATATCGCTAACAGACCTTTAGTAATTGAGATAAATGCAGGACACAATTTGTGACTCACCCAGAACATTCAGGTACTAGCGCATAGGTACTCCTCTTTAATTATGTCACTGATACTCAATTTCTCGCATTAAAAAGATCATTGCATTATAAGATGGGAAACAATGCTACTTGTCCAGTTCCATTCGATGTATAGAAAAGGAACGCATTGACATTACGCTTGACAACGACGCGAGCAGTTGAAAGGTTTCGTTTTTGCTCAGCTTTGCGCTGCTCATGCTTTCATGTTTCAGTAGTTTCATTATCATGCGCTGCGCTGGTTTTGCTGGCTTGCTAAACTGGCTCAAACTACAAGTAGCATAGAATTCCACATACATGTTGTGTTGCGGGATGCCCAAACAGTCCATGTGACTTGACCGAAAGCAACCGCAGCGGTGAATCCAACACTCTGTCCTGGCTCAGTTTCTCCATGGCCTCGCTACCATAGCTGCCGTCTGTAGGGGCGCCATGTTACTCACCGACGCCAGTAAAGGTGATGATGGTGTGTGCAACGACACCACTCTCCTGCTCGAAGGTGGGCGATTTGAACTGCGCTAAAGTTATGCGTACTTTTCAGATGCGATTTTCTCTTAAACGAAGTCTTTTCTTGGCACGAAACAAGTGCTGCAAGGTTTCTGGAATGGTATTTTAACAGTCGATGTTGACTTAATATCTGCCTTCAGTGTCCCTTTAACAGAGCTCTCCCTACGTGGTGCATCTGTGTTAGAATAATTTGAACATAAGCAGACTTAACGTTGTGTATGCTGTTTGTACAAGTCTCAAAGCAAACAGCACTGTGTTCTTTTTACGTGTGGCTTCCAAACTAATAGACCCTCCTCACAAATTTCACCATGTCTTGGGCACCTAGATATGAACAAAAGTCTACTTAACGGCTTAAAAAGTTCATAATACAGAATTGGTGTGGCGCTAGGGGTAAATGCTGAATGACAAAGAGTGTTCATTTCTTTGAAATGCAACAGTTATAAAGAGTTTCCTGATGACTCTGAGATCTATATGGCCCTCTGCATTCCTGCATAATCATACTGATGTATGATACTCTTAACCCTTTAAGGACGAGACATAAATTCCCCCCCAAAAAATGTTTTTTATCTAAATGTGCAAAACACATCAAGAATAAGCATAATAAACAAAAAAGAAAAGATTTTTTTTAAATTTTTAGTAATAGGGGGATAACCCCTAGCAGGAAACTGGAAGTGGGCTTCACTCCAAGCCACCTAAGGCTTCTTATTTAATTTGTAAAGACAGCTCTCATCATATGTGAACCATAAGTGTACATTTCATTTGTTTTACATCTCGTGTGACACCACTGTAGCTGGATATCTTGCACCGGCCCGTTTTCCTCCTCTGACCTTGCTTTTGAAAGACAGTGAGTCGCATGCCAAACTTCTTCCTCTTCCAGTGTTCCTGCTTTAAACAAACAAATGACGCTTGCTGCCTGTCATTTAGTGTTGGCCAAAGACATTTAGCCAGAAACTTCTTATTCGATACTGAAACCCGGCACGAAAAAATTTTTTGGCGGGTATGTTGCCTGTAGGCGGCACTCATCAATAAAGGGTTAATTGAGATGGCTTAAGGTGCTTATACCAAACTGATGTGTGGCGAATGTATACTTCAATTTTAAATTTAATATGCAATGCTAGCAAATCTGACATGCAATCTTTTTTGGCTTTGTTATTTTTGCAGACCGCAAATGACATCAATGCTTTCACTGACACACAGGGCAACTGGCTGTGGCATGGCAGTGTGTGAGTGCTGTTTTTCAAAGCATTCATATTTTCTAGAGAATTGCTTTCTAATCTTGTTAAAGGGATGCAAGATAGAAACAATGAATCCTAGATTTGAGATTACCATTCTTAAAACATCACAACATCTGTTGCATGCCAAAAGGTGACAGCTGAAGGCATTGTACGATTTTTTGCCAATTCAGACAAACACTGATGTATAGGCATTTTTGTGTAACTGTATGAACAATCTCAAGTGTCGAACCCTGCTAGGCTCTATTGGTTACATTGGGGCCTGCGCATAGAGGGCACCACAAAGTGCCAATGGAGTGGCTTGAATGGGCAGCATGAGTAAGTTATTTCTTTGGGAAAGTATGCGTTAATATTGAACAAACTCATTTTTGCTTTTTCAAGTAGAAATGCAACATAAATACCTTTATTATTAGCCTCCTCATACCCAACAAAACTCTAGCAATCCAATGCCCTTAAAGTCAATTCTTATTGTCACCTGTTCTCTAAAAAATTCTGAAAAAAGTATTTGTTTGATCAGATAGCACATGGACACATAGAATCTATTTCTGCTGTTTGTTCGGATAAAAGCTTCCTTGGCTTTTCTAAACACATAGATACAGGTTTAACATCACATGGTGTTTCATCGCCTTCACTTTTCATTCTGGATTGACGCATCATCTGTTTTTATTTTGAAATGTACAACACGTTCATTTTTTGTTGTCAGTGACAGTGCAGCAGTATGTCTAACCCAAGGTATAAATTTTTTCGAAAACCAGGTGCCGCAGAATTGTTACAGACTTAACATATACGATTCGTCTGTGAAATAACGAGACTGGATCTGGTAAAAGGAATTTGTTGATCCAATCGGTACATGTTAATAAAATTCTTCAAAGTAGTCTCCTTGGGCATCGATTTCACCATTGCTAATACAATTCCCTTGCTGCAAAGGCTCCCTCGAAGTCAGCTGCCGCAACCTTTTTCAGAGACTCTGTGACAGCCTGTTGGATGGCAGGAACATCGTCAAAGCAGTGGCCTGTCAGGCTTCTCTTGAGGTTTGGGAACAGGATAAGTCTTCCGGGCTGACACTAGGACTGTGCGGTGGCTGCGGCAAGGTTGCAACACCTGTCTGGGCCATGTAGCCGGTCACAACAACCAGGACTGTACGGTGGCTGCAGCAAGGTTGCGACTCCTATCTGGACCACTTAGCCGGTCACAACGAAAGCTGTGTGGGCTGGAGCATTGTCATGGTGGAGCTTCCAGAGATAGGCAATATCCAGTCGTTCCTGTTTGACGTGTCTGTGAAGGTGCTGAAGGACTTCTTTGTAGAACAAGGCATCAACAGTTCGTCCCAGAGAAACAAATTCCTTGTGGACCACCCCACACTTCTCAAAAAAGACAATGAACATTGTTTTTACGTTGGACTTCGACATTCTCGCTTTCTTGGGGCGCGTGGAGTTCACGGTGTGCCACTCCGAACTTTGGTGCTTGGTTTCGGGGTCGTACCGGAACACCCATGATTCGTCATCTGTTATTACACCTTCTAAAAAGTCCCGTTCAACTTCTAAATGCACCAACATTTCGCGGGAAACGTCAACTCGTCGCTGTTTTTGTTCATTGCTCAACACTTTTGCCACCAATTTCGAACAAACCTTCCACGTGTTCAAATTTTCAGAAATTTTGTTAATCATTATTTTGCACACATTGAGGTCTTCAGTGATTAATCTGATACTTAAACAACAGTCGGAGTCCAGGACATTTTTTACTTTGGCCACATTTTCATCGAAACGTTCGTTGAAGGGCATCCAGATCGCTCCATTTCTTCAATGGTCTCCCGTCCGTTATTGAACTCGCTGAACCACCGGAAATTCTGGGCCCTTGACAAGGCATCATCTTTGTAAGCCTCCTTAACCAAGCCAAGCGTTTCGGAAGCAGTTTTGCCCAGGTGAAAGCAAAATTTAATCACACACCGCTGCTACAGCGAACGCTCCATTTTTGACATTTTCTGTCGTGACAAAAACTCAAAAACAGCTTTTGCTCCACTTCAGATCCTCACTACATCAGAGCTTGGATGTAACTGCTGCCTAGTGTGTTACTTGGCTTAGAAGCTCCACCATGAATCCCACCTCCGTATAGCACGCTACTGGCAACTGCTGCACCGCACGGCGGGTGGTCTCATTACTTTACCCACAAATCCTGTATGGTTTTTTTTTTAGGCTTGTAGCGCAGCTCAGAAAGAGCAAAAAAGGAAGGAGGTAAGGGTAATGAAAGGGAACGGAAAACAGAGTGAGCACTATTACGACTTTTTTAGGCTTGTAGCGCAGCTCAGAAAGAGCAAAAAAGGAAGGAGGTAAGGGTAATGAAAGGGAACGGAAAACAGAGTGAGCGCTATTACGACTTTTTTAGGCTTGTAGCGCAGCTCAGAAAGAGCAAAAAAGGAAGGAGGTAGGGGTAATGAAAGGGAACGGAAAACAGAGTGAGCACTCACTCTGTTTTCTGTTCCCTTTCATTATCCCTACCTCCTTCCTTTTTTGATCTTTCTGAGCTGCGCTACAAGCCTAAAAAAGTCATGACATACCAACTCGCCCAAACTGCCACGCTTTTGACCTGTATGGTGTCACCTGCATTTAGCTTTATGTTGCACCAGATTATTTTAGCTTATCATTCCTTATTAAAGGGACACTAATGGCAAATGTTAAATTAAGCTAAAGTGATAGATGTTCTATCAGATTAGTGCTCAAGAATCTCTAAGGCATCAATATGATCGCAAACAGAGCCATAATATTCGAGAAACTGAGGTAAATGCGGGAAATGATTAGAGACTCCCCCGGGGCATTCAAGCACTTGCCCGATGACGAAAGCACTCCTCAGTTAAATTCTGTCACTATTACCCAACCACTCGTTGCAAAAAACCATCATTGTATTGTATTATAAAACGAAGTAAAATGCAACTTATCCAGTTCTATTTCATTTTTAGAAAAAAGAAGTCATTGACATTACCCTTGATGACGACGCAGGTGGTCGAAAGGTTTTGTTTTCGCTCGACTCTGCGCCGCCCACGCTTTTGCTTTTCAGCAGTTTCGTTATCACGTAGTGCTGCACTGGGTTTGCTGGCTCGCGAAACTCTCACAAACTGCAAGTAGCAGGAAATTCAACTTCAGTTTTATGTTGTAGGATGCCCAAACGGTCTACATCACTTGACCAAAAACCAGCTGCAGCGGCGAATCCACTGCTCTGTCTTGGCTCGCTGCTGCCATCTGTCAGGTGCCGTTTTACTCACTCACAACAGCAAAGGATGGTAATGGCGTATGCAATGTCACCACACCCCCGGTTGGGTGGTGGGAGACTTGAATTTCAAGAAAGGTATTCAGACCTTTCAGATGCAATTTTCTCATAAACTAAGCCCTTTCTTGTCACGAAACAAGTGTCGCAATGTTTCTGGAATGGTATTCAAACAGTCCACATTGACTTATAATTTGCCTTTAGTGTCCCTTTAAGCTTTGCAAATGATGAAACCGTTTTCCACGAGGGAAGACACAGAGTCCGAAGAGATTAGTGAATTCCAGTCTGTCTGTATGTGTCTTGCTGTTTATGAAATGCTAGAGGAATATAAATCAGCGGCAACAACTGTTACTGACATCTTATGCATTACAAGCACATTTGGGTTTCACAACTGTTCTCATCTAAAGAAAAGAGCCACATTAAATTGTAAGGACACTAAAGAGAACACCAAAACTCTTTAGACAGATAAAGTATTCCTTAAAAGCTCTATTTTAATTAATCTTGTGATTATTGGAAAGTAACATAAGAGCCAAACTTCCATTTCTTGAATTTCACTATAAAACCCCAGTGCCTGTACGTCACTGCGATCTAACGTGGAAACACCCACCTTATCCGCTCATTATCACACTGAGCTTTATTGGTATGACGTGGAGGTTATGTGACACGACTCTTCCTTGTGCGACTAATGTCATAGGCTGTAGCATCATACATATCACTTGCAGGGTGGTTCAACTACCCTAAAAAGGATCAGATTTCTGCTTTCTTTCTTTCGTTGGTGCAGTATAGCCTTGTTGTCTATCAGAATTCTGCATAGAAG
This sequence comes from Dermacentor andersoni, assembly GCF_023375885.2. NCBI lineage: Eukaryota > Metazoa > Arthropoda > Arachnida > Ixodida > Ixodidae > Dermacentor > Dermacentor andersoni. The sequence goes on along the minus strand of NC_092818.1, from coordinate 191,081,506 downwards.
TAACAAAACATAGTAGCGAAGGTTTTGAAAAGTTGTGGAAGATCAGCAGCCTTTAAGAGCGAAATTATAAAATCCCAGCTGCATGTATAGAATTAACATTTGGCTCAGATTTTCATGACAGTACAGTATAACCAAGTTCGTTTATCATGCTCAAAAAGTATGTCGGGGCCCCTTTAACGTATGAACTTGCTATAAGTGTGAATAGCTTCACTTTATGACCACGACATATTTGTTTCTCGTGCCCAGGCCTGTATGGAATGGGTGTGATGCCATTTGTCTGCTCGCACCAGTTCCCGCACTATGTGGAGGCCCTGCAGGCCATGCACATCTCACCCATCCTCACTTTCCCAGTGAAGCTTGGCCTGGCCTTTGCTCTCTGCTACCACACTTTCAATGGCATGCGCCACCTGGTGAGTTGTGTGTGAACGTCAGGGTTTCCTCTGAGACCATCCAGCTTAAAGGAAGACCATAATATGCAGGAATCTTCTTGTCGCAATTTGGTGCCTAACCCTATGCTATTTCTTGAGAGACTGCTGGCACACTTCCTTTAATATCTTGTTGTGGGATGAGACTTTCTATATATTCAGCATTTTGCATTCAGCACTGCCATACTTGCGGTTGAGTTTAGTGGCTCATACGTCAGCTGTTAGTCGGAACAGAAATAGAACTTGCACTGAATGTCTAGTATCATTTGCACATTTAAAACCTTAATGTAACATCCTTGACAGAAAAGGGAGTGTTGAGAGCAAAATGTAAACTACAGTGCAGTCCATTTATAACGATATCAAGAAGAACGAAAGGTCCGATCATTATAACCGATCATCGCTAGATCTGGACTGCCGTACAAAAAGAAAGAAAAAGCTGCTGAACATACCTTCGTAGCTCCAAAACCAAATTTGCCACATACGATAAAGAATTGACATTGTAGAAAGAAGGCTGTGAAAAATAAGATGTTTATGTATACCTCTAAACAGCATGTCAAGCGTTAGGCGCGCTGAAATAGTCCGAAATCTGTACTTGCTTTCGCGGAAGTTTCAGGTTCACAACCGCGGTGTGCATCGCATCCAGCAGCGGCGCAAACAGTGGCAGCTATAATTTAGAGTGCATGAAATAAATGTGCAACTCTATCGACGACAGTGCACTTTGCGTGAACATTGGGGTCGGTTTTGAAGATGGGCCACTGTCAACCTCGTCGCCTCCGCCTCACAACGCCACCATCTGTTGCGACAACGATCACCCCGACGCAAAACGAGGCAGTGCTACCTGCACTCAGAAACTCCTCCGTCGAAGCACCACCTATTTTATCGCCATTAGCGAAGTGCTCCCACAGTTCGGCAATGTCAGCGGCTGCCACCGTGTTGTTTTCACACATGGGGGTTTCGCCCTAGCGCACCAAGCCCGCTGTTTTCGTTCTTCGGCACGGTCACTAATTACAGCCTTCATGATCATGGCACTTGTGGTTTTCAGAATCGTCGATATCATTGACTGTGCGAGTCTTGCAAAATTTGCAGCTTCGTTGCAAGTGATACAGCTTTGCACTTTGTCGGTGCACCGACCGCTGCTTCCGTGGTGCATTTCCGCGCTCCCTGAGCAAGAGGAGGGAGATTGTAGTAAGGGAGCACAGGCGCAATTCGCTTCTCGATGTTTTTTTTCTTTCTCTGCACGCTTCCCGGCGACGCTGTGATGATGATGATGCAATGCGGCTTCACCGTTTGCAACGGGCAGGCATGTCAATTGCACGCCCTAGCTACTAAAAAAAGAAGGAAAAAAACAAAACAAAAAACAACATAAATAAATAAACAGAACTGTAAACAAATGACCTGCAAGTAATGGGGGAGAGAAATGAAGGGCCACAGTGGTGCACGCAACTACACAACACACAAGTGCAGGGCGGAGGAAAAGCAAGGGGCGCAGTAGTGCACACAACTATCAACACTTGAGCGTTGCTCCTCTCCAACACTCAAGGTGCTGCTTGGTCAGCATTACAGCACAGTTGTCAACTACTCCCATTCATGTTTAAAACCCAGTGCAACGTCGAGGCTTGTGTTTCCCATTATGGGGCCGCCTAGTTGGTTGCAGTTCAACACCACTTGTTTCGATCGTTTCATCTGCACTTCTGCATGCGTGGCACAACACATTAGTCACAGCACTGTTATACATTTTCACGCGCACAAGTGTCCGAAGGGCTCCCACCCTCGCCTCGAACAGCAGCATGCTTCCGAAGGTGGTGTCGTGCAAGTGCACAGTGGCAATGTTGCGTTTGTGTTGACGATGTAGGGTGAGTGTTGACTTGTCCTCTTGTCATTCTTGCACCTGCGTCTCTCCTCATCCCTTTGGCGTACCTCGTCTGCGTAAGCCTGTCCGCCCTCTGCATTCAGCGGTTCCTTTAAAAAACCAAACAGCTTCTCCAATCGATTGACACTCCTCTCCCACACCGTACGAAGGCATGTGACCATGTAATATCCGAATACATCGTGCCCATCGATCTCGCTGCATGAAGAGCAGGCGGCCGCAAAATGTCAGCTCACTGGCCACCTCCCGCGCTTCAAAGCTGACTACCCCATGTCCCCTTGCACTGCTTCATTAGCCACTTTCTCATGACAGCCGAGCGCAACACGTCCCACCCCCCCTTGCCGCTGCTTAAGCCATCCACGGGTGCTGGCAGACAAACAACAGCGTTGGCAAACGACAGGCTTGGTACGTGCACGAGTTTCCCTAACTCTCGTACCATGACGTATTGATTACATCTCCACAAACAACGGAAACGCAATATGCACTGTGTCCCGAGTCCAGTGAGGAAGTTTTTCATCATGGATGTCGTACACACCTGCTGCCGTGGACAGCTGCACACCAAGATATTTGTACACAGATTGGCGGATCAGCTGCTCTCCATCCAAGGCCACCGAGATGTCACCTGTCGAGTCACCCACAAGTTGGACCACCGCAGCCTTTTTGGCGCTGAAGTGAAACCCTAGATCAGAGATCTCCAACTGGCAGATATCTGGCAAGGTCCCGTGCACACTCTGCCATCACCACTGTGTCATCCACAAAAGCCAAGGCCGGCAGTTTGTTGTTCTCGTCTATCCCCGTGGTAGTGTACCTGAGGCGGATGCCGAGGCCAGAGTTCAAAAGCTTTCGCTCAGTGCTGGAGACATAAATGATGTACAGCAGTGGCGACAGCGGGTAACCCTGACAAAGACCCCTGACCACTGTGACAGGCTCGGACTCAACAGCTCCAAAGTGCGCCGTGACACTGTTCCCTGTACACAAAGGTCAGACTATTGACAACAACGCTTCCAGCCTACCCAAAGCGGCAAGGCAGTCAAACGGAGGTGCATGTGGTACATTGTTGTATGCCTTCTCGACATCAAGGAAGCAGCATAGCAGAGACCGTTCCTCGCACCTAGCTATTTTCGTGCACCGAGTGAGGATTAAGATATTATCCTCCAGTTGGCGACCCGAACGAAAGCCGTTTTGTATTTCTGTCAGCATGTGCTTAGCCTCTGCCCAGGCACTGATCCACTCCTTTAGTACTCGGGCGAACAACCAGTAAGGAACGCTTGTGACTGTGATCGGTCGGTAGCTCTGGAGAAACTCTGTCTTGCCTCCTTGCTTGAGAATAAACGTTATGCAACCCTGCCGCCAGTCCATTGGGATCTGTACGCCTCTAAGGATGCTAGTCAGCCGAGTGGCCAGTTGTTCCCGTGCATCAGGTCCCAGGCTCTTCATTAAACATGCTGGCATACAGTCTGGTCCAGCAGCTGTGCATGTGCTAAGATGCACCAGACTATGATCCACCATGCGCTTGCTGACCTGCCAGCGTCACTCTGTGAACCCACAACTGCTAGCGAGTGGAGGGGCTGCCGTTTTGCCTGCCGTGCCTCCTCAAACTCACCGTCCCACCATGGATTTGTCGTTGCACGTGTTGACCGTATGTCACGAACCATATGGCCTTGCATAACAGATGACAGGGCAGACAAGTATTCCTTATAGGTAGTGGCCGTGCAGCTTTTTTTCACTGGCCTCAAAGTTCGTGGCGGCCACCTCTATGGCCCGGCTTGGCAAGTATATGCTGGATTTCTGCCGTCTTTTGCTGTTAGGGCCAGGTCGGCCTGAATTACTAAAGTTGATCCTTAGGCAATTGTGGTCACTACTGAGGCTATTTGCGCCTTCCTCGTCTATCATGCATCTATGAAGACAGATTCCAAGGCGGTGTGAGAGAAGGGCATAGTCGATGGTTGTGCTACTGCCACGAGCACACCATGTGAACTGTCCTTCACAGTGTGGTTCAAGATTCACAATCACAAGGTCCAAATCATCTGTCAACTGCAGAAGGAGCTTGTCGTTTGCATCAGTATGGCCGTCTAGTTCACTGAGATGGGCGTTAAAGTAGCCAAAAATGATGAGCTCCTTGCCGCCCCGCAGCATTTGTGCGTCATTGCGGACACACTCCATAAGCTGCACATTTTCTTTATTGAGACCTTGCACTGACATGTACACAACACACACTGCAGTGGTCACGCCAAGCACATCCCAAGCTACCCAAAGGTGGTCTCAGCAGTCCCCATCAAGACGTTGCCACTGAAGCCCACGACGCCACAACAAACCGACCCCTCCCCCTTTGTGACTTTGGGCAGATCTGTTCTGGCCCACCCAGCACCACTCTGAATGTATTGGGGACTCTTCAAGGTCCCGCAGGTGAGTTTCTGCCACTGCGTAGAGAAAACTTCTCTACACTGAGAGTATGGTATAATTGCACCCACTTTTGCTGCTGGCAAGCCACGTTGAGGTTTAAGAACCCCAATCTGAAGCATTGCCACTTTGACTGGCGTTTCCTTTTGTGGATGTGTTGCCTGACCGGCCCTGTGTGCTTGGCTGAACACCGGGCTCATTGTTGGTATGCTGTATCGCCCTGTATTTCCGTGACATTTACGTTGGGAGCTGTGCAATAGTTATAAAGCATGTGCTCTGAGGCTTGCCATCTGGGTCTTATTGCGTTGCCTGGTACCACTGCTGGGTCATGTGTTGGCGCACAAGGCGACCAACCATGCGGGCTAGGTCGAATCCCATGTTGGGCGGCGGCACTGCACGAGATGGGGGAAGTGACTGTGGCGTTGTCAAAGGTAGCTGTGGGGTACTGGCTGAGGCAGCATGGCCTGATCTGCCGGGCACACCATCGATGAGCTCCGGGAGGGTTGGTTCAAGGAAGCAGCATGCACTGGTTTGTCCCAGCTCAGTAGCTGAGCCCATTGTATCGGTGCCGGTGGTTGGCACTGGGAAGCACTGGAAACTGTGGCCTGATTTGTCCCGTTGTTCTGTTGTTGGAGGAGCAAGTCGCGTGTTCCCCACGCAGAGAGAACTCTGCTGCAGGCTTGAGGGAACCAATCTGGGAGCCTGGGGATCGAGGCACTGTGACAGGTACTTTCCCAGTTGAACATTTTCTTTTCGTGGGACGGTGAGGTTGAGAGCTGCACTTTCTTCTTCCACAAGTCCTAAAATATGGCATGCTGCTTTCCCAATGTGACCGGCCACTTGATGTGCTGTGTTGGCAAGGTAGTGAACTCCGTCCCGTGCAAGATGTCCCTCTCCTTCCTCCACTTGTGTGTTGTCCAGGAACTTTGCACTAACAGAGGCACACAGCTTCCTCATTTCCGCGTTCAGCATGACTGCTCGCGCTTTTGCCTCATCCGACGCGACCACCTCCAGCACCGAGCAAACAATCAGTGCTGGTGCGTACGCGGTCACCATTTCTTTATGGCTGCAGCAACAACATGAGGTTGGGCTCTCTTAAGCACATCAACCGTGCCTAGGTGCAGGACCAATAAAGGGGGTTTCTGACTTGATTGGCCGTGGTGGCGAAGCAGCAACCAGTGCGCATACTTGCCTGTAGCGTGTCTTGCCGAGCAGGTCTTCACGCTCACCTTCACGACCAGTATACATTGAAGTGCCTCCGCCACTCGGGGAACATTGCCGTCGCCCAGCAGCAATACCTCATGCGGTAAGTCCAACTGGATGGTGTCCTTGCGTTGCTTGCTATTGCCTTCCTTCCATACATCACTGCTGTCATCAGTTGTTACATAGGCCCCAGAGGTGGAGATGTTGTTCCTGGCCTGTTTACCACATGTCAATTCAGTGAGGTCTTTCTGCGAATACAGGCTCACTTGCTGACTTACACACGAAGAAAAACTCGTTCGCTTCATTATCTCGACATCCCTAGGTGTCTCTTTTGGTGGCAGTTGCACTTGGATGTCTTTGGTATGCCCATGAGGACCATCCTCTGTTTGTTTTGGCGAACTAGACGTTGTGCCTTTGGTTGATCCTGGCATGCTAGCTTGCGTTCTAGGGGTTTCCTCCAAGGAACAAACTGGCATCTTCACCCCTTGCATGTCTTGACTTGGGTTCAACGTCTCCGCATCATTCTGCAGGGGCTGCTCTGCAATTCATGGAACTTTGGCTCGCACCAGCTGCAGTGTATCGCAGAGTGCCACCACTTCTGTTTCTGTGCCGTGCAGTTTCACCTGTAGGCTTTCCACCCTTACTCTAAGCATGACCACTTCTAATTTCGCAGCCTGTATGCTCTCGTGTAAGCTGTCCACCCAAATGCACAGCTTGCACCCGAAACCGTCCGCTGTGTTTGTAGCTTCCTCATCCTCGAAACTTGTTTCATCGAGGTAGAGCCACCTATCGTACCTGTCGCAGTGCACCAGTGACTCATCTGCTCGCTGCCCCCATCTGTTATCCTTCGCCATAGCGTTTGGAGCAGTTTGAACTTCACGGCACAACACCAATGCCACCTCGTGCTCACCACCTCAACCACCATCAAGCATGGACAGGCGTGTGAGCCGCATGAGGCCTAGCAGTCACACCCGTTCCACTGTACCACTCGTTGACGGCGTATCGATGGGCGCAGAAATTGCGCTGACTCACTGACTCTCCATGACGTGACTGCCAATTACACCGAAGTAGTTGCACAAAACCATCGCGCTGACAGCGTGGACACCACACCGCACATAGCGTGTTCTTTGTGTTTGCGGACGTGAAGCAGCTGGCACCATCTTGTGGCATGCAGCGCCTACTTGCGATGCTCTGAATCGGCACGCTGCCAGGACGCGCTGTGCGGTAATGGCGGCAGATAAGAACTCACGTAGGCAAACTTTTTGCCCCGTTTCGGGTTAAGCTGAACTTAGCAAAGCAAATTTCACGTTTATTCTGCATGGAAAACGTCGCCAAAAAGGCAGAATTTCGATCATTATATCCGATATGCGGTGAATAACATATCATTATATATGTTTGTTTTTTTCTCATAGACCTAATGCATAAATTGATACTCTGAACTCAACTCATTTTTATAAGCGATATATTGTTACATGTGGTATCTTTATAAGTGGACTGCACTGTACTATAAGCTGTAGTGCCAAGAAAAGACAGAAAAATTCACTGGCAGTTTTGTGCACGCTATAGTTGGTTGTCTTCGTTGGTTGTCTAGTTAAAGTTAGTGCTACCACTGGCATTATTGTTGACTCGAGCAGGAAAAGAAAAGCAGAGCTACACTGCTATGCAATTAAAATCAAGACTCTGTGCACTACTTACTCTAATGCAATACCTACTAGTAAGTGTATATAGCCATGTATAACAGGCCAGGTTGCAGAACATGAAACTTGTGCTTTCAGGCCTGGGATTTGGGCCTTGGCTATGGCCTCAAGGAACTCTACACGACAGGCTTTTTTGTGCTTGGTCTCAGTCTTGTGACGGCAGCAGTGTTGGCCTTCAAGTAGACCACCCTACACCTTGCCTGCAGTGCCTCAGGTCAAGGTGGCAAGCCTGCCCACTGTCATGCAGAGTCCTTTCTTTAGGGGTTTGCATAGACAGGAAAAAAAGGTACAACACTCTCTTGGTATGCTGGGTCAGGGTATCTGTGATTGTTAATAAAAAATCTGCGACAGCTGTGCATCTAAGTGAAGCTTACTCTATCTTTACTCGCCGAAGTTATGTCTCATGCTGTCCATGCACACTTTTCTAAACCCCTTGAAGCATTAAATGTGTGCAGCAAAAAGTGATGACAAACATTGAAAAATGTGCATGCATAAACAGCAGAAGCTGTTCCTCGGCCTTGCTTTGAGCTACAAATGTTACCATAGCAACAACATAATCATAAGAACAAGTCATGGCAGCGAGCCATGAAAAGAAGTTTCAAAAGCTCAGAGGAGGGCAACCACTGCTGTCAATGGTGACCCCAAGATTCTACTTTGCTGGTCTGATATATATCCCCTTCAGGTATTGCGTGCAGAATTGTAGTCGAGATAGTGCATCAAAGGCAAAGGCACTGAAGAATTTAATCATAGTTAAAACCTGTCACATACATCTTTAAGCACTTCTGATTCGACCTGTGCTGCAAGCTCTTATAATGAAAGGGAAGAACTTTCACCCACCCAACTGTAGCACAAAAGGAGTAATATGTATAACATGTTTTAGTAAAATGACGTTTCCCTTCTTTCGTTGTTTTTCACTGAGCTTTATGCCAGGCAGGATTTTCAAGAGGCTGGATTGGTGCTTTCCAAGTATGCTAATCATGAAATAATTCACGTTTCATATCTGATTTTCCCTGTGGAGAGTTCTCGCATGGAATCTATATTCTGTAAGCTGGACAAGCACTCACTGAAGAAACGAAAATTCTTAATCTGTTCTGCAGCTGTATGCTTTTAACAATTCTGCAGATGCAAGAAATACGGCAAAACTAAATTTTCGGCAGACAGAATTAATTGGCACCTGGATGGGGCTCTGACTTTTACTGTGAAAAGCAGTTGTGACCTAGAGAATGGATTGGTCGTGTTTGTTATCCTTTGAATGAGACATGGCACAATGTGGCGAGAAAGGAGATATCGACCTATGATCAAACCAACAATGGTATGTTCGCAAGCTGAGCATTGTAACTACAGTCTATGCCATGGCTGCTTTGCGCAACCAAACTAGCAATACTTGGATTGGTTGCTGACAGTTTTCTATCAGGCTCCTCTCGTGCATCATAACATAGTGTTGATCAAGATGTACATATTTGCTGTAACATTCACACTGACGCACTGTGGTGCACTCTTCCTTGACTTCATAGATCTTCAAATTGCAGTACATATGCTTTCTGTGATATTTCCTGTTCTGTGAAACAAATCTGAAAAAAAAAAGAAAAGAAGGTTGCAGTTTCTGCCGACAGGTGAAGAATTGATAGCAATAGCAAAGTATTAGACATATAAACAATATAAGATTTAATTTTTATTGGCCATATAAATTGCAGTAAACATTTGCATACTAAAGTAAGGGAAAATGAGACATCCACCCAATCATAGCAATTGTTACAAAGGAAAACCATACGGGTTCCTCGAAAGAAAAGCGTCGCAATTGAAGAAAAATTCGTCCTGGCATGTTAGCTTGCATTCTAGGGTTTTCCTCCAAGGAACAAACTGGCGTCTTCACCCCTTGCATGTCTTGACTTGGGTTCAACGTCTCCGCATCATTCTGCAGGGGCTGCTCCGCAATTCACGGAATGCCCAATGCCGGGATGTTGATTTTGTTACTTTTGTTTCCATTCGTCGATATGTGTGTGTGTGTGTGTATGTTTTTTACGTGCAAAAATCTGTAGTTGAAAGTAGCACTGTGTGTGTGTCTGTTTCTATCTCTGTCCTCATGCGGTGGAGCTTGCACACTGTATCATGAATCCAAACTAACTAGCATGCCAACATGTTTTAGCCAAGTAATTAAATTAACTAGCATGCTGCCATGCACACACAGCAAACATAAGCATCTCACTGGATGGCCGTGGGCACTCACTGTCACAATGCTGGTGCGATAAAGACCGGCAGCAATGATACAGTTGATTCTCGTTACAGCGGACCCTGATAATCCAAGAAAAAATGTCTGTCTTATCCGAAGTCTGTAATATCCGAGACGCCTCACTTCCGAAACTTTCATTGTGATGTCTAACAACTTTATTGCAAAGAGTGAGGACAGACGTCCAAAGTAAACAAACAAAAAAAGTTGCAGTTTCGCCCGAAAGGTGAAGCATCAATTGCAATAGTAAATTAAGCAAGATAAGCGTGGCAGCAGCAGCGAGCAAATTGACCTTTGTGCTGTCTCTCAGTTCAGCGTGAACTAAACGTCAAAAGCATAGCACATACGAAGCTACCGGCACTAGGCGCACTGTGTCCCCATCGCAGATTGCTTTGGAAGATGAGGCCCACGTAGGTGCACACTTTGTTCACATTGTAGATCGCTTTCAAAAAACGGTGCCGTCGCGGCTGCGCCGTTAACAGCAGTTACTGGAGTAGAACCCCCCTCTTTCCCTTGCCTCCCCCTATGCCTTGCGCGCGAAAGATGGCGCACTTCTGCCCCTCTTTCCTCCTTTCCTCGTGTGCAAGATATTGAGCCGCAATCGTTGGCTGACCCTCACAAGTCAGTTGCCAGCCTGTGTCAACACAGCAAAAGTAAGTTTTATATGCCCGATCTTGACAAAAATTGCCGCTAATTTCGTCTGCTGTAGCCGATAGTCTGTTTTAGTGCGGTCCGTTAAAAGCGAACTTCGTTGCATTAATAAAATAGGCAGACCAAACTACGGTTAAAATGTGGTCCGTGATATCCGAAAGCCTGTTGTACGTGGGTCCGTTGTAACGAGCGTAGACTGTATTACGGAAACTTGATGTTGCACAACCTCCAACACTAGGCGCGTGGGAACACGGTATGTGTGAAGTCACCAGCCATCTCTGCTCACCAATTGTTTTTGCACTCACCGTAACGTACCTCCAGAATGCGTTGCATGGGCCGCCTATGCACTCAGCCACACGGAAAGCTATGCGCAGCTATAGCCGGCTAGAGGAGAAGAAGCAAGCTCAACTGCCCCTCTAGCGTGCGCTTGATCACGTCAGCCGCAGGGTCACCAAAACAATAGTTAAAGTTTGTTTGACTGTCAGAGTGTGTGCAGTCACTGTAGAATGGTGCACCTTGTAGCATCCTTCTGACACCAGGTCACGACAGGAAGTTGTTATTGTGACAAAAACACAAAATGTACTGGTCTCTATCGCAAACTACTCACTGCTGTTCTTTGTGGTGAAACTAGTTCAAGCAAGCTGTCCATGGTGTCATGAGCCAATAAAGGAAGAAATAAAGAAGAAAACAAGAAGACACAAGAAGTCTATGGCAGAAATAAAGAAAAATAAGATAGAAAATAAGAGCGTACGAATAAATAAAATGCAATATGAAAGCAGAAGAAGCGCACACGCAGCTACGTGGCCAATGGGAGAAGGGACACGTAGCCGAAGGGAGCGGCCCAGCTATGCTCTGCGATGAAGGCGGGGAGAAGGGGCTGGAGGCCGAACAGGACGGGTGAATCGCGGAGACTGTGGCTTCCGGTGGGAGGTCCACTCAGCTTGCGGGTCGTGGCCGCGGCAGCTGAAGAACTGCTTCCACTGGGTTGCCGATGTCTCCGCTATCCACCCGTCCTGTTCGGCCTCCAGCCCCTTCTCCTCGCCTTCGTCCCAGAGCGCAGCTGGGCTGCTCCCTTCGGCTACGCGTCCCCTCTCCCATTGACCATGTAGCTGCGTGCACACTTTAGCGCTTCTTCTTCTGCTTTCATATTGTATTCTTTTTATACGTACGCTCTTATTTTCTGTCTTCTTGTTTTCTTCTTATCTTCTGCTTTTTCTTCATCTTTCTTCTTTTATTGGCTCATGACACATGGGCATCACCTGAAGTGCTCCTGTTCAAGGTTGCAACACCGAAAAGGTGAAACTGAACTGGTTCATTTGTAGCCTCAGATGTAGGGTTGCACAAGCCATTACCGCTTCAATGGAACTGGCACCATTTGGGGCCTATGGATTATAACTAACCTGACATCATTGCCAAAGTGCTATAACTGTTCTCCAGGGGCTTCAGTGCTGACAGTACGGTGCCTAATAATGTTGTTCAGTCTGTTGAGGCTTCTTGCTTGCACAGGTACACTCCAGTGTACCTTTATCATGATCATGGGTGATGCTAACGCGCATATGCCCAGAAGGACAGTAAGTGCACTCCGCCAGATGAAGAGTGGGTCGGTGACGTTGCTGTCCTTGGGTTTCCGACCTTCGCCCTGTGGCAAGATGAGCAGCAGCACAGTTGCCAGAACTGCTCCAGCAAAGACGCCAGCAGCCCTGCAAATGATGCGGAATGATGGAAACTGTGTGCATGAGGGCACGCTTGCAGACGGTGTTCAAAACTGTTCTCAGTTGCTTCTTTAGTATAAGAAAACTACCTGTAATAAGGCCCACTTCTTTCATAATGGATGTTCCTTTTAATGCGTTTAGCATTCTTTGGGAACTAGCCATGATTTTTTGTGACTGCATAACTGTTTACGTGGGCCGGCCCCAAGGATAGCGCAGTCTAACAGCAATAAAGACCACATGGTGGTACTGTGCGGTACGACAGAGTGGCACGGTAGTAAGGCGAGCATTCTCACCTTCTTTTCTCGTGACAGCTAGCGTTTTGCGACACTGTTGTTGAGAAGCTGCACCTCTGGTCGCAGACGCTGATACCAGAGGTGTTTGTATACATAGTTTCATAAATTATTACTAGAGGGAACTGTGGTGCTAGTGTCTAGGGTAGCTGCAACAGGCGCGGTTCTGCCAGCATAGGAATTATGGGAAGATGGATTTGCCTAAACTTCCTCCTTCTGGTTTTAAATGGCTTCTCGACCTTGTGAACTCGTTATTTTCAAGAAAATACTGTGTATTAAACAATTAAATAAGCATTAGTAAAATTGTCCAACAGCGGGATTTGAATGCAGGACCTCTAGCACACACTTTGAAACTATTACACCACGGACGCATGCATCAACAAGCGACACAGAACACCGTTGTGAATTTCTTGTGGGCAAGCCAGCATGGTGAGAAGCTTGGCGCATTTGAATTTGGCCACCTGGACAGGTTGAGCCACTGCAATTAGTAGCGATTGTTCATGTTTCCAGATCATCGTGCACTTAGAAAAGTATAGATCGCTTTGAAATTTAGGTCAATCAAGTGTAATAAACAAAGCCACAAGAACGTCTGAACCCACAAGTATGAAGATCTATGTACTTGCTAAGTACAAATCTATGTATTTCCCATCATTCCCATGATGGCTGAATGATCATAGTGCCAGAGTTTCCTCTAGCAATTGTTTTATGAAATTATGGTTGTACGCACAGTACTGGTCTCTGAGGAAGTCGTTCATTCATTCATTCATTCATTCATTCATTCATTCATTCATTCATTCATTCATTCATTCATTCATTCATTCATTCATTTATTTATCCAAATTTCTTTGTACAAGGTGAATTTGCTGGTCGATCTAAGCACGCAGTGCTTGTAAAATGACCAGGCAGTTGGTGAAACAACATATTAAATTCATATTACCACAATTAATACATTCTCTCGCATATATACACTGAACACCGTCCAATGCAGTAAACAAAAAATAATAATAACAACAAGCATTTTGAGTTCCTGTTTTTTTTTTTTTTTTTCATTACACAATGTTGTCAAGAAAAACATCAAAGTCAAAACAAAGTCAAAACATCAAAGCGATACATAAATACACCAGTCACTTACAGGACTACAACTCAATTCTTTAAACTGCTGAATTCAAAATTATACACAGGTATCGAAGCAAGAACATAAACAAAAGTTCAAAACAAAGCCAGTAAACAATTCCGTATGAGTCAACTGGCTTTACCTACTAAATGTTTATTAAGCTTGCACACCATTTTCTGATCGCATTATTCATTTTTCGTTTCGTGTTTATTGTACATAATTCATCACTCAATTGATTAAATACTGAAGGGACATAGTAGTTCCAGGTTCTTTTTCCATAGTGAGTGTAGACACGTGGTTTCACGTACCTCTCAGTTTGTCGCAACGTCACATTCTTTTTTACGGCAACCCTGAATTCTTTGCTGAAGTAGTGATTCTTCCAAACTACGTAAGGTTCTCGAAGTACTTTGGGTTCGGCGTACGGCACGGTGGCAAGGCAAACACCACCCATAACACGTAGTGCAACATAACACAACCACCTCCCAAAGCATGCTAAACACATTCTTGAATAGCAACTAGGGTTGATTTGCGATAAATGTTTTTCTAGTATATTGTGCAACAGTGAACTACAAAAGAAAAATGGTGCAAGTTGAGGGGGATTATATTTTCTGCAAAGCAAGTACTGTTCAAGTGAGTTAACATTTGCAGCACCTTTCATTGTACTGCTGCAATGCTGCAACATCATCTCCTGTATAACTAGCGTTTGAGATTTTCCCGATGTCTTAATCATTGAGAGCCACCAGTATAAGGCATTCTGGCACTAATTACAGCTTCACTTTTTGGCTGCACAAGTCAACCGACTGGTTATAAGGGCTCTCTCCACAGAACTTGTGTATTTTTTTTTCCCCAATACATTTATCTTTCATGTCAGTTGCAAAGAACTGTCACTGAAAGATGTAGTTGATTTTAACAAATTTTGGTCAGCTGCTGAAGCACTGCCACAGCTGGGCTGGTCATAGCACGCAAAAGGCAAATTTACAATTGCCAACTGTTTGGTGGTCCCTGTCGAGTCTGAATTATTGATAGGCGACTCTATGCAGGAACACTATGCTAAACATGCCATTAGGGATGTTCGCATCAAAATCACGGTGTATATAGATAGCGCAGAAACCATAGACTATTGTTATTTAAGCCTCCCTCCCCTTACCTGTCCCCACCTGACCATGGACAGAAGAGAAGGCTGGACAGGCAGCATCCTGGTACAGAAAAATTTCGAGGGGGAGGGGGGACATGCGCAGTGTGCCCTCTGGGTTGCCTCAATGCGCACCTCCGGGCGAGGAGTACATAGAAGCATTCTAGTGACCTCCTCACCCGCCGCTCTGTACAGAGTAAGAAAATTCTTTGATGGGGCTCTCGCCGTCACAACCAGTTTTCATAGCACTGTCCACCATTGCCACGCCCAGCTCGCGTTTCGGGACATGCTGGCACTTTGGCAGGAATTTGTTGCGGGTGTCAGTTCGCTGAGCGTTGTCGTGCAAAATGCCTGGCTGCTGTGTGCTACTGTGTTCAAACCACTCCGGGAATATTTGACAGTTGTTCCATTTTCTGAGAGAACCAAAAAGAATTGTGCGAGTTGCAAGGATCAAGTGCAGCAAATGGAGCCTACGAAAACCTCGTCCATATGCTTGAGTGTAGTGACAAATTGTTGTGTATCTTCTTTCTGTTACATCTTTTTAGAAACAAATTAGCCAACATTCCAACAATTACAAACAACATTTGTTGGAAAAATTATCCATTATGCGACCTGGGTAGCCAACCGGATAGCTTGTCCACGTCAATTGGGCGAACTATGCCAATGAGGAGGTGCTGCTGAGATTGGTAGCAATGCACATTCTTAAAACCTTGTACTAAAAAGTTACACGCTTTACACAGAGCGCTTAAATGCGTCACTTAATGATCAGAAGGACCTACCCTAACGACTCTGTACATTTGTACAAAATCAACAATATCTTTTCAGGGACCTTTTAACTTGCTGTAATAATTGTTGATTAATGTGGCTGACAAATGCGCTAAATCTTATATTTTTACTGAGACCATCTCTCTATGAAATTTACGGCAGAACATGAGGTACTGCGCTATTTTTTGAGATGTTAAAGATTATTGTAGCACCTCTCTTTGTTCTCAAGCAACAAAATATTTTTGGTCGCTTGTTTGGATTTGACGTAATAGAAAAATGTAACAAAATTGATTTTGTAGACAATAAAACATGTATTTAAAATTCTCAACTTTGTTGATTTCTTAATTTTCCTTGCCGATGCAAACTTTTACAGAAAACTACACAAGACTTGCACAACAATTGTCCTCTCAAAAGAATGCTTCTTAAACCATTCCAAAAAAGTTTGAGAACAATATATAAAAACGTAGATGTTCTTACATTTGCTTTCCAAAGTGGCAATTTCACTGCATCCGCGAAAACGAAATGGTGGCCAGAAGCCCGACAAAGTTTTTCTTCGGTCGAAAGTATGCAGCGGGGGAGATCAGGCACAATTTTTTAAAAAGAAATCTGAGATAGTCGAGCTTAATATCTGGTGAATTTGGTCCATGTATTTAATCGCATACTTTGGGGATGAATATCTCGAAACTTCCAAGCCGTTCCAAGCCTTGCGAACTTACTGCTGCAATTCGTGAATTTCAATATGTGCTATAAAGTAATTAAACAGGTCATTAGTGATTTTAAAACTAGTCGATTGTAGACCTTTTACATCACCATAAATTTGTCACATGACAGTGACCGCCAGCCTTCCGTTCAGCGTTTGCTCATTTGTTTAGAATGGTCGCGGCGGCCGCAGGCACGGCTCGGGCAGCCACAGCCACTAGAGGGACCAGATAACTTGCAAAAATTTTCTTATTATTTACAGTGCGTATTAATATGTATTTGCGTACGTGTGGACAAAAGGTTCACCGACAATTACAATACTCCCTAATGTGAAATTTGAGCGCAGCTCTATACGTGCTTTCATTTTGCGATATATTGAGGCAATGAATTTGAGAGACATGTAGCAGAGTCGGCAATTGTCGAAGATTTGATCTGCGGGTCAAGGGTGTTGGCTTTTACGCACGACTCGTTGAAAGTTCCAGTGTAATCGCTGGTGCCGCTTGGCTTCCAGAAAGTACTACACAACTAGCGTCGTGCATACAATCAAATTACAAACCCGCCGTGGTTGCTCAGTGGCTATGGTGTTGGGCTGCTGAACACGAGGTCGCGGGATCGAATCCCGGCCACGGCGGCCGCATTTCGATGGGGGCAAAATGCGAAAACACCCGTGTACTAGATTTAGGCGCACGTTAAAGAACACCAGGTGGTCAAAATTTCCGGAGCCCTCCACTACGGCGTGCCTC
Source organism: Dermacentor andersoni (assembly GCF_023375885.2). Taxonomy (NCBI): domain Eukaryota; kingdom Metazoa; phylum Arthropoda; class Arachnida; order Ixodida; family Ixodidae; genus Dermacentor; species Dermacentor andersoni. The sequence continues at coordinate 191,064,581 of NC_092818.1, read as the reverse complement.
ATAACCAGAAAGTGGTTTTGGCACGTAAAACTCCATAATTTAATTTTTTAAAAATCACATTACAAAACAATCTCAAAGCATGGCAATCAAAACAAGCGCGAGCGAAAGCTGTCGCGAGCAGATGGCGAAATGAGCGGTCCGGCTGAGACCAGATACAAGTACGCATCGAGCGGTCGGGAGGGTCCGCATGTTTCCCTCGCGCACGTCACTGAAGGGGCCGCTCTCGTTGGCCTCTGCCGTTCGCGGCACTAGTCTGTCATCTTCCGCCTCCACGTTCTTTCTTTCATCTTTCGCTCTTGTGTCGTTTGCTCGGTTATGCCGTCACCGGAACTCGCCGTAAGAACGGGCCATGGGGCCATTAAGAGCTGGATGTGCATTTTTTTTTTTTGTTTCAACAGTTGTCTCTTCATTTTATTCTACGAGAGCGCTTCGACAGCGCTCAGGTGAAACAAAAATAAAAACTAGATGGTAATTTTTGGTACTGCACTCGGTGCGCGCCAGTGGCACCTAAAGTCGCACGTGTGTAGTGCGTTTTGCTGGCAGTTTACAGTGCCTTACAGCATAGTTTTGTACAATAATTACCACAGGGAACAGTGGTGCCGCAATCAGCCACCATGGGAATGAAGGGAAGTACATGCATTTCTGATCTTCGTGCTTATGGATTCAGACGCTCCTGTGGCTTTATTATATGCTTTATCTGCCTTCACTGTCCTAAATTTTAGAGCAATGTATACATTTCCAAGTGCAGAATACTCTGGGAACACACACGATTGCTACTAATTGCAGTGGTTCAGGCTGTCGAGGTAGCCAAATCGAAAGGCGCCAAGTGTCTCAACACGCTGACTAGCCCGTGAGAAATTCATAAGGGCATATTCTATGCCGCTTGTCAATGCAAGGGACCGTGGCGTAATGGTTTCAATGGCAGGCCTCGGTATTTACAGGTCTTGTGTTCGAATCCCACCGTCAGACAGTTTTATTAAGGCTTAATTATTTATTACACAGTACTTTGTTGAAAATGACGTGTTTACAAAGTCACGAAGCGTCTGAAGCCAGAATGGCAAACTTTAGGCAAATCCATGTATTTCCCGTAATTCCCACGTTGGCTGAACTGCCTTGTTTTACGAAACCTCCCCGATCGTAGCTAGAGGCGTGCGCATAGGTCGGTTTCGTCCAGTGCAGCCGCCAGCGTGAAAAACCGAAACCAGAAATCTAAAAAAGATGTTTCGCTACATCTTTATTTGCTAAACTAGTTGAAATTCTGGCCTTTTCATACTAACGGCTGAGAGGACCGAATACAGAGGTGTTGAAAGTGAGAAATATAAAACGTTTGGCAATTCTTGCTTTTCGGCCGACATATTAAAAACAAAAAAATTGGGCACATATCTAAAAGCGCCTATGTTGAGTGTGTTTATATATTCCTTCCTCCACGAATTGCTATTGCTTGTTATTTTGCTATGCCTCGGTTTATACGAGATTTTTCCATTGAGCAAAGAGTCAGTGAATTCGTCTAGAATTGCTCAGCCAGCACCGACGCACGTGACACTCTCTAGATACGTTGACCTTGTTTCCACTTGTTCTGAAAGAGATTGTATTTATACAATATGCTTTACGTAAAAAAGAAAAAGAAAACACGTGTGACCAACTTTTGCTGGGTTCAGCCCTTAAGCTGTCAACCAATCAGCAGATGTTATAACGCACGTTCCCGACTGGAAGTGAAATCACTTGTTCTGAATATTAATCACCCCTTGCTTATGTAACTTCTCTTATAACGTTTCTTCCTGAAGAAAACAGAACCAAAATACTCTTTTTTTTTCTGCAGCAAGTGAATTTTTTTTTTTTTCAGCTGAGATATGGTGCGGTAGAAACCAAATTTGCTCAATTTTTTAACTCATCGTCACCAGGTTGATTGAATGAAATGCGGATTAGTAGAAATGCAGGCGTAGTCTAATGCTTAATTATTTCTCAGGAAAAAAAAAATTTAACCTGAACGTCAAAACTGTTTTATAGTTCAGTGCAGCTATCGGTGTCAGCTGCACCTAATTTTTTATATGAATGCTACAAAGAAACAGCACCATGATGTAGACGTGTAAAAATATTTGTTTTTACATGTAGCGATTAGAAAAATTACTTCGAATGCAACGGCCGGAATAACGCGAAAGCTTCCAACCAGCTTCTTGAACACATCGGGGCCAGAAATTTGTCTTGCTACGAGTTGCATCTCTCGCGTTGATGCCGCTTTCAGACATATCGCTGATTTTACCCTCAACTACAGTGCCCAGGACCCTCAAGGCGTGATTCCGACGTTCCGAGGCCGCTGTTTATTCTCGTTGCGCCATATTGCGCTTTTTAAGAAGTTTCGGAATCTCACGTTGCGCTTACTTGTGACGACACGCATGCGCCGACGCGTGGAGACCATGGGTTTCTTTTGTTTGTATTATGTTGCTTTATAGCTCCCCTGCTTGACATGACTCTATGCTTGAGACAGGCAAAAGAAACACGATCAAACGAAAATCTCAAACGAAACTGGATTGACTTAAAAAAAGAGATCTTTATTCCCATTTAAAAGGCGTGCCGATCTCGCCGGCAACATCGGCGGCGACGCGCCGTCGTCCCGGCGCATGTCACCGGCGTAGAGTACCTTCTAGTAGTTATTGTATGAAGCTTTATGGCTTACAGGACCAGAAGAAACCAGACCAAGTAGCGGAAATTCATTTCCGAAGGAAGCTTTTTATTTCTTATGAAATAAATCTTAAACAAAAAGCTAAAATAATTGATACGATTTCTTTACGCTGCGTAGTTTCCCGTTGCTTGCATTCGCTGGCTACATGCTGTTGCGCAGTAAAAAAATTTGCTTCGGCTCCGTAGCTTTGGCTGCATTTCCACAGTGCAATCGCAGCGTTTGGCGTAGGGCGGCGTAGGGACACTAGGAGTGGGCTACCCCCACACAAATACTATTTGATCGGCTCACCGGGAAATTCCTTGTGTTTTGGACAGGAAGATGCACAGCAAACAACATGTTGCCCACAGCACAGCGAGAATAAAAACGCCGATGCCAACGTCGAACACGCGTGGACCAGCCATGCTTATGGTCGACAAACATTGTTGCCGTGGTAACCAGTGTGTCGGAACGAAAACGAAACAAAACTATCGCCGAAACGTTTTTTTTTATTTGTTTCGGAGTGAAACTGCAATATTTGTGATCGGTTTTCGCTTCAAGGTTAAAGCCGGCAATCCGAAATAACCGACGTCAGACAAAGTCAAAATTAACGCGTACCTCGGGCCGGGATAGCGGGATAGTGCGAGCATAGAGAAAGAAATTCAACAAGAGGCTGAGGGGACACATGGGGACACTCTTCAAAAACTGGCAACAGAAAACACGTCACGCCTAGTTTGAACTCCATCCGTTAATTGACGCGAGCATCAGAAAAAAAGAATGTGAAATAAACTTCCAGACAACGTTTTATTCTTTTTTTTAATCTTTGCCACTAAAGGTGAAAAAGTTTTGCGTGTAAATGAACTTATACTTTGCAACTTATCTTTGTTGCGTTGCCGAGCAACAAGCTAGCGGAACGCCAGACGCGCGTGCATACGTCATGCGCCAGACAAGCCGCAGTAGTGAGCGAGGCCGGCTGCGCATGTGGAGTTCGCGTGCTCGGCGACCCGTCTCTTTTGGATGTAGCCCGTTTTTTTGGGCTCCCGGCGTCCTCTTGTGATCCGTCTGCATTTCGACACGGCACCGCTGCACTACTGGACTACAGCAAGGTGAGGAATTCTGTATGACAGTCTGCGACGCACTTCAAGCACATTTAGGCTTACTGCACAAAACTTAACCTATATAGTCACGCAGTTATCGAAAAACAGCTCCGCAGTCCAAGCCTAGTTAATATGAGTTAATTACTCGTACTGGGAGATGTTTGCGACGCTTTCTATGAGCCCAAGCATAATTATCTCGCCGCACCTGGCTTTCTGACGAAAAGCACCTTGGCCGTGTGACGCAGTTTCGCGTGTACTGAATCTTACCGGGACAAGTTTTGGCGCTTTCTCTGACCCCAGACTTTATTGTAACTAATTTCACTACTTTTTGGGGTACTTTTCAAGCACAGTGGCCGCGCTCGGCGTAGAGGCGCAGTTAGCGAAAAGCAGCTCGGCTGTGTGCCGCAGTTAGTTTCGCGTGTATGGAATCTTACTGGTTGAAGTTCGTGACGCATTCTCTGACCCGAAAAAGTATTGTAATTTATTTGGTAACTTTTTTGGATATCTTGAGGCATGCTCGGCGCGCCTGGGGTTGTGAAGCTGTTAGCAAAAAAGCAAGCCGGCCATAGTGAGTTAGTTTTGCGTGTACTGAATTTTAGTGGGACAAGTTTGTGACGCATTTTATAGCCCTGCAACAACATATACCTTATTTCGGTACTCACGCTTGTCGAAAACGTGACGAGCGATTGCCGAGAATGATAACACGAGTCCTGCTTGCCCCGGCAGGACGCGTAAAATATAACACGGAGGAGCTCAAGAACTTGACATTTATGTATTCTGAGCGACTGAAAACGGGCTTTGCACCCACGAGTCTGACTTGAGTGCGATTAGAAGGCATTCTGCGAGCGTGTAACATGGTCTGGCTGAGCCTGTGTTGTAGCAACCTCAGTACTTTGCGTACCATCGCGTCGACTGAGACCAAGTTGTTTTGGAAACGCGCAGTCACCAGTGTATTTGTGCACTTAAAGTGCAGGAAATAATGCCCGGGAAGGGAGGGGTGCTTGAAAATCGGATGTTTTGTTCAGATTTTATGGCATTGTTTGGGAGGAGTCTTTGCTGCGAAATGTACGTAAAAGTGAATTTACCTGTAATGCCGCTCATTCACCACTTATGCACGTTTCGCCTCTACACGCAATACTCCTGTTAGGTCAATATACCAAAATGATGCATGCTTGTAATTTACTTTCTTTCAGCTGATGGCATCCGGTGGAGCTTCGTACGGCAACGACTGCTGCTTGCCAGGTGCGCCAACTTTGGATGAATGTAGAAGCCCGGAACGAGTATTTATATAGAGCAAAATAAACATTTCATCATTTCAGAAGACGTCTTGCGTTTTCTTTATGAAATTGCACCTGACGGATTCGGCGGAGTCTTTTAAAGGTCGTTCGCAATCATTTTCACTAAATAATGAAACGATTCCTCGACAAGGCCACGCGGGGTTCAGCAGAAGCGAAAAAATAAATGCTGCGCCGAACAGCGGAGCCGGCGCGGCGTGTACCAACTGGTGTTTAAAACGCGCGCGCCCGAAACCGGAAGGAGTTAATACCATCCGCTTGGTGTGCTACAGTCAATTCGGCCGCTGGGCTCTATGGGAGTGTCCGCTCTTGTTGAAATTTCGGTCTCTATGGTGCGAGCGACAGCCGGCCGAGTGCTTGGTCTCCGCGCGGTGCACTAGCAGGTTGTCATCGTAGCAAAACTCGGGGCCTCCGCGCTCGAAAGCTTGTCATTTCGCTTTCTACGGGCATAGCGCTTTGTTACTCAGGTTCTATTGTTCGTTTTATCTGAACAGTGGTCTCGCATTTCGGCGAGCACACTGACGACTCGCTGCTTCCGAGATCATGCCAATCATGCTCAGTGCCTTTATTCATGGCACTGGGGATGATCTCAGAATTCATTATTCACGTATTTATAAAAATAAATACTGTATTTATCGTTGCTTAGCCTCGAAAATTTTTGCATTCGAACTAAAACCGATGAGATTATTTTTCCCCGTTCTGGAGCAGAGCCGCAACTTTTTTCAGTGGAACGAAACTAAAACCCTGAACGAAAACACTTCGTTCCTACAACCTAGTGGTAACCGACGCTCGCAGTCTTCTGGCGGGAAGTTCGATTGATGAAAGATCCCTTGATAAAAGTTTTACAAAATGTTGCACTTGAAAGGTGTAGTATCACGCGCTCATTCACTAAATAATTGACAGCCAGAACAAAGGAGTCATGGGGAATAGCACTCACAACTAGGTGAGAGAAGGCTTGCATATATTTGGGCCATTCCGTACATTCCCGGTATCCTTTTATGTTTGGAGGCAGTGGGTGTATATGGAACTGCCTCAGCAGTCTTCAAGTGGCTGAGTGAACATAATGGATAATGGCAAGGTTCATGTACTTGCATCCTCGTACTTTAGGTGGCTCTTCCTGCATATTTTTCACAACAGCAGCAAAACAACCTGGTGCAAGTTTATTTTGCCTGAAGTAAGGTTGCTGTGCCCCAAGGTTCTCATTTTCACAAGCAGCATGACTGCTATTTTAAAAGAAAAACTGTCCGCAGCTGGCTTCCCGTCTTTATAGGTGAACAAGTCTTCTATCAAGGTGTAGCAGGACATTTTCTTCTTGATGGGACTTTGACAAAGGGAAAGCTGCATCTCCTTCCTTGACCACTACAAGTTCGAAGTATCCAGCAATGCACAGTATGCGTTCCAGGTTGGTTGCAATTTGGCTGAACTCCAACAGCCAGAAAATAAGCCAAATGGACAACTTTGTATATGTGCACACCATCTAGCAGCACTAAGGCTATACTCGCGGACTTTTCTTGGCTATGAAGCAAAGGCTACGTAAACTAAAAATTGTACTCTTCCACCACTACTGGAAGTAGTCCCGCAGTTTCTGCTCACGTTTTCTTACGTGGAAAATAGAAAACGATACTTTTGTGTTTTTTACAGCACCTAATTTGAAACAATACGCAACATTCACCAGTCAGCTATTAGTATTTTGTTGTATATTTAGTTTGCTGTTCATAGGTTTCGCACACCCGAGATCGTCACACGCTTTGCACATTCATCAAGCGCAAAATGATGCCCGTCAGAGTTTCATATTGACACCAGTGTATTCTGGCGAGTGTTCGTTGCTTGCTGTCCCGCCAATCAACTCACCCGAGAGGCTGTTGACCAACTTTAGCTATAAAGAAAAAAAAAAACGTTATTGATCAGTTACCGTAAAAACCGGACTATAGGTCGGACCGGAATATAGGTCGATCCCCCAACTAACGAATCCTCAAAATGAAAAAAAAAAAAAATCCTTTTCAATGGCAAAAGTACCGAAAGACATGACACCCTTACCTTGAAACAAATGCGGACTCGGGGGGTTGCACAATGGTGACAGTATTTATTTAAATGCTGCTCGCATGTGCACCCGGCCAAGTTTTTAGCGGTTTCGCGCGATCATCGACACGCGTGCTTGTCAACACCTTATTAATGGCGCTGAGCAGCGAAACAAACGAGATACGCGCATGTGTACACATGCCCTTACTTTCGCTATTTCGCCGCTCCGTGCCGTGATGATAAGGTGCTGACAAACACGCGGGTCGATGGTCGCGCGATACTGTTAAAAGTTCGTCGGGTGTACAGTACACAGAAGGGCACGAAGTGCGCAAGCGCTACTCCGAATCAGAGCAACGCCTTTGATCAGAGTCGGATGACGAGTGCTTCTCGCTGCCCAGTCCATAGGCGCGTGCGATCTCTACCGCTTTCAAACGGATGCATTCGGCAGTCACAGGCAGCGATCTTACAGGCAGCTCGCGGACGGACTCCGCAACCTTGCCTTCCAGTTCTGCAGTCCACTGCGATCCGGCACGAAATGACGTTTTCTTTTGGTTGCTGCAAGTTGTAATACGTTGCTTTTGCCTCCGCCACTACCGAATGCTCTTTTCGGATACTTCAAGTTCGCGCTGTGCCGCCAGGTTGCCGTGGGCTTCCGCGTACTCAATCGCCTTTTTCTTGAAGGCGACGGTGAATTGACGTCGGCTTCCGCTCATTTTGAAACAAAATGAAAGTGCAGCCTTTAATTAATATAACTTTGCGACAATGGAAACGCAAAATGCCGGTGTGCCACAGCGTCGCCACGCCGCCATGCTGCTGATGGCGATGGCGAAGGCGGCTGTTTACTTTATCCGCCCATTGTTGCAAGACTTCCGTAGTTTTTCCGCCAATGTCCGGTATATAAGTCGAGGGTCGACTTTTCGCGATGGGTTTTTGAAAAAAAGTTCGACCTATATTCCGGTTTTTACGGTAATCGGAGCTACGGCAGGTCTGGGTGGGGCCCTCAGTCCAGGGCTCCACTGGCTCTTGCAGCTCGCTGAGCTTGGTCCAGGAGGGCCAATTGACTCCCCTGATCCTCACTTGCGAGCAGTGCCTCCCACTGCCGTACGAAGTCCGTGACACTTAGAAAAGGAGAGTTGACGTTGCTTGGCCGAGCCATACATTCCCATGTTATGTGGGCCAGCGTGGGTTTTGTGCCACACCACGGGCAAGTGTCCGTGTAATATGTCGGGTGCTTCTTGTGCAAGTGGTTTAGGTGTGGGTATGAATTGGTTTGTATGCGATGCCAGTCTTGGGCTTGTCTTCTATTTAGTTTGGAGTGCGGAGGGCCGTAGGTCTGATTCTCTAATATGTCGTGCACTGCGGACGGTGGTTCCTCTAGGGTTCTGGCTGCTGCTCGGTCGTTGCGTCCTCGAGCTATGCGGTCTGCCCTTTCATTCCCGTCGAGTCCGTTGTGCGCGGGGCACCACGTAATGTCGCGGTCCAGGTCCAGTCGTGAGCAGAGTATTTTTTGGGCGCTGCGCAGTAGCATTCCCCGCATGAAGAGTAGACACGCTGCCTGCGAGTCTGTAAGCACATGAGCCGACTAACCCTTGAAGTCGGCGTCTCGTATCGCCAGCACTATTGCCGCTGCCTCTGCTGTGCATACCGAGGATAACTGTAGCAGTTACCGTAGCGACTGTTGGTTGCGGCCATCATGTAAAGTCCCTGCGAGTGGTTGCACTCGTGTCCGTATAGGTAGGCGGCTGGATCTTTGCCAAATCGTATCTGCAGAGTCCTAGTCCTGTCTGCGGCCTGTATGGTACCTGGCACTCATATTTCTTGGTATGGGCGAGACATGGACGTGCTTCCTCAAATCTCGTGACAAGTCTGTTTTGTGTCCGCAGAACAGGGATCAAGCGTTGTATCGAAGTCTTCGGAGAATAGAGCGGCCCTGGGTCGTAGAGCTCAGCCTTTCTCTTTGCGATATCAGAACTGCAGCGGCATGTTCTTTATAGTTGTTGTATATACCCAACCACTCCAAATGAATCCATCTGGAAGCCGCAACCAACATGTACAAACAAGTGAGCGAGCTGACTGCTGTGCCGGCATCGGTTGCATGTCCAAGTCTTAGGCTGTGATGCTCGTTGTTCAGAACTTGGTACATATCGGATGCAAATAAACATTGATTGACGCCAAGATAATTTTATCTGCCTTAGCTAAAGTGAAGAGGTTGTGTGAGGCTGGCGAAACCGAAAGTGGTGCTGAGTGTGCCCGGACTACATGCCATACGAATAGTCATGTGCAGAAGCTCTGCCCCCATAGCTTTCACTTCATAGCCAAGAAAGGTTTTATGCAAGTATAGCATATGCTACTTTGACTACAGATTTCACAGTAGTGACTACAGTGGTGGCAACATTCGAACTGGCCAGGAAAACGTGTTTCTGTGAAGTGCTTTTGTAAGCACAACACACAACACTGCTGGCGTTCTACTGCCCCATCACACCCACTTGCAGCACTAACAAGAGATGTCTCAAAGACAAACAGCAGGCTGGAAATGTGGTCAAAACATTTACTGAAAGGGTGCATCTACTTAGTAGATGCAGACGCAGAAGTCTTCATCTTGATTTGGGCAGCAATCCGATCCAAATCTTTCCTGCCTTGGCTGGTCAGCTTGCGGCCACTATAAAACAAATCAAGATCAGGCACCTGGAGCAAACGATGTTGCAAAGACTGCTTATCAAGGGGGGAGGGGGAAAATAAGAAATACAAGTGCATACACATTGCAGAACTTGGTGGACTCAAGAATGCAAAGCACAGTAACTTCAATGTGCAACATGTCAAGGCCACAGTGGAATGTTTCGGAGTAGGCAAGGGGTGCTGCCACGATTTTCATCGTGTTTATGTGGTCCAATACCATGCACAAGTTTTCAGCACTCGCGCACTAAAGAAAAGGGGTTCGTGCCATGTGTATGAGACATGCAGTGCGAAACGACGAGAGGAAAGTGTTCGAAACGACGCAAATGTCTGAGGGGAAAGATCCGGAGGCCCGAGGCATGTTACCAGAGTTGGAACGCGATGGCATTCAAAGATCCCCGACTGCTCCTCACGCCTCCCGGCAACTGCAGAATGTGTAACCGTAATGTTTACCGGGAAACGCTCATGGCGAGCACTATACACGAAGGCTGGCTTTCTGGTCAAAATGTGGCCTCTTGTAGTAGCCGCGATGCAACGGAGGCGAGCGCCATCTGGAAGTCTTTCAAGGAAGCGGGTGCGCTGCTCCGTGACTTCGAGATACTTACGTACTGGCGTGCACAGTCTCCAGTCTGCTTTGTAAAAACGCTAGAGGGGTTTGCTTGAGTTTTTGCGTAACAGAATTATGTTTTCCTGAATATTGAAATTACAATCTGAGAGCTATCATGTCTGTAGGTTGTGTGTAAGTCGTAGTTTAAGATTTTCCCACATAGTTTAGCTTGAGAAATTCAATTACTTCAGTGAATTCCTTCCGTCACATGAACGGCCTGGGTATGAGTGGTTGAAAAATCTTTTTGACAATGCAACGTTTGACACCAGACACGGGACGCCGCCAAATTTTTTGCAACACGGATTCCTTAACAACATCGCATTGACAGCGCTGAGCTAGCATAGTCTGCATGGCTCTGGCTGAAGAAGGTCGTCTCGCCAGCACCGTACTGGCAACAGGAACAGCGGGTGTTCGGTTTTGGAGGCCGTGATGCTAGCATTCCGAGGCATGGCTGTCGACCTCGACATGACGAGTCCTTGGACTTAGTGCAGCCTCCCATGGTAGTTTTGGGCACTCGAACAGCGATCTCCCTTCAAAGGCAGGTCAGCAATGCAATGTAAGACAGTCCCCAGAGTGCCTCATCGTCACTTGAACAAGGCACTGGATGGAAGTGGCGGCCGAACCTGTTACTAGGGGCTGCCGCTAGGCCTAATTGGCAGGCCTTGCTGCCACCTCATCAACAACTGGGAAATAGGCATTACAAACTGGCTGGCTGAACCACACCTACAGGATCGTCGGGAGTACTGACCATGGGCGGGATGCTACCAAGCTCGGACTTTGACGCAACACAAGCCTGTGACAGAAAGTAAGAACATTTTATTCGTGTAGCGGTGCAGCCAGAGAGGCTAAGGTGGTCACATTGCAGTGACAAGCGAGGACTGGAATTAATGTTGTTGGCAAGAAAAACTGTACAATTAATCATTAGGTTTGTTTTCATGGTTATCGAGTGTTAAGATTTTTCTTCTGGGGAGTTTTCCATGTGGTTATATCATATCTAGGTACAGTTATGTGCCCCTCATTCCCATCTCGGGAACGCACATGCCCGAGATCGGTGACAGTTTGGCGCAACTGAAAATGCTCACCCGCTAGGGTCCTGCTCAACCAGCTTCAGCTGTTCCAGGGCTTGAAGGGCCTTGCGTGCCACACTGGCAGAGGCAGGGCAGAAGTGGGATGGGCGCACGCCCCGGCGGTACCGGCCACCATAGATCTTGCGCATAGACTTGACACCAGATGGAGACCGCATGTACAGGTGCCGCGCTACAGATGCTGCAGTAGTGAACGAAACTATTAGGCACATATGGTCAAGTGGCACTACGACCCTTTTGCAAGCATACAATGGCCAAGGTGCTACCAGTGGCAGGAATTTCATCTGTGGCATGCGACGATGACAGTGCAGAGGAGAAATTTTGATGTCACGAAACAATCAGTCTTCCATGGTGCTGCCCACAACTTTTGATATGCCTCAATTTATAGCAAGGCATACCTACGAGCAGAACATTACGTTACTTCATTACGCTTGCAGGATCCCTCAGATTTCATTAGTTTTGGTTCATTAGACATGACTGCCACAAATATATATGGAGAGCTAAATTCGCTGGCACAATACCCATATTTGTTAACATTGATATAAATAAAAATTAGCATAAGGGTAATAATCCGTACTGTTACTCCTCTCTCAGAAATTATTTTTCCGAATTTGGCATCACACATAGAAGTTGATATGACTAAATTTCTTAAAATTGTGACTGTGGCATTCGGCATTCATTATTTGTCATCGCTTCTCAACAGACTGCTTCAGATGCCGCTATAAAGCTTCTGGTTTCTGGTAATCCTGCCCGAATGGCGGCCACACAGTATCTAAACAAATTCCACAAGCAACCAGCTGAAATTAATTGGAAAGTAATATGCTTATTTTCAAGCTTTGAAACTCTTGTCAATTCTATGCAATAAAAGGACAACAATGAGTAAAGACTGTGTAATCTGCAACACTATGCCACAGGATTTGGGGTGCAACTGAGATCAGCTTTTCTACACCAGTCACTCTTCATGACAAATGAAAGGATGGCACAAAAGAACAGGGACAGAGTGCGCCCCTGCCGGTAATGGCTGGGTGCACGATGCACAGGTGCTGCTGCCACATCTTAAGTAAGGTTTGTCATTTCAGCCATACAGTAGTTCGCCAAGCTAAACGTACACTCGCTGGGAATTCCAAGTCTGGTTTAGACCTTTATAATCCGCGCACCTAATCCGGGAGCTTATGGCACTGCATCGTCGTGCACCCAGCCATTACTGGCAGGGGCACAGTCCGTAGTGTGCATAGCATTATTAAAAATGGGAGAATTTAAACACGGAGAAGCTCGTCCGTGTTTTTATCTCGTCCCTGTTCTTTCGCACTCCCTTTTGAGTATATAATACCAACACGCCCAACATTCAGTACTTGACAAATTAGATGGACTTGTATCATTCAAGATTACTTTGATTATCAACAGTTGTGAGGGCGAAAATTGGAGCCAATGCAGATCAACGCTACATTCAATCACTACAGCTGCTCTCACTGAGCATAGAATTAAACCAAAGTTGTGTTTTACGTGACGTGAAATCTTTGACCGATACTGAAACTAGGATTAGCGATAGCGTGAACAGTTCTGTAAGGAATCGACAGAACCAGGAATGAGGGCGTGACGTCACGCCTGCCACCACACGTTGCCTACACAACTTTGGCGTGGTCTGCAGTGTAAATGTTTGCGATTGAAAAACGAATAGATGACAATATGCGCAAGCGTGGTGAATGTTCAGCTATTTTAGGTGCGACGAGGGGCCTGCTGCAATACACTCGTCAACGGAACTTACCGCATCGTGTGTAGAACCAGTCCTCGTCATATGGGGCCAGCTCCTTGTAGATGGCGGTCTTTACGACATCGACCCAGTCTGGAACCTTAAGCTTGCCGGACCTGCACAGCAATGAAGATAGTAAATTGCTAGGCCTTCCTAGACAACTGACGAACATGCCAGAACGGCGTAAACGCTTACTTTTTGAGGAAGGCGGACAAAGCCCGCACAAACGCTTGCTGATCAACGTCTTTGACTCCGACAGACGGCATCTAAAAAGCAGAATCGAGAACATGCGGTCAACATTTACAGACATTACCCATACACAACAGTATCGCACGTCACATGGTAGTTGCACCCGCGCTAACGTCAACGACGCTGTCATAACTCGCTACATCCGCTCGCTAGCGAAAAATAATAATCAAAAATCACGCAAAATTATGGCGTTTACGCTACTGCAGCCTTTTCCTCGCGTCAAAATGCTAAAAGACGGCAATCTATACTAGGCCTAGCCATACCTTGTCGGCGCTTGCGAAGGGAAAGGAACGAAACGTGTGTAGGCGCACAGTGTATGCTGGGAAAAATCGCCACTTGCGCCACCTGCAATTTTTGCAGACCAAGACCAGCTACTGAGTAGACGTAAATTTATAATTTCTTTTCACGCAGTATACTTCTTTAGCCACACAATAACAACACTATGACATGGTACATTTTTAAAAATAAATATTGCGTAGCTATCAAATCAACGGTTGATGTCGTGCAGGGACACGGAAGCGTGAAACAGCGCTGCCCAGAACCAACATGGCAGCGCACATGAGCGTTTAAATGGGCAGCGTGCTGAAATGTGAGCAGCTTTTTACCGATCACTTTTTGCAGCGATTCTTTAAACTTTCCTTGCTGAGCGTTAGGGGAAATGGATTTTTAGTAGGTAACGTTGTTGCTGCAAAAACCACGATATTGGTTTCTTGATTCAGTAGTTTCATTTTGTGCCCGAGCTGGATTTTCTTGCTTCTCTTGGCACTGTAATCCTCTTCTGTGCGCGTTGCATTTAACTCGTCGCCCTGCACCTTCAAGACCGTAACGTGACTGAAACATTTTTTTTTTTTTCAAAGGACTATCGAGTTGAGCTACTCGCTCTGAAGGAGAGGGAACAGTTTCCACCGCAGGTCCTACGCCATGAGGTTTTGGCGGTTGCAAAACGAAGTCTACTTCCGCAAAAGGCTGTGGAAGGACAGAAGAACGTTACGTAAGGTGCGGAAGTACCTCACGCCGCAGCCTCTGCTGGACAAGGGGGTCCAAATTCACGACGCTCTTGACATCGCCGCGAACGAATTTGTGCCGGAACCGTAAGTTCTCTCCTATGTGCACGTTAACATGCTGCAAACGCTGCTGACCTCGCACCACTAATCAACAAGCGCAGCACCGTGTCATCCGCTGCAAATAGCTCGCAAAACGAGAGAGAGTTCACAGAAAGATGGAGGTTTTGGAGTGATTAACAGTGATAGAGCAAGAATGTCACTGAAGCCAGCCTTTCGACAAGGGGAATTGTCCTCGTCAGGGCGAACACAAGACTCCTTGTCCCACAAGAAAAGGTATTTCTACACTTGCAAATCAGTGGTTCTCTTCGATTTGTCGTCCCGGGCTGCCCAGGACGCTGAATATGCAATGCTCATTGGCGGAAAGCACCGCCTGTGTTAGTTCTGGGCAGTCCGGGACGACAAATCGAAGAGCCCCATTGAATGCAAAAGTAGGAAGACTAAAGCTGGGCAACCCTGAATGAATTCATTTTTAAAGGTGTGCCCATTTTTGCGCCTTTTGCTATTTGAGTACAAGAGTGCTCTGAATGCGTTCACACTGCATCTTTGAACAACATCAAATTGAAAACATGGAGCAGTTGGTGCACGCTGCACTGTCAAATCTGGGACAACAGTGGTACACTTCGTGAATCAGTGCAGAAAAGGCACCCAGATCAAAGAGACCTATTATATCAGCAAGCACTTAAATCAAGTTTATTCCAGTTCATTGGTTACAAACAAATGACAGGAGGCCAAAGTAGGTACACCACTTGAGTAAGGCTTGCCTTTCCTGTACGAAAGAAGAGTATGAAAAGCACTTGCACATAATTTTCATATGCAGGTGCTGGTTAGTGCAGGGACGAACATTCTTTCACTTTTGCGCAATCATCCTGTGTAGTAGTGGAACAGATATTTGCATAACTCAACATAATATTGTATATATGGTCAAATGTCGCACCGTTGAACATGGACAGAGAAGTGGCCGCATGCAGCGTTGTCTGTGGCTATGTCTCTCTCATGAGTGCTGAAACATTTTTGCAAGTATGCAATGCCCAAAGTATAGAACTGGAACTGAGCCAAAAACCAGAGGAAAACTGTATTTTTGAACAAACCAGAAGTGAACCCGAATGTTAAGGCTAAGCTCTGGTATGAAACCAAGAAGAAAAAACTCAGTGCCCTTCCACTCTGTGAAGAAGGATGACCAGCGAAGCTGTGTATGTGGGCCCCTTAATGGCAAACTGCACCTCCCCCACGGGTCGGCCCGTTATTGCACTACCTTTGGGATCCGCCCTCGTATGGGG
This sequence comes from Dermacentor andersoni, assembly GCF_023375885.2. NCBI lineage: Eukaryota > Metazoa > Arthropoda > Arachnida > Ixodida > Ixodidae > Dermacentor > Dermacentor andersoni. Next base: position 191,048,809 of record NC_092818.1, on the reverse strand, counting down.
AATGCTTAAAGCCTGCTTCGCCTCCACCGTGGTTTAGCCTGGTATTGCACTATTACGGGTGAGTGGCGCACTTCAAGACAAAAAGTAGAGAAACGTTCGGCATGCATGCTCCTGCACGTAAGGGCAGAGATCTCCTTTTTACGTGGCATCTTGCTGGCCTTATACCCTCCATCATCCAGGCAACTTCATTCTCTTTTGTTTCCTGGTAGAAGGCCTTGTCAGCACACTGGTCAGCCCACACAGAGGAATACGGAGAAAAACCACTCTCTGGTGTAGTGGAGATGAGTGGAGGACAGAGGAGAGTAAGATTTGCACTGCTGCATAATCCCGTCACACATACCCAGTGGACAAGTCTTTTCATATTGACGAGCGTGATGATTAGGCACGTCTTGCCTTGGGCGTTTGGCAGCTGTTCCGTTCACTACCACACAAAGTGAACTGTAACACTGTCAAACAGCTCTCAGCTGGTAGGAGACCTATATATAAGTGCTGAAATCAAGAAGGCACTTCTTAGCTAGGCAGTCACTTTTGATTGCACTGGTATATAAACAGAAGCAGGTGCGATAGAAACTATGTACTGCTTTTGAGGTATACGTATACAATGTGATTTAGTCTTTTTTTTTTTTATCTGCTTAGGGGTGGAATGAACCGCACACATACCTTTTTTTCTTTCCCCAGTCTTTCCTTGCAGTTTAGGACCACCATCGAGTTTTTGTACAAAATAAATGTATGCACTTTTTCTGTAATTATTCTTAGGTTGTACAAATAAACATTGACCAGTTTGAACCATTATTCTTTTTATCTGAAGTTGAACCTGAAATGAACTGCTTTCAATGAACGGGAGTGAAAGAAGTTTTGGTTCGATGTTCTGGTAACACTGAGTAGCTCAGTGTTACGTAGTCATTACAGGGTCTTGTTGCTCGGCCTAAATGTAAACCTCCAGACTTGTTAATTTTCTGTATTGGTGACAAGTTATTTTGTTAACAGACTGAAGTACAGTCATTTAAGAGAGAAAAGGCATCATGCATTAATTATTTTAAGCATGATTGTCAGCAACTGGTAGCCATTATGTCATGAAATTTTCTCTGCTCTACAGTGCCTTTTGTTACTTGTCCTAAATAAGTCTTCACTATTTTATTGGCTTAGTGCCCTTAATTCCAGATAGCAGTGACTTTGTAGCTCTGACCTGTTGCATGTGGTTAGAATTTTTGCTCGCTCAACAAAAACCTGCAAATCTCTCGTGTATCTGAATGTCCTGTTGGTGTGTAAGAAGTGTACGTGTGTGTGTGGCTGGGTGGTGGGGGAGTTGGACAGAAAGAATAGTTAAAATTAAATTAAGATTACCATAGCAGTTCAGCTATCATGGTGGGTGAGAAAGAATGGTTATCAAATGCAGCATTAGTGTACATAAGTTACAGTGTTGCTCTCTGTTTGAGGGAACATAACCATCTAGCAAAGCTTCACGGGCTGTTCACGTAACCATTCAGAATGATGGTTATGATGGTAAAATGTGTTCACCATCTCATATCTTGTAAATTTTTATCAAAATGTCTTATTTGGCTTTTTCTTTTGCAGCAATGCTTTCTTAGTTTTTCTTGCTCCTTATCATTATTAATAATACTAAGCTTTCTTATAGAAAAAACTCCTGTTCCTGAAAAAATTCCTGTGCGAACTCTTGCATTTCTCTGCAGGGAAAGTTAAGTTTTTGATTTGTGCTTGACATATTAGATGTGACTAAGGGGTGGTGAGGTGACTAAGGGCTGGATTGAAATACACGCTTAGTCCTGCTGTTAGTGAAGACTTGGTGAGCCAGGGAAGAGACAAAAAAGCAAAAATAGAAGACACATGACTGTGGCAACTTGAAGTTTCCACCCAACCTTTTGGCAAAGTCAGGTTTTAGTGGCGTTTTAATTTTTTTATTGTTAAGCAAGGCTTACACGTCATTCTAAAGGAACTGAAGACAATGTAGAAAGTTTAGAGGGTTTAGAGGACATTTGATAACACAAAAAAGTCCTTGAAATTAGCACAAATATACTTCGAAATTTGTGATATAACGTGGTATGACTGCACTACAGCGTGGGCATAAAAATTGAAAAGGATGCTTTAGTGTGTGTGTGTGGGGGGGGGGGGGGGGTTCTGAAACCTCTCAATGTGTTTTTTCACTTTGATTTGGTCAGTAACCACAACTTCATCACGTTACCTGACCAGGCGAACTTTTGTCAAACTCTTTACTGCATTTTTCTCATTATTCATCAACATTTTCTCACTGAGTAGGCACAAAAGGTCTTGAACAATCACTTTACTAACAGTCTAAGCTGGTTAAATGTTGCTCTTTGTTATCCCGTTGAATGTCACTTTAACAAAATGGACAACTAGTGGTGCACATTATGCAAGCATGCCCATGTGGGCACGTATTTAAAATATCTTTTGAGATTACGGGGCAAACAAACACTGTGATGCTGTGCCCAGTGCTACAGATTAGATTTTTAGGGGTCATTCAATGCAGAGTGCATTATTACTTCCTCATATCTCTTTCACAAAATTATATCAGTTTCAGCAAGAAATGGTTAGAAATAAAATATTGAGCGAGCGAGAGTGAGGGAGCGAGAGAGAGAGATTGTTTGTCTTGGGTTATTTCTTAGTTGTCCTTCTCTGCTTGCACACTGCTTACAATGGATCACTTCCAACTTGCCTGCTTCATGACCATTCTACAGTGCAGTGCTTGACATTACTTCCTTTACAGTGCTTGCGAAAATGGCTTGTTAATGGTAGTGTACTTAGCATCAGTGCCTTGATTTTTCGACAACATAAAATAAAGGTACATTGATATAGTGTCTGTGACAAACACTGCAATCATCAGCAGCCACTCCAGAAAGGAGAAACAATATGGGAGGGGTTTGTCAGTTTCGGAGCGCTGCGCTGACAGGGTAATAATGACAATGCTGACCTTGTGCTGTTGCAGGTTTGAGCTTCCTGAGCCCTATGGCACTCCATATGAAAAGTGCAACGATAGCAGAAACCCCAACTGGCATGACCAGGTGGCCTATATTGTGCACAAGAAGTCTCGACTCCTTGAAGGTCAGTACTGTTATGTAACTGTGAAAGGCACTCCAGTGTCAGTGGTGTAAAGCTTTACGCTTGCTTCTGGGTGTGTGAGAGGGGGAATTCATATGATGTGCATAGGTGTGGTATAGAATGTGCAATATGTATATTCCTGTTAAACTTGCAGCATTGCTAAGTAACATTGAGCTGATGTTGTGACCAGTAACTATAACTTCACTTGCCACATCAGTGGAAACTAGGACAGGCGGGTGCTGGGAAATTGTGGTTGAATTAATTGTCATTTAATTGGGTTACGATCGAGTTACCAGGAACGTTGATTCACATCTGCAGCACCTGAAAAAATATTAAAAAAAAAAAGAAGTATTATGCATTTAGACCTGTCTTTACTGTCAGAGCATTTAAGTAGGCTCAGCAGAGGATACAGAGTTCACAAAATAACCACTTACAGGTCTTCAATGTTTGCAGTTTTCTTACATTCTTAGGCCATCCTGTGACCGATCTAATAAAGTAAATGTAGCATATATCTTGATCGCAAATGAGGTAGATATGAAACAGTGTGGAAGCATTTCTGGGAAAGTGGACATTTAGGGAGAAAGCTGGCTTCACGTGATTGCTGTAATACTTCCTTGTGTGTGAAAATTGGGAAGAAACCATGAAAGGAAAAGGCTCGATATCTTCTAGGTGTACAGAATTTTTAAAATTGCCTTTGGCACATACTACAATTGAGCTAACATTTTCAGAGGCAGAAAAATAAATGCAAAAAATATAAATAAATTATTGACTAATTAACAAATTTTCACTGGTCAACTTTTTAACTATTTACTTTTGGGCACATATTGCAATTTACGAATTGTGATCAGTGAGTTTGCAAGACTATTTCACTTGGAACAAATTCTGAGGATGACAATAGTATTGAGATATCCGACACAAAATTTGCAGTAAAATTAATGGTTCCACTTTTCTTTTAACAAAGTGCCCTTTTATGCACTGGAAGACAAAAAGAACTGGAACACCAACGCATTTCGTCACACACTTTGGGAATGCATATCTCAAGACTAGTATGATATTTGTGAACTAGTGGATTTCTCGTGAGCTTGCTGGCTACGCTTTGTAAATTGCAACATGTGCCCTGAAGTAATTAGTTACGTATTTGTAATTTTCTTGCAAGTGATGTCTGCCTCTGCTTTGACATTGACAAATTAGGCAGTCATTGGCAGATTAGAACTGCAATGAATTGATAATGCATATCAGCTTTGCTACTGCTGCGATAGCCGATCAGGATGGATAGTTAAGAAGCTCTGTAGAGGGTCTTCATTTTTTAACCTCCTTTGCCCTGTTATCATTTCCATGTTCTCACTGCTCTGAGGGCTCCACAGAAGAATTTTTTTCATTTCCTTGCCTCCAAAGGTTTGGAGAAAAATTCGAGAGAAAGTTCGTAGTACTCCCCCCCCCCCCCCCCCCCAAAAAAAAAGAAAGTTCAATGCATTTTTAGGCTACTATTTTGTCTATATAGTATATATATAAAGAAGTTACAATATTAGCATCTTATTTGCTCCTAACCAAAGTGCCCTTTTTCTAAATTTGTGTGCGAGAGCTTGCTTATGGTTTTCTTGAGCATTGCTGCTGATACTGGCACCAAATAACATTTTGCAACCTAGCAAAGGGGCTTTATTTATTCTCAGGTTGCTACTTGAAGAAAGACATGACTTACAAGTAACACAGCAAACATGAAGTTTCTGGCAGAAAATATTTATATTCGTGTTATGTCATTCCGAGATCAACATGTCAAGTTACTCTCAAAACTATTTGCCATAGTGATACTTAGAGACGACTGATTTTAGGCTACCTATTTTATTTTTCTCCGCTTAACACAAAGGTTGAACTTGGACAAAACAAAGTAAGCAACAAATACACAGTATTGTGCTTTCTTGCCTTTCTGTTGCACAAGTTCTACCTTTAATAATATCACACCAACTAGATGAGTTTGGCTATATGGGTTTGTTGGTATGGCATCCTCTCATTTTGTTGTAGCGCAAGCTTGAACGACAGGGATAGCAGAAAGGCACATTTGACAACCACACTTTCAACAACACAAACAACAAAATGGAACACACCAACTAGCCCAAGCCTGCTTAACTTTTCATTGAACTGGAAAGCATATCATACTTGGTGCCAAATCTCCCCCAGAAGCTGTTACATGAAAAACACCTAGGAATATGTTTTAAAAATAAATTGTTGATGTGCAGTGATGAACGTGTTTATTTAGTTCTACAGCTTTCTTTTCTTTCTCATTTTTTTCAGCTTATATGAAAATTTTAAAAATTGCCTGTAGCAGATAGCATAATTTTAGTCCTGCAGCAGGATTACTCAAAGGAGCAGACATTACTTGCATGAGAAATCAAAAAGCAGGATTGACGAATTAGCAAAAATTCACTAATTAATTTTCCAGCTGATTACTTCATGGCACCTATTACAATTTACACATTGTAGCCAGCGAGTTCACGAGACGTATCCACTTGGAATGATCTTTCACGATCATACCAGTTTCAATATATATTCATTTGTAAAGTGTACGACAAATACATGGGCGTGTCCGTTACTTTTGTGTTTTGATGCATAAAACGGTATTTTGTTTGAAAAATAAGTGTAACAGCAGTGCTATTTTACCTCAAGTCTGATGGTGCATGTCTCGACTGGTACCATTCCCAGAATTTGTTCCAAGTGCATATGCCTTGTCAATTCAGCGTCTTCAATTCGTAAATTCAATATCTATCATAAAGTTATTAGTTAAAACCTAAAATTAAGGAGCATTTTCTCATTCTGCCCTCACATGGCCACTACCGCTGGGATGGAACCCACAACCTCAAGCCCAGAAGCGCAGCACCATGGCTACTGGGCTACCGCAGCGGTTGTTGCAGTGTCTTGCTCTCGCAAATGAATTTTTGTCCATTAGTGAATTACACATTTCGATTTCTTGTGCAACTAATGTCCCCCTCATCTTGGTAGTCCAGTGCAAAGACTGGAATTGTGCCGTCTGTCACAGGTGATTTTTAAAAAATTCTGTATAGTTCAAAAAGAAAACATCCCGAATGCTGGAAACAGTGATAACTGAGTGTGAAAGGGATTGTATGCCAGCATGAAAGAAGATCCAACAAGTGTTATCTCGCTGTAAGGAATTTTGTTTACCATGACAATGGTCATTCTGTTAATGTTTTCAATACTGTTGAATAATTTTATGCTAGTTACATGCATTTTTTTTCTATTGCCTCATGAACTCTCTTTTATGCTCCTGTAATTTCCAAGCCAAGTCCTACCTACCACATGTTTTCATCTGGTGGTGCTGACACCACTTTGCACATGTAACCTTTAAGGCACAAGCCGTGCGATGGGCCTCATGGGTAGACGGTAGAATGTTATAGAAAACAAATGGACTTGCAAATTTGCACGATTACAAAACCACTTATGCATGCCGCAGAATGCTGCTGTTCTACTGTTCCATTCGTTGCTGTCACGACATTGCCATTTCTAAACAAACTTTCTTTGCATTATAATGCATTATGAAAAGTCGCCAAGCACATAAGAAGTGTAATACCGGTGTCACGCATACACTTCTGATCGTGATCGGCACCAATAGGGATCGAAATTCTTGACTGTGATTGGCTCTCGCGCATATTGGGCAAAGAAGCCAACACGACCAAAAAATTCAATCCGGATTGGGCTTGATCGCGATAAAAAGTGCGCCGTGTGACACCCGTATAACAGAAACTTTAAACAAATCTACTAAGTACTTCTATCTACAACATACTTCCTGATATAACGGACCATATTTCAGCCTTAGTTTGTTCTACCTATTTTATTAATGCAACAAAGTTCGCCTTTAATGGACAGCGCTAAAATGGACTATCGGCTACAACGGACGAAATTAGCGGCAAGGTTTTTCAAAATTGGACGTATAAAACATAATTTTGCTGTGTCAGCATGGGCTGACGACTGACTTGCGAGCGCCAGCCGGCAATCACGGCTCAATATACCGCGTGCGAGGGAGGAAGGTGGGTCGGAAATGCGCCGTCTTTCGCGCGTGATACCGGGGGGGGGGGGGGGGGATAGAGAGGGAGGGTTCTACTCCGGCGGCTGCTGCTTACGGCGCGGCCGCCGTATCTTGAAAGCGATCTGCGGTGTGGGCGAAGTGCTCGCCCACGCGAGCGCCGTATCTTGAAAGTTATTTGCTATGTGAACAAAGTGCATGCCCGCATGGGCCTCATCTTCAAAGCAATCTGCGATGTGTTTCGGATATTACGGACTTCGGATAAAACGGACATTTTTTGTTGTATTATCATGGTTCATTGTAACGAGAGTCGACAATAAAATTGTTTATGCAAGGGGGGATGCCACACTTGAAAGCCAGCTTTCTTATTTATCAATAGATCTTAACCAAATTTGCACATCTTGTGTATTTTTATGTCCTGGCACAAGTAGTACCTGATATACCATAGAAACTGGGTTATTTTGCTTGGAGAAAAATTGGCATCCAGACAGAAAAAGAGGCACGCACAGTGGTGAGGACATAGAAATAATCTAGAGTGTCAGGTATGCCTAAGGTATAAACCAATGTGCCAGGTCGAGTTGTGATTAACCAAAGGCTCATTTTTTTTTTTTTTACAAACGAAACCTTGTCTAGCAGCCAGTACAGTTAAAAAAAAAACAACAGATCAACTGAAAAAGCATTATGCTGCATTAAATATGGCACACTTACAAACATAGATAGTTCACTCTTGGTTTATTTCTAGACTTGAAGAAAGCTTTTGACTCAATAAAGTATGATATCCTACTGGAAAAACTGTCTTGGTGTCGGGTGTGGGGAGTTGCACTAGAAGAGCTCATTAAAACTACTTGAGTCACCGCTATCAAATTGTGCAAATAAAAAACATCACCTCATCAAAACTGAAGTTAACACAAGGAGTTCCACAGGGGTCAATACTGGGACTGTTTTTATTTTTTGTTTACATTTATGCAGGTGTGGGATTCCTCCGCCAAACTGTGCCAAACACAGAAAATAGACTGAAATTGCACCATGCTGCGCCAGGATGGCTTCAACATGTATGCTCCTGAAGCGGCTGCGTGCGAACAGCGAGCGGATTCGTTCTCCGAAAAATAGTGCAGTCGTTCACATTCCACACACCGCATGACGCTGCCTTCTGCACAGTTTCTCATAATTTTTGCGCTTTTAACACATTTTGGCGCTTCCAGGGAGTGACCGGCGCGCACGCAACCACTCCCGGCTGTTGTTACACTGCTGTTGGAATGGCCAGGGCGGCTGTACTTATAGTGCATTAGAATACGGTTGAGTGGGCCGAGTGGCGCAGTGCTCCCTATAGCTGAGATGCAAAACAACGAAAAGTAGGCGGAGGATGCTACGAACAAACTAGATATTATGAAGGCGCACGCTGCAGCAGGTCCAACAGGCGGACGTCTCTGCCTTCAGGGCCAGTATGACGTGAAGCTGTTCCAGTTTTTGTTTATGCCCATATGGGCGAGTGCTGAGCCATTTTGACTTATCACAAAGGGCTAATGGCAAATTTAGAATAAGAACACATTGGAATAATTTTATAAGAGTTAACTGCTGGGCTAGTTGGTGATCTTGCATACAGAAAGGATTTTGCGCCAAAAACAACACACACAAGTGGCGGCGTCCTCTGTTTTGTGTGTGTTGTTTTTGGCACAAAATCTTTTCAGGATGGAATAATTTTATCTTGTACCCGAAAGTTAAGCATTAGGTGCTTTGAAATTGCCTTGTTCTATTATGTAAAAATGCCTTTCAAAAAAAGTACTTTTGCCCAAAAGGTGAAGCATTGATTGCGATAGCAAATTAGTAGACACCTATATGAAGTTAGGATAGTAGTTTTCTCAGTTGTATAAACTAGTAATCATTAGCTTACTAACTAAATTAACAAGCACGGTGTCATGTGCGCACTCGCTGTCAAAACGCTGGGTGGTGAAGCACGGTAGCAGCAGTGGGAAAATTGACTTACGTGCTGCCTCTCGCCTCAACGCGAACTAAGTGGCAAAAACACAGCATACACGAAGCTATCAGCACTTGGCACTTGCACTCTGTCCTCATAGCAGATTGATTTCAAGATGGGGCCCGTGTGGCTGCGCTAGCTGCATCACACGCAGCAGCCACCAGAGCAAAACGCCCACCCGCTCGTCTCCCTGATGTGTTGCACGCGACGGAAGACAGTGCGCTTCTTCCCTTGCATGGTGCGAGATTGAGCCGCCATTGTTGGCTCACGCTCGCACACTCTTGTACTTATTATCTATGCCAGTGATACTAACATCTTCTTTAAGTGTACAGATTTAACAGATATGAAAACAAGAGCCAATACCTACTTTGTTTCCCTCTCAACCTGGCTCAGGCAAAATAGGCTGCAGCTTAACATAGTGAAAACAAAGTATGTAATAGTATTTCATGCACTTAACAAACCACTAAGTAGGGAAATAGTTTTAACTTTTGGAGAGCAATGGATAACCAGGGTTAAAGAGCAAGAGTTTCTTGGTGTATGGTTCTAAGAGCACCTCTCATGGAATGTAGATGTTAATTTAGCCACCGAACTCTCCAGATCTGTTGGATGCTTGTATAAAATTGCACACTTAATACCCATTTGGCTGAAGCAAAACATATATAATTCACTGTTCTATTCCAGATTATCGTACGGAATACTGCTATGGGGCACCACAACAAAAACTAACTGCAACAGGCTAATTATTCTACAAAAGAGGATATTGCGCATTTATGAAACTCTCGGGAACCACGTCATGAACTAAGCACCTTACCATTATTTTTTGAATACAGAAAGCTGCAAGCAAACAATGTTTATGATTTTAAACTACTGCAGTAAATACATAACACAGTATATATACACGAAAATATTAATGAAGTTCCTTAGGATATAAGACTTAACAGAAAATGGACACTAAAAATAAGGACCAGTTAGGGTAAACAAGCAACCAGCTACCAAGTACTGACAATCCTAAATAAGCTAGAACATAATACATATTGGTTTACTAGAAATGCATTCAAAAATCATGTGAAGAAATTGTTACTAACACAGTGCTTGAGAGAGTGATTGTTGTAACATAAATTTGCATATCACAATTGTATTTTTTTTTCTTTCTTACATGAATTCATATATGTTCATGCTCACATGCTGCATTTAAGTGTACTATTGTAGTTTACATGTACAACCTGTATTCTACTATTTGTGGACAGATTTTTTTCTTTGCAATTTTTTTTTTGTTTGCAACCTATCAACCTTTATTATCTCACCATCTATTTTAAGAACAACCTGTAACACAATAATTTGTCAAATCATATTGTAAGTTTCTGTGTAACTGATGTACAGTGTTTGAAAATATATAACATCATGTGTGTTCTTTCACTGCCAATGAACTGCCATTAAATGATGTACAATATATGTTGCGAGAACAGGGGCCCCTGTTGAGCACTGCGTGCTTTTTGCTCCTGCACCTTTCATGAAATTGTATTAATGGTAAAAATAAATAGACATTCATTCCACATTCATTTGAACTAGAGCCCATTGAAGTTGCCTAAAAATGTGCCATCTTGACATGTCAAACATGTCACTTGTAAAAAAAAATCTGAAAAAATATTGCACTAAAATTAAACCATAGTGCACACTCCATGCTAAAAACAAAATTATTATGGCAGCTAAAATATAACACAAGCTATTTTCTGTCCAAAATTGCAAGTGTTTCAAAATTGTAGTTATTGAGAAATCAAGGAAAAACATTTGAAAGCATCTTTATTAGGACAAAGGTTATAAAATCTTATGGAAAATGTAGGGTCTCAAAAAGCGAAAATGACCAACCAGAACATATGAATTTTCTGTCTTCAAGTGGAGCCTCCCCCCTTGATGACAGCTAACTTATGTGCACCAGTTTGTGATCATGTGGGGCAGCTTCAACTTTAGCACCAACGTTTCACAGTAATGTCAGAGCATGCAGTTTTACATAATTTTCTTTGCCAATCTAAGATTATACTGGCTCTTTCAATCGCTAACACACTGTTCGATTTCATCAATATAAAACACACTATTTTCATTTTGACCATTATCTAATTTTCGGGGTAGTAGGCACATATGTGATGTCGGAGATTTTTTATATTTTCTCAATTTTCTTTGCATGAAAACTTCTTGAAGTATGCACATGTGTAGTGAAGACATTCCACATTATTCATTCCAGGTTTAATTTTAACATATTGAGAATTGTTTTAATTGTAAGATTTTATGTCTTTGTACTCTGGTAAAGGAACATTTAAAAGATAACTGATGCAGTTATAGAGCATTGAAAGCCCTCTCAAATATATGTTCACAATGTGGGCTATTGATTGAACTAAAACAATAACATTCATATGGCAATTTGCTTCAAAATAATTTTTAGAGGTTGACATCCCGACATGAGAATTGTTTCAGGTAGGAAATTTATAAAAGAATATAGATGTTTTAAGAAATTTGGGAATTTTCAGGCCTAGGATGGGGTCTGCTGGCACAAGACGGGAGTAATGAAAGATTGTTTGAATAGGCCTTCGTCCTCCAGTGGACATACTAAGTAGATTATGATAATGTCATTATATTTTACTAATACTTTTTGTATTCAGTGTGTTCCTGCCACAGTATTATTTTTTTTAACTTGTACTCCAGATTTTGTTCGGGTCTTTGTTTCGTTTTGTAACCTCTGATATGCCCCGTAACCGACTCCCCTCTTTAATGTCTTGAAAAGCCATAAGGATGCTTGGCTGTGAGGTACCTGTGAGCCGACATTACATATGTATAGGTTTTATGTGATGATTTAGTGTTTGGCTGCACAGAGCACAGTTATGCTCACTTGCATTACATTGTCAGCCATCATTCAGAGATAATATAAGCTGGCTTGCTGGCCATTGCATCCAACATCTACACACACACACATGCACATGCTTATGCATGCACACACATGCACGCACACACACACGCATGTCAAACTCTGGTGGGATAGGCAAAGAAAGCCTCACTTAGAAAAGGTTGCTTCCAAGTTCATGTTTGCCTACTAACCATGTTTTGTGTATGTGGTCTGACTATAGCAAGGTTCATGGCCAGCAAGCATGCAGTGCACTGATCGATCCTTTTGCCCTCTTGCACCACCAGGGGACAAGCACATGTGCCTGCTGACCAAGACAGTCCGATATGACAGCCTTCCCGTGGCACTTTCAGAGCATGTCAGGCGGCACGCCCTTGGGGAAGCACACCAAAAGGCTGCCAAGGAAGCCCTTGCGCAAGTGCACCTGTATGACAGCACCCAGGTGAAACTTCCCAAAAAGATCGACCTGAACAAGCCCCACTGGACATTTCCTCGAGAGTATGGAGTGCCCATCAAGCGCAAGGTGTAAGTTTCTGTCTCAGCCTCCATCTTAGCCCTTTGCACGGGCATTACATCACTTTGGAGAAAGATGTGCAATGTTGCAATCTGTCTGCTATTAGGGATCATCACGATGCAAACCTGTTGCATCAAGTATTCTGTGAGTATGTCTCGTATGAGCGGAGTTAACAGCACTCAGCCTTTTTGTGATGGGCTGTACCCGTACTCGTATGCAGTCACTCTGTGCTGGTTTTTGCATCAGTAGTCGAACCCACTCGTAACAACATTCAAGTGCCAGAAAAATCCCATTGTTTTAACTGACAATTGTTATAGCTGGGCTGCATGAAGAAAGCGGAGGGGACAAACAGAGAAACAGTTTCTTTAGACAGAAAGAAGTACAGTCAAATCCGCTTATAGCATTACCAGATTTAGCAATACTCGGATCTAACAATGACCATCTCTGGCACTATGGACTTTTTTGTGTGTTCTATTGTTCTAAGATGGGGGGGGGCGTCTCTTTTTCTAACGTATCCATGACTATGCATGGCTGGCTTGTCAACGTGGCTGAGCGCATACGCAGGTCACACGCCTTATTTTAGAGATAGTCTGCCGCATGTGCAAAGACTGGGCGAGTGGAGATGGTGTGGCAAGGTGCACTGTCTTCCCATACCTTTTGGGCTGGAGGTTGCGTAATCTTGGGTTTCGGAGACACATTGAAGTGAGAGGCAGGCGAAGCATTCGCACCCCACTGCCGGCGCTTTTCATGACAGCATCGTCCCACTGCGGACAACAGTGTTAGCCACAGGGGCAGAGTGGATGCGAAAGTGTGGCTGGCTTTGCCTTGTACCGCCAGTGTAAAAATATTGACGACATGGCATTAAATTGTATTTTTCATTGCTGACTCTCAAATCCATCAATTTCTTTTATCTCATTCAAATTTGCTTTTTCCAATTGCGCGATAATTCATTTTCAAGCCCTTTCATGTGAGGAAAGCCCATCAGCAACTGTACTCATTTGCATAAAAGATGGAATTTTGATACAGTCTACACTCATTACAACGGACCCGCATACAGCAGGCTTTCGAATATAATGGACTGTATTTCAGCATTGGTTTGTTCTACACATTTTATTAATGCAAAGAAGTTCGCTTTTAATGGACTGCGCTACAGCGGACAATATTATCCTCAATCTTTTTCGAAATCGGGCACATAAAACATAGGTTTGCCGTGTTGACACAGGCTGACAGCTGACTGGTGAGGGTCAGCCGACAATCGTGGTTCAATATTGTGCTCACGCGAGGGAGGAAAGCAGGGTGGAAACGCACCGTCTGCTTTCGTGCATGAGGCATGGGGCTGGGGGGAGGTGAGAGAGGGGGTTCTACTCTGACGGCTGCTGCTTCAGGACGCGGCCGCTGTATCTTGAAAGCGATCTGCGATGTGGACGAAGTCCTCGCCCGTGCGGGCGCCGTACCTTAAAAGCGATCTGCGATGTGGACAAAGTGCACGCTCGCATAGGCCGTATCTCGAAAGCGATCTGCGATGTGGAAAATGTGTGCCCAGTGCTGGTAACTTCATATGTGCTGTGCTTTCGACGTTTAGTTCGCGTTGAAGCGAGGGACAGCATGAAGGTCAATTCACCTTTTTTTTTTACAGTGCCAGTACCATGGAAAATTCATTTGCAAGCTTTTGTTCTGTGTTGTGCTTTTTTAAAATAACTTATTTCCCTGTTTTAGTTCAGTCAGCCATGGCTTCTTACCTGTACAGAGCTGACTGCTCATTCTTGTGTGGCCTGCAGTTCTCATATGCTTGCCAGCTTCCATCATTTGTGTGAGAAGTTGACCAGCCAAGTTCCAGAGGCTATGGATCGTACCCGCCTTTCTGATGTGATCAGCAATGCTTGCTTCCAAAAGGAAGGTGCGTGATTGCACTTCTCTATTGTTGATTTGCATACTCAGTTTGTTCTTTACTAACTAGCATTTGCAGCCTTAGTGCAGGTATTATTTTGGTATGCTTAATGGAGCACTGACACAAAAAATGTGGATCTTGTCTTTTCTAATGTAATAAGAACGCAACAGTTAATTAATTATTTTAAGTCTTGTCTATTGCGACCAGTCCAAGTTTCGATTTCAGAGAGCAACAAGACGGCACGGTATGTTTGTAAACACAGCTGGTCACACAAAACTGTGATGCAAACGCTGGCGCACAAGATTCATTGTTGCTAGTAGTTATTTCTCAATCTACATACATACATGCTGTTCGATGTCCTTGCCACGGTGTAAGAAGAATAGGTGCTTCGACGGTGCATCATGACAGTGGAGATGGTGCGTCCTGCAATTGATCAAGTTGCTTGTTGGAGTAGCTGCGCAGCAGCATATGGAAGTGAGGCTGAAAGCCGGGAAATTTCAATGGCATAGAGACATCTGGGAGACCGTTTAAGCATCATACAAAATAAAAACGAGTCATGGCTTGTGTTTACTGCTATGTGAAGGCACTTAATGAATTTACCTATGAATAGCATGCTGTTTTGGTCCTCAGCACATTCTAAAACCATGGCAGGTCATCTGTCTCTGTGCTAAGCGGCTGACAGCAAGCAAAAAGATGACATCTGCTACTTGTTTCTCTCTTGTTTTTCAACATATTGTAGCCAGATTCTTTTGTTCTCGGTAAAAAAAAATGCTTTGTTTAATGTTTCTTCATGCGTATTGTGCCACATGCAAGAAGATGCGTCGCGTGTAGCATGAGCAGCAGACAACTGCATTTGCTCAACACGTTGCATGCGGCACACTTGATGGTGAAAAGGCAGCACTAAATTAGCTGTTGTGCCTTGTAGCAAACAACAGTGACAACACCTCACAGATATGGGCAAGAAGTGTTTTGTACCAGAGGGAGAGAGAGATGCAAATGAGAGAAAGGCAGGGAGGTTAACCAAAGTTAAAACCTCCGGTTTGCTACCCTGCACTAGGAGAAGGAAAATGGGAAGTAAAGACGGAAAGAAGAGTGGTGACAAAAATAAAAGCGGGAAAAAAGAATGAAAAGGGATGAAATGGGATCATTATCCCTTTTGCTGTCGGACCTTTCTGGCCGTGACGCACCCCCAGTGTCGGCTTGGTTTCAGGGAACGAGCATAACAGGGAATGAACATAGTAATTTATTTTTGATTATGATTGGTAGACAAATAACGTAGTCAATGCTATATGCACATTTCAGTGTTCTGCAGCTGCTGTTAGTAAACATCATCATCATCATCAGCCTGACTATAAAATCCGTTCAACATCCGAATCTGACGATGCGGAACCCTCTTCCTCGCATGCGACTCTGTCCGAGTCCGAATCCGAGCTCGGCTCGTATTCTAAATCGGAATTGAGCCACCGCACCAATGAGCAGACGAAGGTCCCGCGCTCTCAGCCATCCGAAAGTAACCGCGCGCTGGGAGGATGCGCTTTGAGTCGCCTGCACAACGGAGAGAAATGGGACGTTGCGTGATCAAGAAGACAGAGGGAGATGGAAAAACGCTAAACAAAGTTCGAAGGGCTTTACGTTTACTGCTGCAAGTCGGAAGCGAGGGTTCGGCGAGAGAGCGAAAGCAGCAATCGAGTCACTCTTTTCGGAGAGGCAATGGCACGTGCGCCTGAACTTAACGCGGCGTAGCAGACACACCAACAGAAGAAAAATAAAAACCTTCAAACCAGCGGAGATGGCAGAACAACCCTTGAACCCATAACCACACGCGCGCGACGCGTGATCCAGCGAACGCGGAGCCACCGCGCCACTCAGCAAAGAGAAAGTGGAGAGTGGCAGTCGCACCGTACTCTTCAATACATGGGTTAACACAGGTCGGGGAGAATATACGAACTTGTAGAAAGAGTCAACAGATGGCGTGGCCAATTCAGGAGCGCCAGCTTTGCGCTCAGGCGCGAAATTTTGAACGCACGATAGAGAACGTACCGGTACGTCAGTGACACCGTGGGGGGGAAGCGCGATGACGTACCGGTACGTCCGTGACAGCGAAAGGGTTATAGTCTTTCTAATAGGCCACTGCCACATAAAAAGGTCAACAAAGCCTTGACCGACTTTCGATGCGACAACAGTTCATGTCGGCATTCCAAGACTGACTGTTATGAAAATGGCCTGTCGTCAAGGTCTGCCAACGTGGTTACTAGTGACAGCCGGTGCGCGCTGTATCAAGGACAGTGGCAAAGTACATGTTCTATAGTCTCCTCACCGCCGCAGTGACTGCAAGCCGCGCTCTCTTCCATACCGGCTCAGAAAGCGAAAGATCTTGTGTAAGCGACACCAAGCCACACTCGGCAAAGTACTGCTGTCTCGAGTCGAGAGAGTCCAGATGGGGGTTGAAGTCGAAGGAACAGGTCCAGTCGGTGTAGACGTGTGTGCTTCAAGCTTGGTGTGTTCCATAAAGTCCTGATGGCTTCATTTGCAAGCACACAAATTTTCATTGCAGAGTCTGTTCTTGACAATGGAATGGAGTCTTGCAAGCCCTCCTCATGTGCAGATCGTGCTGCTGCATCGGCATATTTATTGCCCGTTATGCCACAGTGGCTTGGAATCCACTCTTACGTGATGTCGTGTCCTTGCTCGACGAGGTGGTGAAGCAGCAGTCCGATTTCTAGAACTAGTTCTAGTTCTAATTTTGTACCAGAATGCAACAGGGGCTATGCTACCTGCAAAGTTGAGTATGCAATGTTTAGTGTGCGAAAAGAGAGTGCCCGAGTTCAAGCCTTGCAGAATGCCATAACGTGAAGCGATCACACCCCACAGCCGACTACATCTGTAAAAGGCATCTTGATCCTGCTTTCATGAGCAAGAACTGCACAGCTGTGCACGAAGGCATTGTGCTGACCAGCACCACTTGACAAGGGGTGGTATGCAAGGATGCAGTGCCAAGTTTATTTCTTGGCTCCTCACATTGCCGTGCCAGTCATCTGCGTCCACTCAAGCCAGAGCCAGACCTCCAAGCATTGCACTCCCTTCCAAGCATGGCAAAAGAAAAGCAAGGGGCAGAGTACAAAAACGAAAAGGAGAAAGAGTGCAAAATGAGGAAATGGGAGCTCCGTCGCAAGGATCAAGTGCCAGGAGGAATCAGTCGAAATAAGCAGCAAAATGGCGTCAAAAGTAGACCAGAATGCTACGTCTGCGAATGACTGAGGACTGCAGTGTGGCCAACGCAACATACGACCTGAAGACAGAGGATTATCAGAACCCCCTGCGAGAAAGCAACTGGTTGATTAAAGTTTTCAAGCATCAACGCTGAGCAGAGAAATCATTGGTCCTGAAATCATCGGTTCACGACACTGAAATACTTCTGTCTCAGCTATTAAAGAACGAATTTGAAAAATTCTTTACGGGAGAATGCTCCCCAGAGGGCACATAACAACTTCCAGCATGTAACCGAAATTTGCTGTGTGGCCTTTAAGGATTTAAGGATGGCGAGAAAACTCTCAGTCACTGCGCTACTTTGGAGGACACACTTTGCATACACTAGAGAAGGCTGTTTCAAAGAAAAAAACAGCACACATCTTATAAGCGATTCCCTGTTCCTTCAAGTCCTAGCCAGATGACTGCCATGAACCAAACTATGCGCTTAAATAGTCGAGGAACCATTTGATCCAGCGCATGAAGCCTCTGCACGAAAAGCTGAAGCAAGAACAAGAGAAGGTCAAAGCCCTCTCCGAGGCAACTAGTATTGCAGAAAGATTGGGCACGCTAGAGTTGCCTCCAGCTCAGCGTATACTAATCCAGGAAAGCTTGT
The DNA here is from genome assembly GCF_023375885.2 of Dermacentor andersoni. Classification (NCBI taxonomy): domain Eukaryota; kingdom Metazoa; phylum Arthropoda; class Arachnida; order Ixodida; family Ixodidae; genus Dermacentor; species Dermacentor andersoni. The sequence goes on along the minus strand of NC_092818.1, from coordinate 191,030,569 downwards.
CAGCTACTATCAAAGCAACTGCAAAAACGAACGAACACTACACATAATCATGACTTTTCTTATTCCTTCTCCTTTCATATATGTCGTACATCTACCTATGAATTCATTAGAGACATTCTTCCCCTCCAAAGCATGTCAGTAGCTAGGAAATAGATGAGCATATTAAAACTGGACTGAAAATTTGACAAAATTTGTAAATTGGACAAAAGGTTCCTTGCAGCATTCAAGAAAGAAATAGCTACAAGATATCTGTACCAACAGCATGGCATTCTTGTATTTGACGAAATACAAGTTTGTAATGTGGTTTAGGGCCCCTTTAAAATACAAGATAGGTAGCACACCAGGACACTGGAAGATAATTTGGACAGAAACTATCCATTTGCCGCGGATTTCGCTCCCATTTCTTGCGAAGTTGGCATCGGTTGGTGCACAAACAAAGACATCTTGTGAGTTCCCGGATAGCTGCTTGACAACTTGGACCGAAACAATGTTAGTCAAAATTCACTCGGCATCTGGGAAAGCTACCAACACTCGCAACAGGTGTGAACTTCACATCTGGAAAGCCCGACCGAATGCGTGCCAGTACCTAGAAAAAGGTGGCAGTAGCGCCGCGCAATGGCTGCTACTGGATTTTGCCTCAGCCAATCTGTTGGTGCACTCTCTGATAACACACAGGTGCTGCATGGAGGGAAAAAAATTGCACAGGTGGCACGATGGCATAGCTGGCAACTTAGGGGGTTGCTCGCTTGCCCAGCGCGAAAGGCCCAAAGCGCTACAGTGATTGCGTACACGTCCTTTGACAGTCGGCTCCAACTGGAGCAGCTTATCGGTACACTTCTAGTAATCTGGTTGAAAATGCATGCATTTGGGTCAGGACTGCGAACATTTTCAAATGAAATGACAGTTCAAGTCAAAAACGATATTCGCCTTTTTTATAACGAGGGTTTACCGTACAATATTTGTGCAAATTTTCAGTAAGGCAAAGCAGAAGTAAGCGTAAAATACATTTTTTTTTTTGTATGATCGAAATGAGGTGAGCAAATGCAGCTGCACCTCAGCACAGTGCACTCCTGCCGCTGAGGGCCATAGCGGAAAACCCTATGCATGACTATACCGAGCACTGAATGTGTTGGGCAGAAGTCAATGACGCAGTATGCACACAATATTCAGTTTTACTATTTGCATGGTCAGTGCAGCATAGTCAATGCAGATAGTGTGGCAAATCTCGATGGGCACGACAAAACTGACAAGCAACTGGCTACAACTGACAAGCAAGCAAGGCTGGGAGGGTCGCATTGAAGGACTAGGCCATGGGACAGGCAAGAGCACATACAGGGAGCACGATAGCCAATGCAAACTCGTGACATAGCGCTGTTGTTATGCCCTGGGATGTTTACAAACCTATCTTGTTGATGTCAATCTCTTGAAGTGCTGCACTTTGGGGTTTTCTGTGCGCGAATACTTTAAACCTGATTTTAAATATGTTTTAAGCTACATTCGCTGTTGATATTTTGTAGATGCTGTGTGCGTGTGTCCATAGAGAAATCAATCTCACTAATTACCTCAACTTCAAAATTTTGTGTCAGTATTCCTTTAAGCTTTTGTGACCCTTCACTATAACCCTCAGCTGCCTCTCTTTATTCATGCTTGGCAGATGGGAACACATTGGTGTTCAAAACCGAGGTTGACACCCTGACCACAAGCAAGGTGCCACTGGGTGCTTTTAACACTCCTGAGGAGGTCAAGGCTACGGCTGATGTGGTCCTGCCTGACCTGTACCCTGCCAAGTATACGCTTGACTTGGACAAGGGCCACATTTACCTCATGGACGACGTTTATCGTAAGTTAATGTGCCAAAGAAATGACTATGCGCAAGATGACATGCATGTTATTCCAGCACCATATTCTTTTTTTAAAAAGTTTCTGCTCTCGTTTCTTTTTAGGCTTCTCTCTTTCCCTCTACACATCCTCATAGGCAAGCATACACTGGAAGATGTCTGCATTTTGATAGCTAGTGTCACTGGAACATGTGCACTTGGAAATGGAAGTAGGCAATTTTTTAGTGATGGCTTATGACTCGGTATGTTATGGCGATACACAAGTCTTTGCTGATAAGCATCTGCAAAGCGGAATAAAGGCAAGCCCAGACTGCACAAGTTATCATATTAGGGAACTTCCCCATGGACCTTGCAAACAAACTAGTACAGACAGTGCCATGACGGCAAAATAAAGTGCACATGTGAGCTAGCTAACGACTGATCATAGCAAAGAAAAAACTTAAGCAGAACCCATCTCATGATGACTGTTGATGGTAATGCAACGTATTGCCATCGTCGAAACGAGGTATGTATGAGGCGTGTATTGCAGCGGGACTCCTCTTTCGCACTTCCATAAAAAGATCTTGACACCATCTAGCACTGCTGTCAAGTCTGTGCATGGCCTCTGAGATCGGTGCCTGTAAACACTGAGAATTGTTCCCCACACTTGCTGCACACTCAGTGGCACATACTCAGTAACCCAAGTTGGCAAGACGTTCATTGAAGAGCAGCCCATACCTAGTGCATTCATGGCACAGCTCGCTAATGCGTCAGGTTGCTACCTTTGAGGATCCCTTCTGAGGTGAGTTAGATTCTGTTCAGCATCGGAGAAATTTAAAGGAACGTTTCGTCATTGCAGAGCAGCACATTCCCAGTGGCACATACTTGGTTACATAAGTTGGCATCAGAAATGTCGAAGAGTGGCACACATACTGGCATATGCCTAGTAACCCAAGTTGTCATGAAAGAGGTTAATTGGAGACTAGCACAGACCGGGTAGCACATACCCAGTACTCCAAGTCGGGGTCAAAGAGTTTCCTTGAACAGCTGTGCTTACCCAGTCCCGCATCTACGGTGACCCAAGTCGGCATGCAAGAAGTTTGTTGAAGAGCGACACCTATGTACACATTGCCACATACTCGGTGATCATATGGAAAACGAAACGCCTCGCTTTTAAAGTTTTATTTGGTCGGTGTACTTCTTTCTTTGTCATGACCCGAGTTGGTCCAACAATTGGTATTGAACCCTATTACCTCTGCACAGCAGCCCGATGCCTACCCGTTTCACCACCACTGGATGGATGGCTGGATGGATGGATGCCAGAAAGTGCGTGAGGCATCCTAAGAATGCTAACACATTAAAAAGCATGAAGATGGGACAGCAGTTTTAGGACGTAAAACAATGCACTGTGTTAGGTCAGGTGGCAGCAAGGCAAGGTTTATGAATGTTGAACTTCCTTTTAATGTTGCCTTGCTCAGAAGTAGTAAAAAGGAGCTAAGCAGGGACGATGAATAGAGCAGACAGTACGCCAGTGACCAAGCTTGTGTGCCATAATAATAATTTAATAATGTGCCAAACCACATTAATGTTGTTATGTTTCTTTGGCATACATGATGTGTTCACCTTCATAACTTATTTTACTCTTAAGGGCCCCTGTCAGTGTACTACATCAGGAGGGGGGGGGGGGTCAGTATGCAGTACAGCAGACGTTCATTAATTCAACTTTGGTTAATTCGATCCCGACCGGAAGGCCGGGCTGGCGCTCATGCATTTCTATGGGTATAAACTTTCATTATTTCTATCCTTCAATTGGTCTTTGTTGGGACACTTGAACTTGTCCCACTTGACCATGGTGATCCCAATAGCGACCCCTTTAGCGACAGCATCTGTCTCGGCAGAGCTGGAGACGGTGAATGCATGTGGTGAACACATAGTGACACTTCATCTCCCCTCGAAAACGCATATTTTGCACCTAACTATAGCGCACAGTAACTAAACTACACAATGTCTCATTATGGTATTTGTCGGCCTCTAACATGTCTTCTTTTTTACCCTGAGAAAATTAAGCGTAAACACTCATTCATATACTTTGCCGCATAGCATGTTTGTATTGCGGCGAACCTGACTCCTCAGCCACTTTTTATTGAAGTTGAGAAATGCATTTGACGTTAAAACAGACTATTTCAGAAATACTTTGCCACAAAAAGTACTTCAGTGCGTTCAGCAGAAGTGGAGTTATTGGCAATCAAAGATCATCTGTGATCCCCTTTGCGGTGCTCCCGGTCCTTCAATGCCTTGCACTGGAAAGGCTATGGCTACAGATGCAGCATTCCGGACTCTCATTGAAAGGATTCCCAACATAAAGAATGTCAACCATGATGGCAACACACTTTGAGGGTGTGCAACTTGGGAAGCAGACAACCTGTTCTCTGTTTGTCAGACGTTGGCACTTGGGCCTTGAGTGAAGTCTCCCACAGATACCAATTAGAGCATGCTGTTGTCATCAGCAAGCTGCAGTGAGCTCAGCGAGCGTGCTCGTCGGGGCACTCTGTGGCAGCTGCAGTATGTATGCTATGCCGAAGACGCAGCTAGATGCGACTGTAATATCTGTGTGCACGACGGGGCTGGAGTGCGCATTCACGCTCATGTACACCACTGGCCATGCTATGTGGGGCAGACCAGCTATGTCCTGCACCAGCTTGACCAATGGATAGATAGTAGTGACATTCGAATTGCGTATTTTGTGCAAGAGCTCAATGCGAAGCAAAGCCTGCCAAGTTTGCCAGCAGCGACCAGGAGTGAACATGCGCCGACAAGCATACATGTGGTCAAACCTTAAATTTTGTGTGGTTTGAGGCTAGTTGAGCTTTCAAAACTAATAGAAGTTAGCGAGACCCAACAGTTACAACACTTAAAGCAGTGTGGCCAAAATTTCACACCTACGCGGGTCGGCGCGGTTGAGTGTTAGCAGACTATGGTCGGCAATAAGTACGATAATTGTGCGTCCGGAAGTACATAATTCCAAGTGACATTCAAAACACAGATTTTCACTTAATTCAGCTTGTTTATTAAACTGTATCAATAAATATATTCAGTAGCAGTAGGAAGGCGCACCTATCCTAACACTCTTCTTGGTTGAGGTTGGATATTGGCCACTAGCAGCCATATGGGAATCTGCTATATAGCGAATTATAGCAGCCGGAAAAGACTGAGGAGAAGGCTTTTGTTGAAGAGAGAGTGTTTGAGAAAAAGGTGACTTTGCACATCACTTGCAAGCTCCACACAACACGCACGACTGCAAAATTTGGCTGACATGTCCACAGCAGTGTGTGCCATCCGTGTGCTGTAGACGAGCAGCTGTACATTCAACTATTTTGGCACTGAAGTATGCGAGCATGTCTCAGGCAAGGCTCAAGTGATGCACAAGGATAATCCCGCTCGCACCATTTTATTAAAAGAATCCGGCAGCTGTACGTATTCAACTTGTGTACATGAGTTTAGCAGTTGAAATGGCTGACGAAGCCAAGGACTGCTTGGGGGAATGAACTATTTATGAAAATAAAGAATTAACTTTGAAGTTGGGTTAAATCTTCGTTTATCGTCATCATCTTATATACAATTAAAAAATGACGCAAGTTGAAGCAAAAGACTTGCATCTTAGTATAATACATAATGAATGCAATATTTGTGAAAGTACCAAATCAGGCAGCGTGTTTTTTTGTTAACTGCATGCAGAGCTTACTCTTTGCACCAGAGCAGTAAGTTATGGCTCCAAAGCATTATTTCCTTGCTCCAAACAGCAAAATTATCTGCTCCAAGAGCATAAATTCCTGTTCAGTTTCTACTTTGTTTAGGAGCTTTAATGTTATCTCTACATCAGTTATTCTACGTTCGATGCATAAAAAGCATGAGTGAATTTGTTTAGAGACTTTGTTTAAGAGGAAGCTTTAGCTCGGGTGCTTCTATCTAAATGCATGTAAAAGGAGAATTCATTTTTCTTGGCACCACTGCACCAAATTTGGCGAAGTTTGTTGCATTTAAAAGAAAAACTTAAAATTTAGTGACTTTTGGTTTCGAATTTTTGATTTAGGTAGTCAATTTTTATTAAAAATTGGCAAAAATATAACATTTTCAGAAAACGAAACTATCAAGTGTACAAATCAGGGGGTAACTCGGCAACGAAAAACGATAATAAAAATATGTGTATTGCATATAATAGTACATCTAAAGCGGACAAAATTGATATATTACACATGAATCTCGAAAAATTTAGTAATATGGAAATACAGCTTTTGCAGAAGCCTTGTAAACAACGTAAAAAAACCACGTAAGATATAAAATGACATATCGAATTTGTCCGCTTTCAATGATCTAGTGGATGCCGTTAGAGAACCGCGATATCTTTTCTTGATGCAGAGCTATAAATTTGTAAACTTCGTGCTTCTATTTTTTTCAAACTTTCATATTTTTTAAAATTCTTGTAACGAAATGCAGGGCTTAAATCAAAATTGTGATTCTAACAGTCACTAGAATTTAGCTTTCTCGTTTAAATGCAACAAAGTTCATTAAAATTGGTACAGGGGTTATCTCAGAAAAGCATTTTTGCGTTTTACATGTATTTGAATAGGCCGCATTGGAGTTGGGCCCGAGCTAAAGCTTCCTCTTAAATCAAGCAAATACTGCCAAATGAATCAGCAGTTGTTCTGATGTTTTTTTTTCTTCATGTTGTTTAATTTGACCCACCAGATAATATGATCGTTTTCATTAGTCCCATCACTGTCGAATTAATGGAAGTCAACTGTAGCTCAAGGCCGCTGGTCATAAGAAAAGGCAAACAAAGCACAAAAGGTGAAAACCAAATTGTCTCTTGACATTGAGAGAAGGTGGATGGTCAATAAAAACAGCAATACAGAAGTAATGCACAAGAAAGCGGAAAGCACCTTGACAAATGTATGCTTTGTAGTGTTCTTGGTGTAGTCGTAAAGAGTAGTGTATAGCACGTGGCCGCCATTAAAAATAAAATAAATTTCACAGCAACCATTGGGCTTGAGCTCAAGTCCTGCATGTAAGAATGCTAGCATTTTAACCATTGCTGATGCTGCAAACACTAGGTCTTTGTATGCCAAACAATAAAGCTAGTGGCAGTGCCTTGTCAATATTGTAATGCTACTTGTTACTGCTAGAAATTACAGCCAACTCTTTGGCTTGTTAAAACCATTGGCACATTGGTCTGGATGAACACTGTTTCTAAATGTAAAGGGAAGAATAGACTGCTGGAACAGTGATTTGAACACCACTTCTAGAAAAAACAAAATTACACTACAACCTGAAGGAAAAATCAGTTCGTTGCGCACTTCAACTTGGAACACCTTAGTTTCATATAGCGAACGTTAACATGAAAACATTGCACTTCCTTTCTGCAATAATGATACAAATATCACTGGCATTTCTTCACAAGTCACGCCTTAAAAGTAGGACTATGCGAATATTCAAAGCTATTGAATAACGAATTGAGTAGTATCCTGTTTGATTCGGTCACTTTTCGTAAATACGGATATCTTTCAAATACTTCTAAAATATTCCCAAACATGAACTGCGCCCAAATGAACATAAAATTGGAGCAAAAGTATCATACATCATCCCTCCCCCCCCCCCCCCCCCCCCTTGAGCAAAGTGTAGACATAACACATGAGAATTTGTTGTAGTGGAGCAGACTACGTCACTTAAGTAGCCATACTTTAAAGGCTGTGCAGTGATCATTCGCACGCTTTGAAGAGCCCTGTGCAAGTGAAGAAACTACTTGTTTGCTTCTAATGCTCCAATTGTGCTTTTAACAACGCTTCGTAACATGCTATGTAAGACAGAAACGTGCTAACTTTAAGAATGCTGTGATGTGAATAGTCTTATATTGCAATAACGGCTGTTCGATAATCGAAAACTATTCCAAAAGTATTCAATATTCGATTCATTTTGCTTCTGGCACTATTTGAGTCATATTCGTTTCATGCTCAAAACTCGCTATTCGCACGCTCCTACCTAAAGGGTATGGATATTTATTTCTTCTGGTTGAAAATCCTGGCCCCGTGTATTTATGGCCATGTGTCTCTGCACAAATATGGTATGTAACTTTGTCCTTTGTCTTGATGCTCTGTGCTAAATGCATGGGGCTGTTTTTCTATGAAAAGCATGCCCATTTAGCAAATATCAACAAGAGCATTGCCATTTGTTGGGCGTGTTAGTAAACTGAAAGCATATTTAGCGCCAGCAAACAAGGATGGAATGGAGACGACACCACAATGCGCTAACTTCAACAAATTAATTTTCAGGAAATACACCTATATAACCCATGCACAGTAGCGCCACCTCATTCAAATCTTAACCATCCAAAAAAAGCAGTCTCCTTATCTAACAAGTCGACCGAAGGGGCACTAACACACGTATCACTATTCCGCCTGGTAGCCTGAGCCTCAATAATATCTCGCACATCTTTATCTTTGTGCTTCGCAAGAACGCGGCAGGATCCATACACCCGGTGCACAGCCGCATTCCTGACAGTGGGTTGACAGATGACCATATTGCTTATTTTTCACATTTAGGCTATGTTCCCGTAATCGGTCATTAAGACATCTCCCTGTCTGTCCGATATATTTTTTCCCACAGGACAGCGGAAGCTCATTGCGGAACTCCTTGCCTCAAAAGAAACTAATAACTTGCGTAGAAGAGTGCACAGACGAGTATGGCGTGGTTTCGTTCCAAAATTCAGCCAGGTTGTCTGTTCAGGGCTTTTTAGATATGCTTAGTTGCTACCTTCCCTCTACATATGCAGCATGGAATGACAACATATTCATTCAAAAGCAAGGGGTTTGCATCGGTTCATGTTTGGCGCCCATACTAATTGACATTATTCTAGCTCACCATAACAAAAACCTGTCCCGTACGTTGTCGGAGCACAGGGTGGGTAAAGTTGTCAGATACATTGATGACTATCTCGTCCTTTTTGAACCAGACGCACGTTTTACAGTAGGCAAGCTTTACGAAGTTTTTTCTGCAGGCCTTAGCCCACTTACTCTCACGATTGAAGAGCCCACCGATAACGTGCTGCATTTCCTAGATATTCAGCTCGAGTTCATGGAACGGCACACGTGTTGGGAATATAAACCTAGAGCTAATAAGCCCCTGTTATCGTATCGGTCAGCCCACTCGAAGCTCGTCAAGAGGAGCATTGCCAACTTCTGCTTTGGAAATGCTTTAAAGAAGTCTTGCCACCATAAGATCTATACGAGTCTTATGGATCAGTCTGGAAGGTTATCAGCAGCAGGGTTTCCGGAATCAGTGCAAGTTTCGGTCGTAGAAGGGCTGCTAAAAAGGTGCAGGTCAGATAGCACAATTCGCGACGCGGCAAATCAACGGACGGAACGCAGAAGGAAGGTATCGGTAGTGACCTACCTGCATAGAACGGCACATAATCTTAAGAAAATGGCTAGTCGGGTGGACACAAAAGTGATCTTTTCAGCATCAGAAAAGCTGGCAAAAATATGTCGATTAACGGACCCGTACCGTAAGCCAGCTGCCGGATGCTCTACGAATCATCGAAAAGCACCAGTGGGTTGCGTAGAAGCATTTGTATAGTAGCTTCCGCTGTCCTGTGGGAAAAAATACATCAGACAGACAGGGAGATGTCTTAATGACCGATTACGGGAACATAGCCTAAATGTGAAAAATAAGCAATACGGTCATCTGTCAACCCACTGTCAGGAATGCGGCTGTGCACCGGTGTATGGATCCTGCCGTGTTCTTGCGAAGCACAAAGATAAAGACGTGCGAGAGATTATTGAGGCTCAGGCTATCAGGCGGAATAGTGATACGTGTGTTAGTGCCCCTTCGGTCGACTTGTTAGATAAGGAGACGGCTTTTTTAAATGGTTAAGATTTGGATGAGGTGGCGCTACTGTGCATGGGTTATATAGGTGTATTTCCTGAAAATCAATTTGTTGAAGTTAGCGCATTGTGGTGTTGCCTCCGTTCCGCCCTTGTTTGCTGGCGCTAAATATGCTATCAACAAGAGAAGGTGGCTTCGGAATTAGCACATTCAGTAGGTTAAAAGCCTGCAAGAGAACATTTATAGGCAGATCTGTTTGTCTTTGTGTTACAGGTCAACATCGGAAGTGTGTGCGCCATATTGTGTTCTGTCTCACTTGCAGCCGTTCCAAGGGTGGCACTCAACCAGCATCCACACACTCTTCACGTGACACACCCCCACCACTATTTCTGGTTTCCCAAAGAAAAGCTGGCCCGTGCCATTCTTGCATGCTTCACTTTCGCAGCAGCCAGAGCCAGGCAACTGTATGGGGTATGTATGCCTTCCTATCTTGATTGATGTATCTTAAGAAGTACTGACATGTTTTCTACTTTTCATGTTTTGCATTTAGTAAAGGTCTTTGACCTCGAAGCCCTAGCAGAAATACTGGCAAACCTCAGAGCGCGCTGAATAGTTTACTGTTATAGCTTCTCTGCAAATCAGTTTTGGTTTAGTTTCCAAGGGGGTGTGTTCATCATGATGCTTTGGCTCACTCAGTTGTCTGCTATGCTAGTACTTGTGCAGCCAGGTGTAGCAGCATAGGAGACGACCGAGCGAGCCAGCACAGTTTACAAATAGCTACAGTGCTCTTGCTCCCATGAGACCACTTTCTGTGTCACGACCCATGCACCTCTTGGAAAACGAGGACCAGTTTGTAAAAAAGTTGTTAAAATAAATTTTCCCGACAGCGAAGTTGAATGGGGAGCTGCGGCACTTGTGTTAAGTTATATCTATCAAGTTGATGCTCGTTACAACATGTAATCATCCAGCGAGAAAAATGTTTTATATCTAAAGTATATTCTAACCAAAATTGTGATTGTGGTGTGTTGTGAAATGTCAAAGCTGTGCATATATGTAGCACCATCTAGTGTTTGATTATTGGAACTCAAGAATGATCATAAAAACACTGAAAAAAATTTAAAATAACATATATTGGTTTACACAACAATCATACTACAAACACACTGGCACAGCACCTTGCTGTCCACGGTTTTCTGGATGCTTGCTGCTGCCAAATGTCAGTTTTCCTGCACAGTGGCAAGTTTTTCCTGTCGAAAAAAAAAAAGAGAGAGAGAGAGAGAGAGAGAGAGTTCAAGCAATATTTCTGCTGAAGCATTCAGCTGGCTGCCAGCTGGGCAGCATGGCAGAGATGATTGCATTCCATCCCCATTTGAATGCAGCCATTGAGCCACCATGAATATTTGTTCAGCAGCAAAATGCCATAGCCACTGAGCCCCAAGGTGCTTATCTTTTTCTTCTGGAAAGGGCCTTCTTGATGCAGGAGTTTCCTGCTCACGGCGTGTGCCAGCTATAAATGCCTATTCTATGAAAAATAACAGAGGGCTCTTTGCAAATGGAAGTAACTGTGTCTTGCAACTAGTTGTATCTCTGAGTCACTAGTATTTGCTTTATTAATGGTAACTGACAATAATGACTGAGGTGTAAAATATGTCATGGGTGTGTTAAAGGGACACTAAAGGCAAATATTAAGTCAAGCTAAAGTTATAGATTGGTGTTTCAGAATCTCTAAGGCGTCAGTATTGTTGCGAACAGAGCCTTAGTAATCGAGAAATTGAGGTAAATGCAGGACACAATTAGAGACTCCCCAGGGACATTCAAGTACTTGTTCAATGACGAAGGCACTCCTCATTTAAATTATGTCACTGGTACTCAACCACTCAATATAAGAACATCATTGTGTTGCATTATAAGATGAAAGAAAATGCTAATTGTCCAGTTCTATTTCATATTTAGAAAAAAGAAGTAATTGGCATTATTAGCGCTCACTCTGTTTTCCGTTCCCTTTGATTACCCCTACCTCCTTCCTTTTTTGCTCTTCCTGAGCTGCGCTACAAGCCTAAAACAGGCATTATTACCCTTGACAACGATGCGGGTGGTCAAAAGGTTTCGTTTTCGCTCGAATTTGCACTGCCCACACTCTCACGTTCCACTAATTTCATTATCGTGTAGTGCTGCACTGGTTTTGCTGGCTCATAAAACTAGCAGAAACTGCAAGTAGCAGAGAATTCCACTTCCATGTGGTGTTGCGGAATGCTCGAACAGTCAACGCCACTTGACCAAAAGCAGATGTGGCGGCTAATCTGCCGCTCTGTCTTGGCTCGGTTTCTCCATAGTCGCGCATTTGCGTTTGGTGCAAGAAACCACACCACCATCTGTTGGGCGCAATTTCACTCACTGATGGCAGCAAAGGGCGGTGATGGAGCATGCAACGTCAGCACTGCCCGGTCGGGTGGGGGGAGAATTAAATTTTAATAAGGTATTCAGACCCTTCAGATACAATTTTTTCGTAAACTAAGTATTTTCTTGGCATGAAACAAGCATTGCAACATTTCTGGAATGGTATTTAAACAGTCCACTTTGACTTAGTATTTGCCTTTAGTATTGTGAAAGTTGGGGGGTCCATGCGGCCCATGAAGGTTCCATGGATGGTGCTGTGTTAGGTGCCAGGGAAAGTAAAGTTCTGAGCGAGGTTGAAAAGAATGAAAAAAGAGCGATTATATTCAAGAAAGGTGCTTGGTTCAGTTTTACAACACAGCTCCAACTATCGTTGTGTACTACATGCTAGCGTGTTTACATGCCTGAGCGTCTCCCCCTCCTTTCACAGCCGTCCGGATCCGCTTTTTATGTCCTTTTCTTCCCTCTTTCCCTCGTTCGGGGAATTCACTGGCCAATCACAAATGCTGAATCCTTCACCACCTCTATCGCCCCTCACTGGTCTCCAATGCGCTGCTCGTATCTCCAACTTGGTGCACCTGTCTCCAACATGGCACGTGGCAACTGAAGCTGCCGTTGACACTTTCCCCGGGAGTTCTGGACAGTGGCCCTGTCATAGCTGCCTTGAAGTGAATGATGAGGCGTGAACATCAACCATGACAGCTGCATGTCACTGGTGGAGCATCCTTTGTTCTGGGGAATCGCCAAGCGAAACAGCACCCGTCACAGCTGCGTGTCGCTGGTGGGGCATCCTTTGTTCTGGGGAATCACCAAGCAAAACAGCACCCGTGACAGCTGCATGTCGCTGGTGGGGCATCCCCCACTCTGAGGGACTGCCAGGCACAACAGTATCCCTTTAACCCTTTCCCTACTGTGAAAAAAGAAAATTGTAACAAATTTACCGGAAATATTTTTTCACTCATTCTGTAGAGCTCTTTTTCCTTTTTTTTTTTCTGGATAAAATGGCACTATTATTTAGATTCAGTGGGGTTCCATTATTTCACAAATTGTGTAAAAAGATGGGTTGGAGGTTTCACAGCATGGCCATGGTGTCTTGCAAAAAAGCGCTTTTCAGGGCTTGATACACTATGAAAAAAGAGAATATGAAGAAAAAATAACCTAACCATTGCAAAAACATGCACATGAATAGTGGCTACTTTTACGTAGCTCCTAAAGCAATTAGTAGGCCGTCTTCGTATGGTAGACTAACAGGCAACCGCAAGGTCCTCCGGGGCCATCCATAGAATAGTCGTCATCAGACTCCTCAGATGAGAACACATCACTTTCCGTTTCCGAGCAAAACTATACAGAGCTGTGATCTAATGAGGAGTCATAAAAATACTTTCCTTTACGCATGCTTTCATTGCCTCGCTTCAAGAAGGCAGCCATGCTTTGCTTTTATTTTATTTATTTATCAATACCGTTGGCCGAAGGCAAGTTACAGGAAAAGGCACAACGCAAAACAAGAAGAAGCAGAAGACAAATTACAATAGGGTGGTATTAAATGTACCACAGCCGCTGGATTAATCATCTGTGTTATAACCAGGAATATAAGTTAGACAAATTACCATTATTAAAGTAGTAGCTATGTACTTCTAGCTGAGGTAAAAGAAATTCTTAGTGTGATTTCAAATTTATTTAGACTGTCTACTGTTAGTAATTCATGTGGCAGCGCGTTCCATTCATCTATTGTTTTGGGGGAAATGAGTACTTACGTGCATCTATTCGTGCTGAAATGGGTTGAATTTGCTCTAGATTCCTGCTTCGTACTGTTCGAGACAGACGCCGTTTTATGTACTGCTGTGTATTAAGGTTAAACCAGTTATGGCAAATCAGATAAAGAAATTTTAGTCTAGCTATCCTTCTGCATTCTGAAAGTGGAAGTAGGTTGAGCTTCCTGAGCATTTTAGTTACGGAGTCGGTTGAACAATATTTTGACAAGATGAACCTTGCCACTCTTCTTTTAAGTTTTTCAATTATATCTACCAGGTTTTTTTTTACCAGGCTATCTACCAGGTTATGCGGGGGTATTAGAGGCAGCAGTATAATGCCAAGACAGAAATGGCACAACATGGAGAAGTGTGACCGTTGTGGGATTCTCATCCGTGCTCTTGGGACAGAGGAACGACAAAGTCGTTCAAACAATCACAAGGGCACTTATTGCACCTTTCATAGATCAATGCCTGCTTGCTGAGTTGCTATCCACAAAACATGCCGATGGGTGCGCGACAAATCTAAGAAGTCCGACTCACTGCGACCGGATAACGAGCGAATATGTTCGCCCCATGCTGGATCCCAACGCCTGGTCGTTCGCGCGTATGGTCACGCGAACGGTGGCGCGTTCGAACGAGGCCTCACGAGACGGTCTCGCAGAAGCATGGATCAGCGCACTCGCAGAACGTCCGTACAACTTGCCGAGCTCGAACCAAAAAGAGCGTTCTCCTTTCCACGCCCAAGCAACCCAGCTATAAGGCGGCGTTAGCAGAGCAACACACACGCCATCTCTCGTACTGCGCTTCAACCACACCGACTGCCGCGGGCCCCAGGCCACGCGGCAAAGCCGGATTACAGGATACGGGAGCTATGCGGAAAAACAACATATCAGGGGACGCGTATGAGTCGCGCATCCCCACACCGTCTAGTGTCAGGAATTGCAACTAGATGCAATAGGATGAGTATAGTCGTCATAGGTTCACTGTGTGACAAATTTTTGTTTATGACTGTAGTCATCATTGGTTATATTAGTACAAAATTTCATGAGGACTATACTCTTCAACAGGAGGTAAAAAGTTAAAGAAGTGCCTGAATGGAGTCTTTCTACCACAGGCGTGAAATATTTGTAAGCCAGAAGTCAACGCATAACTCAGTGGTATTGGCGCTAGTGTTTATCTCTGGTCACTTATTCTCCATCCATTTAGCTTATTTACATGAAGATAGGTTGAACGGGAGTATTGGTCGACCCACTATATTGAACTTGCAAAGGAATAAAAAATTATAATTTGTATAAAGGTCAACCCATATCTTTTAGAAGAATGAGAAACATTGAACATGACACACTTTTATTTACAGTAAGCTCGGCTATTAAATCTAGCTACTTGATGCCACAAGCTGCATCCTCATTGTGACTGCCTTAGATGTCCTTGTTGGATGCCTCGCACGCGTCCTTGGTGCCCCAAATGACCTCTGTGCCATTGAGTGCATTGGATATGCAGCATTTCTTAAATCCAGGCTGGATAATCTCCAGGCTGGCTTTATGACGGGCTCAAAGGGGGAACTCTGTTAGCATGGCACTTTTGTCAGCCTTGTTCACGAATGTAGGTCGATAGAGAGACTTATGGTATCCATGACTGGTTGCCTCCATCCCCCAAAGCAGAGTCGGACAGATCTGGCTTTCCCCAAGCTCAGAGGTAGACAAACGTGCAAGCTGAACGTGTGACTCGCTCTTGGAGGAGGAAGTGGCAGATGTGAAACTATGCGACTACTGCCAACAGCCGCCGTTTCACCTGTCCAAAGCTCCCGGCGCTGCCGGGAAAACCCACAGACACACCAGTGGAACGAGCATTCCTAGCATGCACAGGCCTGGGTTGCCTAGGTTACGGCGGACTGTCAGCAACAGCAGCGATGCTGTGTTATGATGACATTGCTGGAAACGCTCTCAATCTCGACGACTGCTTTGACGACAGGGCTCAGACTGCCTCAGAGAGCACAAAGATGGAGGAGAGCGATCGAAAAGAACCAGCTGAACGCAAGGCGTGCACCCACTTTAGGCCAGCCAAAGACAACACTGCTCATGAGAGTGGCCTAAAGCGCTCCGAAAAGGCCAGCCGAAGATGCCATTAGATGTGCTAGTTGGTTGCTGGCTTGATGGAACATCGTTATAACGGCACATTTTGAGGACAAGACACAGAAAGAATGTATGGAGGACTGTTGCCGAACTTCAGCTGAGCTTTACTGCAGAAAAATTACACGAGCAGCAGTTGCTGTACAGAAACGGTAAAAACAATGTTGCCACAGCGTACTTTGTCAGCACAAAAGCAGGTTATCAACTCTCACTTCACTACTGAAAGTCCTGATCTGCGCAAGATTAAAGGCACATTTCTAACCATGTTATAACACATTTTATGCTCTTCATATCTGCGAACTTCGAAAGTTATTGTGCAAATATATATCTTCATTTCTTGATAAATTAATTGATGCGACGCTAATGCAACCGTCCCCTCTTTTTGAGCCTTGAAACTTCCAAGTATACAAGTGCCTCTGTACGCTGGAGTACACAGCCACCATTTGCAATGGTCAGCCAAGTGATGCCCCCTCGACGCACATTTACTCGATGCTCCCGCCAACAGTCATTAACACATAGACCAATCTGGCCGACGTAACATTTGCCACAAGAAAGTGGAATGTGGTAAACCACCTCCTTCTGGCAGCTTACGAGGGGTGCAACATGCTTTTTTGCGCACTTTTGTGAAGTGTGTGCATAATTCACTGCATGGCACACATGCGCCAGTTTCTCAGGGACGGAGAAGACTGTGGGAACGCCGCACTTTCCGGCTACTTTCTTCAAGCAGTGGGAGAGGTTGCGTAAATAAGGCACCACCCCTGCCTCTTGGCCATTCTTTATCAGCTCCTCTGCTCCGTGCACCAATTTCAGTAACAGAAGCGATGGTTTCACCAGGAAAGCCCGCCTGCTGGAGCCTCACAACTTGGCTGTTCACGCTCGGAGCTTTTTGGTGCTCGCATGACTGTTTGAGGGTGAATCTGATACAACTCAACGCTATACCTCTTTTAACAAGTTTTGAATGGGCTCTATCATTATTCAACAAACCATTTTTTCATCTTGGCTGATATCTCCAGCATACACCATCATTTCCAAGGATCAAGCAAGCGCAAGTCCAGAAACTGCAACTTCCCGTTCAATGGAAGTCCATGCATTAGCTTCAGCCCGCCGCAACTAGTCTTAAAGGGCCCCTCACCAGGCCCCATAGTAAATTTTGGTTATAGGCTCAAAGTTGTTACGTGTCCTCTAGGGAGTGTTCTGCCGCAAACATTTTTCAAATCTGCTCATTAAAAGCCGAGATATATATATTTCAGTGCCGCAAACCGATGATTTCAGCAGGCAAGCTTCACTGCCAAGCAAGGCACTCTCTCTACTAACCCCGTCTAGCCTCTGCAAGCGAAATTCCTTCCCTGCGTTCTCCCATACCGGACCTCGAAGATCACATGATGCATACGTCTCAGGCCCCACCTTCATTTTTTTTTCTCTCCTCACTTCTTTTTTATAATTTTTTTAAATATTTATTTATTTATCATTTTTCTTTTTTCGGCGCTGCGAACTTCCGCTGACGGCATCGTGCGTGAGCTGTTAAGATGGTCTCATTTCGCGCAGCGCACGATTTTGTGCGCTGTGCACGAGGTCACATGACTAGCGGGTATAATTCAGTACTGCACAAATACTAAGGCAGACACAACTGGATCTCGGAGCATGATCATGCGCATGTGATTGCACGACCGTGGAAACAAGCAGACAAAGCGGAAGTACATCTCTCTTGCTTTAGTGCGAAGTAAAACAAGAAATGCAGACATCCCATTTGTGTGTTTTATTATTTCTCTAAACTTCAATTCGTCAATCCAAGCAACAGATCCCACAAATAACAGATGTTGTCTTGAATAATTCTCGAAGTCACGTGCCTCGATGATTGACGTCACACTATGAACTGGAGTACGTAGGCGCAGGAACACGTGTACGTCACCGTCCCGCTTGGAGTGCGCTCACCGCGAGGGAAAGGGAAAACAGCATTCGGATTGAAATTTCATACCTTTTCATTGCATGTAGCGATGTACTTCTTTGCAAACATGATCGTTAGCACGCATTGTATGCTCTGTACTTATCAGTTCAGAATAGCCAGACCTGGTGAGAGGCCCTTCAAACTTATCAAGCATGTGTCTAATCTTAAGGCTTTCCATGCCCTCTTGATAACAAGATAATCATCGACATATCTATACACTTTTATCACTGAGGCTTTGTCAATGCTTGCATCAATTTGATAGTCACAATACGCAAGGTATAAATTACTTAAGAAAGGCACAATGCATGACTCAATGCAGATCCGTTCTCCTTGGGTGAAGGATTTGTCACCAAATTTAATCAGTATAGACGATAGGTTAAACGTTAAAATCTCTAAATAAGTGTCGATAGACAAACAAGCCGAATTATTCAAAGCCACAGGACCTTTGTCTTGGATAAAGGAATGTACACCGAGGAGCAGATCTGATTGGGGAATAGAATAAAGCAAATTTTCTGCATGTATTGAAAAAGCGTACACAGGCATGGTCAGCATGGCGTCCTGTTTCACAAAAAAATCAATGACTTCCCCCTAGTGGCTAACCAGGAAAGGCTCATCATAGCGACGTGCTATGTGAATCAAAGTCCAGCTACGAGATGGTCGAAGAAAAGCTGTCTAGGTGCGTTTCCACAGGTTGTACCTGTGGCATGGCTTGGAGCCACCTGTGTCATGGTTTGCCTGTGCTTCTTTGACTGCTTCCCCCTCTCCCCAGTTGCTGCTTCTGGCAACGAAAGGTTTGAGGTCCAAGACATGAACTGGACCACCAACTGGTCTCCCTTGGGAGTCAGCCAGCTTGTATACTAGAAGGGACATTTTGGTCTCTGCTCGGAACGGGCCCGACCATTTGGCCGACAGGGAGGCAGAGATGCCTTTAGTTGCCTCTGAGGACAAGATCGCCTACACCATAGTGCACATCCCTATGTGACCGGTTGTATTGGGCCTTCTTGTCCAGCTCGCGCTTTTGCCAGGCTGGAATGGGCAGGTCAAGAGCCGCGTCCATCCGTGAGCATAGTTCCGCCACATAGCCGGAAAGGCCGGCTTTCGTGGCGCATGCCCTGCTGCCGGTCTGCAAAACGTGGTCCATGGGGTTTGGCAGCTCTGTCCCGAAGTTGAGAAAAGCGGGCGTGTACCCAGTCGAATGGTTTACCATGGACCGCAGCAAGAAGCCTATCTCGTTAAGACAGACATCCATATCCCTGTGTTGCTGGGCAAAGGCAGCACACTCATCCATGAACACCTCGGCCGTGAAGTAGGACGTATTGTCCAATATCAGCTCCGCCAGAAAGCCGAAGCGGTTAAAGACCTCGGTCAACTTGTCCCAGATTGTGCGTGCCGTTAACTTCCGAAAGGGAAAAAGTACAACCCATTTCGTGAAGTGATCTGTGACAGCCAGGAGCAAAACGTAGCCTCGCTGGCTTCTGGGAAAGGGCCCCATAATGTCACAGACCGCGACTTGCCAGGATAGCTGGCTGTCAATTGGCTGCATGAGCCCAGGGGTGTTCGCCCACTTGAGGCTTCACGCATTGGCACACATAGCATGAGCGGGCATAGTGAAGAGCATCACGCTTCATGCCTGGCCAGGTAGTGGAGCTGCACAACTTTTGGAAAGTCTTAAGGCCACTCGCATGTCTGGTCAACCGTGAGTCGTGGAAATAGCTCAAGGTGGCTTTCCTTAGACTGCGGGGTATCACCACCTTAAAAGACTCTTGGGGAGCCTCCTCAGACGGGATATAGTGCAGGAGAACTCCATTGGGGGGGGGTCAAGCAGATACGTATACAATGTGCCCGCAACAGTACCAGCTGCATCGCACTCGGCACCAACAGCAATACCAGCTGTCTGTGCATGCCCAACGGCCTTGCCGCCTCGCTCCTCTTGGGAGCTCGGCTCTGTGAGCGCGTCAACAATTTGTCGACAAAATGGATTGCTCTGCTGTGCCTTTAGTAGTTCTTGCCTGCTGAAGACGATACCAAAGAAAGTAATGGGTACACCAAGTAAACGTCCTCTCCCGAGGCTGGCAATCTGGGGATTGCTTTGCCATTGGGGGTCGCGCCGTTCGAGCCATTGGAGACACAGGCTCTGGTCTCTACTTGGTGCGAACACTCCCTTTCGGTCACGCTGTAGTTGCGCTCGGCAGCGTTAAGTGACCGGCTGGAAAAGGTGACTGGTCGGAGCACGCCGTCATGCTCCTGAAGCAGCACAGCCCCAAGTACCACGTAGCTCGCGTCAGCTTGGACAACGTACTCCCTGTTGAGGTCGGGCAGCTTCAGTTCGGCTGTGGCCACCAGAGCTCGCGATAGTGCATGAAAGGCAACCTCCTGCTCAGGACCCCTGCTCTATCATGCCGACTTTTTCAACCGTGCAGCCAAGGGCACTTGGAGAGCGGCAAAATTCGGGATGAACTGTGTGTAGTAGTTCACCATTCCCAAAAAGCGCCTAAGGCCCTGAATGTTCACCGGCGTTGGGTATTCGAGGATGGCTCGCAGCTTCTCATTGCACGGCAGAACACGGCCCCTGTCGGTGGTAAAGCCCAATAGGCAAATACGAGTCTCAGCTATTTGGGCTTTCTTCGGGTTTAGAGTCAACCCGGCGGCACGCAACCTTTTAAGGACGTCCTCCAGGTGGCGGAGCACTCCTCGAGGGTTCGAGAGAACATGGCAATGTTATCGAGGTACGCCAGCGCATAGTGCCGCTTAGCATCCCCCAGAATGCGGTCAATGAATCTCTGGAATGTAGCTGCAGCGCCAGAGCAGCCAAATGGCACATAGGTGAACTGGTAAAGGCCTTGGTGAGAGGTAAATGCAGTTTTCTCCACATCAGCAGGCTCCATCTGAAGCTGCAGGCAGTCATGGCTAGCATCCAGGATGGTGAAGTAGCATGCATCGCTTAGATTAGCCACGATTGAGTCCACGTTAGGCATAGGATAAGCATCCTTCCTCATTACCTTGTTCATCGGGCGGTAATCCACACAGAGTCAATAAGAGCCGTCTCTTTTGGGGACCATTACCACCGGTAAACCTCGGGAACTGTTTGACCATTGGACAATACACTAACGGGGCGAGGATTGCATTTCCACGGCAATGCGTTGCCTGTGTCAATCCTATGTTGCACAAGGGAGGTGCAACCCAGTTGTTCAGTGAACATCGTGCCGAAACGACAGGCGTGCCTTCTCGTGCACCGACAAGCTGTCAGACAACGGTGGCAGCGAGCAGACTGAGCTGCTGCTTAACGGGGTGGTCGCCTTGGGTACACGAGCACTGCCATAGAAGTGCAGTGCTCGTGAGAAAGCGGTTTGCACCAACCGTTTTCCGTCGTGCCGGCCAATGGGCCCGTATTGGTGGTGAAGTGAGGGACACGAGCCAAGGGGGCAGCGCTATGTCTCCTCTCCTCCTGCTCTCGCGTGGCGTCTGGCATGTAAGGGGCTGCCATGGTCAACGGGAGTGTAGCAAAGGGTTGAAGGGGGTCAGAAGGGCTTGCCCTGCAGGCTCCGCTTGCGACGTCAATCACGATACCTGTTCGCGCGAGGAAGTCGCATCCAAGAATCACGGGCACGGAAAGGTCTGGGAGATGCACAAAGTGCTGAGGGTGCACGCAATTCTCCAAGTTCTCCAAGATTCTCGAACCGCACAGAGCCGCACGAGGTAGCCGTGCCGCTCGCGAGGTGAAAGCCGGTGTTGCAGGCTCTAATGCAGACAGAACGCCAGCGCAAATGAGCCATAACCTCTTCGCCGAAAAGTGATACCGAAGCCCCACTATCCAGCAGCACCACGAACTACCGACCAGCAATTGTAAGGGCGATGAAAGGCGCCAGCATTGGGGAAGAGTCAGTCTCAGCACGACACGCCATTGGAGCCAGAGGTTGTGTTTCACCACCATGGGCTCCTGCTGTCACCGCCGGCAAGGAGGAATTCACTGGCAGCTCATGCTGTTTCCTGACAGGCAAGGAGGCTCTTGCGTTTGGCGATGCACTTTGCATGTTCAAGCAATATGGCCATGTTCAGGACAATGGTAGCAGAAAACACCTTGTCTGATTGAGGGGGCGTGGGTGCGTCTCGGGAGCTAGGTAGCTTCCATTCGCTAGCCAAAAGGGCACTGCGATCGGATTTCCTTCCCTGCGCCAGGGCATAGGGTTCACATTTTCACGTTCTCGCTGACCGTGCGGGATGGAACAGCGCACCCGGGCATACGAGTATGGGTCGAAAGCGTGGTGAGAAAGGTCACATGCATCTCAGTGTTCTCTCTTTGCTGAGGCCGCCTCATATCAAGGGGGAGTTACGAGGTGACTTGTCACCACCAGCCCACGCACAGCAAGGTTCGAGAGAGGCGGTTCGGGTGATAGGCTCTCGCTACCAGTATGTCGCCCTGAATCCGCTTCGCATCAGAGGCCAACTCATTTAGATCACGATAACGGGTGCTCCGAAGGTAAGCGGCAAAGGTTGGATGGGCTTGACAAATGGCCCGCTCTTCCTTCTCGGCGTCAGATGCAAAAGGGTCGGCAAGAAGCTAGAGCTCCTGTGTAGCCCTGACATATTCGAACAGAGATTTGTCGGGCTGTTAGGTGCGAAGCTCTAGCTCGCAAAGCATGCGGCGCTCGTAGTCAGGAGGGAGGAATTCGCTGCGGAGGAGCATCCTAAACTCCTCCATCGAACAAGCTTGGTGGCCGACAAGTCGACACCATCATCCCTCATGGGCTGTTCACGAGACGGGCAATACAGTGCCTAGCATCGTGCTGTCGTCCAACCACATTGCCTGTTGATCGCAGTGCAGTGCCTCAAGGTACTCCGTAGCACTCATGCAGTCCGAATAACCGGTGTACTC
The DNA here is from genome assembly GCF_023375885.2 of Dermacentor andersoni. Classification (NCBI taxonomy): domain Eukaryota; kingdom Metazoa; phylum Arthropoda; class Arachnida; order Ixodida; family Ixodidae; genus Dermacentor; species Dermacentor andersoni. Next base: position 191,007,782 of record NC_092818.1, on the reverse strand, counting down.
CAGGAGAAGTATTTGTAGGCCGCTTGCCATGCCTGGCTGAGGAGACTGGAAGTCTCCGTTTAGAACACTAGGCTGCGAGCGCGGTGCTTCCATCAGCACTTGAAGAAGCTGTGTGGCTGTGGTGTGCAGCGGCATTCACTCCGGGCCAGGCGGGGCAGTCTGAGAAGGGCCAACCTGCGCCTGTTCTCCCAAATGCACGTCCGGCCCTGAGGGGCCAGTAAACGGCATAGATGAGAGCTGGGTTGCCGCTCCGACAGGTACACAAGGCCTCACACGACCGGCGAACGGGTTGACGGCGGAGCGGGGTGGCTCACGTGCGTCGAAAATGTCACTCAGCTGCGCATGAGGCAAGCAGCTGTCGGAAAGTGCGCCGACTCGCACTCAACCTTTCCTACCAGCTGCGCTCGGGACAAGGAGAGGCCAGCGAGCGGTTTCGCACCAACAGCGAGGCAGGGAGGCTCCACCGCAGTGCGCCGGACATCGAACTGCACTCTTAGGACAAAGAGAGGCCAGCGAGTGAGCTCGCACCTACGGCAGAGCAGGTAGTTTGCTCCGCAGCGAATTCGTCTGAGAAAGGCACTTGGCAGAAAGAGAGGCCAGCCAGCGAGTTGGTGCCAGCACCTAAGCAGGGTGGCTCCGATACAGCACGTGGGGTACTCAACTGTGCTCGGGACGAAAAGGGGCCAGCGAGTGGGAACAGCACATCGGAGGGGCTAGTATGCACCTGCTCTGCATGCATCTCAAACAGTTGAGGAAATCGAAAACTGGCAAGGCTAGGACTAGGGTACAGGTCTGAGTGGTTAACATCACCAAAGGGCTGTTCAAAGAAGGGATCGCTCCCGGTGGCCGAGAGCAGAGGGTCGCTAGGGCAAACGTACCTCATGCTGTCGATGTCGTCTGCATCGAAGGACATTAAGTCCATAGCCAAGGAGATCAAGCAGGAACGAGGACCATGAAGGGGCCTGCTCTGATGTCATGCTGAAACCGAGTCAGACGCCAGTTATGTGGAGATGGGTTTGCACAAGGCTTACCCTACGAGCGACAGTCAGGAGAGGGCACAACGCCCCTCCACTCCACAACGCACAAAGACGCCACGACAGGGTTCGTCGACTGTCCGACACGGCACAGAGAAAGTTCCAGAGTCAGATTGCCAACAAACCAGGGTTTATTCACTTAAGATACAGCGCAGTGCAACAGTCACGGTGCTTATGGGCAAAGGCTCACCTCAAGACCGATCGAGTAAGCTCGATCACTGCGCTACGGCTAACCGGTAAGCAGTCCACCAAGCGCGAGAACGAGAAGTTGCGGTAGCAAAGGTCCAATGCAACCAACTCGTTTTAGGCCTTTGAGCATCTGCCATGGCGATGAACAGGGTTGCGAGATGGCCCCAACAAAAGATAGCCAAATGATCTCAAAATGTGGCCCAAAAATAGCCAGCCTGAGATTTTTCGTGAGCGAAAAGTAGCCAAAAACATAGCCAAAACGTGTGATGATGTTCTGCATGTGTCTTATAGGTGGTGTAGATGATGTATTTCTGGCTCCAAAATTCCACTGTATGCCACCAACTGGCCTCAAGATCTGCGTAAACAATTACAGTGAGACGTGCCACTCAGACGTGGATTTATACACCACTCATTGTGAGAATGAACCGAAGGACTTTGTTTCCAATTTACTCATGACGTTGTTGCTATTTGCTGAGCTACGTTCTGAGCTAACTTTAGCTCATGCCTCGCTTTACCCGAGGCATTTTTCAATATCAGTCGGGGAAATACTGCCAGCTCTTACATCGAGGATCAGCTTCGGCTGGTCACGATCGAGTGCCCCAGAAGCAGCCCGAGCTCAAGGCATTTTGGGATAGGGATGCCTTTCCTAAGCTTGATTCATAAAATAAACATGTTATTGGTCTCCTGCTCTCTCACTTTCTCTCAAATTTTTCTATGTGTTACTGGAAAACAGCTCAATGCTGAGTTAGCAAATGCTACCGCTTGGACTCTGGAGAAAGCTTGAAACTTTCTCTCATTTTCTTCATGCGAACAAGCGGCAGTTGTGACTGCAATTCGCCTTTGAATGGGAACAAACAGGACGACCTGCTGGCCCATAATAGAATAGGTGAATAAAAGTATACAGTTTTAATCGCCACAGTGTTGCAGAAAATCCGGCACCGACGTCTGCCGTCCTGCGTCCTGCGTCCAGCGCCGGGTGTCCCAGGTCTTCATCGGACGTCGCTTCGGGAAAAATAATTTCGAACCACGCATACCCAACCACGCAGGCCCTCCATGTGGCCCAAGGCAGTTACTGAACTAATTGAATTTCTCAAGGTAAAATACATAGAAAGATAGTAAACTACCACTTACACGCAACCTACAGACATGATAGCGTTGGATTGTAATTTGAATATATGAGAAAACATAATTCAGTTACGCGGAAACTCAAACACAAACCCCTTTTAATGCCATATTGTTTTCCAGCTGCTGTTTGAGGTCTGTCTTAGTAGGAACGGCGCGAACCCCTTGGTTCCTTGTACACTATCAAAAAAAGAAAGAACCACAAAGGTCGCCTTCGTGCATAGCATTCACTACCAGCGTTTCCTGGTAAACATAGCGCTTATAGGGAAGCGGGAGAAGCACTCGGGGATCATGGTATGCTATGGCGTTCCACTGTTAAAGGCCAAGCGTGGGCTTCCTCCAAATTTTCTAAAGAGCAATTTGCTGGCAAGATTCATGCTGTGTGAATGCAGGTACAAATGTGTGTGTTGCCAAATTTCCGAGGGGGGCTGTGCACCTTTACTTTCAGTACAACATGAAAAAAAATTCTATTCCACTAGGGAACACACAAAATCGACTTTATGGGCCACACATGGCTGTGGGGAAGTGAACTACAAAGTAAACCCTTGTGTGTAACAAAATCAAGGATTACGCATGAGAATAGGAAGTCAGTAGAACACTATATGAGGGACGTTCTGAAAGTAAGCTTTGTCATTTATTTTCACATGAAAACTTTATTGCAAAAAAAAAAAAACCATGGCATCATAAATTATACACTATTTTTCCACATAATCGCCATCAACATTCAGACATTTGTCGTAGCATGCAATCAGTTTGAAGACACCACTCTGGTAAAACCCAGCGCCCTGCGATGCAAGGGATTATCGCACAGCCTGCTCCACCTCAGCATTGTTTTGGAAGTGACATCCAGAGAGTGAGACTTTCAATGCAGGGAACAGGTGCTCTTTCATACCGGATAACAGCACACACTTTCACTGGAGACCACGCTGTCAGCACACGTCGGTCTGCCATTGTGATTTGTACTCAAATAGCCTCGGGCACGGAGGTCTGCTGCTACTCTCTTTTCTTCGGTGCTCTGCGCATGCGTCATTCATCCTCCGCTGACGCTCCTTCCGTCATTAAACCAGCAACAAGCTTATATTCTTATGGCGATTGTTTCACCTGGTATACCACCTTTAAAAAAAATGACGAAACTTATTTTTGGAACGTCCCTCGTATATACCTTTACAGAATGGCACGAAGTCTTTCGCAACTACCAGTGCAATATGTGAAAAAATAATAAAATATGGACGTAACAGTACCACAAGCACCTATTATGTATATAGAACACAGTTTTATTATTTTTTTTCTCTCACCGCAGTTGGAAAATATGCCAAAAAGATGAGAGCTTGGTGCTGGAAGGATGTATAAACATGGCAGCCATGACTTAACGCCATCCTCCCAGAGCCGACACTGCCTGAAAATGCAGCCTTTGGTATTGCCTACATATCTTTGTTGTAGCAGCAATGAACTTTGAGTTTTCATAAACAAGCATTCCCGAATTTAGGCAGTCTTGATGTGGTCCTCAACACTTGGAAGCCCTAAAGACAAAAACAGCTCAAATATAGCCATGTAGCCAACTCAAGATTTTCACCACCAACTTGCATAAAAAGTAGGCCAGATTGGCTATTAATAGCCCAATCTGGCAACCCTGGCAATGAAGAGCTCAGCGAAAGAGAGCTCTGGTGGTGAGGGCGCCTGTGGCCGCTACTCGGGAGGCCAGTTAGGCCGTGTCCTGGTGACACTCGCTCACGCGGTGATTCGAGCCAGGGAGAGAAAAGCATGGTTTACGCGGAAAATTTGCTCCGGTGCGCTAGCTGTGTCCGCCACATTGCCGTTACGGCGGCGGTTCCCAGAGATTGCGCTAGGCACAATGCATGAGCTGGGGGATGAGGCACGGGGAGGCACCTCAATCTCCACAACTCTTGCGCAGATCAGGACTTTCAGTAGTGAAGTGAGACATGATAATCTGCTTTTGTGCTGTCAAAGTGCGCTCTGGCAATGTTGCTTCTAATGTTCCTGCGCAGCAATTGCTGCTCCTGTAATTTTTCCGCAGTAAGGCTACGATCACACTTGGGAAGTGGCAGGTGGACGGAAAGGCCAAAGCAGGCGGAAAATCTTTTCCGCACAAGTCCAAGAAGTTCACATTTGTTTCGCCACTGCAGCGGAAACCACTGCCACTTTTGTCCACATCCATCTAATCTGTGTGCGTTTGTCCACATGGTGGCGCTGTTCATCACACCATTTCAAGTGGTATATTCATTCATTGACCCATCGGTTGTCAAAAGCTATCATTTCACATGTCGCCTTTAACTTTCGTCTGCCATGGATGAGGAAGAAGGCATAGTTTTGAAACTTTAAGCTAGTTGTTCTACCTAAAAATGGACAATGAACAAGGGAAGATGTTAAATTTTACAAACGGATGTTTACATGCTAGTGTAGCTTCTGGTAATGTGGAACGATTTTCCGCTTCACCCTGGCGAAAAAATCGGTTCGAGACCGATCAGGCTCACCTCCTGGTTTTCTGCCCGTTTCGCTACCTAGGCGAGCGGATTTTGTCAAGTTTTTTCCGCATCCACCTGCTCTGAAACCAAGTGCAAACATAGCCTAAAGCTCAGTTGAAGTGCAGCAATTGTCCTCCATGCATTCTTTCTGTGTCCTGTCCTCAAAACCCGCCGTTATAGCCATGTTCCAATAGGTCGATAGCTCACTTTGGGTAACATTTAGGAAAAGAAAGAAAAGAAGAAAATGAAGAGGGTCAACCTGTACTCGAATAAATACGGTATTTGAGACTAGCTACTTCTCAGCAAGGTTGGTTGAGTCATAAACTGTGTCATTATCGTCAAGGTGTCCAATAGTAAGAACTGTGATGTTCTTTTTAAGTATTCCCCAATTCTTTTTGTGTTTTTAGAAGCATAGGCTGTGATTTAAAGCTCAGGGAATAATAATGATTAAAATTTACCAGTTTTGCCCACATGTAAAGCATTTAAAGCAATTGTGAAATGGCATGATGCTGCCAATGAGACAACTGCTGCTGTGCAGCAGGAACAGTTAGAGCAACGGAAGACCATTGGTATTGGTCACCTCCCAATGAAGGATTGCATAGAATGCAACCGCACTGCAAAGCAAGCACTGTGTGTTCCAGCTCTGCCATGGGTAGTTTAGCTTGGCATTTACTCTGTATTATGCTCAGACCAGTGTATGCACCATGGTGTCTTATGCACACAGCTGCAATGGTCACGCCAGCAGCACAAGCCAGAACACTACCTTGTCTTTAGCTGAGCCTATTTAGTAGAGCATGATGGTGCATTTACTTGGCTTTGTCGTTTTTGCAGCCAAATGCACACCTCTCTAGAGGTCTTCAAACGCTCCACATCAAGCTGCACATTTGCTGTTGGCACTAGGACAGCACAGTAGCAGCACCACTGTCAGTGGCGCAAACACGCCTTAAGCATCTGTTGCTGTTGCAGTAATGAATACTTGTATCACTTTCGTGTTTATGACAGGCTAATTTGATGCTCACCTGTAGTTCTCTTGATGAGAACTGCGCGACTGCACCTGTGGAGATGTGCCGTGACAGTTTTGAAAACTGTGCCCTCCTCTTTTTGCAGGCAGACACGCTGACCCTACCAGAGCCTGTGGCTCTGCAATGCACGTACAGCGATGCTGAAACATTTGGCTTTCTGGCATACCAGCTGAATACACTCGACCTCTCCACTGATGAAGGCATCAAAAATCAGGTGTGGGTGGAAGGGGAGCCACACAAGCTCTTTGAGAGCTGCAACCACAGGGAAGGCGTGGTGGGACACAATCCAGCCGTCTTCCAACACTTTCTTGCATTCTACACCAGCGGGTTTAGTCGGTTGCCATCTCTCAAGGGTTAATCATGTAGATAGCACTGGGTTAAGTAGAAGACAATAAAGTGTATAATGCTGAACAGCTTTTACATCTTTGTTTAATCAACTATTGCATGCTTCTTTGCAAGGATTAGAGTTCACTTGGCTTTATTAGCTGATATCATGATATAATCACAAATGTCCAAATACTGATACACAGTTCATTCATTCATTCATATTTATTTCGGCATTCTGGTACATCTGCAGCACAAAGTACTAGGGGGCATAGACTAAAAGCTGCAAGAGGCTTGTCAAGGTCTGTACCCTATTATTGCACTTTGACAAGGGCAACACGAAATGGCACAACTATACATGTAAAATACAATACTAGCAGTCTAGGAACTAACACTAAAAAGAAATACTTTTCTGCATGACATCAGAATTAATCAAAATTTGAAGATAAATAAAAATAAATAACAACCTTACAGAAACAATGCTGATAATTTAGAAGAGTATATCAGTTGATCAATAGAGCCCCTTCTTCAGACAAACCCTTCCTTTAAATCGAAGATTTCTTTGCATATCTCCCTGCGCTTCTCTTGCTGACCACAGCTGCTGCTGATCGTGTGTTCTTGCCAAATAGTTAACACTCGGCTGCGGGATGGCGGCGCCATCTAGGAGCGATGGCTCACACTACTTTGCCTGCAGCAGTGGAAGGTAGAGGGGGGAAGCTGGCTTGCACATGCAGGTCGTTGGCCGCTGGTGGAAAGGGCGAGCAGGCTGCAACATGGAGAGCCACGATGAGATGGGAGAGAGGGCGCCGGAGGAGATGGCTTCACACTGCGCATGTGTTGCGCCTCCTAAAGCCCTCCATACACGTTTCCGCCGACCCGGTTAAGTACTGCCAACCTACCCTCCTCCTCCACGCTCCTCTCCTACTCACCCCCTTAGCTTTTGGCGTCAAGCGGAACTTCTGTAGCTGCAGCTTCCTGTTCCGAGTGGAAGTGATGCTATGTTTTTTTGGCGTTGTTTACTTTCGCCTCGATGGAGAGGCTTTAATTGCACCAGCTGCGGTTTGAGCTGTGAATGCAATTCCATCCAAGAACCACCGCCGCCTATTGTAATCAGTGATCTGATCGTGTTCGCTGCTTCGCGTCAACCTGCGACGGGTTGTGCCACGAGAGGCAACGTACAGTGGAATGTAGTGCCTGGCCGTTTGGAGACCACTGCCGTTTTTCGTGCATTTGGAAAACAGCAACCGCGAACTACTACTACAACGGAATACAACAGCTTGTCCTCTTTGCATTCTTCTCATGGTGACTGCCACAGCTCTGCTAAGCACGCGTGGGCGTCTCACCATTGGCAGTCAAAGCGGAAATTCCCGCAGCTCAACTCCAGGAAGCGGAAGTGCTGGAACCGAAAATTTTGAAACGGAAATGTCGGAACCGGATTTGGTGTGAGGGGAAAAGGCAGAGCACAACAAAGGTTGTCGCTACTTAAGAAAGCGGCAGTGGCGCATGGATGGAGGGCCTTTAGCGCCACCTGGCAGCCGCATAGTCCATCACATCTTCACCTCCAAGGAGACATTGGGTACCCCAAACAAATGGCTCGGAAAGCGAGCTTGCCTCTTTCAACTCCTCTAATGCTGGTTGCATTTAAATATCCATTGACATCAGAGAGCTCCTCATTCAGGGCACATTACTTCTTGCGTGTTATTGCGTGTTACTGCAACCAGGGTTCGTACGCCTTGAAATCCTTGAAAACCCTGGAATTTGCATAGACAGATTCAAGGGCTCTTAAAACATTTTGAAAATAAGTAGGCTTCTTGAATTCCTTGAAAACTGGGATTGGAGTGATTTGTAAACATTCAAAGTAGCAAGCTCTGCATAGGGGCTATGCCATGGACACTCTCTCTTGGAAAACAACCATAGATATCTTCTTTTGAGAGTGTCATTAAATTATTGCAGTGTGAAATTTCCCTAACACCAACAACAGGCTTGTTTAAATCACCGCTGCCATTGTAGAGTTAGACCAAGCCAGATCAAGCGTCCAAGCCATGCCCCCCCCCCCCCCCCCATATTGTTGTTTTGCTAGTTGGTTCACACCGCACCATCGTGGCTTGATTTTCGAGCCCTAGGCTCTAGAAATGCCTGGTGAAAAATAAATTACAGCCTTTTAGCTTTAGCAAGATAAGTGCCTTAATTTGGCTGAAGTCGGACACTATTTACCATCAAGCCACAAGGTGGTTGTGACAACATTACAATAGGAAAGTCAACTTAGGAAAGTGACCTGAACAGCTCGTAGTGTGTGTCGAACTCGGCAGCTGTTTGGCTGCAAGAAATTGCAACTAAGAATGCGATTTACTATGTTTCAGTGTATGTGTACGAATGGCGTGTGTTTCCCCCTTCTTTAATTTTGGCCTTTAGCATCCTCGAAATCCTGGATTGTTCTTGAATTTTAAGTCATACGTGCTATACGAACCCTGTTGCACTGGCACTAAGAAGCTGGTTACTGAGACTTGCAAGCTTGAGGAAGAGAGCCCACTAAGGTGTGTGACAGCTGGGTAAATGTAGTGCAATATTGATCTGCATATGATGTGTTTTATAATGCATTGCTTGCTTAATGTGGGTTGATGTGTTATATAAGCAGAGCTGTAAGCAGCTTACAGCTAAACAGAGTAACAGTGCATCGTATAGGATGAGTGAAAGGAATCTTTGCTGTTACATTCCTTCTCTTTGTCATGACCCATATGCTGTTACCCTATACTACAGTTGTATAGCATGGGCCAACCAGCCCAAGTTTTCACTCTTTTGGAGTAGCTTAAGCTGTTCTTGCTGTAGGTACACAGATTGTGTAGATGTACAAAAAATATTTTGTGCCCACATTATATGTAATCCTTATTTAAAACATGCTTGTCACTCCTGCCTGCTCCTGCAAGGATATTTTGGCCAGACTGTAGCAGTGGGTATACTAAGTACTTCTGATACTTCCAAATGGTTGGTTACCAGGCAGGGAGTCCATGATAATGAGAAAGCAGTTAGGTTTAGGAGTGAGAAAAATTCATGCATTCAAAGGTTCAACAATGGTGTCACTATGGTGCATACAAATGCAAAAAACGATTGCTGAGAATTTTGCGTTCGTACATGCACACCTGGTTGAAGTGATAAAAAATATGAAATTGAGTTACAAGCGCATCTCTATGTACACTTAGGTTCAGCAGTATTAAAGAAAAACATGCTAAACCAAAATATATTGCATTGTAAAAATATAATTATTGTTTTTGTGGTGCAGCAATGGCACTAAGCTCATACATCTGCACACTGGTCATTTTTGACAGTGCAATGGATGTTGTCACATCGTGTCAACCATTCAGGAGCAACTGCAGATCTTGGGTCTTGATCCAAGCTGTCCTCTTCAACCAGACGAGGCTCCTCGAATTCTTGACAGTTTCTGTCCCCCTGCCATTGCTTTCAGGCCTTGAGAACTTCTGGACTTTTACACTCTTTGTTGCAGCTTGTGGCATCTTGCCGTCAGGTCGAAGCAAACTGCTTCACAGTTCCTGTTTTCTTGTCATCTTGTTTTCTTGTCATCCTTGTCATGGACTTCCAAAGCCCTGCTCTCCATTGGCTTTGATCTACAACTGTGCATCTGCGGTGGGGCCGCTTATCTCCTCTCTCATGCGGCTGGCATTTTCAGTCTTGCTCAAAGCATCGCTATGGCCAGTCTCTGCAGGCTGCTGGGCCTTGCGGTGGCTTCTTGCAGAGGCAATGGCAGTCTTGTTGCCAGGACTAGCGCTGTCATGTTCAACGACTTCCAAGCCAGGCACATAGCGTCCTTCAGGTTCGTGCAACCTGAAGGTCAGGGTAATCACACCAAACACCAGAAGCGTGACTATGACTGGACATTTTCCATGTACAAAATATTTGATTTGTAAATGTTCGTATTCCCCTCCTGCTATAGCCCTGTGTACGGGCTGGCAGTATCTGTAAATAAATAAAACTGATAAATTTGCACCGTCCACAATGTGGACCTGCAATACAATTGAAAGAGCACCATTACATTGTTACAAAAGCAAACTTAGTGACATGAGCTACGTATGAAAAAGAAGCCGTTTTTCTACCGCTGTCACGTGTCGACATCTATATGGTCAGCTTTGTGGCTCTGTACTATTAGTCGTATTCTAGTATACTCTAGTTCTACTTATGGGTGACTCACTGATGAAATTTCTGCAAAACTGAACAAAACTGATTTGCTTACAGTCACGAATTGCTTAAACCTTTTATGCTTCCACAAAATAAAGTGACTTTTGCACTGTTGAGCACCTTGTTTTTCCCCTTGAGTGTTTGATCTTTTGTGGGATTGATTGCATCTTCGAGCCTCTGCTTTTCGCCTCCACAGTGTGACATTGACTCTCAAGATGTACCAGAGAGCAGATTGTTGAAGTTTCGTATCACATGCTAAGCATTGTAATGGTTTCCCACTGTACCATGCCACAAGTCACGTGGTGCTCAGTGCAGTGGTAGCATAGCATTGAACATGTCGCCAGGCATATAAGCCAATGAAAACAGATGGATCTGCAGTAAAGCCTTACATAGAAAACTTGTTTAATTGGTGAGCGCTAACAGTGCTATCACTGTTTAGCATCATGTCTTGCAACTATCTTGCAACCTCTCATGCAGTGCCTCCCCGCAGCTTATTTGACATAACCTGCAACCGTGTACCAGGCAGTATATACAAACAAAAAGAAAGAAAGAAAATAAATGATGCCGAAGGCTTTTGCTTTTTAAAGCAATAGTTTTCTTTGGCTCTATATCCCCACATTGCAGTTCATATGTTTCTGGCTGTTTGTAGCCAACTTCATACACTAGGTGTGCACCTGATGTGAGTGTGTATTATATATATATATATGTCCAATGGTCAGTTTGAAACCTGGGTCTCCTAGCACAGAAGCCTGATACGCTAACCATCAGATCATGGATGCATACCTGAAAGAGAATGAAACGCCCTTAAGATGTTCCCTCGTTCAAGCCAGCACTTGAGATGCTTTGTCTGTTACGCACGTTGCATAGGAAAAATTTGCTTACAAAAAGTGAGTGCAAGCTGCTTCTAGCTGAGAATGGAGGAAAAAATTTGCTGACGAATTTTATTTCACGATATATTGGCTGCCGCAGACAATCTGTCTCGTGCGGCACATTGCAAATGGAGTGAAGTATGGCTTGACGCCCTCGCTAATCTGGAAATCGCAAGAGCCAGCATGTGGGGGACACATGAGCATGATTCACAGAAGCCGCCGCCGCCACCAGGCCTCCCTGACGATGTGCTCTGGCACCATCTTGTAGCCATTAGTTGTCGCACTAGGGATTTCTTCTCGCACTTTCACCAAACTCTTCTCTTTCCACCTCGTGGTTCCGCTGCACCCTCCTCGTGTCTTTAATCCCCTGCTCCACATTTGCTCTCATCTTTTGCTATGCTCGTTCGCTCGGTTACGCCGATGCTTGCCGCAGGAACGGGTGTAAACCGTGCTCTAAATGTTGCGGGACGTGTTCGTTCTTGAATTTCGCTACGCATCTCTCATCATACCGTGGCCATGTGGAGTGTTTCTACAAGGTCAAGCACGTCTTGTGATTCAACATGATTTAATGTTGAATAAAGGTAACGCTTTCTCTGCAAGGTCCACCATGATGGCTGAGGGACGTGTTCGTCACTGAAATCTGCAGGACGTTTCTTGTAATGGGCAAGCTATCGCTTACAAATACATCAACCCGAGGTTGTTCTGGCAGGAATATTTGCAAGAAAATCCATAAGTTATTGATGCACAGCCATAAATGTATGTAGTTTCTTTTCACAACTGTCATTCGCATTAGCTTAAGCGCCAAAAAAGCTGCATCTTCCTGGAAATGGAAAACAGCGTCACAAAAATCTTTCAGAGGGCTTTCAAAATTATAGTTTTCAACAACCCCAGATGGGTTCTAGTGCCCGCACCTTGCTATGTAAAAGAAACATTTCCACGATGCAAAAAACGCCATATGGTAGCATCAGCTGCAGTGTTACTTCCTTTTCATATTCAGTTACCAGAAATAAAGATTAAGTAAAACTACTTCCTCTGCCACCAGATGATGTCACCCACCTATTGGTGATTAGGTTTCTACGCATTTTCCTCTGATAGCTAAATAAGGCTTGTAGATGGTCTTTCACATGTGAGTAAGTTGCACTACACATGTTGCTGGTAAACATGACGAAATGGTTATGGACAAATTTTCACAAACTGCGCTAGTTTGTGCGCTAGTCGCTCTCAGTGACGCCGTGCTTCATAGCCTCCAAAGAAATTTGACCAACAGCCACCACTAGAGTTTTGAAAAGTAGGAAACGTGTGAAATTGTGAGCTCCCAGGTGCTAGTACAGGAATAATCTATAATGTCCATGAAAGCATCATTAGGAGACAGCGCAGGTTTGTCTTTCATTTCCATATAGTCGCAGGGCAGGCCTTTCAACTATTCCTCTGGCAGAGGGTAACACCCAGAACAGAGAATATTTCAGTTGTACTATATAAATTGTAAGTAATAAATAATAAATAAATTAATAGAATGATTAAAGAAATGGCTAATTAATTAATATCAATAAAATAATCAATTGTAAGTGTTTTCGGTCACCCAATCTTACCAATGGTGCCCGGACCTCTGCGAGCGATTTAAGTGCCTCGAAGTTGAGGGTAGCAGCGAGTCAAATGGTATGTCTGGTCTCTGATGCCACAGTCAATGGACTCGGTACTTGCCCAATCTTCCTTCAGTGGGGTGCTGCCCTCTCCCCCACCTAAGGTGTCATTACCAGAGTTTTGTCATCCACATCATTTGAGGTTTCTTTTTACTTGCTCACATCTTTTCACCTAAAATATTATTGGGGCTAATGTCTCATTGAACCATTGTTAACTCGAACGTGCCGCGACTTTTAACTGATAATTTCGCTTTATTTCTTCAAATCCTGACAATAGAGTGACAAGCTCATTAGAAGCATCAGTGGCAGCTGGCTCATCCATATTTACCCACCTCAACATTGTTTTAAATTTCCGCTGTAAACACCTAGCACATATACAATATATTTTAAATAGATACACAGGACAAATATTATATTTTTGAAGGATGAGGAGGTAGCCATTTAATAATTATTTCTAAAGGTATGGATAGCCTATGCCTAGAGAGTGAATATGTTGCTGTATGTTCACCTCGTTTCAAATTGCTTTGTGTGCTCTTTTAACTCTGAAAAAAAAACCTGCAGACTTCAGTGACCCCTCTGACAGAGTCCTTTATCAATAGCATGTGAAATCTACGTGAGTGATATGTGTTTCAGTATTGCTTCTCTTTCCAGTAAGCAATGCTAACAACTCGTGAAGAAAAAAAAAAGGAGAAACTCGTCCAATAAGTTACAACATTAGGGATAGAAGCATAACTTGCATGCTGGGGTCATAAATATATACAGGATGTCCCAATTAACTATGATGCACTCAGATTTTAATAAAGTGCAATTGCACTACTTGAAGAAAACCTTGTGCATATTATTTCCAGTACAGTAGAGTAGCTGCCAGTAATTTTTTTCATTGCTGGGGTTTATTTAGGTAACTAAATAATTATCCAACACGAGAGGTACTCTCCTGATTATAAAAGTGTCAGTGAGGAATTTGTAGGCACAGCCAAGGGAAGTCTAACTGCAATATATTTAGCGATATACTAATTGCATACTAATTGCACACTTATTTTCTCCAACTGATAAATAAACCCCACGAAATATGAAAAATACCATGTTACTGTGCTCCCACCTGCGCCATAAAGCAGCGCCCTCGAACAAGCTCCCTCTGAGTTAGCCAGAACGAAATAACGAACAACGCCAATAATGAACAGTTAGCCAGAACGAACAAGCTCCCTCGAACAAGCTCCCTCTCAAATGCAGGAATCACTGGCCTGCAATGCGTTCATTGTACAGATTCTGAAACGCATCGGTTTCTGCCTGCAATGGCACGTTAGCATGATTCCGCCAGAGGGCCAAATTTCCCGCAGATATTCTTTAGTTTGTTGCCATTGCCATGGCGCGGTACACTGCGTACAGCATTGCATGCGCGTTCATTTCACGAACTTTAGTTCCTCCTGTCCCACCTGGCCTCAGCAACATTCGGGAGAGCACGGCCCAGATAACGCAGTGCAACAAAACACGCAGATCAATGCAAACCTGCCCACACGGCGCCTTTGCCACGGTACGAAACCTACGAAGCAACACATGTGAGCGCACAGAACCATAACAAAGCCGCCATTGTGGCCCGAAAGGCGTGGCCGCTACAGCAAAGAAATAAAAAAACAGCAAGAAAAAGGAGAACCTACTACGTTATTTCCTCCACACTTTTCTCCTAGCACGCGGAGGGGGTAGGGCCTCTCCTCAGTTTCCTTCCTCCGTGGTTCGGAGAAGGCGTGCCTACTTTTTCGCACTCGCAAGGGAGGTGGGAGCGGGGAGATGTTGCGTGCTGGGGGAAGGGGGGGGGGGGGGGAGGAGGACAGAGTGCTGCAGGTCTTCACGTCTACTCCAGCCGTGGCTATGCATTGCACGGCTGAGCCCAGCCGCGTGTCCTATCTGGAGGTAGTTTGCGGTGCCCTATGTTCTCGAGCACCTAGTTCGCATTAAAGCGAGAGGCAGCACGAAAGGGAATTCGCTCGCCACTGTTCATTGCGCCAGCGTTCCGACAGCTAGTGTACGCAGTCAATGAGTAAGATGTCTTCATGTTTGCCTGTGCGTGTATGACACCATGTTTGTTAATTTAGTTTAAGCGAATGTTTACAGTAGTTTATAAAGCTGCTACACTTACTGTGTGTAGTTGTCCAATAATTTGCTATCGCAATCAGTGCTTTCCCTTTCAGACAAAACCGCAATTTTTGTGAGCACAAAAGATCCTGTGAGGAAGCGCAAGCATCAGTTTCTAAGTATTTCAACATTGTTGGCACTGTCTGTGTTCTGATACCCTTACTACATCGTGCATGCATGAATAGTCACAATTTCTACTCCGAGCCAACTTTCTTGTGGCCCTATGTGGATGTGTCTCTCTGCTCACTCAATAGAGTATGCAGTTGAAAGAGTAGCTGCACGCGAACGGATATCAGTATAAGTACAGTAAAACATTTGCTATAATGAAGTTGAAAGGCTGCCCAAGAACAATTTTTGGAAGTTGAAAGGGGAGCCACTCTTTTATACACAGTAGACTGGTCTCCAGGAAAGGCGGGTTTGTGCTGTTAGTTACCATTACCTGGGTATCCTGAAGATAAAGCATGCTAAGAGCCATCAAAAATAGTTTTCTGCCTCATCGTCATCAGTGAAGCGTCCGATGTTTCTTGTCAATGCTGATCCATCTTGGCGTGCCTTCTTAGCTACTGCTGCCCGATTCATGGCTGATCCCTCGTAGTGGGTTGAGCCATATCCTTAGGCACCAAACCGGCAGGACGCTGCAGTTAAGCCTCTAATTTCTTACAGTGCTTATCGCCGTAGGTAAGCGCATGCTTATGAACAATGAACAAACCTGCTAGGGGATAGTGGCAGGCCTTACACTGAGTCTGAGCCTCACAGCGCTTCGCCAGCACATTCGAAAAACCCTGGTAAGTCGAGTGATGGCCAAGAATATGTACCTCTTACCTCAGCTTCAGCATTTTATTATTTTCTGTCACGCAAGTGTGCCTTGTGGCATAATTTAAATGAAAATATAAAGACCCGTTTCCTGGATAAAATATAGAAGAGGCCGATACTAAGGAACATGTGTCGGGCCATTGGCAAAGGTCAAACGAACGGCTGGGGTGTTCGCCCAGGCTTCATAGACGGCGGGCATGGGACGTCTGAAGAGTCTGCAGTAGAGTCACTGTGCATGCCTTTAGTAGCATATACAGTAACTCTAGCCTGAAGGCCCGGACAGCTGTCGATCAAAAGTCTTCATCTCTGCCAGTGCAAAGGGCATGTGCTCAGAGACGTGCATGCTGTCACGCGAGACCTTGTGTTTTCTGAAGGTTTGGATCAGTTTAGATGCTGTGGTCGGCGGTAGCGCTATGTCACGTTTCTCCGCCGCCCTGGGTGGTGCTTTACAAGGCATGTTCGTTTGCTGCATATCCCTTCTCTATAAGCCATTTCGTCTTGCCGATTCACCACAGCATTGCTTACACACTCTTACTCTGCGCGAGATTGGCACGCGTTTAAAGTGAAAGAAAAAGCATGGGTCCACAGCCATTAATTGTCTTAGACATGCGGCAGTCATCATCGTCATCACTGACATGCCATCTACCAAACACTGTTATCAATGCTAGCAGCAAGTAGTGCTTTTGTGTCCATTTGATTTATGCAGTCTGCAGAAGCTATTCGCTTACTTTGACAATCATGTTCAGTAGTTTCTACGACAATTTTTTCCTGTATGACTTTGCTTTGTATCTATCAATAATTATGTGTGCGGACGTTCCCTTTTGAAGCTGTAGATACAGATACGTACTCCGCCGCTACATTACGGGTGGACGCACCGTGGCTTTCCCAATTAACTAATGTAGAGCCATAACCTCTAAATGAGTATGCGCAAGATTCCATATAATGGTCCATATGTTTCACGGGGCCACCCCAAGAGTTAAATCTATCCGAGCCAATGAGGGCCAAATGAACTATCCTTATATAGCGTTCCATACATTATTTTCTTGCACTCTAACATAGCTGTTGAAGATGAGGCTGTATGGAGTTATGTGAGTCACCCATTAGGCAACTAGTAGACATTCTGGCTGATACGCAGACGACACTATTTTCTGCATCACATTTTTTATTGTAGCCATGCACTGTACAAAGTCATAAAGAATTACCCCAGGACCCTATGCAAGGTTTCCGACCATAAGATTTTGTGAGAAGTCATTCAAGTAAAAACATCTGACATAAAACTCTAAAATGCCATGGGAGCTCTAAAAAAGATTACTTTCAGCAGTGATTCATTCAAAATATTGCCCTTCTATATCAGGCTGCTCTCCCATGGTGGACTGGTACCTGTGATGCCACAAAAGGGGAAAAAAAAACAAAAAACAAAGAAGATAGATATGTACATACAGAATTTCAGATTAACAAATACTCTAAAAAAGCTCCTGTACAAGTCCAATAAAATTATACAATTACAAGCTAGGTTCCATGTTCTTGATGACCCAAGGGTGCGTCATTACTTCTTCGATGGCAGGCCTCTGTTTTGGATCCTTTCGCAGTAGCTGGAAAAAAAGAAGAAAAACAAAAACAAAAAACGCTGAAGCAGGCTCAAGGGAAGAAGCAGTGTGCACTTGAAAGAAGGTGAAGTGAAGTGTGCTGCAAAAAAATTCACCGACGATTACGATACTCCCTAATGCGAAATATGAGCGCAGCTGTATACGTGCTTTCATTTCGCTATATATTTGCTGATGCAGACAGTCTGTCTCATGCAGCACGCTGTAAACGGAGCGATGTGTGGCACGACCGTCCCGCTAATCGTAAGATAGCGAGATGCGGCAAGTAGGCGACACATGGCCGTGATTCACAGCAGCTGTTGCAGACAGACCTCCGCTGATGCAGCGCTTCGTTTCCATACAGATAATGTGTGCTACTATGGCACTATCTTGTAGCCATTGTCACCGCAAGGCCTGTCTTGTGTGGCGCACTACGCTTTTATTCTCACGCTTTCAATGTACCCTCCTCCTCCGCTTTCCACCTCATGGTTCCGCTGCATCCTCCTCATCGCCCTCTCTTCGCTATCATTGTCTTTCATGTCCCGCTGCACTTTGCATTTGCTATCATCCTACACTGTGTTTGTTCACTCAGTTACAAAGGACAACACCAACGCACTCCGTAAGAATGGGTACCCGAGAGCTGCACTCTAAAACAAAAGACTTCTTTAAGGGTTCTGTATTACTAGACACCCTGAACACCCCTTCCGACATTCATAGTGGCGATGCCCAAGACACTCCTATTTAAAGGACCCCTCACCAGGTCTAGCCATTTTGAGCTGACAAGCACAGTGCATACAAGCAACAATAATGATGGTGTCTGCTAAATATTACATCGCTATGTGCCGCAGAAAAAGCTGAAGTTTCAAACCGAATGCCATTTGCCTTCCTCCTTGCGGGTGCCACACTCCCAGCCAGAGTCGACGCATATCGCACAATTGTGCCTATGTGCATGGCAGTGCTACGACGTTGCTCATAGTGGCGTGTGATTTAGGGAATTATTCAAGGCAACGTCTGTTATTTGTGTTATCTGTTGCTTCAATAGACAAATTAAGGTTTGGAGGAATAACAAGACACACAAACTTAATGTCTGCGTGTTTTTGTTTTACTTCGTATAGTAAGAGAGATGTACTTTCGTCTGCTTGTTCCCACGTCATTTAGTCGCGCGTGCAGGCAACAAAATTATGTCAGTTTCTACTGGGTCTCAGTGCACGATCATGCTCTGTGATCCGCTTGTGTCTAGCTCAGTGTTTGTGTAGAACCGACTTATACCGCTAGTCAGGTGTTCTCATGCACAGCTCGCACAATCGTGTGCTGTGTGAAACGAGACAAACGCAACAGCTCGCGCACGACACCGTCAACGAAAGTGCACCACACAGAAAAAAAAAAAAAAGAGGAAAAAAAATGGAAGGCATACGTCATAGGCCTCCTGTGACATATGCGTTATGCGATCCTCGAGCTCCAATATGGGAGAATGCAGAGAAATAATTTCGCTTGCAGAAGCTGGACTGGGCAAGTGGAGAGAGTGTTATGTTGGAGGTGATGCTTGCCTCCTGAAATCAATCTAGGCTATTAATGAACCAACTTGAAACATTCTTGAGGTAGATTGCTCCTTAGAGGGCACATAACTTCCAGGGTATAACTGACATTATTTACGTGGCTTGGTGAGGGGCCCTTCAAGGACCACTGACGCCAAATTTCAAACCCAAGGTATTTGTGATGTTTGATTCTCCGGCATGAATGTTAATATGGTTTTAAAGTTAATGCGAGCGGCTATTTCAAAACTGTAGCATCTTGGGCTCTCCAACGTTTCGCGAGCTCCATGAATATTGCAAACGACGTAGATCAGGATACTAGTGCAGAATACGATGGGACGCTGCTTCCTCATGTCCCTATCAGACTGGTTGTCTGGACGCCTCACAGTGATCGTCTGAACAAGGTGGCTCGCCTGGCTTACATGTTTGCCCTCCGAACATATCCGAACATTAATTATGCCTATAAAAATACTACTTATTTCGCGTGACGGATTTAAGAGAAACTTCAATGCAAACCACTAACATACTCTGCAGGGCTTGGAAACCCAAATTACCAAAAAAGTAAATGCGATAAGAATTAATGCTGCAGTACAGGTACCAGTCATGCTTTATTCAAACGAACCTTTACAGCACTCCGCTGCCCACTGCAGAGATTCCTGCCAGCCGGCTCAAACTTTAAAAGAATTCGGTAAGTTTCTACTGGACCTTGTTTGATCCGTGAACCAAGAGCTTTCGCATAAGTTGGGCAACGTCCAAAAGGAGGTCCTCTGCCGCGTCGCATGAACAGATGAAGTTCCGGATGCCGTCTATATGCCATAGCACCTCGGTGAATGTGGTAGACACAGGCGTGGTCGTTGTCCTTGTTTGATGTCGCAGCGGTGTTGGCACTAGGCAAAGTCCTCAAAGGCGTCATCCAGCGACACTTCGCCGCAGATCGCAACATTGTCGTCAGCCTCCACGTACTCAGCGAAGGTCGTGGCGAGGTTTAAACCCTCGAAATTGTCATCGGTGAAGCCTGCATCGGCCTCGAGCGGCATCGAGATTGTTGCGTCCCCAGCAGAGGAGGCAGCCTCTTGCTGAAAGCCACAGTGCTTGAATGAGTTAGCGATTGTGCTTCACGACACTGCATTCCACGAACTGGCAATGAAATGCATGGCATTGAGCACAGAGATCTTTTTTTCCCCGACTCGCTGCACTCGCGTTGCTCCACACAACTCAACACCTTCGCTGAACGCTGGTCGCTAGGATTACAACGAAGAACACTTGCGATAAACCTAGGCCTCTCTGCACTACCTTGTCGGCGATCTGCTGCTGGGAAACTGGAAGGAGAGAAACGCTTACCCAACACGACGAGAGGTGACGCCACCGAGAAGAGAGGGAGAAAATGATTGTGGAGAAGAAAAGGCGCTATTTCAGCACAGCGGGTGTCTGCTGGTGGGAAGGATAGGAACACTTCCCCAATGCGACTAGAGGCAACGCCACCGAAAAGAGAGGGAGAAAGCGATCATGGAGAAGAAACGTCGCGATTTCAGCACAGCGAGCATCGCGGGCTGCTGCTGGTGAGGAAGAAGAAAGCTGTACCAGAGCGAACCAATTGAGCGGTGTCAAGTGCTCCGCATGTGGAGAGACGGAGCGAGGAAAGAGACCCGCGGCACTTTTTATTCGTCCACCGTTCAGTCTCGCACTTCGCGAGGGTTGTCGTATAACGTGGGTCAGGCGCAAAATTGCGTCGAATAACTGGGGTCTTTAATGCATTGCTTCTATGGGGACTTCGCCGGGACTGTGCTAATCCATCATAAAACACGGGTCGTCGCAAAATCGGGGGACAAATAACCAGGGTTCCACTGTAATTTAATTTGTTTCCGAATGTGGGGCCTTGATAACAGTGGGTCAACTTCAATCGGAATGAATGGACACCAGGGAAAACAAGCCGAACTTGGTTGCTTCATGTTGAGGCAGCCTATGAACACGTTTTCATCTTCATCGCTGCTTGCAGCACTTTCAATTTCCGACCCGCTGCTTTGCAGGCGTCAAACTGAAAATGGTTCGCTACATCCACTATGGCAGTGATTCCGACTTGCAGAAAGTTGTAGACAACACTTTACGATGATGGTGACCATGATTCTGATGACAACGATGCTTGCAACTATACACCATCTCAAAAGTTGTTTGCACTGCTGCCCAAGATACAAGGCAATATCCTTGCTCAGCAAAATACAGTTCCAGGTGCAAGGACTGGAACTTGGGTTGTTATGGCGCAGCCAAAGTTCATGTTGTCTTTTAATTGTCTATGGCACTTTTAGGACGCAATGTAGTTCATACTTACCGATAAAGATTAACTAGGCTCGAGGAGGCACTATCAAAACCTACAATGCCATGACGAGCTGGTGCGGTAACTTCTAGGTGGTGCAGCCACTTGCTTTCAGTTTTTTTTATTTTTCTGGCTTACCAAGCCTCTTCTCACAGTAAGCGTGGCTTCTGTGGTACTGTAGCAGCCTATTTTATTAGAACTGAAAATACTGTTCTGTGTCCCTCACCAGGCTACTCACCAGGCCCCATAGCACTGGTTATAGTACACTGGAAGTTAGGTGCTGTGTAAAGAGCTTTTTAGCAAAATAATTTTTTAATTTTGTTCATTATTGCAGGAGATAAAAGAAATTGAACTGTGCTGTTACCATGCCTGCCAGGAGGCCAGTCGATGTCAACAGAGACACTTTCACCCTTTGCATCGTCTAGCATCAGCAAATGGCATCCCTTCCCTGCCCTCTTCTACACAGGTGCCGAGGGATTGGTCACATTCATTTGATGAGCTCGGCTCACTTTCTTTTTTCTTTTATTGTACAGTGCATTTCCAATGGCAGCATTGCACATTCCAAATTAGTTAATCATCCAAAGTCGCACACCATAAGCAATGACGTTGCGAGCAGTCCGTCTTGCATAGAGACACTTCGAGTTTCTAACTTGAAGCACGGCTTCTTTGACAGGAATAGGCGTGCAGCCTTCTGTTTGAAAAGTGACAGTTTTCACACCACGCAGCCATTTCATACTTTGCAGACACGAGTGCCACTGCGTGATCTATGCTAGAATAGCAGCTTAGGCTTGTTGGTTTTCCATCTTGATGTTAACAGTGCAAAACGTTGAAGGGACACAAGACGAGAAGATGACACCACAAGCGCTTTTGACAGCTCTTGTAGTGTCATCTTCTTGTCTCGTGTCCCTTCTAATTTTTCACGGTTAACACCGTAATCTATGTGCCACACTTGTTTGCTTGCAATGCCCAAATCTGGTGAGTGGCCCGTTTGTCACGTGCATTAATCTGCTTAGCGATGCCAATGTGTTGGCAAAACAAATACATAACTAATTAACATAAATTAAATTCTGGGGCTTTATGCGACAGAACCATGATCTCATTATGAGGCACACCATAGTGAGGGGATCTGAATTAATTTTGACCACAAGGTTCTTTAACATGCACCCAATGCAGAGAAGAGCACTGCACGGGCCAGATGTTACGGCCTGGGCGAGGCCTGCTTTATAAAGCCCGAGCCCAGCCTGGGCCCGTGTTACCAAGCCTGAGTCTGGTCCAGACCCAGGCGTTCGTTACTAAGCTTAGCTAGGGCCCCCATGTGCATGACCAGGCCAAGCGTGTAAGTAAAAAAATATATTTTTTTTTACTTACAGGTTTTTATTTACAGATGTCAGCCTCACCTTTTCGCAGTCTAATCAGCTGCAGTGTATTATCAGTAAAAGGCCGAAATCTGTTTCTCTCATGAAAGCATCAGTGATCTGGCCCATTGCCTGAGTTGTTACATTTCCACTGGTGTGCGTGCATTTACCTTGATCGTACGATTTGGTCCTATGAGGTCATTTAGCATGCCAGTATATACAGTCGATTCTCATTACAATGGACCCTGATAATCCGAAAAAAAAAGAAAAAAGAACCGTCCGTGTTATCTGAAGTCCGTAATATCCGAGACACTTCACTTCCGAAACTTTCGTCAAGCTAACAACTTTATTGCAGAGAGTGAGTGACGAACGTCCAAAGTAAAGAACAAAAAAAGCCGCAGCTTCGCCTGAAAGGCAAAGCATCGATTGCGATAGCAGATTAAGCAAGATAAGTGCGTCAGCAGCAGCGAGCGAATTGACATTCATGCATTCTCTTGCTTCAACATGAACGAAACATTGAAGGCACAGCACATATGAAGCTACTGGCACTGGGCACACTTTGTCTGCATAGCAGATCGCTTTCAAGATACGGCGCCCGTGCTGTTAACAGCAGCCTCCGGAGTAAAACCTCTCCCCCCCCCCCCCCCCCGCCTCGCGTTTGAAAGACGTCGCACTTTCGTCCCACTTTCCACCCTCACCCGCAAGATTGATCCACGATCGTCAGCGGACCCTTGCAAGTCAGTTGCCAGCCCGTGTCGACACGGCAAAAGTCCGTTGGAGCGTGGTCCACTAAAAGCGAACTTCTTTGCATTATTAAAATAGGTAGAACAAACTAAGGCTGAAATATGGTCCGTCATATCCGAAAGTATTGTACGCGGGTCCGTTGTAATGAGCGCAGACTGTGTATTATATACAAACAGATGAATTCAAGAGCATACGGTGTTAGATACGGGACCGTTTCCTGAGGCTACTTCGAGTTCCCCAGACCACATCGAATCGCACCACAGCTAATTAAGGAGCGCAGAAACACAGATACCACATTCCTGAGGCACGGCACGTGCAAACAAGTTGGCGGACCCCACGTCGTGTGCAGCCGGTGGAGCTATTCACTGCTTGAATCTTCCCGAAAGTGAAGCGAGAGCCTGGCACTGTGGCACTGGCGGGTAAAGTGGGTCCCGAAGCAAGACTGCTGTAATGCGGCGTGAAAACCTGGCGCCGTCGCCCCCCCCATCCGCCTATTGTGACGGCGCCTTGCAAGTCAGCAAGGCAAGACCGCAGGGAGAAGAAAGCCCTCAGACAAACACACGAGCAGCAACTCTCTTCGCCGGGTGTGACTCCATCGCACGGGCGCCTACCATTAGCCGAAAATGACGACACCCGAGCGGGCTCGCCGATTGGCCGAAAATGGTGTCACCTGAGCGGGCTCTCCCATTGGCCGAACGTGACAAGTCTTCAAGACACCAAATGGCTTAAAAGACGCAGACCGGGAGCAGCAAGAGAGCATACCTAGACGATTCCTTGATTCATCTCTTTCGAGCTTCTTGCCACGGGCCGCAGCGTCCGAGTTGCTGCCGGCCCGTAATGACTTTTAAGACTTAATTGACTCTCACTGTAAATAATGTAATTAAACCTCCTCCAGTTTCCATCCCGAAGTCCTCCTCAACTCCTACAACGGTTTAAAATAAATGCACAAGTAGAAAGAGACATCCCTTGCATTCGCACTAAAATGTAATAGTATCAATGAGAGTTGTAATAGTGCTTAGTGTGTAATAGTGTAATTATCTTTGCTTACATGGAAACAAGGTTCAATTTTATTGAAAAAAAGAAAAAAAATTAGAATATCATCTGTTGTTCTATTTTCCTTGCTAAGGTATGCTAAGAGCCACCTCTTTGCTCGTGTCACTTCAGCTTGGCACAGAATGCCTTGTACCATGCACTATGTGATACATAATGTTCGCGTGTGTGCTCGAAGGCATGACTTAGGCCCTTTAATGAGCGGGCCTGAGTCTGGCCTGGCTCTGTAGTTTCAAGCCTGTGCCCGGCCTGAGCCCGCTGAAAATTGCTTCGGAGGGCCCGGCCCAGGCTTTCAGCTTGACCCGGGCCCGTGCAGGGCTCTAATGCAGAGTACACAAGCATTTTTTGCATTCCACTCTAATCGAAATGCGGAATCAAACGCAAAGCTATCAACCATACAGCTAGGAGGAGAGCAAAATTTGTGTTAAATTGGGCTTTAATAAATGCATTGTAACTGGAGTGACATATATACGTATGTTGTATTACACACACACACTGTGCACGCACGCACGCACGCACACACACACACACACACACACACACACACAGTGACATATACATGTATTGTTTTTTCACTTTAGCGGTATACTCGGCTGGTATGTTATCGCAGTTTGTAGCTTTGTTTTGCATTGTCTCGTTACAAACACATTTAGTACATGGATCTACTGATTGTGGGGACCATTATGCTAGCAATAAAATAAAGAAAGGGGGGGAAAGGTATGTGGCATGAATGCTTACCCTTGAAATGAGATCCTTTGCATCGTCTGACACGTGAGCGGGGAAACGCAGGTCCACACGGCGGATTCGGTCATAGGTGGCTGAGGGAGTGCTTGCTTCGAAAGGAGGCCTCCCGACAAGGAATTCGTAGATCAAAATGCCCACTGCCCAGAGGTCCACCTTTTCATCGTAGACATTGTTCTCAATCATCTCGGGTGGCAGGTAGTCCATGGTGCCACACATGGTGGCGCGCCTGTGCAGTGAAGAATGTGCATTGCACTGTTCAGTTTAAAAGCTGGCTTGCCACAGTGACTCGGCGGCTATGGTGTTCTGCTGCTCAGCATGAGGTCACGGATTCTATTCTCTGCTACCGTACTCAGGTGGGTGCAGAATTATCTGCAACCTGACAATGGAAATTACTGCGTGCACTTCCTGCTAGCATGTTAGGACGGCAATTTCATCCGTTTCATGGCAGCGTGTGGCATCGGCACATGCATGCATTCCAAATGGCTGCAGTTGGTGCCAAGCTTAGTTTTACACCTTAGTTTACAGCACTGGCAGTGGCAAAAGAAGGCTACCGACATTTAAGGATGGCTTGCATATTAGAATATTGTGGTTGATAAACCACATTTCTGTGCATAGACTAAATGGGTCTTGTTTCAGCCGTCTTCCAAGACACAGAAACAGACTCTGGCACAACTAGCACAGCTAGAACACTATTGTAGAAGGCTTTTGAACAGGTTGTTTCCAGCAATTGCAAGTTCCCTAGAGTACCTTTGCCAGACAACTGGGAAGTTGCTGGTAAACAATTGGGCACATTATGCAAGTCAAGGTTAGGGCCCAAAGTGAAACGAAAAAACATACCTTGATGAGGGGGCATGGACAGACCAACCAAAGTCTGCAATCTTCAGCTTGCCATTGGCGCCAATAAGAATGTTTTCTGGTTTTATATCTCGGTGTATGACCTTCTTGCTGTGGCAGTACTTGAGGGCATCACAGACTTGGTAAATGTACTGTTCCAGAAAAAAACAAAACAAAGGAAGAAGAGAATCACTGCACAAAAGATTAGGGCTACAGAGAAGCTTAGTTACAGCACCGTGAGCTTAAACAACTCAAAGCATTAATCAGAAGCTTTACTTCAGGTCCAACTGTGATTTTCCTGTTCAAATACATGTGAGACATAGTTCAGCAGTTCTCTAAAGAGCATTTCTGAGCTGAATGAAGTTTTTATTTTATTTATTTGCAATACTGCCAGTCGCAGTGAGACCAAAGCAGGGGGGCACAGTTTTACAAAAAGAAACAAACAGGTCATGGTACAGTAAAAGAAAGAAAGAAAAGAGGAAAAGCTTCCTTAACTACTGTAGAAATCACCAATGACGATGTGAAATACAATACATTTGGTTGGTACAACAATATGGCCATAACAATATAACAATATAGTTGGTATAACAATATAATAGTGTAGTATTACTAGAATTTATATAAAAATAGCAAATAAATGACCCATGTAAGATTAGAGAAGTTATAAAGCTAACAAATAACCCCGCAGAAGCGGCCAGTTTGGGGGTTGAAATGCAGACATTCCACGCGCAGAAATAAGTATTACAGTTTATTATATGTGGATGTGTTAAGTGGCGTCTTCTCTGTTGGATGTGTCTAGTAGGTTGATAAATGATGAAAGTGACAAGAGGAAACTATGTCTGAGTGGAGGGGATTCCATTCTTTGATCGCACGTGGGAAAAGTGAAAACTTGAACGTGTCATTGCGAACACTGTACTGGTTTAGTGTAAATGAATGATTT
Organism: Dermacentor andersoni; assembly: GCF_023375885.2. Classification (NCBI taxonomy): domain Eukaryota; kingdom Metazoa; phylum Arthropoda; class Arachnida; order Ixodida; family Ixodidae; genus Dermacentor; species Dermacentor andersoni. The sequence continues at coordinate 190,980,875 of NC_092818.1, read as the reverse complement.
TTTCGCGACAGACGTGATGTAGACAAAGTAATGTACTTAGCTCGGTCTATTCTATAATTTCCGTGCATTAGTTTGTAGATGAATTTTAAGCGGGCTTCTCTGGCCCTAACAGATAGTGTATTAAGACCTGCATTAGCTAGTAGGTTTGTTGGGGAGTCATAGGGCCTGTATTTGTTAAAAATGAACCTCACAGCTTTTCTTTGCACCTTCTCTAGTTTTGATATGTTAGTTGATGTGTGCGGGAACCAGACGATGTTAGCGTAGTGTTATATTATAGGGCGAACAAAAGTTGTATAGGCTAGTAGTCTGGTGTGCTTCGGCGCAAGGCGTAAACATCGTCTAGGAAAAAAAAGCTTGCGTAATGCGACTGAGCTAATATCAATATGCAAGTTCAATGAAAGGTCAGAAGAAAATGTCAAACCTAGGTATTTGTGGTTATTTTCTTTATTCAGGCAAGTGCCACCGAGGGCGTAAGTAAATTCCGAAGTTTTTTTTTTTGTTGTTGTTGTAAAGGACATGCATACAGATTTAGTGGTGTTAATTGACATTTGCCATTCTTTACACCAATTGGACACCAAATCGAAAGCTCTGTTTAATAATAAGTGGTCTGCGTAACTGACAATTTCTTTGTAAATAATACAATCATCTGCGAAGAGCTTAATGTCACATTCAATGTTAGCAGCAATGTTGTTACTAAAGGTCAAAAATAGCAATGGGCCCAGTACTGACCCTTGGGGAACACCGGAGGTGACAGCTACAAACCTGGAAGGGGTGCTATCTACAATAACGTACTGTGTTCGATGTGATAAGAAGTTCTTTATCTATGCAGTAATCTGACCATCCCCGATCGTAGCCTCTAGTTTTACATGGCTTACACAATCAAATGCTTTACTGAAGTCGAGGAGGATCATGTCTGTCTGGCTTCGGTTGTTTAAGTTGAGCGCAAGGTCATGCACCACTTCGGTTAGTTGTGTGACCGTTGAGAGGCCACTTCTAAAGCCGTGTTGTTGAGTTATTAATATATGTTCTTGCTCGAGAAATATAGTGACGTGTTTGAAGATAATATGTTCCAATATTTTACAAGATGTGCTGATAAGTGAGATTGGCCTGTAGTTAGAAGGTTCGTTGCTGTCGCCAGATTTATGTATAGGAAGCACCTTCGCTTTTTTCCAGTCATCTGGTAGCTGTGCGGACGCGAGTGATTTGCGGTTTATAATGGCAAGGTCTTGGCTACACCATTCTGCATACATTTTTAAAAACTTATTCAGGATATTATCTGGGCCGTTAGCTTTCTTGATGTCGAGATTAAGCAATAGATTAAGAACTCCGGCATTGGTAATGCTTAAGGGACACTAAAGCGAAACAATCAATCAGTTTAGACTAATGAAGAATTGTTTGAGAACCCTGCAGGCAGTCATATAAAAAAAAATAGTTTGATTATTAGATGAGAAAATGATGGTCCAAGTATCAGTATTTGAATTTCGGGCTGAAACCCCATCGCCGGTACGTCAGCGCGACGTCAGGGATTCCAAAGTATGTTTTCCCATTTGGGCCGTGTTGGCTGAGTAAAGGTTCCCGAAATTTGCCATGTTTAATATTTGTTTCCTTTAGAACACAAGATAGTCAATCGGTACCGCTATATATATTTAGTAGGCCCTAGAAAATGCCATCAAAATCCAAGACGTCACAGCCACCAGGTGCAGGAACTTAAGTAGGCGTCGCCACCCGTATTTCGTTCTTGCGCTTTTTCTGGCTTACCAAACGTCTTATCCTAGTAAGAGTGGTGTTTTTGGTGTTGTAGAAAAGTAATTTACTGACTCGGAAGAAATCATTTTTCACTTTAGTGTCCCTTTAATGAATAGATGGTTTTAGGTGGAGGGGGTAGGGAGGGAATTAAGCCATTATCTGAAGTGAAAACCGAAAAGAAAAAGTTATTGAATGTGTTTGCTTGAGCTGTTGTCTCTTCTACAGACCGTTCAGGTGACACGCCTGAACACGGGCGAAAGTATTTCCAAAATCTGTGTGGATTGTTGGTAATGAATTCGGGGAATGTTATGCTAAAATAGTGATGCTTTGCATTTTTTAACTTTCCTCTGAAGTCAGCTAGAGCGGAGGTCAGTTTGTCTTTCAGAGATTGATTCGGCCCTTTTCTTTTAATAGTATGTCCAAGTCTTTTTACTTTATGCTTCGCTTGAAAGACCTCATGCAATATCCATGGGTTTTTCTTTTGTGGTTTGCAACGTTTTATCGGGATGAAGTTTGTTGTGCAGTGTAGCACGATTGACTTAAATTGATGCCACGAATTGTTGACGTCACAACACATTTCTGAAGCTGCTTGGAGAAAAACATCAAACTCGTGTGCCAGGTGAGTGAGAATACGGTCATCAGCTGCTCTACGAAAATCAAGTACAGCACGCTCCAGGTTTAGCTTCTTTATGTTGCCTTCAAGCGAGAGCTTACATTTAGGTATGTCGTGGTCCGATATACCACCGACGATTGCCATCTCAATTGCGTGAAATGGGAAATGGTTACTTATGAGTATGAGATCAAGTATGCTATTCGTAGAGCCTTGTGAGCGAGTTGGTTGGTCGACTACTTGGTAAAGGTTGAAATTTAGTATTAGATCCGTAAGTGCTGAGGATGTGGCTGTAGTGTAGTGCATGGTACTCCAGTTCAGGTCTGGTAAATTGAAGTCCCCCATGAGGATCACTCTGCTGGTACGAACGTGGAACTGCATATACTCCTGCAAGGGAAGCACGCCCTCGGATCCACTAGTAGGGCTTCGATAGACGCAACCAGCATATATACCGGTGTCATTGTATGATATTTTACAAAATACAGCCTCCGCGTTGGAGACCTCAGGGAGTGGAACGAATGGAATATCATTCTTAAGGAGCGGGGTCATGCCGCCACCACGAGGCAGCCTATCCTTACGAATAACAGAGTAACCTTAACCTGGTGGAGATATCTCATGAATGAAGATATCTGGGGATAGCCAGGTTTCAGTGATGGCCACTATGTCGGGATTGTGTTCTTGTAACAGTCCTTCCAGGAGTTCCTCTTTGTTTACTATGCTTCTCGCATTTATATTAAGCACTGTTAGGGTCTCACGCCTGTTTGACTTCGGGTTGATGGACGATTTCTTTCTATGTTTTTTTTTTTTTTTTGTAGTGAAACCCTTTCATTTTTTTCGTGATCCCAAACAAATACGCGATCATTAATGTAGAGCTTGTCATATGATAAAGAGACTTTTTCGTGTTTTTTCCCGATTGGGTTTTGCGCTTTCCCAGAGTTTTTTTCTAGTCTCCTGCATTTTGAGGCTGAAATCCTCTCCGATAGACAAGTTGGAGCCTTTGAGCTTGTAGCCTTTTCGTAATATACAAGTCTTCTGTCTAGTGTCGAGAAGCCTGAATATTACTGGTCTGGTCTTATTTCTTGAGTAGAAGGATCGACATTTGGGCGAGTTGGTACTGGTTGAACATCTTGAAGGGGGCAGTGTAATAAGACGATGACAGAAGGCAGGAAACACACAGGACAGCGAGCGCAATAAGACGATGACAGAAGGCAGGAAACACACAGGACAGCGCTGTCCTGTGTGTTTCCTGCCTTCTGTCATCGTCTTATTGCGCTGCCCCCTTCAAGATGTTTATTTCTTGAGTATCTACCTGAACGGTGGATGCGCTCAATACCGACGGGTTCCAGACCAAGAGTGTTCTTAATTATGTTGTCGTTCACAGCCGCTTCTAGGCTTTCACTGCTTTCTCCCTCTGTTTCAGGGAGGCCATATACTAATAGATTTGCTCGTCTGCTCTGATTTTTTAGGTCTTCGGCTCTCCAAGCCTTCGCAACCGCACCTTCATATCTGTTATTTCACTTTCAAAGAATGACACCTTTCCTCGATTTCTGTTAACACGTCTAACTTTTGATCCATCTGAACGAGGCATCCTTCTTTAATATTTTTAATATCAGCGGCTATGTCCTTAAGCTGTTTGGCGATCTGGTTTATGTCAGGTCCCGGGTTAGATTCTACATCACTGCACAACAATAGCAGTTCTCTCAAATACAATGTGATGTCGATGCAAATCAATATACAACCGACTGAATCAACGGAAAGGCAAGACCGTGGGCACGGCAGCAATAGCAGAAATGGGTCGTTTGACCGAAAGCATAAACCAAGTTGATTGCATTGAAGAAAGGAGGCCAAATTCTAGAAACAGTAGAAAGCAGAACTTCGATTTAGGACCTCATTTTGTGCAAAAGTTGCAGAAAATCTAAGTTAAACAATCAAAGCACAAAGTTTACAAATCTGCAACTCTCCACTATAAAACAGATATTACAGTTCTGCAAACTGCACTTGTTAGAGCATCAGAAGTGAAAAAAATTGATATGAATTGTGATATGTGGCATAAGGGCCAAGTGTGACCAAAGTGCACAGGGCTAGGGTTAAAGGGACTGACAACCGATCTTTAAGCACCTAGTTTTCTTTTTAAGGTGCAACACAAAGCTCGCTCTCAGTAGTGTTTAGAAGTACACAGCGGTTACTTCTAAAAGCGCATGGATATTTTAAAAGAATTTTTCAATATGAGCAGCCTCTAAAGAAGAAAGTTTCTCTACCAGCAACACTGAGAAGCAAGAGTGATGCCGATAGCCTGCCTCGCAAATTGTGAAAGCCGCCCATCACTCAACTTTCAGAGGAATTAGTGCAACTGTGTTTAACCACCTACATTTTGACCTTTTCAACCACTTTTGAAAATGAAGAGCTGGTATAATAATTTTGCACTGTTGCAGAGACCTTACGTTTGTACCGTGTTTTCCCCCCCAAGTACACTCCTACATCATGGCTGGCTGGCCTCTGTAGTCATTCTGTCGATTTACTCAATACCCCATGTAGGGCCTTTGTAAGGCATCTTACAAAAAAAGGAAGAAGAAATAGATGAGCCAAGCCAACTCAGCGAAAATGACGCAGCACCACTTTTCTACTCACTACAAACAGAAGGCCTATCTGCGCATTGTAAATTAGAGAAAACTTACAACAGAAAAGAAGTGTGCTGCATTTGAACACTAATACACCACACACCACACGAACCATGTATACTAATAGAAGGTCACGTGATAGGCCTCTTATGCCTTTTCGTGTTTTTGCAATGTGCGGCACTAAAGGTCATTTTTCACGACTTTTAGTGAAGCATTAAAAATATAAGTCCACGTTTAATGAGAAAAAACATAACTCGTTTTAACCAATACGATGGGCAATCTTTCCATCAATGGTGTTATATCTTTCCACCAACAGTATTAATTGGATTCATGATCCGCGCATTTGTCTCTCTTTAATGAGTTGTCAATGGAGCCATGAATTAAGAGAGGTAGATGTGACATGGCTATAAAGAGGCCTTAAAACAGTCCTTGTACTTGTAAAGTGCATGAAATGTATATGTAATAAGATTATGGCAATGACTAATGAAGCGTACTATGAACAGGAAAGAGACATTGTGGAAGGATGATACAATATATTAAACTACATCAGTGGTAAAAATTTGCAAGAAGCACTAGTGCATTAAGAGAGCCCTCGAAACTCAAGGGGCTGGAGGCATGTGCCACACACACACACACACACACACACACACGCACGCACGCACACACGCACGCACACACGCACGATCGCCCAAACACTGCCTTTATTCTTAGTTTTCCTCTTTCTTCACTATTGCACCATACTGTCCTATTGTGTGGTTCGTCGCACACTTCACCCTCCCGCTGAGAGATTCGTAGGTACAAGGGTGGATGATACTGTCAATGTCCTCACATATGGACGATGTCACTCTGGCAGTCCAGTGACGTCCAGCAGTACTCAGGTGGCCGAGGCTGGCTGTTGTGCTCCGGACGACATCTAAATGCGCCGAAGCACATGAACACCGATCGTAGTACATATTGAGCTCTTGATACAACTGAGTCAGATTGAAGTGCCTTGCAGGAGAGGGAACTGTGGTTGCACTTGAAGCTAGTGTATGTGGAATGAAGAATGCATTGACTTCGGTTGATTGTTATCACTGGAGAGTTACCGTTGACATGAAGTTGGCTTGCTTATGGTGGTTGGACATGTGTGTTGTCTGAAACGAGTGCGCATTGTACGAGGTTTTTGATGTGGCATTTGTGCTGCTTTAGTCTGCCAGAAAAGTGCAGCTGTCCTATTCGTCGTTGCTTGCGCTCTTGTCGCATTTGTCATTTCGGGCAAGGTGTTGATTGGTGGCATTGAAAAAGTTCTTGCCGACGGTCATTTGTAGGAAAACAACATAATTGCCGAGTTCTTCGGTTCAGCCGATTTGTGTGTACATGTCTTCCTTTGTATTACATCTCTTTTGATGGCACTCTTTTTCGACATCGCCATCATCTGTGTCGGACTCGTCCTTGTATTAGCCGAACTTGTTCTTGGAGTTGCTGGGAAAATGCTTTCTGCTGTGGCTTGTCTGATGGCGAGGTCCATGTGCGAGGTTCTTCAGAAGCCACATGTAAGGCTGCTATCCATGTGCCATCGTGCCAAGAGGACACTTCTGTTAGTTGGCAGTGTGTGATATCTGGTGCCTTCGATTCCTCTGTAATGTCAGCAGTTTGTTGACATCTGGTGTGCGCGAAAGCACTCAAAATATTCAAAGCAGCTAGAACGCCATATGTCAGCTGTTCATCCACTGCTGATCGAGGTAAATGCTTTATGTTGCGAAGTGAACTTACGCAGTTGGTGGTTTGATTGTGGTGTCCCGGTGGAAAATAAGATCGCTTAATTTGACTTGTTCTATTCATTGCATCCATGCAACCTGAAATTCCAGGTGGTCGATTATTGAACGACAACGCAGTGGATGTGACTGCACCACATGCTTCTAGGGATACACCTGCCTCTAGAGAAGTTGGTTTCATTTGTGAACAAAATGATACTGTGAAGCAGGTGCTACGGAATCAGCTTCATAGAAGAGTTGCGCGACTTGAAACCGGGAGGTGGGTCCCATGTGCAAGACGCAGTGAACACATCCGTTTCATTGGCGCTCGCAAGAGTACAATAACGGGATGAAGATGCACATATTAGCGATTCCTGCAAGGAAGTAAAACCTGATGGAAAGTTTGGCCTTGAAGGAAAGCGACTTGGATATCGCTCAGAGAACGGAGCATTTACTTTTTCCATTGTGCCTGGTGAAATAATAGTAGGCGTGCAATTTTGTTTAGTCTTTTTGGGAGGATCACTACAAGAGATAGTTGTCAACGGTCTAGTAATACATGGCTTTGGTTGGCTCTGATGAAGATAACTACATGGAGACTGTGGATGAATGCAGCAACTCAGTTGATATGTTCCCAGCTGGCAGATAATAGAGGGATCTGCAACGTATACTTGAAATCAACTGATCATCTTTTCTTTGATTTTCTCCCACGATTTGTAGTTTTCAAAGATGTGTGTGAGGTAGAACCGAAATGCCTCACCGGTGACGTAGTCATTGAAACTGGCGACCATGTCCTGTTCTGACCATGATGCGGCAGATGCGTGGAGCTCGAAGAAGCGAAACCAGTCTTCCACAAGCCCATCGTCCGCTGATCCAGTGTACTTGGGTATGTCCTAGGCTTGCGGTAATGCGGTCATGATGCTGGTCGGCGTCGGAGCTATGCGCTCTGGGTTCACGTCATGGTGTTAAGTACTTGCCCGATGATGCGAGGCCGATGAGGTCGCTGCGAGGTCTTTATCCTGTAGACTTGTGTGACGCGAGCAGGAGGTTCCGGACGTAGAACAACATTGTCGCCTTAACACTGCCTTTATTCTTTGTCTTCCTCTTTCACCACTATTGCACCGTATCATCCTATTGTGCGGTTGATCACATTATATTATATATGTATATAAAAAACCTACTATCGCAGCGGCATCCTCTGGCAAGAGGATGTGATAGAAGTTTCTTGGGCTAATAATAACATGTAATACAACATGTTCAAGAAACCCAGAACTTCTTTGGTGTCAAAAAACAGTTGTCCACCAAGAATCATTACCAGATGGAGAGGGATATGCTGGCACTATGCTGTAGGAAAGTATTTCTCTCAGCATCTGCTTCCCGACACTCCAGAAAGATGTGGAGGATGGTCAGCCTCTCACCACATCTACCACATGTTGGAGGTTCATTACCAATCAGCCTAAAATTTTGCGTGTCATATGTGTGTCCTATCCGAACTTGACAGTATAAGACATCAGTTCGTTGTGCTTTTGTTGTGGAGGGCCAGAAACTTATCTCTGGCTTAATTATGTGAAGCTTATTCGCTCCAGTGTCCCACAAGCATTGCCAGTAGCCTTTTTTTTTTTCGTAGGAAAGGCTTCATATCTGTGGCCTGGAACAGCAGCGGTAGTATTAATAGCTTGCAATGCATTTGATGTGGCAATTTGGTCTGCTAGCATTAGCCTCGATGTCTCTATGGCCAGGCTCCCAGCATATTACAACATGTCGCCTAGATACACTGTGGACAGAATGCAATAGAGTTCACGAAGTACAGGATTTTTGTGTTTACATAGCGACATCAAGGCTTGTACGACATTTAGGGAGTCTTTAAATATAATTAATTTTGGCATTTTGATTTTCTTATGTTTCACAGCCTACAATAGTACATAGGCCTCAGCCCCAAAGATACTTGTTTCCGGGTTATACATTACGCTTTGCTTTTGTTTCTTCCAGGGTGGGAAGGACTGCGAACATGTGGCATGCTTGCAATCACAGTTCATGCAATGTTCTCGCACATTTCGGATGAATGTTCATTGACACAACATTTAGCACATTTCTGATGGCCTCAGCAGTTCTATGAACTATGGCCAAAACACTGGCATTTAAAGAATTGAAGAGGATTTGGGACATATGATCCGATCCCAATGTACTCTGCCTCAATTGCCTCAAGCAGCAAGCTTGAGTGAAAAGTGGGTGCTTTGGTTAAATCTCTTTGCAGTCGCCCCTCATTTTAATTTGCTTCACATTGATTACATCCTGGTCACCCCAACTCTCCAACACTTCAGTCTCAGTCAATTCCATTAAATCATCTTCCGAAACAAGATGGTGTTCACGGTTCCATCCTGTGTCACTGTCACATCCCTGAATAACACTAGATTACAGAGCCTGTCTTGTTGATTTTTATCGTGGAGTTCCAAAAGATCACCACTAACCATCTTATATGCTTTATGATCAAGGCCAATAGCTTCAGTCGGAAATATTGGAATGAGAAAAGGCAAGATTAATATTAGTCTTTTCTGGTTTCTCAGAGTGGATCACATGGAGAGGAAAGTTCAGTGTGCTGGCCAAAAAATTTTAATACTTGTTTGGTGCACCCCCTCACCTGGGGGCAGTCAGGAAGGGCGGGAAATGAACTAGGCAAAAATTGTTTTTGTGTTGGCAGTAATGCCATCCACCCATGATGGCACCCAACAAGGGTACACCACAGGACTTGCAAGAAAGACACCCTCTGGATGCCAACCATATGGTCGGTTTATCCACACAAGGTCAACTCTTGTGACCTGAAAACTTGGAATTAAGTGAATAGAGGACAGGAAAAGAGAAAGGTCAGGGAGAGGGACAGGACAGAGGGACTGCCAATTTCTCCCGGGTGTGTCGGTCTGGGGGTGCCGTCTATGTGAAGCCAAGGCCAAAACGGCGTGGTGCCTCTACCGAGGGGCCAACAGCCAGAATCAGCTCAACCACTAGGATCCCCTTGTCCCCCGGACAAGCTGCAAACCGCTGCATCCAAGACCTCATTAAAGTTAGTGCAGTGAATGCTAACAAAACAACTTCACCATTCTGATGTATTGAGATCAGAGCTCTTGAGGTAAAGCTTCCTTTTAAGCAAACAGCAATGCATAAAGAAGGGCGATGACAAAGTAGGCTTCCAGCTGACCAGTGCTAATAACAAGTCCTTTTCAAAATGGTAAGGTGTTTTTCCTGCAGTGGCCAATAACCACAGCTGCAAACATAATGTCAAGGTGCTGATTACACCTGTAGCTCATGTCTTTTTGTCCGAGTACAATTCAACTTAGCAGGACATGCATTGTATTCATGACTGCTCTGTTATGTGCTAGATACCTCAATATTTTATGCTGTATATATATATCCATCACAAGTACACTACAGAATATTTATGCTAGAAATTAAACTGCGCTACACCGAAGAATGTTTATAGACCTTTAGCAGAAAACGCCTTCAATTATATGCACACTCCAAACGAATTTTTGTCATCGTCAGGCTCTGCATATATTTAGGTACAGTATATACATGCTAAACGCTAGGCTATTGAATCACTAAATTTGGATATATCAGGTCTTGCATTCTTGACTAAATTATTCCTCAGAATTTTGATAATGGCAACCCATGAACAAATGCCATTCAACACAACATTCACAGCGCATGGCTTTCATCTTCTCAGACTATCAAATATTAAAAGTGCAAAACAATACCAATACTTAAACCCGAAAGCGATGTCATTTTACTGGCACAGTTCTTTACGGGCAGTGTAGTGGCACCTGTGCGATGTCACTGCAGGCCTTACATGGCGTGCTTGAGGTCACCGCCACTACTAACGCCCATGCGCTTCCCGCATGTCCCGTTGACCTTCTCGGTCACAACTGCAGTTTGTTTGCGAGCCTCACCGCCAGACGTGGGAAGTGTAGTCGCGGAAAGTAGGAGACACAACACATGCCCATCCGGTTTGAGCATCATTGTTTAGCATCCTCGTGCGGCTTTTGAGAATGCCTTGTGAAAACGGCGGTATTTTTACGACCACTTAGCTGGCTACGACCGATGAATGCTTTTGTGTGCGATCGCCATCAGGTCCCAATTATGGTGTTTCGAGCGTTCAAGCGAACCAGCCCACAGTCGCACGGGGGACCAAGTTTCCTTAGTACTGGGAGGGCAGCCCACCATCCGGCAGACATGCCGTCAATAAGCCGTGATTTTGTGGAAACATTCGCGCAGCTTGCGTGGCAGCCAGTTGCAGGAGAAAAGAGGAGGACATCAAGGCCAACTTGGAGCCTAACGTAGGGGAGAGGGAGATGACATGTGTCTTTAAGCAAAACTATCCCCTTGCGTGTTGTTAAGTGTGCCACCGTTTCCACCAATACAGTGTGCGTCATGAAGGTTGTTCTGCTATTGGTTTTAAAATTATGGGGTTTTACGTGCCAAAACCACTTTCTGATTATGAGGCACGCCGTAGTGGAGGAGGACCCCAGAAATTTGGACCACCTGGGGTTCTTTAACGTGCACCTAAATCGAAGTACACGGGTGTTTTCGCATTTTGCCCCCATCGAAATGCGGCCGCCGGGACCGGGATTCGATCCCGCGACCTCGTGCTCAGCAGCACAACACCATAGCCACTGAGCAACCACGGCGGGTCGTGTGTTATTGGTTGCAAAGGTGTGAACCCACATGTGCGATTGGCTGGTTTGCAACTCTTGTGCAACTGAGGGTTTCAAAAGTCATGTTTGGTTGTGTGGGAGAGAGCGGAGATTCGGGCTTGGACCCAGAGAGACACCTTGAAAGAGTCTCTTTATCGGACAATGGCTCTTCCTTCATGCTGCCATCATGCACTCTAATCATCGAGGGGCACCGACTTTGGACCTTAAAACACCTTCCCTCCTTAGCCAGCGTTGAAGCTAGCAGAGAATAAAGTGAAAGAAAATTAACTCTGATGCTAAAGATAAGCCAGAAATAAGTAAACAGAGTCCTAGGTTGCCCTTTCAATTTGATAGTGGTTTGTGCAATAATAGCATTAAGCAAGTGCTTTCAGCACTGGAATACATAGCAAGTGCAGTGATGTCCATGCAAGCCATCAATTATAGAGTTTGTGGTGGTAGTTAGTATTGAGAAATATATTGCAATGAGAGGACTTACGGTTGCAGACTGCTTGTCATCAAACATCTTCGCCTTTGTGAGCTCTTTGTAAAGTTCTCCTCTGGGAGCATACTCCAGGATAAGGTAAACCCTAGTGTCATCATGGAAGTAGCCATACAGTCTCAGGATGTGAGGATGCCTGTGCAAAGAGATGGTATCTTTCAGTCCTACTACATGTCAATTATACAGCAGATAACACTAGACTAAAACAAGAGCAACATGAAAGCCAAACCGTAAATGTGACTGGATCTCAATTTCTCTCTGAAGCTGGTGTTCGACATTGTTGCTCTGCAATTGGGACTTGAACATCACCTGCCAAAATGCAATAAGTTGAACAACCATCAGAAATACAGTTGCTGGAATTTTACAATGCAATCCTTCACTCTCTTCAGTAACCAGAGAAAGTTGTCTCATCACTTGTGCATACAGTGAAACAGTTCAGTTTAAAGTAGTGCAGGCTTTATTCATGACTCTGCAGGGTTAGGGGCTCGCTTTTCATGTGAAACTTTTTTACCTTTATGTATGATATCAAAAGGACAAAACTGAATTTCTACCGAAATGTTAGGAACAGTCATCAATGGCAAGTCTAAGGAGAACAATAAAAGGCTGTAAATTCTAATGGTAACATGTCGAAGCAAGAGTTAATTTCCATACAAGTAAAAAGGAAAGGTTTTTTATAGAGCTACCCAGTAACGACAAAAGCTTTGATGCAGAGAAAAAAAAAAAAAAAAAAATCACCGACAATTACGACGCTTCCCAATGTGGAATTTGAGGACAGCTTATACATGTCTTCATTCCGCGATATATTGAGGAAAGGAATTTGAGAGACATGTAGCAGAGCGGCCATAGCATGTGCATAGCATGTGCTGCGTGGTTTCTAGAAAGAACTACACAATTCGTGTCACACATACAATCAGATTACAAAACAATCGCAAATCGTGACGATCAAAACAAGCGCGAACGAAACAAAACCAAGGAAACCAAACAAGCGCGAGCGAGAGCTGATGCGAGCAGATGGTAGTACGAAACAAGCGGTGCAGCCGAGGCCAGATACGAGTGCGCATCGAGCGGTCATGCAGGTCTGCATTACACCAGTTTCCCGCGTACATGTCACTGAAGCGGCCAATCTCATTGGTCTCCGTCATTTGTAGTTCACTCTTTCATCTTTCGTTATGCTCATTTGTTCAGTTACGCCGATGACACAGGAACGGGCGCCTAAAAGCTGTGCTCCAAAGAAAACCTTACCCAATATATGGGTGGCAAAAAAAAATTTATATCTGGTTATTGGCTGCTACAACGTAATTTTACCGAATGAATTGTGAAAAGAAGTAAAAAAGAAAGGGCTTTATTTGCAACTATGTACATGAACAGTACTCTTGAGACTCCCACATGTGAAAGTGTTATGGCAAGACTTACTAGAACAGCTAAATGGATTTATTCTAACCTGCCACCAGTCAAGTGCGGGAACCAGCAGGGGGAAAAGGTCTCGAACTGCATACATTTACCTGATCGAACTGCATACATTTACCCGAGCCAATTCATACTGAAACAATTTTTTTTTCTATACTTTGCTAATACTGTGCACTGATAACCTCAGGTTCAAAAATTAGTGCGGTGGTTATCTACTTCTCCATGTCCGATTTTTGTTCCATTTAACTCGGTAGTATTACATTATATGCAATGCACAAATAAATACCCTCAAGGGTTAAATAAAGGGTGACACAGTCCTGCTGCATATTAATTGTTTCTCCGCATATAGTAGATGTTATGCACTGTTTAGCAAACTATTACTGTGCAGTATTACAAGATTAAACTGCACCTTACTGCAGGCACCTAGATGGTTTGATGCACACTTATTTTCCTTGTCTGCTCAAATTAAAAAAAAGAAAAGGCGATTCACGGGTGCTGTAAAAATCAGCTTCCGACTTATTGTTTTCGCAACTTGAATATCCCACTCCACTGCCTGGCATGGTTGCAGCGCGATGAGATAAGCATGGCGCGGTAAAGCCGCTACTTTTTCGTCGTAAAGGAAACGGTTGCGATAATGCTGCCTACCTTAAGGGCAATAACGAACTTGCTCTTCTTCTCACGAGCTAGGTACACATTTCCGAACTTTCCCTTGCCCAGCGGCCTTCCGATTTCGAAATCCTGGAGCCGCCACTCCATGCTCGTCCTGTAAAGAATGTCATTTAGTCTAGTCAAGAATATGTCAGTAAAGTCGCGCAATATATATCGCAATGGTCGCGGTTTAAGCGCATAAGTTACACTTTTCAAGAGTTTAAAGAACTTGCCTTTTCTTTTGTGAGGCATGATCTGTCCTTGCTTCCGTCTTCCCGTCAACAGCAGTTGAGTTTTGAGGCTGGAAGGGAATACGCCGTCGTGAGGAACCGTCCCAACCGCTCTTCCCGGATAGACGGGACGTCAACGATTAGTAGCAAAACATGGCACGCACGCAAGAAATATCACGTTGAAGTCGCAACAAATGTGCTTGATGGAGTGCTTGATTACCTGATTTTCTTTGTCACCCATATTCGGGCAAGAAACTGGAATGGTAAGAAGTAAATAAAAAAATGAGGACGATTCGCACGTACGCTGTGCCGTGTAATTGAGCGTGCAATGTCAGTAAGTGGGAAAAATCATACAAGTAGCCAAAAAACACGCTGGTATATTATGCGCCAGTAAAAGAATTGTCTCTTCCGAGTTACAGAGTAGCAAAAAACACGCTGGTATATTATGCGCTAGTAAAAGAACTCTTATCTTCCGAGTTACAGAACAGACTCACCACAGGCCGTTGTAAATAGCTCAGTAGGAGAACACAAGCTGGTGGGAGGCTTCAGGTGGAGTGATTACAGAAGATCAGCAATGACTGATAATGCCAGTGGTACAGTACTAACGGACACTAGCAGTGCATTGGCGCAAATCGCGCACTGCGATCACGAGCGTTGAGCACATTTAAATTCTTGCACGGAACATTCCATTGGACGGCTAGTTTGCGGAGCAGCACTCCCCCTGGAATACAAATAAAATGTTATTTTTGCGTTGCTCATAAACCTACAAAGATTTATGCACAAATGTTTGTGAATTTAATATGCCCTGTTAATTTTTTAAATAATTGTGATATGCTTTATAACAAAACAGTTAAGCCAGTTAGGCAGAGAGCAGTCGGAAGAGGTAAGCAGTCGTTCACAGACTAGCCAAGAAACAGCCACATATCAAAAATCATGGCGCTATGTGTGAGGTGGCATGTGCGTGTCTTAATACTCTGCCTTGTAAGTTTATACGTTTTATTGTTTCTATGATGCTGGAAACAGAAGGTGCTTTGCGCGCTTTTCTAACTGGTCAACGCGGCCTTTTTTTATGAAACTTGGTGAATGTGCCGTGGTGCTAATTGCCGGCAGCTCGCAAGCGGATGGATGCCGGTTATCAGCTTGTCAGCTGCGCAAAGTCTAATGTTTCTGGGGCTTGCTAATGTACCGCTGTCGTTAACTCAACACATTTTAGTGTTCAGATATGAAAATTACTGCTCTATTTGCAATATTGGCACCATTTCCGAGAAGTTTCGCCCTCTGCATTGTGGTATAAGTTTAACCATATAGGGTTGCTTTCGTCCTGCCACGTAAACTTGTATAGAAAATTCTCGACGCGATAAACATTGCATATCTTTTTTTTTATTATTATTTTGACGTTGCTATATCTAGCGGCTGTAACTCGAAAATAGAAGCGACTTTCTTTGACGCGGTGGTCAAACTGTGCAACCGTTTCTGTTTAGATACTAACCTGCTGTCTCCAAATTGAAACTAAGAAAGTAAGCGGACGAGACCTCATCGAGGACGTTGTCGACATAAAGCAGCACAAGAAGCTTCTTCGCACAAAAAAGAATGTTCTTATCCTGTACACGAAAAACGGTAAGTTCAAAGCGGATAGTCGCATTGCGTGAGAGCTTGCTGGAGTGTGGTGGCACATGTGACTGGCCTGTTTCCGAGGGAAATATTGGGTATCATCATATGGTGTTAATTTGTTGAAGCCGGGCTTAAAATGTGTTTTCGCTGAACGTAAAAGATAGTACAGGACCGGCACTTTTAAAGGCTGTATTTCGAAGTTGTTAAATTGATGGCAACAAGCAACTTTCAACAACATTAACAGGAGGCACTGTCATGGATAGTTTTGTGTCAACTTGGTTTACGAGTTCATTCGCTGCTTGCCAAAATAGTCTGGCGCAGTGGCTATGGCGTTCTGCTGCTGAGCGTGATGTCATTCGTTTGGTTCGCGGCGGCCGCATTTCGATGGGAGCGAAAACACCCGTGCACTTAAATTTAGGTGCACGTTAAAGAGCCCCAGGCGGCCCAGATTTCTGGAGTCCCCCACTACGGCGTGCCTCATAATCAGAAAGGGGTTTTGGCACGTAAAGCTCCATAATTTAATTTGATTCGCGGTCGCATTCTGGTAGGGGTAGAATACAAAAGCACTCGTGTAGAGGTTTATACCCCCCCCCCTTCTCTGAGGAGGATCCCGACACGCCCCCCCAGAAATTATTCCAGACCAACTCCCACTCTCCTCTTACACACAGTTGTGCCCTGCGGGGGATGCCACCCAGAAGTGGGGGGGATGCCACCCCAGTGACATACAGTTGTCACGCCTCATGCAACGATTCTTCACGCCTGTCAGCAGCCCAAATCGGCCTGTGTAAGCCGGAGTGGAGGTCCGTGCAAGGCTGCGCTTCTTCACACCTGTTAGCTGCACAAATTGTATAACCACACGGGAATCGGAGTCGGCGGATGTTCCCCATCTTCCCCTGTTTGTGCCAAGTGAGGTGCATGCGTTTCCAACCAGGCTCCCTTCGGAGGAAAAGGGCAACCGACCTCCTCACACCATCAGTGGCCCGACGCATTCGGTGTCCCGACGCCGGATTGGTAGAAACCATGAACAATGACGACACAGGCATAAAAAGTGTATCCAGACGGCTGTGACAGAGGAGGATGCTCGGGAAACACTGAGACTCTGACATGCTCGGACAACTATCGGAGCACACTACCATAGTGTGCTCCGATAGTTGGAGCTGTTTTGTAAATCTCAACCGTGTACCTTTTTGAATGTATTCCTTTTTCTGTATTCTCTTAAACGTCGCTCGGAATTCTTTCTCCCGGCACCTGGCACGGCACCATCGATGGAAACTTCATTCGCCGCACGGACTCCCGACTTCACAACAACACTCATCCTGGGAAAAAAAAAACTGTGCTGATCCCATGAACTGTGGTAATTGCTTTAAGAAATCCTTACTCTGTTTGCTACATGGCCCTAATTTTTGAGGCCCAAATTTGATGTTCCGTGCCTAGACCACAGTGCGCAGGCCACAGTGCTACACTTTGTCTTGCAGGGAGCGAAGAAACCTTGACGTCGTGGTAAGCGCGAGACAGCTGTGTGCGTTTTCATCTATGCAACTGCCACCGCTCGAAGTTCCGCACCGTACTATATATATATGTTCGGCCATACACAGCCTGTCGCTCTGGAGCTGCCTCTATTTGTCGCTATCAACACTAGATCTCTTGTGCCATGTTAGGAATGGCCGTACAGGGTGACAACGTGCCAGCTTTCAGCCTGCTGCACGTGTTCCAATCCGGCCGGACGGGGCGCACTTCGGAGAACTGCGAATGGCCGGCAGCCACATGGCGCGCGGTCAGCTCAGGAATGTGGTACTCGGCCGCGCCACCCGGGACAAAGCAGAGTTCTACGAAGTCCTCTGACGTCGGCTCCGGCCCTTTACACCTGTGTGTATGTGCGGCACGTGTATGTGAGTCATCATCCTCCTCCAACAGCCCTCACCCTCCTCCAAAAGGGCAGGTCATCTACGGTGACATCGAATGGTGACGTCGAACGATGACTGGACGAACATTTCCGCCCACTGGGACTCAAGTGGGGGACCAAGGGCTTATAAGCAGCGATTGCCGGCTGCTAGAGTGTGCTCGTTGTCGGGAGCCGAGTGCTCGTTGTCATGCTAGAAATGTACTAGTGAGCTGTGTGCTCGTAAGCTGTGTGCTGTATGCGTCGTCATGCGGGCTCCATTTGGGAGTCACGCTAGACTGCCAATGTATCTTGTTTTAAATGTAAATCCTGGAAATAAATCCTGCTTGCCTAGCCCTGTCGTCCCAAGGTCCTCCCTACAACTACGACCGCTCCAATCCCAATAACTGAATGGCAGCGGTGAGATCGGCCTACGGCTTCTAGATCGGCCTACGACTTGGAGAAAGTAACGGCAGCTGATGGACGTTGGCACATGGTGACCGACCGGTATCCTGATCAAGTTGGAGGCGACTTGGGATTGACCACCTCTTGCAACTGACTGGGTACGGCGGAGGAGGACTGGTGAGATGGTGCTGCTTCAGTGCGTAAGCATTT
Organism: Dermacentor andersoni; assembly: GCF_023375885.2. Taxonomy (NCBI): domain Eukaryota; kingdom Metazoa; phylum Arthropoda; class Arachnida; order Ixodida; family Ixodidae; genus Dermacentor; species Dermacentor andersoni. The sequence goes on along the minus strand of NC_092818.1, from coordinate 190,962,597 downwards.
GGTTTTGGCTGTAAGATTTACCAGGCTTCAATTTCGCTGTGTTTGTTGATTTGATTCGCTGGGGATCTTTTACTTGTATTCTGATTTGCGTGGGTATCGCAACAAGTATTGTGTGACAGCAGAGCCAAAGCTTAAAGTAGCGACCATGGTCCTAATGTGTTTGACGAGAGCTGACCTGTTGTGGTTGTGTGAGGAGATGGAGGTAGACGTAGAGGAGGACTTGAAGGAGTCAGATTCGTAAAACCATTCTAGAAAGTAACAATGATTTGAAATTCATCGAACAAATGGGTAACCGAATTCTAAGCAAAAAACGGGAACAGGAAGCAATTAGGCATGAACAGGAAGAATTTAAGCAAGAACAGGAAAAAGCTAGGCAGGAACTAAAAGGAATTTCTCGGGAAGAAGGCCTAACAGAAGTAACGAGGCAGTACATTGATGCATTGAACGAAGAGATTCAAGGTTTAGAGAAGGCAATCGAACTAAGTCAACAGCGGCTGGAGAAATCTGTAGGCCGGACGCAGCGAAAGTGGCAGAAAGTAGACAGCAGATTTCAGTCGAAAGCCGAGAGAAGTAGCAGTACCTGCGAGACTAGCAGCACGTTCACAGGTGAACTCGAAGTGCTAGCAGCTAACGATGCCTTAGTGGCAACAGAGGCCGTTAAAGGCCAGAGTGAGAGCGACGAGGTGCTGTGCCAACAGATGACTGTAGAGACAGCTAGGCCAGCTGCGAACAAATTGGCACAGTTACCGCGCGTGTGAGTCGCATCTCATGGTAGCGAGGTCGTTAGCGAGGTCGTTAGCGAGGTACAGAATACTGCGGACTTGACAGATGCGAGCACCCATGTCGAGTCAGATCTGCGTGCCGAAGTGATATGCCAGCTGGACGGTGCAGTTGAGAGTAGTTCTCGGGATGGCGAGCTCCGTAGCTCACGAGAGAACAACTGCATTGTTCGGGGATCGGTGTGGCTCTCCGCCAGTCTAGGTAGCCTAGAGATGGATGATTTAATTAGGAATCATTCAGACTGTGCGCGTGAGACAGCGATCGAGACCGACGGGCTCTGTGTCGATGCACAGCGTGAGCTGGGCAATGCAGTAGAGGGCAGTTCGCAAGAGTGCGAGTTGCCTAACTTGAGTAAAGCCTGCAGCATTGTGCCAGAGTCGGTTGAGCTGTCCGCCAGTCGAGGCAAAGATAGAGTCGATTTAAATGATAATCACTCAGACTGTGCGGGTAAGAGACCGATCCGGGCAGATGAGATGTGTAACGGCCAGCACGAGGCGCCAGAAGGCGACATGCAAGAGAATGCAAAGAGAAAGCGCCCTAAAGATAGGAATGCGGTGACTAATGTAGCGCCGCCAAAGACGGCGAGAGACCCAAAAGGGCAGGGCGCGAGGAAAAGAAAGGTGCGGTCGTCACTGACGATGTTGACGCATCAAACACGTTCGAGCCACCGGTCAAAGGGGGACCGCGAAGCATGTTCTGCACAGACGCGGACAAAGGGCACAGGGCAGTTAAATTCCTCGTGGTTCCGTCGTTCTCTTCGAAGCTCAGCGTGCAGTACGAAGAAGCACAAGGTGGCAAGACGAGACCAGGTGGGGAGTAGCGACGCGGTCAATCGAGGTCATGATGAAAGCGGGGCGCCAGGACGCAAACTGGCAGGGGACTGTAATGTCTTGGGGGAGCTGATAGTGAGTCGGCCCTTTTGTTGTGCCGCGGTAGCCAGAATAGCTTTCAAACCGCGAACACCTCGAGTACGGCTCAAAAGTGAGTCAGTCAAAAACGTTTGGAACAAGAGGTAAACAGAGCTTCCGTAGAAGTAAAACATTCTGTTTTGTTTTATTTTTTGAGCATCGGAAAGTTTTCGCGATTTGAGACTAGGATTTCTTTCATTATGTAAAGGTATGAGCTTTGTTTGTGTCTTGTTTGAGAAGCTCGGAGATTTGAAAGACGCGTTTTTTGTAAACATGTAGTATCGCGAGGTGTTCATTAATAAGTATATAGGTTTTCTTTTTTGTGTGTGCGAGTAACCTGAGTGTCAAGGTTATCTGTGAGAGGCCTATGGTAACGCGCGTGTGTATTAGTTAACCTTCTATTCTTTTGTGTTTTTTTATTTTCTAAGGTTAACCGCGTAGGGTTTCAGTAAGTGCGTGATTTGCACTAAGAGCTCTCAGGTCCATTAGCGCGTGTCCTGTGCGGACAGAAGGAAGCAGAAGGTTTATGACTGGGTTGCTCGTGTGTGTTAAGGGCAGCCATATTCTGACTTCTCTAGTACGCGTGCATAGAGCTAGTTAGTAAAAGACACATTTGTTCAAAGGTTCCTCTGTGTTGCGTAAGTTACGCAAGTTTGGTTGTTTGTTTAAGGAACGTGTCCTGTGTGGATTAAAGGAACAAATGTAAGCGTCGCAAGTACGCGTTCGGAATAGGGACCACAAAGCTAGCGCGTTTGTGATGACGTACCTGTGGAGTTGGCCAGACGGTTCAGTGGCAGCAGTACATGAGATAAGTACGCCACTGTGATAGGGTAAGAACAGGCTGTTCGTGAAGTTAGGCTGCTTAAGTTATGGTCGGGTATTGGTAGTTGAGAGCCTTCGGTTCAGTTCTGCGTAAACCTTTACTCTTGTGCAGCGCAACGGTCAGGTTTGGTCGAACTCAAGAGGAACGTGAACGCTCGCTTTGGCGGCATGAAATTTTGGGGCAAAGTTTGGGATTTCCAGTTGAGTGACTTGCATGGAAATTGTGATAGGAAGCCTGGCAGGTTAACAGCTAATTCCGGGCGTTCGAACGCTGAGCGGTATTGTGTTGCCGAGTCAACTCTTCTGTGCCAGTTGTTGTAAGATGGTTGAAGGCATTCCAAGTACGCAGGGGTTGCAGAGAGCAAAGCCATCGTCTTGCTCGCCAGCCATTCTCTTCCTGCCCAGCGGTTGCCAGCACTGGCCAGGCGAGATTTTCCGGGCCATGGAGGAGCTGTTAGGAATGGCCGTACGGGGTGACGTGCCAGCTTTCAGCCCGCTGCACGTGTTCCAATCCGGCTGTACGGGGCGCACTTCGAAGAACTGCGAATGGCCGGCAGCCACGTGGCACACGGTCAGCTCAGGAATGTGGTACTCGGCCGCTCCACCCGGGACAAAGCAGAGTTCTACGAAGTCCTCTAACGTCGGCTCCGGCCCTTTTCACCTGTGTGTATGTGCGGCACGTGTATGTGAGTCATCATCCTCCTCCAACAGCCTTCGCCCTCCTCCAAAAGGGTGGGTCATCTACGGTGACGTCGAACGATGACTGGACGAACGTTTCCGTCCATTGGGACTCAAGGGGGGACCAAGGGCTTATAAGCAGCGATTGCCGGCTGCTAGAGTGGGCTCGTTGTCGGGAGTTGAGAGCTCGTTGTCATGCTAGAAATGTACTAGTGAGCTGTGTGCTCGTAAGCTGTGTGCTGTATGCGTCGTCTTGCGGGCTCCATTTGGGAGTCACGCTAGACTGCCAATGTATCTTGTTTTAAATGTAAATCCTGGAAATAAATCCTGCTCGCCTAGCCCTGTCGTCCCAAGGTCCTCCCTACAACTACGACCGCTCCAACTCCTATAGCCAATACCGGTTTCACTAGCACTCGCGAACTTCTTTGTTCTACATAGAAAAAAAATTTTTTGTGCAGTCAAATGAACTCCAAATGCAGTCCCTTATGTTCTTGCAATTTGCAAACATAGTGACAGAATGCCATAGGTGTTTAAATATGGTATTGAATTTATGATCCCGCGAAATGAGGCGCACATTTTGCCGTTCTATACAGCATCCGTTCGTGCCCGCCTGTCTTCACCTTTGTTGTACTAGTATTTTTTGCACATCAGCTCGATATGCTACAAGGACAAACTTCCTTGTAACATGTGGTTTGATTTGCTTGCTTGAAATGTTAGTGTACTTCTGCTAATTAGCAGCTTTTCCATCATCGTTAGTTTAAAATAGCGTTCAGCCTGAATTAATATGTAAAAGAGCGCTGGCCCCTTGAACCACTCCCCCCCCCACACACAGACGCACACCTTTTGCTCAAAAGCGATAAAACCAATAAGTTCGTATCCACACACCCCACGTTTTGGTAACACTCCCCCCCCCCCCCCCCCCCCTCTATATCGAAATTCTGAATAAACCCCTGCGCTCGTGCACCGTACTTTCGGTGCCTGTTAAAAAAAAAACCCTGTTGGCTAAAGTTAAGCAGGAGCACTTTATATGGCGTCGGCCCACTATGCAGCTTTGCGGTGTTAACCCATTGAAATGTTATGCAGTGCCCATTTTGCAAGACGGACTCGTATAAAGTTGGCCATTTTGTGGGCAAGCAAGTAATACGGTTCTCATCTAATGAAAGAGTCAATAATCTGAAGTGCTGGGTGTCCACGTAACAGACATTTTCATCTTGTCTGCTGTTGAAATTCGATTGGCTGGGCTAGGATACTTAGCAGAAGACAGGTGCCCCCAGCCAATGAGCACTTGAACACCAGACCGAATGTACATGTCCACAAGGTGGACACAAGAGCTGTCTATGCTCCCAATTAGAATGTGTGCCTAAGGGGACTGTGCAACACCTTTAAGTGTGGAATGTCTTCGATATTAAAAGAAAACTTACAGTGAATATTTTCAGCAAGAAGTCTTTTAATGCACCTTGGTAATGTTGTTGGTAACCAAATGTTGCTTTAAAAACTTTTTGGGCGCAAACAAACGGGGATGAAGAATAGAAGCAACACAAGGACGAGCGCTCGTTCTTGTGTTGCTTCTATTCTTCGTCCCTGTTTGTTTGCGCACAAAAAGTTTGAAGATGATTCTGTTCCAACTAGGCCGACTCGCAGTTATGCTTCAAATGTTGCTGCTGCCAAACCCTCAGTCTTCTCTTAATTTTCATTGTGTGAAATGTGTGCAAACTGTTCTCCCATGAGCACACAGTGATGCCCACCATTGTTCTAAGCTTTTGTATCACCATCAGCTCAAGATTGTGTGATGCAACCACTTTTCATGCCGCTAGATGTTAGAAGTGATTGTATCAATGCAGTGGTGTCATTCTCTGTCACCAGAGGCACTGCGTTGTTACCATTTCTAAAGAAATCTGGCCAATAAGCATTGTTCACTCCTGTGTAGGAGCATATAAAATTCCAGGTGTATTAAGAAGGTGAAGGAAAGTGCAGGCATCCTTTCAAGATAATTGTGGGCTCCTACCTGCATGTGCAGAGTAATATTTGGCTCAGACGTTAGTGAAAGTTTCATCTGATGACATGGAAAGCAGCACAGCATAGAAAGATGGGACTGGTAGTGATGATGGTGACAATTGCTTTTACAGCTAAGGAGGCAGCTGAGCCACTACGGATATCCAGTGATGTTGCGTTGCAACTCAAAGGCCAAGCTACTTTGGCACATGTTGATTGCGCAGGGTACGTTTTACGACCTTCTATACCTGGCCTTGCCATCACTTTTCGTCCTCTCACTGGGTATTTCTTTTTCTGCAGGGAGGGAAAGAAGCTTTGTAAGAAGCTTAAGATAGCACCAGAAACTGCAATTTTGAAACACTACAAGTAAGGCAACATTGTCCTTGTTTGGCGTTGTTGCACAGCCGCCTTTGATTATTGCTTAATGCCTCATTGTGTGTTAGATATGGTTCTCAGTTTTGTTGCAGAATTCGCCTTTCTACATTTTTATGATGTATGGCAGATCCTGAGTAGATCTGTAGCTCTGCTTAGTTTTTTTGCATGGTATTCACTTTTGGAACTTGCGAGTTGATTGCCCTAAAGGCCCAAGAGAGCATTACAAGGGGCAGGGACAAGTACTGTGTTATAAGTACACAATTTATAGCGCAATCAGTGTGTAACTTTTTACGTTTGTTTCCATGAAGTTGTGCACTTTTTTTACATAACAAAAAAGTGCTTACTTTGTTGTTTGATAAGGTATACTTTTGCATGGCCAGTAGCCACACTAACAAACATTTTATAAGTCACTTCAATGCCTTGTCTTTTGGATGTGGGACTTTCTTAATTAGTATTATGGGTGTTTCCTTCTCCTAAGCACTCCTTTTTTTGTTATCACAACCTCTTGTTGCCCTTTCTGTAACTTGATCTGTCTGTTCTCACTGATCTCAATTATCTGATTTTTCATGCTTGGATTTGTTTTCCAGAGATGGGGAGTTCCACAAGGACTATGACCGGAAGTTGGCAGTGACGGTAAGCTCAAGATAACCAAGCACTAGCAAAACACAAAAGGCTATTTGAAGACAACCCAGAACTTGGCCTCATAACAGCTGTTTAGTGTTATTTTCCTCTGAAGTGTTACACCGGCTGAACATTGGTTTATTGCCTGCGTGGTAAGTCATTAAAAGCAAAATGTGCACAAAAATGTTAAGCAAGAAAGATTAGCCAAGGGGCATTTGTAGCAAGTGTTAAACATAAACTATGCTTAGTGCGTTAACCATGCTGCTTGAATAGAAGGGTTACGTTAACTTCGTGGCGATCATGCTGGTAGACCACTAGCAAGGTGGAAAGGGCCATTCCACTTATTCCAGGCTTATCTCTAAAGATGCTATATATGCCACGAGTGGTGCCTCAGTATGATTCTAAAGTTGTAAGCATGCTCCCTTTCCATAACATAGTCCTGACCTCTGGCCAGAGCTAAAATTAAACATGACACTTGGGAGGCACTTGCAAAGGAATCTGAAGTGAACTAATACTAAACTCTTCAGTAGCCTTTCTGTGGCTGCTGTCTGCATTATGTAGCACAACTTTACAAGCCTGTCTTAAAGGGGTACTAAACCAGCCCTTGGACTTGGTAAAAAAGCAGTCTACAGATATCGGACGCTGCTGGGAACATCTCAGCCAAATTTCGCAGTCGCAGCTTGCAAGTGGAGCGCAGTTGCCTTTCTCTCAAATGCTCTTTTCAACAAAAGCCTGCTCCTCACTCTTTTCTGGACGCTTTATTTCATAATATAGTAGATTCTCATCTGCTGCTGCGATTAGTCAATAGCTGACATCAATCAAGAAGGGTGTTTGGATCAGTGCACTTCCGTTGCTGTGTATATTTTTTGGCGCAGTTTAATAAACAGGCTGAAGTGAGTGAAAGTGTGATTTTTAATTTCAATAAAAGTTATGTACTTCTAGAAGGAACCGACTATCGTCTGCTCATGCTCGGCCGTGGCCATCTGCATAGGAATTAAGCATTGGCCACCCTGCTTATTGGTGTCGTAGCCGTCAGGTCTTGCTAATTTCTACTAGTTTTGAACATTCGGCTAGCCTCAAACTACACGTAACCTAAGGTTAGACCATACACATGCTTGCAAGAGCACTGACTCGTCGCCGCTCCTGGTTAGACTTCTTGACAGACTTCGCTTCATATTTAGCTATTGATAGTGCTTCAAAACGGGCAAGTTGCATGTGGCTACTATCCCTCGTTCAAGCTGGTGCAGGAAATCCACACCATATAGCACAGCCAGGCAGGAGCATATAAGTGCGAGCGAGCACTCAAACCCTGTTAAGCACAAAGCAAACGCTGTGCATACGAACTGCAATTGCATGTAGCTGTGGTCTGCTTCATAGCGTAGATACCGCCGCTGGGATTTGCTGCAATGAGTCCGCTGGCTGAGCGCACTGCGACTAACTGAGGACAATCACGTTTGGCGTGTTGTAGGCACCAAATTTGATAATAGTAGTGTCTTCGTCAGCATCCAAAATCAAATTTGAACTGTGCGCTACGGTGATGTTCTGTAGGTGGATCATTGCGGGCATGCGCCTCTCCACTGTAGCCTTCGCAGTGCGAGGCAATGAAAAAGCACCGCGAAAGGGGCATTTGATGGCCACTAACTCTGCTTCTGCTGAATGCGTTGAAGTACTTTTTGTGGCAAAGTATTTAATAAATGGTCCAATTTAACTTCAAATGCATTTCTCGACTTCAATAAAACGTGGTTCAGGGCTCCTTTAAGTCTTAAAGAATCATTAATGTGATTGTTTGTTTCAGTCCATGTCTAACTTCCTAAAGGACCCCACAGGCGACATACCTTGGGAAGAGGAAGAAGACAGTGCCGACGTCTACCACATTGCTACAATTGAGGTAACCATACTATCCACTTTCAGTATTTCAAGCTTCATGTAACATTCGAAAGCCAAAATATTTTTACATTCCTCTGTGCTCTGTGTGCAGACATGTGCTAGTTGTTATTCAACCATACTTTTTCTCCAGGAACTGAAGAGGCTATTCCAGAAAGAAACTTCACCTGTTCTCATCATGTTCTATGCTCCTTGTATGTATTTCATATCTTTGTTCTCGGTGTTGGGCTTTTACATTGTTATTGAGACTGCGTGACAACGTTAGGGAACAGGTGCTGAGCTTTAAAACAGTGCTTTGTGGTGAGATTAAAGAAAAAAAAGAATTCCTAAATTCAGTTTGGTTGTCTGCCAGGGGTGCTGCACTGGGTTAAGTACCGCTGTGCAACGGTGAACACGCTTTATAATTCTGTTTTTGCTGTTCACAGCAGTACAGAAAATTCTCTGGTATAAGAGTTCTTGTAGCTTTTTGCTGCTGATCACTGCCTTAAGATATAAAATTGTGTTGGTGGTTACATTGTGAAGTTTTCCACTGGTTAGGGGCCTTAGGCAGCCTTTGTTTACTTTTCATTGTGTGTCTGAGGCGTCTTACATACCTCTACTTCTTTTTCACTTCACATGTGAATACTTCAATCACTTTGCTTGTTCCTTTTGTTTCCAAGGGTGTACATTCTGCAAGAGACTGAAACCAGACTATGCTAACGCTGCTACAGAGCTCAAGGGTCACTCGGTGAGCTGCCTGCACACCTCCTGTTTGTTTTATACTTCTGTGTGTAATGATGCTTTACATGCCATGTGACAGCTGTTCTGGTTGAGTGAAAAAAAAAAAAAGAAGAGTTGGGAGAGTTAAGTTTGGCATAATGTAAGTTAAGTGATGTGAAAGCATGCCAGACAACGCAGGCTAATGCTAATATTGGTCACAACAACTGGCAGAACTCATATCTAGTATGGGACCTGTGCTGTATGGGTTGAATATATGGCACCTATTTTGAGCATATGTTTCTAGACAGGCCACTACTTACTAGTGCTTCGTACTGCGCGTAGCATAACAAAGCAATGAGAAAGGACAGAGTTGACTAGTATTGATCAATACAACTTCCAACACTTGTCTAGAGTGTGATTTATGCACTCCAGGTTGCGTATATGCCACCTGCTCCGAGTACAGGCATGTGTACATATAGGCTGCCTCTTATCGGTGATTCGTGCTGTGAAGTGGCTTGCATGGAGGGTTGTCTATGTCCCCACCTTGGCATTGTGATGAATCAAGCGCTATTTTGTCTACCATGTCAACTGCCTTCAAAGTTCACCTAAACACTTGAGTAACAATGGCCTGTAAATTAGGCAGTGGACCCTGAGAACCAAGTTTTCTTGAACCATCGGCCCCCTATAGACAGGAAAAATGCTATCTGGAGTGTGCTGTTCTGGCTTTCTAGGCAAGTTCTAAGGGCCTTGATCTGCAATTTTTTAAAGTGATAGCTTTCTTTGGCTACTTCAGCCACAATCTCGCACAATAAACAGTGGCACATACTAAGTGGCCCAAGTTGTTTTCTAACTTGGGCCACTATGTACGTGTTCGCTACTGTCATTCTGAGAAAACATGGGCCAGTAGGTATGTGCCTGAAAAGACAGCTTAACGCTGTCTGGCCTGGTACATACAACTTAGTTCACTGGGTATGTGCCACTGGGTATTGCCAGAAACAGACAACTGTTGCACTACGTATGTGATATTGGTATGTACCCATTCTTGGCCAATCCTTGAGAATAGATGTGCTAAGGTGACACAAGGGACATGTAGCCTTAAAAATAATAGAGCAGGAGCTCTGAAACTGGGTTCTGTGAATGGAATCTTAGGGTTTCATGAGTGGTCAGAACAAGTTCAATCCCATTCACTTCCACAATTTATACTTGGGGAAGAAATATTGCGTTGCATTTTGGATTTAACAAAGTCCTTGCACACCACATCTACACTTCGGTAGTCTGCGAGCCGTGAAAGACCCACAGGGCAGTGGTGTGAAAGACTAATCTTGTGGGCTGACAGTGGTTGCCGGACTGAGTGCTTTCAATTCACGCTCACGAGCGAAGCTTGTAACGTGAGCGGGAATAAACTTGGAAGTTCCGCAAGCTGAGAGCCACTTCCGAATTAAGTAGCGGTATATTGAAAACCATACTGCAACATGGGTGACTTGTGACATTAATTTGCAAAAGATAAAATAACCTTTGTGTGTCCGACACTTCTCTTGAAGATGCCGTTTATGGCACGCAGTGCCTAGAGCGGTATCCATCTATTCAGCTACTGCTCAATTTGGTGCTCAGAGCCGTGTAGGAAATAAAATTGCTGGTCTATGTATTATCACAATTTCTCATCAATAGCAAGATTAACGATTACATGTCAAACTGTAATAATGGAGGCGACATGCAGGAGCAGTGTTGGTGCTGTACTTGATATAGGTGCTATGCTCCAGTGTCTGCCTACATAATTTTCTACTTCATTCCTGTCTGTAGGTACTGGCTGCTATGGACTTGAACAGGCCTGAAAACGCAGCTATTCGCCGACACTACAACATCACGGGTTTCCCAACGCTCCTGTATTTTGCGTAAGGTTTTCATTAGCCTACAACAGAATCTTCGAAGTGGTAGTTCTTTTATATGTTAATCTTCTTCACTTATGTGTGTTTTCAGGTCTGGAACATTAAAGCATCGCTATGAAGGTGAAAACAACAAGGATGCCATCGTCAAGTTTATGAAAAAGTAAGTTATGTGCATTCATTTGCTACGGGGCCCCTCGCCAGGCCCCATAGCAAATTTTGGTTATACGCTGGAAGTTGTTACATGTCCTCTAGGAAGCATTCTGCCAAAAGAATTTTTCAAATCGGCTAAATAATTACGGAGGTATAAATATTTTAGTGTTGTGAACCCATGATTTCAGGAAGCAAGCTCCACTGCCATACAAGACACTCTCCACTCGCCCTGTCTAGCCTTCACAAGCGAAATTCCTTCCCTGCGTTCTGCCATACCGGACCTCGAGGATCACATGACGCATACATAATGGGCCCCACCATTTTTTTTCTCCTAGCTTTTTTGCAGCGAAGCGCACTTCCCCTGATGGCGTCGCGTGCAAGCTGTTGTGATTGTCTTCTTTCGCGCAGCGCACGATTTTGCGCACCGTGCATGAGGACACTTGAGTAACGGTATAATTCAGTGCTACACGAATACTGAGGCAGACACAAGCAGATCACGGAACCTGATCCCGCCGCTGGAACATGTTAGAAAATAAGTTTTGGTGTCTGCAACTGCACGACGTGGGAACAAGCAGATGAAACGAAAGTACATCTGTCTTGCGGTGGTGCGAAGTAAAACAAAAACATGCAGACATTCGGTTTGTATGTTTTATTTCTGAAAGCTTTAAGTCGTCTGTTCAAGCAACATATTACATAAATAAAAAATGTTGCCCTGAATAATTTTCTAGGTCACGTGTCACCATGAGCGATGTCGCAGTGCGAACACATGTACGTAGGCACACTACCACATGTATGTCATCCTCCGGCTTGGAGCGTGGTGGCCGCAAGGAGAAAGGAAAATGTGTTCGATTTGAAATTTCAGATCTTTCCGCGGTGCATAGTGATGTAATACTTTGCAGACACAATCGTATTTGCACAACGTTTGCTCTGCACTTGTCAGCTCAACATGGCCAGGCCTGGTGGGGGCCCTTTAATCAGTGAGCCTCAAGAAGACTAGTTTGCAATATTGTTGCTGATATGTACTGAAAAAAATAAACTTTGCAGTGGGTAAGTAAACACTGCCTAGAAAAAATGAATTGCTAAATTTTTTGTGGAAATGCCCAGAATATACTAAGAATGAAACTGCCTTTCAGATATGTTTCCTATGCATGCCTGCTCTCTTGTAACTATTGATGTTATGAGAAGCATCTCCATGGGTTGCTCAATCCAGTTTCTATTACAGTGTGGTATTTTTTGCTTATTTGAAGTTATTTTCCGAGTTTTTGCATACAATAAACTATCTCACACACAGCAGAAGGTTGCCTTCTTAAATAAAACCTCCATATTTTTATGGCAATGTGCTTTCCATGGAACGCAAACCACCTGCTATTTCCAGCCACTTTTTAGTTTGCACGCTTCCTGGTAATGCCTGGTACAGTTTAATAATCTACTAATTGGATTTACGTGTGTGTTGATTACATTAATGTAATTTGTGGTCTAATGAACTATTTAGTTTTGTAAACAAATACTCCATGCTAAAGTAAGGTTCGTAGCAACCTTGCATTTAGGAAGGTTCTAATTTTTATTTGATTTGCTTTTAATGGCATTCATGGGTAACAGAAGACAGTAGCAAGACCTTGTCTAGTAAACTTCCATGTTAGCGTGGTTTTGCGTGTTCTCTCTGCAATTGTACAAGCTATGCAATGCCAAATTCCAAAACACAACTTCATTCCTGATTTCTTGTTGTCCAGCCCACAGCAGCAAAACAAGAAGCCCAAGGAGCAAGCTTGGTCAGATGAGCCAAGTGATGTTGTTCACTTGACTGAAGAGACATTTGAGCCAACGCTGCAAAAAAATCCTTCAGTTCTTGTCATGTTCTATGCACCCTGTGAGTAAATGAGCGTGCTTGGTGTTTCACATGATGTTGCCAAAGTTCGAGTGTTTACTGGAGGGCTGTGTTAGTATTTATTTATTAGGAATAAAATTTGTATCATATTCTATGTTAGCCCTAGAGTGCAGCCTCCTTACAGGCTGCTTTCCTTGAGTGTTTGGTTGGCTCAGAGCAGGTTTATTTTATCTACATTTAAATTTCTATGATGCTTTGCTCTGTGTAGATTTATTGCAGTTTAAGTAAAGACTCTGGCTGGCATGTGTTGAAAATAAGTTCTGAAACTTTGAAGGCATTGCAGTATTTGCATGACCAAGTTTATGATTGTGGGTAAAAGTTTTGAGTGAATGTGTCGCTATTTCCGCTTCTGGCAATGCTATGGGGGATTTTGTGGAGTTTATCAGTATGAAGCTGTGCATGCTCTACAGTAAAATATCATAGCAAATTACGTTTTGCGACAGCTGCTTAAGAGCTTAAAAGGACATCTGTATGATCTTTAGGGTGCGGCCACTGCAAGAAGATGAAGCCAGAATATGTATCTGCTGCTGCTACAATTAAAAGCGAAGGGGTGAGCATAGCTTTTCATTCATTCAAAGTGACTTGAAGTGTTATTTCAACTTAAAATAAATTGTTTTGCAAGGCATTATGCTAACATATTGATGGCATAGCCACTTTTTATGCTAGTAATGTGCACAAACTTGTGTCATTACACTGTCTTTATGCCATGTGCAGCTATCAAGCATCTGTATCATGTGCGTCGCTCCTTCTTTATTTGAATAACTATTTCGGCCCTATTTGACTAAATATGTTCTGAAAAAGTGAACCTTAAAATTAAATAAAAGAATAGCAGGCTTGTGACACCTTGAAGAATTGTGACCCTATTTCTGGGAAAGCTGTTTCTGTGACCACCCACCCCCAAAGCTTCTTGAACAACAAGCAATGGCTTAAGAACGCAACTAGTGAAAGTTGAATAATTTTCTGCAACTTGCCCAATTACTCCCCACTTGTAACTTTGCCCACACATCATGCTCATTATCCTCAACATCTCCTAAAATTTTTGCACACTAGGACTTTTGGTTCCTTGGTAGTGCACACAATTTCAAGATGTTGCATTTTCATTAGTGACACTTTCAACATTTGTTCACACTTTTGTGTGCTTTTAGTCAAAATAATCTTTGCTGTAATAATGCTCATATGTCGGCATTCCTTCAATGTAACTAAAGGAACTTTGTTGGATCTAATTTTCTTCTTTTTTATTTGCTAGGTGGCAGGTATCCTGGCTGCTGTTGATGCAACCAAAGAAAAATCACTCGGCTCCCAATTCAATGTTAGTGGCTACCCAACCGTCAAGTACTTTGAGTAAGACATATATTTGTTCCTCCAAACAGTGCTAGTCGCACCACTTGTCATATTGCACCATCACTGTCACTGCTTTACAGCTTGCAACTTTCTTGCAACTTCTCTTGTTGTCAGCCTTAAGTACTGGTGAAGTGTTGGCAGAATGATTTGTCAGCGGGAGTAAGTTGTACTGAGTGTTGCTCAAATAGGAGCACCAGGTGCACGCGAATCTTGCTGCAAAATTGCTGGCTGATCTCCACTCAAATTTTGCACACAGATACAATTTTACATGAAGTTTAGTTTAATACCATGTTTATGGGCATTACTTTCCATTTCTGTCAACGGTAAATACGCAGTGAGTCGCCTGCGGCAATGCCACTCAAAATTTTGTCTCTCTGCAATAGGATGGTGGCATCATCTTTTATGGCTGCAGGAACACATGCTCTTGCCTTAGCTATGACCATGCCATGGCAGATGGCGTCACCATTTCATTGCAGCGAAATAGAAAATTTTTTAGTGGCATTTCAGCAGATGACACGCACTTTCATTTTATTGTGGACGGGACTGGTAAGTAATGCCCATAAACTTGGTATTGAACTGAACTTCATGCAAACTAATACCTTTGTGTGAAATTTCAGCGGAGATCAGCCAGCAGTATTGCAGGAAGGGTCTTGTGTACACCTAGCGCTCCTATTTAGTATGCAACACTCACTATATATTTCCAAACTGGTGGTGCCTCTCCTTTGTCACATTCTTGTTTGCTGGGACTCTGTTCTCAGCAAGTGTGGCTTGTTTGTATGTTTTTTTATGCTTAACATGACATGAGCAATGACAATTTTTACCATGAGTCTACAGGGCTACATAAGAAAAGCACAAGAATGTTTGATGCAGTATGCAGGCATTATGTATAGTATTTCATTGTGTGACAACATTGTGCTAAAGCTTTCAAGAGCAACAGTGCTGCCTGGTATATGGTGCACTTCTATGCAAAGCTAATGTCAGGTGCTTGAATTTTTCATGGGTGCTGGCATTATTTAACTGGAACTGCATAATTTTGAGACAGTGACGTGTGGCGATTATTACAGCTTAAGGGGCCCTGAAACGATTTTGACAATTGTGTGCAAGTGGACTTATTTTGTAGGGTAGGTTCTCCTGATTATTAGGAGACATTAAGCACTCTGAGTAAAGGGTTTAATTTATTATAAGATTTTAAAAATGTGCATTGCTACCAATCGCAACAGCGCTGCTCCCCTGAGTTTTCAGCCACCCCTGCACGTGTTATGTAGCGTGCGTGAGTGATCTAATTGGCTACCGATGTAACACCCTCAGAAATGCTAAAACCATATCACTTTGAAACCTGCAGTTCTGAAAAAACAGGTGCTTTTTGCAGGAACCGTAGGTTCTGCATTTGTCAGAGCCAGGTCTTGTGTATAATTTGCCAAGTAGAATGGTAGCAGAAAAATGTCCTAACTTTCTGAGATCTGAGAAAAAAAGGGTTGTGTAGGCAGTTTTACATGGCCTTACAATGTATAAAAATGCCCTTCAGAAAGCCGCCATCTTGAGTTAGACTTTAGTGTAGCGGTACCATCTCTGCGTCCCACTGAGAAAGTGTGGGTTCAATTCCCAATGTCCATGTGCTATTTCTTTCCCAATATAATAAATTATAGAGTAGAGGAAACATTATAAATAGCCCATTTCACCACATTCCAAGTTGGCAGGTGCTCTAGTTTAGCTGTGGCAGTGCTTATTACCGCTGACAGCTACAAAGAAATCTTGGGAGCGTGATATAGAGACAGCCGTAAATTTATGTGTTGGATATTCACATCTTATCGGGCTATCATCAAACTGAAATAATACCACAAAGAGCTGCATTGTAGTTTGTACATTGCATATACACTTGCAGCAACACTGGAAATGCCCAATGGTGTCCACCTTTTTTTGCATCACCTCATTACTGCACTGTGCTGTTGCATTTAAATTTGCTGCACAAAGTTCGTTGTGAAAGTTCTCCATATAGCCCAGGCTTAATGAAAAAAACTACCTGAAAAAGGTGCAAGAACACACTCTCCTCAAGTAAAAAGTTGCGTCACCGCATGACATTATGGTCAAGGAGGCGCGACATAACGATGGCTGCACTGTTGAAAGGTTGAGAAGGAATACTGCGGCTTGAGAGGAGGGTAATGTTTAAACATTCGTACCTTCTTTTTTTATAATGCACTGACACAAAACTTGTGGGAAAGCATTCCTTGAGAGATACCCTCTTCTAGATGTGTGACAAAAACTGTTTCAGGGACCCTTTAAAGAAATGTGCTTATTGCCACTTTTTCACTGAATTTCACAAGAGTGCATATTTTGGTCCGCATCATTCTACAAAACATTGGACGTTGTTATTTACATGGTTGGTCTGTACATTTAAATTCCAACTGCAGGGAAATTTCACTTTGATTATAAATGAGTGATATGTTTAATGTACTATTGAAGCAATACAGTCGAACCCGGATATATCAAACCCGCATATTTAGAATTATTGGCTACATTGAACACGCAGATTATCCCCTTGAAAATACTATGTAAAAGTATAGGACAATTGCGTAGTATATCGAATTCCATTTTCGCCGGACATTCCATATATCGAACGCCGCACCGCGCCCCTGGAAGGTGCGCTTTTCCCAAAGACATTCATGTCCAATCCTCAGGGGAGAACATTTCCGCAGAGTCAGTCAGCAGGCTCTTCCTCTGCGCATGCGCGACCTTCGCCTAGCGACGGAGACGCAGAGCCTTTCCCCCGTTTTTGTGCCCCACCAGCGCAAGCTCTCTCGCTCCTCCTGTACCGCTGGCATGTGCATTGGGCGAGGTCATTGGAGCTCAGCGAAGAGAGTGCGCGGCATGGAGATGCGCGGAGACGTTTCCGAGCCACGCTTCCTGAGGAAAGGAAGAGAGAGAAAACCGGTTGTAAGTGAGGGGTCTGGCATGGTCGCTTGTGGGCCAGGGGAGACGAGAGAGCCAGAGGGGGCTCAAAAAACTAAGCATAGCGAATGATTGCGCCCACAGCACCTTCGACGGCATATTCTATTCCGCCGATCTTTATCCCCGCTCTCTTCTTTCTTCTCCCTTTGTCGTTCCTTCGCAGCCCCATTGACTGCCGGTCGGCTAGGCTTTGCACGGACCGCTCCATCTGCGCCTCGTGCGTTTTTCTTGTGTGTGCCTGTGTTTCAACGTGCCGTGTGTAGCGTGTATGACTGCGGTCATCTGGTGAGTTATGGCATCTGCAAACGTAAAGAAGAGGAAGAATCTGGACTTTGCAAGAAAGCTTGAGGTAATCCGTAATCCGGTGTGTCGAGAACTGAGAAAAGAAGTCCTCCATGGCAGACACATTCGGCATTCCGCGGAGTGCTTTAAGTGCGTTGTTAAAAAACAAGCAGGATATCAAGCTTAATGCAGGTGAGGAAAGTCGCTCGGGAGCATGTCGTGTTTGCCGTACTGCTTTTGGCAAAGTGGAGAAGGCACTCTATACGTGGTTTCTTGAAATTCGAGCGAAACATATTCCTGTGGATGGCCCGATGTTAATTGAAAAGGCCAAATGGTTTGCTATGGCTCTTGGCGAAGAAAACTTTTGCGGTGGCACTGGGTAGCAGCAACAGTTTAAAAATCGCAACGGCATTGTAGGAACAGCCATTTAAGGCGAAAGTGGGGCTGTCAGCAGCCAGGAGATGCAGCAGTGGGTTTGGCCGAAGATCACTACGAAGTTTTCGCCTTCAGAAATCTTCAATGCAGACAAAACTGGTCTTTTTGGGCAAATGTTGCCAAATAAGATGCTCGCTCTTCGTGGAACCTCATGTTACGGCGGTAAAATGAGCAAAGTGCGTGTGTCGGTGCTGCTTACGGCCAACATAGACAGCTCATGCAAGCTACGGCCATTTGTGATCGGGAAGAGCAAGTCACCGCGCTGCTTCAAGAACTGCAAACAGCTTCCCGTCCGCTACGGCTGTAATAGGAAGGCCTGGATGACACTTCAACTTTTTGTTGAATGGCTGCAGGCTTGGGGCGCTGAGTTGGGCAAGTTGGGCCGCCGAGTTTGCCTTCTGGTAGCCAACTGTTCGGCCCATCAAACGACTTGCAAGCTGCAGCACATCGAACTGAGGTTTCTCCTGCCGAACACCACAGCGAGACTGCAGCCCCTCGACCAGGGTATCATAAAGGCATTCAAGGTAGGCTATAGGAAGCGACTTATTCAACGGCTCCTCGTAACCCTCCGCATGGGAACCAATCTCAAGATTAACCTGCTCGTTGTGATCCAGATGATTACCGGCGCCTGGGGCGACGTGAAGCAGGTCATATTAGCCAACTGTTTCGGCAAGGCAGGCCTTTAAGTGGCTGGAGATGAATGTCTGGAAGCTTTAGATGACGATGAGTGCTTGGAGGACGCGTTTTGCAACTTGTCCAATTTTCCCGGCGCCATCCCGTCCGAAGTGACTGTTGAGGACTTCATTAACGCTGACAGCGAAGTTTAAGTGGTAGCTAACTTCGCTGATGAGGACATTGTGGCCGGAATAGCTGGCGTTCAAGATGGCGATTCCAGTGACGACGAGGGCAACCGTGTTGTCGATGAAACGCGTCCGTGCACAGCCACTGAACTGGCGTCAGCGTTAAGCCTGATTCGGCGCTGCTGCTTTGAAATGGAAGGCACTGGGCTCTTGCACCTGGACATTCTCGAGAAGATTAAGACTAGTGTTTTCAACTTCATTTCCCAGAAGAAAAAGCAGCCCAAAATTAGTGATTTTTTCTTTTTTTTTGTGAAATGAAGCGCTTTCATATTGCGTGCACAAGCTATGCGATTCGCGGCTGTTCCAATCGGTAAGCCACAATTTGTTACGATCGCGAGTGCTGTTTTAGCCTATATCTGTATGTCGAATTTTCGCTATATCGAACTATTTTCCGATCCCCTTCGAATTCGATATATCCAGGTTCGACTGTATTGACAAAGCTGTAGGGCTGGGGATTGACAACTTTTTTTACTTAACAGCCTTTAAATACTAGCATGTAAGCAGGTGATGCATGCATCTGGTGGTTCGCCGATATGATACCAATCCCAGCACATCACTTCCAGCATTTTCAGTGCGCTGCTCAATCTCTGAGGTCCCATGCCCAATCACTATGCTGGTTCTCAGCACTCTGGTATAGTGTACTAGAATACTGGGAAGTGTGCCATGCGCTGGCCATTTCTGCAATGACACCATGAGGCAACGCTGTCTGCTGCAGGTGGGCTCAGAATATATAATTGGGAACACAACCTGCATGCCAGCAATGCGTTGCACATTATTTAAAAACCGTATAAATAAATGTTTGTTTGGTAGATCCAGATGTCCTTGGAAATTTTTTTTGCTCGACATACATCTGCTTGGTACTTTGTAAATAAGCGATCTTGCATGTTTTTGCATTACGTGCTGCTCTTGCATCGTTTAATGCTCAACCCATGCGCGAAATGCAGATGGTAAAGTGTCTGAAACCTTTCTAAAAATGAATGTCAGTGTCTCGATAATTGAGAAATTCAAGAATTAGTAGCATGCAGAAATAAATGAGTTTGCAGACATATATTTACACAACTTGCACAAGGTTCAAGTGATAAGTATCTGCAGCAGCCAAATAAGAAAAGAAAAATTGCCAAAGTTAACGTAGAAAAAATGTTCTTCGCATGCAAAGATACACATAATGAAGAAAGAAGGTAGTGAGCAAGAGTATGAAGAAAACTAGGTGCAAGCAGAAGGGTACATCAGAATGCCTTTCACCAACTCGTTTTTCTTTTAGTTCCTTATCGCTTTTCCTTTTCTTTTAAATAAGCTCCATATGAGGCCAGAAGCACATGTGATTAGAAGCGAATGTCGTACACGGCCTGTCATGTGCAGCCGTGTCGCTATGCAACTTGTTCAACAGACATTTCAGTTGTGCCTGAGAGAATTATAGGTGCTGTCATCAAAGTATTGGCGCTAAATAAACGTAGCAAAATTATTTAGGCCTGAAACCAAGGCGGGATTTCAAAGTAATTTCTCGTTGAACAAAGCACAGTTGTCAACTAAAGGATCTATGCCCTCTCCAGAGCACAGAAACAGTTTGCTCGTGCTCTCAATCAGTATATCCGCATTGCAACTTCTTCCTCGAATGACATTTTCCGCCACAAATGTACTTTTGCAATTGCAGTCCTCTCGTCCCTTTGTACTTCAGTCATGCTTCAATACTGACAAGCTTGCTTACTGCTAGTTTGCTCTTGGCCCCTGCAGCATCAATATGGCACTCCCTATACATAAATACACCTTTGCTGCCTGCGGGAGCAATTTCTGACCAAGATAAGAAACTTTGTCTACAAAAAGATTGTGTTGGATTATTTACATCCGCATTCTCATCGTTGAGGCTGTGTGCATTCATGCTACACCTCCCAGGCACTCCTTTTTGAGCCGAACTTTATTGTCTTCGCTTTGGGATGGGAAATATGTGGTCAAAAATATTGCATTCTTTCTGCTTCTTTGGCAGCACGTACATTGGAGCTTCTGGAAAGCCAATATAACTGGCATTATGTTTGAGAATAGGCCGATTACAGGGTTCCCAAGAACCTCGCCATTGATATTTGGAATGCACACTGTACAAATCGAGCTTCGAACTGACGTTCATTGACAAAGCTTCCTTCATTGATGGTTCTGTCTTTTCTTTGAATTTTACAAGACTGTTTGCGGTGATGACTCGGCTGCGGTACGAAAAGTTCATAGGGATCTTTGACACGAATGGCAGCCACTCTTGTACCCTGGTGCGAAGCAGGCCCCGTCTCCCTTGTTCCGCCACCTTTCTGCAATTTTGTTGGCATTGTGCTGTATCACAGTAGTACTATCTCTTAACCACATAATAAAAGAAAATACCATACCCTGGCGAGACTGGACTAGCTCTCTCAACATAGGAATGCGTGTATGGGTGAGCGAACGTGTCGTAGCATGCCTGCTGTTGACAGCACTGCAGTGCGGCTTCATGGCAGTGGCGGCCCCTCTCGTCTCCATTCACTTGTGCCGCGGACGGCACACTTCGCAATATTGTAGGACACTATAGTTCTAGCTTCTGTGTTTAAGCTGAGTGGTAATTGTGGCATGTTTCTTTTCCTACCAGTTTCGGTGTCAGTAGTCTATTTTTGCTAGCTTTTTATGGCGCATCTACTTGTATTTAAAACATAAAATTATGCACGGAGGCTGTGCTATCTGAAACTAGGTATTTTATGGGGTCCAGTCGTTGCTGTGGGTTTTTAATTGTAATCAGGCAGCAAAAACAAGTCCATATCGCTGCATCGCCTCACTTCTCTGATGGCGAGGTATGCACTATATGTTGCAGCAACAACTTGATTTGAGCTAGTTGGTTCATTAGTCCTGTTGTGTTTTTTGTCCTCATCCCATCGTGCTGCTTCAGTATACTCTATGTTGGTTTCTCATTCTTCAGGATGAGCCAGGCAAGCAAACATGTCAAGTACTTTGTATAATGATGTAGTTCAAGAAAGGTGATCCTGTTGCAGGAATCTAAAATGTAGCAGTTGCACATGTTAAATGTTATTTTCATGTTGCAATTATTGAGATTCAAGACGCTGTGTAGGAACATGTGTATACTTTCTTTTTTTTTTTCGTTTGCAAGCTTTGTTTCTGCAAAGCAATAATAAAAGCCTCATTCTAAACATATGTATATTGCAGGAACGGCGCCTTTGCCTATGATGTGAATGTTAGGGTGGCTTCAAAGATAGTGGAATTCATGAAAGAGTGAGTATTCTTTTGATAACTAAAATTTTTGCATTTGACTGAAATGCAAGCAAGGTAGTATAGTCGATGATAGTGCACTATACCACCACCTCGCTCAATTCACTCAGAGGGAGGGACAAACACTTTCAAATTCAGCTATAGCCTTTTGTACTACTTTTAAAAACTATCCTGTGTGGTGTATTTGCTGCAAATGCTGTGTTCTTTCTTTTTGTGCACACTTTGTTGCACGCAACTCTTTCTTATCAATTGTTGTGCTGTAGATGATCTTGTTCACTAAATGCTCTAGTGGACAATAAAACAGCCAGAATGTGTTTATGAACTTTCGGTATCATACAGTTTTTCTTAAGTTTGACACTGAATGTGCTCAAGAACCTCCTTATTGTAAATAACTTTCTTGCTGAAATGTACATCAGCGATATTTCAGATATAAATTGGCAGTTAGTCTACAGTTCTGAGAATATGGTTGCTAAAATGTTTGTTCTTCAAGAATTATAGATGCAAAGATTTCACATGTATTTGAAGGTTTTGTTGGGATGTTCAGACAATATGTAAAATGTATTTTTTGTACAAGATTACAAAACTGATGGATTCTGCCTATTATAGTAAAATGTGTTGTCTCTGACAAAATCTATTGGAGTCGGGAGTCCATGAAGTGGTGTCCAGTGCCCATATTTACAGCTGGCAGGTGTGCAATTGCAACCAAATTTACAGCTTTTCAAATGTTTACAATTTTAAGGTATTCCTATTCAAATGTTTTGTTAGTCTTTATCACGAAAGATGGATACTTATATCTTGTGTAACATGCATCAGTCTGTGTAAGAAAAATTGTAAATATGCTTTCTTTAAAATATTTTTTGACCTATCACCCCTTAATCTTTCAGGTATGTTTCTTGTTTAACATAGCTGAAGTGTAAAGGGAGTTCTTGCTAGGTAACTTGCACATTGTGACTGCTGAGTGGGCAACAAAAGCGGTGATGTGTTTTGAACAGCTGTATGAAACTGTGGTGTCCCAACTGTGCATGCAAGAATAATACACTTAGCTCAAATGTTCATGACATTGCCTGGTGACTAAGCAAGCTTTATTACCGTGTTGAGTGTTTCAGGGCGCCTTGAATGAGCTACGTGTGACGTTGCCAGCTTGCATGTTAGCTGACATCAGTGGTAGTCTATTTTCAGTAGAGATACCTTTATTGTTCACACTTGTTTTTCAAATGCAGTCCCAAGGAACCCCCTCCACCTCCACCCCCCGAGCAGCCATGGAGCCAGGTGAAGAGCGAGGTGGTCCACCTTGATGAGGAGACATTCAAGCCATTCTTAAAGCGCAAGAAGCATGCCCTGGTTATGTTTTACGCACCATGTAAGTTATATTGCACAGTGCAGAGTTAGGCAAGGGCACAGCAAACTTCAGAGCTGAATGCTTTTAAATCATGTTCCGATCTTTATCTATAAAAAGATAGCTCTTGCTTCTCTCTTTTCTTTTTCTGTTTTTACTTGGAGAAAGACATTTGAATTGCACCTAAATGTAATTCAGGGAAAGGACAAGCATTGAAAAAGACAAGTCCATTTGTCGAAACGTTGGCTTCCACTTTTAACTTGTTCTCGTTTTGCTCATCGACTTTAATGTAATAGTAGTATGAGAGTTCAGGACATCTAAAATTAGCAAATGGCAATGTGGTAAGTAGCGTGAAAGGAGTAAAGTTTGGGGCGTGTTATGAAAAACTGAAATGGACATGTTGCTGAAAACTTCGTTGAATTGCAAATTTAGTTAGTTTGTTACTTCAAAACTGTAAAGTTTCAGCAGTAAAAACAACTTCACGAATTCCCAGGGCACTCTTGGTAGATAATATCTTGTTACTAAGCACTTATAACCAAATCACAAGAAGGTTGGCTTATAATTGCGCGGTTATGAGTGCCAGCGCATGCGGTGCAGATCAGGCTGAGAGAAATCCAATGATCTAGCTCATGGCATCCGCGATTTGCATGTGTTGCATCGCGCTGTGCCGTAAATCTTGGATGCCATGACTGACCGCGCTATAGTGCCCACTGCCAATGCCCACAAATTAAAAACAGAATATATGTGAAAAGATACAGCTATTCGTCCTGAGTGAAAAAAAGTCGGTTTTGCCAGAAAGACAAAGCAGTGATAGCAGTCGCAAAGAGACAACTGTACGGAGTAAGGTTCACAGTTTTGCCTGTGTCATGTGCACTCGGGCAAATGTGAACATATGTCTCGATGACTACGAATTTTCTGTCACAAAGCGAGCAAACGCTTTGCACTGGATTTCGGAAACTTGACATCACTTGACCACCAACACTAGACGCGCAGGAACCAAATGTGAATCAAAGCAACGACCCTCTCGGCTATACCTTTGCGCTTGCGACGGGAATATTACCTCCAAGATACAGCATGTGGCCTGCATATGGACACGCGTGAGGAGAAGGCCTTCCTCATGCGTGCCTGATAACGTTTGCATCTTCACTCCCTCCCTTGCGCAGGGAGGGAGTCGTCTGCAATCCCCCTTGTGCAGAAGCCTTGCACAGAAGGAATTGTCAGCTCTCGTGTTTCTCTGAGCACTGCGAGCTGCCGCGTGTGCCACTTGCACAAGTTGTTTACCAATTCGACAAATAGTGCAGTGGTGTTTCCTTCCCACCGCATCCTGGAGCACATGCTTTGACAATGTCATTGCCGGTCAAACTTTTCATACGGAAGGAAGCTTGAAGTAGCGTTTGCGTCGGCTGACATTTTTATGGTCTTCTGCTTGTTTTACTAGCCATACAGGCTCCAGGGACATGGTTGAAATGGTCAAAAACTTTGTTAAATCGAAACCGTGTACCGAAATGACTTTGTTAAATCAAGAGAGACAATACATGGCTTTCAATAGAACTAAGATTGGGAATCAAAAATAGTTTGTTACATTGCGAATTTCATTAAATTAAGTTGTTATATCGAAGATTAAATGCATCTGCATATTTTTTTATTGTACATCTCTTCACTTGGGAAGGGAACTGTTTCGCATTCCATGGAAGCCTACAAAACAGTCCGCATTGCAGACATAACTACAGTGTGTGTCCGAGTTAGTGCAACTACAAGAGTTTTCTTAAGGTGTTCAGCTTTCTTGGAAACTCTGTGTGCCGAGCTTTGTTTTCTGAGTAACGGACAGGGACACGCAGACATGTTTTTTGACAGCTACATATGACATCTAAATAGAGCTTTCTCTTGTTTTGATTTAGATTAGCATTGGTACATTGCAAAATCATGACAACCTCCTAAGTCTAGTTTAAAGAAAGTTTTAACCTTTGCTACCATCGTTGTTCATTCTCTTGATTACCCACCATAGTTGCTTAGTGGCTATAGTGTTGGACTGCTGTAGTTGTGGAATCGAATCCTGGCCACGGCGGCTGCATTTCGATGGGGGCAAAATGCGAAACTACCCGTGTACTTACTTAGATTTACGTACACATTAAAAAACCCCAGGTAGTCCAAATTTCGGGAGCCCCCACTGCGGCATGCCTCATAGTCAGATCTTGGTTTTCAAATCAAATCAAATTTATTTCAATATACAACTGATGCTGAGGATCGTGGACAAAAAGCCAGCAAGGCTTGACGTGGTCCATGGCCCCGTTTTACAGGCAGCAAAAAATACAACAAAGGATGAGCACAGTTAAATACAAGAAAAATTGGAAAAATAGGATTTCCACACTAATAACTGCGAAACATCTTTCATGATAACTATGAAAAAGTATTAGAAAAAAGTAAAGCATACATGAGTAACTCTCATAAATACAGCTAGTCATGAATACATCACAAAATACACAATAAATGATTTTAAAAAAATGCAGCACTATGTACATCTCTATTATAAGACACAATATATAAAAATATTTCATACGGTAACATATACAGAAGGATTTGATACCCACTGTACAAAAAATCATTATACAAGAATTGAACCTTTTCAAACAACCTTCAAGCGTCTATATACATGTTTGCATCTAGATATATGTTTATTCTAACACAGAAATAAGCATTACTTTACGTTTGCCTTGTTTAAATGGTAGGGTAATGGAAAACGTAGCATTTGATAAGTATAATTTGTTCTAGGCCTCAGTAGTCTCCATATTTCAGAACTTCTTGTACTGACTGCCTTATGTTTTGCTATTAAGTTGGAAATACGTTTTAGGGTGTCGTTGTTTCTTTTAATACTGGTCACATAATTTCATAGTAACATATTTTCATAAATGTTAGGTATTGACAGCAAATTGAGCTTTTCAAATAGAGGACTAGTATGCGTTAGTAACGGACATATAGTATACAACGTACAGCCTTTTTCTGTATTCTATGCAGTACATTGATGTTGGAAAGCATTGTAGTGCCCCAGACAAGATGACAATAGTTTATATATGGTAATAACAGTGATTTGTACAAAAGAAGTTTAATACTTTCTGGAAGAAAAAAACGCAACTTGCATAGTATTTCAGTCACTCGAGGGAGCTTACCCATTGCCATTTCCACGTGAGCATTCCATGACAAATGTTGCTCAAATATAACTCCAAGACTTAATGGAAGATACAATAGCCAAAAGGGAGTTAAGCTGTAAAAGGGTACAAGTATCGATATTTCGATTTTTTGGCCTAAAAAGTACAACCTTTGTTTTCTTAAAATTTATTGTTAACGAGTTCGCGATACTCCAAGATGATAATTTCAACAGCACCTCGTTGGCTTTAATCATGACATCTTCAGCATTTTTTTCGGTTGCAAGAATTGTAATGTCAACTGCATATGCAATAAATTTTACGTCTTTATCAATACTCACTAGATCATTAATATATATTCAAAAAAGCAAGGGGCCCAAAATGCTTCCCTGTGGTACTTCTGCAATAAGTGGTTTCAAATCGGACGTGTGAATGTTTATAACTACGTGTTGCATGTGGTGCTGGAGGTATGATTCTATTAACTTAAAAAAAAAGGGCCTTGAAAACCATAAATGTAGTTACTTTTCTAGTAGGGTAGCATGATTTATGCAGTCGAACGCCTTTGAGTAGTCGACAAAAATACCCAATGTACATAGCTGATGTTCGAAAGAATCTAATTTCCTTTTGTGTTAGAAGGGCAGTTTCAGTAGATTGACCTCTCGTAAATCCAAACTGCATGTTTGTTATTAACTTATGCTTAGTTGTAAAGGATGTAATGTGGCGGCGAATTAATTTTTCCAGGGGTTTTGAAAAAATGGGCAAGACAGATATTGGTCTATAATTAATGAAATCGTTTTTATCGCTGCCCTTGTGTAACACTATAACTTTAGCAACCTGGAGGCTTTTTGGAAAAGTACCATCAGATTGGCACATAAAACACCATGATTGAATTTTTTTCTCATTCTCTTGATTAGAAATATTGATTAGTTATTGAGAAGCAACTTGTGTGTTCAATAATACCACATAATTGCTTTTTTTTTTCTGATATGTTGCAAAGAAATGCACACAGCACCGTTTTGTTGCCTAAGGTTATCAGCTGTATTGTAGAGAGAATGATTGTGCTACATTTTAGTATTTCTCTTTTTCTTGATACTGTCAACCTTTGGCAGTGTTATTAGAGGAGTGATGTTTTGAAAATAGCATACACATAAACAATTAGCAGGAGCTAGAAAACAGTTGGATAAAATGCAAACAAAAAAGAGACGGCATGCACAAAGCATAGTAGCTTGCATAATATAGACATAAAGAACTTCATAAGTTATAGAATAAGTACAACAGTCATCACAACTACAATAATGAGAAGCGTGTCATTAGGGAAGAAAAATCATATAGGTGTAAACCAAGGTGTAGGCACTGAAAGATAAGCAGGGTAATATCATCAGCAATTTAAAAGATACAGTAAAAGCAGTGGAAGCATTCTATACTGATTTGTACAATACCCAGAGCAGCCAGGATACCTCCATTGAAAGTAGTAATGAAAAGGTTACAGAGGCTCCTTCTGTAACTTGCAATGAAGTTAGTAGGGCCTTAGAAGACATGAAATGAGGAAAGGCGGCAGGAGAAGATGGAATAACAGTCGATTTAATCAAAGATGGAGGAGACATCATGCTTGAAAAGTTTGCGGCCCTTTATACAAAATGTCTCATGACTTCAAGGGCCCCAGAGAACTGGAAAAATGCCAACATGATACTAATCCACGAAAAGGGAAACATTAAAGAATTGAAAAGTTACAGGCCCATTAACTTACTTCAAGTATTGTATAAAATATTCACCAAGATAACTTCCAATAGAATAAGGGCAACACTTGACTTCAGTCAACCAAGGGAACAGGCTGGTTTCAGGATGGGATACTGTACAATGGATCACATACATGTAATCAGTCAGGTAATTAAGAAATCTGCAGAGTACAGTCAGCCTCTCTACATGGCTTTCATAGATTACAAAAATGCATTTGATTCAGTAGAGATACCAGCAGTCACAGAGGCATTACATAATCAAGGAGTACAGGAGGCTTACGTAAATATCTTTGAAAATATCTACAAAGATTCCACAGCTACCCTAATTCTCCACAAGGAGAGCAGGAAGGTACGTATAAAGAAAGGGATGAGACAGGAGACACAATCTCTCCAACGTTATTTGCTGCATGCTTGGAAGAAGTATTCAAGCTATTACATTGGGACGGCTTAGGAGTAAGGATCAACAGCGAATATCTCGGCAACCTTCAGTTTGCAGATGACATTGTCCTGTTCAGCAACACTGGGGACGAGTTACAACAAATGATTGAGCACCTTAACAGAGAGAATGTTAGTGGGGCTTAAGATTAATTTGCAGAAAACAAAGATAATGATCAATAGCCTAGCAAAGGAACAAGAGTTCAGGATTGCCAGTCAGCCTCTAAAGTCTGCGAAGGAATACATTTACCTAGGTCATTTACTCACAGGGGACCCTGATCATGAGAAGGAAATTTACAGAAGAACGAAATTGGGTTGGAGTGCATATGTCAGACATACTCAGATCCATACTGGAAGCTTATCATAATCACTAAAAAGAAAGGTGTACAATCAGTGCATTCTACCGGTGCTAACATATGGGGCAGAAACACGGAGACTGACAAAGAAGCTCTAAAATAAGTTAAGGACTGCATAAAGTGCAATGGAACGAAGAATGATGGGCGTAACGTTAGGAGATGGGAAGAGAGTGGTGTGGATCAGGCATAGCCGATATTCTAATTGACATTGAGAGAAAGAAATAGAGCTCGGCAGGTCATGTAATGCGTAGGTTAGCTAACTGGTAGACCATTAGGGTTACAGAATGGGTGCCAAGAGGAGGGAAATGCAGTCGAGGACGGCAAAAGACTAGGTGGGGTGATGAAATTAAGAAATTCGCAGGCGCAAGTTGGAACTGGTTGACGCAGCACAGAGGTAATTGGAGATCGGAGGGAGAGGCCTTGGTACTGCAGTGGACTTAAAATAGGAGGAGGAGAGGAGGAGGAGGAGGAGGAGGAGGAGGAGGAGGATTAAACTTTTTGCACTATTGGGACCAAGTTTTTGATACAATGCATGATGCGTGCTTTCAGTTGCAAGCATAAATGCTCTGTGGTTAAGCTTTTATTCAAACAAAGATAAGAAAAATGAAATTTGTGAGTGAGGTCAGTGATAATTGCTGCATTGTCTGCTCTATTGAATGCAAGAACACATTTTACAGGGCCATGGTGTCAGACAAGACCAGGTAGAAGCAGTGTGCATAGAAATAATTTATGATCGGATATGCCGTCTAAGATTTTAGTGTGCATATGATCATTTGGGAAATGGTCACTGACAAACACTACATCCTAAATAGAACTGGACCCGCCGTGGACATGAGCGGGGATGTGTACCAGTTGCATGAAGTTAAAGCTAAGTAACATATCTAAGATGACATCATTTGCAGTGCCTCACACTTTCATGGACGACTATTCCATTTCAGGCAGATTAAGATCGCCAACCATAATAACTATGCCACCTGCCATGTGGTCGTGTATATAATCCAGAAGTTCCAGATACCTTACTTCAGCATTAGGTGGTCTGTAGACTGCTTGAACAAATGCACAGCTTTGTCTAAATCTAGCTTGCACCACACTGCCTCAATTTCTGGGTTACCTGGCATAACAGAGTAGCGCAGTTCTCTTGAAAAGCAGTGCAATGCTCCCGCCTCTTGATCACCTATCTCTGCACACGATCTCATAACCCAGTGGCAAGATCTAAGATGTCTGGATAAAACCATGTTTCTGTGACAGCAACAATGTCTCGTATCAAATCCAAAAGAAGAGCTTCGAAATGATCTATTTGCAAGACATGAGCGTTGACATTCAGCAGGGTTACTTCTGCTGACTTCGAGTGAGTCGTTTTTCTTAACATTGCTTGCTCTTCGTTTTTTGGACTCTTCATAGTCACTGCCCCAAGCAAAAAAAGGCACCAATTTAGGCGCACTTTATTGTAGGTTAGTATCACCC
Organism: Dermacentor andersoni; assembly: GCF_023375885.2. Lineage (NCBI taxonomy): Eukaryota > Metazoa > Arthropoda > Arachnida > Ixodida > Ixodidae > Dermacentor > Dermacentor andersoni. The sequence goes on along the minus strand of NC_092818.1, from coordinate 190,932,352 downwards.
TTACTTGCTTATTCCGAATGTCTTTTGTTCTGTTCCATAGCTTCTTTCTAATCCCATGAATATTACAAAAGAAGTATTCACTAACAGAGAAGCCTTTGCCCTTAAGCATAGCACAGTGCTTAATGATTGTAACTTTGTCTTGATAGTTGAGCAGTTTCAGAATTCTGGGTCGGGCCCTGGAAGCATCAATTTGCTTCTGTCTACCAAGGCAATGGATTCTTTCGATTCCGTTGGTTTTTATCTCAAGTATACCCTCAAAGATCTTTCTTTCAACCAACTTAAGAAGCATGTCTGTTTATTTGTTGTGCTGTTCTTTAACACTGCAGATAACAAGGTTGGACCGGTGGGTCCTGTTTTCTAGATCCTCCACTTTTCTTTCCATCGCCATTAGGTGTTTTTCCAAATGAGATATCTGTTTATTGCACTCTGAAACATGTTTTTCAATGCTGGTGATCTTTTTGAGCTTCTTGTCGGTTGCATTAAGCCTAGTGTTTAAGAGTTTTCTTCCTTTATTTCTTGAATGTCCCCTACAATTGGTTTTAACTGTTCTGTTACACCGTCTAGGGTAGAGCCTGAGTTTAACATCTCCACTCAGAAGTAACAAGTGCAAGGAAACAATCAGCTTGCAAAGAGCTTTGCAAAGTGACCATGGGCGTGGCAGCAAAATTAAGTAGACATCATTACTTCGAAAGGGACTCATACCATCTGCTCACCTGAAGAATAAACAGGAACGAGTTTGAAGGCTGCATCTTGGTGATGCTGCCATGCCCACTGCCAACTGTGCTGTATACATTCCGTTTTGTGTAGTCGCTCCTCATTGCCATCACCGATGTTCCAAATGCCTTTGCCAACAAACACCAGTGCCATCATGGAAGAATGGGTAGCTTTTGATTGACGAAAGCTACCAGTCTTGTCAGTAAACTGTGTTAACAGATATAAGCATCTCTTTGCAGGATTTAACTTCAAAGTTGAAGTGAACAGTTCAGGTGCTGCTTTCCTGTACTCTAGTGAGAACACAAGCATTCCAGAGACCTCCAGAGCAGAATCCAGTTGTTTCAGTATTGAGCTAGATTCCTTCATGATTAGTTTTAAAAACTCTAGCTTGACTTATACTATCTTGTTTTCATTCTGCATTTCATTTTTATTCTCTCAATATTTAAATGCAGGGTGTGTTCACTGCAAGAGAGCCAAGCCTGAATTCCAGTCTGCAGCAGAAGTGCTTAAAGATGACCCCAAGGTATGTGTCTGGCTTCAGCTGGTTTCGTGACTGTCTCCTTTAATGCAAGAGCATTTTATGCACACATCTGCAGCAACTTCTTGCCAAACAAGCCTAGTGAAATTGTTGTTGGCACACATATGAATCAGTGAGGAAGATGAACTCTATTATGGCACTGTTTTAAGTTGGGTACCACTTGTACCTGTACTTAGTGCAACCAATTAACCATCTGTTGCATAATTTCATCCACTTCTAATTCACCTCGTGTTTTGGTGCTGCTTGATTCTTTTGTTGTCACTGTTCTCTCTTGTGTGGTCTTGTATCACCACTTGAGTAGATTTTAATCATGCTTGCTTTTATAGCCTTGAGTTAGTTTAGGCATCGTGAAAAGGGCTACCAGGTAGACAGCGTGTCAAAAATTTGCTTTCAGTAAACGGCTTGCCCTTCTCTCAGCTTCTGCCTTCACTTACTTTGGTTCTGGAACCAAGTAACCACTAGTTTTGTCCCTCTAATTTTCATGCCTATGGTCGCAACAAGGATGTTGATGTGGTACCAAAATTGTGTGAGTGAATTAGCAAATAATCATTCTATGGGAGCCGTACTATCAAAATCTAACTTTCATTTACTTTAAGTGGTACAAGAGCTTTTGGGAATTGTAAGTTGCCATTTTAAGAGTTTAGCATGGCATGTTCATTTTTTAAATATGTGAAGAAAAAATTCTGCCATGCATGCATGTACGGATGCTGCTGCGACTTGAGGTGGCATTTGGGCCAGGAATCTACCAAGCCCATTGACGAGTGCATCCGATAGTAGAAATGAAGGAAAAGGGGTTTATTCTACATTATTACACTGGCTCCAGATAAGGAAGCCCACTCCATGTAGGAGCATATTAAATGTCTGAGTTCACATCAAGACCCGTCGGCACCACCCCACTGCACCAGAAGTCTCTGCTTTTCATACGGTCATTTTTCCTAGGTAACTAAACTAGGGAATCTGACGACTGTATAGTGGCCAATCACAGTCATTGAATAAGTCGCAATATCCCACCCATGAAAACGCACCATTCCACCCTGATGTTATACCTTCGCCCCCGCATATTTTGCAACCAGGAAATCCGAGGTCGAAGCCGTTCCCGCGGTAGCATTCAACATTGACCCTTTTCATCAATTAGTCCAAGTTGTCAGGTTCAGGTAGAGGGGTCTTTTGTTGACCTGTCAACAGTCGGCATCAACATTGCATTGACTTCTGGATAGGCACTGATGAATGGGTGGGGTTGCGTTGTGGTAAATGTCTAATGAATGCCTTTGGCCATGTGGAAACGTAACAGTGCTTGTAGACCTTGAATAGAAAATTTCTCAATGCTGACTGTTCACTCCAGGTGGCTCTTGCTGCCGTCGACTGCACAGAGCACAGTGGTGTCTGCAATGCCTATGATGTGGCTGGCTATCCCACGTTCAAGTACTTCAGCTATCTCAAAGCAGTATCTGAATACACCAGGGGAAAGATGGTGAGTCATTTACAATTGGCCAGTGTTTCTTTTAGCCTAAATAAATGGTGTGCACTTGAAGGCACTGTATACATTCTGCAGTGTAGGTAATCCTGCGTTACAAAATGTGAAATGTGGTTTGTTATGAGGTGACTGCGTAGGGCAGGATGGGGACAAGCTCTTCAATTCAAAGCGTTCTTTGCCTTATTTCAGGCACTCTTCACACTTTGAACCACTTTTATAAAAAGAAATTCACATCCAACTGTGTAATCGAACCTCTGCCTTCGAGCACAGCAACCCTATGCTCTAACCACTAGGTTAGAGCATTGGGTTCGCCTCCCATGCCAAAATCGAGTAGCTCTTCAAGATGTTTAGCGTATGCTCAAGTGCCAGTTTCTCGTATTCTTTCCTTGTGAAAGCTTGCGCTTGGGCTAGGCTGAACCCTCTCCAGGGTCGGCACGCATTCCCCGGCACTTTCATCATGCTAGCAGCTAACACTGCGTAGAAGCTGTGTGCTACTGTACCACTTTCATGATCGGTTTAGGTTGAACAGGTTTTGTTTCATTGCCGGAGTGCAAATGCCATTGGCGTTCTAGCATACACCGCATGACATAGCCATAGGTGTAGGTACAGTCAAATCTCATTAATTCGAACACGCTTAATTTAAACTTTTGGTTTATTCGAACTGACGCTGGGTTCCCGTCAAAGTTATATGTATTCCAATGGGCGAAAATACCTGGTAATTCAAAAGCGCTAGCATTTGCGATGGTTAATGCGAACATACCGCGTTCCGTCAATTGCCTTGGTAGCGCGCCAAATCACGCGGCGGCTCCTCCGACCAGCATATCCGCTGGCAGCCTTAGCCACACTGTGGCAACGCTAGGCCTAGCTACTTCGACGTCCGTTACCAAGCTTCTTGCTGTTCGGTGCTGTTTTTTTCATTGAAACAATTCGCCGTTGTCAGCAATGGCACTGACTCTGTCTTTGTAATAATCCTCGCCAATGGCTTCGAAGCACGGAAAGCATGACCCGTTGCATAACGCCCGTTTCCGAAAGTCAGCTTCGCCCCAATACAGCAGATGTGTGCGGTGAAGCATACCAAAAGTGAAAAGGGGCAATTGTCACTGGTCATGGTATGCTTCCTTTAATTATACACGCGTGCACCCATGGTCTCCTATCACAGTACTATCACGATCCACCCGGATTCGTGAGCAAGGGAGCGCTCGAGGCAGCCTCTGATAGACGGACGCTCCGCAGCGTGGTGGTGCTGAACGATGACTGACTTCGAGCAGCCGTGCTCGTTCGTGTTTATTGCGGTGTGGTGACCAATGTTGCCTGCCGAGCTTGGCAGGCCACCGAGCCTGGCGGCGAACGAACATTATGCCTGAGGGGGCGTCACATGCTTGCTACAAGTACGAGCACCGATACGCCTAATAAGTATACTGGCAGGCCTTTAGAGCTATTTCGGACGTGCCTGTGGTGATTTGAGTCCTTGGAGGCAGTAAAAGGCATGCATCTTATTTTTTCGGACTGCCTGATTTTTCTAACGTTATCGTGGCCCCTAGCGAGTCCGAAAAATCGGACGTTGACTGTAACTTGTGAATATGTGTGAGTAAATCTTATGAAACTTCCCACTCATGTGTTAGATCAGTCCGCATGCACCACTGCAGGTAAGTCCTGCATTCAGTTAGCTTCTTCTAATTCAAACTCCTTTTAATTCGAACAAATTTTCGGGCCCCTTTGAGTTCGAATTATAGAGATTCGACTGTATGATAGTATAACACATAGTTGGTGATGTCGCAAGTGTGTTTCTCATGTGTACGCTCATCCAGTACATATGTACTAGAACCCCACAGTTGGCATATAAGCTCACATCAAATGGCCAGAGTAGAAATCCTGCTGTCAGCGTCGCACAATCATCATCTTGCTGCTGTAGCGACACACACGCTCATGTCAGGCACGTAGCTTTTCTTCTTGCACAAACACAATAGTTTACCTGGTAACAGTTTGCATAATTCCAAGTGGTGCTGGGTATCCAGCTACCAGCAAAATACTTCGCATAACAGATTCCCACAGTGCATGGGATCTTCAATTTTTATGTTATAAAAAGAAAAATGTTTTGTGTAATTGAACGAAGATGTTACATAAAGCTGTTGGAAACATGTTAGAAACTCCTACTTCGTTCTCACAAACAATTGCAAAAAGCCAAAAAAAATCTGTTTGCACTTCTGCTATTCTTCAACATTACTGTTATACAAATATGATCAATTGCTCCCTCCACATTTTAGACAAATCATAGCTCAAATTATTAGTTACTGAATTGTGGGTCCCAAGTGAAAGTAATTGCAGTGGAGGACGGCAGCGAAATTGGGGCTGTGATGAAATTGGGAAATTCGCAGGCATATAGCATGGTGCCAGCTGTTGCAAGACAGGGGCGATTGAAGATTGACAGAGAGGCTTTCGTCCTGCAGTAAATCTAGCCACATGTTTGCTTGAGGAACAATACAGCTGTCATGAAAACCTCAAGTAATGCATGTTGCTATACTCAGGCACCACACTAGACATTGCATAATGTGAAAATGGTTTGCATAAGATATTCAAGGATGCAGCATTTTTCACAAGAAATCTAAAAAAAACATGGGCCCTGCTGTGAAGTGGTGATGGAGTATCCGTCCGCTGTCATGCATAAAACTTCTTCAGTGAATATATAACTTCACTGAATGTTTGTAGTAAGGTAGCATGGAATCGGTGTGTGGATTAGCTATTCCTACAAACTGTTTGTAATGCTGCTGTAACAATGTCGGTGGTTCTTCCTCAAAACATTTTAGGAAGTTATGAGAAATGTAAGGCATGCACAGCGCTCACAACGCATTTACTTTACAGCATCGTTTAGTTTAATTTTGCTTATTATGAGAAACCAGATACTGCCTAGCTGCCCTTGCTGGCATCCACAAAAAGCTACATTGATCGTGATGGGACGCAAAAGCCTGTGCCAATAGATACTCTGCATATAACGAATAGCCTCTCTCTAAAATCATTCAGCGTAAAATTCATGGGTGAACTCCACACTTGCATTTACGATGTTCACCCCCTAGGCAAAAGCCTTGGGGTGAATATGAGCCAAATGTTGCATACAGACACAAAAAAAGAAGCTAAATTACTTTGTAGCCTTGGCCTGCAGTCCAGAATTGAGAACTGCAGCCTGAAAATGCCTTTAACAACACAACAGTGCAATTGCCAGATTTCAAATGTGTGCATTGATTTCTAAGAAGTTCGGATTTTTCACAACAACTATGGTCCGCACATTATCGCTCATAGGTAGACACAGCACAGCTCTTCAGGTCAAGGCTGTTTGCAACAAATTCAGGCTGTTCACGGTTGTTTCAGGAATTTTAACGAGCAGTTATGCTGTTGGACTGCCTGATTGCTGGCGTTGTGGATCATGTTAACAAGTGCAAAAATTGACAGGACAGAGGAAAGCATAGCTTGGGTCAGCCTTTTCTCTGTCCTATCATTGATCAGTATTCGTGCTGATAAACATGATACCATGAGCAGGTGTTAATTACTGAGCCAGAAAACTTGTTCAATTGGTTACATTACCTAGCTCATAAAGAAGGCTGGCTTTTCTATTTTATGCATGCTTTATTCTGTGTGTGATTCAACTGGATATCTGTAACATCAGTTGGTTGGTAGTGTGATGCACTGACTGACATAATGCTTTTTTTTTTTTTCTAAATATACTTAGACAGCAGATTTTGTCAGCTTTATTCGAGACCAGAGTGGTACAACGGCTGAACCTACACCTGTGGCCACACCATCTAAAGCACCAAAACCAAAGCCAAAATCTTGGTGGGATGACTCACCCGGCGGCAACCATGTGCACTTGCTAAAGTCTGGGGACTTTCAGTCATACCTTGATGGCCAGGAATCTGTACTGGTGATGTTTTATGCCCCATGTAAGTAGCTAATCAATCAATGCTCATTGTTTTGCTGTCATGCAGTTGAACCTCACAATAACGAAATCGGCGGAGAATGTGAGAAAATTCACTTTCGTGAGAATTTCGTTGTTACAAAATCAGACGGCACAGACACGTAATGAGTTGCAGCATGAAACTTTACTGTTAAAATTCCGTTAGCCTACTTCGGCAAGCTTTGCTCGAAGATATAGAACTGCATTGCCGACAGTGCAGGCTGCATCGCATGCGTCAATCAGCAGTGGCAGCACTGCTGTGGAGCAGTATTATCGTTCAATTGCTTTCGGAGATACGATCGCTTTTGTGAGATTTAGCATAACTCGGCATCAGACGCAGATTAACAGCTCTCCACAAGTGTAGTAGCATTTCTCCAACACACGCTGTCACCCGTAGGCGCCGATGTGTCTGGTGCTGAGCACAAAAGTGATCGTATCTTGTATATCTGTAGGCAATCGATTGCGGTTTATGGCCCCTTTGCACAGATCTGTCATGCGATGCCTGTCGGGTGGCACCAAAACCAACATTCTTGAAGCATGAGATGCATATTACCAGATAATCGCTGAATCACAGCTCCAGGTGTGGTGGCACTTCAGGCTGCGACTGCCAACTCAAGCACCATAAACAATTCCACATCGGTGGGACGTGGATTTCCCTGTTTTTGCTTCAGTTTTCTCACCGAGGTGCATATTACTAGGTGTGCAAAAACCATTATCACATGTCGGTAGCAACATGCGTGCTGCTTCAAACGGGCGAACAACAAACAAGGTGGCGGCCATAACGTGTTTTCAACACACGCAATCGCTTCTGGTGCTTGCTTGTTTTTGTAAACAAAATGGGGGCGCCCACGCAAGTGTAATATGGTGGTATTTTACACAATTTTAGTGCATAGCAATTGCATTTGAGAATTTTGGAGCCTGCTAGCCTTGTGCGAATAGGTAATATGCAAGGTTATGTTCTGGTGAATTTCGTTGGTGTGGGATTGTAGTGCAGCAGCATTTCGTTTTCGAGAGGTAAAAAATGCGTTGAATCCTATGGACGTTTACCAGGGATACAAATATATTTCGTTGTCTTGGGATTGCCTTATTGCAGGTTTCGACTGTACATCAGTGTAAAACTCGCATTTTCACAGTTGAGCTTTCCAACCAACTTCTAATAGCAAGAAGCATTCTACAACTGACAACACAGACTCGTAGATCACTTCTTTGCTTCACTGAACATAACATATAAGTGTGCAGCCAAAGTAAAAAGTTTAGGTACCACGGCATCAGTAAAAAAAAATCTTCTAGCACATCTCCACAATATGGAATTTCTTCAGTACATTGCATTGGTCGAAAACTTGCAGAAGAGGCTGTGCCGCTTGAATTCAGCCAGGATACCCAGGCTGTGAACAAAAGAAAGTGCTTGCAATTATACATGTAGCATTCTTCATGCGTTTTAAGCTGCATGACTAACTTTCTATTAAAAGAAAGACTGTTGAGAAAATTTCTAACCTTGTGCATGGAACAGTTCACTCAGATGGTATAATTGCGCAGCTGTAGTCTCATTGACATGTTGCATTGAAGAAAAGCAGGCAGCTGTAGCAGTAGGAAAATTAAAGAAAGCGCCGCACAAAAAGAATGTGCCTCACCACATTGCACTTTTTCGCCTTAATGAAGTAATAAACCTGATAGCTTCGTTTTGTAACACCTTGTACATGTATTCTCTACAAGGTGTCAAGTATTGCTTCTCAAAGTGTGGTGTTTAGAGCAAATATTACACTATATAGTGTAATAACACTAACAAGTGCAATTTCCTATGAAGACCAGCAGTCATTCTCTTCCAGTATCGCAAATAAGTGGTTACGTGCACCAGGGACTTTAGTTGGGAAAGGAATTTGCATGGCATCTGATCTTGTGACTTTTGCCATTTCTCCATTAACACCATGATGCACCATGAATTGAGACAGCCCACCAGGCATACAGCATGCAGTTTTTCAGCCTTGTACACATAGTTAAGATGTCACCTCACTTTAAAAATTTTTTTTGAAAGTCCATTCTAAAGGTATGCTATGGAAATCAGCCCAAGCAAACAGTGCACAGTGGTTGGGAAGTTTCAAAATGGCCAGGAAATGTAAACAGAATTATTTCCTATACATATCTTGGTTACGCACATGAAGGACCAGCAAACTTTCTTATTCATGTACCCTAAAGGCCCTATGGAATGGATTAGAAGAAAAAGAAGCAATGAATGAACATTCTACTTATCACTGCAAGTAAAAAGTAAGAAAACATTCACGAAATATAAGATGCAAGATTACAAATATGAGATTGAGATATGCAAACACAAGATTTAAAAAATTCAAATACAAGATTGAAATGCAAGATAAAAATACATGTAGTCAAAACCCTATCACGTAGTAGTATACATCCAGCGCTTCAATCAACAAAATATACATGGTATGCTCTGTTTATGAACCGGTCAAAATGTGCAGTTTAGCTCTGAGCTGTGCCTTGTCAGTGCTTTGAGAAACTTCCATTATTTTAGGGTGCAAGTTTAGCCAAGAACTGAAGCCAACTTTTGCTGCAGCTGCTTTACAGTTGCACTCTGAGCAAGTAAGTATTCGGGGCTATGCTTCTGTTTCTCTCTTTTGTGTTCCAGAAATGGAGTGTTCTGTTAGCAGTCGAATGTTTTTTCTTTTCTTCTTCTTTTTACTTTGTGCGAAGGGCAGATGTTTAGCCTTTGGTTTTTCTGGGAGGGGAAACTAGCTAAATTGACATGATGAAATAATGACAACGACGACGCCAACTGGCCTAGCTGTTCTTGCTTTTATAATGAAATTTATATGCAAATGAAGAAAAGTATGAATGAGGAAAGCTCTTATGTTTGGTTGCCTGAGTGCTCCACAGCTTGCTGCAAAACATGCTTCCAAAGTTTTCTAAATTCTGTGTCCAAGCATGAATCCTGATGCATACACCCTTAAAGTGCAACGAAACACCTTGGTTCGAGTTTCATTTCTTGTTTACATGTGTTGGCATGGTGGTGGGGCTATCTGTGCGTGGGGAAAATGTGAAAGGCTACAGATGTATTGCTGGATTGGTTAGTGTTCACCACTGAACAAAGAGTGCAGGAAAAGCCCACTGTTAGTACCTGCCTACCACCACTTTACAAACTGGTGAAGCAACAATGCTCAGTTAGTCCCGTTCATTACTCTGTCTTGTGCCTTTGGTACTTCAGTCAGTATTTCTGCTTTAAGTAATGAATGACCTTAACTACGAGATTTGTTGAATGTTGCACAGACAACATACCTTTACCTTCCTTTTTATCCTATCAAGGTATCGGGAAAGCTAGTAGCAGTTGATGCATCGGAAGAGAAGACCCTTGCTTCCAAGTGGAAAGTTAACAGCCTTCCCACGCTGAAGTATTTCAGGTAATAGATACGTTAATGCTGCAACAGTCTTGCTACACACATAACCCTTAACCCCTTAATGCCTTTTTGACCACTCCTACTGCACTAGACATTGTTTGTTCTAGTTTCATCACACCCACTGGGGTGGCATAGTGGCTTTGATGTTGCGCTGCTAAGTCCGAGGGTGCAGCATCGAATCCTGGGCACTGCAGCTGCATTTCGATGGGGGAAAAGTGCAAAAATGCCAGTGTATCTTGCATTGGGTGCACAATGAGCCTCAGATGGTTAAAACTTATCTGGAGTCTCCTACTAGGGTGTGCCTCATAATAATAACGTGGTTTGGGCAAGTAAAACCCCAGAATTTAATTTTTTGTCTAGTTTGTTAAGAGAAACATAATTTTCAATGTGTACTGAGATAAAAAAAATTGTAGATAATGTGTTCATTTCTAGACTTTAGGAATTGTAAAAGTAACAAGCACAGAAACATTTTGAAGGTTTAATTGTGAAATTTGGATCTGGTGAAGGTACATAAGCAAAGCAAATCAGTTGCAGTTTTACTGGCTGTGTACCATGCTTTGGGTGCACGTTAGAGAATCCCAGGTGGCAAAGATTAGTCTGGAGTCCCCCACCACTATGGAGTGCCTCATAATATTATAATTTTGGCACATAAAACCCTAGAATATAATGTTTCAGTTTTACTGGTATATGTAGTAATAGTAAAGTTTTTTTTAAAACTTCAAGTGCACTCAAACCATACAGTGTCTGAAAACATGCAGTCACCATAACTAAAACTTATAAAGCTGGAACTGTGCTGAAAGTTACTGCATTTCTTTCAGTGCAATGAACTTATGCACTATACAGTTTGGAGAGGCAGTTTCTCCATAATAGCGGGGAGCAGGTAGTTAATGCCATTGCGTTGCTCGACTAGTGAGTTCCTTTTTTTCTTTCTGCATATTTTAAGCTCGTCACATAACGAATGAGAATTCGAAATGTGTACACCTTATCTTCTGATTGAAGATCTGCTGAATCACCTTCCGTCTAAAAGCATGCTGGTATAGCTAGGCATTTTAAGCTATCTCTAGGCTATCACTGTCTTCTAGGTGATGTGCTTGGCACATCCAGAAACAGCCTAAAATCCAAACAGCCAAACGCAATGTTGATGTAATAGGTGGTGTTCAAAATGTGCCGTGACATGTTTTCGGTTCCTGCAATCGCTCCTGGCACTTGCAGTACACAAAATATGGTCTTCAAAATCAGTTTGTTACTCTGAGGAAGCTGTTGCTGAGAGAGGAGGTTTGGACACGACCTATAACAAAACTAATCACTATGCAAGTTGTCCAGAGTGGTTTGTACACTGCTGTTTCATTAATATTCTTTAATGTGTACAAATTTACCATGTGTAATTGTCTTCCATGTTCACGTTTATCGATGTTTTCTTTTTAACAAGGCGAGGAAAGTTTGTTGCCGACTATGACAAGGGAAAGAACACAGTTGAGAACTTGGTCGCATATCTTAAGAGCCCTCCAGCTGCAGCCAAGAAAACAGAGTTATGAGATGACTTCCTGTCGACGACATCCATCACGATCCTGGCCAGGCTGTATGAAGGTAACCCTCTGCTTGTACTGAATTCGTTCCAAGTTGTTGTTCTGTTGTTAAGGTTAAATTGGGGATACTTTAGGGCCATGGTGTTATCATCTTTACGTTATCATAGTTGTGATCAGATTTGTCTTTCATCTGTTTTGTACTGCTGTCTTCCCTTAGCATGAGCATGATGCGCCATGGCTTCTTTGCTGTTTCACTGTCACGCTAACTAATCTGTTTGCTCCAGGTGTGCTGAAAATGTTATAGGTGCCATAAATTAGTCACACTCCTCGGAATAAATGAAATAGAACAGTTTCTGTCCCTTTGAGTCACGAAAACTCATGTCAGTTCTATTTGGATGAAATGTTTGAAGGCTGAAAGTAGCCAAGAACTGGTGTTTCTTGCAGGCTTTTTATTGGCAGATTCTTAAGTGTTTATAGAGCCGTTTCCAGCAGAAAGCACTGACAAGGACAGAAGGGAAGACTTGTCAGTGCTTTCTGCTGGAAATTCTTTTTGCTATGTTCAACCAATGAGCTCACGCAAACTCTTCTTTGATGTTCTTGTTCTTTTTTCATTTTTCTATTGGAGCCAAAAAAGCTAAAAGCCTTTTATACACGAGGCAGTTCTATCATGTGACAGCTGCTGTTCATTGTTGAGACATGCACATCATAATTCTGCATCACTTTTTTTTTTCTTTTTACAGGAACATAATATCCTCCCATTTCTCTTGGCCATTCAGCTCAATGCTGCAGCAACACTTTCTCCTGTCATCTGCACCTTGTATCATCCAGGAGGCCATATTTGTCACATATAGAAGGTACTTCAGAGGGCCACGCAACATGTAAGGGAATTCCAGCGAGAATGCAGTCTCATACTGCAAACCCAGTGAACGCCTTCATTTTATTCATCTTTTGTAGGCTTGTTCTGACAGGTTTTCGGCACTATGGGGATCTGAAGCCCACGACAGCCATTTTGGCTTTGTTACCACAGCAGTTGTTTATCACGGTTATGGTTCAGCATTGGCTGTATAGATACCAGATAACGAGCAACTCACTCCCAAAATTTTGCACTTTTTGAGCAGTACTTTTGTCTGACAGTAACAACCATCACTGCCCTGGAATATACACTTATCTGTACAGAGCCACAGCTTTTTTATCAGCTGCGCACTAATGAAAGTGCTAGTGGCGGAATCTGTAACTCGGAAAGCCCTAGAATGATACACACTACAAAGGGTGTGAAATTTTCTATAAATGTGAGGTGCTCATCAACCATTCAGGAGGTTTGTAATGGTGTCATGAAGCATTAAACTGGCTGTATGTTTGAGGCCCCTCATTCAGCTGATCAGTCAACAGCTATTACAGTCAGATCTCGATAATTCGAACTCAAAAGGGCCCAAAAATTTTTTCGAATTAAAGGAAGCTAGTTGAATGGAGGACTTACCTGCAGTGGTGCATGCGCATGGATCTAACACATGAGTGGGAAGTGCCATAAGAATTATTCACACATATTTATAAATTACAGTCAACGTTCGATTTTTCGGACTCCCTAGAGGCTGCAAAAACGTTTGAAAAATCGGACCCCCAAGGGCTCAAATAGCCACAGGCACGTCCGAAATGGCTCTAAAGGCCTGTTAGTGCACTTATTAGACGTATCGGTGCTCTTACTGTGATAGGAGACGACGGGAGCACGTGTGTATAATTAAAAAAAACATACCATGACCAGTGACAATTGCCCCTTCTAACTTTTGGTATGCTTCACCGCATAAATTTATTGTATTGGGGCGAAGCAGACTTTCGGAAACCGGCGTTATGCAACGAGTCATGCTTTCCGCGCTTCGAAGCCATTGGCGAGGATTATTACAAAGACGGAGTCAGTGCCATTGCTAACAGCGGCGAATTGTTTCAATGAAGAACACAGCACCCAAAAGCAAGAAGCTTGGTAATGGACGCCAAAGTAGCTAGGCCTAGTTTTGCCACAGTGTGGCTATGGCTTCCAGCGGTTCTGCTGGTCAGAGGCGCCACCGCGTGATTTACCGGGCGTTTTCGCCCGTTGGAATACATATAACTTTGACGGGACCACAGCATCAGCTCGAATTAAGCATGTTCCAATTAACGAGATTCGACTGTATTTCATTTTTTCTTGCATCTGTGGTCATCATTCTTTCTTAGAATCATTCAAAGTAAAGTAAAATTGTAATGATGCAGCTGAGCATGTTGTTCTACTAGGGCTACAAAACTTTTCCTTTGTACTCTGGTTCATTTGCAGCTACTGCGAATGGGCTGCTTATGTATTGCTTGATGAACTGCCCTAGTATGGTTGCTGGAAGCATTTCCTATGCCTCTGCTGAACTTACTATCCATCAGGGAAGCAAATTGAGCGTGGGTACTCTACAGCATCTTTTTATGGTGTGTCATAGCTGTTGATCTGCACTATTCGCATCCTGTCAAACTTCCAGTGCATTTCAAATAATGCTGGCTTACAGCAAATATATTCACATAGGGTTTGATAACCTGTAATTTAATGGTGCGTTAACTGAGCAGAATCGCACAACTGCACTGGAAGCACAAATGCTTTTTTACCTGGAGGAAAGCATACAACTTCTGTGAACAGTCTGCCAGATCTTGGCAAGTATCAGAGAGCCTGTAGTGCAGATTGCAAGTTCTTGTGAAACTAAAGCTGCAAAATATTATGGAGCAGCCTTGTAACAATCGGCCAAATGCTGCTGGTGTGTACTATTGAAGTTTCAAACCATGCAGTCCACCAAATTTAAGTCCATATGTCATGCCTACATCCGGTTATAAATTAAATTATTTCACAGTAGTTGGGAGGTCACCACCAGTGAGATTTAATGTAACTAGATTTTTCATGCAAGGATAGTAACAGGTTGAAGTGCCAAATCTTGATTAGCTGTGCTAGTACTAGTAAAATCAATGACAAGTGTTCCTAGCCCTCTCTATGTAACCAATCCCATCATATCTTTCTTGTTCATGCGGGTCTGCCTAGGTTGCAGGCATGCAGAAATTCAGTTCGATTGTGAAGTTGATGTGATTCAGACATACCAATCATTATAAGGTGCTCTCGCCATGATGTTTGTTATTGCTGCTCATGGTTCATTAATGTAGCTGTGATGTTTTGTGGTTGAAGCTTGCACAGCGTGTCTTAGAAATTATTTTCTTTGTGCATGTTCCTGTCTTTGCATTTCAGTGTGCATTCCAGTAATATAGTCTTCCTTTCCACCTTGTCTTTACCTTTCTTGGTGTTGGGCAGCTTGCTCGTGTCTTACCACCTTTAATTCACTGCAGTACCAGGCACACAATGGCACCAGTTTTTGATTGCACATGTTTCTAAGAATGTTGCTCTTTCACTGCTGTAAGTCTAAACACTGTTTAAGATGATCAAAATATTTGATTTTTATAAGATGTTTCTTTGTTACTTTTCTGCAATATTTCTTCATGTTCATTCTTTCATAATATATGTGCTTCAACAGTGTCTATTATGCATGTAGTGCAGTCCTTTGCAAACCTTTTGTTCTTGCTCAAGGTTAACTGCTTTTCTTTGGATAACACTGTAAATGTCAAAGTAAAAATGTGTTTTGTGTCATTTCCACTCTGAATTAAGAGAAAATAACAAAATAACTATCCTGTGGATTCAATTGTGTGTGAAAGACCGTGAACCTTCTGTGTGAAGCAGTGATGTTTTCTTGTATGTCAGACTGGCTGGCAGACTGTGGAAGTTATTAGCATTGGCTGATGCTCCATTTTTACGCAAATGTTGCTGCTGCAAACAGGGCACCACTCATTTTGTAGATGAATGTTAGATGTGAACATGTAGTGCTGAAAAGGTAGCTTGAAAAATAGTTAGGTGGCCTTGTTAGTCTTCCAAATCAATAGTGCAAATCAGCCTGCTGTTTTCTTTCTGAAAATTGTTTTTTAATCTTTAATTTTTATGAAACAATACTCTTTTTGCCTGATATCCTTATGGATATTGTTTTCTGAAACTTGCTTTCTTGTAAAACTAGCTTGAGGTATGGCACAACTTGTAGATGTTCTGTGCCCATTTGTTACTACTGTTGTAGGGAGAGTGTGGTTGCTTATGATACTGTGAAACCTGTGTAAGTGGGCATTGTTATATGCGAAGCGTGCCTCATGTGCGAGGTACTTGTGATGTTGTGGAACCAGTGCCTTCTACTCAATCATTTTGGTAGATGCAAGTGTAATGTGAATAAGGAATGGCAATGTAAGAGAACTCCTAGGGCAGCCATTTGCAATATTTTCTGGATATTCTTGTGGTTTGCCCAGTGAATATAGTGTGGAATGTGTGCCAACTGCCAAGTTTTCATGGAAGCTAGCTTATTGAGCATTGATCCTCACCCAATTGCTTCCTGTGCGTTCTACATAGCATGTGTAGGTGGCTGCTGTGAAGAAAACAGTGAAGCTTTTAAATAATTTTGCTCACCTGCTGGTAACCAATGTCTTGAGAGCATTTTGATATCATTTCTAGGTTTCTTTACTTTGTTGTTGTACACTATATTGTGTGACCAAACCTAGTGTTGGTTGGTCACCATTGCTGCATGAGACCTGTTTAGAGATCAACTTATTCTTTACAGAATGCTTCATTGTCGGTAGCCTTGTATGTTCCCACCAAACTAGACATTCATGAAGTGCCCAAGAATTTACTGTTGTTAGGATGACTTGACATGTGCTTTATATTTAAATTTTGCCAAGCAGGAAAATTTGTTCCTCATTGTCCTACTGCTCATATTGATGCCTTGGTATTTCTGTGTGCTTTGCAGAATACTTGTTGGGTGCCTTTTATTTCTTACTAAATCTACACTCCTAATTTTCTAATCACTTTGGGTCGTTTTTTGCTTCAAATTCTGTTTGCAAGTTTTTCAAGTAGCGCATTTGTGTGTTGTCACTGAACCTGTTAGGATGCTGTTCTTACACTGTATTTTGCCACTTCAGTGCTCTAAAAAATGAGGCCTGTAATAAAGGTTACAAATTTATGACTCTTTGTGCATGTTCATTGCCCGACTTCATCTGGGTATGTTTACATCAAAATTTGATTGATACTGATGCAGTGCTAGTTTCTATGCTGAAAGTTATGGACCATACTTACACCTCTGGCATGACTTGTGCTCACAGAATTGCTTTGATGCAGATTACTAGCAATACCAGTGGAGTTTGTAGGCCACTGGTACTGGTAGATGAGTGATGGCTGCCATGAGGGATCAAACAAAGTACCTCAGGCTTCGTTACATTGTTGTGCTCGTGCTGATGCCATGTGAATAAAGTTTTCATTGCTGGTCGATGTCAATTGCCATAAATAGGGTGAACCGCAGTTGCGAGTTCAGTGCCTGTCCTGTCGTTGTTTTACACCGCATGTTGAGTCTCTTGTGATGCTTCCTCCATGATGCGAGTGCACCAACTCGCCCAGGTGTCAGTCCTTCTGCAGTGTTAACTCTGCTGCATTTTCAGCATGGCCTGTTTTACAGCATTTCATGTGCACTGTTTTTTTTTTATTTAGAAACGATACACTGCACATGGCACTGGACCTGTTTCATAACTGTAAATAAAGCGCGAGGCAGTTTGCCAAGCTAGTGGCAGTGTTGATATTTGTGTAGTCAGCATGTACAAGCAATTTGCTTGTGTTCTAGAAAAACGTCAGTTTTGCCTGAAAGGCAGTGCATTGATTACGACAGTCTAGCAGTAACTACACTCCTGTACAAAGTAAGGTTTGTAGTTTTATTGGTTGTATAATTGCAGTAAACATTCACTCATTAATTAAATTTGCAAGTACAGTGTCTCGCACGTACAGGCAAACATGAACCAATCTCACCCGACTGTGAACACATGCTGTCACAACCAGAGTTGTGGAGTGAGGCCCTTCATTCCATTCCTACTCCATTCGGGAGAGTGGGAATTCTACTCCTTATAACTCCAGAATGGCGAGAGCTGGGCCATTTCAACTCCATAGAGTGGCTAAGTTGATCCATTCCGTTCCTCTAATTCGAGTAAATGAAAATCTTTAATTGTTTACTACTTGAGCTAGCATGCCTAGTAAGTAAAACATAACCTTGGAGTCTCCACAGCATTACGAAAAATGTTACACTTTCTAACACAAACACTGTTTTTGGTCTCAATTTAGCAGTGCATTTTTTTCCTGTAATCTCTAATATCCATATGTTCTAAAATAAATTTTCTCAATTTTTGTTTTGGTAAAAATAAATCTCACCATGTGCAGTAAGAACTTCGCCTTGAGCATTCGCAGGTGAAAAAAAAAAGAATGCGAACACTTGGATGGTTGAGCAGATGCCTACTCCTGGTAGGCACATGTCTGGTCAATACAGCAGGAGCTTTATTTACCCAACACATATGAGGTATGTGCTTTACATTTATTTAATGTTAATTATAATACTATTACGTTAATTTTCCCTAAAAAATGCTGTTCTCTTGTTCATTAAATAGCAACCACAAACTCATCTTAACTAGCTGCCTTGATTAGAAGTCTTAAATATGACTTGGTTGAAAAATGTATTCAGTTGATTCAGAAGGGTTTTGGTGTGAGCTAGTTGGTACGGATCATTCATACTTAAAACAGCACCAAAAAAAAAAAAAACACTGACAAGGGAGGACACAGGACGCAACGTTCGTCCTGTGTCCTCCCTTGTCGGTGTCTTTTTGGCGCTGTTTTAAATATGAATGATTCAGTTATCAGCCTACGAGGGGGAATCGGAAAGTATTTGCCCATTTTTTTATTGGCCAAAATAAGGCACATACAGGCAATTGCAAATATATGTACTGTTATACGTGCCTTACACTATTTTCCAGCATAGTCCCCACACTGGTTCAGACAATTCTCCTAACGTAGCACTAAATTTGAGATGTCCCTGTGGTAGAATTCGTCCAGCCGACTATGGAACTATCATCGGACTGCTGTCTTGCGCTTCATCGTTGCACGTGAATCGCTGTCCTGCCGGGAACTTCTTCAGTGGACCGAAAACTTTCCCCATACGTGGACTGTATTTCCGTGTGGATTTCGATGGACGTTCGTCCCTTGCTCCATAGAAAACGAATCACACTTCATTGCTTGTACGCCATGGACCTGTGAAGCACAATTGCCATCTTCAACAATTCAGTAACTGACAGCAGCACCGTGCTGCGAAGGTACTGGCACATAAGGCCAGGCCAGGCCGGTCGAAGAATGTTCCGCAGCTGTTTCTTGCCGAACTCGCCGTGCATCGCAGCCCCGATGCCGTAGAAGAAATATTCCATGAGGAAATGCTTGTGCACGCCCGAATTGTAGCCAATGGCTGCTTGCCGGTTTTAAGTTTTGCGATCCAAGCTGCACGCAGCTGCTTTTCCTGCAGTTACATGCGAAGGGTGACACCGGGCTCCGTTGCGTACGTCCAGCACTGCGGCACCGAGCTGTAGCCTACCATGTTGGATGCCTTCAAAGGCAGCCACTACCTATTATAGTACTTTGAAGTGTTTTCAAGCACACACCCGAAGCGGGAAAACCTCCCCACTTAATCAGAACCACAGTGAAGGTGGGACTTCAAACTTTCGTATTCAGTATAAAATATGAAGACGCCAAATAAACAGACACACACAAGAGAAGAGAACGGGACGGGGCGCCACTCGCAACTGTTTTACTTACAGAACGCAGGCACATATATACTGTCAGTCAACACATGCGCACAGAGCAAACATTCATTCACGCATCTAATCAAACATTCATGACGCAACACGCTCAAGAAACCTCGTCTCGGCCTTATATAGTGTTATCGAAGTATTGCTAACGCACAAGCTGCCTTTCTTGCCTATGTGATAGGCTTCAACCAGTTCCCTTGCTCTAGTATCTTTACTTCGGGCAAGAATTCGCACGTCTGAAAAACGTGGTTCACAAGAGCGTGAGGGACAGGTCCCGATGTGCTTAGGCAAATTTGGGCCCTCTTTCATTTGCTCAACATTTCTTTCATGCTCCCTGACACACTCATTAACACAGCGCCCGGTCTGACCTATATAGGAACGACCGCACGAAAGGGGATCTCGTAGACAACCCCTTCGGCACACTTCATGAAAGGTCGCCCATGTTTGGTTCCACAGCCTTTTTTACTTCTTTTTTCTTTTCTTTTAGTGATTTAGGAGCAAAGGCTTCTGAGCTTCCTTGGGGCTGAAAACACTAGCGGGACGCCATGTCTGCTCGCTACCTTCTTCAGATTGTGGGCCACCTTGTGCACATACGGCACAGCCACCGGTCTCACCTCTTGCCGAGGGGCCTCTGCTCCAGCTCTCATCGCCTTTCTCTTCATTTTCTGTAAGAGGCTTTCGGCTACTCCTGTTAGGAGCGAACCAGGGAACACAGCTGAAGCCAGCCTAGCCAATTGATTGTCGAAACTCAATGCCATCTTGTGAACACACTACTTCCTGAGCGCGGACTCAAGGCAGAGTGACGCAATTCCTCCACCAATTTCGAATGCGCTGAGTCAAATGGCAGAAGTCCTTTCTTTGCACGTGGTGCATAGCACGAACATGCATGATCCTTACCGAACTCAACGCTAAGATCTAAAAACTAACACGTTTCCTTGCGGCAGTTAATGTGTAAAATCCAAGCCTTTTCCATGTTGTCTAAAAACGGATAAAACATTAGCCACAACCTCTGCGGAGTTTAGACTCCCGTCCTTAGTTAAAATAATTAAAAAATTATGTACATACCTAAACACTTTTGAAACTTTGTTAGCTGATAACACATGGTGCAATACTTGGTCCATTTGTGAAAGAAAAATGTTACACAACACAGGGGCGACACAGGATCCTATGCCTATACCAGCCTTCTGCAGAAAAAACCGCTGGTCAAACATTATAAAAGTAGACTCCAGGTAAAACTTTAAAAGGCTTAAGTCGTAAATAGAAACACCGGCAGAGTTCTGAAAAGAAATAGGATCATTCCTTTCAATGCACTCCCTAACCGCAAAGAACAGAGCATCATGGGGAACAGAATAAAATAAATCAACAATATCCACAGAAAAGGCAAACCCACACTAGCTTCAGTTCTCAGGAATTCAAATACTTCATCAGATCTTTTCGTTAAAAACGGATCTTGTACATCTAGTTCACGCAAATTTTTTAACAGGTAAGAGCTAAGTTGCTTCTGCTATGCCCCTTTTTCCGTCACTATTGTTCTGAAAGGCAGGTCTTGCTTATGCGTTTTTACTGAAAAGAACACCTTCAGCGCATTACTTTTGCTTTTGTTAATTTCTTTCGCAAGACTGGCCAACCCCAGCCGCTCACACATTGCCACAGCGTTGGCTTTGACTTTTGTCGATTTTACTGGAATAGGTGAAAAATTCTTTTTAATCGGCTGAGCTGCCCTTATCGAGAAGTTATCATCCGACATGACTACAAATCCGCCTTCCTTATCGGCTTGAAGAAGCGTTCGGCCATTCTTGCTAAAGAAAGACACAATGGCTCCGGTTGACAAGTCCTTTCGCCGTGTATGCCCCGGGTAGCTAGATTTGAGCAAGCAGTCAACTCCCTCAAGGAAGCACTTTTCTTGCTCTTCTGGATCGGCCTTCCTTGCAATTCGACGATTAACGGCAATGAGCTCATGCGGCGGCACTTTCGGTTCTATACCAAACTTGGGTCCTTTCCGGAGAACAGACGTAACTTTCTGTGGTAGATCGATATCCCCCACAACTACATCACTCCCACATTTCTTCTTGTCCTTTCTCGTTTCCCTGAGCAGACTGTTCAGCCTACACATCCAGAGTTGCTCTGTCATCCGAGAAGCCAAGTTCTTGATATACCGAATGTTCCTATCAGCCAGCCAGGCAGGATATTGCATATGACAGGCGGTGCAGAGAAGATCGTTAAGCATGCGAACTTGGCGCCACAGCTCGGACCTGAGGATCTTGCCAATTCGTTTCGTGTGCCCCCAGGACGGTAGCGCCTGGCGGAAAAGAGCACTTACTTCGATGGGTACCAATCCATTCTTGATGCAGAAAGCGATGCTTCTTGCCTAAGCACATCGGGACCTGTCCCTCACGCTCTTGTGAACCACGTTTTTCAGACGTACGGATTCTTGCCCGAAGTAAAGATACTAGAGCAAGGGAACTGGTTGAAGCCTATCACATAGGCAAGAAAGGCAGCTTGTGCCTTAGCAATACTTCGATAACATTATATAAGGCCGAGACGAGGTTTCTTGAGCGTGTTGCGTCATGAATGTATGATTAGATGCGTGAATGAATGTTTGCTCTGTGCACATGTGTTGACTGACAGTATATATGTGCCTGCATTCTGTAAATAAAACAGTTGCGAGTGGCGCCCTGTCCCGTTCTCTTCTCTTGTGTGCGTCTGTTTATTTGGAGTCTTCATATTTTATAATGAATAGCTACCAACTAGCCCAACAAGAAGTGCTTTCGTATTCAGCTTGTTTGGGCGTTTCCGAAGCAGCCAATGTGGCCGCTGTGTCCACGTGATCCCTCATACCACATCACGCCAACAGCGGCGCCAGCTTTTCCAGTGGTGGAGCTCGCCCTCAATAGCAGCTCTGAGCATAATGTGCCTCCGCTAATTTTCGGAATTAAGCGGGAGACACTAAGGCTCTCAAAGCACGGAGGCTAAGAAATGTCAAACATGACAGCATCCACGGCTCCCACTTCACCGTGAAATCTCGCGATGGCTACGCTTCACTCTCGTACGTTGATCGCCAGTAACTACTGAAATGAACTTTCGCTTCCCCTGCCGATCTACCGCTGCACAGGTAGTTGCCTAAAGGCAGATACTGAAAGAGCTGCTACTTGGCCCTATTTTTTCCTCAATTTTTACTCAATATTGAGTTGAAATTGAGGCCAAGTATACTTTGTTATAATTGGCAAGTTTGCATTGTATTCTCGCCTAAAATTATTATTTAGCGCTCCAGGACTATCTGCCCATTTCATTCCAATTCCATTCCGGAATCTCGGGCTCTAATTCCATCCCCATTGCATATAACCGACTGGTTCCACTGCCATTCAATTCCGGGTGATTGAAGTTGCGGAATGATTCCGGAATCATTCCAACTCGGGAGTCTCCACTCCACAACCCTGCTGGCCACACCGCTGGCATGATGAAAAGCGCGAACTGCGGGGAGCAAACGTTTCTGCTGCCTCTCCCTTCAACGCGTTTCCGAAAGTTGAGGTTACGTGACTATCCACACAGGCGTTCGCGAAGACGGCGGACATGCAGCCACCAGCCATCTCTGCTCCCCAAGCTTAGCTCCCACCGGCGATTACCCCCAAAATGGGATGCGGTGGCGCGCGGCTGGGCTAGACGAGACGCGCACTTGCATTCCCCCCGCCCCCCGCGCGCACCTGATTGCGCGCGATACCCAAGGAGGTTTAAAAATTTTACACTTCATAGGCAGTGCCGCGTGCTCGCCTCATCTCCACCCCGATCTATCTAGCGCGTGCAAAGACGGTGCACGTGGGGAAGTGCTGTTCTATTTTGCTATTCCGATTTTTCCTAATATTGAGATTGCAATTATATGGACATTTGAGGCGAATTTTCCCCTTCGGCGTAGGCGTGATATGTTCAGTATAATTACATCACCTGCCCAGCGCCATTCTTTTCTCTTAATGTCAATTAGAATATCGTCTATACCCGTTTGCTCTCTGATCCAAACCGCTCTCTTTCTGTCTCTTAAAGTTATGCCTAGCATTCTTTGTTCCATCGCTCTTTGCGCGGTCCTTGTCCTCAAGCTTCTTTGTCAGACTCAGTCTCTGCCCCATATGTTAGCACCGTTAAAATGCACTTATTGTGTGTCTTCCTTTTCAATGATAACGGTAAGCTTCCAGTCAGGAGCTCACGATGTCTGCCGTATGCGATTCAACCCATTTTTATTCTGTGAATGACCTTCTCGTGGTCAGGGTTCCCTGTGATTAGTTGACCTACGTAAACATACTCCTTCACAGACTCTACAGGCTGACTTGCGACCCTGAACTCTTGTTCCCTTGCCCGGTTATTCATCATTATCTTTGTCTTCTGCATATTAATCTTCAACCCCACTCTTACACTCTCCCTGTTAAGGTCCTCAATCATTTGTTTTAACTCGTCTGCAGTGTTGCTGAGTAGAACAATGTCATCGGCAAACCGAAGGTTGCTGAGGTGTTCGCCGTCGATCCTTACTCTTAAACCTTCCCAGTTTAATAGCTTGAATACTTCTTCCAAGCACGCAGTGAATAGCAGTGGAGATAATTGTATGTCCTTGTCTGACCCCTTCCTTTGCTGCGGCGCCATCTGCTAACTAGAAATCAAACCCGTTTTAATTACGGCTCGGTGCCGTGCCTGTAGTCTTAGCAGCGTGCAACAAACAGCTGGTCTCAATATTTACGACAAAACATACTTAATTATTACCTATAATAATTAGGTATGTTTTGTTGTAAGTATTGAGATCAGCTGTGTGTTGCACACTGTGAATTACTACAGGAAGTGCACCCAGCTGTAAAACTGGTTTGATTTCTAGTTGTAGATGGCGCCGCAGGATTAGCTTTTCTTTCTTTTTTTTTAAAACATAGGTAGGACATTAGGAAGTATAGTAACAAGAGCTTGGTCGGGCAACCCACCACCCCGTTCCAAAGGGGATGCTTATAGCATCCATCAATCCATCCATCGGTCCATCCATCCATGGGGATGCATTGACGTTGCACATGGAGGAAGTTTCCTTCCTCCATGATGTTGCAGAATGCTTTAAAAGCCTAATTGTTCACTGCATAATTAATTTACTACACCCTGCTCTAGCACGGTATGTGATGACTGTAGTGAGCAAACGCCAAGTAGACGCCGAGAAGACGCTGTGGCGCAGGTGAACATTTGTAAGGGCATTCGCCTGTATACTGCTTGCTAAGGACTGCAAGGGAACTGCAGGGAAAGCGTACGGGTAAAGCGAAGACCTGTTGTCGCATGCATGTAAATGCAGCTTATGGTTACGGAGTCAAAGCATTTGTTTTCGTCAATCCATGAACCATGAAGGATGTAATAGGATGGCAAGCAGATGCTGAGCAGACGACGCAGCGCGGATGAAAATACCTCGAGGGGCATTCAGCCCTCCTATTGGCTAAGGATTCATCTAGCTTCCACACATGGAAGAAGGTAAAATTAGGCGGTTGGTAGCATTACGTCACACAGCCAGCCTTGGCAAGCAAACGCTGCATGAAGCCGCAGTGGTGACCCTAATGGGGCTTTAGGTGACCCTAGAGTTACTGTATATGGCTCCCCCTGCGGGAGCCATATACAGTAACTCTAGGTGGCCCAGCATATAAGTGACCTGTTGCGTCGAGATCACGGAGCAAGAATCGAGATTTGCTGAGACGTTTGGTTCCCAGTAGCTACACCAGTAGCTTTTATTCGGTGCGCGCTTGTTCAGCTGCTCTGCCGTGGCTCCATGGTGGCTCTGCCTGTGCACTGCCTGCAGAGCCACGTGGTTGCAACCACCGTTTATAAAGGATAACAGTGGTCGCTATAGCACTGGAAGAGGGAACGTCAGCCGTCAGTGCGCAGGCGAGAGAGAAAATCTGGGGTCTGCCTAGGCACTATGGAGGAGGTTTCTCAGAGCGCACTGAATGCGTTTGTCCCCTAAACATGCATGGTATTCCGGAGTGGGGTCGAGTTTGCACTCCGGCCCTGGCTGCCCGCGCGGTGAGGTAGTGGGTACGAACGCCCCATTTGGTGATCGCTTTGTCTGAAGGTCATTAAGAGCTTCGTACTGAATTCCAAGGGAAGGGAAGTGTAGCAGGGGGCGGCAGAAAGTTAGGTGGGCAGATGAGATTAAGAAGTTTGCAGGGACAACATGGCCACAATTAGCGCATGACTTGGGTAGTCGGAGAAGTATAGGAGAAGCCTTTGCCCTGCAGTGGGCGTAACTAGGCTGCTGATGATAATGTGTCTGGAGGTACGTCGGACAGGCCTTATCGCGCCTGCGGCGCTGGTGCCGATTCAGTCAAGCCGTGTTAAACCTTTCTTGCCCCTTACGGCGCTCTACCATAGAATAAAGGGCCCTACCTCCGAAAAAAAAAAAACTGATTTTTCCGGGAGAGCAGTAGGGGGCATAGTAGAGACCCGGCCTGCTCTTCTGGGGCACTATCTTGGCAGGCTTTTCAGGAGCGTTTTCGAGTGGTCCTCTTTGAAATAAGCGCACAGCACCTTGGCAACCGCGGTTGAACGCCACTGCGTAATGTCACACCGTGAGGCTTTGCATCTCGCCCACGTTAGGTTAGGTTAGCCTATAGGTTTCGGTTAGGTTTAAAATACCTTATGTTAGTTTACGTTAGCATAAAAGGCGTCAGTGTGGCGCGGCGTATTCTCACAGCGGTTACGCCCTGAGGATTATTAGAGACTTTTAGCCTGTCCGCTGTTGCGGCAAAAGGTGGTAGTTTTGGCGGATTGCCTGGTGGTCGGGGGCGTAACGTTAGCGGTCGGAGCGGTGTAGCCGCCTGGTTTCGTAGAGCTCAACCAGCTAAACACAGAGCTAAAATTGCAGTAACCTACTATATACTGCCTCGCTGCTGGTGCAGACGTTAGGTTAGGTTAACGTTACGTTAGGTTAGAATAACGTAAAAGGCGTTAGGGTGGCGCGGCGTACGTATTCTCACAGCGGTTACGCCCTGAGGATAATTAGAGACTTTTAGCGTGTCCGCTATTGCGGCAAAAGGTGGTGGTTTGGGCGGTGTTGTGCCATTACCACAAGCCCGGATTCCGAATCTGCAAGATGCAGAATTTATCCTGCGAGCGCCCTTTGGACAAACCCGGGGCTGCGCCGAAAGGCACAGCGCCCTAATTCTCCCTTGACAAGTCAAGATGCTGAGCCGTCAGGCAGTGGTGTCCTCCGGAGAAGCATCGGTGGGCAACATGTTCAAACGTGTCGCCAAGTGCCAGACAGCCCGGCGCCGTACCTCCCCTTGCCTGGAGGTCACCGCACCCGCCAACTTTGAACGGTGTGGCCAGCGCGGTCGCTGGTTGGACCTCTCGGACGACCGTCGAGTGCTCACTTTGTATTGGGCCGTTTGAGTGACAATGGTTTCTCGGGGATTATAAAGCCGCGAGGCGGCCGCCTGAAAAACCGGATCCGCCGACCCACCGCCGCTCTCGACTGGAGTGAGATGTGTCACGCGTTTTCGCCGGACGTCGCCGTGCGGGAACAGTCGCGTTTACTGTGAGCTCTCGGCCCCAGTGCCGATCCCTTCATGTCCTGTATAATGACCTGTATATAGAGTATAAAGTCCCTTTTGTTATTCTCACCGACGCCTGACTCGGAGTCTTCGCTACCAACGCTCTGTCACGAAACGGGTGACGAGCGCTACGGGACCACCTCAAAGTCGGAATAGTGGTGGCACCGGTGCAAAGTCGTAACAGCGGATTGCCGGGTGGTCGGGGGCGTAACGTTAGCGGTCGGAGCGGTGCAGCCGCGTGGTGGCGTAGAGCTCAACCTGCGCGCGCGCGCCAAACACAGAGCTAAAATTGCAGTAACCTACTATATACTGCCTTGCTGGTGCAAATTAGGCTGCTGCCTCGCTGCTGGTGCAGACGTTAAGTTAACGTTGCGTTAAGTTAGGTTAGCGTAAAAGGCGTTAGGGTGGCGCGGCTTATTCTCACAGCGGTTACGCCCTGAGGATTATTGCCTTTCCGTCTCTGCCACGTTTCCTCAGGTTAACGTTAGGTTAGGTTAGGTTAGCGTAAGAGGCGTTAGGGTAGCGCGACCTATTCTCATAGCGGTTGCAGGGGCGTCGAGCGTCAATGGCGGCCTTTCAGCCACTTGCGTTCAAACGCGGTTGCTAAGGCGCTCTGACTTCTGGCCCGGCCTCTACTGTATGCGGTCCCTACTGCACCTACAGAGACCTCTGTGATGTTTACATTGCCGTAACGCGAGAGAAAGCTATGGTCCGGCACGACTGACTTAGCTCGAGCGCCGCAGGTGCGAGACAGTAGAGAGCTTTAGATTCGTCTCCTAACCTAAATCTTTCTGACACGGCGGTCGCCAAATGGGGCGTCAGTGCCCGCTGCTTCACCTACTTCACCGCACCGGCAGCCAGGTTACCGTATCCGCTCTTTCCTTCTTTGTTCCTTCTTCTTTCCGCATAAATCACTTATGCGCAATGTGCATCGCCGGGCCAGTTTGCACTATTGCTAATGCTGTTACCATGATATCAGTACTAGTATGCAATGCAACCCCATCACATTGCATTGCCAGCGATAAGACGAACTAGGCCATATATTGAACAACTCTTAAAGACTCTGCGAGTGTTGTCAGCGTTGTCAGTATATCACAGTGATTTGGAACCGTATTTTCTACCGTCTCATTTCATCTTCAATTCCTTCTGTCATTGACTTGCATTTCTTCGAGCTGCTTTCACCTCCAGGGTCGGCCGCTCTGCGCAACAAATGATAAGAAAAGAAGTTTGGATAAGTTATGTCGATCGTATCAAAGTATACGGGCCCTGCGCGCGTGAAGGTTTTCTGTATCGAAGTTGAAGCTCCTCTAAAAGGAGTGTCTGCTCTTGTCCCTTTCTATGTGGGGGATTTTTGCAATCAAAGCTGAATGAGAAGAATGCGCAGTTGCAGTGCCAGCGACTCCTGAGCAGAATTGTGTTGAATGCGCGCTAGGCGACATCGCCGGCACTGTGGTACAAAGGAGGTAGGAGAGCTAGCCCATGCTCTTCTAGCTCTACTAATCCTTCCGCAAAACTTTCGGTCAGTCGGCATCGCACGAGGGGGGATCAGAGGCGTACTGTGGAGAAGCCCTCCCCGTGGTTCTCTTTTCAACAAAAATATTGCATGCGTTCCATAATGGCTGCACCGCAATATAACTTAATAATGCAGTGAAACATACACAATGTATTTTGGTGAACGGAAGCGAGAAGCGGTGAAGGAAGTGAGACTGTAACAAACGTTTCTACTTTGGCCGCACCCTGGGGATCCTGCGCTGCCCGCTTTATTATGCTATCCTGAGGCCTAGTACCCAGGGGTCCAACGAAAATTTGTCTGGTCATGTAGCATGATGATAAAAAAGTTGCAGTCACTGACCAAGTCAAGATGAAAAACATACGCATACGAAGTACCGAGTGTGATCAAACAACCCGTACGGGCTCCTAAACGTTTTTCACCTTCGCTTGGTCCGTGACAGGCACTTTTTCATCCTCATGAGGCCTCCGTTTGCCGGTATTATATTTGTTTTCGCATTGTTACGTTCGACCTGCGGAGGCTGGCGATCTTCGGGGAAGCGACAGTCCCCAACTGAACGGTGCCACCATGTCTACTGTGGCGACTCGCTTTGAAAGGACGACAATACGTCAGTCTCAAGCCTGTCGGCGCCACGATGTCTAAGACGGTGGCTCGGTTTGTAAGGACGACAATACGACATTCCCCAACCGAATAGCGCCGGAATGTATACACGCAGTCGGCGGTCCACGTATTGTTAGTAGATGCGCCGTCGCCGTCACGGTCTGTTTGAAGCGGTGGAACTCCTGGAAGAAGGTTTTTTGCGGCGCCGTCTCACGGGTCTTAGAAGTCGTCAGTCAATGGACAGACGCGGCGGCCACTGTCTGCGGAGTCAACTCTGGGACCAAGAGGCGCCTGCTCAGGGCAAGACCCGTGTCTGCGAAAACCATCTCACCTCGGTGTGGTTAGTGAAACCTGTGCGGAAATGGGTGTGTAAACCCTCCCCCTCGAAGGCGGGTCGGCTACGATGACTTTGGACGCTCCGAATTGGTCGACGGTTGAACGGCCGTTTTCCCTCACCTAGGGATCTAGGGAGGACAGAGTGTTTATAAGCAGCTGTTGCGCGGCTGCTGAGTGTGCATTCCTCTTTCAGTCATGCTATACTGATGAACTGTAACGTTCTCATGTAGATACTGAAAATAAATCCCATGTTCCCCGTTCTAGATGAGAGCAAGTCTCTCCCTTCAACAACGTCCTCATCGTGGATAAGTTGGACGACGGCATGGGCCAGCTACCATCTATTTCATGCTCGACCCCAACCATTATAGCATCCTAATGATCTCACCGCAATATATATCTGTATTGCCGTGAAGCTTATTAAAGCACATGCGTCATTATGGAACGCATATAAGTACCCTCAATTGCCTTCCTTTCTCGTTGACTGACGAGACCCATAGCTTTCTCTGTGCTGCATGTAATGGACGATATAAGGTGAATAGGTGAGGCTTTCGTTTAATAATGCATCTCAATATTAATAGAACTGGCACAGTTTTGTTGTTCAAGTTAGAGTTAGATATGGTATATATTGAGCTAACGGATATGCCGAACGACCGTTGCGCTCTCTGTAGTTCTTTTTTGTGCATGGGCTCGGCTGAGTTGGCGCAAAGGACCACAACCTCCTCTAGACGCGCCTGCACTCGCTTTTATTTGAGCACGTGCCGTGCGCGTTGCCTCACATGTGGGCGGTTTCCGGTTGCCTTCGCACGGGACAGGGGCTTTTCTAAATACAGACCGCGCCCGGGTTGCTCGCGTCGCTAGTGCAGTCCGCGGAGCACAAAGCTGTCGCGCTCGGGCATAGAAGCGCCGACGCGCGACCGGAATTTGTCGAGAAGTCAGGGCAGTCGTTGACTCGTGGCAGACGCAGAAGGCGTGTACTGGTAAATAATTTGAAAAAGAATCGCAGTTGCGTCCGAAAGGCGCAGCACCGACTGCGATAGCAAATTAGTAGATAGCTGTACGAAGTAAGGATATTAGTTTTATCGGCCATGTAAACTTGTAAACATTCGCTTACTAGCTAAATTAACAATGATAGAATGTAAGCGGGGCTCAACGAGGACGTAGAAACAGACACGCAGAGACAGCACTGTCTTTGTGTGTCTGCTTCTTTCTACGTCCTTGTTCATTCGCGCTTACGCATTCTATCATGTATTCAAACCAGCTAGCCCGTAAACGTGTTTTAAATAATTTAACCAGCACAGTGTCATGCGCGCACAGGTGAACATGAACACATCTCGTTCGATGAGCGCGGAAACTCTCTGTGAGAATTCTGGAATGAGGAATCGCGGCAGCAGCAAGCGAATTGACCTCCATGCATATGTCTCGCTCCAGCGCGAACGAAACGCCGAAAGCACAGCGCGTACGAAGCTGCCTGCGCTGTACCTTTTGTGACGGTTCTTCAAACGAACGACACCGCCCAGCAAGTCCCTCTGCCTGTGTCGTCCATTCACAGTCCTGTTGTAACAAACAAGGGCGTCTATAGCATTTGAACTAGAGGCCCAGGTTGAGGCTCGAATCTCTTTCACTTGCTTAAAAGCTGTGCTGTATGATGCCTTCAGGAAAGGCGGCGCGGGATACCTTGCATATAGTGACAAGAATCTGGAGGGCACTGGACCTGCGCGGCTGAGCAGCTGCTGTCAGGTGAGTGCGCATGGGGCAGCGTGCGCGGCTGTCAACGCGCTGTCAACGTAGAGCAGGTGTTCTGACATTTCTGGCGACGACGCCAAGTAGGGCGTCTCATCGCGCCCTCAAACATATCTCGCCAAGGCCGCAACGCCTTCTGCTCATCGTCGCGACGACGCTCTGTTCATATATGACGAAACCAAAAACGTGTCTTTCGACAATTGGCTTCCCCGACAGACAGGCGAACAAAGCCGCCAAGGGCGCGTTTTAATTGGCATTCGCAAAGGTATACTTTTTGTTTGGACGGTCCTTAAAGCATAAAAAATGTGCCTATTGCCTCTGTATGCTTAACTATTTTGCTGCTTGTTCAATACTCCTTGTTAATTTTCTTTCTATTTCATTCGATCTTCTCCGTTATTTTTCTATTTCTTTCGTCAATCGTTTCGTTTTTCCGTTAGCTCGTTTTGCTGGTTTAAAACCATTATTATGAACGTATAGACTCCTAGGCCAGTCGTGACAACTAGAACGATAGTGTGCTATAGCTACTATAGGCTATTTGTATACCAAGAAGTTAGCACGACGTAAGGTTCGTCGGCATGACGTTTAGACACATTCTCAAGACTGCACATTGCATTCTGAAGCGTACACCTCGGCCGATTTCAGTATCTTTTCTGAGGACCTGACACCACGCAGGTGTTCTTGTGTCATCAAACAAGTGAGACTTCTCATATCATCGGTTAGTTGGTTATTTATCTTCAGGCGGGAACAGCGCTAAGGACACGGAAAAAGATGAAGGCACATAGCAAACGACACTTCGCGCTATATCGTTGCAAAACGCCCGTGTCCCGTGCATTGGGGGCACGTTAAAGATCCTATGGTGGTCAAAATTAATACGGAGTCCTCCACTACGGCGTGCCTCATAATCAAATAGCGATTATGGCGCCTAATACCCCAGAATTCAATCCAATTCAAAATAAACTCCACCGCAAAGTGCGTTAACATGGAATGGTCAATAAAACGACCTGGTCACAACGGCCACGAATATATGCCACGATCAACGCACGCGACACGTTGAAAGAATATGCGCACTCTTAGGTCTCGAGTGGTGCCTGTGCGTGCAAAGGCACTTCGTCGACTCGAGAGAGCTGAAAAATGAACAACGACTCCCTGCGGCAGCAACCTTATTTTCGGAAATTATGTAGCGCGCGATGGCGTGGCGTCGGGCAGACAGCCAGCCGGCGAGATTACGCGTGACCCCACGTGAACTATAGGGGCGGCCGGCACACTGTAGGCATGGCTTTGGTTAAAGAAAGAAACAGAACACACCTTCACTTTCTTATTTGGCACGTACTGTACGTTGTCACAAAACGTCTCCGGTCAACGTGTACCAGAATGTTGGTTGCCAAGCATGATAATCTTAGAATAAATATGAACAGGATAACTGTAATGTGCGTGCGCGAATGAGTACTGGATTTCGTCCATTCGTACTAGTTTATCAACTCGAACATGCACTCGAAAATATCCCAGTTCAATCACGGATGACGAGCTCGTCGCCGTGCACTCACGGGAAGCAAAATCTTTTGAACATGTACGAGACGAAGCCGATGGCGTTAACTCCTTTCTGTTTATGCTGGTATCTTGTATGGTATGACTGGTATTAGAGTTACTCCATAGGCTACTGTATATGCTACTGTATAGGCAAATGAATAGGCTCCACAATAACTCCAGCTGGTATGGTATGGGGGTGGTAGGATGTCCACCATAATGCTGGCAATCCAAAGGCCGACGCTTGTCTGCGACCGCAGCGGCGGAGCCCACGGAGTCGCCGCGGCTGAAGATGCACTTCACGTTCGCTTCCGAAAGTTATTTTTGCAGCCGAACACAGCACAGTGATAGCCCGTTGACCTTGAGCCATCCGACAGTGCAGCAATCCCAGCAAACACGTTAAAATCGCACTAATTCGCAACGACACCGCTACTGTTCTAAGCTGCGGCTGGGAGAAACGGCCAGCCGCACATCCATACCAGTGCGAGGAGGAAAGCACAGAGAAAGACATTAGGAAAGCGGCGCGGCGCGCTGGTTCGAGGCTAGCCATGGTTCTCGCCCATAAATGGTATATACGTCACATGCATGTACTGTCTTTGAAAGCACGGCAAGATTATCGTAGCGGCCCAGGCAGAAGTGTTGTGTCCAACGTCATCACTCATATACAATTTTGATACTAACTGCGTGTAAGGACGCCTAAACGCAGATTTTAGTAGGGAACATTGGGTTAAACGTGACCCAATGTGCATAATAATGATTTCACTGCAGTAATTATAATTTTTGTTAGATGATATCAACACTTGAAAGTTTTACGAGAACATAAATGCTAATATTGCATTTTTTTTAACTGACATATGTTCAACATAGAACCTGCATAACCGCAGCTAAATAATTTGTCAAGATAAAGGTAAGATAAATTTCTTGAACAAATGGGTAATTATAACTCTCTTTTGCCAGGGCGAATGTGCCCATGTCCGGCTCTTTTGTGTTTTAGCGCGCTGTTTCAGGATGTGCTGGTCGCGACATGGAGCGTGAAACGTAAAATTATAGCTAACTCGTCGGTGTTTCGGATGAATGCAATGCATTTCAGAATTTTTGTCTGAAATCTTTGAAAAGCACCACAGCAAGCATGAACGAAGAGAGGAATTGCAATATTACTGAGATTATCTCCAACGATGATCACAGGGATGGTGTCGTCACGGTCAACCCATCCGAAGTGCGTTGTCATGGAGTTCTCGATTTCAAACTTTTGTGTGCCTATACAGGTTGTCCCACATAACTTGAGCCAGAGTTTTAAAAATTAAAGGCACTCCGGACGCGAGTTGAACCGAATGCATAATGTTCGCACTAGCCTAGAGTTACTCAGGCAATTTTTTTTTATTTTCCCCTTAACTAATGCATTATAGTTATGTTTAAATAATCAACTTTTTAAATATTGGCTTCAGACCCCAAGTGTGATACGCAAAGTTGTAGAGCACCTCGAGAAACCTCTCAATAAATTATTTGCGACACGATATATCTCACGTGGTCCTTTCTTCCGCGTTCCAAAGAAAGCCCACGAAATATGAAAAAATACCACGTGACAGGGCGATTGCGAACAGTTATTGTGCTGCTCTCAAGCGTGCGATGGATGAACAAGCTCGGCTGCAGCGAGACTGGCCCGCGACAGGGCGTTATATCTGGTGTAGGTATCTGGGCATGCGGCTTTTATCGCATGACGGTGCAAATGCATGCTGCTGGCCGAGCGGTGCCGAAGCGATAAAGCGTTTTGTTCATCCATAGCACCGTTGAGAGAAGCACAATAACAGTGCGCAAGCGCCTCGTCACGTGGTACTTTTTCATATTTCGCGAGCTTTCTTTGGAACGCGGAATAAAGGACCACGTGACATATATCGTGTTGGAAACAATTTATTGAGAGGCTTCTCAAGGTGCTCTACAACTTTGCGCATCACACTTAAGAGGAAGCTTTAGCTCGGGCCCAACTCCGAC
Organism: Dermacentor andersoni; assembly: GCF_023375885.2. NCBI lineage: Eukaryota > Metazoa > Arthropoda > Arachnida > Ixodida > Ixodidae > Dermacentor > Dermacentor andersoni. Next base: position 190,897,806 of record NC_092818.1, on the reverse strand, counting down.
GCGGTCTATTCAAATACATGTAAAAACGCAAAAACGTTTTTCTGAGATAACCCCTGGACCGACTTTAATGAAATTTGTTGGATTTGAGAGAGAAAGTTAACTTCTAGTGACTGTTGGAAGCGGAATTTCGATTTAGGGCTTGAATTTTGTTAAAGGATTTTCAAAAATTCAGACGTTTGAAAAAAATAGAAGCACGAAGTTTACAAGCTAATAGCTCTGCATCAAGAACAGATATCGCGATTCTCTAAACGGCATCCATTAGACCATTCAAAGCGGACGAAGTTGATATGTCAGTTTACATCTTACGTGAATTTCTTACGTTGTTTACGAGGGTTCTGCAAAAGTTATTACACATTACTCAATTTCTTGAGGTTCATGTGTAACACATCAATTTTCTCCGCTTTAGATGTGCTATCAGGTACAATTCATAGAATTGCGATATCATTTTTTCCTGCCGAGTTACGGAGATGTAAAACTTGATAGTTTCGTTTTCTGAAAATGTGCGATTTTTGCTAAATTTTTATAAAAATTTGACGACCTAAATCGAAAATTCGAAACCAACAGTCACTAGGTTTTAAGCTTTTCTTTTAAATGCAGCAAACCTCGTCAAATTTGGTGCAGTGGTTATCTCATAAAAACGTTTTTGCGTTTTACATGTATTTCAATAGGCCGCGTCGGAGTTGGGCCCGAGCTAAAGCTTCCTCTTAAGGTCTGCAGCCAATACTTAAACAGTTGATTAATTAAATAGAACTAACCCGTTAGTTAAGGGGGAAATAAAAAATATAGCCTGAAAAACTCAAGGCCAGTGCCAACATTACGCATCCGGTTCAACTCGCGTCCGGAGTGCCTCTCACTTTAAAACAGTGGCTCAAGTTATGGGGGACAACCTGCGTATACACAGTGTATATATGACCAATTCCGTCTTTATTTTGTACGTCACAGTAATCCCCACGGTCGGTGGCATTGTCCTCTTGCGAGGCAGAGGTGTATACGAAACCGAGCGAAGAACACTTAAGTCTGGTGTTAACTGCTTGGACTCCCGCCCCCTTTCAGAAAAAAAAAATATATTTTAGGCGCGTGAAGAAGAGTTGACCATGCGCAACGCACCATAAGGTCACTCTTGAACTTTCTACGTGAAACACTTAGACGATCGCCTCTAGAACCTGCGAGACGTGCAGACAGTGTGAAATGTGTTTGCGCGATCACGTCTTGTATGGACAAGATTATTCCTGCGTGTATTGTGTCTACAGCGCGCACCCGCATATTGAACAACGTGCATATAGTAGCTCACTGTACCATAACACAATCACCTGCCACCTACCTTTCCCTATATCTGCCACTTCCCTTTACCTTGTCCTTAGCGTATGAAGCAAGACCTCCTGCTCGTGAGTCCATGGGCTGTTCAGAAACGATTCCAATTCACCCATGGTCTAATGCATCTTGATTTATTATTATTATTATTATTATTATTATTATTATTATTATTATTATTATTATTATTATTATTATTATTATTATTATTATTATTATTATTATTATTATTATTATTATTATTATTCCATTATTCGAAACTCTTTTTTTCCTTCTATATGCCGATGATATCAAAATTTTAGAGAAAATTAACACTTGATGACTGTCACATCCTGCAGTCGGACCTACTTTCCTTTTCTAAATGGTGCAAAGATAATTTCTTCTTGATACGAAAGGTTTTTAAGAGGGCGGTCGGCGTTCCACTCAACGCGAGCACCGACAAGTTTCTGGAGCTCGGGCTTCACAACTCACTTGACGAGTTAATCGAGGCGCACGACATTGCGCAGTACGAACGATTATCTCATTCAAAGACAGGTCGATGCATCCTCGAGGCACTCGGCATCGCGTACCACACTCAGCATGGAGAAAAGATGGCGGTTCAGGCCTCGGTCCGCGACCGCCTGATCATCCCGCCGCTTCCCAAAAACATGCACCCGACGCACCACGCCGCGAGACGCAACAAACGAGCAAGAGACCTTCAGAAGAAGTTTGGCAACAGCAACGAGGCGGTGTACGTAGACGCTGCGCGATATGAAGGAGAGAAAAACGCACACGCGATCGCGGTTGTAGACCGCACGGGAAAGTGCCTCGCGAGCGCTACAGTGACCACGGGACACACGGAGGCGGCCGAAGAAGCCGCAATAGCCCTAGCACTGGCCACGGTGCCTAGTGCTGCGATCGTGATCAGCGACTCGCAGGCAGCAATCCGCGGCTTCGCGCGCGGTCGCGTCTCGCGGGAAGCGGTCCGCATACTCCAAATTTATGACGACGGCGACTCGTCATCGCCCTCGCAACCCCAAAATTCTACAGTCTTCCTCCTCTGGACCCCGGCACACACCGATGTCCCGCTCGCGGGCAACGAGGCGGCCCACGCCACGGCTCGAGGTCTCACACGCCGAGCCGCCGCAGATTATGTGGCCGCCGCCCCCGCCCCCGAGAGCGGGGCATCGGATCTGCCTGATCGGGACACTACAACAGAAATGCGGCAACAAGAATCACAATGGGCGTGGGGCGATCGCCTGACCACGTTCAGAGATCTCACCCAACACTACAGACTCCAAAGACGCACATTCCCGCCACCACACGACAGGTTAAATAGGAATGAGGCCGTAACATTACGCTTGCTCCAGACAGGCAGCTACCCTAGCCCCGCGGTCCTACATCACATCTACCCAGGTTTATATCCAACAGATGCCTGTAAAGCTTGCGGACAGCGAGCAACGCTGCGACATATGCTGTGGGAATGTGCCGGCAACCACGGTAATGGGACCACATCCGTTCGCGACGCGTCCGTAATCGCGGCCGTTACCACAGTACGGGAAGCCTCGAGCTCGCTTCTCCCCGACGCCGCCCCAGCTGCGGGGCCCGCCGGGGACCTTCTCCATCGGCGTCGCCACCGCTGGGAGGCGGCTCTGAAAAGTTCAGAGTTGGCAGACCAGCTCTGGGCCGTCCGGCAAGCCAAAGATGCCGCCCGAGTCCAAGGACTTGGAGCCGCCACCTGAGGCCACCACAACGAAACTGCCGGCCATTCATTAATAAAGTTTCTTCTCTCTCTCTCTCTCTCTCTTGAATGCAGCTAAGACCAAGGTCATGGCTTTCACACGCAAAACGGCAAGCATTTCTTTTTTTTATTCTGTAGATCTGTACCGTTGTGTAAGGTCTGTGAGGTCAATGATCTTAGTGCACTTTTTGATGCAGACTCACACTCTTCTGCGCACACTAAACGCGTTGCTATGCGCGGTATGCGCGCCCTTGGCTGTGTTTGCAGGCTATCGAGAGAATTCAAGTCTCTCACATCGTTCCGCAAGTTACACACAACTATCTGTCTTCCTCAACTGGAGTATGCGTCGATCGTCTGGAATGGCTTTTCCACATCCAACTCGGGTCCAGAAAAAGTATTTAAGCATATATCATCACCGCTTTGCAAACACTGACATTGGACCTTGTTCTAACACTGTCGGGTTATTGTCATTGCTTTTACTTCGCTCCCAACGTAATCGCGCTGGCCTTCTGTTTCTCTTTAAACTCCTTCACGGTGTTACGTTTCGCCTACAACGCGCGGTAATGCCGGCGCGGATGCAACGGACGCCGGGGCTTCGTTCAAAGCGGCGGACATTTTGGCCCGTTCGACGCCGCCGCGACGCCTCCCCGCCAAGCGTGTCCAGGCGTGTTTCAGTGCCACGTGTCTTCGTGTGTGCGTGTGTGTGTGTGTGCCCACGCTTGTCAAAGCGCGGCAGCCGGGGAGCGGAGCTCCCCAAGTGAGGGTTGGCGATGCGTCACTACACTCGGTTCAGCAGGTCTCTCGGCTCGACCGTGCGCGCCGTCGTGGGCTCATGCTCCGCCGTCCCGTGACCTTCATCCCGTGACCTTCATCCCGTGACCTTCCCTTTTGGACCGCGACGCCGAGAGTATAAGAGCAGCTGCCCCCGGACGCCAGGAGAGAGGCTCCGATTTGTACTGTTGAGTTACGTCTCTCCACTTCGGTCGACCTGACCGGCCGCTCTTTTGCTATGTTAGAATAAACAAGTTGTTCTGTTACCAGTCTTCTCTTGCTTTGCCGGGACCTTCAGATGCTTCCAGTGCCCCAGGCCGCCAGGCCAACGCTACCCTTGGGGCTTGCGACCCATTGGCAATAACGGGCGTCAGCACCGAGACCCCAACAACTCGTGCCAGCGGTGCGATTCCAACATCTGGTTGCCAGCGGTGAGATCGCGACAACGGAGGCCAGCAGCGAAGAGATGCGGTTGACTGTATGCTGAGCAGCACAACGACCATCCGGGAGCAGCGCAACGAGCCCTGTGTGATGACTGGTTGCCTGCAGCGGAACGACTGCGCTGAAGTCTTGGCTGCGAGGTTTGGTGAGTGCGGGACTTTCTTCTTCTGAGTTTTGCCAGGCTTTTGTTAGTGTTAGAAACAGAGCTGGTAATTGTGGTTGTCGTTGCTACCGGGTTAGTTTGCGGCAAGACAATAGTAGGCAGTAGAGAAAGCAGCATTCAGAGCAGCCATTGATTTGAAGTCGTTGCGCAAACCGAAATTGCTGGAGCTTGCGAGAGAGTTGGGTCTGGATGTCTCAGACAAACTCAGAAAACCAGAACTGCTAAGGGCTATTCTTGAGTTAGAAGCTGAGGATGACGAGCTGTCGGAATGCCTTGAGACCATTGAGGAGAGGGAGACGGCAAAAAGACAGGAGCGCGAACTTAAAGAACAGAAAGAGAAAGATGAGCGCGAACGTAAAGAACAGAAAGAGAAAGATGAGCGCGAACTTAAAGAACAAAAAGAGAAAGAAAAAGAAGAGCGCGACCGTCAACACGCTTTGGAAATGAAGCGTCTCGAGTTAGAGATGGAACGCGCTCGTAATGGAAGTCAGGCACACGGTGCAGGAGAACGAGTATTGTTCAAAATGACTGACCTGATGCGGCCGTTTAAGCTTGGAGAGGACATTGGTTTGTTCCTGGTTAACTTTGAGCGAACGTGCGAGAAGCAGGGGTTCTCTCGGGAAACGTGGCCACAGCGCTTGCTCACTTTGCTACCCGGCGAGGCGGCCGACGTAGTCGCTCGCTTGGAGAGAGAGGAGGCAGAGGATTTCGACAAAGTGAAATCGAGTCTGCTAAAAAAGTACCGGCTGTCAGCGGAGGCGTTCCGTCGGAAGTTTCGGGAAAATGAGAAAGGCAGAAGTGAGTCATATACAGAGTTTGCGTACAGGCTTATGTCAAACATGCAGGAGTGGCTCAAAGAAGAGAAAGCGTTTGGTGACCACGAGAAAGTTCTGCAGTGTTTCGGGCTAGAACAGTTTTATAGTCGGTTACCTGAGAACGTGCGGTACTGGGTCTTGGATAGGCCAGACGTTAGTACGGTGGCTAGAGCCGCTGAGTTAGCCGAGGAGTTTGTGACGCGTCGGGCTCGTGGAGCTAAGGACGGTCAAAAGGGTGAATTTGGCTCCAAGTTTGAGAGGCCAAAGTTCACGCCCATGAGAGCAAAGGGGGACACACGTAGTTCGGATGCGAGTGAAAGCAGTCCGACCGAACGTAAGGAGACGGCGGCAACCGAAGCCGAACGCAGAAAGCGGTTCGAGATGAGGCAAGCGCGCGTTTGTTATACGTGCCAGAAGCCGGGTCACTTTTCGGCGCAGTGTCCGACCGAACGTAAGGAGACGGCGGCAGCCGAAGCCGAACGCAGAAAGCGGTTCGAGGCGAGGCAAGCGCGCCTGTGTTATACGTGCCAGAAGCCGGGTCACTTTTCGGCGCAGTGCCCAGAAACAAAACCAAAAGTCGTGTTTTTTTCATTAGGCAGCACTGACGAGAACATCAAGCTTCTCGAGCCTTACATGCGAGACCTCCTCGTGAACGGGAAAGAGTGCCGAGTGCTTCGCGATTCCGCAGCTACAATGGATGTAGTTCACCCCTCTTACGTAGAACCCGATATGTTCACGGGCGAGTGCGCATGGATCAAGCAAGCAGTGGAAGCTCATAGCGTGTGTCTGCCGGTAGCAAAAGTGCTTATTGAAGGACCTTTCGGAGCACTTGAGACGGAGGCCGCAGTGTCATCTATGCTGCCCCCCCAGTACCCGTACCTATTTTCGAACAGGTCCGATCACCTCCTGCGCGAGAAGGGGCTTTTGTTTGGTGAGGCTAGCGTTCAGGCCTTAACCAGATCGAAGGTTCGGGAGCTCGCTGCAAAGGCGGTAGTTGCGGGGCCGACGTTGTTGAACGATGAAAAAGGGTCAGAGGCGCAGCAAGCTAGTATTCAGAGCACGCCCGAACGGGATAAAATTGAGCCTGTAGCGTTAAAGGCACCAGATACTGGAGAGGAAATTCCCGATGCGGGAAAGTTAGAAGAGCTTCCGGTCGAGCTTCCGGGACTAGGCTCAGTGACGAACAGGAAAGACACCGATCAAGTCATTAGTGACTTAATAAGTAAAGCATCGCTGTCGCCTGAGCAGAAAACCGAACTACACCAGCTCTTACAAGAGTTTCAAGGTCTGTTCTCTGAGAGGCCTGGTAGGACTTCTGTCCTTACTCATGACATAGAACTTACCTCCCCAGAGCCAGTACGATCCAAGGCGTACCGGGTGTCACCCCGCCAGAGCGATATTATGGAGGCTGAGGTAAAGAAAATGCTACAGCTCGGTGTTATTGAAGCGGGTGAGAGTGATTATACCTCCCCTTTGATTTTAGTTGAGGTACCGGGCAAGGAACCTCGTCCTTGCGTCGACTACCGCAGGCTTAATTCCATCACTAAGGATCAAATTTATCCGATCCCTAACATCGAGGAGCGCCTTGAGAGAGTGAGTAGCGCTCAGTTTATTTCCACCCTAGATCTTGTCAGGGGTTATTGGCAGGTTCCACTTACAGAAGAGGCTAGTAGGTATGCGGCGTTCATTTCACCAATGGGGACATTCCGTCCTAAAGTTTTGAGTTTTGGTTTGAAGAACGCGCCATACTGCTTTTCAAGCCTCATGGATAAAGTGTTGCGGGGACAGCAAGAATTCGCTTTACCGTATCTAGACGACGTAGCGATATTCTCCGCATCCTGGCCTGAGCATATGGCGCACTTGCGGGCAGTGCTAACCCGCCTGCGCGATGCGGGCTTGACAGTCAAGGCTCCCAAGTGCCAGTTAGCACAGGCCGAGGTTGTCTACCTCGGACACGTGATTGGTCGGGGTCGTCGCCGCCCCTCTGAAATAAAGGTGGCCGCTGTGCGAGACTTCCCGCAACCGCGCACGAAGACCGATATTCGGTCGTTCTTAGGTGTCGCCGGCTACTATCAGAGGTACATCCCCAGGTACTCTGATATCGCGGCTCCCTTGACGGATGCTCTAAGAAAGACAGAGCCGCAAACAGTCGTCTGGGATGAGACGAAGGAAAGAGCTTTTAGCGCCCTAAAGAGCGCCCTAACAAGCCAGCCTGTGCTACGATCGCCCGACTACACAAAAGGGTTCGTTGTTCAGTGTGATGCTAGTGAGCGAGGCATGGGCGTTGTACTGTGCCAACGGGAAAATGGAGAAGTAGAACACCCCGTCCTGTATGCTAGTCGTAAGCTGACGAGTCGTGAGCAGGCGTATAGCGCCACCGAGAAAGAGTGTGCGTGTATCGTGTGGGCCGTTCAGAAATTGTCATGTTACCTAGCTGGCTCGAGGTTTATCATTGAGACGGATCACTTCCCTCTCCAATGGCTGCAGACCATCTCTCCCAAAAAATGGCCGCCTCCTGCGCTGGAGCCTCGCTTTGCAACAATATTCCTTTGAGGTGCGTTACAAAAAGGGGAGTCTCAACGGTAACGCCGATGGCTTAAGTCGAAGCCCCTAACGTGGGAATCAGCCTCAAAATTGCTTGTTACTGATGTTTTTCTTCCTGAGGCAGGATTTTTTTTAACCTATTGCTTTTGTATAGTGTTTCAAAGTGATGATGTGCTTTCTAGTGCAATTTTCCGATTTGTGGACGCGTTCTGAGTGCTGCTAAACTACTGTAAGGAACTAGGCAGCAGTATAAAAGGGGAAAGAGCCTGGCAGGGCTTAGTGAGGTTTGTGCCGTGCTTGCTGACTGAGCGGTTGACTTTCAGGCGTGGTTCTAACGCTTGCCGGAAACGAGAACAAAAATGTCAACTCTCCCGAAGTCACTTTGCAGTGTCCTGTGTGCACCTGAACGTGAGAACGAGGCCTTCTCTGTGCGCTGCGCTCAAGAAACGCCAAAGGACGCCCGACTTCGGTTATGAGCATCATCGAGCGACATCCCTCCGGACAGCGGATGCAGTCCCCTGACCATCGGGATCTCCTTCCCCCGGCGGGGCGGTCTGTTACGTTTCGCCTACAACGCGCGGTAATGCCGGCGCGGATGCAACGGACGCCGGGGCTTCGTTCAAAGCGGCGGACATTTTGGCCCGTTCGACGCCGCCGCGACGCCTCCCCGCCAAGCGTGTCCAGGCGTGTTTCAGTGCCACGTGTCTTCGTGTGTGCGTGTGTGTGTGTGTGCCCACGCTTGTCAAAGCGCGGCAGCCGGGGAGCGGAGCTCCCCAAGTGAGGGTTGGCGATGCGTCACTACACTCGGTTCAGCAGGTCTCTCGGCTCGACCGTGCGCGCCGTCGTGGGCTCATGCTCCGCCGTCCCGTGACCTTCATCCCGTGACCTTCATCCCGTGACCTTCCCTTTTGGACCGCGACGCCGAGAGTATAAGAGCAGCTGCCCCCGGACGCCAGGAGAGAGGCTCCGATTTGTACTGTTGAGTTACGTCTCTCCACTTCGGTCGACCTGACCGGCCGCTCTTTTGCTATGTTAGAATAAACAAGTTGTTCTGTTACCAGTCTTCTCTTGCTTTGCCGGGACCTTCAGATGCTTCCAGTGCCCCAGGCCGCCAGGCCAACGCTACCCTTGGGGCTTGCGACCCATTGGCAATAACGGGCGTCAGCACCGAGACCCCAACAACTCGTGCCAGCGGTGCGATTCCAACAACGGTATACTTACCTGTCCCAAACTCCTCAGTTGTATCATGCTTCGTATTCCGCGCAAGATCACCAGAGAACGTAGACATTTTCATGTCCATGTCTGTCATCAACAAAACGCAACCCTCTACAGAATACAGTGTCTTTATAACGCTTATTTTCATGATCTTGATATTTTTCATAACTCGCTGTTATCGTTCCTTCCCGAGCTTTGCCTTGTTATGTCATAGTTTCATGCATTGTTAAACTGCCCTTCTCCTCCTTTTCCTTCTGTATTTACATTGCGATTTGCTGTATCTACCCTCTTCTTTTCACAATTGTTCATTTTATTCATTGCTTTTTTCGAAGTAATATTCCCCTGCCGTGTTTTTCTAAATCTTAATGTGCGTGCGGCAGTACTTAAACCTTAGGGTTGTTTCTAGGCACGTTAAATAAGATTGATTGATTGATTGATTGATTGATTGATTGATTGATTGATTGATTGATTGATTGATTGATTGATTGTGGGCGGAGGGCTTGCGCTTGTCGGCCCGGAATTTCGCTATCTCCGGGATCGGCCTACGCTCACCTTTTTTTTTATTGTTGACGCACAAGAACGAAAAATACATGGAACCGTAGCCATATACAGCATCGCTGTAAAGAGATTCTGTTACCGTTGCTGATGGAATGCGGCACGTCGAACATCAAACATGGTAGTAGTGCTTTTAGTGAAGTGATAGCATGTGGCAATACTGTGCAGGCTGAAGTGAAATGGAGTCACGTTGAATAAGTTTACGGCTCAATAGGCCCGTAGTTTAATATCCGTGGTTCTTTTCTTGTTGCTGCTAGACTAAACTGACAAGAACAAGCCGCGTACACAAATGTGTGTACCGTAGGCTCCAGCAAGAAATTTGGAATCGCTCTCGTAGGACCATCGTGACATTCTTAGTGTTGCCATGAGCGCTAATCATGGGGTAAACTAGTTCTTCAGAAGCCCACGAGGTGGAGGATATGTTCACGATAGTGTACCTGTATGTGCTACCTGGCTCCTGTAGGGAGTCGCTGTATAAGTGTCCCTGTATATGACTCGAGTAGGAGGCTGTATACTGTTAGGATTGGGGGCTCAATCCCATCGCTCGTGATCCGTTGTCAAGATTGGAGTCGGGCATGAATTAAAAGGTAGCTGGCCCATGCCGTCGTCCAACTTATCCACGCTGAGGACGTTGATGAAGGGAAGGACTGCTTCTCATCGCGAACGAGGAATAATGGTTTATTTACAGTATTTACATGCAGTTCATCAGTCTAGCATGACTGCGAGAGAAAGTACGTCAGTCTAACACGACCGCTTGAGAGAGTGTCTCATTTTAACATGACTGCTTAAGAAAGTGTATCGAGCATCCGCACAACAGCCGTTTACAAACACTCGGTCCTCCCTCGATTCCAAGGTGGCGGAAACGTTCGTCCAGTCATCGTAAACACGCCGCCTCTGCGCGGGACGGTTTACACACACACACACACACACACACACACACACACACACACACACACACACACACACACACACACACACACACACACACACACACACACACACACACACGCGCGCGCGCGCGCGCGCACGCACACACACGCACACACGCACGCACACACACACACACACACACACAACACAGGTTCTCGGTCCGAAACCGACATCACACGAATTTACGAAATCGGAGCGGGCCCTCGCAGCGTGCCCGGGTAGCCATTGTCTTGCGTCTTGGTCGGCGCGTGGGAAGAGGTCTCCGACGACGTTCCCTCGGCAACTCCCCCACTCATCGCAGATCAGGTCCGCGTTGGTGGGTTTGGTAACAATAGTCGGCCCGCCGAACTCATTCAGTCACAACGGCGACTAGGCTAGAGCGTAACGGTGGCGGTTTCAGCACAAAGCCTGCTTCGTCAAACGCATCCTAGCTGAAGCGGCGGAGAGTGGAGGACGCGCGTATTGTTCCCGACACAAAGTCGACTTAGTCACGCCGTGGCTGGAGGTTGGCGGCGGCGCTCCAGGAAAGGATGACGCCCGCGGTCGCAACTGGTTGGCAAAACTTGCACTACAGCTGGCCGTTCTTAACAATACAGGGACACCAGTACACGAAATATAATATTGTCATCTATGCGACTGTAGCATGAAGCTACGAAAAAAAAAAAAAAACCTCATACTGGTTTCTTAGAAAGAAAGCTTTCCTGTTGAAGAAAAAATGGTCCTAGTCCGGGGATCGAAACCGGTAGCAACGCCTTTTCGAGGTGGCCGCTGTGCTTTATCTGAGGTAAACAAGGGACAGCCGGATCGCAGCGCGAGACCGAATTAATCGACAGCTTGATTCTGCGTCATGTGCTTCGAGTCCTCGATTATTTTGGCCTCGCTCTGGCTACTGCTAACCTCCTGATTAGCTCGGATGGTAGAGCGACCGCTTCGGAAAGACGTTGACGCCATGTTCGATCCTCGGACCAGGACCATTTTTTTCCCCTTCAACTGCGAAGTTACTTCTTTCCGAGAGAATCGTATGGGTTTCCTTTGTAGCTTCGTGCTACAATCGCATAGATGACACTTTTTTCCTTTCGTATGTGCTCAGCAGCAGCAGCAGCATGAGGCTCCGGCGTCGCGGGGAAAGTGGTCGGCACGTATAATACCCGCAGGTGGGAGACCGACCTTGCCCCAGGGCCTGCGTCGGCCTCTGCCGTCGGCTGAACCGGCTGACGCCGGCGTTTTGATTTACCGTCCCACAGCCGGCCGTACAGTTTCCTGCGGCGGCATAATCGCGCGCCCCTCCGGGGGTGGGGAAACGACTAATGGTAAGTGCACGGGCTGTGCGGCGTTTCAGTGACGTGCGAAGTTCGCTCGGACCATCTTCTGCCTAACATTTATGTTTTTCTCAAAGCGCGAGTCAAGACATGCTATATGCTGGTTTGGCGATATGCAGGGTGCCAATTACTAAATTCTGCTTTTGAATCGGCCCACCCTCCATTATCTAAAGTGAATTTATACAGGAGAGAAATGGGAGCACGAAACAGGCTGACGTTTGTCGCCTAGGCGTTGCTGCTTAGGGATTGGCACTTGCATATTTATGTGTCTTTATATATTACACGTTACGTGACGTTTCGTCGACGCCACAAATCTTGGGCCTTTGAGCGTTCTTGGAGGTTGTGACGAGCCTCGAATGCCTCTTAATACTGTCAATTCTATGTAAACAAAATAAACGATATATATAGTACTGGCCAGTGGCGTTGCCAGGGGGTGGCAGACCGGTCACGTCCTCCCACCTCAGTAAACTAAGCCGCTCATGTCTTTTGCGGATTCAGCTGGATGAAGCAACCGGACGTAACCGTACGTTAACACCAATCTGCGAGGAAATCACGTACGTGTACGTGGCAAGTGTACGTGATGTCACTTACACTTGCCATGCCTATAATAGCCTCTGTATTTTATTCAACCTGAGTTGTCTTTCCCTTCCACAACCACCACCAAACAAATGTTTATGTCGTTTCTGGATTATATAGTTTCTTTTTATATTTTTGCTTACCGGCTCCCAGACAAGATCTTAAATATTCATTAAATATTATATTAAATAGTAAACAGCAGAACACCTGCATTATTTTATATAAAAAAATTCAGCTTCAACAAAGAGCGCAGGTATATATTAAAAAAAAATAGATGTCTTCACTTTCGCATTTGGCGCCTTGCGCTTTCTATCGGCTAAGAGCTGAGAGCCTCGAGGCCAACGCAGCCAAGGTCTGAATTCGTCTGAATGATTGCGCACATACCTCCTTTCTTCATAAGCACTTCCCATATTTGCCGTAACTGCTCACATAACAATAAACTCTTTGTTTTTCAATATATACGGCCTATAACGAACTGTGCACCGGCAACAGATAATTTTTTTCCGCGCTGTGTCCGCGTCTTGCCTCTGTCTCTCGTCCCTTCTCGTGCACTAAAAACATCAATTTTTTTTAGTTAACCTTTCCTTTCCTGTTTCTTATTTATTTATTTATTTGTCTTTCTTCCTTTCCCTTTTTTTTTTTTTTTTCGGACAGAGACGTTTCTTGAGCTCCAGCCACTCTAGCTAGGCGTTGCTCTAGCAGACGACGCGCGCCGCCATGGTGCGCGAGAGCCGCATCGAGATTCCACGGTATGTTGCGAGAGTTGTTCCCCTCAAGCCTCCTCGCTCTCCTGCCTCCTTGCTCACTCGCTTCTTGCCGGAGGAGGCCAGTGTCGGTCGGCCGCATGTGTTCCTTGTTTGTGTGGCTCGCTCGCGCGTAGGATATTTTTTCAGTGTGCGTTCGTCGTGCTTTTTGGCTGCGTCTGCCTTTGAAGCGTTTGATGCTGCATTGCATGAGTGTGCGTGTGTGTTCCTATTTCCTTTGTGCCTGTGTTGCGGCAGAAACAGCAGCGCCGAAGCGCCCGGATACTCCGAGCCGCTCGTGCCCGTACTCACCGCAAGACCTCGCGTTCTGCCGTTTTCTACCGTCGTACCTACGACTTCTGCAGTATTAGGTACCCACCTTCTATGGAATAGCTCGTATCAACGCCTGGATGCACAATTAAGGTGGGTGGAAATCATGTGTACCGTTATCTCGGTGTACGCAGTAACAGACGCGCCAGAAACGCTTCGCGCCGCACCATGTGATTTTCCTGCGGTTCGTTTATGCTTTATCGAGCATGATACGGTGACGAATCGCAGGTGCTGAAAGAAATATATGTCTGCCTGCTGGCGCACACAAAATAACGATTAGTAGCCCTCCGAGCAAGCTCTACCGGCAGAGTGGTGCTGCGCTATATCGTGCGGAACGATGCGTCCATGCGATCGCTCAGAAGCGCCGACCCGGCTTGAAAGCGATAGCATCCCGTGACATAAGCTGCTTCCGAGGCGCGCCTTTGGCGGTTACACGCTTACTGCTTGCCAAGAGGCGTTTTGATAACTCTGGTTTGGCGGAGGGAGAGATCGTTGCTGAACAGCTCATGGGGATTTAAAGCTCTATCCGAATCATGACGTCATGGCTAGACGCGCCTGTAATTACAGCTCAATACCGGTCCTTGTTTATTAGTCGTGATTACTGCTCATTTGGCGGCTTGTTCAAGCATCGTGCTGCGTGTTCTGTCGGATATTTATCTCCTCGAGTGCAAGTGCGGAAATTCGTACGCTTGCTTGCCGCAACACTGCCGTTCTTCTCCGTGGTTTATACCTTTTTCATTTGACATCTCTTCTTTATTTGGTTGCGTTCAGCGTAAAAAATTGTGGTCGGGGTTACCAAAACCTGCTGGGAAAACTGCACAGCGAGTGCGATATCGCTCCGCATTCGCTGACTCTTCGTGTGTACTACGTGCCAGTCCGCGACCCACTGCGGACGCCAGCTGCTCGCCACAGCTGTTCTCAGCGAAGTTCAAGGCGCTCCGATCGCCGGTGCAGCGTTTGCTATATGACCAGTTGCAAATTAGCTCCATTGTCAAGCCGTGCGCGTGTTTGCGGCGCGCATTCATAGACCCGGACTTGCTTGAGTGATGCTGACTTTGCTGCGAGTTATTTGACAGCGGGCTCCTCTTGTTTCAAAAGGATGCGGAGCCCTTGGAGGGCCGGGCTTGTCGGCTGATTGATGATGGCGAATAATCGTTCATTCCTGGCAAACGGCTCGCTGTCTGAGCGCTGCTCTTTCGAACTCATCTTGTATGCTGGATGAATTCTTATCGGTCCGAGAGTGTTATGAATTCACACTGCCTGGAAGTCAGCTGCTTCGCGTCATCCAGTGTCTGCTACCGCCGCCAAACCTACTTTTCTTTTCTCCCCCCTCGCCCCCCCCCCTTCTGTTTTGTTTTTGCTTGCGATGTAAAAGTGTACAAAACTGACCGCACGATATTTCTCGTCAGCGTTTGTGTATTTCAGACAGTGCTGTGCGCACGTTGTTTTAGTGCTGTGCGCACGTCGATGTTTAATATATGTGACCCCGTCACAATGCACTAAACGAACGTACTACGCGGGTTTGCCTAACGCTAGCCAGGATCGTGATATTGCCGCGTCTCTTCTATGTCGATGACAAAGACAACGATGGGAGCTTTAGCGGGCTTCGTCTTGTGTGTCGGCCTAGCGGAGATTAGAAGACGAAGAAGTAATCTCTAGGCTCGACCACTAAAACAAACCGTTTTTGTGTCCTCGTCTCCTGTCTTCATTGCACCGCGACACTGGTGGAGGTGCTGGGTACGACAACCCGATGCTCCGGACCCCTCCTGGGAGCCGTTCATCCAGCCCGCAGCCCGGACACTTTGTCGCCCATTGCAACGCATGCGCGTCGTTTCAGTCGTCGGTTGCAAGGCCTTGCTCCAGAGCTCACCCCCCTGCAGGAACCTTCGTCCAGACGCTGCCCATCGCCGTCCATGGCCGACGCTAGCCAAAGCCTTTGCGCCAGCCCGCCACAGGTAACCCTTCTTCAACCACGGATTCCGGATCGCTTTCACGGCGGCGCCTTTGAAGACGTTGAAGGCTGGCTTGACCTATTTGAGCGCGTCGCCATGATCAATGAGTGGAGTTCTAAACAAAAGCTCAGCAATGTCTATTTTGCTCTTGGCGATAGCGCTCAGACGTCTGAAGAAAACCAAGAAGGCAGTCTGTCGACATAAAGTGGCTTCCGCCAGCAGCTGCTTGACACCTTTGCGAGTGTCGACCGACGGGACCGTGCCCAGCAGCTAATTGAGTTATGAGTTCATAAACCCAACGAAACTGTCGCAATGTTCGCCGAGCACATGGCCCGTCTGTGTCGTAGGGCCGACCCAAACATGACAGATAAGAAGTTACGCTACTTCATGCGCGGCGTGATAGAGCAGTTGTTCGCCGGACTCATGCGCAATCCACCAAGTACCGTGGCTTATTCTATAAAGGAAGCTACTGCTATTGAGCGAGCGCTTCATCAACGATGCAGGCAGTATGATCGCTTGTCCAGCAGCAACGAGGTCAACACCGCCGCCATAACTTGACACTCAGAGCTCTCTGCGTGATCTGATTTGGAAGATTGTTCTCGAAGAAATCCAAAAGCTCGCGACTTCAACAGTGGAACCGCCACTGGCGTCTGTCGCCGAAGTCATACGTGACGAAATCAGGCAAGCGTTCTCGTCTCCGAACCTTAGTCCTGAGCCGCATTCCATGAACTACGCCGCCGCGGTCCGACGTTCACCACCTGTTATGTCGATACCGCCGTACCACCAGCCGTCGACTGCCGCGCCTTGGTCATCCCAGGAAGAGCCTCCAAGAAGGCCGCAGTTTCGGAAGCCGGATGTACGGCTGACTGCAGAGTGGCGCCCACTGTTTCAACTGCGGTGCTGTCGGCCACATTTCCCGCCATTGCTGGCATCACGACGTACCGTTTCGCGCTCTCCGCCCATGGTTTGACGGTCGACATGCCAACGACGACTACTCGCTACGTCGCCAAGCTCCTTTTCAAGGGCCTCCAGCCACCCGCTCTCATTTTGACGATCGCTAAGCCAATGACAGAGGAGTCGCTGCCGAATGACCAGGCCGACATGGACCATCGGTCGCGTCTCCTACACATTCGTCTGCACCAATACGCCGCACTTTCACTGACCTCAGGGAGAGGAGGTCACCTAGCCCACGCTGGGGAAACTAAAGGCGGCGACCTCCGGGGGTAAGGTTGCAAGCCGTCACGAAAAAGCGCCCGTTGCTTCCACCGCAGGACGCTACGAAGCCCAACGAGCCGTAACAGCGACGAAGTTGTGAGCGCAGACCTTTTTGTCTTATTGACGGGTAGTATAATCAAGGGTTCAAAGAAAGTTCGTGTGGTCAGGCATGGAAATAAAGGTCGCCAGCTACGATGAACCGGACGCCAGGGACTATGCCTGCCATTTACGCACGTTCGTTACGTCATGTGCTGGCTATAAAAGTGACGACGATTTCCTGTCCAACTCAGTGAGCAAGGAACTCGTACGCGGTTCCGAAACGTCGGATTATTCATCAAACTTGATCAGTGACCGTGATCCCCTTCATGACGGGTAGCAAGTGACAGATTTTGTCGACACTGGTGCTGATTTCTCCATAATAAGTCAAGACCTCGCAGTTCGGCTCAAGAAAGTAAAGACGCCGTGCACAGGGCCCCATATAAGGACTGCAGCAGGCCAGTTACTGATACCTGCCGGACGATTTACGGCGAGAGTCAACATAGGAGGTGCATATTTCGTCGCCACTTTTGTCATTCTCGTCGCGTGCTGTAAAGACTAGATTATCGGAATGGACTTTCTGAGGGAGTATGGTGTGGTCATCAACATCCCAGACCGTTCGGTAGCATTTTATCATAACATTGATCCAGTTGATTGCTTAGAACCACCACGCGACTCATTACGCCTCAATGATGACGACGTTGTCATCCCGCCTGGATCCTGCACCCCTGTTTCTGTGGCATGCGATCCGCCGTTCGACGGGGAAGGAGTTGCAGACCAAAGTTATTTACTCAAGGTATTTCAGTCGCTCGAGGTATTGTCAGCGTCGTTAATGGGCACACAGATTTGTTGCTGACAAATTTCAGCACGGAGCGTCGGCACCTTCCAAGGGGCACGGCTGTGGCCTATTTCGACGGTGTTGCAGATGTTCAGGGCTGCTTTTCAATGCTTGAAGAAGCAAGTTTCAGGACTGCTTTGCGTCGACATCAGGAGTCGGTCGCACGCTTTAACCAAGCGCCGAATAATCACTGAAGACATGGCCAGACCAATTCACCAGAACCGTTATCGTGTGGCTCTAAAAGAACGTGAAGCGATACAGGAGCAAGTAACTAGAATGCTCTAGTTAGAATTCAGAATTCTAGTTAGAATTCAGAACCAGAATTCAACCGTCCAAGAGCCCCTGGGCATCGCCTGTAGTTTTAGTCAACAAGAAGGACGGTAACCTGCGTTTTTGTGTCGACTACCGCAAGCTAAATCAGGTTACAAAGACAGATGTCTACCCACTCCCGCGTATAGATCACTCCCTCGACTGGCTTCGGCACTCTCGTTACTTTTCCTCAATGGATTTGAAAAGTGGACATTGGCAAATCGAGGTAGACCTGAGAGACCGCGAGAAAACGTTTTTGTGACGCCATACGGACTGTCCGAATTTAAAGTTTTGCCCTTCGGTTTCTGCTCTGTGCCCGCAACTTTCCAAAGGCTCGTGGATACTGTTCTATCGGGGCTGAAGTGGAAAACCTGCTTGGTCTATCTCGACGATAAATAAAAATAATAAATACAAATACAAATAAATACAAATAATAAATAGATCCGCACCGCTGCAGCATCACACCATCTGCTGGTTCCCGGCACACCTCGGAGAGATCGAGGACGCCCCTCGCAATCTTAATGAGATGGCTCACAGGAGCGCGCGAGACCTAACCCTCCGCGACGCCACCTATTCTGGTCGTGACCATCCCAGCGAGAATCGGGACCCTCCCTCCACATATAACGAGATCATAAAGCACTTTTATCTAGACCGCAGAATATTCAGCACACCTCACAATAAGCTCACCAGGCCTCAAGCCCTGACGTTCAGAATGCTTCAAACAAACACGTACCCCACGCAGAACAGACTACATCACTACATGCCTGACCTATACAAAACATCATATTGCGAAAATTGCCATAGCACACTAGACGTACATCACTTTCTCTGGCCGTGTGGTCGGACCCACGCAAACAAGGATCAAGAGTCCGCCAGGCTACAAGACGCATTACGCAGCACGGACCTGGCGGAGCAGCTCTGGGCTGTCCAGCGAGCCCACGATGCGTCCAGGGAGTTACAACTCCCGGTACCAACGTGGGAGTAGCCCGCTCTATGGGACCTTGCGCCCCGTAGCTCGCAGGACCTTTCAATAAAGTTACTCCATCCATCTCGACGACGTCATTGTGTTTTCTGCAACGACTGAAAGTGGTTCTGCAAGCCATCAGGTCGGCAGGCCTCACGCTGAAGACAGAGAAATGCCACTTTTGCTCTGGGGAACTGCAGTTTCTTGGTCACGTCGTCAGTAATGCTGGTGTTCGTCCCGATCCTGAGAAAATTGCCGCCGTCGCATAGTTCCCGATACCGTCCGACAAGAAAGCTGTCAGGTGCTTTATGGGCCTCCGCGCGTATTATCGTAGGTTTATAGCAGATTTTGCACGCATCGCATCGCCACTAACTCGCCTCGCGAGAGACGACGTGGCATTTGTGTGGGGCGACGCACGTAAAACTCCATTTAATGAGCCGAGGCAACGGCTACAAACACCTCCAGTACTTGCCCACTTTGACGAAGCAACCCCTACGACGCTTCACACTGATGCCAGCAATGTTGGTCTGGGAGCAGGGCTCATGCAGCTGCAGGACGACGGCGAAAGGGTGATTGCATATGCAAGCAGAACGTTCTCGCGCACGGAAGCCAATTACTGGACAACTGAGAAGGAATGCCTTGCCGTGGTATGGGCGATTATGAAATTTCGCCCATATTTGTACGGCTGCCCTTTCAAAGTTATCACTGATCATCATTCACTATGCTGGCAGACAAACCTGAAAGATCCTTCTGGGCGACTAGCGCGCTGGAGTCTTTTAGTAACACATAAATGCCCCAGAAAGTGGATGGGAAGACGGCGCCGCTGTCGCTCAATTGGTGTAGAGCATCGCTCGCGTAATGCGAATACGTGGAATCGTTCCCCACCTGCGGTAAGTTGTTTCTTCATCCACTTTCAATTCCATTTAATTTATTATTTCCTTATTTCAATTAGTAAGCACAAGTAATTTCCCCTGCGTTGTCCTTGGTGTCATTGTTTGTTCGCTTCGTATGATATCGTTGAAGTAATGAAAGTTGTCAAATGCATCAAAACCGCGATCACGTAAGGCAGCTGTAACGCTGTTGCTGGTCGTGCTTGCTCCGTCTGCCGCTCTCTTCCACTTGAGGAAAATTTTTAAAATGAGAGCGGTGTCCTCCAAGAACGCATTCCTCAATATAATTTCTTTTTTTCAGGTATGTTTGATACCAGCTGAACAACATTGGAACGCAATGTTTACGTCCCCTGTTCGTCCTCAACTTTTCATTCCCCTCACCTGGGCGACGGTCCTATCTACCTGCCATTTAATACCTGCCAACACTGTGATGGATGGTATCTATTGTGCATCGCGTTTTCGGAAGATTTCGATTTCTCGTATGCTAGTTTGCTCTACGGGTCGTTTATTTCGATCGAGCAGCGGCATGTGCACACATCTGGCGCTTGACGTCGGCTAACGTCGGTGTCTTCAAATGTTCCCGCAGGTCTTGTGACCATTTGCGTCGTGCGGTAGAAAGACTGATCCAACTTTGCCCGCTGTTTAAACAGCGCTTTGGTACCGAGAGTTGCGTAATGCATTTAGTAATTCAGATTTTGGGGTTCACGTATAGGCACAATAGGAAATTCGGCACAGCCCATTTCACGATTGCTGTCGACGGTAATGCGTTAGCATCGAATCAATTTCCACACAACGTATTTCCACCGCCGAAACGAATTTTGTATTAGGCGTGTACTGTAGCGGGACTCCTTTTTCGCGCTTCCCTAAGAACACAAGGTGCCATCTAGCGCCACTGCGAAGCATGGGGTATCATCCGAAATGCATAGCGCACCAACGCGTGCAAACGCTGAGAAACGCAGCGACCGGGGTCCTCTCTCGCCCTTCTTTTCTTTATTCTTTTTGAACACGCTGTGCCATCTATAGTGATGCTGCCGAGAAGTCTGCGCGTGGTCTCCCAGAGGAGAAACGTGGCGCGCCGGTCCCTGTGAGCGCTGACAATTGTTCCCTCGTTTACCGCACACTCAGTGGCACATACTCAGTGACACAAGTTGGCGAGGCGTTTATTGAAGAGCGGCACATGCCCTGAGTGCGTTCATGGCGCAGCTCGCTAAAGCGTTGGCTTGAAAGGCGTTCATTGAAAAGCGTCACCTATGCCCAGCCTGCTAATGCGTCAGGTTGCTCTCTTTTAAGATCCCTTATGAGGTAGGTTAGATTCTCCTCCGCATCGGAGAAACTTAAGGGATCTTTTCGTCATTGTAGGACGGTACATTCCCAGTGGCACATGCTTAGTTACATAAGTTGGCGTCAAAGACGTTCGTTGAAGAGCGGCACATACGTACTGGCACATACCCAGTAACCCAAGTGGGCATCAAAGAGGTTCATTGAAGACCAGCACAGACCGAGTGGCACGTACCCAGCGCTCCAAGTCGGCGTCAAAAGAGTTTCTTCGAGCAGCGGTTCAATACCTAGTCCCGCATCTACCGCGACCAATGTCGGCATGAAAGAGCTTCGTTGAAGAGGGGCACGTACGTGTGTACGCATTGGCTCATGCTCAGTGACCGAAGTTGATCCGATGGTTGGTTTCGAGCTCTTTTACCTCAGCACGGCAGCCCGTTGCGCTAACCATTCCATCAAGAGTTACTCAGTGACCCAGGCAGGCGGGAAAATAGATACAAACATACGTAGACACAAAGACCGACCGACGGACGGACGGACGGATAAACCCCCAGAAAGTGCGTTAAGTACCCTAAGAATGCGAACGCATTCAAAGAACCCGCATTGCTTGATATTCATCCACTCTGCCTTTGCGCATCGGCGCGGCGCTTCGCGGAAGTGATGTCCCATTCGCCTAAAAGAAAGAGGTAAGACCACATCCTTTACTGCAGCGTTTCGTGCAATCTTCGATGGATGTAACAGGATCTTCACGCCTTCGTCACAGCTGGGCTTCGCCGCGGTCGCTGTTTGCATAACTGGTCTACCGGCGCCCGACTCGACGCTGCGCATCAAGCAGTCAGCGGTGCGTGGGCGTTTCACCGAGCGGACGTTTGACGCAGCCTTCAAGGGGCACGCTCTGTATAAAATACAATCCCAGGAAGTGCGATGACCTCCACTCGGATCGTACCCAGCTGTGGTCAATGTCGCGCTTAATGGTGCGAGCCGGTGTGCCGCACTATGCCTGGTTTGCCGGGTTAAAGAGGCAACCCTTCTTTCCTCCTATGCATCCGTGTCCAAAATTTCGTCGTCCCTTTTCATAATCACCCGTTGCTTTGCAAGGACAGCGTATGAAACTCGCCGCTGAAAATAATCGCGACAACAGTTAAGTTATCACAAGCAGCACGGTGACAAGACATCCCTTCCAAGCGCGGTCAGGGAAAAGCTGCAGGTGGCCAATATACCTAAGAACATGAGCCCCGAATTCAATCAGGGTCGAAGAGAGAGTAGAGCCAAGGCTTTACTCCAAGCCTTCGGTAGGGACAAGGAAGCGCCGTACGTAGACGCGGCAGAATACGAGGATCGACGTGCTTTTGCAGTGGCCGTTCTCAATACCGAGAAACAATTGGTCAGTTCTTGTAGCATACGTGTAAAAAACTCCGAGGTAGCGGAAGAGGTGGCGATAGCCCTAGCCATCGTTAACCCCAGTTGTAGATACATACTCAGTGACTCGCAGACGGCGGTCAGAAACTATGCACAAGGCAGAATTTCGACGAAGGCTGAGGCTATACTCAAAGCCAACGCGAACTATGGCACCTCCGAGGAGACGAAGGAACGACACATTATATGGTTCCTGGCTCACACGTCCCCCGACACCCCCGTACCCAACCTCAACGAGGAGGTCCACCGCGTAGCGCGAGGTCTCACATTCCGCGCCCGCGAAGAAGGATCCTCTCTTGGGGTTGGAAATCCAACGGAGGCATGGACAGAGAGGGACAGAATGACCAGATACTGTGACATCACAAAATTTTATCAAAACTCAAGGCGGGTTTATCCGCCCCCTAACCCCAAACTCGACAGGGCCCAAGCGGTAGACTGGAGGCAGCTACAAACAAAGACCTTCCCCAACCCCGTCCATCTCAGGAGGATATATCCGGACATCTACTCAGATGATAACTGCAAACTATGCGGCAGGGCTCACGCATCTCTTAGACACATTCTCTGGGAATGTGAGGTTATATGCAGAGAAAATGCAGTTTCCCCAGATGAAGCTGCGGCGCGATGGACGGCCGCGTTGCGCAGCTCAAACCTCGAAAATCAACTATGGGCCATCCAGCAAGCCCGTGAGACGGCGAGGAGACAGGATCTCCGGACCTCCTCGGGGGCGGCCTAGGCCCAGGCCACGAATTTGCCGGATTGTTAATAAAGTTTTCACCACCACCACCACCAGTTCCTCCTGTCACTGCAGCCATGAATGCACCTCCTTTCTGTCACCGCCTTTTGTTCTCGTGTGCGGGATATAATATGCACCTTGCAGCCGACGTTCAACAAGAACAGCTGCTGCGTGTGTTTCGCAGTGTACGTGTGTTCAATCGTCTCTTTCGCACAACTCTTCTTTTGTCAGCCGGTGCTTCGTTTCTGAATAGGGGCTACCGTGCAGCTGCACGCCCTGCGCTCGTCGGTTTGCCAGAGTTGCGTATTAAATGTCATAAATGTGACGACCCGTGCAGTCGCTGTCAGTAAATGTGAAATATGAAGAGCATGTATGTGCGCCATTCATCTATCTGCACATAGGAAAGAGAATAAAAGAAGCACTTGTGTTTTACGATAACCTTGTTTTCTGTGTTATCCAGAGGCCGTTAGGAATAAACATTAACGCTTATATTTTGAGCCGTTGTTTTAGCACGGGAGGTGTTGAGTTGTCACGCGCCACAAACAACCGCAAGTTAGTCGTAGCTTTGAAGGGTAGGCTTCACCCAGATTTCGTTCGGTCAGTCGCAGATGTCACGATCATGTTTGTTGCCTTTACCACGGCGCGAGAACTATCCAGAAAAGGAAAGTCTGCTGCCACACAATAGCATTTGATGACAATGATGCCCTTAAAGGCGGTGGCACTTGCCCGCTTAAGCGAACCGATCACGACTGGTTGCCTTTGTAGGAAATAGCGGGATTAATACGCACCGAGTCTCCAGACTGTGAGCTGTGCAATGGGAATTTGTCTATAGGTCACGGGCTGTGTGACTTCCCTCAGTACGTGGAAGAACGTCGAACGTTCAACAATGTCCTTACGCTCCTCGACAGCCCGCCGCTGTCGGAGGACGTTATTTTAGGCCCTTGGCCAGACGTTAAATTTAATGCCAATCAGGCTTTACTCGAGTTTATGGAAAGCATGGGCCTGGACTGTAGGCTTTAAATAGTCCAAATTGCTTGCTATATACATTACATTTTTCCTCATCATCGTCACCCATCATACGCCTTTTTCTTCCCTATTTCTTTCCCTCTTCCCCTCCCTCAACGCAGAGTAGCTGGCTAGAGGAATGTACCTCAGGCCGACCTCTCTGCATTTCATATTATTAAACCTTTCTCTCAGAAGAATTAATAAAAAGCATTATATATGAGTAAATTGAATCACGCAGAATAGATATCTCTTGCTTGATCAACCATCTTGAATTGAAAACAGTATGTCTAAAAGAGAGAGATATATATATTTATTTACAGAAAGGCAGAGAGGTCGGCCTGAGCTATAACTTGCTCTGGCCTGCTACTCTACACTGAGGAAAAGGGTCGGGGAGGAAAGGGCTCATGAATGATGATGATGGTGGTGGTGGTAGGAGGAAGTGATGCGTATATACAAGTTCACAGAGTTGTGGCATCTCTAAAGCCGTGCGTCCAGCCCAGTGGCTTGGAGAAACGCTATAGCGACACTTGTTATCAGGGCTGCGCTGTTTGCATTAGGCCAAGAACCTAAAAGAAAGTCGTCTGATAGCGGCCTCTTATCGACATTTGCAATGGAAGAGACCAGTTGCTGTAGTTCTTGCTCGTACGCGGGACACGCGTAAAATATATGATCAAGTGTTTCTGGTACATCACAGTATTCATAGTTTCTCGCCTGTGTCGTCGACCTGGTTGGGTCTAGTGTTCCAACGTACGGCTGCGTATTACGCGACGGAGTAGGTCGTTTGTGTCTGTTCGTGAGAACGGAATGCGTACTTCACAAGCATTATTAAAAGCGGTTTTCGCTTCAGCGTCTGCCTGTTCGTTTCCTATCATGCCACAGTGTGAAGGTATCCACTGAAATGTGACATTGTGGCCATTTCTATTTGCGTAGGCGAGATGCTCTGCAATTTCTATAGCCTTTGAATAATACGGGCCCCGTCTGAGGACACAGTCAATCGTTTGAAGAGCTGGCTTGGAATCGCAGAATATCGTCCATGCATGAGGAGGCTCCTCGGAGAGAAATCGAAGTGCCTTCCGGATAGCAGCAAGTTCTGCAGCAGTTGATATTGATATATGGCCTAGTTTAAACCGCCGAGCGAAGATCATATGTGGGATGACGAAGGCTGCAGTGGAGGCATATGGTGTGACAGAGCTATCGGTATACACGTGTACAGAATCTCCATACTCTGCAGAAATGTGAAACAGGGTAAGTTGCTTGAGGCCAATAGATGCAACGGATGATTTTTTTTTATTCCAGAGATCTGCAATATAACGAAATGTTTAAGCAGAACCCACGGGGGTGCTCTCGGAATACAGGCGGGAGAAAATCTTGATGGCAGAACACTCTGATGACGCGGTAGAGTCCTTGAAGAGCTGGAACCTGGGTGGGTGGCAGGGAGCGATGACAGAGGGTGGTGCCCGTGTTGGGTTAACACGCGAAGGTACATTCAAAGGGGCTCGCAGAGCAAGTATACACGCACAGGCACGAGCTTCCGCTATTGTTTCATTGGTTGACGTGCATCGTGGGAGGCCCAAACATGTGCGCAATGCTGGAGCTTGAATGCTCTCCAGTGTGAGCATACAGCTAAGTCCCATGCTTGAGAGCTCCGGCATGCTGTGCTGTATATACCCTACGAATAGTGCTTGGTACAACAGGAGTAATGACTCCGAGGGGCCCCATCTTGTGCCTGCAACGACGCGAAGGACGTGAACAAAACTCTTCAGCTTTGGCTTCAGCTTTGACTTCAGCTTTGACTTCAGCTTTGACCAAGATAATCCCCGGTCTATGACTAAGCCAAAGAATGTGTGGTGTGTTATGCAGATATCGATACTCCGTTAACGATTACCGGATACCTGGTCATTAGTGTTCGCGTGAATTCACAGTTTGGGATAGCATCACTGGAACCTATCAGATGTCTATAACGGTTGGCGATGCATGTATTCCTGTGAGAGTGGCTCAGCGCGGAATCTCGTTCAAGGGCAGGCCAAGCGGTCGCAGTGGGATTTCCAACGTTCTTTGAATCTAACTTCACATCTTCCAGCCCACACAATGTCCCTCGTACTGTTCCCACTGTGGAGCAAAGCCCACAGTATATTAGTGCACCTGGGAATGCCCACAGCCTCTGGGCTACTTCCCTATTCCTTCATCCTGTGATACTGCGCTGAGGACCTGCAAGAGCCGCGACGGCTGATCAGACGGGCACGAGGAGTGGCGCGAGCCAATGGTACTCTGAACTAAGGGCTTCACCCTACGAGGAAGTTGACCCACCTCATTGAGAATAAGTGTTTTCTTTCTCTCCCGGTTGTAATACACTACCTGTGAGCTGGCGTCTTTGTCATCGTGCCGTCGCCGTTGTGCCATATAGTCGGGCTAGCTGTATACCGTTAAAGGCTTTCGTTTGGGTGTCCCTGTACGCGTTCTTCTTTTTCCAAGACAAATCAGTAATGGCCTCGCCTTCGACGTAGTGTGCCATCCGGTGCATTCCTTTATTCTTGTCCTCGCTTCGTTTGCGAACCGCGTTCCGCGCTTAGGTGAGTTCCGGATGCCCCTAAACGACTCGTCCCAGCACGTGAGGGCCCCCCATTATGGAGTCATTGGAACTCCTAACAGCAGGCAGGGCTTGTTTACCCGGAACGCATCACGCTTCGTGGAGTCATCGCACAGCCCATGAGTCGGCTCTTCGGTTCCACTCTGGCTATGTCGTCTTAGTTCAGTAAACAGCTGCAACTGTTCGGACATGCTGCCTCTACCCGGATGCTAACGAATGGCCTGTGGCGATGCTGGGCGACGTTACATAAGAGTTGACGCTTTCGAAAAAAAAAAAGGAAGGCTATCCCTGTGACAACTTTCAAACTTTTCAATTGTGGTCGTGCTTTCTGTGTGTCACGTCACGTCTGGCGGTGCCTCAGGAAGATCCAGTCGACGCGGACGGCGCGATGGGAATTCCGATGACTCTACGAGCATCGCCGCGCCTTTCGATATCGCCCACATGGGCAATACAAGCTTTCTTTTAACCGCTGTATTTGAATGCGTGTCTGAATGAGATGGTGCGCTCACTCTTCGCAATGATGGTTCTTGAATTACGTGACTAACTTTCTGATGAAAGAGCCCACGCGGGGCGGAGCACTGCTTGATTTACTTTAAACGTCTGTAGTTTTGCGAATGTATTCTGAGAGTTGGAGATATATAAGCGTCGCCGTGCTGCTTACGATGTTCAAACAGAGAAAGAGAGAGAAAAAATGTTTTCATTTCCAATCCAGCGGACAATGAAAGGTGATAAGACAGGACCGGCTTGATGATAACAGACCCAGAAGCCTGGCAAAGCCTGTGGTGTTCCAGTAACGCGTTTCGCTGGTGGTTAGCCAAGGTGTTGGGAACCGTTTCTGTTGAGCGGGACGTCGCCCTTCGGAGAAGCTTTGCGAGATAACAGGGCGACGGAGGCGCGCGCCCACGCATCGCCGGCTACGTTGCAGACTTGTGTTATCGCGTGTTGCGGGCTCAGCTTGTGAAGCGATAATATTCCCAATATGGAATTGTGGCTCACGGCCAGTCGGAAACAATAAAACGCTCGCTGCATGCCGGCCTTATCCTCTGTCCGACACTGTCACTGCAGATGTTGATATAGAGAAATCCAGGGAGCAACTATACAGGGAGAGGCGGGAGGAATGGGACAGCTCTTACTCGAATGTTTCGCCTATTTCATCGGTCACATTGATACAATTTATACCGGACGCTGAGCTACAATAGCGCATAAATCCTTTCTTCAAAGACGTTCTGGAGGCTTCGTGGAAAAGGCTTGGCATAGGACAAACCAAGATGTATGCACTGAAAGATAAACATGGTAATATCATCAGCAATCTCGAAGATATAGTAAAAGCAACGGAATAATTCTATACTGACCTCTACAGTACCCGGAGGAGTCAGGATACCTCAACTAGAAACAGGAACTCCTATTACTAGCGACGAGGTCAGAATGGCCTTGCAAGACATGAAACGAGGAAGAGCGACAGGAGAAGATGGAATAACAGTCGATTTAATCAAAATTAGAGGAAACATAATGCTTGAAAAATTGGCGGCTCATTATACGAAGTGTCTATCGACTGCAAGGGTCCCAGAACACTGGAAGAATGCAAACATTATACTAACCCACAATAAAGGTTACGTTAAAGAACTAAAAAATTATAGGCCCATTATATATAGCTTACTCCCAGTATTATATAAAATATTTACCAAAATAATCTCCAATAGAATAAGGGCAACACTGGACTTCAGTCAACCGAGGGACCAGGCTAGCTTCAGGAAGGGATACTCTATAATGGATCACATCCATGTCATTAATCAGGTTATCGAGAAATCGGCAGTGTACAATAAGCCTCTCTATATGGCTTTCATAGAATACGAAAATACATTTGATTCAGTAGAGATACCAGCAGTCATAGAGTCATTACGTAATCAAGGACCACAGAACGCTTAAGTAAATACCTTGGAAAATATCTACAGAGGTTCTACAGCTACCTTAATTCTGCACAAGGAAAACAGGAAGATACCTATAAAGAAAGGGGTCAGACAGGGAGACACAATCTCTCCAATGGTACTCGTTGCGTGCTTAAAAGAAGTATTCAAGCTATTAAACTGGGAAGGCTTAGGAGTAAAGATCGACGGCGAATATCTCAACAACCTTCGGCTTGCCGATGACATTGTTCTATTCAGCAACAATGCAGACGAGTTACAACAAATGATTGAGGACCTTAACAGAGAGAGTGTAAGAGTGGGGTTGAAGATTAATATGCAGAAGACAAAGATAATGATAAATAGCCGGGCAAAGAAAGAAGAGTTCAGGATTGCCAGTCAGCCTCTAAAGTCTGCGACGGAATACGTTTACCTAGGTCATTTACTCACAGGGGACCCTGATCATGAGAAGGAAATTTACAGAAGAACAAAATTGGGTTGGAGTGCATATGTCAGACATACTCAGATCCTTACTGGAAGCTTATCATAATTACTGAAAAGAAAGGTGTACAATCAGTGCATTTTACCAGTGCTGACATATGGGGCAGAGAGTTGGAGTCTGACAAATAAAAAATTGAGAACAAGTTAAGGACCGCGCAAAGAGCGATGGAACGAAGATTGCTAGGCATACCGCTAAGAGACAGAAAGAGAGCGGTTTGGATCAGAGAGCAAACTGGTATAGACGATATTCTAATTGACATCGAGAGGAAATAATGTAACTGGGCAAGTCATGTAATACGCCGGTTAGACAACCGTTGGACCATTAGGGCTACAGAATGGGTACTGTTAAGAATGGCGAGCTGCAAGGAAAAATTGCCACCCAATTACGACTGGGGGACAAGGCGCGCATCCCCCACTCTCCGTCGCTGCAGCTAGACTGCGTTCGAAGAAGCGGGCTTTGTGCTGAAAACCACCTCCATCCACGAGCCCCATCTCCGTTGTGACGAAACGGGTTCGACGGACGAACTATTGTGCCCGAGGTCCCCAGCGCGAACCTGATTTCGCTACGCATGAGCAAGCCGCGGCGGGACAACGAGCTACCCAGGATGTCTCCGAGCTTCCCGGAACGACTCCCCTCGGTCGTCGGCTCCAGTCCTTCGCACCTGTGTGTTTGCGTGTGTGTGTGCGTCACCTTGTCGCGGGAGGCGGCTAGTTTTGCGATGACGAAAGGAACATTCGCTGCCTTGTATCGCCGAAGGACCGAGCGTTTAAAAACGCATGTTGTGCGGAGGCTCGACACACTTCTCTCGTGCAGTCAGGTTGGACTGACACACTTTCTCTTGAGCAGTCATGTTGGACTGACACTCTTTTTCTTAAGCAGTCATGTTAGACTGATTTAATTTCTGTAAATAAACCCATTTTCCTCGTTCTCGATGAGAAGCAGTTCTTCCCTTCATCAACGTCCTCAGCGTGTTTAAGTTGGACGACGGCATGGGCCAGCTACCTTCGAATTCATGCCGGACTCCAATCTTGGCAACGGATCTCGAGCGATGGGATTGAGCCCCCAATCCTGACAGTACCAAGAGAAGGAAAACGCAATCGAGGACGACAGAAGACTAGGTGGAGCGATGAAATTAGGAAATTCGCGGGCGCTAGTTGGAATCGGTTGGTGCAGGACAGGGGTAATTGGAGATCGCAGGGAGAGGCCTTCGTCCTGCAGTGGACATAAAACAGGATGATGATGATGATAATGATGATGATGAAAGAACAAGTTGTGTCCCACTCCACCCTTTCTTTGAGAGGAGTCCGATACCGCGGGTTGAAGGAATGGGACGCTTTACGTATGGCCCTAAAATATGTCTACCCGACCGCGGGAAGGTCAACACTGAACATTAACAATGACTTTGTAGTCTTTCGGTTCCCCGAGGAACTTGTCGCCCTGAGAGCTTTGACTCGATGTCCTCTCTTGATGTTGAACATAAGTCTTGATGGGCAGAGAAAAAGAGAATGCTTGTGTTTCTCATCTTCCTTTTACGACCTTCACAATTACATCCTTGCCATCAGCGATCTTGACATTGCCCTTAGAATTATGAAAGGAGGCACAATCCTGCAAAATGAGCTTTCTTTTTTTTATAGGGCATTAAGGACATCAGACAGCAAAATCAAATTTCACCTCGAAGAGCCATTGGACAAACAGCACAGTGTCAGAAAAGACTCTGGAAATGCAAGATGTAAAGCTGCTTCTTCATCCGCACATCTTGCATTTGCTGTTTGCTTCAGAGTGGCTACAACAAAACATTAATTCCCGTGTGTAGTTGAAACGGTGATTTCCCGTTTGCATTCACGACGAAGCGGCAACTAATTACTACGGAAACTATAGAATAGCACCCAGGATGCGCTGTTCGAAGACGGGGGCCGTATACCGATTCGCATTTCCGTGGAGACGATTCAGCAAGCTCGCCGCCAGTTTGTCTCAGCCAGAATAAGATAAAGTTGTTGCAATGAGAAGTGCAAAATCACCGTCATCTATCCCCCAACATTTACGCCTCATCCGTTTGCTATGGATAGCAGGACACGTGGGACTCACTTAAAGAGAGTCAGCAGACGCACTAGCGGCGGCATATATTAAAGGCCCGGTACTGAGCATCCTAAAATCTTCGGCATACATTACGACTGCAAGATTTTAAAAAATTTGTGTTCAAAAACAACATGCAAATCATGTATTAAATAACACCGATTTTCAGCACCCGCGATTCCCTTGGTACAGCAGATGGTGTTCAGCAAGAAAATTTGAAGTTTCATTCACGAGAATGCGTTGCCGAATACTAGTGCTTAATTTTTACTCCCACAGGTTCGGTTTGGTACCTTCCCCTCAATGTTTTTATTGCAATGAACCTGAAATTGTGGAACATTTCTTTATAGAGTGTCGTAGGTTCGACGTGCACAGAAAACGACTTCTAAAAGGTCCCCTTCGCCAACATGGATTGGTCGTTACGCTTCACATGATATTCTCTCTTGGGGCGTCTTGGGACGCGCTCAGTTGACGGGACGAAACTTGACGTCGGTGCATCCGCTAGTTACACACTGCATGATACTTGCGAATGTTCTGAAACTCGTACCATGTACGCTGCCCGCCTTGGTCGATATAGGCAGAACACATTTGGTTGCAGCGGAAAATGCACGCACTGACGCTGGGCGACCTCATTAGGAAGGCGTCAGCAATATGTGTTTTGTGCTTTCTTGTTTCACTTAAAATTTGTATATCTTTCGACAATGGTTCGCCCTTCTTCCGGTGCGTTTTCGAGAACCGCGCGCCTCAAGGTACAACCGCTCCGGTGGCTCTGACGCTCTCGTGCTGAGCACGAGGCCGTGAGCGTGATTCCCGATTACGCAGCGGCCGCATTCGGGTGGGGTCGGAATGCAAAAAATGCTCGCGTACCGAGCCTTGGGTCTGAAGGGTCCCACGTGGTCAAAATTAATCCGGAGCTCTTCACCACGGGGTCTCACGTATAGTCCCTGTGCTGCTTCACGAGGGCAAGCATCACCAGTTACCCTACCGTCACACGCTGGTGGATTACTGGCGAGCGTCGTTTGACGAAGCCACCCCGTTTCTTACATGTATGCTGCCACGTTTATTTCGCCGCCCCCACTTCTCTATCCCCCCCCCCCCCCCCCCCCCGCTTTATCGCCATATTCGGTGCAGTACAACATTCTCTGCGGAAGTCCATGTGTCGGCTGGCGTCCCTGCTCGTCATTTCCGTTAGTGTGTGCACCGGAGGCACAGCCCAGGACGCACGCTCTTTGAACGCAGCGCCCATGCAAATTGGGAGATTTCTGCTGCCGGGTGCGGGCACGCACCGCCACTCGGAGTCCGCGCGGACGACCGACTTGCCTCGCTGCCGCCGCGATTCGTCAACGGCGCACGCCGGAAAAGAAAAAAAGGCAGGAATGTAGCTGCAGCGCACTTTCTTTGGTTTTCCTTCGTTTGCGTCTTTTTTTCCTTCGCGGTTTTGTCTTTATGTCGCCTGATATTTTGCCTTGTCGCGGCGCGGCTGCTGCTTGCAAAGCACACGCCGCCGGCATTTTCCTCGCTAGTCTGAGTTATCGCTGCTTCCCCTCCGTGTTTCGTTTTTAGTTCCTCTCTCCGTCTCGTTCCTCTCCCTCTACCTGAGCCGCCGTCGCGCATTCCTGCGTCGTTCGTGTACGCAAGTATGGCGCAGTACGCCGGCGCAGCGCTCACCTGACGGCCCGTGCAACGACGTCACGCTTCTGTCTCTCCCCTCTGCGCGTGTGTGCACGCACCAAACAACGAGCAGCATCCACGGCGCGTTCCGCTCGCGTGTCTCGTGTACTGGACGCCGCCTTCGTTGTGCGCCCCGCTAATCCCTCCTTCAAGGCCAACTGTGGCGGGCGCACCTCGATGGGACCCAGGGAATTGTGCGCGCGCTGCCGCCGCGTAGCGAACTTAGCGAAAGCTCAGTGTAGCTGCTGCTGCGGTATAGCCGGCTAGTTTGATGCGGTGATTTGTGTAACTGAGACACGCTTTTGATCGTTTGCATCTTTCCACTTATTTGTTAGCCTATCAGCCTGTTAACCCAGTGCCCTTGCCACTCGACTTGTGCAACAAAAGGACGCCGCGGATAATTAGATGGACACTAAAGAGCAACAGTAAATCAGCTTAGACCGGCATTCTTTCGAAAGCACATATTTATTAACATGACGGCAAAGGGTTGATTAGTGGTGGGAAAAATAAAGACCGCACTTCCCTTCGAATTTCGCGCTAAGCCTCAACCACGGTACGTCAGTGTGACGTCACGGGCTTCAAAGTACTACAGTTGAAACTCGATTTAACGTAGTGATGACCACGCTCGAATTATTTTGTTAGAGACCGGGAAGCTCGGAAAATCGAGTGAGGGATTTTTCGGTCGTCCGAATTCTAAAATTGTAACGTAGTGACACCAAAAACGTACCGTGGCATTGTATTTGCCGTTAAACTATGGACCATAGCTACCAAACATTTCCTGCATCGCATCAAACGGGCTCCTTCCCCGGCTTGCTCCTGTGGCCACGACGATGAGGATGTTCGCCATCTACTCCTCGAATGCCCCATATACGAGATACAAAGACAGCAGCTAGAACAAGAGCTACACTCCATCGATCCTCACCGGCCTTTCTCACTCGCAATATTGCTGGGCCCATGGCCATCGAAAATAGCACAGCGAAAAGCATTGAACGCAATTGAACATTTTTATGAAGACACAGGCATCCTCAACAAATACTAGGTATTGCATTGAATAATCACATGATGTCACTAAAACATTCTTCTATTATTTGTATTTATTAGTGCTTTTATATTACGTGTTATACAGTTTTTGTTGTTGTGCGTGAATTATTTTAACACTAATTCCTCATCTGTTTATATGCTCATAGAAGTCTACGTCACGGCCGTTTGTGTGTGTTTGTGACTTTGTTTACGAACTCATTGTGGTGCAACTTGCATTTGACTTTTACACTGTTATGTTCATAGGCGCATAGGACTGTGCTGTGGCTTTCTCACAGTATGAAGTGATTTCTCTTTCATTTTTTTTTCATTTTCCTGCATATTTTTTTATATTGTTGTTTCTGCTATGAGAAAAGGAGTAGCCGTCGCCATTATAAGGTGCCTGCGTCTCTTTCTTTTATTTTCATTTCAATAATAATAATAAAAAACCCACTCCTGCGCGTGTAAAAAATCCGCGACTGGGCCAAATACCGCCGCCTTTAGCATCATGTGGTACGTAAGAACGCTAGCGAATGCTGAATCCGTTGTTCCCTGCATGGGCGCGGCATGCAGCCTCGTCAAAATAACGCTAGGGCCGTGACTAGGGTGCCTAGATGTTTTAACGCGATAGTGTTAGAACGCACGCTCGAATAAAAACCCGTCTGCTTCAAATTTAGAAAGAAATCACGGCTATATTTACTTATTTATTTCTGGAAGAAGCTTTGCTGGATCGGGTTTAATGCAAGCTAGTTTCTTTAAATCGGGTTGATGACAACATTGAACCTTATGGGTACTTGCCGGGGAATGGAAATTTCTTCGCTAGATAGGGAACTTCGTAAAATCGGGTTTCGTTTAGATATAGAGTTTGAACTTTATATCGAAACTGGGCAGTTGTGGAGCAGGAAATGTTCTCGAAACTTCCATGGAACTGGCATTGGTTCCTTTAGTACGTGATGTAGTCCTTATTTATACCGGCAAACAATGAATTAGCACCGACTAGATTATGTCCAAACCCATGATGTCATGGTCAGCTTGTGCGGCTATTTCAGGGCGGTGTCGTCATTCGTGCTTCGTTTCTAGTTTACCAAGCCACATTTGTTAAAGCGGCCGCTTTGGTTATGTTTTGTAGAAGCGCAATTTATTAAAAGTTGACATTTATCTTTAGCGTTACGCTGCAATGGCGAGTTTCAGCTTCTATCTCAGGGAGCTCTATGCGACACACGCACGGGCATTTTCTGGTGGTCACGTGAGGTGCTGTGCTGAGCGTGATTTCTCGTCCTATGCTTGTCGAAGTATCCTGCGTGGCTTCACCTCGCCTCAAAGGTCATCACATCCAGGCTCATATTCAGACAGCCAGACAATATTTAAAGTAAAATCCGATCTGATGTAGACATTACCCTTAGTTCGGTGGTGGAAAGCAATAGCAAATGCCTTGAAATGGAATTCACTGATGACGCAAAGGAACTTCTTATGAGGACTCGCTTGTAAATTGAGTCTGATAACGCCGTTGCGCTGGCCGGGCTCTTTTCCTTCTGGAAGAGGAAACGTGGTAAAATAAAATAAAATATTAAACGTCAAATGTAGAATACCTAATATTTTCGGAGGATTATTTGGCGTCCTCTTTTCGCATTGCTCGTAAGCCTCGTAAGCGCTTGTTACTGAATGCAGCTGCACGCGCTGCGGTTCTTTCGCGGTGCGAGTGCATGCGCGCATAGCTCGAGTTTAGGTCCCCCCCCCCCCCGCCCGAGCAAAAAGGGCTGCACAGATCACAGCACATGCGCTCTCGACGCACCAAGCAGCTCGTTCCTAAAGCCTCTCTCAGCTTTCCCAGCACCACCTCGCAACCGTGGCGATGCTCCAAATATAGACCGATCACTTCTCAGAAGGGGACAGATACGGACACTTGATCGGCTGTCGCGGCGGCGGCTCCGGCACGGCCAATTAGTGCCCAATGGGGTGCTGGGCCGGGACGCGGTCCTGCGAGACGGCAGTATGGTCGTCATTCGCCGTCGCATTCTCGCTTCGTCCTTCCGTCGTTCTTTCTTTATTAACGCTCCTTTACCTCGCAGTTTTGCCATGCGCCTCGGCTTTCCTGCCAGTTGGCCGATGTCATGCGGATCTGATCGAGTCGTCCTCCAGGCATTCACGATTATCGTGTCCTCTCATGTACCGGGAGATGGGTATTCGAGCGAAGTACACTGCGGCGTCTGCACGCCCTATTTTGCGTCCTTTCTCGGGTGCTGTGCAATGGTCTTGCTCTTTCTTTATTCCTTTCTTTCTTTCTTGTTTTTTTTTAAGATTCGCCGCTCAGCCATCATAAGATCCCTTTAATCACCTTCCACACAGCTAATAAACAGGGATGCTCCCTGCATTTCTTAGCGCATCTGATTTGTTTGCATTCTTCCGAGATACCGTGTTGGCATATTGTCGCACCGCTGTGATCGTGGCATCCCCTTGTTTTTTCTTTCTGACGCGACGCCATTACACATGTTTACCGCGTTCGTACAGGCAACATCATTCCAATAGGCAAGCGCTTGGAGGAGGAGAGGCGAAGGTGGCGCCCTACGCAGTAAACATCATGCAATATGCGTATACGCCGTCTGGTGTAGCGCGTCGCTTCGCTGTCGCGTACCGCTGATTTCCGTCTTACTAACAACCACGCGCTTTTCCTCGGTCAACCTTCCTGTAGTGTTCGTATGCGAGCTGTGATTTTGGAAATAATTTTTTTTTTCTCTTAAATTTTCAGTGCAGCCGCAGCTAAGGAACATCAACAACCGTGGCGAACGTGGCGCCGACATTAGCTTCTGGCTGGCAACGAGAGTATACAGTGCACTGTAACGAGACGCTTCAGCCTGCGCCCACTCCTCCACCCGTCTCCGCACAGTGCCGCGTGTCATTTGCCCGTTATCTGCACGCTTCCGTTCTGCCATTCCTGCAGGCTCATTGCGAAGGACGAAGGTTTGGCGCTGTTTTCTTCTACCAGCGATTACTGCCAGAGGCGTGATGCTGGCCCCGTTCGCCGCGTCTTTTTCTGAGAACTATCGCCACTCCTGTAGGCAGAGTGATGACACCCGTGCCCGCCTTCTCTTCCCCGCGGCGCTCTTTGTGAGGCAGGGGCACGGTTCTTCGTACGGGCCTGCCTGGTAATTGGCTTGGCCGCCATGGTACCTGTGTACGTGCACGGCCGTTGAATAAAAAACACACAGGTCTTTGCCCAGGGCGGCGCCGCTTTAGATGATTTCCTTTGGTGTCAGAAGCTTTTCCTGGATCGGCGTAGCAAGGGTCGAAAGGAAACCGCCGTTATGTCCAAGAAACGACTGTCATGTCTCCCTTTCTGTTTATCTCGTCCACCTTCACTCCCGCTGTTGCTTCTTCCTTTTGTTGTTATTATTATTTTTTAAATCTAGAGCGGGCATCACTTGTCACGTGAGCAGCCTTTGTTTCGTCTTTGCGCGCCGCTGTACGTGCAGGTTCTCTTCTGTGAAGGGAAGACGTGATCGCAGCGCGCTCCAGCGTAACCCGCGCCCCATATTCTGGACCGCGGTACAAGCATTTCTTTTCCTGTGTTGGCACTGTCGACGGGGTGTCCGAACGGAAAATGCGCGCATCTGGCGCATACTGACTTGGCCCACGTTGCCCCCTTCTTTCGCCGGAATGCGTCCCGTGCGCGTCGTGCAGGGAGCGCCGCTGCCGCCATCACGGCGTCCTTGGCGAGGCCGCGCTGACCGGTGCCCTTGCGCATGTCTGGGAGGGAGCCGGCGAAGGGAGCCGGCCGGCACGATCCACGCGCCCCGCTGCGCAGCCGGCACTAGTGAACGCTCGTCGCTGTTTGAAAGCCGTCAATGCTTCAGCTGCGGTGCGCACGGGCTCGACGAGGTGGCTCGTGTCGCCGTTGTCTGCCTTCAATTATTGCTCCCCGATCTTGAGATCTCCGAGGCGATGAGCGGCTCGCAGTCGTCCGGCGAGAAACACAGCGAAAGCAAACTAGGCGTTTTGCTTTTCTCAGTCCCTTTCGCTGACGTCCCGTCCTAAGTGCGCTGTCCAAACGGGAGTTTCCAGCACGCCCCGTATTCACACCGTGATTTACATAATATACCGGCGCGTACGATGAGCTAGCCTACTGACAGATTTCCGATGAACTCTGTGGTTTCAATTGGGTGCAGTTGGGTGCGCGTGGTACGTGGGTAATTTTCTTAGCTGATTTAGCTTTTTTTTATATTGCTGGGCCCGTGGCAGTAGCAGAGAAGCAACACATTGCGCTCCAGTCTGGACTGACACTGCGATGATGTCTGGCGAGGCTAGAAGCGTTCGTCCTCAAGGCGAATGCAGTTAACGAACTGCTCTGGAGAGGGCGCGTGGCACTGCGAGGCGAGCGGGGACTGTTCCTCACCGAGCGCATGAGAAACGCGTACGTGCAACGCCTCGTGATATGTGTAGCGACCAGTTTTAAGGCGGTCGAATGTACACCGTAGGAAAATGTTGGCTGCAAACTGCACGAAGTGGTCGGAAAAGGCAACACTGGAGAAGTCAATATACACGAGAAGTGCAAGCGCTGGTCATCAAGGAATGGCGAAATAATGACGATTTTTGAAGCAGCTCTGCGGCGAATGACTCTCGCTTCGTGAGTGCATGGACATGTTCGTCGCAACTTCGATCCCTCTGCCGACACGTTGCCCGTGCTTTGTGCAATGAGGTGCGGGGCGTGTGTTGCTATGGCGCCCCGTTGCTGAGCACGATGTGGCGTGTTCGATTCCCGACCACGGGATCCGTAATGGAGGCAGAAGGGGAAGCGGGAGCCCTTCAGTACGGCGTGTCTCGCATAGCTGCTGTGTTGCTTTACGATGTTGAGCCACGTCAATCAATAAGTCTCTTAAGTACAACATGCGGTCCACTGTCAAAGGTACCACCAAATTAGCATCTCGGTACTGACTACATATCAGCTGTGTAAGGCCTGAGCTGTAATTTTTGTTTCATATTATTAAATTAGTCAACTCGAGACCATGCAGATGTTTCGGTATTAGTATTATAAGGCGAAAGACTTAGACAACTCATGGGACGAAAAATCCGATAACGCCGGACATGTTCGGTCATAGAGTAAGATAGTAAACGTCAAGAGTGGACACTCGAGCCGTTTCGCGGTCGAGCTGTAGAGATTCGCCGATTCCGGTAGGTGGCACTACGTGGTTCCCTATGTTGTGGCTGGGAGTGTCCACTCTTTACGCTTGCTATGTTACTCTGTGGTCCGGTGTTATGGCACCAAAATTCATAGGGAGTGGAACCATCGACCTTTGGTGGGACCAAATTCAATGGCGCCAAAATTGATGGAGCCACCTTTGATGGTCAAACCCAGGACCATTGTTAGGAGGTGAACCCACGACCTTAGGTGTTAAGACGAAGTTAATTAAGATATAGTTAATTAAGGCACTCGAGCGCACTACCTTTGGTGGGACCAAAATTCAATGGAACTAGAATTGAAGGTGCCATCACTGATGGTCGAATCCACGACCATTGGTTTTAATTGAGGCACTCGAACCCACGACCTTTAGTGGCAGTCTCGACCTTTGATGGGACCAAAATTCAATGGCGCCAAAATTGATGGTGCCACCATTGATGGTCGAACCAACGCCCATTGTTTGGAGTCGAACCCAGGGCCTTTGGTGGGAGAAAACAAGTAATAGGAAGTAACGACGCATTCGAATGAGAATGTCAAGTAATTTAATGAATGTCTCGTGAGCACGCAGGCTTTCGCCTTCATCCTCTCTAGCGTATGCTAATGTGACTGTCAACTTTTCTTTTTCCATTAGAGGTCTACGTAGCTAACGCATCACACCAAGCCCCCTTTTCTTGTGCATTGGACGGTACCCTCAAGTTGTTTGAGTACTAATTACATGTTTTTAACAGTGAGCCATACTGTAGGCCTTGCGTGCTGTCGTCTCTTTGTAGAACTACAAGATCTCCGTTTGCACCTTCCCCTCTATCGCGCTGCCAAACTCCCAACCTAGAACGCAAACTTGGAGAAGGGTTTGTAAATTAAGTGACCATTTGTCTTCTTTAGTATATCATCCTTTCATTCATTTTACTTCACTCGTGGATGTTGCAGATACCGCCGAAAAGCCGATGCGGGGCTTTGCGGGGGTCTGTACCTCTCGCACTCGAACTGTGCGTGAACACCGACTCCGGAAGCACGGATGGGGTTGCGCAGGTCAAGTCCACGGAGCGTGGCTGTCCGATGTTTTGTGCACAGGTGCACGTGGCGCGCCCCCGACGGTGCGTGTCGCGCCAGCTGCTTTCGTCTGGCTGCATGCAGGCATCTCGGTGCACTGGTTTTGCAGTGTTCGGCGGCGTGAGCCGCGTCTTCGTGCACGCGCATTGATGGCCGTAACTTCGCAGTAACGACGTCCCTCTCTCCTTCGCCCTCCCTCGCCGTCTCCACCTGCTCTCTGCGTGACGCAACTCCTCCGACGGGGCAGATGCAGTTACGCCTCTGTTTAACGAAGGTCGTGTATAGTGCGAGTCGTGTCTTACGTTGTTCTTGCTGTTTGTATCGACGACTTGGATAGAACGAGAATGAATCCGACTGTGCAGCAGTATGCTGTACAGGCGTATATCATAGCACAGTTGTCATCGTTAGCGAAAGGTGGCGACAGGAAGAACGATGTTTTGTTGTATTGAGGTTTCATGCTTCCGAGAACACGTGTAACGAGATTTTGCACCAAGAGCGTCAAGAGCCCGACGGTGGGCTTTTGTAGAAAATATTATGGGACAAAGTATTTTTGCTTGGGGTTGTGCCCAGCAAAAAAGAAAAGTGTGCTTGCGTAGAATTACGTGATGGGTCTCACGTCGCCGTCGTTCCTAACGCGGTCGGTGAAAACGGTATTTTAAAGGGATCTAATATATCGCTTTGTCTTTTAATATACGTTGATTCGCGCAAATTGGATTTCGAACAGTGTCGCACATTTGGCCGC
This sequence comes from Dermacentor andersoni, assembly GCF_023375885.2. Taxonomy (NCBI): domain Eukaryota; kingdom Metazoa; phylum Arthropoda; class Arachnida; order Ixodida; family Ixodidae; genus Dermacentor; species Dermacentor andersoni. Next base: position 190,857,027 of record NC_092818.1, on the reverse strand, counting down.
TCTCTTTTTTCTCTCTCGCTCTGTTGCACGCAATAATGTAGCACGCTAGTGAGTGTTGGTAATTTATTTTCTTGTCTTATTATTATTATTATTATTGCAAGCATAAAAATATCAAATCTGAGAAAAAATAAGAGCGCGCTGGCAATTGCCGTCAAGTGGAGCTCAACGTCTGTAGTTCTAGAGAGTTGCGAAAGAGTTTACGAAGGGAATGGGTAGTGAGACAGAAAGAATTGAAAAGAAAAATGTAATGACGCATTTCGAGGGGGGTGTGTACTAAAATTGAGAAACGAACTGTCCTGTTTGTGCAGGCGAGAGGGAATCCTGTTAGGTTTCCGTCGTCACTCTCCGTTTCCTTCCGCGGGTTTACGGCCCTTCCGAGTCGTTCCTGCTGGGAAACTCGCTCGCGTCGGCGGCATGATGCATCGCTCATGCTCGGACGGCGTGCGTGGTGGTGAGTGTTCGGAGCACCCATTTATGTTGTCACTGCTCGCGGGGTGCCCAGCTGAGCTCGTTTATGCGAAGACGCACAGTTCACTCTTTATGCCCTCCACTCTCCGATGTAGCGGCGGATATGGGAAAGCAGCAGGCCGGCGACTTACGAGCGTCGTTTCCGGGTTCGTTATGAGGCACTGCAGCTGTAGGCGGATAACAGATCATACTAAAGTAGAGCACATTCTGTTCTGTTCACTATACTATACGCATTTAGATGAGACTGTGTGGTCCATGTATTACTTTATTTAATCTTTATAAGAAAGTGAGCAACACAATGGGGAACAAACGAACTCTACTTCACTAGTAAGACAAATCATCGTGCCGTCAAATACGGTCGTCCCGACTGCGGTATTCAGACGATTTGCGTGTGCCAAAGCCTGGCGCTGTTGTTGATGCTGGCGCCATTGGTACGTTGTTCTTTTATGCTGTGACAAAGTCAGTCTAGTTTGTGATTAGGCACCCGAGAGGGCAGCGCTGGACGCTTGGAGGATGCGCTTGTGTTCGTTATATGTTTTACGTTCTGTTTGCAGCGTGACATCGTCTCCTCCCCTCCTGCCTTGCTCCCCTGGGACATTAGTGCACAGCGCACGCCTCGTGGTAGAGTAACGCGGCTACAGAATTCCGAAGAGCATTTCTCGGTGTATTAGATTAATGTTCTTTCCCGGCTCACTTTGTGCGGTGTGTGTGCGCATATACAGTTACGTTACCAGACTCTCGATGGTTTCCTTTATGACATCGCCACCTCCGTATTGGCGCTTAAATATTATCGCATCTTAGTCGTCTCGGTACTCGCCGTGGTGACTAAGCGGCTACTGTGTTGCGCTGCTAAGCACGAGGTCGCGAGATGAAATCCCGGCCGCGGCGGCCGCATTTTGATGGGGGCGAAATCTAAAAACGCTCTTGTCCCGTGCATTGTGGGCTTGTTAAAGATCCCTTGGTGGTCGAAATTAATCCGGAGTCCCCCTCGCTATACGGAGTGCCTCGTAATCAAAATCGTGTTTTTGGCACGTATAATCGCACAATTCAATAGTTGTGTCGGTCATACTCGTAGCAACAGTCGCGCAGTGTGTGATCTTCTTACTGAACGCCCGTTAGAAAATTGTTCAAACTCCTGCGCGTCTGATGCAGCTCGTATGATTCTGATCTATCGCTGCCTCCTCTTGGTTTGCCGGGCAGCCAGCCCTGCGCGGTGGTTCTTCGCTATCAGAAAGCGCGTGTGTCCGCGCCAGTGAGAGGCGCTCGGCGGCCGCCATGGCGCCGCCCTCGCCGGTCGAAAGATGCGGCGTTCGCCTTCCGCGAACGTGACGACGTGGCGCCTTCCGCTGCAGACGATCCCTCCGCGCTGCGTGGTGCAATGCCTGCCCGCGGGCCGCGGCCCCTTTCACCGCCGGCCCGCAGCTTGCCGACGGAGGGAGGGCCCGTCCTTGCATCACTTTGCGCCGACGAGGGCTTCCTCATTCGCGCTCTTTGGCCGGCGCTCGTTGAGCGGCCTCTCGAGTGGAATTTTTTTCATCGCGTTGGTTGGTCCCTCTGCCTTACTTTCACTCCCTCAACTCCCCGCTTTATTTTTCATTTTTGCCTTCGTTTATTTATCCCTCAATTGTGCCAATGTTTTCGGATCGCGTTTAGCGCCGGTCTTCTCACTGAAGTTTCTGGAATCCTGGGTGGCAGCGAGATATGGCACGCACAAGGACCCATTTCCACGGACGTCAGCCGAGGCTGGAGTATCCACAAAACCCGGCCTTGCAGTCGACACCCGCAGCACCGTCTGTACGACGTAGACCGGAAACAGTTAATTGAACATATAAGCGGTCAATGCTGACTACATAAGCAGTCGCAGTTGCTGATGCTTGACGCCTGAGCTAGCCTTTATGTTCCGTTATTCTGTTGAGCCCTGTCGCTTCTTGTGGCCTCTACACCGCGCCTCAAGGAAACGGCGACGCTGCGTTCGGAGCCGCCGCAGCGGCTTCACATTCGCATGCGCAGCCGCTGTGGAAGTAAGGACTGGAACATATAGATTGATCCAATTGCTGTTAGATTACGTGCGTTTTTGTGACGTATGACGACTGTCTCTTTTGTGTGAGTTCGCCTCAAGAGCGTCATACAGAATACACAGCGCGTTGTGCGTTACCGGCGCGCTCTGCTCCCGCGTCACTTCCCGCTGCTCTGACGGGAAGCAGGAGGCCTGTCCAGCGCGCTTCTTTTCGACCCTTGAGTGTGTCGGGAGCGCAGGGGCAGCCTATATAGGGCACCACGCGAGTCTGTCGCCGTGAGGCTGCGCCTTGGAAGCGTTTCCTTTCCATCTATTTTATTACGGTAAAGACCCTCTCAGACGCCGCGCAGGTAATACATTCACGGCGGGGTCGCATAACTAGACATGACCGCGCCAGAAATTCCTTATTTAAAAACCTGTGTAATTCATAGTTGAAAAGGACACTGAAGACAAATATTGAGTCAACGTGGAGGACTGTTAAAATAACATTCTAGAAACCCCGCATGCAGGGCTTGTTTCGTGCGAAGAAAATGTTTACGCTTAAAAAAAAACGAAAAGAAAAACCGCGTCTGAAATTTCCGTATACCTTCTAGCGCAATTCAAATCTCCCGGCCTTGATCGCGTAGTAGTGACGTTTCAACCGCCGTCACACTGAGGTCGGTGAGTAAAACGGCGCCCGACAGGCAGCGCTAGTGTGTGTGTGTGTTTTTTTTTTTTTTTTGTGCAAACCGCAAACGCGCAGCCACGGAAAAACCGAGCGAAGACAAAGCATTGCCTTCGCCCCTGCAGGGCTGCAGCTGCTCTTGGTGAACTGGCGTGGACCCTTTGAGCATCCCGCGACATCACGCGGACGTGGCACTCTCTGCTACTTGTAATTTGTGCGAGTGTCGCGAGCCAACAAAACCAGCGTAGCACGACGCGATACCGAAACTACCGAAACGCGAAAGCGCAGGTGGCGCAGAGTCGAGAGAAAACGAAACCTATCTACGCCCGCGTTGTTGTCAAGGGTAACGTCATTGAGTTCCCTTTTCTTTTTAACGTCCAGTATAGAAGTAGACAAGTAGCATTTTCATCCGTCATGTAATGCAATACAATGATCTTTTTATTAAGAGTGGTTCAGTACTATAGTGGCAATTATATTGAGGAGTGCCTTCGTAATCGGGCTATAGTTACTACTTGAATGTCCCGGGGGAGGCTCAAATCGTGTCCTGCATTTACCTCAATTTCTCGATTACTAAAGCTCTGTTCGCGATATTATTGACGCCTTAGACGTTGTTTAATATCAATATATCAATTTAGCTTGACTTCCTATTTGCATTTAGTGTCTTTTTTGAGAACCGTGGTAAGTAGCACGCGAGATCCGCGACCAAAGTCGAGAATGCAGATCATGCCCTGGGCATGCTTGTTATGTTAGGTGAGCTGCGCAACGAAGCGCGCTTTTGAAGATATCCAGTCTCGTATAACAGCGAAGCGCCGCGCTCGTCCCGTATCCCACGATGCCGGTGCGGGCGCCAGGGAGTGATTTCAGTCCGCATGTTCGGGGCTATTCACTGCACGCGCCGGACCAGCGAGGCACTCATCGGTTCCATCGAACCGGAACGACAGAAAGAACGGCCGGGAAGATCGGAATCTCCGCACACGAAGCGCATTTCGTGCGATGATCGCAGCCGAGGTGCGAACAGGGCAGAACGAGTTGTGTATACCTCGGAACGAGCGTCATTTATTATGCGCGCTTGGGCGGACGGCACAATGTTCGCGGCACGCGCGCGTGGCCTGCTGTACGACGGCGCGGCTTCTTCTTCTCCCTTCGCTCCGTTTCTCTGCTCATCCTTGGTTCGTTCCCCGAACAGAAGAGGCGCCTTCAGTTCGTGTCGAGCGCTTGGCATGGCTTCCGCTAGTGAAGTGCACGCTAGGCGTGGCACGCTCTCAGCGTGCGTGCATGCCTATCGCTCCCGGGGCCGTCGCGGCAGTTTGGCCCGCACGGGCATTTGTGGGGGTGCTTCTGACCGCGGAGGTTTCGAAACAGCGTCTTCAGTAAAGCGAGACAGGGAGAGAGAGGCACAAACAATGCCAGGAAGAGGGCAGACCTCTGGGCTTGAGCTCGCATCATTCGGCTTGAAAACAGGCCTGCTACTGGTTGTGGCTGCGTGACTGTTCTTTGAATTGACCTAATTGCCCGCGAGTCGTCTTCTCCCGTGTGCTTTGCTCGGAATTGTGACTGTGGCACAGGACGTAATGACTGGTGCACTCGTGAGACTCCATAGTGGTTTGTGGTGTACAACCGCTGCGATCGCAGCATTTCGATCCAAGTTGCACGCCTGTAGATAATCGGATGGGATGTGTTTAAGCGGACGTATATATAATATATATAGTCACGAAGGATTAAGCCTCTTATTCATAAATAATGCAGTGGCTTCTTGCGGAGCGCAATTTGTCGCACAGCCGCTTGTGTGGGGATATATGTACCATATAAGCACACATCGCTATTTCATGGAGCTGCCAAATTGAATCATCGGTGTACAAAATATGCCAAACGCCGTCGGCCACGCCATGTTGAATGCTCAGGCTCTTCTCATAGCTAAAAACAGCGTTGTGCTGGGTCAGTGCTTGAAAAGGTGACCTAGGTAGATAGACACTTGGGCTGAAAAGTTGGAGCGCCATGCAGGGAGCGCCCTCTCAGCAGCCGCTCCTTGTCAACCAGCCGAACATGGAGCCGTATTTCACAGGGCTCTAAAGTGAAGGTGCCATCAGCAAACAAACAAGTGCAACTGTTGTGCTTACAATGTTGTTAATCTTACTGGAGACAGTATAGTTCTTGTGTTCGATTCAAACGGAAGTGTGGGGTGGTTTACCAGCTCTACGGCAAGCCTTCAATCTGACGGATGTATTTTGCTGCTTATCACTGGAACGCTCGCACTCGCGCCTGAGCATGGGGCCATTCCAGTGCGACCAAGATGAAAGAAGCACATTCGGCCTGTTGTGCCTGCTGCGCACGATCGGGAGAAAAAAAAATGCAGTGTAGATTTAGCGGTGAATGCGAGAGCAATGCGTTATCATTACATCTCACCTCTTCGAGAGTTACAGAAGGGGTGCCAAAAGAAGGGAAGCACAGTCGAGCACGGCAGAAAATTAGGTGGGGTGATGAAATTAGGAAGTTTGCAGGCGCAGAATTAGCTAACGCCAGACGGCGGGTGTAACTGGAGGTCGCTGGGAGAGGCTCTTGACCTGCAGTGGACATACAAATAGGCTGAAAATGTGTATGTCCACATAGATACACGCTCTTGTAAGCTCCCCCGTATCAACACCCCTAATGCTAACGCGTTAAAAAAACACAAAATGATGACTGTAACAGAAATTTCTGACTGCCGTCGAATCACAAGGCTTTCAACGGAATTCATGCTTCATAAAACAGACAGCTGAAAAGAAATGTGATGCAAAAAATTGACAAAGCTTGCAGCGAACGCTCATTCCTCGTGAACTGTAGCCGCTGGTCGCATGCAGGAAGCTCCATGGTTTCTTTTTATCGCGTTGTTCACGCATTTAAAGCGTCACCATCGGCTATGTGCGCACAGAAAAAACGGGAGAGTCGCGCCAGTGGTTCCGCATGACGATTGGAGTCGGCCGTGCTGCCGTCTTTTGCTGCGCAGTTGCCCCCACGCTGTGGGAAATCCGCGAGCGCTTCTTCGCTCCTAGTGCTCATGAAAATTGATACGAATGCGCGCCCCTTTACAGGAAATGACGAACCTCTTTCTGCGTTGCTCTTTCCTGGCGACGCGATAAACGAGAAGCCTTTTGGCAGAACGTATGAGGAGGCGCCCGACTAGGAAGTGTACCTTACGAAGGAACACCCCTTGCCCCTGAACAGAAAAAGAAAAGACGTAAAAAAGCGCCTGTTGTGTGGGCACGCATTCACACCTAGCTGATAAGAGAGCGTCGATAACGCCAAAAGCGTTGCCGGCTTGAGGGCGCTGGCAGGGCAGGACAGCTGGCGTGCTGAGGTCGACGACAAGCGGCACAGGAAAGGAATGGCCTGTCCTGTCCGCTTACTTGCCTCGATGTAACGTGTCGCTCCTAAAGCATAGATTATGCATGCAGCAGATATATGGTCACGCAATTGCCAGGGAGGCTCTATTATTCTGTGGCCGCCAACACACGCGCCCGGCGATCACAAATTTGCGCTGAATGCACATGGCGTATACAACGGCAAATTTATAAACTAGGAATATTGAAGAACGTCGAGTAAATTTCCTTTCGAAAACATAAGCGTCCAATGTCCACTGCTCACGGCGATTTCGGTCGACGGGTATTTTTCGTGAGACAGCGAGGGAGGAAATATTAATTTCTGTTGCTATGGGGCACATGAACACACGATATGCATACGTTTCCGTCGGCCGAGGCCTTGAAAAAGAAAGTTATCTGCGCTTGATAATTATCTATCATCGCTCGTCGTTTTGGCCTACTATCGCGAACGTTGTCCATCGCGATGGCCGCCGGCGAACGGAGTTGTGGATGCGTTGCTTATATATCGCTGGTCGTTACACGCAATCTGCCGCACCCGGAGCTTGGAGTAATGAGACTCAGAATCGAGGGATACCAGGATCATCGATTCCGGTTTCTTCTTCATCATCATCATCATCATAATCATCATCATCATCATCATCAGCCTGGTTACGCCCACTGCAGGGCAAAGGCCTCTCCCATACTTATCCAACTACCCCGTTCATGTACTAATTGTGGCCATGTTGACCCTCCAAACTTCCTAATCTCATCTGCCCACCTAACTTTCTGTCGCCCCCTGCTACGCTTCCCTTCCCTCGGAATCCAGTCCGTAACCCTTAATGACCATCGGTTATCTTCCCTCCTCATTACATGTCCTGCCCATGCCCATTTCTTTTTCTTGATTTCAACTAAGATGTCATTAACGCGCGTTTGTTCCCTCACCCAATCTGCTCTTTTCTTATCCCTTAACGTTACACCTATCATTCTTCTTTCCATAGCTCGTTGCGTCGTCCTCAATTTAAGTAGAACCCTTTTCGTAAGCCTCCAGGTTTCTGCCCCGTACGTGAGTACTGGTAAGACACAGCTGTTATACACTTTTCTCTTGAGGGATAATGGCAACCTGCTGTTCATGATCTGCGAATGCCTGCCAAACGCACCCCAGCCCATTCTTATTCTTCTGATTATTTCATTCTCATGATCTGGATCAGCAGTCACTATCTGTCCTAAGTAGATGTATTCTCTTACCACTTCCAGTGCCTCGCTACCTATCGTAAACTGCTGTTCCCTTCCGAGACTGTTAAACATTACTTTAGTTTTCTGCAGATTCATTTTTAGTCCCACCCTTCTGCTCTGCCTCTCCAGATCAGTGAGCATGCATTGCAGTTGGTCCCCTGAGTTACTAAGCAAGGCAATATCATCAGCGAAGCGCAAGTTACTAAGGTATTCTCCATTTACTCTTATCCCCAATTCTTCCCAATCCAGGTCTCTGAATACCTCCTGTAAACATCCTATGAATAGCATTGGAGAGATCGTATCTCCATGCCTGACGCCTTTCTTTATAGGGATTTTGTTGCTTTCTTTATGGAGGACAACAGTGGCTGTGGAGCCGCTATAGATATCTTTCAGTATTCTTACGTACGGCTCGTCTACACCCTGATTCCGCAATGCCTCCATGACTGCTGAGGTTTCGACTGAATCAAACGCTTTCTCATAATCAATGCAAGCTATATAATGGTTGGTTATATTCCGCACATTTCTCTATCACCTGATTGATAGTGTGAATATGATCTATTGTTGAGTAGCCTTTACGGAATCCTGCCTGGTCCTTTGGTTGACGGAAGTCTAAGGTGTTCCTGATTCTATTTGCAATTACCTTAGTAAATACTTTGTAGGCAACGGACAGTAAGCTGATCGGTCTATAATATTTCACGTCTTTGGCGTCCCCTTTCTTATGGATTAGGATTATGTTAGCGTTCTTCCAAGATTCCGGTACGCTCGAAGTCATGAGGCATTGCATATACAGGGTGGCCAGTTTCTCTAGAACAATCTGCCCACCATCCTTCAACAAATCTGCTGTTACCTGATCCTCACCAGCTGCCTTCCCCCTCTGCATAGCTCCCAAGGTTTTCTTTACTTCTTCCGGCGTTACCTGTGGGATTTCCAATTCCTCTAGACTACTCTCTCTTCCATTATCATCGTGGGTGCCACTGGTACTGTATAAATCTCTATAGAACTCCTCAGCAACTTGAACTATCTCATCCATATTAGTAATGATATTGCCGGCTTTGTCTCTTAACGCATACATCTGATTCTTGCCAATTCCTAGTTTCTTCTTCACTGCTTTTAGGCTTCCTCCGTTTCTGAGAGCATGTTCAATTCTATCCATATTATACTTCCTTATGTCAGCTGTCTTACGCTTGTTGATTAACTTCGAAAGTTCTGCCAGTTCTATTCTAGCTGTAGGATTAGAGACTTTCATACATTGGCGTTTCTTGATCAGATCTTTCGTCTCCTTACTGGTATCCTGTCTAACGGAGTTACCGCCTACTTCTATTGCACACTCCTTAATGATGCCCATAAGGTTGTCGTTCATTGCTTCAACACTAAGGTCCTCTTCCTGAGTTAAAGCCGAATACCTGTTCTGTAGCTTGATCCGGAATTCCTCTAGTTTGCCTCTTACCGCTAACTCATTGATTGGCTTCTTATGTACCAGTTTCTTCCGTTCCCTCCTCAAGTCTAGGCTAATTCGAGTTCTTACCATCCTATGGTCACTGCAGGGCACCTTGCCGAGCACGTCCACATCTTGTATGATGCCAGGGTTAGCGCAGAGTATGAAGTCTATTTCATTTCTAGTCTCGCCGTTCAGGCTCCTCCACGTCCACTTTCGGCTATCCCGCTTGCGGAAGAAGGTATTCATTATCCGCATATTATTCTGTTCCGCAAACTCTACTAATAACTCTCCCCTGCTATTCCTAGTGCCTATGCCATATTCCCCCACTGCCTTGTCGCCAGCCTGCTTCTTGCCTACCTTGGCATTGCAGTCGCCCATCAGTATGGTGTATTTTGTTTTGACTTTACCCATCGCCGATTCCACGTCTTCACAGAAGCTTTCCACTTCCTGGTCATTATGACTGGATGTAGGGGCGTAGACCTGTACGGCCTTCATTTTGTACCCCTTATTAAGTTTCACAACAAGACCTGCGACCCTCTCGTTAAAGTGACAATAAAGCGAAACAATAAATCAGTTTAGACTAATGAATCATTGTTTGATAACCCTCCAGGCAGTCATTTCAAAAAATTGTTTGATTATTAGATGAGAAAATGGAGGTCCAAGTATCAGTATTTGAATTTCGCGCCGAAACCCCAGCGCCGGTACGTCAGCGTGACGTCAGGGATGCCAAAGTATGTTTTCGCATTTGGGTCGCGTTGGCCGAATAAAGGTTCCCGAAACTTGCCATGTTTAATATTTCGTTCCCTTGAAACACAATGTAGTCAATCTGTACCGCTATATATAATTAGTAGGCCCCAGAAGATGCCATCAAAATCCGAGACGTCACAGCCCCCAGGTGCGGGGACTTCAGTAGGCGTCGCCACCCGTATTTCATTCTTGCGCTTTTTCTGGCTTACCAAACGTCTTATCGCTGTAAGAGTGGTGTTTTTGGTGTTGTAGAACGGTAATTTACTGATGCAGAAGAAATAATTTTTCACTTTAGTGTCCCTTTAATGCTATAGAATTCCTGTATGTTACCAGCTATATTCTTATGAATCAGGAATCCGACGCCTAGTTCTCGTCTCTCAGCTAAGCCCCGGTAGCACAGGACGTGCCCGCTTTTTAGCACTGTATATGCTTCTTTTGGCCTCCTAACTTCACTGAGCCCTATTATATCCCATTTACTGCCCTCTAATTCCTCCAATAGTACTGCTAGACTCGCCTCACTAGATAACGTTCTAGCGTTAAACGTTGCCAGGTTCATATTCCAATGGCGGCCTGTCCGGATTCCGGTTTAAGTGCCCTTATTTAGTACACCGCTTGCCGTTGCCATGGTAACGTTATTGGCCAGACGGTCTCGTAATTACTCGCGATATACTGATTGGTGCACGTCGCCTGCAAGACCGAGAGGATTTGAGAAGCGAACTTTTCATCCCAAGTCGTATACCTTCCTACATCTTCGAAGCCACGCAGCATGATACATCCAAGTGGCGCCATAGCTCCATTGCGCGCATATCCATTGAAGGGATGAGGAAATCGGCACCGTGAAGTTTTCCTCATTTCTTACAGTATAATCGGAGTACTAGCGGGCAGCCGGCCTTTTCTTTCTTGCTAGACTCTTGCTTCGCAGCGAGAACAATGTGCCGCCAGCGTAGTTCCACCGGTGTCAGGTGTTCTATTGTGTACTCACAAATGGAAACCATACTTGAAAATGCGACGAAAGAGGAAGATGAGGATAGCATGTTAGGATTGAACTTTGATGTGTTATGCCGCTTCTTTGCACAAGGGAAGACGATGTGCACCTTTATGTAATAACCAAACCCCTGCATCTATGTGTTTGTTGGGTCAGTATTTGAATTGTCCAGGAAGCTTATCTTGTAGAGGGTTTCTCATTTGTGATTATTTTTGTCCTTCATTAATGGTTCGCACGATGCCGTGTCTCTGCTATCGCCGGGATCGACCACTCGGCGTGGCTAATGAACATGCATAGATTCAGAGCAAGATAATCTTAACGAAATACGGCACAGATTGGTTTTCCTAGATCACTTTTCATGTGTACGCTATTTAGCATGTCCAAAGTACTGCCCGCACGCCTTGTATACTGGGCCGAAGATGTACACCGACAGAAAACGTTCCAGCAGTACCAGTGAAAACTTGAACTGTCTCGCAGCCATGGAGAAGATACAAATTAACAGAAGGTTAGAGTGAAGGGAGAAGAAAGTAAATGTGGTTGTAGAGAAAAGAAAAAGAAGGAAATGAGAGAACGTAGAAAAACAACGGTGTTTTCGCTTTGTATAACGCGGTGCTGTCGAAGGTCGCATTTTGAGTACTTTGGGCGGCTGGCCTCGCTGGCAGCGATGACGCCAGCAAGCTGGGCGGCTTCCGATTAAAGCTATCTGGCAAAAGAGCCTGTGTAATGGCACGTGCGCGCTTGTTGCGTTTATAATAGACCACGTGCTTCGCGTTCTTTCAGCCTGCCACGCAGCGCATGATTATGCGTGCGTGGGGCATCTTTGTGTGGCGGAGGCTCCGCACACAGCTTCCCGGTCGGAAGGGGCGCGCCACCCCTTCCCTCGCTGCTGTTTGTTCGTGCGGCGATGTCTTGATGTTTGCTCGCTGCGTTGTGCACGCTCGCAGGCTGCGTGCTCGGGGTGCGTCTGTGATGGAAGGCCCGCTCTCGCCAGCGCGCACGCCGTCTCGCGTTTTCTTATCCGCGAACGAGCAGTCTGCCTAACGACGGTATACGGAGCTTTTTAAAAGGGTGGGGCGGGCGGGTGAGCAGGTGCAACTGCTCATGTGAACTCCCGCTGGCATTTCGATCCCTACCACACGTGTCGTTGGAAAGAGTCATAACCCAGTGTAAATGCGGGGATCGTGTATTCGAGCAATTTGTCGATGATTGGCGGTGTAACGTCATCTTAAAGGGCGATGCCTTGTCGATATATCGGAGCACTTCGAGGTCGCGGCGGGACCGACAGGCGTGGACGCGTTCTCTGGAAACGAGCACACCTATCGCTATGCCGGCAACTTGTATAATAACACTTGCAGAATTTTCGTATGTTATACTTGCAAAATATACAAGTTTCACTGCAGTAATATGCTCGTGTCTAACGTTTCATAAACTGCAAGCATTTCCCGATGGATAGCTTTAACATGCTGCAACTGCTCCGCCGGTAGAGCAGAAAAAAGAGATGAGGGTTGCTCAAGGCAACTAGACCTGGCCACACCTACAGAAGTAAAACAGAAGCATGTCTTGAATTCCATTGGAAAACTGTGACTGGTGGGGTCCGTTAAGCAGGCATATGCGTGTATAAGGAGTAGTGTGCAGTCCTTTATACCATATCTCAACTGTTATCAAAGCGGAATTGCTGAGGTTTTGCAGTTAAGAGTACATAGGGTCTCCCACGTAACTTGATCCAAATTTTCAAGATATGCAAATACCATGTAGCTGGACAGGACCAAGGTAACGTTGTTCGCCGTCGCTTGGAGATGACCATATTATTTTCTGCGTTCCACCTAATAACATAACTACCCTTAATTAATCAGTTAATAAGCTTCTCAACCCGCCGTGGTTGCTCAGTGGCTATGGTGTTAGGCTACTGAGCACGAGGTCGCGGGATCGAATCCCGGCCACGGCGGCCGCATTTCGATGGGGGCGAAATCCCAAAACACCCGTGTACTTAGATTTAGGTGCACGTTAAAGAACCCCAGGTGGTCGAAATTTCCGGAGTCCCCTACTACGGCGTGCCTCATAATCAGAAAGTGGTTTTGGCACGTAAAACCCCATAATTAAATTATTAATTAATAAACTTCTCAAATATTATAACTACATGAAAAGTGTCAATGAGGAAATTACAGAGCAACATGAAAAACTAGCCGATAAAGCTTTCCGTTGCTCAAAACGTGCTACATAAAAGTGTTTTCCGAGCGTGAAAGAAGCCCGCGATTACGCGCAAAGTGCCTCGAGCGGCCAGTCGCGCATCAGTTTCGTTCGCGGGCTTCTTTCTTGGAAAAACACCTTTATGTAGCACTTATTGAGCAATAGAAAGTTGTATCGGGAGTTCTTCATGTTGCTCCACAATTTTCTCATTGATATTTTTCATCTAACTACATTGAGAAGATTAATCAATTAAGGCTAGTTATGTAATTAGGCTCAATGCAAAAAATTTCTTTGTATCTCCAAGCGACGGCAAACAACATTACCTTGGTTCTGTCCAGCTACATGGTATTTGCATAGTTTTTAATGTTTTGCTCAAGTTACGTGGGGTTGCTAGTAGGTACAGCGGGGCGTGCGGCACTTGCGCAGGCGCCGGACGTTTGCGCGCATGCGCTAGTAAGAGCGGGTGCGAGCGAGAAAATGTGGGGGCTTTTGCTTCTTGAATATATGACTGTGCCTAGGCACTACGGAGGAGTTTGTTAGCACGTGTTGTATGCGTTTGTCCCTATGCGTGTAGCATTGCGAAGTGCGCTCGAGTTCGCTTACGCTCGGACGCTTGCTGCCAGCGCGGTGAAACAGGTAATAACATCGCAGATGTTCCCGTGGGAGCAGTAGGGACCGTGGAAGAGGCCGATCCGCATATATTGAAAATGTAGAAGGCACAGCACCTTAGCAACTGCGGTTGAACGCGAGTGGCTGAAAGGGTGCCGGCGACACTCGACGGCCCCGCAACCGCTATAAGAGTACGCCGCGCACCCTAACGCGTTTTACGCTAACCTAACCTAACGTTAACTTAGCCTAACGTTAACCTAGCCTAACGTTAACCCAACCTAATGAGCCCGAGACAGAAAGACAATGCTCACGACGTAACCGTTTTGAGAACACGCCGCGCCACGCCGGCTTTTACGCTAACCTAGCGCTAACCTAACCTAACCAAACGTAACATAACGTGGCCGACACGCAAAGACAATAATCCGCACGGCATAACAGCTGTGACGCCGCGGCACCCTAACGCTTCTTACGCTAACCTAACGTAACCTAAACTAACGTAAACCTAACCTAACTTAACCTAACGCGGACGAGACGCAAAGCCAGTAATCCTCACGGCGTGACATCAGGCAATTGCGTTCAACCGTGGTTGCTAAGGCGCTGTGCGTTTATTTCACCCAAAGGGGACCACTCAAAAATGCTCCTGAAAAGTCCAGGAGAGTAGGCCCGGCCTCTACTACGGCCCCTATTGCTTCCCCGGGGAAATCATTGTTTTTCTTTTTCGTTTTTTTTTGAAGGCAGAGTGCGTAATGGAGCCAGAAAGGTATAATCCGGCATATCTGACTCAGCAACAGCTCCGCACGCGCGAGAAAGTCTCTCCGTCGTACCTTTAGACGCAGCGATCGCCAAATGGGGTGTCAGTGCACGCTGATTCACCTGTTTCACCGCGCCGGCAGCCAGTGTCCGAGCTTTAGCAAACTCGACCCCACACCGCCGCCGGCGCGCCTAGGGACAAACGCACGCTAGATGCGCAAAGAAACTTCTCCATCGTAGTGCCTAGGCAGAGTCACATATTCAAGGAGCAAAGGCCCCCAGATTTTCTCTCTCGCACCCGCCCTTACTCGCGCCTGCGCAGAAACGTCGAGCGCCGTCAAAAGCTCCACGCCCCGCTGTACCTACTAGCAATTGTAAAAACGCCACCCGGTATAGGTTGGCTACACTGTAAACGAGGGTAAAACGCAACGGTTGAACGCTGTTTTCGAACTTTGCACGAGTGGTGGCAGAAGCGTTTCTGTGGCGCTATCGTTGTGAAGTTATAGTTTCATATTAGAGGTCACGGGTTAGGTTTCTGGTCGCGGCGGCCGAATTCCCGAGGAGGTAGAATGCAGAGGCGCCAGTACTCGATCTCTGCGGCCCTGCTTTATCACATCTCTCATGACAGTGGTGCAGCTTTGGGATACAATGTGTGTGTCGTGTGTTGCCCATCATGCGTTCGCATCCTCCATCAAATGAAGTCGAACTGCTTTGCGGTCTGCTCATTCGACCCACAGATTGCTGTCCCATTTCCGCGCACCAGCTCGAGCGTTCCGTAAGAAGTGCAACATTTGCACGAGGAAAGTCTCGCCGAGGGTGACCCCTGGTGTCGTACACGCGTGGACCCGCGTTTCTCGTACCGTAGCGCGCCGTACACCTAAGCCGTTCATGACTCTGACACGCGGCCCAAATGCGTGTCCTTTGATCGGTGTGTTGCGGTGCGGTCGCGTGTTTGATCTAGCGCATTTCCTCTTTCGATCCAGGATTTGTATACGTGCAACCGTGCCGGCATTCGAGCGCGGTTTGATTCGAGAGTCACGCGAGGAAGGGAGCTGGGTGGTGCGTCGACAAGGTGCGAGCGAGGTTACACATTACGTATGGCTGTGGTGGCGTGCAGCCCGCTCTTGCGCCGCGCGGCGTGACGTTCGAAAATCCAAGAGGTCGGAGGACGCAGTATCACGCGATCGCGGAACGCCAAGGATGGCGCCGGATATTCAACTGGCGCTATGCAACTTGGTTCGATGTGCGTGTCCCCGATCGAGCTTATTTGGAGTGCACGAGCGGCATGCTCCGGAGTTCTGTGGCGACACTATAGTGGGTGTCTGCGGGGTCCAAACGTCTTCTTGCGATAGTGAACTCCCGCATTGTTACCCGTGTTAGAAGCTTACGAGTCTCGACGTCTCCGGTAAATGTGGTGCACACCGCATGCTAGGAAAGAGTGGACAACTTTTCCGGGGCACGCGAAGAGAAACAGCGCTAGAAGACGGGACTGTTCTCGGTGCTGTTTTGCGTTATACATTCCGTAATTTTAACGCCAACTAACCCTCCGGACATTTGCTTCCCTTTAGTTAATTCCAGTGCGTCGGCGCGTGTTATTTCCGTCTGATTCCCCTACTGGTGGGTCCGTGTCCAATGCAAGGACGATTGCGAATGCTCGTCTCTAGATATGTTTAGTAATTGATAATCATACCTTAAATCCTGTGACTGATGATCATGCCAATAGGAAGTTCTGCTTGTAATAGGAAGGGGTCGAAACTATATTGGGAAGAAATCAGTGAACATTCAAACCAGAAGAAGCCCGGGTTCAATGCCCTTTTGTTCATGTTGTGTACGACCGCCACTCATATAGCTTACATAAAATGTGCCGGTTGCAAAACATTGCGGAAGCTGCTTTTTCGATCACTGTAGCGATTCCAGTGGTAGGGAGGGGCCGGCTGTCTTGGAAGACTTCAGATTCCTTGCTCACTTTCACTCATACGCTCACCGGTTCTTTTCTTTTCTTTTCTTTTCTTTCTTTCTTTCTTTCTTTCTTTCTTTCTTTCTTTCTTTCTTTCTTTGTGTGTGTGTGTGTTCGCCCTTCCTCGAAACGCATGCTGTGATCCAACTGTTTCTGCTGCGGAAACCGCATACGTGCTGCAAAGAGAATCGCGACCAGCGGGGTAGCGCTTCCTGTCCAACGCTTTCGCGAGCATTCCCGAAAAGCCGCTGGCCCGGAGGAGGGGGCCAGCGTGGCAGGAGAGCCACGGGGGCACTGCACTCGGGCCGGCTATGCGCTTGTTTTCTTTTTTCCTTCTCTCCTCCCTAATTTTGGGGGTGCTTCCATTATGCTCTTGCACACCAGCCTTTTCTTTTTTTCATCCGTTGTCCCCTTTCCGAGAGCTGGCGTGCTGCCATCACGATCGACCGGGTACGACGACCAGCCACGCGGTCCACACCCACCGCTCTGTATCGCTCTCCTTCTCCACAGGGTCTCTTCTGACTCTCCCGCTCTTCCCGCGACTTTGCTTCCCTGCCAACCCCGTTTCCCAGTCCCGCTATTTCAGTGCAGTAGAGCCCGCTGGACTTCCGGGCGCCCAGCGTATGGATAAGTGCCTCTTCCGCCGTTTCCGAAGGGTACGACCGCGACACGTTACTGCACCTCTTCCCAAACGAAGTGGCCGCGACCGCTTGATCGTCCCATGCCTGTGAGGAACGCTGCGTAGACGCAGCGCTGCAAGCAGAATTTGACTTCGCACTTAGTGAAAAGGCAGTTGTGTTCACCTGACTCTTTTGCGAGATGATGCGAAGCGTTCGACTGTAAGGTCAACGGGTGAATCGCCCGCTCCTGCGACGCTGCATGCAACTCAGTGCCGAACGGCGGCATACGATCGAAGTCGCGCGGCGCAGGCTTCGATGTGGGCGATCTCGCTTTCGTCGCCGTCTCTGTGTGATTGCCCGTGGGAAGGTTTGGCCGCTTACCCCGCTCAGGGCGTCCCGGTCTTGGCATCGGGGCACCGTGGCTTACACGCGTTTGCGTGCTTCGCTCTGCGGTTTCTGTTGCCGGAACCGTTTTGTTCTCGCATTCGCTGCTGGGCCTATCTCGCTTAGCTCCGGTTTTGCCGACTATCAGAGGTCGTCATCGTTTCTGGGAACTCGCATTTTACGCCCCTTGTAAAGTGTGCTTTCGATCGGAGGGGTGTCCGCGATGTCGCTTCCACATGCCTTGGGCTCCAGTTATTCGCTTCGATATCAAAGGAGCAGCGGCGAACAGCGGTAGTATGTGGGCAGCGTTCGATGGGCATGCCAGTAGCCAAGCTGCGGCAGCGAACGTTACCGTGGAATAGAACTGTATTGTCATTCAGTGATGATTGATGAGCAGGCAGCCTCAGTCCGGGCTCCTCGCTTAACGGATGTGATGTGCTCCGCCAGGTATTCTGGTTCGCGAACTGCGGTGGCCGGTTTTGCTGAATTGTAACAGTGCTCTCATTGTGTATCAGTACAGCAAACAAAAAAGGGCAAACGTATGCACTGTAATTCTTGCTGTTCATTGCACACTGATGCTGAAAATTTAACCAGGAATATAAGAAAACCACTTTGTATATCTTTTATGCTGTCACTTTTGCTTACAGGTGTGTGTGTTTGTTTCCCTGTCTCTTTCGTATATTACCAAATCACATGGTAAATGTATGATAATATCTGTTATTTGTACTAACGTTTCTTTATTATGGCCCATCTACCTCGTAAAAACTTTTTTTCTTATTTGCACTAACACAACTTTTACGTACTTGACTTCTTACTAGCCTCTGGCTACGGGTCAAGACAGTTTTCGGTATTTTTCTGTGACGTAAGAAAGAAAGAATAACTCGAAATTGAAGAGAGAGTACGACGGGGGGGGGGGGGGGGGGGGGGGGAGGGAGGGAAATGTATTTGGACTTGCACAGTATTTATTTATTTGTTTATTTATTGTACGTTCAAGGCCCGAAAGCGTTACAGAAGGGAGTGGAATGAAATACAGAGCATGTACAGATGACAGATTGTAATAATAATAATAATAATAATAATAATAATAATAATAATAATAATAATAATAATAATAATAAAGCAGATCAACAAAGGGCTGTTCTGACTTTGACAAAGGCTGGTCCACCAGCAGAAACGTTAGTAAAATATACTGTGCAAATAACGTACGTCGTACTCTCTTTTTCTTCATTATACTATACCGGGGCCAGCGTGATTTCGTTAGCCGCAAGTGCATATATATATATATATATATATATATATATATATATATATATATATATATATATATATATATATATATATAAATAAAGTGTGTGTGTGTGTACATGTGATGCGCCATTGATGAACGTTGTACCTGAACATTAAAATCGCATCAGTAGCCGTGCTTTACGACAACCTGACTTACCTTTCGGAGTGCCTTGTACACATGTGTTACTGCTTCAGCGTAGGGCTACATGAAGAAGGATCGGTTGACTAAGAAAACTCCTTCGTCTAGGTTGGTTTTGTCATGATCTCGGCGTTGGCTGTAGTCGCATTACCAAACCATACATTGCGGCACGCGTATTACTTGCCGGTAACTTAATTTGTGCTTACGAAAACTACTGTACTGTTGCGAAATATATTTTAGCCGAGAATATTTAACAAGCATCGCGAATTCCTCGGCGCTGGGGATCTAACGTGCAGCCCGGAACGAATGAAAAAGTGCACTAGTCAAGTTCACTGTGTAACAGCGTTGCGTGCATTCATAATGTATATAGTTACCAACGCTGCACGTTGCCGCTATATTAAAGGAGCTTGTCGAGCACAAGTTCATGAATAAGATAGCAGACATAAAACAGAGCCCGACTGAGCCTTAATCTCTATAACGTCGGTATAATGGAATCAGTTTTACGAGCGCAGTCAGTCCATGTGTACAGGTGCCTCTCACGCGGGTCGCCTATCAGGCGGCAGTCGGGACGTACACGCGGCTGTGAGAAACAGGCCGGCGCGTCGAGTTAGCTTTGCAATTAGCATGCGTATCACACCGCAGGGCCCTAATGATATTGCTCCATGTCCTAGCGAATCTATATAAAGAAACCGTGGAATTTCACTGTTAAGTGGCGAGACCTCGCACTAATCTCAGACCAGTCCGAAACGCGACCGGAATGGCGATGTCGAAAGCTGGTTCCCGTGTAGAAATGTCGCGACTGACGTGAAAAGACTTTGCCGCCTGCGTGCTTTGCGCACTCTTGTGTGTCGCCGGGCCCTATGGATCTTTATACTGGCAGCCTGCTCTGCAAGCTGCGCGCGCGGCCTTGCTGGCGACGACAGCGAGCTGAGACGAGCGAGCGAGTTTTGCTCTGCACACGGCCACGAGTGAATGACCTTTCCACGGCAGCTCCGTGGCTGTCGTGTTTTCGAGTTGACGAGAGGAGGAACGGAGAGCGCAAGCTGATAGAGATCGATGAGTGGCGATGATGATGGGCAGTTGTACGCGCATAATCGTGCTCTCCTGCACGCATGTATACAGACTGCCTTAAAGAACGCTGTTACAGCGTTAAGGGAGCCAAATAGACGGCCTCGTTGAAGCAGAGTGCGTGTTCAGAAATGACTTTGTATATACGCTAGAGCGGTTCTTAAGGAGAGGGCGCCAGCGCATCGTGGCGATAAGCATTTTAATAGCAGAGGCGGCCGCACGATGACTGAGTTCTTGCCATTGTGGTCTTGTGGCCCAAACCGGCAGGGTTCTAGCGCATAAATACTGTTCGGGCGTATCATGGCGCAGGGGCGTCAAAAGATAATAAGAAAAGCTAAATAAATAAATAAATAAATAAATAAATAAATAAATAAATAAATAAATAAATACGGAAAGTCAGAGGAATCCGTAGAAGTCGTCTTAAAGTTAGAATTTTTCTAAATGCAGTGACATGTAGTGATAATGGGGTCATTTTCTTTGACGGCGCGTATCAGTGGCTCCGGCAGAATAATCACCGTTTGAGATCCCGCGGGACCCTTGCATGGGAGCGTGTCCGCCGTCGCAGCTATACGGGCTGTTAAGAACGGCCAGCTGCAGTGCAAGTTTGCCACCCAGTTGCGACTGTGGAAGCAACATCTCGGGAGCATCGCCGCCAACCTCTAGCCACAGCGTGACTAAATCGACTTTGTGTCGGGGAACAAGACGCGCATCCCCCACTCTCCGTCGCTTCAGCTAGGATGCGTTCGATGAAGCAGGCTTTGTGCTGAAACCGCCGCCAACCTCTAGCCTCATCGCCGTTGTGACGGAATGAGTTCGGCGGGCCAACTATTGTTCCCAAACTCCCCAACGCGGACCTGATCTGCTACGGGTGCGCGAGTTGCCGCGGGAACGCCGTTTTGCGCTGCTTCCCACGCACCGACCAAGACGCAAGACAACGCGCTACTCGGAACGGCTCCCGAGTTCTACGGGGCCCCTCTGACGTCGGTTCCGGACCTTCGCACGTGTGTGCATTTGTGTGTGTAGACCGTCCTGCGGTGAGGCGGCTAGTTTGCGATGACGAAACGAACGTTCGCATCAGCTTGGATCGGGAGAGGACCGAGTGTTTAAAAACCGCTGTTGTGCGGCTGCTCAGGGCACTCTCTCTCAAGCAGTCATGTTAGACTGATATAAATACTGTAAATAAACACATATTTCTCGTTCTCGATGAGAAGCAGTCCTTCCCTTCATCAACGTCCTCAGCGTGGATAAGTTGGACGACGGCATGGGCCAGCTACCTTCTAATTCATGCCCGACTCCAATCTTGACAACGGATCACGAGCGAAGGGATTGAGCCCCCAATCCTGACAGGGCGCTGCAGGCAAGTTGTCCGCTGCTGCCAGAGATTGCGGTGATTAACGTACCCTCTCGTAGTAGCCTGCTGCAAAGGATGAGTTGGAAATCACTCTCGGTGCGTTTATATCCATCAAAGAGCTCGGCTATAGGACGCTGGTCGGTGCGTATACTCATTCGTGTTCATACGGGAAGGCAAAACAGACGAAACAATGCCTTTCTGTTGGTGCCTTCAGGAAACGTTGGCGCAACCATGCAAGTAGCAAGTTCCTGCTCACTACATCGTTCGACTATGTCATTTGACAATTTTAGCGGGCGCATCCAATTTATCATTTCCGGTAGAACCTCTCTGTTCAGTATAATTAAAAGGCCTTGCCGAAACGGGTAGGCACTCTCGACACTTATTTCTTCGGAATTCTTGGGCGGCATTCTATTACGATGGCGGGATGTACGCAGAGAATTTATACCTGCCACGCCAAGCTGCCCGTTCGCAAGGTCATCCCCAGCGGCTATCAAAACATATTCCACATAAACCCAAAACCATCATCTATCTCTCTCGTCTCGGCGGCCCTACCTTATCTTTTCATAAAAAGAAAGTGAAGGCAAAGGCTGCATGTTTACGCAGGTTAGCGGCGTTCGAGCAGTTTACGAGCGCGTGAGGTCGTTAAAGTCTTCCTATTTCTTTCCTGTATTTGTTTCCTTGACCTTTCCACGAAGGAGGGGGGGGGGAGATTTTCATTTGCTTCTCGGTTACCCTTCCCACCTCGTTCTGAGATGGCTTCATTCGCATCACGTGTGTGTGTGTGTGTGTGTGTGTGTGTGTGTGTGTGTGTGTGTGTGTGTGTTTACGGAATCACATCCAGGGGCTCCGTACGTACGTACATACGCCGACCCAGTGGCCCAAGTTGTCTACCTGCTTGAGCCACTAGGTATGAGCCCCTGGATGTGATGCTGTCGTGGTGGTTCCATTGTCGTCCCGACACTCGTCGTGCCATAGTCGTGATACATTCTTGTATTTGTTGTCACATCACCATAGTGATGCCGTCATGGCCCTTCAAGGGTCGTCATTCAAGCTTCGTGATCTGACTGTCGTCACGCCTTCTGCTCCGACCAGCGCTCAACGTTGTCTAATAACTTGGTCCGCTATACATGTGTTCGGGGTCATGATATAGTCATGGTGTTGTCGCGGTCCTTACGTCGTCGTCATTCCAGCTCCGTCATCCGACTTTTTTCATGCCGTCGTCATCATGCCATGATCGTCATACAGTCGTCGTCACGCTGTCGTTTTATCATCATCATTTCAGTAACGTCATCAAATTGTCACCCCTTTGTCGTAACACCGCCTTCGTCGTTCCAGGGAGAAGATAACACGCATTTCTTTCTTTTTCCTGCCCTGAGCGGCCTCACAACGAGCATTTGCCTATAGGGCCACACAATGTATGCACACAATTGTGTTGATTTTCTGTAATAAAAAAAATATCCTTGAACGCTTGAAGTACCGTAAGATATTTTTTTTATTAAATTTATTTTATTTTACTGCCTGGTTCATGACCTAGTAGCGGTTTGCGCCGTTTCACGTGGCATGAACTAACCAAAAGTATCATAGAAGAGAGACCGACGCTGCAGGAGACAGCGCGCTGCGCTATAAGCTATCGCTTTAAGCTATCGCTTTAAGCTATCCGCTTTGAAGAACCTCTCTGCAGTTGCTGTAGGTGAGCGATATGACCACTGCGTGTTCTCGCACTTTTCCTGTTAGTCTTCTTGTGGCGGCTGCTTTAGATTTTCCTTTGGCTCCTTTCTGCATAGTGAGCAACACCAGTTGAAAGTCTGCATTCGGGTGTTGTTGTTTATTCATTTCCGCGACGTTTCATGTTGCCGCCTCTAAGTGGCTCGTCACTGACCGCGACTGTTTTGACCGCGAAACATGATCATTATCGTCATCGTCAGTATCATTAGTTCTGTACGATAACACAAAGAGCAGTGTCTTGCTATTGTCCGAGCTGGCTGCCTGAGGACAAAAACGTACCGGAGCAAATATTCGCGACAGGATAAGGCATGCGTCTTCTGCAGCAAACGTCCGAAGACGACTTTGCATATTGTAATGGAATGCCAGGATATTGGTCGAGCAAGGACCGTAGAAACATCCACCTTCCAGAAACGCTGGTACTCAGTTTAAAGCTGGTGGGCGCGAGTTAACTGGTCAGCGCTCGAGATAAACGAGATACGTTTAGAGTACAGGAAAAAGATTGATAGCACCAGAGTCGTTACAGGCATAGGTAATTGTGCGATACAGAAATATAGAGAATATCAAGGAGAGATAGGCAAAGTGTGTGACTGCAGCATATGTAGTAAAATCTCGTTAGATCAAGCACTGCTATAAGTGACCATTTGTCGCCCCTGTTGCGATTCATGTTTAGCATTGTTTATTCGGCATCCCTTCTCGAATATTAATGCTTCACTGGCAAGCGTGCAGCTATGGAAGACGCTTCACGTGGAATCGTCGTTTTCTCAGGACCACGAGCTGGCTACTAAATCAGCGTAACCAAAGCTGACGGGCGAGACGAGCGCCTGCCTGGACGAGACTGGACCCGACATAGACGGTGACATGCAACCACAGCCGCCGTTCTTTGTGGAAGCAACAGCTACCGTAAATAACGCTCTACCGGAGCCTGATCCTGACAAACGGACTGTCACGAATGGCCTACTAATTTATCAAAGGGGCCAACGTTGAGGACTACCGTGGGAATGTCTTCGACATCAAGTTGCCAGCTTGCCACGTCGTTGCCTCGTATGCGGGGTCGAAGGTGCGACATTGGAGGCGGAGCCCTGCGGTATGATGCGACGTCATGGGCAGGATTTTGCGAACGGTTCAACGATTGTGGTTAGCCGAGAAGAACAGTGAATTTCTCCGACGAGAGAAAGGAGCAAATGAAGGGCATAAAAATTGCGTCTTGGAGGCCGTGAGAGCGCGCTCCGACTCGTACTAGTGCTCCTATTCGTACGGGTGCTCCGACTTTTACGTGTGCTTCTACTCATGCTCGCACTAGTACTCGAACTCGTGCTAGTACATGTAAGCTTTCATCATGTACATTTGTAAATAGACCCTTTTTTCTCGCCTCTTGGACGTCGTCCCGGACCTCTCGATTGCCCGGCACCTGGTACATCAGCAGCCACGGAACCTAATGGCCACTCGAACGCAGATTCGCAACTGTACACCGCCCCGTTTCAAAGGGGATGGCAGTAGAAGCAATCATCATCAATTAAAGGGTATGTCACTGGAAATCATCATCACGCAGTCACACACATTTTTAGGTACTTTCTAATCCCTCTGTATGCGTCGGCGCTGTTCATGGTTCACTGAATGTCAGTGAAGGAGCATGCTTGCTGGCGCCTCCCGCTTCTGTGTTTCATGTAAACTGTGCGGGTATAGATACTGCTTGCGGCTCGTGCAGTACGTATCGTGGGCATGTGCCCAATGGGCCGGTAATGAGCAGGGCGTATACAAGTCGAGTGGCGTTCGCGTATAAACATGAAATAATGAAGCTCTCCTCTCCTCTCTGCGTGAGCGCAGATTTATAAACGCGGATGGAGTGCGTATATGTCGCGGAGATGGAGCGGACCGCCCTTTCCGTGTTGACGAATAAGCCTTAAAACACACACACTCTCTCTCTCTTCGCACGCTGTTTCATATAGAGTAGTCCGACCGGGTTCGACTATTCCGCCGATGTGGGATCATGTTGGTTGTGGTTGTGGGAACACCGTGGCGTTTCCCAGAGCTCGCCTTTATGAAAAGGGACAGTTGTCGTGGAAAGGCGCTGGAGGCCCGCGCACTTCAATTGGAGCTGTACTCTAGGGCTTTGTTGATTTCTCCGGTGTTTGCCGGCACTGCCGTTCCCGGTACTCCAAAGTATGCGTTGTGTTGGACAATAACCATGGAGCAGTGCAGTGGAATCGGTAGTATTTACGATCACTCAAGGCTCCTAAGATGCACTTTTAAGAACTGCCATCACCATCATCATCGTCATCATCGTCGTCGTCGTCGTCGTCGTCGTCATCATCATTTGACTCGGAGAAGATTGCTCGGCTGTCAAAGGTTTTAAATGCATTTATAGAACGTTTACCATCTGGTGTAATGAAAGTCATCGTTGTCAAGGTCACCTTCTGCGCCGTAAAAGGCTACGAAAGTTGCAGCAGGCTGAAATGTTTCTCAGTTTCTAGCGGTCATATGTATAACACTAGAGAAGACCGTTCTCTACGATGACTTATTATCAGGAGGAAGATTCTGTTTGGGAATCTTACAGACCTTCACAGGTTCGCTCTCAGCTGACGAAATTCTTTACGGATGCTTGCTGTGAATTTCCACAGATTCGTTACTATGTTTTAGGCGTAGCTTCTCATTTACTGCCTGTCACGTTGCTGCCGGGAAAGTGGAGAGTTTTCATTACGGCTGCGTATACAGCTAGCGGGCAACATGGCATGTTGTTTGTAAGGTGTCCAGAGAAGCACGAATGAGATTTATTTGTTCAGTTGCTTTTCTTCTAAGGTTTGTCGAATTCCTTATCAGTTTTATTAGGGCAAGTAAGCATATCGTTATAGGGTGAGATGTAGGAATTGGATTCTGGGGCTTTACGTGTTAAAACCACGATTTTATTATGAGACACGCCGTAGTGGGTGATTCCGGATCAGTTTTGACCAACGGGGGATCTTTAACGCTCGTCTAATGCTCGGGACACGAGATTCTTTTTTTTTTTTCATTTTGCCCCCATCGAAATGCGGCCGCCGCGGCCGGGATTTGATCCCGCGACCTCGTGCTTAGCAGCGCAACATCATAACCCCTAAGCCACCACGGCGGGTAGGGAGATGTGGGCCACGCTGATGTTTTGAGAAAAACCAGACGAAAGCTCTAAATATAGAGCTGTATAACGATAGCTCACTCACTCTGACGGTGGCCTACGTACGTCTTGTCGTCTTGTGCCGCGTAAGCACGTGTGGAGAGGAAGGTGACTGCGATATTTCAAAGTGAACCTTCGCTCAGCGGATCTGAACGCCTGATCTGAGGACTAAAGTGCGCATGTATCGTGTTACCACAGGCGCCCCGATTGGGACCAAATAAAACGTAGAAGCACAAAACCAGAGCTGCGGAGTGCACGGCTGCTGCGCGGTCACTGGCATGAGATGTCCAGCCGATAGCCTAATGATTTTATTGTGCTCGATCCGCTAGTGCGCTGGCGTGGCAAAAGTTCACCCCTATTCTTATATGCTCTGCGATCAGTTCACCTTGCGCTCTTTCTGTCGTCCGAGCGGCGTGACTGCGAGCTGTTGTGTTCGTGCACGTCATGAGCCCGCCCCTTACCTTGCAAAGTCCGTGTCACGCCCCCTTTCGTTCCTCACAGCGTCATCAGTCTTCGTTCATCTCAAGGAGGCACTGTATGCTGGTGGGATGGTCTGCCCGAGATGCTGCTGCTGCATGGTACAGCGTGCGGGCGCCGTCCCCTTTCTTTGTCGTATTCAGGGCACAGCTCTTCCAACTTCTTTTCCCGAGGTAGCTTCGCGTATATATATATATATATATATATATATATATATATATATATATATATATATATATATATATATATATATATATATATATACAGATGAAGAAGATGTACAATGGATGATAATATGTGGAGATGATGAAGTTGAAAGTCAGGCATGTGTTGCGTTCACACTGAGTGGAAGCGGCCGCCTGGCCGCGTGGAAGTATTGTGAAATGCGTCGAATGTATGGCTTTAAGCGAGAGACATACACTATCTCTGTCCCGTGGCAACGGAAATCGGACGGCGTTCTAAAGGGCGAGACGCGGTAATTGACAGGCGATGTCTGCTCAATGACTGTGTAAGGTCCAATAAAACGCGTGAAAAAGTTTTCGCATAAGCTGGGAACGCGCACAGGAGTCCAAAGAAGTTCGTCGTCAGGAGAAAAAGCCACAGCACGGTGGGTCGAGTCGTAATGAAACTTGCGAGCGTCCTGGGAGATGCCGATGTTAAGGCGGGCGAGGCGACGACGGTCCGCGAGGCGAGACAGAAACTTCCGAGAAAGGAACTTCTGGGGGTACAGCAGTCGAAAGGAAGGATACATCAAGAACGAAACACGGTGAACGGCCATAGACGAGGAAAAAAGGTGAAAAGCCGGTGGCACGTTGCGCAGCCGTGTTATACGAGAATGTCACGAACGGCAGGATTGCATCCCAGTTCGTGTGGTCGTGGCGGGTGTACGTCGCAGTCATGTCGGAGAGGGTACGATGAAAACGCTCCGCCAAGCCGTTGGTCTGCGGATGGTAGCTGGAAGTCGTCTTGTGAATTGTGTTAGAGGCGCGCAGAACTTCGGTAAGGATAGAAGAGAGGAAGCCTCTCCTCTGCCGCGGTCACTGAGGAGAACGCGCGGAGTGCCATGGCGAAAAATAATGTTGTGTAGAAAGAAATCGGCGACTTAAGCAGCAGTCCCGGATGGTAGAGATTGTTCTCCGCGTAGCGTGTTAGATGGTCTACGCCCGTTACAATCCAACGATTGCCATGTGAGGTCGCCGGAAGAGGACCGTACAAGTATATTCCAACTATTTCGAAAAGCGAAGCGGGTCAAGGCAGACGTTGTAAAGAGCCAGAAGCAGCTGTTGTCGGTCGTTTGCGGCTTTGACAATGAACGCAGGACGCAACGTACTTCGCAACGGCTGAAGACAGGCCAGGAGCAGCGATTTCGTTTTTTGTCGTAATTACGTCTTGTGGTAGCCTAGATGACCGGCCGTCGGATGATCGTGAAAGGCTTCGCGAGCCCCTCACGTTGCAGAGAACATGGTATGACCGGGACCCATTTGTTGCCATCGAGGTGATAAACGTAGCGATGTAAAGCCCCATTGTGCAGCTTGAATTTTTTAAGTGGAAGACGAAGTCGGGCGTTTGGAGGTGACGAAGAACCTTCCATGCGTTGGAGAATAGTTTGGCAGTATGGGTCGATACGTTGGCGGGACACAAGGACAGATGGGCTGTAGGTTTTTAGCCGATCGAGGGTTGCGATGGGTAAAGCCAATGAAGAGGACTCGGGACGTACGCTAGTACGGAGAGGCGATGGTAAATCGTCATGATTCAGCAGAGGGTAGTGATATAGAACATCGGCGCCTTGATGCATCTTTCCAGCCCTGTAGGTGACATCGAAATCGTACTCCTGTAGGCGAAGCACCCAGTGGCCCAGGCGACCTGATAAATTCTTTAGCGATGAAAGCCAGCACAGTGCGTTATGGTCGGTAACGACTGTGAAATGGCCGCCGTAAAGATATGGGCGAAATTGTTGCAGTTGCCCGAACAACAGCAAGGCACTCCTGCTCGGTTATGGTTTAATTCTTCTCTGTAGTGGCTGGTGCACGACTAGCGTAAGCAATTACTCGTTCGCGGAAGGTGTTGTCAGGTTGCAGGAGAATGGCACCGAGACCATGACTGCTAGCGTCAGTGTGAAGGATAGTGGGCGCGCTCGGATCGAAGTGGCACAGTACTGGGTCCGACGTCAGGGCATGTTCCAAATACACTGCAGGAAAGCACGTTCACGTTCGTCGGATCAAACGAAGGGCGCATTAGAGTGTTTAGTTGAACGTGTTTACGCTGTTAAAAACGGCCAGCTGCAGTGCAAGTTTTGACAACCAGTTGCGACTGCGGAAGCAACATCTCCGGAGCATCGCCGCCAACCTCTAGCCACGGCGTGGCGAAGTCGACTTTGTGTCGACATCAATACGCGCATCCTCCACTCTCCATCGGTTCAGCTAGGGGCCGTTGTGACGGAATGACTTCGGCGGGCCAACTATTGTTACCAAACTCCCCAACGCGGACCTGATCTGCTACGGGTGCGCGAGTTGCCGCGGGAACGCCGTTTTGCGCTCCTTCCCACGCCCCGACCAAGACGCAAGACAACGCGCTACTCCGAACGGCTACGAGTTCTATGAAATTCATGTGGTGTCGGTTTCGGACCGTGAACACGTGTGTGTGTGTGCATGTGTGTGTGTAAACTGTCCTGCGGAGAGGCGGATAGTTTGCGATGACTAAACGAACGTTCACATCACCTTGTATCGCGGGAGGACCGAGTGTTTAAAAACTGCTGTTGTGCGGATGCTCGACACACTTCTCCTAAGCAGTCATGGTGGACTGAGACTCTCTCTCAAGCAGTCATGTTAGACTGATGTACTTTCTCAAACAGTCATGTTAGACTGATATAAATACTGTAAATAAACCCATATTCCTCGTTCTCGATGAGAAGCAGTGCCTCCCTTCATCAACGTCCTCAGCGTGGATAAGTTGGACGACGGCATGGGCCAGCTACCTTCGAATTCATGCCGGACTCCAATCTTGACAACGGATCACGAGCGATGGGATTGAGCCCCCAATCCTGACAACGCATCGCTAAGCAGCTGAGCGGAGCGGAAGCGCGAATGCGCATGCGCCGTCCGCTTAGCCGTAAGCGGGCTAGCGGAGCGAGGAACACGGCCCGCTTAGAAGCTGCCTGAGCGGAGCGTGCTGCGCAGCGCTTTGGCTAGCGTTGGCGTCAGAAAGGATTGGATGCAGACAGCAAGCGCGCTGGCTGTCACGTGGCGTTCCCCAAGAGGGCGCTTTATTTTCCATTGGATAAAATGGACCGGCACGCATCACAAGCGCGCGTCTAGATACTTCATGGACAAACAAGTTATATATATATATATATATATATATATATATATATATATATATATATATATATATATATATATATATATATATATATATAATCCTTTTTTTTCGAGGAAAAGTTCTGTAGGTCCGGTGCATAGGTAGTTGAAGAAACGAAGGATGCACACTTACGAAAATTGCATTTTTAATGTTTTTACGTTTCGGCCGTGGCACGGCCTTCGTCAGAAGGGGGACCGAAGGATGAAGGTGAGGAGGGTGGGAGAACAGGAGCAGAGGACAGGGAGTGAAAGCAGGAGATACGATATATGTGGAGTAGCATCCATAGGTTGCGCCATAAGACTAGCTGCCTTGCATAATCTCTGTGAAGTTACGTTGGATAGAAGCGTATTTGTTGTTGCATAATACGATAAAATTACATAAACAGGCCTGGAGTGCGGCCTGATCCCGGTGACCAGAACCGGTAACGCACTCTCTCGCCCGAGCAGGATTGGCCACCCTGGTGCAGTACTTGGCCACAACCTCCTATATGAATACAACAATCAAACCCCGGCCCTCAGTGCCCAGCAGCTGCGAAGCAACTGACCACGGCGGCGATCAGACTTATGACGCCGCAGAGGGTGCTGAGAATCTCTGGGTCCGGACAAGTCGCCATTGGAATGTGAACCTGGCAACGTTTAACGCTAGAACGTTATCTAGTGAGGCGAGTCCAGCAGTCCTATTGGAGGAATCAACGGGCAGCAAATGGGATATAATAGGGCTCAGTGAGGTTAGGAGGACGAAAGAAGCATATACAGTGCTAAAAAGCGGGCACGTCCTGTGCTACCGGGGCTTAGCGTAGAGACGAGAACTAGGAGTCGGATTCCTGATTAATAAAGGTATAGCTGGTAACATACATGAATTCTATAGCATTAACGAGAGGGTGGCAGGTCTTGTTGTGAAACCTAATAAGAGGTACAATTAAATTGAAGGTCGTACAGGTCTACGCCCCTACATCCAGTCATGATGACCAGGAAGTCGAAAGCGTTTATGAAGACGTGAAATCGGTGATGGGTAAAGTCAAAACAAAATACACTCTACTGATGGGCGACTTCAATGCCAGGGTAGGCAAGAAGCAGGCTGGAGACAAGTCAGTGGGGGAATATGGCATAGGCTCTAGGAATAGCAGGGGAGAGTTATTAGTAGAGTTTGCAGAACAGAATAATATGCGGATAATGAATACCTTCTTCCGCAAGCGGGTTACCCGAAAGTGGACGTAGAGGAGCCCGAATTGCGAGACTAGAAATTAAATAGACTTCATACTCTGCGCTAACCCTGGTATCATACAAGATGTGGTCTGGCTCGGCAAGGTGCGCTGCAGTGACCAAAGGATGGTAAGAACTCGAATTAGCCTAGACTTGAGGAGGGATCGGAAGAAACTGGTACATAAGAAGCCAATCAATGAGTAAGCGGTAAGAGGCAAACTAGAGGAATTCCGGATCAAGCTACAGAACAGGTATTCGGCTTTAACTCAGGAAGAGGACCTTAGTGTTGAAGCAATGAACGACAACATTATGGGCATCATTCAGGAGTGTGCAATAGAAGTAGGTGGTAACTCCGTTAGACAGGATACCAGTAAGCTATCGCAGGAAACGAAAGATCTGATCAAGAAACGCCAATGTATAAAAGCCTCTAACCCTACAGCTAGAATAGAACTGGCAGAACTTTCCAAGTTAATCAACAAGCGTAAGACAGCTGACATAAGGAAGTATAATATGGATAGAATTGAACATGCTCTCAGGAACGGAGGAAGCCTAAAAGCAGTGAAGAAGAAACTAGGAATAGGCGAGAATCAGATGTATGCGTTAAGACATAAAGCCGGTAATATCGATACTAATATGGATGAGATAGTTCAAGTGGCTGAGGAGTTCTATAGAGATTTATACAGTACCAGTAGCACCCACGACGATAATGTGAGAGAGAATAGTCTAGAGGAATTCGAAATCCCACAAGTAACGCCGGAAGAAGTAAAGAACGTCTTGGGAGCTATGCAAAGGGGGAAGGCAGCTGGTGAGGATCAGGTAACAGCAGATTTGTTGAAGGATGGTGGGAACATTGTTCTAGAAAGACTGGCCACCCTATATACACAATGTTTCATGACCTCGAGCGTACCGGAATCTTGGAAGAACGCTAACATAATCCTAATCCATAAGAAAGGGGACGCCAGAGACTTCAAAAATTATAGACCGATCAGCTTACTGTCCGTTGCCTACAAAGTATTTACTAAGGTAATCGCAAATAGAATCAGGAACACCTTAGACTTATGTCAACCAAAGGACCAGGCAGGATTCCGTAAAGGCTACTCAACAATAGACCATATTCACACTATCAGTCAGGTGATAGATAAATGTGCGGAATATAAGCAACCCTTATATATAGCTTTATTGATTACGAAAAAGCGTTTGATTCAGTCGAAACCTCAGCAGTCATGGAGGCATTACGGAATCAGGGGGTAGACGAGCCATATGTAAAAATACTGAAAGATATCTATAGCGGCTCCACGGCCACTGTAGTCCTCCATAAAGAAAGTCACAAAATCCCATTAAAGAAAGGCGTCAGGCAGGGAGATACGATCTCTCCAATGCTATTCACAGCGTGTTTACAGGAGGTATTCAGAGACCCGGAGTGGGAAGAATTGGGGATAAGAGTTAATGGAGAATACCTTAGTAACTTGCGATTCGCTGATGATATTGCCTTGCTTAGTAACTCGGGAGACCAATCGCAATACATGCTCACTTACCTGGAGAGACAAAGCAGAGGGGTGGGTCTAAAAATTAATCTGCAGAAAACTAAAGTAATGTTTAACAGTCTCGGAAGAGAACAGCAGTTTACGATAGGTAGCGAGACACTGGAAGTGGTAAGGGAATACATCTACTTAGGGCAGGTAGAGACCACGGATCCGGATCATGGGACTGAAATAATCAGGAGAATAAGAATGGGCTGGGGTGCGTTTGGCAGGCATTCTCAAATCATGAACAGCAGGTTGCCACTATCCCTCAAGAGAAAAGTATATAACAGCTGTGTCTTACCAGTACTCACGTATGGCCAGAAACCTGGAGGCTTACGAAAAGAGTTCTGCTTAAATTGAGGACGACGCAACGAGCTATGGAAAGAAGAATGATGGGTGTAACGTTAAGGGATAAGAAAAAAGCAGATTGAGTGAGGGAACAAACGCGAGTTAATGACATCTTAGTTGAAAACAAGAAAAAGAAATGGGCATGGGAAAAACATGTAATGAGGAGGGAAGATAAACGATGGTCATTAAGGGTTACGGACTGGATTCCAAGGGAAGGGAAGCGTAGCAGGGGGCGGCAGAAAGTTAGGTGGGCGGATGAGATTAAGAAGTTCACAGGGACAGCATGGCCACAATTAGTACATGACCGGGGTAGTTGGAGAAGTATGGGAGAGGCCTTTGCCCTGCAGTGGGCGTAACCAGGCTAATGATGATGATGAATATTACTGCAGAGCTGGGCGCTGTGTATTCGAAATTATAAGCTTACGCGCTGATGTCAGGATTGGGGGCTCAATCCCTTCGCTCGTGATCCGTTGTCAAGATTGGAGTCGGGCATGAATAAGAAGGTAGCTGGCCCATGCCGTCGTCCAACTTATCCACGCTGAGGACGTTGATGAAGGGAAGGGCTGCTTCTCATCGAGAACGAGGAATATGGGTTTATTTACAGTATTTATATCAGTCTAACATGACTGTTTGAGAAAGTACATCAGTCTGACATGACGGCTTGAGAGAGATTGTCCTGAGCAGGCGCACAACAGCGGTTTTTAAGCACTCAGTCCTCTCCCGATACAAGGTGATGCGAACGTTCGTTTAGTCATCGCAAACTAGCCGCCTCTCCGCGGCACGGTTTACACACACACACGCACACATGCATACACACAGGGGCGATGGTCCGGAGCCGACGTCAGAGGGGCTTCGTAGAACTCGGGAGCCGTTGCGGGTAGCGCGTTGTCTTGCGTCTTGGTCGGTGCGTGGGAAGGAGCGCAAAACGGCGTTCCCGCGGCAACTCGCGCACCCGTAGCAGATCAGGTCCGTGTTGGGGAGTTTGGTAACAATAGTTGGCCAGCCGAACTCATTCCGTCACAACGGGGATGAGGCTAGAGGTTGGCGGCGGTTTCAGCACAAAGCCTGCTTCATCGAACGCATCCTAGCTGAAGCGACGGAGAGTGGGGGATGCGCGTATTGTTCCTTGACACAAAGTTGATTTAGTCACGCCGTGGCTAGAGGTTGGCGGCGATGCTCCCGGGATGTTGCCTCCACAGTCGCAACGGTTTGGCAAAACTTTGCACTGCAGCTGGCCGTTCTTAACACTGATGACAGACGCCGTAGCGGGGTTCTTTAACGCGCACCAGAAACACATTACACGAGCCTCTATTGTTTGAACGCGCCCGCCGCCGCCGGGAATAGCACCATAACGCCATGGTCGTCGTAGTAATCTTGATACGAGAGTGATGTATCGACGCGCGCCGACAGCGACTCCGAGGTGATGGCACCGTAAGCTATTTTAACAGTAGAGAAGGAGCGCGAGTAATGCTACTACGCCGGAGTCGAAATTTTACGCTATTACCACATACGTATGTCGTTTAGAGCCAATATGGAAAGAAGTCATGGGCCGCCGAAATAGAACGTTGGTGTCACGTTTAGGAGGCGTAGCAGGCAGTTTGCCTAGCTTCCAGCCGTATGCCTAATGTTACCATAGCAACCATGTAATTACAGCGGTAATACGTCACAGCACGAGCCTCGACGAACAAGCTTCGAAATCAGAGAAGAGACAGCTAAGGCTTTTGAAGTCGGCACCGAGGTTCTGCATTGGGTGCCCTTTGTAATCAATTTCCTTTTTTTTTTGCTCTTTCACGACCACTCGGAGCTCTCAAATCGAGCTTGTTGCTTTTGACGGCGCCCGTTTACTTTCCAGCCCGCCTGGGACAGGCCGGACTCCCTCCATCTCGCCGACCGCCGTGCACGACTCACTTTATCTGCTCTCCCAATGCACTCTTTCATTCTCCATCGCCTTTATTCTCATCTTGATGGCGCACTCTGAAGTCTTCAATGATGTACGGCATTTTCCGAGCCTTCCCACGCAGCTTCGGCTCGCACACGTGTCCGCCCCCTTCGCCGATCGTTCACTATATAATTCGGCGGAGACTCGAGGAAAGAGAAAAGTCACAAAGAAAAGCTTGAGATAATTTTGATAATCCGCTTCCAAGGAGGTCGCGTCGGGTCACCGTGATGTCAAGTCCCGCGACGGCGAGTTCGTAGCGCACGTGGAGTTGCCGCAAGCACCGCCGAATAAAAGCTGAATGGTCCTCGCATTCAAGCACAGTGTGAGCGGCTGTTTGAACTCGTTTGTTACGCTAACGCAGACGTGGCCTCCGCGATTAGTGGTACTCCACTTGTGATCTGATTGCGCGCGGCATACAGTGCCCGATTTGCTGCTGGTTCCAACTTCGTATAAACAAAGCTCTAGCTGTTTTCGTTAACGTTTTCGTTAACAAACCCAGGTCGATTGTTAGTCGGTCGGCCAACAAACCACTTGCGCACGGCGCACAGTCGACGATGCATCAAGGATGTGACCAGTGGGTGTGCCCAGTTGTCGATCGAGGTTCGGACGACGTGCGGTCGTCGTGCGACACGACCCCGAGGACCACTCAGCCGCGGTTACATCTCCCGGGGATTGGCCGCGCTGCAGCGTCGCCGACTCGCTCGCTATACGTGTGTACTACGACTCCGAGGAGGGACGTCCTGTGACGCCGAGGAGACTGCCGGCGCGTTGCCCGCGGCTGGCTCGCGGTCGATGATTAACGGCCGGGCCTTTTGTGCGTCGATCCCAGCCGTCGTCCATTCGCCGCCCTGCTGTGGCTCGGCGGAGAGCGTCGGGCTTTTGCCCTCTTCGAAGAGATGTACGACCCGCTGGGCGATGAAAAGAACGCTGCCGGTTGCGATCGCTGCAGTCGAGATGGGAGGGGCCGGGCTTGGTCGGGGGCCGGGCGCACTACATTACGCTTTTCCAATTCACCGGAAGCGGTGCGGTTCCTCATCGGGCTCAACAGTTGGAAAAATAAAATAAAATATATAAAGGCAGGGAAAAACGTGCGGAGTGAATGCGGTCGCTGTGCTCTTCGTTTGAGGTTGCTTCCCCTGCGCGCTGTTGCTAACTGACGCTGACGTGAATAAAATATCGCCGCAATTTATCCCATTCGCATTCGCGATAACTTCCCCATACCAGAGACGTCGACCGGAAGACTTTAGCGCCGAGCTGCGGGTGTGACCGTCGGCTGTTCCGAGCAAACGGCACATCGACGACTGGTCTATGCTGGAGCGTCTTAAGCCGATTTATATTTGCCGAGAATGGACGGCACATTTGTAACTTTAGCCACCTTGTCTACCACTGGTGTCTGCTTGCTTGTTTGCTTGCTTGCTTAATCTGCATTTTTTGCCCTCGTTCGTGCAGGAACGTTCGTACTGATGCGAAATGGCAGGACTGCGTGAGAACATCACGTGTTTACGTGGAAATGCTACGTGGCAAAGCGGCGCGACCAGTTACTAAACATGCATGCAGCTGCCCGAAGAACAAGCGTCCGAGCCGGAATCAAATGTCTAATACTGGCGAACAAATGAAACAAAGGCACGTTCCAGTGGTCGTTATTGTTCACGTTTAATTTGAAATTCATGGTTTATACACTTGAGACATGAAGACGCGCGGTTCCGTGTATCTCGGCGAGTTCGCGTGCCATTCAGTCGTAAGGCGCGCCAAGGCCCGATAATTCTCTCGCAGCGGTCGCCTCGTCGGTTCGGTGTACAGGTCGGCACGCCACTCGGCCCGTCGCGTGCTCGTATTTTGGTCACGTTGCGTCTACCCATATCCCCCCGTTCCCCTCCTTATCTGCCCCTCCTGCTGAAAGACGCACCTACGGCGGGCAACGCGAACAGCGACTCGGCGCACTTCGAGGCGGCGTTTTCTAATTGGCTTCCTTCGGTCTTGTCGACAAATTTTCCGTCGTTGGGGGTCGCGCCGTGGGCGTTGATCGTCATCGCGGCGGCACATCTGTGCGCGCGCCGTCTACTCGAATGCTGCTAGTTCGCTGCAGCGGGGAGCAATCTTACGCCTGGATGCGCTCTGGGAGACGCGTACGCGGTTAGTGATGCGCGCACACACACACACGTGGGAGCGCACTAGCACCTGAAGTTTATTGCAGTTTCACGTGTTTGTCACATTATTCAAAATTCACGTGACACTCACTATATTATATTGCTTAGTTTAGGAAGTATATTTATTTTTGCAAAAACAAAACCGGTGGTGTGACAAAACACGCGGCACCTTCGCTGATTATGGCGTTTGCTGCCAAGATTTCTTGCGCGCATTTATCTTTGTGGAAGCTGATTATGGTGCATTTTGAAGAAGAAAAAAAGCGGAAAACCACCGCAATCATTGCAATGTCCTGACTCGTGCCCTTCACCTTGACGCCTAACGTTTTGAACGGCCTGTCTGCTCGGCGGCTGTTCGGGATCAATCTGCAGAGGCTGCTGAACCTCGGCGAAGTAGATACATCTTTTTTTTTTTTTTTTTTTTTTTAGTGTGTCGCCGCCTGAGCTGACCCAGAAAAATCTGTCATGCCATGAGCGAATGTTGGCCTGCACATCTGAAAAGCTGTCTGAAAAGCACCGCTCTTACGCGGACACGAGCGGAAAGCTCTAAATCATTTTATGCTCGTATGTTGTTTGTCACGGGACGTTACAAATATGCTGCGTTTGCATTATCGAACACCCCGATCACCTAGTCACATTAGGCCACTTCAGTGGCCTAACGCGTGTGATTTAGTGAGTGTCTGCCTGTCCCTATTCCACCACCAGCGATCTTCGGTTCTCCGATTTCTGAATAGGTTCATTCATTCATTCGTTCATTCGGTCTAGTGATTTGTTCCTATCGTTGGAGGGAAAAGGTATGAGAGTTGTGTTCAATGTTTCTTTCTTTTATTTTGGATTGTGCTAGGTATTCTTTTTCTATGTACCTTCAGCAATCGTCAAGTTGATTCTTCGATTTGCGGAGTCACTTCTGCGCGGTATAAACGAATAGCCTTCGGTAGACCTCAACTGGAGCCGCGTGGATTGAAGACGTTATTAGACGCACAATGTTGTACGTTTTCTAAATTACTGCTCAGAGCGCGCCGCATCTGATGTACGTGACTCTCAATTTCGCGGTGGCTTGTCTCTCATTTTCGCATTTTTTGAGCGCATTAGGTCTTCGAGAGAGAGAGAGAGAGAGAGAGAGAGAGAGAGAGAGAGAGAGAGAGAGAGAGAGAGAGAGATGGTATTTTACGAGAAATGACCAGGGTGATGTATGAAATGGCACTCATACATAGGACACGCGCACAACAGGTCTCCTAGGGTCGTGGCATGTGTAGGATTTCTGTCTTTGCACTTTTTACGGCAGCCGATTACAGGCGCAAGAAGGGCAACAGGTCGCATATATATGACGTCATATTGTGAAACGTCTGATGTTTAGTGTCCAAGAAAGAAGCGAAACCATTGATAAAACTTTTGCTGGTTTGTCGACGCGTAATGAAAAAAAAAATATAACGCCTGGTCGTTTTTTCCTGTGAGAGAACGCGACTTTTTTTCGTATATCTCGAAATGTTGAGATTGGTGCCAAATGATCCGCTTAACGGAATTGTTTCTCCTCGCTTGGTGCCGCCATTAATCCACGAACCAACGCGTGCTCGCTGCGTGCGGTCGGTTCTCGGTCTGCGCGCGCGCCGCTTTCCATCCTGGGCTCTGTTCGGAGCGTCGCTGCACGCAACAGGAGGCGGTCACGGGGCGCTGCAGCCGTGCATGGGGCGCCGTGTGGCTTGCGTGCGTGCTAACGGACGCGTACGCGCTCGCCTCGCTCCGGGCGCCGCCGGCGCTGAAGGATCCGTCGTGCCTGCTGCTATGCGGTGGTGACGTGCGAAGGCCGTCGTGCGGCAACGCGCGTTGAAGACCGACGACGCCGGGCGCCGCGATGGCTCGCAGGAGAAGACCGCCGTAATCGCGGCCGAGCGCACTGTTGGATCGACCGCTTCTCGGACGAGCGGGAGCGTCGCTGCAGAGTTAAGGGCGCCACGCGCGTGATTAGCATAGTTGGCCTGGTGAAAGTGCTGCGCAGCCAGTCTCGCTCCAGGACACCCGTGCCGTAGTTTTCGGAGAAGAGTCTCGTATGTGGCATCTGCACCTGGCGACGTCACATCGGACACTTCGCGTGAAAGCTTTCGGATGACGGGCCAGCGCGATCTCCTGGCTTGAAGACGTGCGACTGGGTTTTGGACTGGGGCTCACGCTCGTGTCTTCGCAAGAGACCTGCTTGGACCGCTCGCCTCTCTGTCAAACTTGAAGCATGATAAAAAATGCGGAGACGCGAATGACTAATAGTGAGGCTGCACAGTGCGGCCGCCAAAGAAAAAAGCTTGCTCTACGTTGACTCCAGAACGTTGCGAATGATCTTTGCTTTTTTGGGGGGTGGGGGGGGGGGGGGGGGGGGGACAGTACTCGTGTTTTGGTCCCGACGATTACGGCTGTCTCTCTGTGTTCACGGACCCTCTTGCATCATGGCATGTCTACAGTCTCGTGACCGTTGCGCTCGCCCTTGCGTGTCTTGACTTTCTCGCGCGCGGGGACGTGTACTGCTGTCGCGTAAAGCGGAGCGGTGTAGCAGACAGAGGCCCCGCCTTTATTTTTAGGCGAGCTGCGCTCTTCAAGGTTCCTCGTTAGCCGCCTCCATTGCGGCGCTCTGTTCTTTTCTGCACCCCGCGTCTCGGCCTTGCGCCAAAACACACCGCAAGCGCTCTCACGCCTCCAAGAGAACATCACGCACGCGCTGGTGTGTGGACGCCCCTGCAGCTGTCACCTCCTCATTGTGCGTTGGTCCCCGCAAACGCTGTACGCGCCGGGCGACTACTTATACGTAAACCGCTCTCCTGTTCAGTTTGGGACGGCAGGCTCACGTAATAGTCAGGACTAAAGTTTTGTTATACTGTACGCAGCTAAAGTAATTCGTGAAAATGCTGGTATTACAGCG
This sequence comes from Dermacentor andersoni, assembly GCF_023375885.2. NCBI lineage: Eukaryota > Metazoa > Arthropoda > Arachnida > Ixodida > Ixodidae > Dermacentor > Dermacentor andersoni. The sequence goes on along the minus strand of NC_092818.1, from coordinate 190,817,023 downwards.
CGGTAACACTATACGGCCATATTTAAATTGCGGAACGTAGCATTGGCACTTCGCGGCACTTCATCGTCGTGGGTTTTGCGACTTGCAAAGCGCAATACATTTTGCTGCTTGAAATGGATATTCATTCAAGCAGGCTAGTTAGTGCGTGACTGATGGTTCGTATCGTAGGGATGTGTGTAATTGCATGCTGTAAGACATTGCTTAGTGAATGGCTGTACATCTGTTAACTGGTGCAAAAAGTCATACGAGTTTGAGCGCAGATTAAAACCTGTGACGCTCTCTTGGCAGTGACGGGAAAATCGGAGAAACTACGGGGACGACACTTGTGGCGGCGCAGACGTGACGACCACGATGATGTGTGCCCTTTCAGACGTCTAGCTTGCTCCTATACCGTCGCGTTAAGCAGTTAGTTCAGATAATTAATTTGCTTTCTTTTTATCCAGAGGACGCAGGGTGCGGGACGAGCTGTAGTGGGAGACGTGTTAGGGTGAAAGACAGCTAGAAAGCCGATCCATATTGCGCCGCCTCAGTGTATGTAATGCGGAATCGATCTGCGAAAAGTGTGTACGGCAGATGTTTGTCAACCTAACACCGGAAATTAATCGTTTTCTTTCTTGTTTTGCCTTGCGACTGCAGCTGCACCCAACGAATGTATACCACACGTAGTCTTTCGATAACCTTTTTACGGTATCCTTGTCGTGTCTTGCCAGAAACTCCTTGCGCCTGTGCTCACGACGCGTCCCAGCCTATGGTAAACTGCCAGTGCTCACAGCGCGCGAAAAACAGGAAGTGCATAAAAAGAAGAAAGGAAGGAACAACGAAAGAAAGAGTGAAAAGCCTTGTGAGGACGCTGGACTGCAGTGAGCTTCAGATCCTATGTCCTCTTGGTGGAGGGAACTTTTCCAGCGTCTACGCGAGCGAGGTGAAGACAGATAACTTTGCGGTTCTTCGCTGCAGGCCAGCCCTCGTGGCTCAGCTGCGGGACCGGCACTCCACTTACGCAGAGGACGCGAGCAAGTTTGTTGAACTAAGAGATGAAGTGGCGACACTCCGTGGAGCGCTTGGCGATGAGGCGTTCGAGATTCCGAGCCCACGCGCCGTAGTCGGCACTTCTCGCCTCGCTGCGTGCGGCAGAGGTTTTCCTTTTCCTTCGCCGTAGCCACGTGTATTCCCTTTCACCGTGTATACCTTGCGCGCAAACATCGGAGGCCACGAAGCGTTCCTCGCCGCCTTCGCTGATCTGGCGGCCTGTTTTGCAACAGGGTGAAGGATCCTGAAAGCAGGGGAGGATGCGTGGCAGCTGAAAGTGCAGCGGCGCTGTTGAGAGGCGCCCGGTAGGGGCTCGTATAAACCGGCACTCAGCTTGAGCACGTGCCACGTGTCTCGTGGATAACACACGCAAATATAACACGAAAAATCGACGAGCGATGTGGGGCAGAAAGCTCTCTATGGCAGAGAAAGGAGGAGCGAGCTGCGGTTAGCCTACGGCTCTCTTCGAGCTCCGGTCTGGAGCTCGCCTTGGGATCGTGGACGGCGCGCTCTCCACATCAGCTGATCGAGAGATCGGCACGTGGGGATGCAGGCACGTGCGCGGGGCTAATAACAGCTGTCGCTGCAAGAGGGAACGCGTTTATTAGGGAGCGTTTTTATAGCCACATGGTGTGTCGTGCGCTGTTGGCGTTTGTTGAAGAGCTCAAGTAGTTTGTTTGGTAGACCGTCCCCCGGTTTCCCTGCTGGGGGCTGGTCAGTGAAAGCATTTGCTTGTTGCTTACTGTTGCACGCGGTGGTACGACCCGTACGAAGTGGTTCAACGCCATGAGCGTTTTGTCAATGGATCGCTGTTTGCAAACTTTCCGTAAACACTGCGCGCAGGCGCGATGAAAAAATAGCAATAAAGACGTGTTGCTCCGAGACTGAAACAGAAGGTCGGCCCGAATATAATCGCTGCAACTGCTAAACGAAAATTAAAATGCGTGGAAAACTAACAAAATCTGGAGGAGATTTTTTCCATAAGTACACATAACAATTGGAAATAGTTTAAACCGTAATCGAGGGAGCACTCGAGCTTTCTGTTTTGAACGCTTTTCGATTAGCACTGATGTAATTCAACCTCCTCTTGAAAGAGCTGAGTTTATCGGTTCCGTTGTGCATTGTCTGCGTGGCTTGTATGCAGAAGATACCGCTGCCGCACCTAATTATGAAATAAATAAATAATAATAATAAAATACCCGGGACAATGCGGTGCATGGTGGCTATATTTTTTTTCTCTGTCAAGGTCGATTTGTTATCTTGCACGTGGGTTGAGATAACGTGCGCCCTGATTTCGTTAGTCTTTCATGCATTGTTCTTTTCGTTTAGCAAATGCAGCGATGATATTCGGGCCGACTTTCTCTTTCAGTTTCGGAGCAACATGTCTTTATTGCTATTTTCTGACAGCGCTAAAGGCCGTTTACTGTAGGAGTTTTTTTTTTTCCCCTTAAGTATGCATAACGATTTGAAATACTTTAAACTGTATTCAAGTGAACACTCGAGATTTCTGTTTTGGACGCTTAACAAGGCAACCGTTCCGATCGATCACTTTCGGGGATGTGACCACTATCACTGTTAGTGCACTATGTTGTTGGACTGAGGTAGCGGGAGCGAGCATGATGTCAACCCTGCTATTCAAATTAATACCAAACCTGCTAGTTTCATGTGCCGGGGTTTTGCACTGACATGGTACCCTTCACTGCCGTGATAAGTATCTCTCTCAGCGTTAAGTTATACGGAAATTGAATGTGTTCCCAAGAGTAATCAAGCCGGAATACAGTCTAGGAACGAGGTATCCGGCACCTCCAAATCAATGTGTAGTCACATAATTCGTACAGCTTGGTCTGTGCTGATAGGAGGCTATAATTTTTTTGAAACCGTGCCGGCAAAGAAGTAAGACGAATAGGATGGCCGGTACGTGCAGCTTGCTCTTAACAAGTCATGTCGCATTGCCCGCACAAATCCCACGTTTAAAGCTTAATTGCACGATTACACAGGTTTACCAAGAAGAATTGCACTATACTAGCTGGAAGATCGACGTCAGCGAGTTTGTACCAAAGCTTGCTGCCACTGTCATAACCGGAGTTCTTGCGTAGTGTGGATATATAGATCACTGGGGATGGCGTGCCAGTTGGATTTACTTCTGTGATGATGTTCATATATAGTGCGTGCCTGGCTTTCCTGTTTCGCGCATCATTTTTTTTTTCTCGCGAATGAAGCATTATTGGTGTACGTTCGGTCAACCCCTCGCCCTTTCTTTGTAATCTTTATTTAGTGCTTTTCGCGCTGTTTCAGGGATACCCATGTTTGAGTATATTTCTGTACGGTTGCCATGGATGCCTTTGTGACCTGAGTCAGTCGTTGACGCATTATTTATGACAGCGGGATATGTGGCGAAGTGCTTCCGAATTGCGCAATATTAGCTATGAACTAGCAAGAGTCGATGGCGTCTCGCTATAGGAGCGTATGTGCTGACGATGTTTTGCTTCAGGCGAGACCACAAGGAATAGCAGTGTCTGCAATTGAGGACAGAAGATAGTTTGTCCCGAAGTGCTGTTAGTCGTTCGTTTTGCAAGATAATTTGCTAAGTGGATTGTCGAGGCCGGTCAGACTAACGCGCGTCTTTCGAAACTTCCCACCGTATTGTCGTACGGATAAATTGCGGCGGAGTCCTGCAGTGCGCGCAGTGATGGCGGGGCCCTCCAGTCAGGCAAAGTATTATAGCGTGGCGACGTAGCGATGACGCAAGCGGTTGACCGATGGAGGCAGCGGACCCGACGGCGCTCGTGGCCGCTCACAATGAGCGGGACGTGGTCGTTCGTCGAACAGCCTGGTATTAAGCGAATAGCGCCAGTATAACGAACTTCGATGTGCGCTTTGTGTAGTTTAGTGCTGCCGATACCGCTCTGAGATCTTGCGCAAATTATTCATTGCACGCTCTGTCTCCTTCTAGGCATTAGTACCCTTTTCGTATATTTATAATTTATAGCCTTAAGGGCAGGCACAAATGATTAGCTTATTACAAAGCAGAAATACAGTGTTGGGCAAAAACACAGAGCAAAGCTCTTTGCCTTTTAGAGCAGGTTTACTGGATGAATCTTGGCCAACAAGCGGGTGGGCCTTTCCACACAGTTTTCCAAAAGTAGCCGAACTGTGATTTGATTTAAACGTTAACTTTGTGCGTAGCTTCCATAGACACCTTAAAGATATAGTCACTGAAAAGCACTGAGAAACATTGAAGAAAGATGGTCAAAACCTGTCGCTTGTCGCCATCATTGATTGCAGAGCAATAATGGTGCATGGATGCTGCACTTGCCATAAGCAAATGTGAAACCTTTGACCTTGTTCTTTTCGATTCTGCTGAGAGTTGCGGATCTAAGTGGTTGTTCTAGTTTGTGCCACATTAAAACTTTATCACGAAGGTGAAGACGTACCGCAGAGTTACCTTTTCTAGAATACTGATGAAGCAAGCAAGATTTAAAAAGAAACAGCATGAGCGACCCCGCGAAAAAATGGAAAAATAAATTAAAAAACACAAACAAAAAGAACAGCATGCCCAAACTTACTTAAAGAAAGCAAACCTGGTCACCTCATCTTAAATTTACTACGAGGCATGTTCATGCAAACTTACCAACATTCAGGCGAAGCTTTGCCGTCAGGGATGTCCTTGTGCAGCAAAACAGGAAAAAAAAATAGAAAAAAAAATAGAGGAGAGCAATTTACTTTATACTTAACTGATTGACGAGGTTTAGCTCACAGAGCAACCGAACGTGTTACGTGTGAACGTGCTATGAGACGCCATATAGTGAAGGGCTCGGAATTAATTTTCGCCACGTGCTTCGAATCGAGAGCGTGTCTTCCAGTGCTCTCTTTTGTCCGTATCCGATCGAGACATCGCGTTTTACGTTCTTCAGTATTCTGTGCCAAATGAAGTCTGACGCACTTTCTTACACATCGTTGCATGTACTTTTCACTAGCCTTTCGCGTTTGGGAATAACTCTAGGCGATAATTTTGCCCAACGAAGGCGTTTATATCAGTCGTTGTTTCCGTGCCTCTTTTTTTCAGCGGTCTCGGTTTGATCCTAGTATACACGCCATCGGCATTGCCCGGATTTTGAGCCAACCGAGCACCGCTAAGAGGTTGCGCTCTCTCTCTGCCGTATGTGCGAGGAACGAGCTCGCGTGTTACGCAATTTATGCCCGGCTGTATGCGGGGTCATATGCGAGGTCGTGGGTGGCGGCACGAGCAGCGACGCGTGGTCGTCGGGCCACTGCCGGGGCCTCGTCGTGGTGGCGGCGGCAGTGGCGACAGCTCGACCCGCATCTGGCCCCATCGGAACGCGCGGGCGCCCATGCATGCGTGTGGGCCGGAGCCCGCGGCCGCTCTTCTTCCCACACGTCCGCTCTTGGGGCGAGACCGCCCTCGTGCGATACACGGAGGGTACACGGGTGCGGCTGCCTCCCACATCGGGGCTTGCGCGGAAGCGGCGTGCAACACTCGTCGACACTCGCGCCCGTCCCTGCGCGGTCATCGCGCCTCCATTGGCGGGCGCCTTCCCGCGTGTGCGGGCGCGCGGTGCGCCGGCGGTCTGCGTTCGCGCCTCTGTACGGCGAATCTTTTAACGGCTTCATTTGGTGGTGTACAGCCTACACGGAACAGTTGGGTCGATTGCTTGTGGCTAGCCGGACGTCGTTCCTGCGTGGGCGCGGTATGTATGATGAAGACTTGACGTGGGAGGGTGCAAAAGCAGCAAATTAATCCCGTAATAGGCAATAAACGCTTGCGCAAACAAGGGAGAAGTCGTTACTATAGCACTGGCGCTTTCCGGAACGAGGCACCGCACCGGGTGTGGTGGTCCCGAATGAAATGCTAATGCGCCACTTGTCTTGCACGACGGCGCTTTTGTTGTACGAATGCGTGAGCTGGCGAGCGCGAGCAGTGGTGCATATAAACCCGTATTCTGGACACCGTGATACGCATACTTAGCTTTTATATGCGCAGATAATGAAATTATTTGATAGAATAAGCAAACAGCTACGTCCTGCTATGCGCAGACACACCTGAAGAATTATGCGCTCTTATTAACGGTAAGCTATCGAATGGTGTGTTTTCTCGTCACCAGGAGGTGTTAAAGGTTACTGCAAAGCAGCATTTTAAAGGGGTTTCTCTGGCGGACATCGTCTGTTCCGCGATAGCAGTCTGTTTAAAGCTGTGTTCTCCGCACCAACCCAGTTCAAATAGAAAATATGAAGCAAGACAGTCACTGAACCAATGCGACTTGCACTGCCTGACATTCGTGAATATATTTCGCGCATGCGTCGCTTTTATGATTGATCATATGCTGCGAGTAGCAGCTAAAGCGATTTGAAACAGCAGAAAATATGTAACATCAGTTAGTTATAGCGTAGCCGAATGGAGCAACGTCTGTTTTTGTGTGCGCTTCTTTTTGCTTGAGACACGACAATCGTACATTTGGGAGTTTCTCGGAGAACTCGTGAACACGTCAAGCGGTCCTTGACGGTCACAAAATTGTCAGTAATTAGTGTAGCGGATGACCAAATGCATCCGTGTCATTCACTATATAGTACATATATATATGCGCGCAATTGAAGAGCAGTTTGCGCAACCTGCCGCGTAATAACCGGCTATCCATAATGTGCACACGCCCTGGCCATCGCATAGCTGAGCCGTACCCTCGGTGGTCCGATTTCGCAAGAGCTGAGGACGCGTGGCGCGATTCGCTCTTCATTGCCATAAGTCACGGTGCCCCGACGGCGCGCCTCGCTGTCTCTGCTTCGTAACTCGGAGCGATCTGTGCGCACGCAGCCTTTTTTGCCTATAAAGCTGAATGCGGCGATTACCTCCCGGCTGTGGCACGCGATGGGGCAAGACGAACGATCCCGCTGATCTACTCCTGCAGCGCCGCATGCACATTCCGGGCCGAAATTGGCGTTAATTAGTTCCTCGCGGGCTTGGCTTTCGGGGCAGCAGCTGCCTTTATAGGGAGCGCTAACTGGTACGCGTGTAATGCAAGCGACGAAGGCGCGCAGCCCACCCGCTTAGCCAAGGGCGGCAGCTGCCCGCTCAGTGTCGCGATGCCAATCGGCGGCCCGTGGGCTCCCATCTGACATGCATTTCCTCCGCGCTACGTGACAAAGTACAGAGCGTAATCATGCCGCTGCTGCTTCTGCAGCTGTAGATACAATCCGGCCCCTGCGATAGGCCGGATTGGTGGCCGGATTATTGGCCGCCTTTCTGCCCACGCAACATGTGTGTGTATATAGAAGCGCTACTTGATTGCGACCTTTCCCATATACGGTGCTGCGGGCACACTATACGCGGATGCGCAGTCGATAGGCGTGCAATACTGCTCTCGTTTCAGGATTGCACAAAAGGGCTGGAGCGCCGCTGATGCTCGGTGTGTGCGTAGGCGCGATTCGGCTTGGTTTATTCGCCGATATTGAGGTCACTTTGGCGCGTGCGCACGCATCACGTGGGATTAGCCGGGTGGGCGTTTTATCGCGTTTTGCTGGACCCAATAAATGTTCACTCACTCACTCACTCACTCACTCACTCACTCACTCACTCACTCACTCACTCACTCACTCACTCACTCACTCACTCACTCACTCACTCACAGTTCACGTGATCATGTGATTGTGTTTTATTGGCGCCCCTTCTAAACGGGGCGTCGACAAATAGTCACCTAGCCTGCTTGAGCTAATCAGTATTATACTATACATGCGGACGTATATACAGGTTGTTCCACATAACTTGAACCAAAGTTTTAAAGATGAAAGGCACTCCGGACACGAGTTGAACTGAAGGCATAATGTTGGCACTGGCACTTCGTTGTTAAGTAGTGGGCTGTTACGGAGCGCCGTTTCGGCGTTATTTGTGCCGGGGCAGGCCTGACACCTCCCATGCATGCAGTATTCATTTCCTGTGTCACATACAGTTGTTGCCAATAGTTCTTGCAGGGACTTCTTTTATCCAGAACTGTGGATCATCAACTTAAAATTTTGGTGATCTATGCAGACGCAAATGGAGTGTGTGCCACCTGCCCCTGTTACCACGCAGTTTGACGGTCGCAAACTTGCAAACATGGAAAATCCACCCTTGGTGTTGAGAGTCCTTTTCCACTCTACATGCAGCTCCTTTAAATTCAAAAGCAACAGTCGTTTTTTGTCGACCTGCTATTACACCTTTCTTCCCCGAGAGACAATATGAAACGCTATCATCTTCATAAAAGTCCTTTACCGACGTATTCACGCTTTCGCTGATTGGGTGGCCTTTCTTTTTCGGTGGGATGCTGAGGATTCCATGTTCAGTTCCCAGTTTGATTGCTGCCCGTAATTGTCATTGCGAGGCTCCAACATAGTCCATAATTTTCCTTTGAGACCAAGACACTGGAGCAAGTGTTAAGAGCTCTATCTTCTTTTCGCACTTTTCTGCGGCGTGAAATCTTTTTCTTACATTTTCCAATTAAAGTCACATAGTTGCTAAGCATAAAATAGATGCGTTGTCTCTTTGTCCTTGCAGTCTGGCTGGGTGCAGGAAAGGTTCCCGCTTGTCCCTGTGCAGGGGTTCCATGTCTCAGGCCTTCGTCTGTTGCGCAATACGTTGGGCTTTCTTCATCGATTGCTCTGCTGGCAGATGTCTTTACAGCAGTGGTATTCAACCCATTCACACCTCCCACATGTGCGACTATCGAAAGGGCCGACACCTTTAGATACTGAAGTGTCCCTTGAGAAGAACGCCTCTTCTCCACTTCATAACACCGGCGCATGCAAGCTTGGCACAATCTAGCTCCTGGAATGAGACCCAAAGATGGGTGCCAATCTGACAAGGATGGATTCTTCCGTGCCATATACTTTGGCACGGAAGAATGAAGTCTCATCACCTTCCTACCTTCACCGTCAGCATCCGGGACCTTTCGTAGTTAAGAATTGGCATCTGTAACACATGAATGTGCCACTCCGCAGGGTGTCATGTCGTAAAGGCAGTCAGAGTGCTTTGAATGAATGAATGTAAGGCCAAGTCCTGGCATTCGATGGACATATTCATTATTCCATCTCGTGTACCTGGCGGCAACGAACGAAACGGAGAGCGCCGTTAACGTGGCAGCTTTTTCGTGGCAGTGTCGGACCGAGTGCTTTTCGGGTCAATGCCACAGCATCCGCAGGCAGCAAGCATCTCTGTGTTCTTTTTCACCGTGCTCCATTTGTTCCTCCGACCTTTTTGTCTTCGGTATTTATGTCTGTTTTCAATTTGCGACTGTGACTGTGACTGTCGCGCGTGTTTTGTATTTCCGACAGATGACTTCTTTCGCTCGTGCATGCAATTTCAGTGTTGCACTGGGAGTCTACGCACTTATTTTATAAGCTTGAACGAAGCGCCGCGGCGTTAATTAATGGCGATGGAGGACATAATCATTTATAACTATTTCCGCCACGATGGGAGGCTGGGCGGTTTCCTTCTGTCGCCGCGGGCGGCCAGCGCTCCGCTCGGTCGCGCTGGGCGTCGCGTGCATTGTTAAGCCGCATTGTAAAACCTTTCCGAGCGTAGCTGTGCACCGCCGTATAAATTCTTTCTTTTTCCCCTCACCCCTATAGGCGTTTCTCTGCGGGACATTTGCGGAGGCTAATGGTGATGGACGGCCTCCTAACGAGAACAGATCGTCGGTGCGGGAACGCGTACGTCCGTTGATTAGCGGAATTAAAGCCGCTCGTTGGTCCCGGCGCGGTCACAGCACCGACGACGTCGGCGTCGCGTGCGCTCATTTTGCAATACAGGATGTGCACGACTTCTACAAAATCATCGCTTAAAATAACAGACGGATATACAGCCAGTGGGGCTATACTAGTCCAGGTGCAACCAAATTAGGAAGGCCCACTAAGCTTCAACAATGGCACTCCGTCACCAGAACAAGAATTGGCCTCTTGGTGCTGTTTTCGGCCGCTACCTCCCTTGTGACCCCTTACAATTAAACCATGTCGCTCAGTACCTAGCGACTGCGGAGCATATGGCCAAGGGGGCGGTCAGACCTGCGACGTGGCAGAGGGTGCCAAGGATCTCTATATCCGGACAGGGCTCCACTGGAAACTGAACCTGGTAACGCTTAACATACGAACCCTCTCGAGTGAGGCTAGCTTCGCAAGGCTCTTTGAGGAATTGTCGGGCATTGCCTGGGATATCATTGGCCTTACTGAGGTTAGAACTGGTGAGACTTGTACAGTGATGACTAAAGGCCACGCCCTTTGCTATAGAGGTCTTCCAGATATGATAGAATACGGGGTAGGATTTCTAATCCACAACGACAAGCGGACGATGTTGATGAATTATACAGAATTAATGAGAGGGTATAGCAGGCGTCGTAATGAGGCTGAAGAGGAGGTATAGAATAAAGGTAGTACAACCCTACGCTCCAACCTCCACTCATGATGATAGAGAAATAGAACAATTTTATGGAGATTTTGAATTAGCGATGCGAAAAGTGCAAACTCAGCATACTGTAGTCATGGGCGACTTCAATGCAAAAGCGGGGAAAAAGCAGGCTGCTGAACAAGCAGTTGGCAAATACGGCGTGGATTCTAGGAGAACTCGAGGAGAGATGTTGGTAGAATTCGGGGAAAGGAATAAGCTGCAAAGAATGAACACCTTCTTCAGGAAGCGTTGGAATGAAAAGTGAACCTGAAAAAGTCCTAATTGTGAAACAAGAAATTAACTTGATTTCATACTTTCTGCCGATCCCAGCATATATTGCAGGATGTAGAAGTGTTAGGTAGGGTAAAGTGCAGTGATCATAGGTTAGTGAGGGCTAGGATTCACCTGAATTTGAAGAGAGAAAGAGTGAAATTGGTCAAGAAGAAACAGGCCAACCTAGACGCAGTAAGGGTAAAGGCAGACAAATTCAGGTTGGCATTTGCAAACAAATATGCAGCCTTAGAACAGAGAGATGAAGATGACATAGAGGCAATGAATGAACCCGTAACTAAGCTGGCTTCAGAGGCAGCAAGTGAAGTGGGAGGTAAGGCACCAAGTCAACCAGTAGGCAAGCTCTCCTAAGTAACAAAGGACCTAATAAAGAAAAAAAAAACAAATAATGAAATTGTCCAACACAAGAGATCAGATAGCAATCGCGGAACTGTCAAAACTAATCAGCAAAGAGAAAATAAGGGATATTAGAAAGTAGAACGTGAGAAAAACTGAGGAAGCAGTAAAACATGTACGCAGCCTGAAAACAGTGAGAAGGAAACTAGGCATCGGACAAACCAAGATGTATGCACTGAAAGATAGGCAGGGTAATATCATCAGCAATCTCGAAGATATAGTGAAAGCAGCGGAATAATTCTAGACTGACCTGTACACTACTTAAGGCTCCTTCTATAACTAGCGATGAAGTTAGAAGGGCCTTGCAAGACATGAAACGGGGAAAAGCGGCAGGAGAAGATGAACTACCAGTCGATTTAATCAAAGATGGAGCATTATGTCTCATAATGCTTGAAAAACTTGCGGCTCCCTATCTATTGACTTCAAGTGTACTAGAGAACTGGAAGAATGCCAACATTATACTAATCCATAAGAAGGAAGACGTTAAAGAGTTGAAAAATTACAGGCGCATTACCTTGCTTTCAATACTGTATAAAATATTCACCAAGATAATTTCCAATAGAATCAGGGCAACACTGGGCATCAATCAACCAAGAGAACAGGCTGGCTTCAGGAAAGGATACTCTATAATGGAGCACATCCGTGCCATTATTCAGGTAATTGAGAAATCCGCGGAATGCAATCAACGTCTTTATATGGCTTTCATAGAATATGAACAGGCATTTGATTCAGTAGAGATAACAGCGGTCACATAGGCATTGCATGATCAAGGAGTGCAGGAGGAATACATAAATATATTGGGAAATATTTAGAAAGATTCCACAGCTACCTTGTTTCCCCACAAGAAAAGTAGAAAGTTACATAGCGAGAAAGGGGTCAGGCAAGGAGACACAATCTCTCTAATGCTATTCACCGCATGTTCAGAAGTGCTCAAGCTATTAAATTGGGAAGGCGTAAGAGTCAGTATCACCTGTGAATGTCTTAGCAACTCTCGGTTTGCAGATGACATTGTCTTGTTCAGCAACACTGGGGAAGAATTACAACAAATGATTGAGGACCTTAACCGATAAAGTGTAAGAGTGGGGTTGATGATTAATATGCAGAATACAATGTTCGATAGACTGGCAAAGGAACAATAATTCAGGATCGCCAGTTAGCCTCTGTAGTTTGTACAGGAGTACATTAACCTAGGTCGATCGCTCACGGAGGACCCTAATCATGATAAGGAAATTTACAGAAGAATAAAAATGGGTTGGAGTGCATACGACAGGCATTACCAAATCCTTACTGGGACTGCCATTGAAAAGAAAAGTGTACAATCATTCCATTATACCGGTGCTAACATACGGAGCAGAAACTTGGAGGTTAACAAAGAAGCTCTAGAACAAGTTAATGACCACGCAAACAAATGTTAGGCGTAACGTTAAGAGACAGGAAAAGAGCGGCGCGGATCAGAGAGCAAACGGGGATAGCCGATATTTTAATGGACATTAAGAGAAAAAACAAAATGGAGCTGGGCAAGCCATGTAATACGTAGGGTGGGTAACCGGTGGACCATTAGAATTACAGAATGAGTGCCAAGGAAATGGAAGCGTAGTCCAGGACGGCAGAAAACTAGGTGGGGGGATGAAATTGGCAAATTTGCAGGCGCAAGTTGGAATCAGCTAGCGCAAGACAGGGGCATTTGGAGATCGCAGGGAGAGGCCTTCGTCCTGCAGCCGGCATGATATATATATATATATATATATATATATATATATATATATATATATATATATATATATATATATATATATATATATATATATATATATATATATATATATATACAATCACACACTGAACTTTTGTTGTAACGAAGTCATCGGAACAGGAAATTAACTTCACTATAAGCGGTATTTCGTTAAAGTCGGTTGAGCTAAGGAAACTATAATCACGCGGGAACATGGAAGACTTCGAATAAAGTCATTTTGTTATAACGAGGGCTTATTATATATATATACACACACACATGTTGAAAAACATTAATTTCGATGTTTCGGCCAAGGACAGGGCTTTATGAAGAAATGGTTTAATATGCGTAACGGCAGCTGTTTTATACATTCCGGCTAGAGTATTGGTGCAACCAATGCACAATAACTAGTTTTCAACAAGAAAATGATGATGCACGGTTATTATACAGAGGTAACAACCGAAAGAAATTGTGACGATCGTCCTGTGGTCAAACATTTCCTTATGTGTATATATATATATATATATATATATATATATATATATATATATATATATATATATATATATATACGTTAAAGAACACCAGGTGGTCAAAACATCCGGAGTCCCCCACTACGGCGTGCCTCGTAATCAGATCGTTGTTTTGCTGCGTAAAACCTCATAATTGAATTGAGTTGGCAAAAACAAACAAGGACCCACAATATCACCGCTGTGGATGCTGTGTGAGAGTAGATGACTTCTTCATTGATGGCGCGTTGACAGACGTGTCAGAACGTTTATGGGTAGCAAAGCCTTCGAAAATTTCGCGTTCGCGTTGCCAATAGTATTTTCCTAAAGTGCGCACTGAGTAAACATAGGCTCACTGTCACATTTCTTAGTGTTCGGCTTGACGGCTGCCAACAGAACCTCCAATTTGCCTGTGTCATTGAAGTTTCAGAAATGTCCCATCCGATTCAATCCTGTACTTTTGGATTTCGGATAGGTTTTGCGTGAGCATTGCAAGAAAATGACACGTCGTTTATAGTACTTAGGCCGTGCGGCAGGCTGTCACATTGAGTGGGCTTTTATCGCGTCCTTGCAAAAGTCGGGGTAGTGATGGACGCGTATTGTGAAGAAGACCACGTGCGGTTGTCTGAGCGCGCGGGTTGGTGACCTCGTTATCTCGCCTGCCATTGACAGCCCGCTGCTTTGTGACGCGTGTCGAGTAGTGGGGGGTCTCTTTGTCTCCCGCGCTTTGGTGACCGGCGAGGTATACTCTGCAAGACACGCTGCTGTCGCTGCCGTTCAAGCGTACATCTTCTGTTGGGCGTTATAATAACGCAGTGTTCCGTTGCTTGATTTGAAATACGGCCTACGCAAGATAGCGCTCAGCTGCGGTATCATAAATTTATGTGAAGACGTGTTGGTCATTAGCGGAGGAAATGAGAAGAAAATGTTGCCTTATTCAATTTTGCTCACAAACCACAGTGCCGGTATTTTGACGTCACGAATTTGAAAGCATTTTCGCATGTATATGGATCATCACCGGCCATCTCGCTAAAAAAGAAAAAAGAAAAAAAAATGCTGGTGTAATTTAGATGCAAGTAAAATTTGTCCGCCTTAAACGGGCGGCAGTGATGACGGCATCATTTCTGCGTAGACGTTGCCTGCCTGCCGTTTCGCCAATCCATGCAGTGGCGTGGAAGGCATTCGAAATACAAGTCGATGCTTAGTTTCCTCTTGCATACCCTCGGCGTTTTCTTGAACTTGTAGAAAATGAAGGTAACCATTTATTCAGAGCGCACGGCGAAACCTAAAAGGCATAAGAACAAAGCCGGCTGCAGCGGCGGCATGTACGAGCGAGGCCGCGAAATATTTTCAACTGTATAAACTTCAAAGGGAAGCGAGGCATGCAGTTCTCGCTTCGCGTCATTGTACAACGGACGTTTGACCGCTATGAGCGCGCTCTCGAAAGCGAATACAAGGTGAGGTTACAGTGAACTGTTGCTAATACGTTACCTAAAATCGCGCTCAAAGGGCGCGCAGAGTGTTGGACAGTGGCAGTTCGCTTCTCCCCCGCGGCATCGCGGTTTGGCTTCTCTGCGCAGTAACTGTCGCTTCGCCGGCGCTTGTTGACGAGGATCAAACCGTCGTGGTGTACGCGAGCGAGCAACAAAGGCATTCCCGCTGCGAAGCGTGCAGCGCTCCCCGCCACCAGATGCGTATACTACATGAATGGGGGTGGTCGGCCCTCCATAAACGGGACTCCGGCCGCGCTCATATCCTGGCGCTATGTGGGCACAATGCGACGCCCCTGTTTCTCTCTCGGGCAGCTGGGCCGCGGGGCAAAGTCACGTTTTTGACCCGACAAACCTTCGTCATCCGCTTTTGCTCGGCGGTTTGTTCTTGGACGTTTCTTTTTCCTTTTTTATTCTCGCTGCCCTTCTTCTCGATGGCCCGCAGCGCATTACCGTTCGGTGCAGTGCTTGTGCCACGAGGGAAGAGAATGGGCCGTTATTGAAAATCGGTTTGCCTTTTCGCAGTGCGCTCGCCATTCTTTGACTCTCGGCGACCTTTGCCCATATAGCACAGGGGACCAAGTTGAAGGTCTTGCGCTTCCAGTGGTGAAACCGCAAAGCCGTAAAGTAGGAAACAAAGTCGCTCGGTGACCGTGCACTCACCTAGGGTGACGTCGGTGGTTTGGCCCAAGGAACGGAGAAACATTGAGCGTGGTTACGCCGTCTAACGGTGACGCAAGGTTTTCGATCGCCTGAACGAATTACGCTTATGTATGTCTGATCACTGGCAACTTTAATCCGGCGTCTAATGTCTCTTTTTAGTCCCACTACTGAACAGACGTACAAAGTGATTGTCCCGTAGTGTGCTCACGGTATTTTATCGCAATCACACAAAGTCTGCGCAGATGATGTCCGGCTGCCGTTAACTTAACGAGAACCGTTTGCACGCGCCTCACTGCAACATCGCATACTACCAATAAGAGGGCGTAAATGCGTCCGATGGCTGTGCGACAATTTCACTGCATGTCGTGTTAGACGCGCTGTACACGCGTCGACTGTGCACGAGCCCGTGAGTGTCGCATGCACAGTGATCGAGCGTCTGGAACGACTGATCACGTTAAGGTTCCTCGTTAAACTCGACCGTTAGTCCGCAAATAACACTGCGTGCTTTCTGGGACGACGCAGTCAGCGCACAGCTAATAAAATTATTGATATGAACCTAAGGCAGTTGTGTGTGCGTTGAAGCAAGCCTTCCCAGATTATTTTAGACTATTGAAGAATTGTTGAAGGAATAATCGTCACACAGTATGAACTCAAAGAGAAGATATCGACACTAAACAATAGAATAAGTGATATTGAGCAGTAGTTGTTCAGTTTTGGCGCACTGACGAACCAAGTAAGCGAAATAAAATAAAAAAGCACAGTTACAGAGTTTCACAGTCAGTTATCATTTCTCATAAATAAGGTGGATGACTTAGGAAACAAAAGCCGTCGCGATAACCTAATTGCTTGTGGTTTAGAAGTAAGGAAACGAGACGTTTGAAGAACTTGAAAAGAGGATAAAAGACGACATAATAACAAAAAAAGAAAAAAATAGGCATAACGCCTACAGGAATTGAGGGTTCATAGGTTGGCCGTAAGTCTAATGAGAAATCTAGACTAGTTATTATAAAATTTCTTGACTATCGGAAAAAGACATCCATTTTACAAGCACCCTACAGACTAAAAGGACCGTTCTTCTCTTAGTCGGAAGATTTTTCAAAGCGCGTTCGTGAAGTGCGTAAACTTTTGTGGGACAGCGCAGCGGAAGAAAAAAGCAAACGGCGCTAAGGTAAAGCTGGTTTTCGATAAAATGATCATAGGTGGTGTTCTGTATACCTGGTATACAGAGAAAGGCCTATCAGATAGACAAAAAAAAAAAAAAAGAAAATAAGTGACATCCGTTCATCTAAGCGAGAAGAGAGGGGGTTAACCGAGGGTCCCGATTTTTATTAGTCATATCATGAGAAGCCAGCAAACACTGACACCAAGGACAACATAGGGGAAATTACTTGTGTTTAATAAATGAAATAAAGAAACGATAAATTAATGGAAATTAAAGTGGATGAAAAAACAACTTGCCGCAGGTGGGAACCGAACCCACAACCTTCGCATTTCGCGTGCGATGCTCTATCAATTGAGCTACCGCGGCGCTGTTTTCCCATCCACTTTCTTGGGTATTTATGTGTCGTGGTCGAACCCTGGGAGTGTTAGCCAGCGCCATCACTCACAAACCTTGGCGGCGGACGTGGAACGTCCTTCTTGCCGCAGGCGTCACGAGAACGTGATCGTTTTGGGTGAAGGCAACTGGTCAATAAACCCACACATGCTACCTGAAGGCATCAATGTTGCCGGATTCGAAACCCTCGTTAGGTAATAAGCGAGAAGAGAGGGGGTTAACCGAGGGTCCCGATTTTTATTAGTCATATCATGAGAAGCCAGCAAACACTGACACCAAGGACAACATAGGGGAAATTACTTGTGTTTAATACTTGTGTTCATCCACTTTAATTTCCATTAATTTATCGTTTCTTTTTCATCCACTTTAATTTCCATTAATTTATCGCTTCTTTATTTCATTTATTAAACACAAGTAATTTCCCCTATGCTGTCCTTGGTGTCAGTGTTTGCTGGCTTCTCATGATATGACTAATAAAAATCGGGACCCTCGGTTAACCCCCTCTCTTCTCGCTTATTACCTAACGAGGGTTTCGAATCCGGCAACATTGATGCCTTCAGGTAGCATGTGTGGGTTTATTGACCAGTTGCCTTCACCCAAAAAGATCACGTTCTCGTGACGCCTGCGGCAAGAAGGACGTTCCACGTCCGCCGCCAAGGTTTGTGAGTGATGGCGCTGGCTAACACTCCCAGGGTTCGACTACGACACATAAATACCCAAGAAAGTGGATGGGAAAACAGCGCCGCGGTAGCTCAATTGATAGAGCATCGCACGCGAAATGCGAAGGTTGTGGGTTCGGTTCCCACCTGCGGCAAGTTGTTTTTTCATCCACTTTAATTTTCATTAATTTATCGTTTCTTTATTTCATTTATTAAACACAAGTAATTTCCCCTATGTTGTCCTTGGTGTCAGTGTTTGCTGGCTTCTCATGATATGACTAATAAAAATCGGGACCCTCGGTTAACCCTCACTTCTCGCTTATTACCTAACGAGGGTTTCGAATCCGGCAACATTGATGCCTTCAGGTAGCATGTGTGGGTTTATTGACCAGTTGCCTTCACCCAAAAAGATCACGTTCTCGTGACGCCTGCGGCAAGAAGGACGTTCCACGTCCGCCGCCAAGGTTTGTGAGTGATGGCGCTGGCTAACACTCCCAGGGTTCGACTACGACACATAAATACCCAAGAAAGTGGATGGGAAAACAGCGCCGCGGTAGCTCAATTGGTAGAGCATCGCACGCGAAATGCGAAGGTTGTGGGTTCGGTTCCCACCTGCGGCAAGTTGTTTTTTCATCCACTTTAATTTCCATTAATTTGTCGTTTCTTTATTTCATTTATTAAACACAAGTAATTTCCCCTATGTTGTCCTTGGTGTCAGTGTTTGCTGGCTTCTCATGATATCCGTTCATCTAGGATTATATGTCTCGCTAACGACCTTGACTGGACTAAACACATTGATCAGGTGATAAGCAATGCAAACCGTAAACTCTTTTTTCTTAGGCAGGCACTACAACTCTCCACACGCCGAGTCCGGCTCCTGGGTTACAAATCAGTTGTCATTTCAATATTAGATTATGCGGCGATAATTTAGGATCGATTTACTAAAACAAACATTAATAAAATTGAAAAAGTACGAAAGAAGGCAGTTCGCTTTGTTTATAATAGCTATGGAGGCACATCAGTAATTGATCTGTTAAACAGACTTGTTTGGCATCTATAACCGAAATAAGTCCTGTTTTCCGGCTTAAGTTCTTATACCAATTAATGAAAGGTCATTTTAACCTTGACGTACTAATATTTTTCCCTTCGGCCTACACTACAAGACAACGTCATAATCTCAGTCACTCCTTTTCGCTAGTGTAATAACTGCTTTAAATATTCATTTTTTCCCCAAGAATAGTAATGGAATGGAATCGGCTTACTAATAACAAAGTACTATAGCAATCTCTGACGTCATTCACAATAAGGCTCAGTATCCATTAATATCAAATTTTATGTTTTCATTCCCGGCTCCCCATATAGTTACGAATGATTATTGTTATCAACTTGATACTCCTTACATTTAGTATTAGTTTATTCATTCAAGATTTGATGTGCTCATGATTAATTAAAATTTGCCATAAACCTTAGTGCACTGCTGCGTCTACTCCTATGTGCACTGCCATCATTGAATTTTTTGTCTGTATTGCTGTTGCGTTTCGTTGTTTAGTAATCATTTGCACCGTTTGTGTTTCTGGATTTCTTGTGAATGTTTGATCCATGCTTGTATCTGTACGCCTACCCTGCGAAAATCCCTTCCTGGGATTGCAGCACCAATAAATAGTCTGTGGCAAAGTCATTGGGAGCAGTGATTGTATTCCTGAGATCTTGAACGAGGTCGGTCTTTCTTTTGTAATCTTTAATGAATACAGCTATAGTTTTCTTATTCCGCAAACTCTCAATAACGTCATGTGCTCTCTCAACAGGGTTGTGCATGTGACTTTATTAATTTACCATCATCATCCTTCCATTTTTTTCCCTCCCTCCCCCACAGCTGCGAAGAAGGCTACACATGCGCTACCGTATAGGCGTGACCTCTCTGCTGTGTATCGATATACTCTCCCTCCCTCTTTCGATCGCGCTTTGCTGAGGGGCTGGAAGGCAACCATTCTCTGTCGCCATTTTTTTTTTCATAGCTCTGGTACGAGGGAATTTAAAGAATAGTTGTGCGCAATTCTTTAGGGGTTGTGGAGCTGCTAACTGACAGAATTCAGAGCGAAACGCTGCAAGGAAAGAGCGTGCGCGGTTGTCGAAGCACCGCGGGAAACTGCAGCCATTTTTTGGGTGTACATACGTACGTGAGTGAAACGACGCCTGTTCGTTTACAGCCGATGCGGACGTCGCGCGCATTCTTGTGCATGCATGGTTCTCGCGTTGTGCGCTGTAGACGGAGATGTTCGGTCGGCTTCACGCTAATTCGTGCGTGCTGTGTGTGCGTCTTATATGCGCTCTGCCCCGGTTTCCCGTGCATCCAAGATGCGGGCCGTGCGTTGTTCACCAGCGCAGGCCGTCTCGACACCGAGAGTGGGGGGCGAGGAACCTTCGCACACACACATGCCCACCCGAGTGAAACGGAGTTGCGCAGCCATTCAACGAGCCAGCGTCGTCGTTTAAGAATACGCGCACCTCGTCACGTGCGCTATATTTGGGCATCGTGGAAGCGCATTGTGCCTTTAACTGTATTAGAGGCCGCTACACTGCGCTTCGCGCATGCAGTGTTGGGTGCACCCGCGTGTGAACGTTTTTTGCGCTGCTCGGTCTGCGCCGCTGAGCGTCATTACTGGACGACTGGACCACTGCGCACAGTAACCGCTTCCGCGTCCGTAAACCACTTGTGTTTGTAGAAGCGACGGAAGCTGCGGTGTTTAGCCTGCAGCGCCGGTAATGCGTATATTTTCGCACTGCTGGCTCCCATCCAGTCGCACTGTTAGCAGTTCGGCGTACACGATGCACGGCGAGAGAAGTGACCACGCCGTGCTTGTATATCAGCCTGCCATTCATTGATCAGCCACTATTCGCACCGGTGTGGCGGACAGCCAGTGCGTGCACATATTGGACGTTTTCGTTGTGAATTCCAGAGCGTTTTTAAAATTTTATTTTGGTGCCAGCGTCGTTACTCAAGTACCCCACAGTATCACACGCGTTTCGTGCGTCTCTATGGGACGCCTCAAAGACCGTGTATTTATCGATGAGCCGCGTAGTGTGCGATGGGGCAATATGGTGGAAAATATGGATATATGAGAAATATGATAGAAAATGGGATACTATGGAAATAAACAGCGCATCTCTTACGCAGACCGTAGACAAAGAACACACACACACAAGTGCTCAACTCACAACCAAATTTTTATTGAAATCCTATATAGCTTCTACACGGGAATGCTTATAGAGGAGCGTGCATGTAGTAAACGCCAGCGCAAATCGGGAAAGTACGGCGCTTTGTCGAAAATGCGTCTTAAGGAACTTTCACTGGATGCATATTAGAAAGAAGATAGGCGTAGGATATCAGGGAAAAGTAATTTTGCTCAGAGCTAGGTTTACTCAAAAGAGAAAAAAAAATGCTTTTTTTCTTTTCCGGAAGCTCGAAAGCGGTCGAACTAACAGGGTATATAACGAATGGACACGAACTGCTGGCCCCTTCAGTTTTGACAAGTGCTGCCTTGCCTTCTCGGCGCACGTCCGCCCAGTAAACCGATTATTCCCGCGCATACATCACTCTTGCGTGTGTGTGTTTTTGCACGTTCTATCTGCCGGTACCGACCCACGATGGTACGGTTATTGCGTTAGAGCTACCCGGTCTGATAAGGTCAACACCTGTGTGGCGGGGATCTCGATTCGTGTGCCACTACGCGTTGTTTCGCAGTCAGGGCGACCTCCTCCGTCCCGACGGCGTTATGAAACGGGCTCGCGGAACCGCACCGAGCGCGCGGTTGCAGAACACCCGCCTTCTTTTTTTTTTCCCCCACTCATCGCAGCTTTTCTTCTCTCTCTGTGCTTTCCTTGCGCAAAGCATTTGCCGCCTTCTTGACGCAGCCAGCCTCTCCGCGGATAGCGTTCGGACGAGATGAGCCTTTTCGCAGAATGGTATTGTTGCCAGGGCTGGCGCGAACACTTGACGGAGAAGGAGGAGGAAGCCATGGCTCATTCGGTGGCATCGGCAGCATGTAAAGAGAAAGTGGAGAAAAGGGGAGGAGGAGCGGGGATGATGTGGATGTAAAGCTTACGCAACGTATCCAAGATCGCTTTTGCGCAAGACCGAACGACTAAGGGTAAGACGACTATTGGGACCCAAAAATACGTATCGTTGGCGCAACGGGCTGAAACGAAGAAGCAGGAGAACCGAAAAAGAAAAAGCAGAAGAATTTTGATTGTCTTTATTTTATCTGCTTTTTTTTCTGCCTCTTATAAGTATTTACGGGAGCTCAAGTGCATGGGGGTGGAAGATGGCGTGCTTCTGTTACCTCCTTGCGTCTTGCCTAACTAACTTAAGACTATGGGCGAGCGGCTTCGTCGTTGTACATCAATTTATCGGTTCCTGTCATCCTTGGGCGAACTTTCCTTTCGAAATCCCTCCTGGTAACTGTCGAAATGAGCGAAATGAGATGCTTTGTCGCGGCAGAAGGCTGCCCGCCGTGGCACCCAGTCACACCGAAGGGCTGTCGGAGGCGCAGCGATTGAGCCTATTGTGCACGCCGTGCTTTCCCGCTGCGACCGCTGTTTGCCGACGCGTGTCCCGGCGGGGTGTCTTTTTGGCTCTCAGTGTGTCGGGCACGTCGGATTTTCACAAAGCGAACTCGCGCCGTCCCACGCGGCCCTGAAACGAGAACTTCCTGCGCGCGGCGCGGTCGACGCGCTGTCGGAAGGTGCGTCGATAACGCGATACACCCGTCTGCGTACCGGCGCGGGGTAAAATGTAGCGTGCCTGCAGTATGCGGGACGCACGGGTGTCTCGGTTCAGGGCTGTGAGTAGTTAGTCGAGAGGGCCGCGAGTGCGCGCCTCGCTGAACACGATCCGGGAGACGCGTGCAGATTTTTTTTGTTTTTTTTTTTGCACGCGCGCCTGCCATGCAGTGTGTAAGTATACCGTCTTGCGGTGCGAAAGCGTCGCCATCGCCCTCTGTCTACCAGCGGCAGGCAGTGCCGGTAAATTAGCGGTCTGCGACTCGGCTCTGCCCACAGGAACCACGGCCGTGGTAGGTGACGGCGGTCGCGGAACCAGATGGGGACTGCCGGCGCACGAATGTCCCCTAGCTTCGCGCAAGAATGGTTGAGGCGCGACAGGTGAATCTTTAGCCGCATTATATTCTTCTGTTTTCTTCGTCAGTGGTAATTTTCGGTTAGACTATTCCTTTGTTTCCTTGCGCCCTGCATTTCTTCTGCAGCCTTCTGTTACCTTTTCGTTTCTGGTTGTTTCTCTTGTGGTGAATTGTTGCCCTTTTCACCTCCCCGTGTTTGCGAAGAGCTGTTTGAAATACTTCAGGCCTCCCCTCCCCCCCTCCCCCTTTATGCTTTTCTTACGTATATCACGCCACTGGTGTAAGCATTGCGTGGTTTCCTGTTGTGAGCTGTGATTATTGTGCAGAAATGTAGCATATGGCTCATGCTATTGTGTAAACATTAATAAGCGTCTCCTCCTTTGCCCTTTCTCACCTTACCTTTCTTTTTTTCTAAGCAGACCGGCTCTTATGCAGCCGGTGTTATTTTTTTACTTGGTTTCGCTCGAGAAACACATGAATGTAGTCATTGACGGAGCAGCTAAACCATGAACACTATACTGTAACGTGTGCACAATATAGAGAAACACTAAATATTGAGAAAGACAAGCGTAATGTAAAGAAAGAAAGAAAGAAAGAAAGAAAGAAAGAAAGAAAGAAAGAAAAAGAAAGGAAGAAACAAAGAAAGAAAGAAATCGCACCTTTATCCTACAGTAACCTGTGCATGCGGAGAAGTGACGCGTGGATCCGCATTGCCTCGAAGCGGCACTGCTCCGCAATTTTCTCGGTGCTGCACTGTCGATTAAAAAGCTCTATTCAGGTGTTTGCAAATGCACAAACAAACCAGACATCGCGCTGTAAAGCAGCGAAGTCAGCGGCCGGAAAGTGCGACATGCATAGCGGCAATTTTTGAGCACCTTTTTTACCGGAGCACATGCCTTACCGCCAGGCAAGCCACGTTTGCTCGCAAGAGAGACAACGAAGGTCGTCGACAGAGTTGTTTCCTGTCACGCCGAGCACACGCCGTGTACATTCAGTTTGCGCAGATTGTTTGTGGTCAACTTGTCGGCGCGCTGCCATCCGTTTCGTCTCCTGCGTGAGCGGGTAGCGGACATCCGCCCTCCTGTATGTGCCTCCCTTGTCGCAAACAGATTCGAATGGCGAAAAAAAGAAACAAAAAGCCCTAGCAACAACAAAATATTACGACGAGAACAGCGCCTGCAAACCGGCTACTGTGCTTGCCTGGCTGCCTGCCTTTCCTGCGTGACTGGGTTGCAGCACAGGGTTAGCATACACAATGTGACATTCCGCCCATTTCACGCTGATTGGTGTCGCGTGACATTTGCGTCAGCTTCCGTCGCCCTTCGTGTCTTTTCACGCCTACATCCCGCACGTGCTTCATTATTTTCTTTTTCTCAACAGTCCGAGTAGTGGACTGTGTATAATAGGGCATTATCGTTGAAGTTTAGTTTGTTCAAAATCAAATGTCCATGAGTACAGGTTGACGAGTCGAAGCGTAAAGATCAACTAATCAGCTTGAATGGCCTTCAGCTCACTTCTTTACAAAGCAAATACAGTGGAATATGACTGCCTCTGTTATGATGAACATATGATATTATATTTTGCCTAGAGCAAAATAAAAAGGATATTCAAAGGCAGTTAGGTATCCCTACGTGGATGAATGCGAAAGCACTGCGATGTTTCTCCGATGACGCCTTGGCCTCGTTCGTGCACTTGCGTGGACGTCCGTCCGAAGGAGCCGGGAGCATGTTCTGACTGAGAAGTCGAAGGTTCTTCCATCGGAAGCGCACAACAGAACTCACCGAAATCATCGCACCGACTGACAGCGCTGCGACGGGCGGCGCTATACCATAGACCGGCCACACAGCTGCCGCTTCCCGACAACTGCAGCTTATGCAACCGTAATATTTACCGGAAAACGCCATGCGCGAAGGCGAGCTTTCTGGTTCTATTCTTGCTTTCCCCCGTACGGCCGCCGCCGCCGCCGCGGATGCGCTGCGGTGAGCGCCATCTGGTGGTGCTCAAGGAACCCATCGGCCCACGCAGCGCGCCCCCTCCCGTTGTATGGCTTTGACCACGTGACTTGTTGCAGCATCTCCGGCCACGCCGCCGGATTTTCTGCTTCATGAGCTATATAATGCTTTCGCATTAATAAACAACAGTACAGGTGCGCATAATTTCAATAAGGAAACAAGCTGCGTGAACAGTGCATGACAAATAGGTAAAATTAAAGGCAGCCAAACAAACACAGGCAACTAAAGGTGAAAACGAGCACATATTGTCATACTGTAAAAACTTTAATGAAGTTCAGTCATGCGACATCTGGTCGTGCAATTATGGCTATTACCTTATTGAGGAGCTTTGCAAGAGTACGACTCAATAAATGACTTATTAACTGCCTTATTTAACTCACAAGATTGCAGTTTAGTAATGGAAAGTGGACGAAATGCAAAGCGCTGCTTAAAGCAAGTTGAAAACTATCTCGTGCCCGCTGGTGATGGGGCAACGCAACCACTATATCTACTGTCCCCTGTGGTGACCAGCCGCACCAATTTGTGCACTGTTAAGTTCGGTAGGCGTCGACAGTTACGTATTGAGTGAGCAAAAACAGAGTCCGGAAAAGGACATTACGAATATGACTGCAGTTCGTACTTTAGTGCAGAAATTGTGGTTAAGCGTCCACCTCCTCTCTCCGGAGCTCTTAGTGGTGGTCCGCTGTTTCGAATACAACTTACGCTTGTTGCTTAGCCGTCACCCAACCGAGGCTCCGTTAGACGATGATTCGATCCCACAACCTGTGTCGCTATCTAGTGGTTTCTGCCGTGTAGTCGAAGGACGGGCGTATATCGTAGTGGCCACCCGACTCGCGCGGCGCCCTTTCGCGGGTCTCAAGCTATTGCGCTATACATAGCGCCGCGTCCTCGGTCCCTACGTGAAGAAGCAGTATTTCATGAGCGGATGTGCTCATTTTGCTTTCTCATTGTTTTTTCAACCTAGTTAAAAGGAGCATGGTACGACTGAATTTAGCTTTCAATATCAAAGAGCTATGTGATGTAGCAGTAAACAATAATTATAAGCGTGCGCCAAAAGAATAAAAAGCAGTAAGATAAAGGCACGACCGCCGGAGCTTTCGGAAAGGCGGCGCGCGCAAAAATTAAAACTGAAGCGTGTGTCCCGTGGCGTTATAGTACGGTCTATCTCGCGGGGTAAATTACCGTTTCAAGGTTCAGGTCTGCGAGCAGGGGAAAGAAGCAAATATATCGGGTGGGTAGCAGGTGTGCCCGGCGTGTTGGATGAAACGCGCTTCCCTGCTTAAGTTCACGCCCGGAGGAAAGTTAAACGGCAAGAGAGGCTGTTAATGAACGCAGCAAGTTATAGCTGGAGCGAGTCCTGGGTTTGGGCTTATTTATTACATTCATTTTTTTTTTCTTGGTTGGTACTGAACACGCGCGCGCACCCACATGTGTTACGTCTCATAGTCTGCGGCGCTCCGCCGCGTGGGACCGTAAACGAGGAAGCAGAAAAAAAATTCATCTTTTTCTTGTGTCCTTTGATTTTTCGTGTTTTTTTCTTTTCATTTGGGCGTTGTTTATCATGCGCTGAAAATGCGGGAAAATAAAGCTGTTGAAGAGCTGGTTATCCCAGCATTATGCACAAGCACACCCTCACGAGAAATAAACAATGGGAAAATATGAAAAAGAAAGAAAAATTATAAAAATTAAGGTGAGGTCACCATGCATACACATACAGATGGAATAAGGGCTAAGTGCTTGAGTATAAATCATACAAATGGGGCAGGTACACAGTGTTGAAATATAGCTCAATAAGTGGGCACCACTGAGGACGCGATTTCGTGGCGCAACGGAGGACGGAAGAATTGGCGCAAATGCGCACGCGACGAAGAAGTCAGCACGCGGAATCCGTTTTAAATAACTTACAATTTTGATCCAACGACTGCATTACAAAAGAAGGATTAGTTCTGCATATATCACAAATCTTCAAGATGAGTATTCTTGGCATGATTCAGGTTCAAGGCGGAAACAGTGCCTTGTGCAAGTTCCGCATTACTTGCGTGCGCACTTTTCAGGCGGAACTGGCTGATGTTATACAGAAGTGCGCAGTGCAGTGTATGTTGAGCTATGGAAAAAGCGTCATAGAGAGCTGAGCGAAACTTCTCGGCATGGTACGGTTACCGCTTGCGTGGGAAAGTTTCCCGATGAGAGAGAGAGAGAAAAAAAAAAACTACCGGTGCAGTTGCATGGCATATCTCCCGTTCAAGGCCTTACTGTGCATAGAACGGGGTATTTATAACCTCTCCACGCTCAGACGCTGTGCAGCGCGTTTTGCGTTTGTGGTGAGTCTGATAGCCATCGGTAAGTTGAGCCATGGTGCCTGTTGACAAACCATAACCCTGTACGTGAACCTTTTTGAGCAGATGACCGCAACAACCATTCTGTTGGCTGTCAGATGTCACATGCCGTCATGTTTGACGTCCAAAAGGACCTCGTTTTCCTCCGTAGCGGAAACGCACCGCGGTCGAGACCACCACGACGCTGGTCCAACTCCGTGCCGCGTTTGTATTTTTTATGTTTTAGTTATCGTGTATCTATTATTTCGATGTCGCCTATTCAAACGCACTCTTCTGTACCTATAACAACACGCCTTCTGGAGGCTGTATGGTTAATACACGTTCACGCCATGTCACGATGATCTGGTATAAGAAAGTCAATTGTTTCCGCCCGCCGTGGTGGCGTATAAGGCGGCTACGGCGTTGTGCTGCTAAGCCCGAAGGCGCGGCATCGAATCCCGGCCACAGCTTCCGCATTTCGATGGGTGAGAAATGCAGAAACGCCCGCGTACCGTGCATTGAGTGCACGTTAAAGAAACCAAGGTGATCCAAATTAATCCGGAGTCCCCCACTACAACGTTCCTCATAATCAAATAGTGGTTTTGGCGCGTAAGACCCCAGAATGTAATTTTCTTATATATGTTGTTTTCATTGTAAGTAGCTTATTATCACGTGTCATATATATGGCACGTGAAATACATGCAATATGGAATGCATTTTTAATGTCACTTGTCCAAAGCCAATATACTGTACATTTTAGAGAATATTTCAAACTGTTATAAGGTACTGTGACAATTTGGCCTAATAGAACTGCTCTTTACGTTGTATGCCCAAACATTACTTTCACGGGTTTTGGTTTGTCATTGTGAACCACGCTCACCTTCTCGATACTTACCACGAGATTAGGCTCATCGTGAAACGCACGTATAGCCCTTTCCTTTAACACGGCCCAAATTGGAATACGCATGCGCAGTCTGGGACCTTCACCGAACTAACATCATAAAAACATCAGAATCGGTTCAGCAGAGCGCCATTCGACTCGTCTCCTTTGATTATTGCCATCATTCAAGCGTTACCGCCATGAAATCGTGCGCTAATTTTCCGACCTTTCATCACTTCGCAAAGTGGCTCGTCCTTTTTCGTAAGCTCTATCATAATAGGCCTTCGAGCCATCCCATAATAAAAACATGTATATCATCATCATTCTCTATACCATCATTCTCCGCTTCAACCCTGGCCCATTCAAACAAGTCGTTGAAAGCATAATCTACGAATAACTGCACCCACCTCTTGTGTAAAATCCCTTAATTGAAGTTTTTACATGAGGGGTGGGCGCATATAAATATAAACAGATGAATAAATAAATAAATATATATCAGCTGCTGCTATACGAAGTGCTTCGGCATGAGTAATTCGTGGCCTGCGTGCGATGTCCTAACCACTTACTAATATCCGCGCTTTAACCACCGCCCTTGCTACTGGCGATCTTGTTAGCATCCACGAACTGCTACCCCGCCTTTCTACACGCGCTCGGTTGTGGCCCAAGAGGCCTGTAGAGTGATTCGGGAGTGCAGCTCATCTCTAATGCAGACACCGTGTTTATGTTTCTCGCCGTATGCGGGTCAAGCAGACCCATGACGCGTGTGGCTTAACCTTTCGTCGTGTTTGTTCAACGGCGCGCCGACCACGGTGCGGCGTTGGCGATGCGCTCGCTGAGCGGACGTGGTTCCTGGGGAGAAGGCGAATATCGGAGGGAGGACGGGTAGGGGGCGCAGCAGCGGGCTGCGGAGCTGCTGCACACTTATGTTTACATCGGATGTGAGCGGATGTTTTGTCTCGGTGGAAGCGGCAGCCGAGAGTTCCCCGCTATCCTCGGTCTGGCGTACGTTTGTGTGTGTGGGAGGTACGGAGAATGCCTTGTGAGGTTGGGTAAACCAGGAGGGTTCAAAATAGGGCCCATAGTTGGGCTGCCTGCCGGCACACGCCGCGGCTTCTGGGCCGCTGGCCGCACGGCAGGCCGCTGTGGCGTAGGATACGAAGAGTGCGCACCGTGGCGAATTGAAGGCAGTGCGCTGCGCTTTAGAGTTGTGCCGGCTTATTTGCTTCGTATTCGACGCGAGGAAGCGTTGGCAGGAATGAAATAACGCGACTGATGAAGAACAAAATGAGTGCAAATTGGACGAAAACAGAAATTGGTGTAGTTGCGCGTTTTTCATATTTTTGGTACCGAAGGGAAAGAAGGACAGAAAAAAAGAAACTAAAGATTATTCGCGAAATTTTATCCGCGCTCTCGTCTTCTCAAAAACTACGTACGGCTCCATAGTTTTATCGCATATACTATATGCATGGACTTAACCGGACGTACCGCGTTGAATAATAATAGGTGATGCTTCGTGTCCCAAGCAGTACTTTAGATACGTGCGGCCTCTTAGAAAGGTGGTGCAGTGATGTGGTTTTACTTCGAGCTTATTTAGAATGCACGCCGATCTCGGTGCGCTCTGTTTCCTTGTATTAGGTCCACTTCACGGTGCCGCTGCGCCGGCCCCGGGGATTGAATCGAAGACCTTGGGGCTCAGCAGTACACCCTGGTCAGACAGCCGCCGCTCATGATGACGCGGCAGTTGGTGGGATACAAATGTAGCAGCGGAAGGAGGAGAGAGACGCACTGCGCACCAACTTTGTGCAACGGACGTTGTTTTGTTTTCCGTTCCATCGCCTCCAGGTTCTGCAAAGTGGTCTTTACCGCGTGGCTCTTGTATCACGGGTGGAGCCTACCTGGCGTTGTTGACCCCCCGTGCTGGGTTGGCACGGCCTGTAGGTGCGACACGCGTCGATCGGTCCTTCGAGAGAGGGATGCGAGAAAGGGAAACTCAAAGATGGGATAGGGTAGATAGAAAGAGGGAAAGAGCGAGACATGCCGCGATCACCGAATGGAGATGCGTCTTAGATGAACGGCTGCTGAGCTCGGCAGCAGCGGGGGAAGGAATAATAATAATAATAATAATAATAATAATAATAATAATAATAATAATAATAATAATAATAATAATAATAATAATAAACCCTGATTCCTGGTGCCATCGCTGATAATCCGAATACGAAGGAGACACTGCAAGACGTGGAACTAGGAAATAAATTGTTGGGTCCTGACTTCGTGTGAGGCTTCTGTTTGCATTTCGCCCTTATCAAAACGCTGCCTTGTGGACTTAAGTTCCGTGCGGGTTTACTTACGCACGTTTATGTCAACCACCTCAGGAGAAAGTTACACTTTCGCTGCCGCGTAACCGCTAGGCTCGATGGCATTTCGCGGCTAGTTCGCTTATAGTTGTACGAAAAACAAACCTTCGCACAAACCCCATCCGCGGCCTTCTTGCTCTCGAGGTTCAGTGTGGCAAAACGCGCTTTCCTGTTCTTCACACTGCGAAGAGCGAACCGCGGAGGTATGGGCAGGACTCGCAAAGGCTCGTACATAACCGGTTCCGATTGGCCGTCGCCTTCTTTAAAATTTCGCTGACTAGACCACGACCACCTGGCTCTCGTTTTGCGAGCCACCCTTGCGTATGCTGACGACACTGAATCCTTGCCCTCAAGAGAGCAGTGCAAAGCCCGTGGTGTTGGGTCTCTTCGGCAGGTGATGGAACGCCTAATCGTCAGAAACCTTTGCGGCCGCTGGGCCCATCCGTCGATGTAGCGGTGGCTCGCCGGTGCACGTGACTTTTCGGCCATGTTTCCCAACTGCGCTGTGGCAGCGGTGCGTGCATACACGCCGCGGGCCTCTTCGCCGGCGGCCGTCGGTCGTGACCGCCCCGAGAGCAGCCGTGAGTTCGCCGCCGTGCGAAGCGCGTGAGAAGCGGTCGCGCTTTTTGATCGCGCCAGGCCAGCGCAACCCCCCCCCCCCCCCCCCTCGCACACACACACACACTTCCTCTCTGTACGCCCTTCTCTGCCTCGCGTTGCTGGTTCCCACGTCGCGGAACAAGCGTGGTCGTGCGCAAATTAATTACCTCACAATAGTTACGGAAGCGAGCGAGCGCTGATTGCAGCCGCGATGGCTTACGGTGCCGGGATTACCGCAAGAAGCTCCCGAGTACTTGTTTCCGAGCAAGAAGATATATAACCCGAAGGTCTGCTTTGTTTCGGGGGCCGTTGTAGGAGCGTTCAACAGGTTCTGAGACCGTTGGTCTCCTTGTGTGCTAGGTTTAGACTCCTCACGGAATGGAGGCTGCGCGCATTGGGGATTGGAGATTAAGTTACCATCTATTCAGGCGCGCATCCAATGGTAGGCCGGATACACGTTCCTCAGGTCGACCTCTCCTCGTTTCTCATCGTTAGGACAATCTCTATCCAATCTATAAGGGGCGTAGCGTTCGACCACGATATTTTGAAGCTGTAGTCGCCGGTAAACGGGAATAATGGAGCAGTGCGTTTACACCATTTGTGCTGGGGCTGTGCTTTGACGTACCCCGACTAAATAGCGTAGGACACCCGCATTTTTGTCTCCGGTAGCGGCGCTCCGAGCTCGCCTAATAGTACCGTGGGGTTATTGAACTGCGAGCAGCCGCCGGTCTGGAAGGTGGCCAAGAATTTCCGGCCGCCGTGCTCGCCGCGTGCAGGTAGCGTCATATTTCCAGATTCTCTCCAATTTCCTTCGCTCTTTCAGTCTTCGGCGCGGATGGAATCTCTGGCATTGTTCGATAACGTGACGCGGGCACGTTATCGTTCCTTTGTTGCGACAGTCCGGCCTTGTCACAGGCAATTAAAAAAACAAAAAGCTTTGAAAATGTTCGCTGAGACACCCGGTATATTTTTTTATTAAGTCGAAACTACGCGTCACTACTTGTAATTAACATCTGTTCGTATTTTCTTTTTTAATTTTCATTTTGTTTCTTGAATGGCGCAAAAGACAGAATTGCCGTAATGAACGAGCACTGATGAGCTTGTATCGGTTTTGGGTCCTCTGCGCCATTCACAAATATGGGTCAACACTATTACTGACCCAGTTTTTTTTAAAATCTTACTTCGATAGAAGACGCCTGTGATTCTTGTGGTGTTGCAGTACAGCTTCCACGTTACGATGGCCGAAAGGTTGCAGGGATAATCCACACTGTCTCAGGGTTACTCAAAAATTCGTTATATTACGTGCATCGCTGAAAACGCGTCTCGCGGTCAATTCTCACAGCGGCAGGCTTCGCGTTCTCTGGCTGCGCGCGCGCCAAGAAGCGGCAACTCGCCCGTACACTCCACAGCACGAGTGAAGCGGCAACTGTGCGTCACTTTAGGTTGCGAACTTTAAATAAAGGAACTGAAAACTGTTGGATTCGTTTTTATGTCCGTACGTTTCTCATCGAAGTGACGCAACACACTGCCGCGACTAAACAATTTCCTCGACACGCGGGGGCCTGACGGCAGTCGCGCTCGTGCGAATATGCGTGGTTGACAGCCAGAGACATATAACTCGATAAACATGTCTGTGGAAGCGCAGACAAATATCTGCGTCATTTTAGTGTGCTTTACGGACTGTTTAGACGAAGCCTTGAAGTTCCGACATTATGTTTAATACTTGCGTCGTATAACTGCGCAGTAGCGTGACAAACACGTGCTTTTACGTCTCGACATCGAAATGGCTGTAAAGGCACTTCCGAAAAAAAAAAAAAAAAACGGTATTTCAGCTGAAGGTCGATGCACCCGCATATTAGAGTAACAATCCTTTATGAAAAATACGACTTGCACATGCGTGTAGTTCGGGCCCTCGTTTCCAGACCTCCATCGAAACGCGTATCCCCCGCCTGTCTCACCCGCGGTTGCGTGCCAGTGTCCCTGCGACGGCGTCGCCTCGAGCCGGAAGGCTGCCCGCTCTGTCTTTCCCGCTGGCCGGCGTCCAAAAAGCCGCGCGCCGGGCTCCGTACGCGGTTGACGCGTTCGTTGAACCTCTGCTCCGCTTGCGCGCGCGTGTTGTGTTTTGCGCGCCGCCTGCCGTCTCTAACGGGGCGAGACTGTCTGCTGCCTCGTATATCGCTGTGCATATATATATATATGGTTTTTTTTCCTATTTCTTTATTTTTTGTTTTCTCAATTCGGTCTCTGCCTGTGTCGTCTTGCGCGGTGCTGGGCGGATGGCTTTGGCCGACTCTTCTCCGATTCACGAGAGCCGTCCGTGCTCCACATGACGAGCGCGCGATGACTGGCGGTCCGCTCCGTAAACAGCGTCCGATTTGCGGTCTTCACGGAGGAGCAGCGGTGCAGAAAGAGGAGCACTGGGGCGGAATAGGGAGAGGGACGACACGAAGAAGGCTCGCGGCTTGTGGAGCCTGCGTCTCGCCTCGTATCGGCCCGTAAGTATGGCCGCTGGTACTGGCACGCGCACGAGAGGTAGGCGTCCGCCTGCCTCTTCTCTGGCTCGAGTATTACGAATAATTTGCTTCTTCTCCGCCTTAGCTGAACTGAAAAAAAAAAAAAAAAAAACTGACTGGCGGTTTTCTCTTCTATTTATTTTCTTTTCCCCCTTTTATCGGGACCATTTCTCCCTAGTGACATTAGCAGTGGCCATTGGTGCCGTTAGCGTGTGCACATGTGGAGTTTTGTCCACAAGATATACTAGCTGTACATTCTGTCTACTATGCGAGCGCGTTTAATATCATTATATTGTGTCGGTTTTATACGCTGGGTTTTATGCTCGGTATACGTCTGAGGCGAAAAAATTTTTGCGTACGTGTGTTGCTTGTTGATCAAAGATCGCTGTTATCAAAGTCAGTCGGGGTCTCTACACGAACCCGGCCGTCTCCCATTCTCGCGTTTGTTTTGCGTGACACGCTTTTAGGCGCGGCGTTGCTGGTCGTGCTGCATGCACTAAGGCGAAAGCACTTGCACATGTTGAGTATCAAAAAGAGTATTTATTATTTGTCTGCGCCATTTTCATCAAAAACAGACGCTCGCTCTTAAATTCCGTCTTCCTAACTAACTGAAAGTGCAACTGTCGCGAAGAAACGGCTAATTACCATATAGAACTTGTGCATTCAGTCTTTAAGCGCACCGACATCTCTGTGTGTGGCGTCTTGTTGCAAGCCGGGGGGTCTGCTGTTCAGGATGAATCGATTCTCTGAAATTTTCGCATGGTTCACTTCCTTGGAGATACGCGGCGCCAAAGTTGTCGTTCGCTTCGCCTCATTGCGCATTCAAAGCCCCTTCTCTAGCAGACGAACGCGCGGATGAGCCCAATTTATTCTGCGCTTTTTCTTGCCGGCCTGCTGATTAATGCCTGCCGGTCAGGACAAGGCCTCGCTCCCTGGCGACGTGCATTACATCGTGTGTCTGCTGCGTCCGCAGACACGAGCTCCCACGTGCAAACGAGGTCGACATTGCGCGAATTTTGGCGACTTGCCCTCCGACATAGATGTGTATTTAAATAAAGGTGTGATGGAAGCTTTCCTCGTCCTCGCATAGAGGTTGCAGTGGTGGCTCAGCGAACTTATTGTCTATGAACCTACACATATAACTGTTTCATTCGTTCGTAGCTTGTCAGCTTCTAGAACCCTTTCGGAAGTATAGCCCTTATTTATTGCCATTATAGGACACGGTCAGATAGCGGAATTAAAAAGATTTCTGCGTTTCCAGATCGCATCGTCGGATGTTATAGGTCGCCACAAAGGGCGAACCTTCGCAGCTGCAGTATACGAAACTCGATACGACGGCTACAGCTACACAGGGTGAATTTCTTTTTCGTTTTGTCATGATCGATGGCCACGCGGCGCGCTCAGTCGCAGTGCTTTCCTGCCCATGAAGGCGCCGTATAATTGGGGACGCTTGCGCGCTCTTTCAACCTAACTATACCAGAACCGGCTCTGTAAAACATTTTCTTTGGCGAGGTGGTTCGTAACGAAGAAGGATAAAACAGTAGCGCGGAATAAACCAGGACGACACGAGTACACAGAACTGACGCCAGTCCGGTGTTACTCGTCTCGTCCTGGTTTACTGGTTTATTTCGTGTTTTATCCAATTCTTCGTTACCAGAACAGTGCAGCGGCGTGGAAGCTACAGAGGAGGCGTGTTGAGGCAGCCGCTGTAGTGCGCAAAAAGCAATGGCGTCGAGTTTCCACCGCGTTATTTCCTCTTGCCCGTGGAACGATTGCCACTGCAGGGACGTTGGATGCGCGTTGGCGTACGTAATGATTAATGGGAGAACGTCGCATCCTCCTGTTTGTTCCAATCATACATCCCGTAGCTCTACGCACTTCTGACATCTCTGATTCGCACTGCATATTTGTTGCTGTTCAAAGCACGCGCTACCCCAAGCAGGTCTCTTATCGTCGTATACGCTAGTTATGTTTCGATACTTCCGGAGTTACTGGGGAATAGCGTAAAAAATAAGGGCAAAGTCTGGTAATCAGCATTGCTATTTGTTGGGCGTGTTGGTAAACAGACTTGGAAAGCATATTTAGCGCCAGCGAGCAAGGACAGAAGGGAGACGACACCACAGTAGCGCACTGGGGTGTCGTCTCCCTTCTGTCCTTGTTCGCTGGCGCTGAATATGCTTTCCAAGTCTGGTAATCAGTTCACATCGCTATTCGGCCAAAACTACTAAAAGCCAGCTGTTAGCGCGGTGGTCTGCTTACAGTGAATTTTAGGACTGCTGAACCGCCTTCTATTCCGGCCTTCATGCACTGTTCCTGCAGGATTCGACTCATTGTCATGCTCGACTGCACAATGTGTGACTCCTTGTGGTGCGTTGAGTAGAATGTACCGGTGCTGTGAAGCTCTCTTCGGATTCTCATCAGATCAGACGTAGCTTCCACTGCACTGCGCGTTTTAGTGAGAGGCCGTGTGCGTCTAAATCGTTCGAGTGTCGGGGACACCCTTATCGGTCGGCCCAAAACAACTCGTGCCTCTATCAGTGAAATCCTCAAGGCCGATTTGCTGGCGCGTGGTTGTCGTGTGGATTAAGTGATCGCGCGTGGGCTTTTCGAAAAGGAGCAGAGGGACGGGGAGGGGGGGGGGGATTGAAGGCAGGAGGGGGAACGGGATGTAAACGACGCTTATTTTGGCGTGTCCACTCTTCTGCAAGAATAAAACTGTCGCCATCTTGCGCCAGCACCCCTACCCCTCTCCACAAGCGGTGCTGGCGCTGATGTGCCCATCTCCGGGCACATCAGCACAAACACACACACACACACACACACACACACACATACACACACACACACGCACACACACACGCACACGCACACGCGCACGCACGCACGCACGCACGCACGCACGCACGCACGCACGCACGCACGCACGCACACACACACACACACACACACACACACACACACACACACACACGCACGCACGCACGCACGCACGCACGCACGCACGCACGCACACACAAATAACAGAGAATGCGCGACTGCTCTTCCAGCTGTAGCGGCGGCTTTGCTCCTTTTTCGACCAGTTGCGTCGAGGCTTCGTTGCGAGCGGTCGGTCGTTAAAAGTCCGAGGATATCCACGTGAGAATGAAAACGCGCGACGTATCCTCCTTTTTCTTTACCGTCGCTGTTATGTTCTTGGATTTCTCCTGGGAACCGGGCGCGCGTATGGGTGGCGAAACATTTTCTTCGTTCGTTCGTTCTTTCTTTCTTTCTTTCTTTCTACTGAAATTTCGTTTCGCCTCCGTTCTTGTCCCTGCCAGAAGACTATAAACCGCGAGCGTCGATCGCCATTCAGCCATGGCAGCCGATTTCCCACTCTCTCGGTTTGTCTTCTCCACCGCTCCTGAACAAAGCCTTATTGGCCGAGCTTGGCCACACTGCCTCCCGGCATCCGCTCCGGCATGAAAGCTGCTCTTTCTATGCAAGGCACTGGTTGCCGAAGGCGCGTTAGCAACTAGCTCACGTCACATTGTATACAGAGGTACAAAAAAAAAAAAAAAATTAACGTCCTTCGCTGCACGAAAAGTTAAAAGAATGAACTAGTCTTCACAGGGTAAGAACAGGACAGATTTATAAAAGCAAAGTTTCGAATGAGCTCAGCCTCAAAGGACAGCGAAATAGTGTGCACCAAGTAAGTCGAAAAAAAGAAAAACAGAGAACGTTGCCGCACAGATCCCTGAAAAATCCGCACTCCAAATCTATTGACAACAACGCGCTCGTGCGTGCTTATGGACAGTTTCTGTGTTTGCCATAGCGTATATGTATACACATGTGTCGCGTGAGGGCTTGCGAGAAATGCGCGTTCTTTTATCTATACGTGGGACGGGTGTTATGTCTCGGGTAAGGAGTCTCAGAAAGTGAGCTGCATTTCGAGGCCGTCGAACACGACCCCGCCATCTGTATATAGTGCTTGTGAC
Source organism: Dermacentor andersoni (assembly GCF_023375885.2). Classification (NCBI taxonomy): domain Eukaryota; kingdom Metazoa; phylum Arthropoda; class Arachnida; order Ixodida; family Ixodidae; genus Dermacentor; species Dermacentor andersoni. The sequence goes on along the minus strand of NC_092818.1, from coordinate 190,779,486 downwards.
GTCGCGAAATTTAGTGGGTTGTGGCGTGCAGCATGCGTGAAAAAAATTTTGTTCCCTATGCCATGTCTGGCTCCTGTTCATTTGTTTTGACGTCTCGTTGACTGTGCCGTCTGAATAATGCCACTACATTGTTTATCTTACCTTAGATACGGTAATATTCAATTGTGCTTTGAGGACGTTGCCATGTTTTTATTGCCGACCTTGTTAGCACGTCCCGACTCATCGAGTGACTCTGCCACAATTACGCTTTCTTCGCAGATGTTCCTGAGGCTACTATGTTGCTGACGTCACCAGAAGGCTTGTGACGATGGCGTCTGTAAGATTGCTCAATTCGTCGGACCTCTACAGCTCACCGCACCACCTCAACGGCAGTTACCACGGCACCGCCTCGAACGAACGCTCGAGGACGCCCAAGGTAGGAGCGAGCCACCGGCCATTGCTTTCCCTTGCGAAGCAAACGCTTGTGCGCCGCGCTTTGTGTACAATTACAGTGACACGAGGTCTCGCCTGCTATGGTTGCCGGCTTGCACTTAGAAACGGCGTAGTTCTTTGCGAGAAAACGCACTCTGCGTTCAAACACACAAACCAGTGGAAATCCTTGCTCTCTTTTGGAGTTGGCGACAAACGAAGCGTTCGTACTCACGTAAGAAACCAGCCCACTGTGTGGATTGCGTGCTCCCTAACACATGTGCTAGAGAATACTGGCTAAACAAAGCGACACAGCTATCAGGAGAGACAAATGAACGAGTGGTCTGTGCAAAAATTGGAGGCACACTTGTGGTCTCCTTCGAGTGGTTCCACTGCAAGCAGTCTTGACGACGTCTTCGCGAAACGAGAAACGAAGCGCGCCTCAACGAGCAGAGCAGACTGAGAGAGATGGATGCCACGTAACAGAGGGAAACTAGAGCGTCGGTTAGCAGTCATTACGAAAGTTAAAGCGGCGCAGACAGGAAGTGATTATCGCGCTTCTCCGAGTCCGAACGCGCGAGCCGGCGGCCCCCCTTGCCCAATGGCATCTTTGGCACGGTGTCGCGATGCCGGGCGCCTGTTCCATTAGCCGCGTCTTGGGCACTCCCAGCTAGTAGCGGCGTTAATGATCATCCCGCGTCGCTTTTGGGCGTCTGGCTGTTCTACTGCTTCTGCTGCCTCGTGTGAGGATTTGCGGCCGCCGGCGTCCGGGGCTTCCGCGATGAGCACGGGGCGGTGGTCGTCGGCTGTGGCGTGCCGCGTTCTTTATCCCGGTTTCTGTATTTTTCAAGTGTTCCGCTGCGCTGCTCTCACTTGACGCGTCGCGGGTGCTAATGTGGGGCCACACTGAATTCGCGTTTGGAGAGAAATGTGCCTGCTACGGGCAAATCACGAGTCATTCGTTTACACTGCACCGTTTAGCTGGGCACTGCCTCCGGTCTCCGTAGCTGCAGTGCGCTCACTCTTGCGCTTCTAGAGGCGTGCGTTTCATTAGTGCAGGCTCGCAAAAGACTTGGCGGGAGGTGTGTACCTGCTGGAGGACCAGGGAAACCTAAGTTTATTTTATTTCTTGCTCGAGTCAAGATTGGGTACGCTGAATGACAGCGCAAAAGTGAAAGACGAGTGGCGAAGCCAGCTTATACCCATAGTAGCTCCCTAGCTGTGATAGGGAGATAGGGAGCGTTACACCAGCTGCTTCTCAAGGCCTGCTGAATAATAATAATAATAATAATAATAATAATAATAATAATAATAATAATAATAATAATAATAATAATAATAATAAAGAATTGTGTCGTTATTGGGGGAAAATGATACTCAAATCGCAAACATGTGCAAGGCTATCGTGCCTGGAAGGGATCTAAATTTGTCCAAACATTGCGAAATGAGGGACGTCTAGCAATCACCGGGCAACGTACTGCTGCGGTTTGTTCACGCGAAAATTGCAGAAAGTTTGGCCATTAGCTGCGATTACCTCCTATAACGACTGATCCCGCCCCGCCGGACGAGCGATGAAGTAGTTTGAAACGAGTAATGCCAGCTGGCGCTTCCGTTTCTTTGTTCCTGCTCTACGCGCATTTCTCACCGGACGTGCATGGTTGCTCCTACAGTGCGGGCGGAGAACGACATGCGCGTTCACCGCAACGGTACTGTGTGCAAAGACACCCTCTTTCACGTCCAAGGGCGCCCACCAGAGCATAACCTCGCCGTTTAGGCAGTAGCAGTTGAGCACGAAGTGACAGGTTCGATTACACAGCTGGATTGATTGATTCATGGAGTTTAACGTCCCTGTTGCACTGGGGCTAGGGAGACACCGGACTGCAGGAAGGATATCTTGTGAATGCGGCCGGGAATTGAATCCGCGACCTTCCGTAACTTCACTCAGTAAACGGTGTGGAGTTCAAGCAGAACCCCACGTAGCCACTTATCCACCAAGGTGAGTGGTTCCGTTTTGTCAAGCGCATTCACATGGGGACAGAATGCAAAACCGCTCGCACGTATTTAGGTATAAATTTGCACGGTAAAGGCCCCCAGGCGGTCAAAACGGTGCACTCCGCTACGGCGTCTTTCGTTGCCCCATTGTTGATTGGGAGCGTTAAACCTGATCAGTCAACTGTTCCGAGGTACTTTTAGCAGTTGTCGCTGTGAGAGGCTTACGCGGAGGTGTATGCCGTCATCGCAGAATGACCTGGAGGTGATCGAGACGAGCCACGCGGTTCGGCTGCAGCAGGAGAAGCCGCACCTGGTGAGCCTCGGCGGAGGAAGGCTCAGCACGTCCGTCACCATACACCCGCTCCCTGAAGGTTTGTCTGCCTGCTGCAGCTCGCGCTGCAAGTTCCGCGTCGCTCTGGAAACGCGCTGAAAAAATGTCCTTGGGAGTCCTTCTTTCGATGGCTTACGAGTGGGCATGCCCTTGAAACTCGTTTCCTGTACAAAGGTCCGCGTCCACCTGCCCAGGAAGTAAAGAGTTCTAAAGACGACGCGCAATGCAATGGCCTATAGCCGTGGCGTATATACCCCCCCCCCCCCCCCATATTCAATGCACTTGTCACATTGTCCAAGAAAAAAAAGGTTATTTGATAAAAACTAAGAAAAATGTTGTGAATGGTGGTCGGCTGAGGTACTGCTGTGCTGTGTCAATTTCTGTAAGATGCATTAATTAGCAGGCACTTTTTGAATTATGAAGATGCGGTAAAGGTATTGCTGAATAGCTGAGTTTGACGTTGGGCAGTGAAGTGCACTTCAGGTTTCGTCGTACCGCGCCTACCTGAATGTCTAAAGTGGGCTTTGTAGCATCACGTGTTGTAGTGCAAAGAAACGTGATTTACAGGCGTAGCGAGTGCGGCAACAGTTATCAAATATAAAAAGCGACAACAACATCTAATGGGAAAACAGGAGAACACAGCGTTCATAAAGATGGATATTAAGGCCAACTGGTGCATTCTATACACGAGCCGTCAATCCTTATTTTAACAATGAAAATAAATTATGGGTTGTCGGAGGGTAAAACAGGCAATGTGCCTATACTAGTTGCGTTGCGCAGCTGTGAGTGTTTCCATTTGCGGAATATATTATTATTATTATTATTATTATTATTAAGACGATGACGCTGGCCATGATGGTGAATATATACAGATGAAGAAGATGAAGGGGTAATATAATGCTCACATTATTATTATTATTATTATTATTATTATTATTATTATTATTATTATTATTATTATTATTATTACTATTTTGGGTTAACTGAAGCATACTTATTTACTGAATGTGTGCGAAAACAGTCAGTTTCGCCCGAAAGGTGTGCACTGTTTGCGACAGCAAGTTATTAGACAGCTGTACAAATTATTAATGATATTTTTATCGTCCATGTAAACTGCTGTTAAAATTCTCTCACTAACTAAATTAGCAAGCATCGTGCGATGCACGCACAGGCAAGCATGGACACGTCTCACTCACTCGATGACCGCCGACACCCGCTGCCAGCACGCTTGACGTGATGAAGAGTGGCAGCGGCGGCGAGCGAATTGCTCTTCGTGCTGCCTATCGCTTCAACGGGAACTAGGCCCGCGAGAACACAGCGCACACGCAACCATCAATTATCTTGGGTTGCCTAACCTTTGCACCCACCGCAGATTGCCTCCAAGATACGGGGCGCGCGGCCGCGCTCAGCCTTTACTCCCTCCGCGGCTGAGCGGCCGGAGTAGGAACGGACAAGTGCGTTAACATGCGTCCCTCCTCCTTTCTCTTTTCTCTAGCGCGCAAACTTCACGCCCCCCTTGCGCTCGCGAGAAGATGACGCGGATCTCTCCCGCCCTCCTCCCTTGCGCACGTGACATCAAGCCACCATTCTTCTCGGCTCACCCTCGCGCACTTACCCTTGTACCTACATCAGTCAGCGCGCTGCCGCGATGTTATGGGACTTTGTCTTTGTACGAAACATGACGGCGACGCCGACTGCGGAAATTTGCCTGGTGTATCCATAAAATTGCTATCGCAATTAAAAAGAAAGGAACCAGGCACAGTTGTGTAACCTTACAGGATCGCAACCCGATTTCCAGCAAAGTTGTTAGTTCAACTAGCTCATGAAAAATTAAGCCGGTACTGATAACCTGCTAAAACAACTAGTTATTTTCATTGCGCTATTTCCGCCCACTAGTGCATACTCATTTGTTACATATAGTTTCTACTGTCTTTTATTTTTTCATGACTTTATCTGTGGATGCTCATTATCCTTCCTTATGTAATGCCCTGTTACAGGCCTTAATGGATCAAGTGATAGTGACGACCGCAATAAGATGATGATGATGGTGGCAATTTTCTGCTTTCTAGGAAAGACAAGAATAGGAAGGAATGATGCTCCAGTACTACAGGACATTGTGGTTCACGGGCCAGCTGTTGAGGCTGAACATTGTTACATCCAGAATGAATCTGGAAAAGTTACCCTGCATCCCCTCGGAAAACTGATATCCATAGATGGAATGGCAATTACCGAGCCATCCAGGCTACATCAGGGTATGTTCATTTTGCTGTGCTCATGCTGTGTTTCCTCTTGGGATGACCACTGCTTGTCATACTTAGAAGAATAAACTTCATTGCAGTAAACTTAACGGGTATGCTTTGAGCTGTTTCTTAACAGAAAGTCAATCAGTGCCCTAGGTTAATATCTCCTTAGGAGAGCATAATCATCAGACCTCCGTATTAAATTCGACCTACAACCTGGGTGGTAATACTACTTAGGCATTACCTTGATGTCTAAAAAGCACTGCATATGTAGGATTTTGCCTGAACACTTTCTTTGTAACAGCATTTGCTATTTTATAATAATCTGTGTAGCCATCTCTGTCATACATACTCACTGGCACCATACCCAGTGACTCAAATTATCTACTCAGCAAGACACTGGACATGTATCACTGAGTAGGTGCCCAAATAGATAAGCAGAACAAGAGGTAATTACTGTTACTGCGATTATTGACACTCAATGCGATTCGAAATTAATGAACGCCAACTAGTCTAGTTTGTCGCCTTACTGAAGAAGGGAAGAAGTCTGTAACAGAAAACTGAAGAAGTTGGCTACAGAGAAGTTGGGGACTAGTTGGCAACAGAAGGAGCTGACTGTAGAGAAAGAAGTTAAGTGAACAAAATGGGACCAGAGCATCCATTGAGTAAGGTGCATCGAGCTATGTAAACAGGAAGAAGGGAAGACTGTTCAGTGAAAATCAAAGCGCTTCCGTTATCACTGACTCCATGCGTAAGTGTGGGATCCACCAATTCTTTTGAAAAAGGGAAACATATGAACACATTTTATGCTAGCTTGTATTGTTCACTCATTGCAATTTTTACAACAAACACATACCTAAAGAAATTTGAAGCTCTTTGAACAAGTGAAAAATATATTTGTCCTTACTTAGCCTCTCAGTGTACTTTATTTTTAGTTTCAGTTATCAACTGTAAGTTTGGACGGTTATAAAGTAGAAGCACTTTATATGATGTTTGCGATAGTAAATGTGAGTGTTGGTCTGAATTGAGTTTCCATTTTTTTATTAGGAAAAGAAAGAGGGAAAAAACTTTTTCACTTTAGTCGATACAGGTGAACCAGGTGTTGGCCTGAATTGAGTTTCTATTTTTTTTATTAGGGAAAGAAAGAGGGAAAAAACTTTTTCACTATAGTCCATACAGGTGAACCAGGTAAACCTTATTGTAGCAAACACAGTTAATGTTGGCATGGACATTGCATACTAAATGTGCGTTTCCCCTTGCAGTGAGGAGAAGTTGATGTTTAACACATAATCCAGCGTGTGAGCTACAGGCGCACCACGATGCTGGCGATAACAAATCATTCTACATTGGTAATTGATCAGTGTTCTTATGTTCATGGCCGTTTGTTGGTAACATTTTGTCTAATATCTTTTGTGCTGAAATAAACTGTCACAGTGACTGTACTTGTAGTAAACCACCATATTTATTAAACATTTAGAAACAATTAGCTCAACCTCAGATATTTTATACTCGTGGCCTGATCCTGCTGTACTTTCCTGCATTGTGGGTTTTACATGTCTGCTAGCCTTTCTTGTATGCTTTGTGAGGGAGCGGCATTCTAAAGTTACAACAGTTGTTCCATGTTTCTGTTCCACGTCTCCGAATGAGGAAGACAACTGTGAGTATTAAGTGCACTTACTTTTGCATACCAAACCATCATATTCTGGAAGCATTTCTTTTTTCTCTGCTATTTTTTCTGTTGTCATTGCACCACTTTTGATTTAATTTTATGCTTTTTCTTTTCAATGTGCATTTAATTAGCTTAATGAATCGTTCTGGATTGTTGCACTCTTTAGTTTATTGCATTCTTCGGCACATTATGTGCATTCTTCTTATACTTACTAGTGATAAATGTCCTTGTTCATGTGTAGCCATTTTTTTGTATAGCCAGTTGCAATGTTCTGTGGATTGCACTGCAGTTCACTTATGCTGCCGTGTTTCAATGCATGGTGGCTTGCAACTTCATCAAGCTGTCTATTGTAGTAGTATTCACAGATTTCTCCCCTGTGTCATGTACATCATATATTACCACCAATGCATATTAGTGTTATCAGTATTCTTATTAATATGTTGCATCTATTTATTCAGTGCATTGGAAAATCTATTGAAACCATTACTTTTTCTTGCTTTCTTTGCACTCTACTAGAATACTGATGCTGTGTATTGCTTATGCTTATTTGTTAGTAGAGCTTTACTGGCAATAGTTCTCCTGAATTATGTTTTTAATTAGAAAAATATTTTCCTAATGCTTGCACATATATTTAATGCATGCTCTCTTTTTATTATTGTTATGATATTCATTGTGGTAGCGGCAGTGGCTGAAGGATGCAACTTGTTGAGGGGGCAAAATATGCAACATGCAAGACCGGCCAAATGAATGAAATTTAGTATACTATGAGCCTCTACAAATGCGTTACCACTGACTGTTGTGCACATTAAGCTCACCTCCTTCTGCCAGCTGGCCAACTTGTTAATAAAAAAAAAACTACAAAGCACTTTCATTTCTCTTATGATTTAGCAATATAACTTACAAACTAATCAACAATTACCTAGTTAAAAAGTGCACCACTGTATTGTCTTCTACAGAGTTTATATTAAGACTGCATAGTCTGCACCACACTTTGTTCTTGCATTAAATCGAATAATGTTGTGGGATACAAGTTGTTTAGGCTTCAGTATCTGAGGACAAAAGTGCTGTAGTGCAGATTGCGTAGCGAAATCAAAGATGCTCATCATTATTTTTAGTTGCAATGTTGCTACATACTAGAAATGGACACAGCTAGTGCCCAACATAGCTATGTTTCTTCAGGACTTAGAATTGCACTGCAAGTTTGATGTTCTTACATGACACGGATAATAAGCCGAAAGCTTATTTTGTGGTAGCTCAGAGAAGCATTGTGCTCACAAGGTTTAGGCTTTCCAATGTCATTGATGAAACCTACTCACCATACTGGCTGCAACACTCTGCTCCACCTTTGTAACTTTAGTTACACTTCTTTTTGCCAGAAGGCATTTAGTTTTGCTAGGAGAAATTGATCATATCAGCTTTTATTTGCATTTTGTTAGACACAAAAAGAGCTGTGCAGGAAAAGTGGGCAGTTGTAGTACAGCTTGCTAATGTTTTGTAGTATGGAACAGCTAAGAGAGGGACTAAATTGTAACATGCCAATTATCAGTGGCATGTGTCGGCAACTGGAGGTACCGTTGTGTGCAGCTATATAGAATAGGATTGGAATATGGTTGGCATTGCATAATGGTTTGCAGAAGCATTGTTATTTACATTCATGGTTGTATCGGTTATGTGTTGTGCCATTTTGCAGGCTGCATGATTTGCATCGGAAGGTCAAACTTTTTTCGCTTTAACCATCCTGAGGAAGCCGAGTGTCTCAAGAAAGACCCTCTCCCAAATGCGAGGCTACCACCCATGTCTAATAGCTTTCGTCCAGGTTAGTAATTCCTTAGTAGTTTTAGATCTGTGTGGTGTTTTTTACATATGCAGATCTGCTCACTTAGCTGAAACCACAACATGTACATGTGTGCACGTAACTCTGTTGTCACTCTTATGCCCTTGTCATTGTGTGCCCTGTGTTTTTATTCTGACAACTTTGAAATTGCATGAACAATTGTTCTGAAAAGGTGAGGTGTGCAGACAGGGCACAAGAGAAGAGAAGTGGAGAACATGAACTGTTGTGTGCAGCTCCTTAGGTGATTGCGTTATCAAGATATTTCGCTACGTTGATGATTACCTGATTTTCTGCAGTAGGGAAGAATTTGATTCTGCTGCTACCTCAATAAGTGAGCAATTTAAATTTTATGGAGGAGGATTAAAGTTTAATGCAAAAGGATAGACAGTTGGGCGAGTTGGTACGGTAACATGATTTTGGCTTCTAGCGTGAAGTGAAACACAGACACAGAAAAGAGCAGACAGGACGAGCGCTAACTCTCAACTAAATTTTTATTAAAACGAAGAACATATATATAGGTGATTGCAAAAACCGTAGCATAAAAACATGACAAGATAAAAAGCATCAGTTAAACATATCAGGGGGTATGGAAGTCAAAGAACAAAAATTACTTCAGATTAGTACACGTATTGCGAAGGTACTGAAATTCAACTTGTAAAATGGGTAAAAACAACAACTTGTAAAATGGGTAAAAAACCCCGGTAAGAAACAAGAAAAACAGAAAAAAGAAACAAAGTTTGCTGTAGTACCCTACATACATAGATTATCCCATGGTTTAAGGAATGTGGCCAATAGGTATGACGTCAGTACCGTTTTCTCGGCCCCACGCAAGTTGTCTAACATGTGCCCTATGATAAATAGGAGACTTGAACAGGAAGGCAAAAAAAGAAAAGATGATTGCGGAGTTAAACATGTGTCCCTTGTAGTGCCTTGCAACACGGGTATAGTTTATGATTCCACTCGAGTGTGGGAAAGCTTACATTAGACAGAGTGGCAGGTGCATTAACATTAGACTAAAGGAACACAAACATTCACTAAACAACCCTAATGCATCACATTTAGCGGCACATTCGATTGTGGTTGCAAACCTTTCTTTGAAGACACAAAAATTCTTTCTAGACACAGATGCCAAACCACGCGGGAAATTATCGAGGCATTCCACATAAAAAGATTAGGAGACACTTGCGTCAGTCATGCTTCGTTGTCTCTGTTAGATTGCGAATTTCAGTACCTTCGCAATACGTGTACTAATCTGAAATAATTTTTGTTCTTTGACTTCCATACCCCCTGATATGTTTAACTGATGCTTTTTACCTTGTCATGTTCTTACGCTACGGTTTTTGCAATCACCTATATATATGTTCTTCGTTTTAATAAAAATTTAGTTGAGAGTTAGCGCTCGTCCTGTCTGCTTCTTTCTGTGTCCGTGTTTCACTTCGCGCTAGAAGCCAAAATCAGATTAAAGTTTACCAAGAAATTTCCTCAGCGACGCGTAATTCAGTTTCTGGACATTTCCTTGATTTTCGAACAAAATCACGTTTGTTGGCAGTACTCCCCAAGATCTTCAAAGCCGTTGTTAAACTTTCAATCCAAGCATTCCAAAGTATTAAAAAATGGAATTGCCATGTCATGCCTTAAGTCTTCTCTCACGAGATCCTGCATGCACAAAATGAGCGCCAGTTTTAATGAACAGGTCCGGCACCTATTAGAAGCAGGCTATCCTAGCATAGCAGTGGCCACTGTGGCTGAACGCCTAAAGAAGTCGGTTTCGAGGGGGGCGGATGTGATTACAGAAAGCAGTAATAGCAAAAAAAGAGTAATGGCTATTCCATACATTCATTCAGTATCGCGTAGGCTTAAAAAAGTTGCAAGTAGATATGATGTTAATGTTGCTTTCACTGCTCCCAATAAGCTAGGTAAGATATGCGCTGCCGTGCAGAGAAAAAAGGAGCAGGTAAAAGACAAAAAAAGAACAGATATGTGTCCAGTGAAGCACAATAAGAACAACAGTTTTACTGACTGTCGTATGGGTGTGGTTTATAAAGTTCCCTTTAGCTGTGGCCAGTTCTACGTAGGGCAAACGGGGTGGTGTATCAATCAGAGGCTAATGGAACATTAAAGGTTGTTAACCGATGGATCGCCTTCTAATCTTTCCTTACATTTCCAAGATTGTAACTGCACGCCTAAGTTAGATGAATGCGCGATATTGTACAGGCATAAGAATAAAGATACGCGACTTATGGTAGAGGCATGGCATATCTATAATGGTGGAAGTGCGTGCGTGAGTCAGCCTTCGATTACTTTACATAAGGGAGAGATTAAGTGCCTTAACAGTTATCTCTCACGTAGACCAGCACATGTACCGGATTGACACGTGGTGATACCATTCCTGAGCTTGCACAGATGAGTTTTGTGTCTTCTTTCTTTTTTTCGCCTCAGTGCTCTCTTCAGTTGATAGTCGGCGTTCGTGTTGTCCACTTCTCTTCTCTTGTGTCCTGTCTGCACGCCTCACCTTTTCTTGCATAATGAATCCTTACCAACTAGCTCAGCTTTCTGTCGTTCTAAAAATTGTTCTGAAGTATGTGGTGATGCATGTATATAAGCACCGGATTGACTTTAGCCATAAGATTTAGATTTACTGACCATGCTCACTGCTGTCATTGTTGTTAAGCATTGCTTTTCGCTCTGGGCACAAGTTTGCCCAATAAAGTGTTTGCTTATTTATTCACATTTCTGCTAGTGCACCTTTCTGCTAGTGTTTCTACTTCTTCACTGCCATGTAGCACTGTAACACTACTGTCTTTGGTGGAACATTGTCAACGTGTACACAAAAAAAATTTAGTATAATGTTGAGCAGTTTTTGGTGGTCTTAAAATGAACATAGTCCAGTATGCTTGTGGCGGGCACAATCGTGATTTTGGGTGTAGATTCAGTTATTAGTCTCACCAAGCCTCAATGCAAGTTAAATGTTTGACCCAACAGTATCAAGTATGGATTCAGGACTTTTCATAAAATTTGGGACAGCCTTGCAGTATTTGACACAGTTGGCAACTCTAGGACATTAACTGTCAAATGTTTCTGAAGTAGCTAGTGGGAATATCGACCAAGATAACACCTGGTTGGTGTTTATCAGCACACATTTACACATGAATTTGTAAATTGTTGGTGAGATGCAGAAGGTGTGTATGAGTCAAGGAAGCAATATTGGTGCAATATGCAAGTAGCTCTTATGATTATTTTCTTGTGCAGTAACGGAACCTCCTGTCCGTTTTGTGGGCAATCCTGGTGCACCTTCCCCAGCTTCATTTGACATGGACAACAGTGTCGATTTTGTCGAGAAGGTCTCAAAATTCGAGTTCCTCGCCCACAACCGGTCACCACCGGTCGCCTCATCTGAGAGTCCTCGCTGGTTTGTTCGGGATGGGATTAGGGTGTCGGCATCACCTCCTTCACGAGCTTGCGAGCAGGTTGGTTTTCCTGTCACTGTGGGTAAGACTTGAGCATTTTGTGTTGACTGCTTATCTCAAAGTTGCTGATATGAAAATTTACTTTTTTGCTGGTGTCATGCTATAGTGTGCACATTCGGATTTTGGTCATGTGTTTAGAATGATGCACTTTGTAGCAATCATTGCTTGCCTTGTAATGAAACTCTCAGAGTGATAGGTTGTCATGAGTTAATTTACTACTCTGCGGCCTGATAAAGCAGGGCTAACAGGCAGATCACATTCTGAGCATTGCTGCCAGATTTCACCGAGTGACATAGTAAAAGAAATAGAATGACTTAGTCCCAAACATAGCATGACATGCAGCTAACCCAAAAAAATTTGTTGCCGCGCCACAATCATTAATTCTTCTAAAGTTGATAGATCACCATGAATTTCTTTTTATGAGGTCTCATTTCATGTGTTTGGTGGTTAACGAGCATACAGAATCAGGGTAACTGAGAGTGTTATCGTAACTTCAGTAGCATCCGTATTAATTACTAACAAGCAGTGAAGCTTAGGAAATCATGCCATGTTTGAGTGTATTGCATGCGATGTAGAAATTTTGGGTTCAGCTACCACCGGTGGCAAGGTGTCTTTTCTTCCACTTTTCCTCTCTTAAGAACTTGAAGCTTTTGAAAAATTTATTTCTCATCTATAATTATTTATACAAATAAAAATAACAAAACAGTCAATTTTTCATATGCTTTTCTTCATTTCATTGTCTGTTGACTTCGGTATTTGATATTCAAGCAATAATTAGTTGATGAACTCCGTAACTGGAGAATAATGGCACTCGAGTGTTCTCATTCGGATCATGCTCAAGAAATACTTGTGGGCTAGTTGGTGGGCCATTATCATTTCAAAAGTAGCATACTTGTTGAGACATTGAGGAACATTAAATCACATAAGCTCAGCGCTCATGTTTATGTGATTTAGTGTTTGTCCATGTCTCAAAAGCATTTTGCCTTTGAAAAGACAGTCATTTGGATCAAATTGCTGCATATTTTCTTGCCCACATGCCGAATGGAACGACACAGAACTTGAGAATGCATTCATTCAATTTGTATTAGAGGTGGGCGAATATCACGTTTTCTGAATACGAATGGAATACTAATAATAAGTATCAAATATTGAATTGAATATTGAATAGTCAAATGCAGACGCACATATTTACAGGAGGAATATTTAATACCATATTTACTCGATTGTTACGTGCACCTGTTTTTCGGGACAAAAAAAGAAAAGGAAAAAATGAAACGCCCTCGATTGGAACACGTACCTGTTTGCCATGACCTAAAGAAAGAAAAGTCCTTTACTCTATCGCCCACCTCATTCTTTCACACAGAAGCACAACTTTCTCTCATTTGGAAAAAACAAAGATTTACTCCCAATGCACTAAATTTGCGATAAATAAAAAAAGTAGCAGTTTCACGCGAAAGGCGAAGCATCAGTTACAATATCAAATTAGTAGACAGCTATACAAAAAGTAAGGATAGTAGTTTTATCGGCCATATGAACTTTTAAAAATTCTCTTACTAACTAAATTAACAAGCATGGTGTCATGCGCACACAAGCATGAACACGTCTCACTCAATGACCGCGGAAACTCTTTAAATGCTGGAGTGAGGAAGTGCGGTAGCAGGAGTGAGGGAATTGACCTTTGTGCGGCCTCTCGCATCGACACAAACTAAGGGACGGGAACACAGCGCGGTGCTCCTGGTTGCATAGACTCTTGTCTCCACCGCAGATTGCTTTCAAGATAGGCGCTGCTCGGCCGTGTCGTATGTAGCAGCCGTTGGGGTAGAACGCCTTTCCTGTTTGCGCCAATCCCGCACGCAAGTTTCGGCAACTCCAAATGCCCGTGATGCGGCTCGATTTCCTTCCGTCTCCGCACATGTGATCGCCTTCATTTTAATTGCGGCATCGTGATTAACTCTGCATGTCTTTGCAGCTGGCACTTCCATGCTGATAGAGTAAACGCAGAAAATGGGAAGACGGACGGTGCACTAACCTAAGCCAAAGAAAGGAAGCATTACCTAAACACACATACTACAGCACATGGAGAAAGAGCTACGGTAGCTAGGCTCGAAGTGCGGCCATTTTGAGATGCTGATGGCGATATGGTAACTCAGATTTAAGGTGATACTCGACTTTAACGTGCAGGCAATTTTTGGACCCATTTTATCAGAAAGAAAGTGTGCATTGGATTCCAGTAAGTACGGTAATTACATATCACACTTGTACTGACTAGAAAAACAAGCACAGTCTGCTATCAAGCACAAGTAGCATCAGATTTAACAGCTAGAAGATCACTTAATTTGAATAAAGAGCTGCATCAATAGCCTCTCAACATCTTTAGAGCCTCTTTGTAAACAAGCTTTTCAAGACTTCCATAGCCAATTTTGTTTTTGCATTGCTTCAGAGATATTTGTCCTTGTTTCACTTCTGATAACTTGCGATACTTTGTTTAGCAGACGGAGAACAGTAACCCAACTTTAACAGTCGGTTGATGCGAAATGTTTGGTTAGTTTCAGTATTCAAAAGTAACAAATAGTTCATTTTCGAATTTGCATATGAAGAGTTAGTGTGTAATATTCTGTTTGTATTCGATACTTCTAAATTCACCCATCCTTAGTTGTATAGATTGTTGCTGTGCGCATCACGACCCTTTGTACTAAACACGTGAGGGACCTTTCTTAAAAGTCCATAAAGCACCTTGTGTTTATGGCGTTCTTGATATTTTGGGCGCATTGTACTTCAGCTGTAGAAAAAGGCAGCATGCCTTTGCTAGGCTGTTTCCTGGGTGAAATTCGGCTTATCTTTTATACTGCAGCTCTCTCTTAATTTGTGTTGGTTAACTTACATGTGCCTGCGCAGTCGCCTTCCCTGCGGGGCCCTCCGAGCAAGCCAGCTCCTCGCTTCACCCCAACACCTCCCCTGTCATCCTCGCCCAAGTCACCAAAGTCTCCACGGGTGAGCGCGTTGTCTGGCCGGGCGAGCCCCTTGGTGGCCGGTGGCCGCTGCACCCCCACATCGCCACGCCTGGGCCACCGTGTAGCCAGCCATGAGGACATACGGGCCTGTGAGGTGGAGTTGACTCAACAGCATCGCAGGGTTAGTGCACCACCAACGCCAAGGTCTGCAGTACGCAGCTGTGACCGACACGGGGGCACAACCATGCCCTTCAGTGCAGCGAGGGGATGACGTCACAGTGTGACTTGGCATTTAAAACACAGGATAAGAGATGAAGGGGACAAATGGATGTGTGCTCCCAACTTAAGTTTATTAATCACTTAGCCGTTTATTTATTTCAAGAAATTTTTCACGCAGAATGCTTATTTGTTTTATTGCTAATTGGAAGTATTCCAATTATAAAAAGCAGGTTTTTGAGGCAGAAAAATATAACTGAATTATAATATAAATAAAAGTAGCCTTCTGAAGTAGTATGAATGAATGAATGAATGAATGAATGAATGAATGAATGAATATAGCACAAGCTACCTGCTAGTAACCAGCAGAAGTTGTGGAAGGAATATATAAAGTGATTTTTCATCTTTCTCACGGTTGGCGCACATGCTAATGTGCTTATTTTATAAGGGAGCTTTGACAGCGTGTAGTACAGCTTAAAAAAGGGATGACACAGAGTGACATTCCTCTTGGTTTCATCAGCTATCATCAAACCAGCTCATTGTCTAAAAAAACTTATTATATTATAAAAATTCAGCAAGCGAGCTTACTGCCAACTTCTTGCAGGGTACAACCAAAAACGGAAACTATGGAGGCTCTGATGGAACACTGTTCAGTTCCACTAACGTGCACCTCTGATGTCGTGCTCTGAGATTTCCTCTTGGTCTTCGCCCGAAGAGTTGCTGATCTCTTGTATTCACCTTATGAAATGATGTTCACCTTGGTGGCTCAAGCATCAGTGTCGGAAGAGGATGCTGATGAAGACAAGAAATTCATCTTTACTGTGTTTCTTTTTGGAAAATAGGCCAGTGATACATGCATCTATAACATATTGCCTATGCTGGATGCCATTTTAGAAACGCTGCTCGCCATACGAAAAATGCACTCTAGTTGTAGAAGAAAGAAATACATCACTGGGCACATACAGCCATCTCCTGACCGAAAAAATAATTAAGTTGTGGCCGAGCATCTTTTGTCCGAAACGCTGCAGGGGTGAACAAATACAGCAACGATGAGCCATATTCGTCCTAAATGTCTTGGGGGCGCATTGACTTGGGCGATCAGCATTCGTATGAAATGGTTAAGGGGGTTAACTTAAAGATAAAAAGGAATAACCAGAGTGCATATGTGCAGAACAGCAGACATATGGCAAGAAAACAATGAAAAATTTAAAACAGAATGAAGGCATGCAAATCAAAGCCTGCCTCCACTCCCCAATATTTAAGATAATCAGCTTGACTAGTATGTAGCATGACAGACAGAACATGGGTACATGTATACAGCTGTATATTTTATATAGCTCTTTTATATCAAGTGTTTGACTGGTACAATTATCTCTGTTCCTTCCATTGTGCTGTACTATACAACTGAATTTGGATGTATTAAAGGGCCCCTCACCAGCTTTGGAAATTGCAAAAAGACAGGTGCAATTTGTAGATTGTACTGGGAATATTGTGTCAGCAAGCTCTTACATTGATGTACGACGTGAAAGTTGCTAAAAATTCAAATGAAAGCTTACACCCCCTTTTCAGAGGAGCCACAAATCTCGCGAGCAGAGATGTCACGTGTGTAGCACTTCCATGATAAATGCATTCCTTCTGCAGTGTACAAATAGCCAACAGCAGCGTCAATAATTTGGGAATTCCTGTGAAATGCATAGCATGCGAAAGAGCCTCCAGAAATTTGTCATGCAGCATGAAAAGAAAGGAGGAAAAAGAAAGATAATGTTGATGTTGGCATGCATGAAGGGGTAATTACATGCTCTGCAACTAACTGCGTTGAGTACAAATGTGTTTACATTCACCCTATGCAATGCGTAATCTCATGCAATGTTCATGTTTGTCCACTATGAAAGTCACAGCTTTAATCTCATGAAGTTTTTATGCTTATGCACTCATAAGCTCAGCCGAAATTCAAGCACAAAATCAGGTTGGGAGGCACAGTGTCAGACATCTACGCAGCAATGTCACAAGGATAAAGGCAATGTATGATGTTTGTATAAGGAAAAAATAGTGATGACAGGTGAATGCATAAAGAAATACAACACACATTAGCTACATCTAAGGTTTGCATATCTCTTGTGTCACAGTGGCAAATAGCCATTCTGGAGGATTGACCAAGAATAGGCACACTCTCTATGGCACCTACATAAGGGCTAAATCAAAGAAAATCAATTAAGTAAAAAAGATCTTTTAAACATAACATGTTATTCCATTAAGAGGTTGATGTGCTCTGAAGATACATGTTAAACTACATTGGATGTTCAGGTTTTATGCAAGAATTTGTTTAGTATGCACAACAGAGGTACACTTAATGGCACTATTACTTTGTCGGTTGGTACACAGGGGCTACAAAAGTGCATTGGATAGTACTCGCATTCAATGCACATATGACCTTCATACACTATATCCGCAAACATATCTGCCGAAATACTGATTGATCCAGCAGCAGACAGCAGCAGCAGCTATGCTAAACCAAGAAGGTAGGTAAGAAAAGCTCCACATTTAAAAGTAAATAGATTTCATGGCATAAACATTGTGTGGGCCCTTGGCTCCTATGTCAGAGAAGGTAGAAAAGAAATGTTTCTTCTGGGAGCTGGTAGACGTACTACTGGAGATAGAACTGGTTAATTCTCTACTAAAGCAGTACGTAAGGAGATATCTTTTCTTTAATGTTACACAGAAACATTTTTTATTCAATCACGAGAACTTGTGCTTGGATGTACAATTATATGAAACTTGAAAAGTACCGGCAAGCTGCTAAAGTTGGAGGACAGACGACAAAGTCTGTGCTCGCTTTGCAACAGTTTATCGTCTGTTTTTGTTTGTCAGCTCTTGCTTATGCACTGGAAAGGAGTAAACTTTATTGAAACATGTAATACCAATGAATGAAAACATTTTATGGAGACTTTATTTTAAGAACGCTTTATTTGTGCATTCCATGAACATGTTTTAGGCCAAGCCACATTTGAGACGAAGCCTCGGACACCCATATCCTGGCATTCCCAAGGAGGCACAATGCCCGTTGGGAAACTTGCATAGACAGTGGTGCCAGATTTCCCTCTAGGTAATATTGTGAGAAACCTTATGGCCTGAAGGATACCCTACCCATCTAAATCATTCATTTGGGTGGTACATTTGGTTTAGGATGCCTTTGAGATACACTTGTCTGTTAATATCTCTTGAGGCTTACACTCAATTACAAGGAGTTTTGTCACAGAATCATCCTGATGAAACCCTGGACATCGTGCCTTATCATTCTTAACTTGCTTGACCTGGTCACATTACAGGCAGTAGCTGAGCGCTTGCGAGACCAGGAGCAGGAGCGTCAGGAGCGCCAGCGCCTTGAGGAGATCCTCTCACTATGTGCCGAGTATGAGCGCAAAGTGCAGGCCGCAGGTCCCAAGGACAAGAAGCTGCAGAGAAGCCCCCCCTCCTCAGACTCCGGTACCGAGGATGTCACCTCGCCACCGGGCTCTGGAAGCGAGTCTTCTTCAGCTCCCGACGACACTAGCAAGACATCTGAGTCCTCCAGTGGGAGTGGCGTCTCGGCCGAAGACGACAAGCCGGGGCTACAGCGCAACGACACTGTCATTCGTCGGCCTGGTGGTAAGCAGCTGCCAGAGTGCCCTACTGTCGTCAAGCCTGTCCCGGTTCTGGCAGCAAGGCCGGTTCCCGCCCCTCGGTCTCAGAGCAGCCTCTCTGAAGCAGTGCACAAGTCGCCGGAGTGCAAAGCGCTGCCACCGCCTCCTCCTCCTCCCGCAGAAGAAGGGGTAACAGTGGGAGCAGCGGCTATTTCTGGGATAGGCACGTCCCCTCCGGGACCAGTCCTGGTCCACCACCAAAACCGCATCAAGACCAATGGCTCTCTAGCTCCCACTGAGGTGGATGGGAAGAGAGTCAACCGCATGCTGGCAGATGGGAATGTCCTGTCGGATGGGATGCTTGCTGTGGCCCCCAAGAAAGTGAATGTCACCTCGTCGGAGGATGAACTGTCAAACATCCTTGGTGGAGGAGGTAAGTTGTCCAAGATGCCGGACTTGGCATAAAATATTAACCACAGGGCATGAGCATAATGAAGGGAAAAGGCAGCACTGAACAAAGAGATGGGATGTCTGTATTGGTTGATGTGCTTTTTCTTTCTCGCACTCTTAATTCATGCATGAACTGTACTCTGTTGTTAGAATGGTAATAAACAGTATCAGTGAGCCAGTAGTGACAGAAAAGGGAGAGTTCTTGTGCTGCCTACTATATTTGTAAAAAAAAGCAATTTACATAGTAGTTTTCGTACCTGAGTGAGGACTGAAGAACAAGAACAGGTCTTTATTGACTAATGTAACTTAGGAAGATGCGTAGAAAGCATTGTGAAAACATAGCTGGATATTATTGTCGCAGTGTTGCAGGTAGCTTAGTTGTCAGTTTATGTTAAAGGATTTTAGTTGTCGTTAATACTTTTTCATAGTTTTTGTAACAATGCACTATTGATTATGAAAACTTGGCCTGCTTTGAATAACTTATCAAACATCATTTCAATGAACTTCATTCCAAAGAAAACATTGTTCTTCAAGCATGCTTCCTTTATAGACCATCATCATCATCATCAGCCTGATTACGCCCACTGCAGGGCAAAGGCCTCTCCCATACTTCTCCAACTACCCCGGTCATGTACTAATTGTGGCCATGTTGACCCTCCAAACTTCCTAATCTCATCTGCCCACCTAACTTTCTGTCGCCCCCTGCTACGCTTCCCTTCCCTCGGAATCCAGTCCGTAACCCTTAATGACCATCGGTTATCTTCCCTCCTCATTACATGTCCTGCCCATGCCCATTTCTTTTTCTTGATTTCAACTAAGATGTCATTAACGCGCGTTTGTTCCCTCACCCAATCTGCTCTTTTCTTATCCCTTAACGTTACACCTATCATTTTTCTTTCCATAGCTCGTTGCGTCGTCCTCAATTTAAGTAGAACCCTTTTCGTAAGCCTCCAGGTTTCTGCCCCGTACGTGAGTACTGGTAAGACACAGCTGTTATACACTTTTCTCTTGAGGGATAATGGCAACCT
Organism: Dermacentor andersoni; assembly: GCF_023375885.2. NCBI lineage: Eukaryota > Metazoa > Arthropoda > Arachnida > Ixodida > Ixodidae > Dermacentor > Dermacentor andersoni. The sequence goes on along the minus strand of NC_092818.1, from coordinate 190,759,280 downwards.
GCTGTTCATGATCTGCGAATGCCTGCCAAACGCACCCCAGCCCATTCTTATTCTTCTGATTATTTCACTCTCATGATCTGGATCAGCAGTCACTACCTGTCCTAAGTAGATGTATTCTCTTACCACTTCCAGTGCCTCGCTACCTATCGTAAACTGCTGTTCCCTTCCGAGACTGTTAAACATTACTTTAGTTTTCTGCAGATTCATTTTTAGTCCCATCCTTCTGCTCTGCCTCTCCAGATCAGTGAGCATGCATTGCAGTTGGTCCCCTGAGTTACTAAGCAAGGCAATATCATCAGCGAAGCGCAAGTTACTAAGGTATTCTCCATTTACTCTTATCCCCAATTCTTCCCAATCCAGGTCTCTGAATACCTCCTGTAAACACGCTGTGAATAGCATTGGAGAGATCGTATCTCCCTGCCTGACGCCTTTCTTTATTGGGATTTTGTTGCTTTCTTTATGGAGGAGTACAGTGGCTGTGGAGCCGCTATAGATATCTTTCAGTATTTTTACATACGGCTCGTCTACACCCTGATTCCGCAATGCCTCCATGACTGCTGAGGTTTCGACTGAATCAAACGCTTTCTCGTAATCAATGAAAGCTATATATAATGGTTGGTTATATTCCGCACATTTCTCTATCACCTGATTGATAGTGTGAATATGATCTATTGTTGAGTAGCCTTTACGGAATCCTGCCTGGTCCTTTGGTTGACGGAAGTCTAAGGTGTTCCGGATTCTATTTGCAATTACCTTAGTAAATACTTTGTAGGCAACGGACAGTAAGCTGATCGGTCTATAATTTTTCAAGTCTTTGGCGTCGCCTTTCTTATGGATTAGGATTATGTTAGCGTTCTTCCAAGATTCCGGTACGCTCGAGGTCTTGAGGCATTGCGTATAGAGGCTGGCCAGTTTTTCTAGAACAATCTGCCCACCATCCTTCAGCAAATCTGCTGTTACCTGATCCTCCCCAGCTGCCTTCCCCCTTTGCATAGCTCCCAAGGCTTTCTTTACTTCTTCCGGCGTTACTTCTGGGATATCGAATTCCTCTAGATTATTCTCTCTTCCATTATCATCGTGGGTGCCACTCGTACTGTATAAATCTCTATAGAACTCCTCAGCCACTTGAACTATCTCATCCATATTAGTAATGATATTGCCGGCTTTGTCTCTTAGCGCATACATCTGATTCTTGCCAATTCCTAGTTTCTTCTTCACTGCTTTTAGGCTTCCTCCGTTCCTGAGAGCTTGTTCAATTCTATCCATGTTATACTTCCTTATGTCAGCTGTCTTACGCTTGTTGATTAACTTCGAAAGTTCTGCCAGTTCTATTCTAGCTGTAGGGTTAGAGGCTTTCATACATTGGCGTTTCTTGATCAGATCTTTCGTCTCCTGCGATAGCTTACTGGTATCCTGTCTAACGGAGTTACCACCGACTTCTATTGCACACTCCTTAATGATGCCCACAAGATTGTTGTTCATTGCTTCAACACTAAGATCCTCTTCGTGGCTTAAAGCCGAATACCTGTTCTGTAGCTTGATCTGGAATTCCTCTATTTTCCCTCTTAGCGCTAACTCATTGATCGGCTTCTTATGTACCAGTTTCCTCCGTTCCCTCCTCAGGTCTAGGCTAATTCGAGTTCTTACCATCCTGTGGTCACTGCAGCGCACCTTACCGAGCACGTCCACATCTTGTATGATGCCAGGGTTAGCGCAGAGTATGAAATCTATTTCATTTCTAGTCTCGCCGTTCGGGCTCCTCCATGTCCACTTTCGGTTATTCCGCTTGCGGAAGAAGGTATTCATTATCCTCATATTATTCTGTTCTGCAAACTCTACTAATACCTCCCCCCTGCTATTCCTAGTGCCTATGCCATATTCCCCCACTGCCTTGTCTCCAGCATGCTTCTTGCCTACCTTGGCATTGAAATCGCCCATCAGTATAGTGTATTTTGTTTTCACTCTACCCATCGCCGATTCCACGTCTTCGTAGAAGCTTTCGACTTCCTGGTCATCATGACTGGATGTAGGGGCGTAGACCTGTACAACCTTCATTTTGTACCTCTTATTAAGTTTCACAACAAGACATGCCACCCTCTCGTTAATGCTATAGAATTCCTGTATGTTACCAGCTATATTCTTATTAATCAGGAATCCGACTCCTAGTTCTCGTCTCTCCGCTAAGCCCCGGTAGCACAGGACGTGCCCGCTCCTTAACACTGTATATGCTTCTTTTGGCCTCCTAACTTCACTGAGCCCTATTATATCCCATTTACTGCCCTCTAATTCTTCCAATAGCACTGCTAGACTCGCCTCACTAGATAATGTTCTTGCGTTAAACGTTGCCAGGTTCAGATTCCAATGGCGGCCTGTCCGGACCATTTAATATAGACCATTCAATATTTTCTTTATTTAGTGTAGTAATTTTGCATTGTGTTCAAGAATGTCTCTGCAGGTTGCAGTATATGCACTGATCCAAAATAGCCTGGTGCATAAGAGGCTGTTAAAGGCAGTGCTGGGTGTGTTTCATTTTTATTTGCTTGAAAACTCTAGGATATGTTAGCAGAATAAATGTGTGCCTCTGTGAGACAGGGACAACCATTACATATACCTGTGTTGGCGTGTGTGACTGATTTCACCGTAACATGTAATTGATTCTGCTGTATATTATTGCACACAACTGAAATGGCAAACATGGCTATGGATCTGATTTGCATGGGCTTGTGTTGGAGGGGTGCACAGATAAAAATATAGACTGGTTGAACTACTTTGTTGTGAAACTCCTGTTTGGTTCCTACTTGTTTCCACCAGTCTCAGTTTGTTTCATTTGGTCCCAGCTGGGAATTTTGTGGGACCGATTTGACTCATAGGTAGTAAAATGAAGGCGAACATGTTGACTGAATGTGATAGACCATTTAAATACTTTTGTTTATAATAACTTTAAAAGGTAATGAAATGTCAGTAAATTATTATTGTTAAATATAGTTACAATATATATATATATATATATATATATATATATATATTTCAGCACCCTTTTCCTTTCACTAGGTGACATTATTAGCTGCCATTTATTATCACTTTCAAATTCTTCTGTCCTGGTGTGCTTCAGGATCGAGGGGTCTGTCCAACCACGCAGGCTCCGGCTTGTCAAGCCCGCGATCTGATGGTACCGCCTTGGCTGGTGAGAAGACGCCAGTGCCTGCGTTGGCCTATCCACAATCTCCACGCACCCGCATCCGCACTGTGGCGACGCTAGAACGCTCGCCTGAAGTCTTTGAGAATCCCCTTGCTTGGAAGGAGCTGGCTTCAGCTCATGGTGGGAAGGCCCTGACACCTCCTGCTACCATTGTGCCACCCATCTTTGAAGACATACCAGTTCTTAAAGATTTGCCACAGCAACACTCACTCCCAAGGAAGCTGCCTGAGCGTGGAGGTTCCCTCAACATCCGCAAGGCTTCGGAAGAGTCCAGAGTTCCTCTGCGAAGGGTCTGTTTTTTTAGCAAGGCGGCCATAAGGGCTAGTTAGCGATACTTCACGGCAAAGCGTGTTGTTTGTGGTACTGAGGGATGTGGAAACATACAGATAAGTCATTTTGAACTTATATGCACTATGTGCTGCTATATATTGCAAAATATACGTGTATAAATAGATGATATTCTAATTGACATCAATAGAAAAGAATGGAGCTGGGCCAGTCATGTAATGCGGCGGCTAGATAACCGTTGGACCATTAGGGTTACAGAATGGATACCAAGAGAAGGGAAACACAGTCGAGGATGGCAGAAGACTAAGTGGAGCGATGAAATTAGGAAATTCGCAGGCGCTAGTTGGAATCGGTTGGCGCATGACAGGGGTAATTGGAGATAGCAGGGAGAGGCCTTTATCCTGCAGTGGACATAAAACAGGCCGCCGCCGATGAGGATGATGATGATAAACATATAGTGCGCCTAAAGCAGACACAGATGCTTTATTTTATCTACGCGTTTATTTATGTCCACTGGTCACGTGTGTTCACACCACTCAGTGGCACAAGCAGCTTTTTGCCATGAAGCTTTGTTCCTTTCACGCATTGGCTGGCAAAGCCGACGAACCACCGTGTACAAGAAGGGGGGCCTTATTGCCAAAGCTGGCAATTTTCTGGGCGAAGGTTATTGGTAAAAAAGCTTTTCGTTGATGGCACGACAGTCAATATATCTTGGACAAGTTTAGAAATGTCTGTAGAAGGCACTAAGTGTCCGCTTCAGAGGTGGTTTAATTTTTTTTTAGTTTATATCTGTAGAATGTTAGCTCGTGCATTCTAGTTGTGAAATGATGACAGCAAGAGGTGGTCGTCATGCTCTATTGGATTAAGAAATCTTTGACATTATCCTTGATAGCGACGTCAGACTCGGATGATGATAATGATTACTTAGGACAGTCTTCTGAAGACAAATACGATCCCAACAACAGTTCAGTGTACAACATGTCCTGAAGCACTCCTTTGTTTCAAGTTTTTCCACACAAAAGTGGATACGATATGCAATTAAGGTTGAGGTACTGTTTTTACAGACTATATGCAGTGAACAAAAAGACATAAAGGTATACTTGTGTGTATGCATGTGGTGTGCATACACACACAAGTCTGTTCTCTGTGTGCACATCATATTGTGCTGTTACAGGTATATATCTAGCACCAATTTGGCTTTCTATTGACACTGCAGGAGCATGGGGCTGACATATAAACATTTCTCCTTGACAGCTGGCTAACATGTTAGCAAACACCTGTGTTGCAAAGAACCTGTCAAACTGCACAAGCAGCAGTAAAAACTCGGAAATAGCTGGAATTTTACGTTGCTCTGACCACTCTAGGCAATTTAGATGAGTCACAAATAACAGTGCTGGCCAGTATGTGTGGCTGTGTTCTTTGCCTTGCAGAACTCTATAAGAAAAACAGTGGAAACACTATTCTATCTTGCATTGCTGAGTGCGGTGCAGAGCAAAGTACTCTCCAAGCTACAGTAGGATTTCTATTGTCAACATTTCTTATACGATGCTCCTCATTTTGAAGGCCACATAGAGGCATTTATTTTGTAATTTCCACCTACTGGCGTGTTGCTGTAGCGAAAACTTCACTTGTATCCGTCATCAGCCAACTTGCCTGGCTTAAGCTCTCATTAAAACATTCTGCCTTATAGGCAACATCATCTTGATGTTTTACTTCTATTTCACAAGGATCCAGTTAATGTTCACGATCAAGGTTATTGGAGCAGCTTTGATGCCACATTTTGAACCGTGAATAGAAGAATGGAGTAGCTTTGGAACATTATTTACCTGTTGCTGCTCTCTCTAGCGAGCTGTAGCTGACCACAGCTTATTGGGGCACTCGTTTTTATTTTGCTGGGCATGCCGGTGCCGCCATTTGGTTGTGATAGGGTTGTCCTTGCTACAGTGCTGTTCGTTTCGTGCTCGTGCCTTGTTCGCATGAACCCATGCCTGTAATTCAACAGTTCAAGGGAGTCATACTTTGGCATCTTAACTTTTTACTGCCGTCGCCAGTGTGTTTTAATTTCAGGGAAATAATTAGGACAATGAAGTTAGTGTCCTCTTAGTCTCTGAGCACTGGCTCGATGGCCTTCTCAGGTACTCCTCACTTTATTACACTATTTAATCTGCTATTAGGTGCTAGGGAACGGTTGGTGATCCTGACAGGAAGTATTGTCATGTAAAGTACCTGGGATAGCCTCTATGTACTGGAAGGAAAAATTTTCATGTGTGTTCCACACGCAAACAAAATTTGCAGGTGTTTTATGTTTGACGTAGTAGGATGGTGGGTTTTTGATAAATTGTCTGCTCATGTTCCACTATTTTGCAGGTGAGGTCAAGCTCTGATGACATCAGTCTGTTAAAGAGGCAGCGTGAGGATTCGTTCCAGCAAATAGCGAAGCTCAAGAAGGACATGTTCACTCTAGAAGCCCGGGCTAACGAAGGGATGAGAGAGGTACATACTTTATTTGGTTCCCTTCCTCATGTTCATATTTCAGTTCATTCTGGTTCATGACGTCAGTAGCGAAAATTTATTGTTGCTATGAGGTATAATCATGGCACTGCATCATTTAAAAGTGCAAGTGCCACTGAAGGTGATATTATTTCAGAATATGAACTTTGTTATGCTGTCTTTGTAGCATGAGAACTCTGTTTGCAACCTACATTCATAATCCAGCATTTAATGCTCATCAAAGTTATGGCCGGTTGGTACATACTGAGGCGAAATGTAACAAAAAAACATATTCCATGCAGCACCTGCAATGTGTATGGAGCCCTCTGGGCTTTGCCACGTTACGGCTGAAAAGTAAAACTGGTGTCTGAAAATTTGGTCAGTTACTGGTCAGTTAGCTCATAGCAGTGTATAATATATATACATATATATATATATATATATATATATATATATATATATATATATATATTTTTTTTTTTCAATTAAGATGTCCCAGTAGATGCAGTTGACAGAATTGCAATGTCATTTCCTTTAATGCTGAATTCCATTCGTAAACTTGGAGTCATAAATTTGGTGTTATGATATTTAAAACATTTCTGATTTCTGCAGTTCCTGTGAAAAAAAAGAATGTTTTCGCCTAAATAAATAAAATCTGCTTCCAACATTTGGTACATTGCGCTCATGAATATTGCTTCTTTTCCAACGAATGTTTGCTTTCTCTTTATTTTTCTTCTTTATGTGTATTTGTGTTGTTTGTTGATGTCTCATGCAAGCAAACTGCAACACACACTCTTGCCACACGGCCCGAGTAAATGCACACCAGTTACATTGAACCAACACATGCAAAAATTTCTATATCTTGGTATATTTTGTTTACCTGTATTGGGTATGTTTCTAGCCTCTTTCTTGGGCCCATCTTGGAGGTAGCGTAGCCTAAAAATCTGCGCCGATCCTGAAAGTAGATCTGCTACCAGTGCTCCTGGTAGTATCAGTACCGATGGTACCACTGTGCGATCGGCATTACCGTGAGGCTACTGTGTGGTTAGTCGTATCGGTGGGTTACTGTGCCATACCACTGTGAGGTATTTGTAGTGTCGGTGGCATCACCGGTACTGGGAGCATTCTCACATTTTTCTCTCATGACAGCTAGCGGTCTGAGAAGCTGCCATTGCGATGCTGCCCCTCTGGTCAATGATGAAGATGCTTTCGTTTCAGACATTGCGGACCTCAAAATAAATTCTATGGGTTATACACCCCATTCTCTCCCCCAATTGTCTTTCATTGACATCAACTAGACGTTGAAGTGCCTTCCAATATTTTAAAGTCTTTCTACACAACTCCCCAGCACATCACAAAGTGTACAATCACTCATATGTTCATCGTGCTAACATTCCTAAAGGTCTCAATTTCTGTACATTACGATTCACCTTTGGGTCACATGTCATGTCTCTCAGGAGCAACATGATCCACCATCACCAGAAAATCATGCACCTTTGCATCTTTCTTAAGCTTAGAAGAGGTGGCATAATGATAAAATCAAATAGAACCATGAATCAAATGGATTCGAGAAGAGTTCATCACCTGTGTTAATTTATCGCAAATATATCACTTTGGCACTACATCTGCATTTTCTTAGCTGCGCAGGGGTAGTAATCACCCCGACCTTCCTGTGACCCAGGCTGCAGTGAATGTTGTCAGAAAAAGAAATTGCACTTTTGAGTGGTATAATGTAATGATTGTTTCCATTTTCTATTCTTTTTGCTCTTCATCACTGGTTTGCACGATGCCTCCACTTGATACAGCAATGGTTAGAAAGCTGTGCAAGGTAGTTCTCGCACCCTTTGTAAGTCTCATACCCTTTGAAAACCTGGAAGTACTATAAGGTAGCTTTGACACCCTTCAGAAATGGTTTGCCATTGCTTGAAATCTACTTGTCTTTACAAACGCTTCAATATATACAGTGCAATTCCTTTCCTTTACCCGAGCCTTTGTAAACGCTTCAGTATTTCCAAGCTTAGTATTTCTGTAGTCTCCGTTTAACCGATGCATGTACCTGTATGCTGCATCAACTATGTCAACGCCACATTCTGATGGCCTGTATTGCTGGCTTCACTTCACTGCATTCCTGGATCACTTCAACTTTCCATCTTGCTGTGAACATTTTGTCTTGTTTCAATTGTCACATACTGTGTGGCAGGGCTTAGGAAAACTTGAGTTTCCCTGCATGTCCTTCTATTGTCTAGGCATGTATATTACGAGTACTGAGGGGTTTCTCTCTGTATGAGTTAAAGAAAACAAACGCACATTTTTTTCAAGAGAGCCTTTGTGTTTTGTTTCACTTGTCTTTATTGCTGCCTCAAAGATGCCTGCATGTTCTTTTGCTTTTGTTTTTCTTGTGTACATGTTCAAGTTTGCTTGCATATTGCAATTTACAGCTGGAGCTGGAACATGCATTGCTAACGGGTGAGCTGACTGATGCTCAAGCTTGTCAGAAGTCAGACTTCGCTATCCTAGAAGAGATCCAGGAAGAAGAAAGACGACTCAGCCAACAGGCTGACTTAGATCGGGAACAGGTAAGCTTGGGATTTACATCTCCAAACTGTTGCGGCTGTTTGACTCATTGCCTGCTGAAACATTAACTTATAAACACATACACACACATACACAAACACACACACGCACACATGCACACACACACATTCACAAACACATGCAGACACACGTACACACGTCTATTGCAGTGTTATTTGTTAGTGTTATTTACATCTGGCAGCTCTTATGAATTTTTAAAGTAGCTGTCCACATGTACCTAGGTTGCAGTTGTTTTAGTATATGTTTTGTATTTGTTTGATGTCCTTTTGTGTGGGAATTTCTCCATGGCTTCAGCTGCTGTTTATTATTAGCAAAGATGTTGGCCTGTGCATGACCTTTTCAATTACCGAATGCATTTTTTTTTGTCAGAGCGGTGAACTTTACCAAGGTTCCATTGGCTGACAGCTTTTCTAAGCAGTTGATCTAGTGAAGTGACTGTTCAATGTCAGAGACCTTTAAGAGTTTTTTTCAGTTGGGGGATGACTGCATGAAAAAGTGAGCACATTTTATTTATATGGATCTTTGGTGTTGGTATGGCAAATGAACAGAGTGCATGGAATTAAATTAGAATGAAACAACTTCTGGATTCCAGAAACAGTTCACGCCGGTTCACAACAATTCAGGAGGCATTACGGTAAGGCTCAGGGAGCGCTCAGTGGAAAAGTCTGTAAAACATTTTCTATTCTCCCTTCTAACTAATGTGAATTAAATTACGTCTAGCTACTTGAGCTTAGAAAAAGCAGAGGCTTCAATTTATTCACTATATCACACCCATACACTATCCTTGGACCCCTCCTCATATTTATTGCAATTATGAGCTATACTTGTTCATCACTGCAACTGGGATGTAATAACACTGTATTTTGCATGATCAAACTCATTTCAAGTGTTCTTTCCTTGCTGAAGCATAATGACTTTGCTTAAGTGAGTCAAGGACCTGATATCTGGCAGTTTTCGGTTCTTCATTGTTCACTTGCTTTCATCGGATATGTTGCCCTTCTTACTTGGGCTGTGCGTTTGCAGTATTCAATCAATAAAAATTAAAAATGCAGCTCATAATGTAATGGTATGCATGAAGGTTACGACAAGTGAACTTCTTGATTCTTATCCTAAGTAAGAAAATTGATTGTCCTGCTTGTCTGAAAGCAGAAATATGTTGTAACTTGCGCAAATATTATGACAAGACAATTTATTTGATGTTGTAAGAAATAAAGAAAATTGCATTGCACACTGCAAAGTGAGGATGCTCTTCAGTATGTCCCAATAGTAATGTGATAGTATTAAGGACAAAATCCGGTGTCGGTATCTGATATTGTTTTGCAAAAAATCATTCCGAACCATAACCATGCAGTCCCTCCGCATGGCACAGAGGCGTTACTGAATTAGTTGAACTCTTCAAAGTAAAATATGTCAGAAAAATCATAAAGTACAACCTAACACTATCATAGTGTTGGATTGTAATTTGAATATACCAGAAAACATAATTCTGTTTCGTGAAAACTCAAATACAAACCCCTTTTCCAGCGTTTCTGCCATTCTAGAGCAATGCGGCCCATTCGGTTTCTTGCAATAACAACATACAGATGACACTCATCTCCGCGCATCCACAAGAAAGCTGTGGTTGCCAGGAAGCGTGACAAGCACTCAAGGATCTATGAATGCTGTTACATTGTTCACTTAACCCTTTCAGGGTCAGTGACGTAAATATATGGCTCCGCGAATAAATCCAAAATGATCAAAGCCGTATATTTAAGGTGCCGTCTGTACGTTTAAAAAGCACGCCAATTTCCTAACTTTTTCTTTTCTGTCATGTGCTTCCACTATGTTGGAATGCAGGGAATTTTTTTTGCGCACCTCCCTCTCTCGGTTTTCGTTGCATGGTTTGTTTTAGAACTAGTTCACTTTCCGTGCGTCTATATACTACTGCTCGCACATTCGTGCGTGGGCGGGCGGGCAGCACTTTGGGTTTTGTTCCGCGGGCGGTTTCGTCTTCTTGTGCTTGCAAAACTGATGGCTATCTCGTTACTAATCGCTCAAAGGGCGACCGCTTGTTTCTCACTTGTTTGGTGCTCACAGGGGTGCGCATAGGAAGGATACCACCGTGCATGCGTTCTTGTTGCTTTTTTTCTTTTTTTGGAGACTCGCGAAAAGTAATTGCCTCTGGTTGGCTATAAGATGAAGATTTGCGGAAGTTTGTCACACGTTTCGCTTTTTTGACGGGCACACAACCACACAGTTTTCTTGAGTGCGCATACCTACGCAGTTCGATTACGCTGCGGACATACATATTAGTGTAAGAGCAGGAACATTTGAGTCTTGTGAAATATTCTCGTTGGCGCATTTTCGAAGCCTTGAACTATGTGTATAACAATGCATCAAATTCTTAATTCTTACAAGCTTACTTACTTTTTACTGTTGTTATTCATGAATGAAGAGTACATATATACCAGCGCAAAACATTTTTTTCTCGCTTTGCGGTCACCCTAGAAAAATTACGGTAAAATTTTTTCAAAATAAGTCCCTAAGAAAAATTCGAATTTGCAATAAACAAAAATTGACCCTGGGCAGTCGCACATTGCAAAAAAAATGGACCCTCAAAGGGTTAGAGGCAAAGCATAAGCGTCTCCCAACTTTTTTTTTATGACACTAGGATCACTATAAAAGCTGGTAGGGCTAGATGTGTATTTTCTTGCAAATAAAACTAGCAGTAAGAAGCTCTGATCTGTTGCAGGGGTCCCCCTGTCAATTTGCTACTGCTGTCATCTGGTTGGTCTTATGGCACATTTAGTGCATTGCCTCTAATTAGTCATTCTGTGGTAATTAATTTGTTTGAGGAATGCATCCTCACAGGGTAAATTCTTTTATTCCAGATATAAATTCTCCTGAGTGGCTTATTTATAGAAAGAACAAGTAAATACTTTGTTAGGTGACATTTAATTTTCTTGGATGGGTGCAGTATTATACATGGTTTATCCATCAATACATAGATAAACAAGCATGATTAAATTTTTTTATAAATACAGTCAAGATAATGAAACCCATTTTGATGTTTTAAAAGTTTATGAGAAAGCAACCCCGGTTGCTACCTAAGGATATGTGTTTGGCAAGCTTTGGTAAGTGGTTATTTGTGGCACTATATGACACTATGTATGTGAGAGACAACCGGTACTTCGAGCACAGCTTCCTCGAGGACAAGTTCAGAACTTCATGCAGCACCTGTGATCACCTCTTGTCACAGCATCGGAGACCAGAGGCATCTGCTACTAGAAGCACATTGTCTCAAAAAACAGCGTCTGCGTCTTTGACCAAAGGCGCAGCATCTCAACGACAGCATCTGAAAATGCTAGCTGTCACGAGGGAAGAATGCAAGAACGCTTGCCTTACCACTGTGCCCCATTACGCGGTGCTGCATGGTATTACCAGTGCCACCAATGGTACCCTAACACAGTGCTGTTTTTGCCGCTGTGCTGGACTGCACTATCTTCCGGATAGGTCCATGAAAATGGTTTGGCTTGAAAAATTGTGGTTAGTTCCCTAAGGGAGCTAAATGCTTTAATAAGTTTGGTACAACCAGGACCCACATTTTGTTCCATTCTGTTAAGTTTTCCATTCTTATTATGTGTCACTCTAAGGGGCCAATCCCAACAAGAACGGCATTGCAGCGGCCTTTGAGCCAGGTCTGAAGCAATGACGAATGGTCTGGAGGAATGAAAACAAAGTGTATTTGAAAAACATTCGGCCCCAGGACAAACGGTCATAGCGAAAATGAGGCATGCCTTGTTAGCACCCGCAAGTAAAAGCTATTGGGCACCCATCGGAAAAATGAAGTGAATGAGAAACTTGCTGTAATCACTTGTTCAATTGCTAGATGAGATGCAATCAGTTCTTGCACATCTAGAAAAAGTAGACACGTGTACCACAGTATTGTTGGTTTCCAAGTGGCCACCTCTAAACAAAGTAATCACTTGCCTATGAGAGAGCCATGTAGATGAGTATCTCGCAGTAACATGACATATAATTAACGAGGTAGAAATAAGCTTTTATGATGATTGTAACTTGAAACGACATGCATGTCAATGTCTAATCTAAAATGTGCAAGTTCTTGCGTGACCATGTGGCAGTAAACTAGGTAAAGCGTAAACACTGGTAGGCTACCACAGTGGCAGCCACCGTAGCATGAAGCAAATCATCAATCCTGGCAGAAGCTTAGTGGCAGTAGCAAGATAGGAAATATTTTTCAGAGCTTATGGAAGGTTGCAGCACTCCAGGAGCAATGCTACATGGTGCTTCATTCTGAAAAGGCCCATTTTTCAAAGGCTCAGTCACCACAGTCCATGCATGTCTGTGACCATTTGAGACTTGTTTCTGCTGCCATGCATATGAGATGAGGACCTACAGACGGTTAAAGAAGCTGTGAAAGTTATATCACTGCACTCATAGATATAGTACAGCCACAAATCAAGCTGAACAACTCTGAATTTACGGGCATGTTTTAAGTGCAACATTTTAGTTTCAGACTTGACATCCCTCCATTTCTCATAACACCATTGTTCTTGGCACCGCTGATTGTCAACGAGTACGTTTTTTAAAGAGTTCTCATAATTACTACCTTTCAACAATGGTGAATGCACATGGTGGTATAATAAAGTTTCAAGGTTAACTATGCTTTTAAGAAAGTAATTTATTTATGTGCAATAAAAGACTGTCACATTTGAAATAGTCCCTTTTTGCAGAACTACATTGCTTCCAATAATCTTGCCGCTTTGTTGATATTCGCTGGGTGTCTTCTTTCTGGAACGAGTCGAGCACCCTTCTGCGATTCGAGCTTGATATAGGCAGTCGTGTCAAAGTGGCGACTTTTGAGCTGGTTTTTTAATTTTGGGACCTAAATGGAACAAGTGGAAGCCAAATCTGACGGGTAGGGTAGAAACCATTTTGTTTCTAGCAATAAACTTGCATGTGCAGAGTGGTCTATGACAAGGTTCATTGGTGTCGTGCAGCATCCAGCTCCTCGTGCGTCCCAGATTGGGTCCTTTTCTTCAAATGGCCTCCTTCAAACATGCTAAGACTTGGCAGTAAAACTTGCTGTTAAAAATCGGACCATTCGGGATGAATTCCCAATGCACCCATGAATTCCCACGAATGCAAAAGGACATGATAAGCATGCACTTTATCGAGCTGCGGACATACCTAACCTTCTTTTTGGTCGTGGATTGGGTGTGATTTTCCACTGTTACGACTTTTGCTTTGTCTCAGGGTTCTACCCATTTGTCCTGAAAGATGACCCTTGGTCCGAAAGACAGGCCATTCGTAAAGATTCGAGTCCACTTGCCATATTTACTCGCATAATACCTCCCACCCTCAAAAAGTGCGTTTTTTCTTTTCCTTGCGTAATGATCACACCCTGAACTTGCTGCAGGGAAGTAGGAGACACACACAATATGATTCAGCGTCCGATATTGGATGCCCGGCGTGCAACAAAATTAAAGGACACGCTGTATGATTCAGTGTTTAACAATACAGTGTCCGATACAGTGTCTGATAGGCTGGAACAGCAGCCAAATCCAAGGCGTTTTGTCGTGCTGTAGTGCCGGATTGGACGCCAGGTGCACAACAAAAGTAGGTGACACATGGTGCCATTTGGAATCAAACCGTTTTGCCCTGCTGTAGGGCTGGATCAGACGCCTGCGCATTACAGGCATCTGATCTGGCTCTACAGCACAGCAAAACGATTTGGATCCAGCTGTCGTTTTGGCACGTCAGATGCCCTATTGGATGCTGAATTGTCCCATGTGTGCTACTTTTTATAGGCGGTTGCACCAAAAAATTGGTCAAGATTTTAACCTGCATAATAAATACACCCTCCAACTTCGCACAAGTTTTTTGGGAAAGACAGAGCCATCATTATGCAAATAAATACAGTATTTTGGTCTTTCCTCAAATTAAAACTCAGCCCAAAGGTCACCGCTTTTACATGATTGCTTAAGTCAAGCTCAAATCGCAGAAGGGTGTTTGACTTGTTCTGGAAAAGACAGTTCCTGGACATATTCGCTAATTGGCAGGAATGCTGGGAGTGCTGTATTGCTGTGCCAGGGGACCATTTCAATATGACAGTGTTTAAATGCACATAAATTATTTTCTTCTGCACAAAGCCAGCCTTGAATCTTTTTGATACCACCTCGTATGTAGTTGCACGTCAGATGCAATAATTTTTTTATTATTCGTGTCAGAGCCCTCATGCTTTTCTCATTAGTGCATCATGATATTTGGTTTAATATACCTTGCAACCTTTTAATGTTGATTTGAACTTTCATTTTAGCACCTGCTTAGCATCTATTTCTGGCCTATTTCATGGCACTGCTTATGCAAGCAGTGTGGAATCGTGTGTTGGAAACGGCCCAATGTTGCGCAATTTTAAAATGCTCACCTTTCGAAGATGCTAGCATTTGGTGGAACAGCACATCCCAATTCAGTCTGTCATCTAGAGTGGCTAAAACAGCAATGGGATGGAGTGCAGGAGCAGCTGCAGCTGGAGGTGTCGCGCGGCCGCATTGAGCAGTGGGAGCAGCTGACGCAGGAGCTGCATGAGGTGCTCGAAGAGGCCGGGTCCCTGTCCCGCCGTCCCGAGTTGGAGGAGCGCTACCGGCGCGAGCTCGAGGGGCTTGACGGCGAAAGGAGGGCCTTTGAGGACCTCGAGTTCCGCCAGCTTGAGCGCCAGGCGCGCCGTGAGGAGGAGCGTGAGGCACTCGTGGCACGTGCTGACCGTGTTCGTCAGAACCTGCGTGACCGGCAGGTAAGACTGGTGTGCACAGGCGAGCTGCATCGTCTGGTGTCCATGGCCAGGGATGCAAGTGCATGTGGAAAAGGGCAGCACAACATTTGTATAATTCAAGAATAAAAAACACGATCAGAATAAGCTAGTCATTCTCTTCATGTCCACTATAATTTAATGCAAGCAAAGGTTTGCCTGACATCAGAGCTGTAAAATCTTCAGGAACCTTGAGGGATGGGAAGCATTTCTTCCATGGATCAGGTGTGTCCTTAATGAGAAAATGTCATTTCCAGGTGAGCCTAAACATAATTACAATGAAAGGTTACACAAATAAAAGAAAATATCAGTAGAGAGGGAGAGAAACGAAGAGTGAAACGTAGGGAGGCTAATCAAGGACGTGCCTGGTTGGCTACCCCACACTTAGGGAGGGAAAGAAGAAGAATAGACACGGAGAGAAGAGAAAAGTAATAGTCAGTCATTCACAGAGTCAGTTGCAGAGGGATCTCCGCTGACACAAGCGTCACAATCCAGTATCCTTCCCGAAGTGCAGAAGGCCTTTTGTGGCCTTTTGCATGCAAGAATGCATAGGCCATGGTCCAAGGCTCTTTTCTTGTGAGAGTGCTCAATTATCTTACAGGTTTAGTTAGCTTGCAGAGTATGTCGTTGAGTGTGAAAGGTTGGGCAGGTGCTCTAGAATCTCATCGCACCTGCACAAATTGCACACAGCACTGTTGGCCATCCCTATTAGGTACGAATAGGCATTGGTAAATGCGACACAGTAAACTTGTTCCATGATGGGAGAGTCCAGGTGGCAGGCGAAGTCGCAAGTAAGGGTCGAGAGAGTGCGAGTGTGAGTTGGTGAAGCCCGGTGAATTCCATCGTAGAGCTGTGATGTTGCGAGCAAATGATCAGTAGAATTCAATGGTTTCTCTGGCTCTGAACTTGTTTACTTTGACAGCACTTACTCTGCCCATTCCCCCAAATGCCCCCAACTTTGTTAAGGTTCCTGAAACCCTGTGTAGACTCTCCAATTGTATGCATTGGTGGCATGACAGTGACAACAACGACAGTGGCAACACAATGATTGAATGTGACTATGCCACCTGATGACAGCACAACAAAAATTAAAGTAGCATGATGGTGGCGTTGATTGACATTTAAGACAATGAAGAACACTTTTTGCGAGAAGACCACTGTATATGACTATTACGCTATAAGCTGCACAGCGAAAGATTGCTGCATTATGCACTAACTATGTTGCTTGTGTGTGCAAGCATATTGTTTCCTGTTGTTTCTGAAATATATGTGAAGTGGCCAATGATCTCAAAGTCTGTATTGCCTGTAGTCCCAATTAGTCATTGCCACAGTGGCGCGAATTTGATACCAAGTGGTAGCAGTGGGCAGCATTTTATTTTTCTTCAGCATATAGCAAGCCTGAGTCTGAGGAGTAGGCATGAGAACAACGATTGCATTTGGACAATGACCACAACCACTGAGTAGGCTGCTGTGTAACGAGGCAGACTGATGGAGAGAAGCCACTCACAGGCTCTTAAAAGACCCTTCATGATGTTTGGTGATGTAAAAAGGACAAACACCGAGCACAGGTCATGCAATTATAATTATGTCTGCAATGTATTACACCAATGTATACTTCAAAAGTAGCTAAATATTCAGGTGACAGCCCCCGCAGCTTTCTTCTAGGAGGATTGTCACAGCTGTTGCCTTTGCGTCACTTGTGTCACCTACAGCATACATTAAGCAGCAATGCGAATGACAGGAATTCCTGTGCAACACAGAGTGCACAGGCGCCGTCACTGGAAATATGCCATGCAGCAACAAAATAAGGAAGAGAGAGAAAAAAAAATGGGAGGACTGAGAGTCTGATGTCATGGCTCCACTACGAGTGAAGGCAAGGGAGAAATGTCAGTTTCATGCGCTGGTTGAGGCAATGGGAGAGAGCTTCCCCTTATGATTGCCTCACAGCGTTCTATTTGTTTCTGTCCTCGCTTTTACTGAACCTTTTAAAAAATTCTTGTGGAAGAACATTTGCGAGATGCCACTTTACAGCTTCCAGTGTATAACTAGAATTTCTAATAAGGTGTGGTGATGAAGCGTTTAAGTGCTGTTGCAGTAAAACAGGATAGGCATTGGTGAACAAACACATCATGGTTGCTTTTGCGTATTTTCTCTTGCTTAGTGTTTCTCTTCTGTGGTCACTGAGATAATTTCAGGGGAGTCTTGCTTTTTCAAAACTTAGTAGGATTTGTTTCCAACTGCGTCATAAAGAATGAATAGTGAAGAAATGCTTTAATAAGTTCTTGTAGCGAATTGAGGATTTCACGAGCTGTAAGCAGTTTTGCTATACCTTATCTAAAGAAATTCAAGCTTATCTCAACATATTGTTTTTTAGGCCACTGAAGGAGTTGCTGTTTCATCACACTATGTTAAACATGCACGTGTTGGTAGCTCAGTAAGAAGATTTATTTATTTATTTATTTATTTATTTATTTGTTTGTTATCAACGTTTCACCCTGGGCATTACAGTAGGGGAGAGTCAAGAACATTCATGTTTACAACGTGTCTTCATATTGTATTTTGAAGTGTCTGCCTTTGTTTTTTTTCCACAGTTGAGAATTCGCGAGCTCTTGGAGCAGCAGAAGACGGTGCAAATGCAAATCGAACAGGAGCGGTCCAGCTCTGAGATTGAGAAAAAGCTTGTACAAACTCAGCTGCAGCAGGTAATTTCTATATTTTTGCTTTTCTATTCATGCACAAACTGTCAAAAGTGTAACGGTTGCATTGTCTGCAACTGCCAGACTGACCACAGGCTGATTAAAGGAGCTCCTCTTGTATGCTATAAGTTACAACATCATGACGAATGAAAATAACTCTAGTACTCATAACCCAGAGGCCTGAAGTGTCAGGAGCATCACAGGAACCACAGCATACAGTAGATGACCTATAGTTAAACTTTGATATAACAAAATTCGTTATATAACGAAGTATTTAACTTTTAATAATTTCTGGTCCTTAGAACACCATGCATTTTGAACTTTAATATAACGGAGGGCATCTATATGCAATTTCAATTTAACAAAATTTCATTGCTGCCGTGAGGGAATACCGAGGCAAGAAATAAGAACCGCTGTGGATGCAAGTGGTGAAATTATTGGATTACGTGTGGCTGTTTGCGAACACACCTCTCAGATTGTGCGACAAAGAGGTAGCAGCAAGGCCCTCTTGCCATCGTGTTCTGTACAAAGTCCGAATGCAGTAAGATCCTTTCACGCCCCATGCGCCTTATGCTGTCGGTGTAAGGGAAAGGTTGCAAGGGTGAGCTGTGAAGGATGGTGGCTAGATGTGCGCCATCTTCCCATGTGAGCAACAGAATGGGGAAGGGGGGGGGGGGGGTTGTGCATGGTAATGTGATCAAGCGCATGGCTCCTCCTCTTGCATGGCCGTGGCTCTGCATGGCTCTGTGAGCTTGAGTGAGTGCATATGTGGCCCACCTGTGCCCTATCTTGAATGTTATCTGCGACGGTGGCGAAAGCTGGGCAAGCCGAGATAGCTGCGGCTTCATGTGCGCTGTCTTCCCTTCGCGTTTTTTGCTGGAGGGTGTGTTAGCTTGAGTTTTGGAGATGTGTTGAAGTGAGAGGCAGACAAAGCTTTCACCACCTTCTGCTTGGGCTTTTCATGATAGAATCATCTCACTGCAGGTGACAGTATCAGTTGAAGGGTAGGAGAGGATGCGAAAGCATTGCAGACTTCACTTTATACCGCTGACGCGAGACATTTTCGACACTGCATGAAACCGTAGCTTTCTTCACCGACTCTGAAATTGAACAAAATGAAATTTTTTACTCATTGAAATCAGTCTTTTTTTCAATTGCCTGATTACTTGCAAGATTTTGATTGCCATTCTATGTAAGAAAAATTATTTGGCATCCACATCATTTCACAAGGGGCCGAATGTCAATACTATCACGAAATTTCAATACAACGAAGTGAAGTGTTGATTTTACCTACTTAGTTAAATAGATGTTTAACTCCTTAACCCCAAATTAATTCCGGGAAAAACGTACTATATCTTCCAAATTTTTTAATGTAGTAATAATTTTTTATTTGTCATTCTGATTATGAAAATATACATATTACTTTATTGGTTTCTGATTAGAACTAACACAGAACTGGAAAAAAAAGGAATGAAAAGGTGCTCTTGAGGGCAGCTTTCTCTCAATGCCGTCCATAACTTGTCTTTGGCAGTGGGAGCTACACAACCTCGGGCTGAACAAGTGTGACTCATCATTGGCGATATTGGTTCAATCTCCCATGAGGAGTATAGCTTGTGAGTGAAGGTTAAAGGGTTAGTTGTACATGGTGAAAGCATGGAGTAGCCTATATACTTTTTACAAAGGCCGTACATAGTATTTCAAGGCCCCTTGCGGGCATTGCAAGTGATGGTGGCAGAATGAAAAATGATATTGATGTGCATAATGTTCGCAGCGTATAAGAAAAAAAAAAGAAATTGCAGTTTTGCTCGAAAGGCAAAGCATTGATTGCAGTAGCTAATTATTAGACTGCTGTATGAAGTAAGGTTAGTAGTTTTATCAGCTGCATAAACGGCTGTAAACTGTTGCCTACTAACTAAATTAACAAGGACATTGTCAGGCGTGCACAGGCAAACACGAAAACATCCCACTGAATGATCGCAGACACTCCCTGTCAGAATGCTGGTGTGATGAAGAGTGGCAGAAGTGGCAAGTGAACTCCCCTTCGTGCTGCCTATCACTTCAAAGACAACTAGGTGCACAAGAACACAGCACACACAAAGCCATCGGCTGTTCTCGTATCGCCTTTGAACCTACCGCAGATTACCTCCAGGATAGGGTGCATACGGCAGTGCTCAGCTGCTGCAGCTGGAGTAGAAGAGATGCGCACTAACCTGGCCCAGACTGCGGAGTCATTTTTCTTTTCTGACTGATATTGGGCGGTGTATTCTAAATGAACAGCATAAGGAAATGTGAGCAGGCCAACTTAAGATGCTTGTGTGTTGCCTTCCCCTTCTGTCTTAGGAACAACGGAGGCTGGAACTCTTGGACCAGCAGCTGAGGAATGCTACTCGCACCCCACAGCACATCTCTTTGGACTCCAGTGATGACAGTAGCTCTTCCGATACAGAAATGGTAATTGCCATTCTTGGTATTGCCAGTTGCAGCTACTATGTGATACAGGAATAGGAACCTAGTGCCTGTAGACAATATGTGACCAAAATATGCAATATCTTAAAACTTATACGTTCATCATGTTACACATTTAATGCAAGGCTGCTTTAGTGTCTTGAAATTGAGGGCATAAATTTTAATTATCTGTTTTTACTATATAGCCTGTCACTTCATAAAACTTACGGACAAAGCCCAAGAACAGCATAGACGACTAATACATACAAGGATATGATACATTAAAAATAGATGACTGTGAGGTATTAATTCTATTTGCCTTATACAGTAGAACTTTGTTGATATGATCCCATTTTGTATGATTTCCTGGCACCAGTGTTCACGATTGAGAACACAAATGACCCAATTCAGTTTTTTTTTTACATGTTCATATGTTCCCTGAAAAACGATCTTTTGGCACCAATGCTCGCTACGTCGCCAAATTGTGATCGCATGATAGATTTTCTGGCTGCTAGATGCCGTATGTAAACAAGAAAAGGCATGAGGCATTCGTGGTCGAAATCAGTAGGTGCCCGCCCATGTCACGTGAGAAGGCCAGTACACACGTATTCCTCTTCCGGTACCAGAAAATCTTGCGTGGCTGTCACACGTTGCCATTCACAGCCATCTCTACCAACCCTATTGCAATAAGCATCTTCACCTATCTGTTTCACAGCACATGTGCATGTAGCATAGTGCTGTTGAAACTTTGAAGTGTACCGCATGCTTTTAATAGATGATAACCTAAACGTGCCGCCATTCCTTGCTGCAAGCGGTGCAAAGTGAGCATCATGATTCACTCTGGCAATATTGTGCTCCAGTGTCACTGCCAGCTCGATTTCGTTTCAGTTTCCCGACCAGCAGATCTCGCAGGTCGTTGCAAGACGCCATTCACAGCTATCACCGCTAACCCTGTTGCGTTAAGCATCTTTACCTATCTGTTTCACAGCCCGCGCATGTGGCATAGTGCCGTTGGAAGCATACGACATGCTTTTAAAGCACATGCTTTTAAAGGGCAATAGCCCAAACGTGCTGCTGTTCTCTGCTACAGGTGGCGCAAAGTGAATCTCATGTTTTGCTTTGGCGGAATCATATTCCAGTGTCACCCACCAGCTTGATTTCGTTAAAATTTTCTGATGCACTCTCAAAACATTACGCAACAGAAAAATTATGATGCATGTCTTTGGTTGCTCGTTTCCTACCAGCTCGATGCGCGTCGGCATCTCGTGCTGCAACGATTCGTGCAGCGCTTTGCGTTACATTGATGTCACCTACCGTTCAGTACAACAAATTTTCAATGGCGTTGGATCATACATTTTCCAGCTTAGTACATTTTCTCTGGAATTTTTTTCAAAAACGTATGAACGAGGTTTTACTGCATTCGCTTAGCTTTTTCCGATTGCTTGTTAGCACTGCGATTTTTGTGAAAGGTCCAGCACTAGTTTTCTTGTTTAACCTGTGCTTGGGGGTTAAGCTTGAACCATAAAAGATATATCTAATATCGCATTGATAATATGTCTCTTTAAACATGGTGGGAGGCACACTTTTCAATTGGCACGTAACCTGAAAGGCAGAAAAATACAGAATTCTGTTAGCTAAAATAAGATCCTTGCATTGCCATATTAATAATTGTCACATTTGAATAACTACAACGCTACTCATAAATAAGGTGTGCAGGCTGCCATGACACGCAAATTGCTGAACACATTTGAATGCCTGATGCAGGCAGCTTTGTGTAAAAGCATAAAAACAGTGCTTCAGAAAACTCGTAGTAAGTGGCATTAATTATTGCCTATCATTGCGACGTTAGTATTGTTATAATACTTGGAGCAATCATAAATGGTGGCTGCCTGAACTTTGGCCAATGAGGAAATGCTCTTGCCTATATTAGTGTGGACAAGTTTTCATTAAAGTGTCACATAATTAGCTTCAGTTCAGCATGCAATGCAGAAATTTTAGCTTCGAAATAATAAAATATGAGCTGATGCATCTGTATACCATTTCAGTTTGCTATTCTCAACAGAAGGGCTTCTCATAGTGGTGCTGCTGTATTGTGTCCTTGGATTGAAGTGCTCTGTGACAGGGCAGCCAAAATGTGCCTTAAGCAAAAAGGTTGTTACATTTGTGTACTGACTGCGTTAACAATAGTATAATTGCATTAATGTTATTGCTTCTTTCAAAATTTCAGTAAAGTGAAATAAAAGAGACATGCAAGCATATTGAACTGATAGAAACTATTATCTCGTGCTTGAATCCTGTCATTTCAGGGTTCTACATTGAAAATAGGGAGCCAGAGCTCTTGGAACAAGAACATCCTGCTCCAAGTACCAGATGCTACAGGTAAGTACTTTCTTATGCTATATTGACTATGATTTACGCTTGCTCATAGAATAAGAATTTTGTTGAATGAAGTTTTTTTTCCTCTCTGTCTCTCTCTTACAATGACATGCCTAGCACTCATAAGTGATTACTATGATTTATTCACATATGAAGTAGGTATAGGTATAGCGACATTAACACTGTCTCCTTTAATCTTGCAGTCAGTGCCTTTATAAGCAGGTTACTATTCTTAGTCTTCTGGAGACATTGTGTGAGTGAGACAAGAGAGTATCTTCCTGCTCCTAAACAGTGGTCAGCAGTGGGTAGGGGTGATCCTGTGGGCAACACAAAGCTGTTACGAATACAAACCTATTGGTCCTGTAAGTGACAAATGGCTACTACCTACAGGACCCTATTGGTCCCAGTAGAAACACATTGGCCGTGTAAGTGCAAATACGTGCCATCTGTAGGTATCAGTACAGATATATATATACACAAACAGGTGTCATCTATTGGACCCTATTAATGCCAGTAGAACTTAAATAAACCTTGTAGAGCTCTGATAAGTTACCCATAAAATTCATAGAACTGCTCTATTGGATCAATAGATAATGGCGTATTTGCTAGCAAACATACCATATATTAGATGACACATTCTGCCCCTATTGTTCCAGGTACATTTCAGGACGGCAGGCCAACATGTCTGTAAGGCTGTTGTTGCAGTTATACTCTTTTCGCTATCGGATTGTGGTCAAGCTGAGCAGTGAAAATTTGTAGTGCTTGTAAGTTTTATAGCAGTGTTCTTGTTCATAACTTTGGTGCTTGGAAAACATATGTTAGAGAAGTTGGTCATTCTCACGCTGTTACTGTTCGAGAAACAGTGACAGTGCAGTACACTCCTATTCATAAAGGAATGTGCTTGCTGACATTAAGCAATGCCATCCAGCTAAATGTAACCTCATGGTCTTTACAGTGAACAGGCTCAGTGGCAATGAGTCAAGTTTTACTGGCATCGAGTCAGAGTCTTCAAGCATCATCAGCAGCAGTGATCTTCCCAACGAAAGGTAATCGAACAGTGTACATTTTAAAGGCTCTCTCATAATAGCCAGCAGGCACCTCTCTTTTAGGGAAGCTCTCTTTAAATTTTTTTTAATACAATCAGTACACAGCACTTGTATGGGCTCAAGGTTCCCTGATGCATTTCTGGATGAATGCGCATTTAAGTGCCAACACCTGAAGTTTCTCATTGATGTCTAAGTACATTGCAAAGCTTTCGTCTGGTGTAGCAGCAACATAGAGAGCTGGTCCAGTTGGTGCTTGCTTAATTGAAAAAGAAAGAAACATGGGGGCACGAATTGAGGCAATGGATTGGACCATTGGACTGCCTTGCACAGTCGGTGTGCTTTAGCTTACTCGCACACATGCATCCATTGCTTCCTCGCGATGCATAACCATTTCATAATTTCCTGCTGGGCCATTGAGAGGTTGGCTTTCTGCGAAATTTGTTGCCTTGCAGTTGTACCCACCACGTTTATTGCAAATTTGAGAGGTTGACTTTTCTGTAAAACTAAGTCGCTTGGCAGTTGGCCCGCCGGATTTATTAAAATGAAGCTTCATTTCCTACTCTCCCGTGTTTGGCACATCTGCTGCTGCTGGGTCAGCCAGTAACTCAGTGGGTATATTTGTGAAAAAGAGAAGTTTAATACAGTATTAACTACGCACTAAAATGTCAGAGGCCAGCAATTGACTCATTTAGTATGACATGACTAAATACATGAAAACAGAGTCCCCACAAGGTATAAACAGAAATGGACACGCGACAGAAGCTTCGTATGTTGCACACAAACAAATGTTTGAAGCATAGTCCACAAAGAAAACAGATGCGGGCACAAACAAGGCGTTGTATGACATATGTTACATATACGAGCAAAAAGGGGAACCAAAGTGCCCAATTTTTGTTATTCACAACCATATTAAGCCAGAAGATAACGAAGTGCACCAAATGCTAGTTCCAGTAAACAGGCTTATATATAGTTTCCATGTATGCTGACTGACGAAATAGTGTGAATAAGGAGCTCTGTTCTGCATAAAAAAAATAAATATATTTTGGACTACAGTACTCTCTCGTTATAACAAAGTCAGAGGGACAGCGAAAAAATTTGTCATAAATGGTAATTCGATATTAGCGACCACTCTAGAAAAGCTGAAGCAATTGAGCTTTAATTGCACCACAACATCACAAGGAAGTCAAAGTACAATGTATTCAGTGAAGCAAAACTTTATTCAGATGCAAAAAAGCCAGTGAGCTTTGGCTGTTTCAAGTTCTTAGCGGGCGTGAGCAACTCCTGCTCCAATTTGACCTAGCATTGCACGAGGCCATGGTCCCTCCCCATGCATTCAACCTTATTTCACAGCAGGCATAGGTACTCCCGCGTCTGCACCATAGTTGACACTTCATGTGGTTCTTTGTCTGCTGGCTCTTCATCCGCTGGCTCTTCATCCTCGTCGGGGCCACCAGCAGTGTCAATTATCCCCACATCCGTCGCTGGGGCGACCACGAGGGCAACAGCGTCAGCCAATGCGAATGTCTCGAAGTCGCCTTCTACCTCTTGGCCAGCAATTTTGAACAGCCTCGTACAGATCGCTGCAAGTCCGGTCATTGTCACAGCCTTTTCCACTTCTTTTATCAGCAGAAATTTCTGCTCCAATGTCAGACACTCACCCGGAGACTAACGAAGCCATTTATCACTGTAAACCACAAAAGTACATGCGAGGCACGCTTAACGAAGCACTCCGAATAACACACAATCACATGGCCTGCAGCAAGGATCTGAACGCACGCGCCGTCGGTGCCAAAGTGACTGAATGGGGCGGGCGATGAAGAAGACAGAAACTTCAAAAATGTCGCCAGGGCATATTGCTTTCCTCGTCAGTGTGCGCTGGTGATGGCGACAGTTGCAACGCGGGCTTGGCAGCGGCTTCACGTATAGAGGAAGAAAGGTGATTGGAGTTGTGGAGCAAGAAGCAATTACCGCGGAAGGACACCTGTTGATGGAAGGTTGTGCTTGGGAGGGCAGGCCGGAAGAGGGCAGCTTTAGAGGAGCAGCGACGTAGCAACTGGCAGCGAGAGGCGAGGAGTTGACATGAAGGCGAGTGAGAGGAGTGACTGGCGTCCAAACGACTTGCAGACTGGATAGCGAATGATGAGGGGAAGGCAGTGGCCACTTTTATATGCGTAGTGCGTGCCAATGGACGCGCCACTGGTGGTGGCCTTGCGCAGGACACTCAGCAAAGGAGCAAGCCACGCGCCATAGTTTTCTCTGTTGTTGATCGTGCCTCTTTGTCTTATTCGTGCTTTCAGTGCAAAATAAGCAACACCCTTTGCAAGTGCCGGGTGGCCAAAGCTTCAAGGAATGTCGAAGAAGAATTGTTGCACGGTGGGGGAGCTCAAATACCGGCAAAAACGTGCTGGCGATATGGTTCTAATCATTCCCCGCAAGGCCTCATCAGCGGGAGCAGTGGTAGCAATGGATGGATCCTGGCCATTTGGCTGGAAATTTCTTGTTCTCATCCTCTCCTTTGTCGTGTCACTGTTTTTTCCACTCGGTCATATTTAGATGGGTAAGTGACGAAGTTCGTCTGCAGTGCAGCATGCAGTTTAAAGGCTGAATGCCGTTTGCCTCTTCTTTACCGCATTGCACTAGGTAGGCAGCACGACTGCATGAGCGCATTGTGTTTTGTAGAACTGAAATTGTTGGTTTTATCCGTCCCGCTATATCCTCACACCAGCTGTCACGCACTTTATGTTTTTGCATCTATTTTATGCTTTTCTTCCCACATGTTGAACTGTCGCTAGTTGCTTCATGCATAACTGTTGATTTTTTTAGGTGCAAGGTTTTCACCCTTCTTCATTTGTGAAAGGTCTAAATCACGCTGTGTCTTATTGGAATGACACCAAGCAAGTGCTTCTTTAACAGCTTCATTCTCTTTTTCCGCCCGAGGGCATCTTAGATATTGTGCTATTTTGGGAAATATGTTTAGAAAATAGATAGTTCAGGACGAAAATTGCTAATAGTTGCTGCATATTGTATTTTTGTTCCATTTTCGCTGAAAAGTTCGCGTCACGTTTGGGTAGTCATCACACCTCAATGCTGTCGGAGCAGGGTTACCACGCTAAGCGATTTGTTTTTTTCACGACGTAGTCCCTTTTTGCATGTGAATTTTGTACTCAACTGAATTCTTTCTTACTATGCTTACGCTGCAGAGGACTAAACCCGGCCTTGCCGCCAGCGCCCATCTATTTTGACTGGCAATGCTCTGCCTTTAAATATATCATGTGGCATCTCTTTCTAGTGAGATTAAAAAAAAAGTACTGAAAAGTTCGTCAGACTTTAGCTTTGTACGTTTCCAAGCAGCTCCCTTAGGGAATTTAAAATTGCAAAAACTGCTGCTGGAATGGCAGTTCATCGCAGAATTGCACCTGCGGTACACATGCTCTTATTAACGTGTACGTTTGGTGACTTCATTGACTAGTGATTTCATCACGTTTTCATCAATAAATTCGCAATTACTCTTCTTGAGGCGACTTTGACTGCACTTATTCGGCGATGTCACATGTATTCATCGGCTGAAAGATCACAATGGCATGTGCAGACATCGCACTGTGCGGATTTGTTTGAGATATAACTCTGCAGTAACGATGGGCTTATTATTGAGGTACAGAAGCAGCATTGCGGCAAGGGTAGAATTATATAATCGAAACATTGCATTACTCAACGAAATTTAGCGACTAGTTAACATGAGCTCCACTTCGTGTAAATGGGGTTCGAGGAACTTGTCTGCGGGACGCACCTGGCACGTATGTGGACCGGGTTGTCCCAAACACATGTAACACCGTGTTCATGCCTGCTCCCACAGAGGCCAGCGTCTTCTCTACAGCTGTCAACGTAGAAAAAGCAATCTGGCACCTGAAGAAAGGAGAAATCGCAGGCGCAAACTTCAGCCATCCTTGCTGCAAAGGGTTGTCATCTGCTACTGCTGCCGAGTGTACTGTTAGAAGCGCCTGCTAGGTGGCTTTCAGTGACGCCTCTATAGGCGGTGCACTATGCGTATAGGAAAGGCTGTGCGGAGGTCATGTAAGACTACAAGAGTATCGTGCTTTTCTCGTGTTGCAAAGTGCCGCAAATGCCGTGGCTCGAGTCTGAGGTGTTTGTAATGCTCAAAAAACGATTAGCTGCTCATTGTGGGTATGCAGCGTGATCGTGAAAATTGAATGGTTTTGCAGTAGGCGCTTTGCATGATCACTAGGCAATTTTTTCCCGAGGTGTGCAGTGGTGAAGTTTGCAAAACAAGAGTTTTTCGGAGCACCATTGTCGACGCTGTGCTGGTGGTGGTGGTGGTGGTGGTGGTGGTGGTGGTGAATTGTAGCAACAGGCGGGTTTAGCCTGGCGATCAAGGCCGGCAATTGCTCCGGCCACTGTGCTAATTCTATGGCTCGAGTGTTGGTGTTCGCGCACTGTTGCGTCCGCGCCACTGACAAATGTCTAGGAACAAAATTCAGTGACCCTACCACGCATTTAGACCGTTTGTCAAAAGTCAGATGGTGCGAATTGAGTATTACCGGCTGGAGAAAATTGACGGGGAAACACCAGCTTGTGTTGACCCGCCATGTTGACAGCCTGGCCCGCCGCTGGAGACGCTCGGATTTTTCCTGTTTTCGGCAAGTTATCGTTGGTTTGCACCGTCAAAACTGCAACCAAACTAGAGGCGGTGTTTCAATACAGGCCGATTATGGCGAGCGCTGAGCAAATTTCTAGACCGGCTTCCCCAAAGTTGCCTTCCTGATTTGTTCACGTAGCTCATTGCATCGAACATGGTGCTTATAATCTGAGGGACACTTCTTTTGTGCTTTTCGGCACGTTTCAGCACCAGAAGTGCTCTTTAGAGCGGTAAAACTTTGCTCATTGAGCACACCCCGTGGAATACTACGGTGCAAGTCTGCCCGTGGTCTTTTGGCCACTTTTCAGCATCCAAGAGACCACGGTTTTCTGGCATCGCAAAGTGTCAGGAAATCTGTATTTTCGTGTGGATTCTATCACGGGAAACACCAGCTATGCGACTGCAACTGAGATTAAGGATTTGGCTGCGCTGCATCATGGAATTTGACTGCCTCCGTTCGCTGTGCAGTAAACAGCTGGGAGTACTTGGCATTCGCTTGGTACCTGTTACTAGGTGCTCATCGGTTGGCGATTTTCTGGCCTGTTTTGTGCCTGCATGAGACTAATCCATCGGTGGTATTAATTTGACACTTCACGCACAAAAGAGTCACCACTGCTCGGTGGCGGCGATGCAATGCGCTTGCCACTTCGCTCTAACCGGGTCAAGCTCTTTGTGTGCTTCAAGTTATGCGGCTTAAAATGCATACGTTTGGGTCGGGACCAGAAGAAATTTCGAATGAAGCGATATTTCGAGTAAAGCGATTTCATTATAACGAGGGATTACTGTGTTTGATTTCTGAATCAAAACTAGATTATCGCACAAGCGGCAACCACTGAGTGCCATAGAAATTGTGAAAGTAGTCTCAACTAGCTTTACAATTATATGACATTCGAATGTGTTAAGAGACGTGCAGCAGATATTGGTGGCAAACCCAGCCTGGAGCTATAAGCACAGGCGGCAGAGAAGTACGACACAGCGCTACCACCAACCACAGCCTACCTAAATCTTCAGACGCCATAAAGGTCTTGTGGACGACAACAGCTGCATCTCAAGAGCTAGTTGAATGTCAGAATTGTGGCTGTTTTTGCTTGTTGGTTTGACATCACGAAAAATCATAGCATAGAAAAACACAAATGGACAAAAGGAAAAAAGAAACAACAACAACACTGACGACAGATGAGTTGGCCTTTCATGACGAACGTGCTCCTCAGCTCATTGTGTAGAAGTGCAACGAAGGGGCACACACACGAGAGAAGTCACATGTCATTAAAGCTTCAGTTGAAAGAATAGCGCTTAGTGTGTCGTCCCTTCTCATGCTAGTATTTTCTTCACGCTGCTACACAATGAATGTATTCCACCTTGCCCAGTTCACCATTCCCGCTACTCAGTAGCACAAGAGCAAGTGTCCTTAGGGGGGGAAGTCCGAATACAAAAACGAGGAAAGTGCCCAAGATAGCTAGTCGCTTTAAACCGGGAGTGTGAGTCAAATAAATCAATTCGTAAAGAATGATGCGCTTGACGACGTATATTTGTAGTGGTGAGGATATTTATAGATAGCGTAATCGTAGCAGTAGTTCGCCGACGTGATAATTAATATGTGTGTATGCTGTTCTTTGTTGAGCCATGTCGGTCATAGTTTCAGGGACACTGACATAATTTCAGTGAAACTGAAGTGTGCAGGACGTCTCGACAAAAACCTGCTTCTGTGGTAAAGCCTATTTGACGTATCCGAGCGTTGATGTGTGAACGAGGGGAACACATATGCTGGTGCATGCTACCAGAAGCAACGCCAACTCAAGGCAATTACAAATGCGTGTCATCTGCGGTGACACGGCTCCAAAACAGCTCAAAATATGCCGATTTCCATGCAACGAAATGGTGATGGCATCTGTTACCGCTTGTTTCGCTGTGTTTTGCCCTAGTGGTGACTGATGGCAGATGACGCCGCCATCTGTCACCGTGCGGCCTGTTTCTCCTTGTTTTCCCGTATTGGTTACAGATATGACCTAACCGTTCAGTTGCAGTAACATCACAAGCTTCAGCGTGTGACCAGACTAGGCTTTCATCCCTTGATATTGAGAATCAATCTCCGGAAGACTGTCTGAACACGCCAAAATTTTACTGCTGAAGTCAGATAAAGCGTAGTGAAATCTACAGCACCATTAGCGAACGTGGAGCGGCAGAAGCATGCGCAGGAGGTTGCTGTCAGATATAGCAGAACAGGTCATTGACCTGCGCGATGGCCATTTTCGGTCAGGCGTAATGTGCACGAGCTGGCAGCAGGGTGCCCCCTTCAAGGGAGCACGCTGCTGCCAGGCACCTCAGAATGGGTACCGAGGACCGATGCGGGGACATGAGCTGAGCTTTTGCGTTCATCCTGGAGTGAAGACGCTGCAGAGTAGAGTGAGAGTGGTATCTCCTGTTCGTGCATATATCCGCCGTTGTGCCAATAGTATTTTCGTAGGCTTTCGTTTTCTTAACAAACGACTGTTGCTGTGTTTGTTTTCTCCATGCTAATGTATCAGCCATTGCATTTGCTATTCCTACTGCACTTATGCTATTTATGTCTGTACCCAGATAACCATTTATATTCCATAGATGTCCAGAGAACATGATGTTTTAGACGTTGCACACATCCTATAGATATCTGTATTTATCCAAACAAAATTACTAATACATACCATAGATACTCTATAAGTTCCATGCAGATCACGTTGCCATAACAATGTAAGGATATTGCAGCTGGACATATGTGACTTGCAATAGATGCTCTGTTTTAGGCACGTAGAACTCTATGGAACACCTAGTGGATATTTTCCAGTTCACGCTAGCCAGCAATATATACTTGCAGGTGCCACAACAGATGTACTACTTAAGGACAAATTAAATATAATGGTCGTACAAGACGCTATGTGGCAAAACGTCCACACACAAAGGTCAGATACGTCACATGCACAGGTTAGTACACACGTCCAGGGTAGGAAGCACAATATGTACTTTCTTCTGGACCTCCCGCCTTGCACACTGAGCATATTCAGCTAACAAAAGTTTTAAAGGTAAACTGTATCAAAATATAGGCAGAGTAGATGTACACATACAAGATGCAGACATGATAGTTTCTAATGATAATTTTGAATGAATGAGAGAACATAATTCTGTCGTAGGGAAACTGGAAGAACCGGTCTGTGCGAAAGGGGGGGAGGGAACTGTTCATGTATGGTTACAACATGACAAAATACACGACAAAGGGGGTGGCAACTGGCCAATCACAGGCCATGCTTTTTTGTGCTGCAAACACCGGGAGCAATAGCGGACGGTAGAAACATGTCATGGTACCCATATTTTGGATGCCACTCCTTTCCTGGCCCCCATAGGACTACATAGGACCAAGAACTTTCCACTTAAACTTCTCATAATCAAGCGCAGTTATGAAGTGCTCATTTTGTGAGAAAGTTCTTACACCTTAGAGGAGCTCGCAAAACAAAGCAAGAGGCATTTCAAACCAGATATATATTTCAAACGCAGATATTGCGGCAGTAGCAATACCTTCAATGCTAACCCCATTGGAATGCTAATTGACAAGCACTTCAAATGCGTTTCATTTATTGCAACAGTGACCAATAATGCAGGCATTTTGTCATCATCTGGCCAGTGCACACTGCACCAAGCTTTGCAAAAATATCAACATTAAGACTGCATATTTGGGAAAATATCAGTGGGCAGCACAAAATGATAATGACACCCTAGGAGCAAAGGGACACGTAGCATGCGATTTAGAGGCACCAAAAGGTTACCTAAACCTCAACAATCACTGCAGATTTACGATATTTTATTATTCGCAAAGCATGGTACTACACGTATACACAGCGCGTTGTTAAAAAATTCTTCGATCTTGTTTTTCAAAAGTGCGTGTCATTGAAGCAGGCATTGAGCATGTACTAGGCCGATACATATTTTTGTTGATGATGAATTCTACTGAAATCCGCACGGGGGCATTAACACAGGAAATGAATACTATTGACAGAGCAGCGGAAACGTTGGCTATGTCAGATGACAACAAACTAGCTAGGGAAATTTAGTGCACTGGGCGTCAAGCATGCAATACTCACCGATGAGAAAAGTCATGTAAAAATATTTAAAAAGTTGAAGTTTTGCCCAAAAGGCAAATTACGTTGATAGCAATAGCCAAGTAAGGTTCATAGATTTATTTGCCACACAAATTGTGGTAAACATTCACTTACTGATTAAATTAACGAGCATATAGTCACGCCTGCGCAGACAAACATCAACAGACCTCACTCGATGACCTCGAACACTTGTTGTCACAACTCGGCCGTGGTGGCAGAGTGGCAGAGCGCAGGCAGAGTGGAGTGAACGCTCCGTGCTGCTTCTCGCTTCGACGCATCTCTGAGAGTTTACGCGACCTTCAACACTAGGCGCGCTGGAAGACAGCACAAATAAAGCCACTAGGCATCTCGGCTCGCCCCTAAACTTTGCACCCGCCACAGATTATCTCCGAGATGTGGCGCGGAAGGCACGTATGCAGTGAGCCGCGCGCACAGTCTGCGCAGCCACGGCCGGATGAGAGCAGATGCACGCTCACCTCTGCCCTTCCCTTGCGCGAGCTTTATCCCGCGACTTCCAACATTGGGCGCGCGGGAAGACGGCGCACATCAAGTCACCCGCCTTCTCGGCTCACCCCCTCGCGCTTTCCCTCGCACCCACAGCATTCGGGGAACGATGGGATCTTATCTGACCTGGACTGTATACGGAACATCACGGTGATGGCGACGACAGGTCGGCAAAAGTTCGCCTGGAGAGTTCCCATAATTACCACGATAAAAAGAAAACTGGAGGACGCTTAAGCTTCGCCTTTAAGAGTGGAACCCGGTAGCATTCAAACATCCCTGACTGCTTCTCACGCTTCCCGGCAACTGCAGCTTATGTAACCGTATTGTTTACCGGGAAACGCTGGCGGCAAACGCTACGCACGAAGGCGAGCAGAAACGCGGCCTCTTGCGTGGGCCGCGATGCGGCGGACGCGAGCTCCACCTGCAGGTGTTGCAAGGAACTGGGCACGCCGCTTGGTGGCCTCCGAGATT
This sequence comes from Dermacentor andersoni, assembly GCF_023375885.2. NCBI lineage: Eukaryota > Metazoa > Arthropoda > Arachnida > Ixodida > Ixodidae > Dermacentor > Dermacentor andersoni. The sequence goes on along the minus strand of NC_092818.1, from coordinate 190,725,581 downwards.
TGCGCGCGCCGGTGCCCACGTATATCGGACGCCTTGGCCGTTATATGAATGGTAGAAACGCTGGAAAAGGGGTTTGAGTTTCCGCGTAACAGGATTATGCTTTCTCGTATATTCTAATTACAATCAGACGCTATTATGTCAGTAGGTTTATGTATCGTACTTTACGATTTTTCTGACGCATTTTACTTTGAGAAATTAAATTCAGTAACTTTGCGCTACGTGGAGGGCTTGCGTGGTTGGGTATGCGTCGTTCGGAATGATTTTTGCCGAAACAATGGTCGACGTGGGACGCTGACGCCGGATTTTCAGCGACACGAGGCCCTTAACGTTATCGCGTTAAATACCACTTGATGCTCACAGATACGAGCACGTTCCGTTATCTCACGCTGATGCTTCTTGAAAACGGTACACGTATTACCATGAGAAACAAAACCGAACGCACACTTGCAAACACAACGATCGTCATTTCGGTACAATTCAATGGAAGCTCGGCGGATGGGCCTGGTGCACTGGATCGAGTTTTGAGCGCACCGTGCTGCAACCTGGGGCCGGGCGACGAAATTGGCTGGGTAGTACCACATCCGGACTAAAGCGCGCTCGCCTCTAGTCCGGCCGTGGTCGTACAAGTCGCAGCTCTTCGCATTGAGTTACGCTGTCATCGGGCATAGTCGGTCTCGCTGCTTCATATTGTCACGTGGTGGTGACGTTGAAGAACACAGTAGCAATACTGTGAACGACAAAACTAAATTTTATTGGGCGAACCTGTGCCCACAAAACAGGCTGCACTTATAGCACAACGATAGCGGCGAACACAGTCGGCGATCGTCGAAAATCTGATCAGCGGGTCAAGCGCGTCGGCTTTTATACAGCAGTCGTTGAATGTTCAAGACTAATCGTTGGGACCCGCGTGCCTTCTACAAAGTTCTACACCATTCGCGTCAGGCGATGAAATCGGATAACACAAGGTTCGGCGACAACAGACAGCGGATAGAAGCGTCGATAACTTTCCAGAAACTTCGGATACATGCCGGCGTGTCCCGCGCTGTGCGATAACACTTGTTAGGCGGCGAAACGTGGTCTCCCGATAAGTACACGCGTCAATATGTGTGTTCAAGCTACACTTCCTTTTACTGCGATAGCAATGATATGGACACCCCGGGCAAATTTCTATGTCGGCGTCGGCGTCGCCGTGATGTTCCGTATAAAGACCAAGTGCGAGAACATCGCGGCTATGTGCCGTGTGCTGTAGTTGTTAGAGAAAGCTTGCGAGATATGAGCCGAAAAATATGGTGGTTTGATGCGGCGGCGTCTTGTATCGCGCACAAGGGAGGAAGGTGGGGAGGGTGTGAGCCGTGTTCTCACACGCACAAGGTGGAGGGAGGATCGATGATATGTGCGCGTGATTGGGGTGGGGGAGGGGGCAAGGGAGCGCGTTAGTGCACATCTCTTCTGCTCCGGCTGCTGCGGCTTAGCGCGGCCGCGCGTTTACAATCTTGGAGGTAATCTTTGCGGCAGGTTCGAAGGCTAGTTCGACTCGCGATTGATGATGGCTTCGTGTGCACTGTGTTATCGCGTGCCTAGTTCGCATTGAAGCAAGAGGCAGCAAGAAGGGGAATTCGCTCGCCGCTGCGGCCGCTCTTCACGCCATCGTTCTGACAGTGAGTATGCGCCGTCATCAAGTGATACGTGTTCGTATTTGCCTGTGCGCGCGTAACAACGTGCTTGTTAATTTAGTTAGTAAGCGAATGTTTGCAGCAGTTTACGCAGCTGAATTAACGAATAACATTACTTCGTATAACTGTCTAATAATTGGCTATCGCAATCAATGCTCCACCTTGCTGGGGAAAGTACGATTTGTTTTTTTTTTACTATGCTAGAAAAGGCAACTTCGTTCGCTGACAATGCGCTGTGTCTCACCTCATCCCGAGTGCGCCCTGTGCTTCGCTTAACCATGCAAAAAGCTGCACTGTAAAATAATTTACACCCTTAAATTAAAGAAGGGTGTAAATGTGTCTATAACTCCACCCTTAGGGTGTCAGTGTCCCCCCTTAGTGTGTAAGAAGCCAACAAACACTGACACTAAGGACAACATAGGGGAAATTACTTGTGCTTAATAAATGAAATAAAGAAACGATAAATTAATAGAAATTAAACCCACAACCTTCGCGAAATGCGAAGGTTGTGGGTTCGGTTCTTACCTGCGGCAAGTTTTTTCATCCACTTTAATTTCCATTAATTTATCGTTTCCTTATTTCATTTATTAAGCACAAGTAATTTCCCCTATGTTGTCCTTGGTGTCAGTGTTTGTTGGCTTCTTATGATATGACTAATAAAAATCGGGCCCCTCGGTTAACCCCCTTTCTTCTCGTTTACACCCTAAGGGTGTGAGTCAGACATATTTACACTCTTTTTCACTTTTAACGGTTAAAATATTTTACTGTGCACATGTGCAGCACCAAAGCAGTCGAGTCTCGAAAACCATTGGTAGTGTTGATATTCTTTTTGTTTCAGAACTGCCACGCGCAGGAATTTACAGGATCTAAAGGAATTTTGATGGTGAAGCGGCACATCTAAACATCGGAAGTTTATAGAACGGTACAAACTTTTGCAGAACACGTTGCTGAGAGGACAAAAAGAAAATTGACTGACGTGGTAGAACTAGACAGCCAGTTACGTCATGAAGTTTCGTGATTTATCCGATGGTCAATGCTGGGAAATGTGCGTTCGCCGCATAAGCATGTTTGTGTCCGGTAGTTCAACGCGCCAGCGCTGAAACGCACCAGAACTGGTCAGACGCAGTAACCGTGTTTGCGCTATATATCAGCTTATTTATTCTTTCATTAGTTTTATTAGTTGATTGTCATCATTGTTCAGGGGCTACAGTTCTAAGTTTATGCGTGTCAAGCGAATCGACGCACATTGCAATAGTCTGCTGTTGCAGCTTGACATCATGTGATTGGAATGGTACATGCTCGAAAATGACAGCGCAGCGAAACTGCGTCCAAAATTTCTCGTATATAGTATGCGCATTCGGCACAGCACTATGCTATCTTCTTGGAGAAAGGCATCCTACAGCGCTTCCCATGCACGAACTTCCCCAAAATTCCCGCTGCAGCGGAGCTCAGATGAGCGGATGTACCGCGGTGCCTTGCATTTTCCAGAAGGACCTCGCGTTTTGTGCTACCCGAAACCGCTAAACGCGGCACGGAGGGCGTTGTTGAGGGCGTTGTTGCAATCAACCGTTGGCACCTTCGGTAGAAAAGTTCTCCTCTACGCAGACTTCTGTGGAAGCTCATTCGATTTCAAGCCGTTCGAATTATTTTAAACCATCTAACGGTCGCGGCATGTCTCATCAGTCTCTGTTCTCTATCACGAGCTCTTGAGAGAGGGAACCGTAGACCGTTACTTTCACTCTCCCGTGGTTGGAAAATAGCGTCGGCGCGCAGGGGTCCCTTCCACTTCACGGAAAGCGGAAAGTAAAAAACTAGCAGCGAGCAAGGCGTATTGTGCGCTCATCGTGTTTTTGTTTGCTTGCCGTCGCGAACTAAGAGACGTAACTGAGTGCTAAGCTAACCGCCGTGATGGCTTAGCGGTTATGGTGTTGCGTTGCTAAGCGGGAGGTTGCGGGCTCAAATCCCGGCCACGGCGGTCTCATTTCGATAGGGGCAAAATGCAGAAACGCCCGTGTACCACGCATTGGGTGCACGCTAAAGAATTCCAGGTGGTCAAAATTAATCCAGGTTTCCTCAATAAGGCGTGCCTCATACCGTATAGACTCGTGTAAGGGCCGCACTTTTTTTTCACAATTTTGGTGAGGTGCTGCCCTTACACGGGACCGAACCTTTTCATCAAAATGGTGCCAGCACAGCCTTGACTTGTGCGCACTCTGGATCCCCGGATGTGCCATTGCATCAAAGGTTAACGCGCAGCTCTCTCCATCTAGTAGCTGAATGCAGACGTATGCAGCGAGCGAAAATTTGCCGATGCGCGCGGCATCGGGGTAGCGAACACGATTGCTTCTTCGTTGAAATTCTTTTTCCAAATTTTGGGCTGCCATGTTGGGGGCGCGGCCCTTACACGGGTCTATACGGTAATCAGGTCGAGATTTTTGCACGGAAAACCGCAGAATTTAAATGTTCTAGTGTAATTCTCTGGCTGCTTCGATGAGCGCTGCCCAACGACTGATGAAGGAAACTAATTTTGGTGGACTGCGTCCGCATGTGACGTTAACAAAAACATGTTATAAAATGTTCTTATGGATAAGAAGTGTGCGCCAAACGTTTCTTTCTTAATATTAGCTCATACTCTATAGAGTAGCTTCTCGTTCGTTTTCCTTTCTTCTCTTTCGTTTCCCATTCGCTTCTTTTTATTCTCACCAACATTATTGCTGCATAAAAGCCTGCAGATGATGAAAATTCGTATTGTGAAGTCGCTACGTTTGACGCTAACCTGGTATGCATTATATGCATCGTATGTAAAGGACCTGTGTAACGAAGGATTCCGTGTGTACCGGCCTAATTCCTATCTGTATTGTGAACGCCTTTTTATCGAAGATCACTACAACGAATTTGCCTTGACAACGAAGGAATTTAGGCGTTACCAAGGGCTGTTTTGTTGCTCTATGACGAGCGCGCATAGTGGCGCCGCCACTTCGGTGCGTAGCCGCCGCAGAGCGGCGGTGCACATCTATAGGAAGTGCCATCGTGCTGGAGGGTCCGGACAACGCAATAGCTGTGGTGAGTCTCGAAGAGCTGTATGCGTGCGATTGAAGCCAGATACTCTTCGACCACGAAACTGGGAAAGAGAGCCAAAGAAAGCTATTCACTTTAATAGCTTTGGCATTCAATTTATTGTCTGTTTTGAAGTAGCTTAGCGTGCAAAGAAGAACCTGTTGCAAGCCATGCTGAATATTGTGTTCCAAACGGAATTGCTTGTACGGAAATCGAAAGCAAGTTTGGAGCCAGGCGACAGTGTGCCGCGTGCACTTCACGTCAGGCAGCGATGTTAAAATTCATCAGCGTTCACTTTCTCATGAGCAGCCTTTGTCTGTTCCCAAGACGCTAGGAGGTCCCCCTTCAGTCACGTGCTATAAAGTCCTCCCCCTGTGTGCATTTATGCGGAAGAAAACGGGGTAAAAATACACGCGCAGATGCCACAGCTCTCAGTAAGTGTGGAACGCAGAAGGTTGCATTAAACGCCAAGTACCGTTGTTGTGCGATAGCGCAGTGGTTAGCACCACAAAATTTAATTGTCTTGCATTGTGGTAATATTGAGAATAAATTCGGGGAAAAAAGGCAGTAATTTCTAGCGATTTTTAAAATCTTTAATCTCTCATTTCCAAACACACCTGTATTGTTTTCAAAAATTTTGTGGATAGATTTGGCACCGGTTAATCTACTTATTTGTCACTCACTGAGATGAAAACAAAGTATGTTTGTAGAGTTGAAGTAATTAAGGACATGTGACTTGTCAGAGTAGACAGGGCTTCCATTTCGCCATGTGGTTATCGCTGTATCTTGCATTCTTTATTTCTTCTTTTGCTCCAGTGTCTTTATTTTATTTGACATCCGGGAGCGCTGAGCAGTGTACACGTGCGGTATGACGGCAAAGCCGGCTGCTCCCCGAAATGAGATCTGTGATGGTTGTCGTATCATCCAGCTATAGGATAGGCGAGCTGACCTGTCAGACTCGGAAATCAGAAACGGAAAGCACTATACAGGCATGTCGGAAGGAGGCAGGATGGTTCGGTGGAATGCCCTTCACAAAAAGGCTGCGCGCTGCTGCGCGGACGTTATGAAGTAACGAGAACGAGAAAGAACGTCGATGGCGGAGAGAGCTATTGGGACGTCCAGTGCCGGCTGTGATTTGTCCCGTCCCGTTCGCTTGAACGATCCAGATGGCTTCGTTTCTGTAGCCGAAGCAATAAGGTTTTATTTGATTTGGACACATTTTTGCTTCGGACCGACGAAATGAAAGATTCGACAGTTCCGACATTCCAGCGTACGCGTATAGTCGCTCATCTATGAGGCAAAACAAAAAAGCTCTAGTTGATATGGAAGAGCCTTGATACGTTGTACTGTGCGCATTAGCTTCGTTTTTTTTTTAAATTTTCTTTATTGCTGCCCAGTCTCGCGTTGCAGTACACGACTGTTATTTCGTGACGGTATAGACCTTTCAGTTTCGTGGCACGGTTGGCGCCGCCGGAACTCTTGGGTGGTGCAAGGAACGCATCCCGTTAACAGCTGCAAGCAATGCCCGAGGACACGACACGTGCGCCGCAGCCGGAGTTACGCAAAGGCGGCAGCCCACGGGCCAATCAGAAGCTTGACTAGACGACGACAACAGAAACCTATCGCGAAACGATATCGAATAGGCGTTTTTCTCTCATTATCTTCCTGCACGGGAAATCTTGCCCATTGTGTTTGGCCGTGCTCTTTAGACTTCGACAAATATCTCGGAAGGACCAAGGTGGATACTAATTTCCTTGCTCCCCGACACCTTTCTTTCCTTTATTTTTTCCCTCGTCACTCTGGGCTCCGACTTTTGCTAGTGTGCTGCTCGTTACTTCTTAGACTTCAGCTATACCCGCCCCGATGCCGTCAGGACGCTGTTAATTTACCTACTTTCAGCACTTATTAGTATGATGACAAGGGGATTATACAAAGCAACAGTGTGTCGTGGCGCGACTTAACAATTCAGTGGTAAAAGGTGCATAACCAGACCCGAGTGATTTGTTCTCCGGATGCGTCATTGTTACCAGAAATCTCTGCGTCGCAATACTTCGCGGGAGCAGCTTGATGCGCCCTGAGCGCCGAAGCCTCTATAGCTTCGCCTCGGTTATATACGTGCTGCGACGCAGTAAGGAGGCGGGGAAATGAAAAGGCGCACGTACCTGACTTCATTGGGGCGGATTTGTGAGGGAAAAGGGAGAGATTTTGTCTGCTCAAGTTCTGGTATTTATAGACATGCGGTATGCCGAGATTGGTGGGAGAAATGGCGTGTTCACTAGGTCGCCCACTCATCCATACGCTCAGTAGCTCCATGACTGACTCATTCTTACGTACTCACTGGCTCCAGCATACACTCGCTATTTCTCCCACTCGCACGTTTGCTTATTCTCTCGACACGCACGCTGTCTCCTTCTTATTCGCTCTCTCGGTCACGTACGAACTCGCTCACAGTGTGCTTTAAATGCACTCGTGTTATACCATAAATACTGGTCCTCTCACAAAAAGTGTGTAATGGAATGAGAGTGGTTGTAGTGCAGCAAATATATTCAAAGGAAGGAAACGGGAGGATCGAGAAACGAGGGCTGAGGTGGTATCGATCAGAGTCTTCTCAGCGAGATTAAACCCGTCCGCCTACCCTGTCTTTAATTCGTGCTCATGAATTTCGCAGCCATCGCCGTGACAACGGGAGACTTCCTCCAAACGTGCGACAGCTGCTGACGAGCCAAGCTTTCATTAACTTGACGGTTTTCTTTCTCTCTCTCTTTTGCGTCCCTTGTCGCGAGACTCGTCCCTTCCCTGGCCTTCCATCTGTGCACGTCCCCAAACTCTTGAGTAATCTGCAATGAGAAGCACCGTTCCTGTCCGACATTAAATGCGCGGGTTCTCTAAAATGAAGTTTCGTGCCCATCCCAGTTGTTCATTGCGCTTTGCGCTGGTGTTGAAGGCGCAGCAGCATCTGCGGGTCAAAATTCCTGCCACCGGAGCCTTAGTACCTTAGTCGCCATTTCTAGAGTCCCCAGATCTCAAGCAGCCCCCCCCCCCCCCCTCCACTCCCACCCACTTCACGCGAATTCTTATGGTGATTTGCTTAAGATTTGAAGGCCTGCAAGTTTTCTCGGCAAACGCCGGTATTCTCGTAGCTTTTGAACCGCACCAAGGGCTTCATGAAAGGGCGTACGAGCAGAGTCTTGACGTGGCTCCCTGTTTCTTGATTACTGGCACTGCGTGCGTCTGCTAGCCCACATATATAGAGTGAGTGACAATAGGGCAAATATTTACGAGGAATATTTACGAGGAAAATGTGTGAAGTGATGCTCAGCCGTCATCGTTCGGGTCGTCATCGTTTTTCTTCCTCTTTCTTTTTTTTCAAGAGTCGGCGTGTGGGATTCGTGTGAAGTTTGATACTTGTGGGCGTCTCGTCCACACGCAGCACTATTCCTGTGTTGTCATGCTTTAGAAAAAGCCACGACCCTCTCTAAGTGTACTTGCGTGGTATGTGTCCGTAACATCAGCGCTCTTTGTTATCGTGGACTGTTTTAAATTCCGCACTGTGATATATATATATATATATATATATATATATATATATATATATATATATATATATATATATATATATATATATATATATATATATATATATATATATATATATAGAGAGAGAGAGAGAGAGAGAGAGAGAGAGAGAGCTGTAACGTGTAATTTGATGATGGAACATATCGATATAATACTCGCAGTTTTAGTCAAGTGAGTGCTTACGCGCTTAGCACTTATACTACCGTCACTGAGATGAAACGCGTAACTCTGCAACAGTGTGCACTTTGGTGCCCTACGCGTTAACCACTGCTTTATCATGCAACATTCGCGCTTGGTATAATTCATGACAGTTTTTGCGCTCCAGACGGACTTTGAGAGTGGTGGTGTCTGTGCATATATTTAGGAGGCCGTAACAGTCAATATATACTTTATATTGAGCAGAGGAGTTGTTCTTGAGAAGATGGCGGCCGCAAGAACAGGAAATCGGGCGAATTTTAGGTTGAGTTCATGGAGTGCAAAGCCACAAGGACAACGTTGAAGTTCGGCGAATTCTATCTAAGCTGCCCTTGTGCTGCCCGTAATCATGGAGATTACAGCGTATGCTGTTAGAGCCTACTGGCTGTCGCAGTCAGTGCAGTTTGGCGCTAGAGGAATCACCCAAGCCGGCAGACTTGATTTTTTTTTTTTTCGAGAGTGTTTCTTGCTTCAGAAAGCCTGAGAGCGGTTCGCTGTTGCAATGTAACTGTTAGATGTTTTGAAGCTTAGAGTCTTGTGGTCTGATGTAATGAGGTTCTCAGCTAGCCATATTTTGGGATCGTGTGGCGTTCATTATAGTAGAGAGTTTGTTGAACAACCTCATCCCTTTTTCGCTCATCGCCGTCGGTAACAGTGCGCAACGTGGATTACACATTATCCATTGGCTGCTCGGCCGATAGTTACATATTACCTTCGTACAGTTTCGCCGATTAGCGCGCAGCAGAGAATCGCGCCAAGTTTGTAATTCCCTTTGTATTCCAGACGATCCCCCCTTATTGATCTTTGTTGGTCGGTGGCGATAAGCCACACGGAGCCGAGGGCGATGCGGAATTGTCCAGAGCTTCATTCGGAACTACTTCCGCAATCCCGCTTGCGACACTGTTCTGTTTCCTGCGGATTGCGGAAGTTTCCTGGCCCTGGGGGAAATAGCGTTGGACGAGAAGAAAGAAACTTCAGCCTCCGTGGAAAGTGTACTTGGACAAATAGTTCTGGTCCGCTGGTTCGGAAGGCAAGAACACAAATGAAATCAGGTGTGTTACGCAGATAATCAGGTGTGTGTGCGGGAGGAAGATGTTTACTGCTCCTAACACCTTCCGGGTCTCTCTTCAAGAGTGCACGCACGGCTTGGCGGCTGAGTTACAATGCTTTGTCCAACGGTGAATGAGTCTCTCTCTTTTGGGGTGGCTATATTGATATAGGAAGTACTGCTTACATCATTGCATTCTTTCTTTTTTTTTTCGTTTTTAAGGTAGTATAGTTCGCGGTGTGGGCTAACAAGACAGTTGAGTTTCTTGTAAGTTGAGTATGGCCTTTGAAGACATGCAGTGCGTTTATATATCAGCCTTGTAGATATTATAGTCGTAACGCGCATTTCATTTCTTGAGTCTGTTCACTTTTTTGTGCACTATACCAAAGTGACGGGCGTCTTGCGCGCTTCTGTGGTGGAATAGGCAGGTGGGCAGAAAGAAAGCTGAGAGGCATAGATATAAAAGCACGTTACGATTAAGCAGTCTTGTTTTTGGCTGCACTCTTTACGGGACATCGAAAACGTCAGATTATACGAGGACGAGTTAGAAAATATCTGCCCCTATATTTTATTAGCCAAAATAAGGTACATATACAGTAACTACAAATATACGTACTATTCTACGTACATTAAGCTGTTTTTCCACATAATCGTCACACCAGTTCAGACATTTGTCCCATCGTAGTGCTAAATTTGAGATGCCCCTGTGGTAGAATTCGCGTTCGCAGCCTCTACGAACGCTCATTGTCATGCAAGTCTTCACGGCCTTTTCGCCTCACACTTCTCAAAGCGAAACACCTTTCCGCCCGCAGGGGCCTCTGCGTCAGCAGATGTTTGGTGTGTTGTGACACCACGTACCAGAGCACGCGAGGGTTGGACCCTTCCGCGTCTAACCATGCGCGGCCTAGACGTGTCTGGGGAAACGGGGATCCTTGGGGTTGAGCCAGTGCCGGGTGTTCGGACCTTTAAGGTACCACGGGAGGCAACATACCTCTTTGGCCTCTGCTTCACATAGACGGCACCCCCGAGCTGGCCCACTCAGGGAAAATCGGTAGTTGCGTTTTCCTGTACTTCTCTCCAATCTTCGTCTTTCCCTCTCACTTTCTCCCTTTCCTGTCCTCTACTTACTTGTGTATCACTTCCGGTTTTCCAGACAGGGAGGTTTAACCTTGTGTAACATGACCAACCTAGGTTATTCATATTGGGTTATAGTGGGTGTGTACCGCTGGCATGATCAGAACTGAATATCTCAAGTCCTGTCGCGTCCCCTATAGTTGGGCTCCGTGGAGGGCGACTGGCATGGTACGCCGCGACCGGGCATCCAGCGCCTCAGCGGAGCTGATGGATACATCGTCAAGTGCACCGGCGTTCCAGACGTCGAAGGATCGGCGTAGCTCTCAGGAGCACGCCAAAAAAGACAAACTGCGCGTCACGCGGCCTGGAAAGTCCCTGGTGGGTTAACCTAGTTTTTTCTCTCAGACACACAGCACAAAGCACTTTCACTATGGATACACAAATATTATATCGGAATGTCAGGGGACTTCGCCTAATCTCGATGATGTTAAAGAATACCTACATAAACATAATCCAAAGTTGCTGTGTGTTCAAGAGACACATCTAAAACACACACAAACTTTCTTCGTCAATACGCCATCTTCCGAAAAGACCGTGACGAAGCTAACGCCTCGTGCGGCGGTGCAGCAATCCTTGCAGATAAGCCTGTAGCTTGTCACCATGTAGCCTTACAGACACCCCTTGGTAGGGGTTCTTTTCAATAAGTTCGGTTACTGTTTGATCCATATATATACCTCCCCCCCCACCCCCCCAACTATCATCTCACACAAACAGATTTCTATAACCTCATAGGTCAACTTCCGGAACCCTACATACTCGTGGGTGATTTTAACGCGCATAACACGTGGAGAGACTCACGATGCGATGTAAGAGGCCGACTCATTGAAAATTTTGTTCTTACATCTGGTGCCTGCCTGTTTAATAAGAAGGAGCCGACCTGTTATAGCATCCAACTCAATTTGTATTCATCTATAGATCTAGCAATTGGCTCTGCTTCTCTTCTGCCTCATCTGAAATGGAATGTCATCAATAATCATTTTGGAAGTGACCACATCCCTGTAACATTAAACTTAATAACGCAGCATGACAACCCTCCCCATGTTCCTATTTGGAAATTAGCATCGGCTGACTGGGAACATTTTAAAGAATCGACTTATGTACCACGAGATTTTATAAACGATTTTAGTATATATCACGCTGTCGCACATTTTACCGCTTTTATTATTGATATAGCCGAAAAGTTTATCCCACACACGAATAGTGGTTCACTTAAAATACATGTTCCCTGGCGGAACGAGGATAGTATAGAGGTGCGAAAGAGGAAGAATAAGGCATGAGGCGCATTGCGTAGATCGCCATATGCAGAAAATCTCATTAAATTTAAAAACATCCACAGGCAAGGCGGACACGGCGTCAGACAAAGAGAGTAAGCTGGGTGAGGTTCCTCTCGGGTATAAATTCCTACACACAGGAGGCAAAAGTGTGGAATGGCTTAAGAAAGCTAAAAGAGCAGCAAATCCATCCGTAGCCTGTGGTGAAAGACCAAGAAAATACTTTGCAAGACCAGGCAGACTCTTTTGGGGGATACTTTGAGCGTGTGTCAAGCTCAATCCAATATTCACAATCCTTCCTTAAATACAAATAAATAGAAGTATGTAAGCCTGTCGTACGTAAATGCCGACAAAACAAACCATGTAACGACCTTTGGGTATTGCCAAGTTAAGAGCTGCCTTGATCGCATGCAGGAGGTCAGCACCGGGTCCTGACAGATTCATGTATGACATGACAAAAAAACTTACACACTGACACACAAGTTACACTACTCGCGATTTTCAACACTATTCGGGCTACGGGTACCTTCTATCTGCTTGAAAAGACGCGATTGCGATCCCTGTTTTGAAGCAGGGTAAAAACCTCGGTGGCAAGTTACTGCCCGATAGCTCTAACAAGTTGCCTTTGTAAGCTATTTGAAAAAATGATTAAACGGTGACTCTTACATTTACTTGAACTGAACAACATGCTTGGTCCCTATCAGTGTCGCTTCAGAGAAGGGCGGTCCACAACCGATCATCTTGTGCGCATTGAAGGATATATTCGTGACAACGTTTTACACAAACAGTTTTTCTTGTTCATATTCCTCGATATGGAGAAGGAGTAGGACACAACGTGGCGCTACGGAATCTTGAGAGACTTGTAGGGAATGGGCACCCGTGGCAATATGCTAAACCTGATAGAAAGCTATTTGTCCATTGGTACCTTCCGCGTCAAAATCGGCAATGTATTGTCACATCCATTTATACAGGAAACTGGCGTACCCCAGGGAGGCGTGCTCAGCTGCACACTCTTTGTTGTTAAGATGACCACATTCCGTGCTTCATTACCACCGGCCATTTTTTATCCCGTCTACGTGAACGACATTAAAATAGGTTTAAAATCATGTAACCTCGCGTTGTGCGAGAGCCAGGAACAGCAGGGCTTGAACAAGGTGTCCAAGAGGGCAGACAAAAACGGATTTAAAATCAACCCCCACCGAAGTACTTGTGTTCTTCCTACAAGAAAGGAGTCCTCGTTCTAGATACTTGTGTAGAGCCGTGTGGAACACAAATACCTGCCAACAAACAGCATAAATTTCTAGATATTCTACTTGACTCCAGGCTTACTTTGATTCCACACATAAAATATCTTAAGGCAAGATGTCTAAAAAAAGAATGAACTTATTGAAAATTCTATCCCACACAACATCGGATAGCGACAGGGAGTGTTTAATGAATCTTTACAAGAGCCTAAATTGGACTATGGTGCCGTCGTATATAACTCTGCTGCTCCGAGTGCGCTAAAGATGCTAGATCCCGTCCACCATCTAGGTATCCGCTTAGCCACTGGCGCTTTCAGAACAAACCCTATTGAAAGCTTATGCGTACAATCAAATGAGTGGTCATTCCATCTGCAGAGAACATACATCAGCCTCACATATTTTATCAAAATACAGCCTAATCATGAATATCCATGTTCTAATACCGTTAACGATATGACGGGTGCTACACTTTTCCATAATAGTCCCTCTGTAAGACATCCTTTCTTGCTGCGTGTGAGGGAGCTTAGCGGTGAAATGCATGTCCCCCTCCTCGAACATCGCTTAATGCATCCAACCAACCTTTTACCTCCTTGGGAGAGACAGGGGGTAGAATGGGACATATCTTTTCTAGAAGTTACAAAGCACGCACGAAGTTACAACGCTGGCATGGCGCTCTTTGGCCATACCTGGCCCTTTCGCCACTAAACAGCACACATTCATTCATTTATTCAGGCACCTTTCCCCATACGTGGGCTGCATTTTCCTGTTGATTTCGATGGGCATTCGCCCCTTCTCCCATAGAAGACGAATCACACTTCGTTGCCCGTACGTCGTGAACGTGTGAAGCACAACCGCCATGTCTTCAACAACTGACAGCAGCGCCGTGCCGCGGAGCTACCGGCAGATAAGGCCGGGCCGGTCCAAGAGAGGTCCACCGCTGGTAATGGATATGTTGACTTCGCATTTACAGCCGTAATTTGGCTTTAAAAAAAAGAAAGGAAAATAGGAGCAAGAACTTTCTGATTCGTCCTCATTTAAGTCGACCTTACATTTAGACGACCAATAAACGCGTCCGCTCTGTATGCGTTCATTTTAGAGACGCCGTAGCAACGAGGTTATCTGGTTAGCTCTTGTTAGGCGATACTGCGCATATACTTAGATATGAAGAAATATTAGTGATATATATGTCATCGCCGTTCTGAGATCTCTGTCGAGACGGGCACTTCCTTTGCTTATACTCTCCTTTGCCTTTGCTCTTTCCGAGCTTCCTTCTATTGCGACAACGCGCACCGGTAGCGGCTTTCACTTGAGGAGACGCGCTGTATTGGGGGCGCTCTCAGTGGTTCAACTCCCACGGGAATCAGGTTTCATGGTGCAGTGCGCGTCTCCTCTTGGACGATGAATTTAATCTCGGCGGTCGCCTGAAATCCGTCCCGCGAAGGCAGTGGACGTCATCAGCGACGTGGGCACCGAATCGTGCCAAAGGATTAGAGCTGCCGCGACTGAGAGCGGATTCGCCCCGTGACGTGCTCCTCATATGCGTCAGAACTGACAGCGCAAAAGATAGCGAAAAGGAGAGCTTCCTCTGCGGGAGGAAAGGAGCGAGAAGGGAATGCAGACAGACTTGCGAGAACAGCGCTCTTCCGGCGCTTCTATGCCTTCTTGTTCTTCTTTTTTTATTTTCTCCCTCTTAATGAAATCTTTTTAGAGTTTGAAGGATGTCATCACTTCGTTGTCTGTGCGTGTATGTCTGCGGGTACCTCAGCGCCCGCCCTGCCGAGTCTGCCTTGAATAATAAGGGCAGGCCAGCATCAGAGGAAAGCTAAAACCGTGCAGCGTCGTGCAAGCTGTGGCGGGCGACTGAGCAGCAAGGGCCGCTTTCACTTGCAGGGCTGCTTGATCGGCGCCTTGTCCCATTGTCTAATCCCGTGCTCACGTGCGGAACTGCTCGTGAATTCGACATATTAAACGCATAAGTGGCTTAAGAGTTGGCTGCACAGTTTTCGGGGGACAGCGCAAGCAAGCATGCTGGAGCCTTAGTCAGCCGTCGCACTCCTTTTACCAGCTGGGGCAACCTCTCGGTCATTGACGTCGTCGCGCAGAGCATGCGTGGACGCTTGCTGTTGGAGAGCAGAAGCAGCGTTGTCGCGGTTGGCACGGACGCTTCAGCGCAGTAAACGAATAACTGCAGAATTGGTGGGAAGATGCCTGTGAAACTACGGTTGCACACCGTGGCAGCTGCGCAGCTGCAGGGTTTACGTGCGGTGGCCCCCCTTAATGTAATCCTCTAAAAAAAAAAAAAAGAATAATAGAAATCTGAGCGCCATATCGCTCTAGAAAAGTGCAGCGTCGGCCTGCACCGTTGGTGCGCCAGTGCGATTTTCTTCCGCTTGGCTTAGCATATACTTAATACTCAACACCTCTCACTTGGTGTGGATACCGATTTCGGTGCACCTAGGGGTGCCAGAACTTCGCACGTGCAAATGGAAGGTGGAACGCGATCGCTTTATCACTCGCTGGCTCCGGTAAGAGCTGTACGCGCCACTATACCGTGGTATGGGGCCACGTATATGTATTGCACTATCGCACTCCTGACCCTCCCGCTCGCGACGTCCTTACCCGCCGTGGTTGCTCAGTGGCTATGGTGTTGGGCTGCTGAACACGAGGTCGCGGTATCAAATCCCGGCCACGGCGGCCGCATTTCGATGGGGGCGCAATGCGAGAACACCCGTGTACTTAGATTTAGGTGCACGTTAAAGAACCTCAGGTGGTCGAAATTTCCGGAGTCCTCCACTACGGCGTGCCTCATTATCAGAAAGTGGTTTTGGCACGTAAAACCCCACAATTAAATTTTTTTTTCGCGACGTCCTTGGAACACTTATACCTATATATGATAAGTTTTAATTTGGTTATTATTCACTAAAAGCGATTTTAAAACTGTCTGCTTCTTGGGTAGTGCACGGTAGTCGGTATTCTTCATTGCTTGGGCACAAGAACCTGTCTTGCGACTCAACGGCCATCACCGCGTTATTGCCGTGCGGCAACGTCGTAATCGCGTTTCCTAAAACAGTGACGAAATTAATGGGTTGATTTTTATTAATTAGCGGAGTGAATGTCGCCATTTCGGCTGCCATTAAGATTAATGTCCTTTCGAAGGAATCCGAAAATCTGAAAAGAGACTTAGTTGCACTCTCTGCACTAGAATTATATTGTAAATAATCGTTTTAACTACTACTACTACTACTACTACTACTACTACTACTACTACTACTACTACTACTACTACTACTACTACTACTACTAACTATTACTAATGATATTAAACACAGGCAACGCAACCGTGTTTCAGGTTACACACAGAGTAGGCAACCCCGCTGTTTTCGAGAGTGCGAGGGCATGAACGCCCAAAATGGAATAGATTTCTAAGCGACTATTTACGAAGTGGCACTTTTATTTGCTGCGACAATTAACTGGACTGCTTTGTATCTGTTGGTAGAATCTGCATTCTCGTAAGGTTGCGCTCTTATGAACGCCTGTCGTAATAGAAACGTATGCCTGGTGGTACATACATGAAAAGCGCAACCCGTTTAGACCATTGCATAAAAATGTCGCACCCTTTTATGGTTGAAACAGGAGTAGAATACAGTGCGTGGTCGTGGAGGTCAAGTGAAGTTTAAAGTCAAGCTGGCCGCCCGCCTGCCCGTGCCGTGCTCGCTGAAAGCTGCCAGACGTCGATGTTTTTTTGTCCTCCCGTCCCCTATACTTGGTTTTGACGTTTTGACAGCGAAGCTGCTTACACGAGGATAAAAATACCACACCAAAGGCCTCTTTCCCTTCGCGCAGTTTTGTCAATATAGGCAGCGTGACGTTGCTTCGGCTCCCGTCTTTCATTTGTGGAAGCAGAGGTCACGAACTGTTATTAAAATTGTTAATCTTTTTAGTTTTTCGGTTGTGGTGAGCGCTTTCACTTTGTTTGGAGTTGGCATTTCGAGGCGCTGACGTAGCGGTTACGGTCGAAGAAGGACTTGCAGCTCGATGCATATTCCTATTCAAAAAACCTGTATGCCCTGTACCATGAAACCAGACAACCCGCCGCGGTTGCTCAGTGGCTATGGTGTTGGGCTGCTGAGCACGAGGTCGCGGGATCGAATCCCGGCCACGGCGGCCGCATTTCGATGGGGGCGAAATGCGAAAACACCCGTGTACTTAGATTTAGGCGCACGTTAAAGAACCCCAGGTGGTCGAAATTTCCGGAGTCCTACACTACGGCGTGCCTCATAATCAGAAAGTGGTTTTGGCACGTAAAACCCCATAATTTTTTTTTTCTGTACCATGATCCCATATGGTCATATGGGTTTATATAGGAACAAACATGATTACGGTACGGGACGTATAGGATTTTCCAATCTGGAGTTTGCGCCAACATTAATTGCGTTGCGGAAGAAGTTGGAGAAAATGATAGCTAGAGATTGTCGCCGAGTTAGCCAAGTTAATGTTTTTGTCTGTGCTTTCTAGGTTACTAGGTGCCTACTTCAGCTGCAGATGGTGGTGGTGATAAACTTTATTGAAAGGAGGAAGGGTAAAGAGGGACGTGGCTGAGGGTTAAGAGGAAGCTTTAGCTCGGGCCCAACTCCGACGCGGCCTATTCAAATACATGTAAAAACGCAAAAACGTTTTTCTGAGATAACCCCTGGACCGATTTTAATGAAATTTGTCGCATTTGAGAGAGAAAGTTAACTTCTAGTGACTGTTGGAAGCGGAATTTAGATTTAGGGCTTGAATTTTGTTAAAAGGATTTTCAAAAATTCAGACGTTTGAAAAAAATAGAAGCACGAAGTTTACAAGCTAATAGCTCTGCATCAAGAACAGATATCGCGATTCTGTAAACGGCATCCATTAGACCATTCAAAGCGGACAAATTTGATATGTCAGTTTACATCTTACGTGAATTTGTTACGTTGTTTACGAGGGTTCTGCAAAAGTTATAATTACACATTGCTCCATTTCTTGAGGTTCATGTGTAACATATCAATTTTCTCCGCTTTAGATGTGCTATCAGGTACACAGAATTGCGATATCATTTTTTCTTGCTGAGTTACGGAGTTGTAAACTTGATAGTTTCGTCTTCTGAAAATTTGCGATTTTTGCCAAATTTTTATAAAAATTTGATGACCCAAATCGAAAATTCGAAACCAACAGTCACTAGGTTTTAAGCTTTTCTTTTAAATGCAGTAAACCCCGTCAAAGTTGGTGCAGTGGTTGCCGAGAAAAACGAATTCTCCTTTTACATGTATTTAGATAGGAGCACCCGAGCTAAAGCTTCCTCTTAAGGCTCAAGTAAGGCCCTGGGCCTGCTTGGCCTTTTCCGCCCAGTCCATCAGTTCAAGTTGTCGGTCGACGTCCCCGGAACTGAGCCAGGCTGTCCAGTCAGTCTCGCTGCTGACGGGGGGATGAGAGAACGGGAGCGAGGTGCATTCCCACATTATGTGTGTGAGTGTTCCTGTTTCTGAACAGAGCCTACATTTGTCGCTTTCCCTGCCCCCTGCAGAAATGTATGGGTCGGCTCGTATGTTTTTTTGTGATATTGCTTGTCTGATTAAACGTATGCTTTCACAACGTGTGCTTCAGTTTCTGTCACTATCTCGCGGGCATCTATAGGTTAGATATCAACCTTGTACGTGCAAATCAACGACGCAGGGTGCATGGAAACATGTGCATGTGTGGCGATATTGTTGGATTCTTTATCCGCCTCACTATGTGTTCACACCGGCGCATTCGCTGTGGGAAAGGGGATGATCGTCGCCCCGCCCTGGTCAACTGATCACTGCTGCAAACGCACCGTCCGGACATCGCAGGGACAAACAGGTGGTCTGCGGCTTGAAATTTATGACCCATTTGGTGCTGTCGCACTCCGAAGCTTCGGCCTCGTCGAGCTGTCGATTAATTTGGTCTTGCGCTACCATCTGCCAACATTCGAGTTATTGGAAGAGTTTTGGTCTGGTGTGGCAATCTGGTGTGGCAGTCTGGTGTTCCTGTCTTGGCGTGGCAGTCGTTCCGGGTTAAATTGTAGGCGAAGTTTTTCCCAGCTATGGAAATTTGCTTTTCTTATAATCCGTCCTTTATGCATCTCTGCTACTATTGTCGGATGCTTTATTTATTCAGACTGTTGTACCAGATACCTACGGTCTAGGGATTTCCTTGTTCCGTCATATTCCGGTATGCCAGCTAAGACGTAAAGCATAATTTTCTACCGCCAGATGCTTTATCCGCTTCGATCGCTTCACAAAAAAGTGTTTATGACCTCCTGACGTACGAGGGCGAATCAGAAAGTATTTGCCCCTATTTCTTTATCCAAATTACGGCTGTAAATGCGAAGCCAACATATCCATTCGCAGCGGTGAACCTTTCTTGGACCGGCCCCGTCTTAGCTGCCCGTGGCTCCGCGGCACGGCGCTACTGTCGGTTGTTAAAGATGGCGGCTGTGCTTCACACGTCCACGATGTGCGAGCAACGAAGTGCGAATCGTTTTCTGTGGAAGAAAGGGGCGAAGGCGCATCGAAATCCAAAGGGAAATGCAACCCACGTATGAGGAAAGGTGTCTCGCTTTGAGAAGTGTCAGGTGGGGATGTTGTGAGTTCGCAAAAGACCGTGAGGACTTGCATGACAATGAGCGTTCGGGGAGGCCGCGTGCGTCGCTGACTGACGACAGGGGCATCTCAGATTTAGTGCTACGATGGGACAGATGTCTGAACCGGTGTGGGGACTATGTGAGAAAATAGTGTAACGTACGTAGAATAGTATATATATATATATATATATATATATATATATATATATATAGCCCCCCCCTCCATAGTGTCTGAGATCTCGGCCTATTCACTATTTCGTTAGTTCTATAGACAATCACTAAAGCGGTATTTCAAGAAAAATGTTTGTTAATATCTGCTATGACATGTGGAACTATTTGAATTTCGCGTTGTATTTATTGACTGGTTCGGTTTGTTAGTTTTACATTTTCTTTATGTTGACATGCTTCGAAGTTTTGTTGTATCTTACCATTTTTATGTCGCGAAGAATTGCGTTATTTATGAGCCTCCTCTCATTTTTGCTGGGTACAGTCTGGCAAGCCACAGTGGCTTAGTACGTCCGGTGCTATTTATTATTTATGTTTTGCGTATATATCTATTATTGCAGGGGAATGAAAATTGCATTCGCATGGATCATGCGCGTAGTGCGCTGTGGGATGCAGAAGAGGTTTTGAAATTGCAAGCCATTCATCTGAACGTGGACTTTATTATTATTATTATTATTATTATTATAGTTTTGTATTGCCTCGCCGTTTTAACTGTTGGGGCTTAAAGGGACGCTAAAGCGAAACAATAAATCATTTTAGACTAATGAAGCATTGTTTGAGAACCCTGCAGGCAGTCATTAAAAAAAACAGTTTGATTATTAGATGAGAAAATGAAGGTCCAAGTATCAATATTTGAATTTCGCGCCGAAACCCCAGCGCCGGTACGTCAGCGATTCCAAGTATGTTTTGGCATTTGGGCCACGTTGGCTGAATAAAGGTTCCTGAAACTTGCCATGTTTAATATTTGGTTCCTTTAGAACACAATGTAGTCAATCTGTGCCGCTATATATTATTAGTAGGCCCTAGAAGATGCCATCAAAATCCAAGACGTCACAGCCCCCAGGTGCGGGAACTTAAGTAGGCGTCGCCACCCGTATTTCGTTCCTGCGCTCTTTTCTGGCTTACCAAACGTGTTATCGTTGTAAGAGTGGTGTTTTTGGTGTTGTAGAACGGTAATTTACTGATGCAGAAGAAATCATTTTTCGCTTTAGTGTCCCTTTAAGGTATGAACCTGAAGTTTCCCGCTGGTTGCTGTTTGCTCATATTTATTGAGCCTCTTTAGCATCCATCTCATGTAGCGTGCCACAGCTAAAGCGTCTAACGGCGGCTCGGCTTGCTTCCCTTCGTTTGCGCAGCGTGAGCAGCAGCAGCGACGACCGGAGCCGACCTACCAGCGAACACGTGACCCAGGGCATCGCACAGGTGAGTCTTCTGCACTTTCCTGTAGGTTGCGTCATTAGCGAAACGGTCGGAGACGATCGTATAGGGAGCGGACTTGTTTCTTCGAACGATTTGCTTTGTTGACCTTAACTTTCAGGGCTCTTCTGCTGGAAGTGAAGTGTAGCTTCACTGGATCTTTTTAGACCAGTCGTCTGCTCACGCGACAGGAAAGCTCCAAGTGTGAACACGCCTCGAAGAGTCACTAACGAAAAAAAAATAAAAATAAACCGGTCATACCCATACTACGAACACCACTCATACCACACTACTCATACCGTGAAAAGAGGTTTGTAGGAGGAGGCGACGTAGAAAGTAAATAATATGAGAGCGCTGTATTTCGCGTCAATCTCGGAATGAAACATGGGACATGGGAAATACTTAGAGGGGCTTCACAATTTCTTTTTTTTTTTCCGGGGTAGGTTCATGTAGAACATCTCAGCGTTTAGTACTCGTATATATTCCGGAACCTTTTCGAAACAGTCTAATATATGACGTGTGTCAAATGTATTTCTCCACTTTATTCGCCCTGTACTTGAGTGCACTTTGTGTAACAGCGTCTGTGCGATGATATAGGAACGTTTCTAAAGTACAGTTCTGGCTCCATGGTACTCGTGGACGTCGTCGCCCTTCTACCCGAAACTCGACGTTTCGTTGTTTATTCTCAGAGTTCGTAAATACAGCGTACTATGACATCGGACTGTATAAGAAACGAGAGATTACAGCCGTTTGTCGTTATGATACCGCACGAAAGTAACTGTGTAGATGTCGCGGCGATGGAAGGTATAGACTGAGTTAAGAATCACGGCTCGCCCAGTGTTGTGGCACTTTTCACGTATACCTTGCCGCGCCACTGTGGCAACTCAAAGCTAGGCGATTGTTTTTTAGCATATTTTTGGCAGCGGCTTTCATTACTTTTTGGGCCCCGGGGCTCTGATGCAAGCAAGGGAGATACAAGGACGCCGGCATCGAGAGTATGCGATCAAAGTTGCGAACAGAAGGGTGCGTTTGTACAAGCTTATAACTCTCGTTAGCATTTTCGGTCACTTCGGTATATAGTAAGTATCTTGGTGTAGCTTAGCTTTCAGATGTATCAGAAAGGGGAGTACTACGGTGAGAATAGGTTCTTCATTGGTATAACGTAGCGGCTGTACAAAGGCATGCACTTTTTATTTCTTTTATTTTTAAGCTGCACACGAGGTTCCCTCTAAGCACACCAGCGGAGTTCTGAAAATATTGTAGGTCATCTTGAAGCGACGGTCGGTGCCATTGAAGGCAGCGTTCAAGTACCTCACGTGTAGTACTCAGACTACGGTTTTAGCATGTCGTGTCACGAAGTCATTCTTGCTGGCGTGATTGGAGAACTCGTTAATTTCCTCTCTGTCTTATATTTGCTTCTCGAGGTACGCGTGCCTTGGCCGTATTTTTACTGGGCCACCGTTTTCGAGAGCCGCGCCAGCTTCGTCGGCCGTGGTGGGTCGAGGTAGAGGAGTGGTGAAGGGAGGCACGTTGCGCTAACAGAAGTACGCGGTGTGACGGCTTCTGAAAGAACCGGAAAGCTCGTCCTGAATTACGGCAGTCCGAGCCGCCGTTCTTCGCGGAGCGCGCGCGCGGCTTCAGAAGCACACGAACGGCTTGCTGCAGGGAGACGCTGGCATTTACAAGTCAGAGCGAACACTCTGCGGGTCTTCTTTGTGTCGGGCTCTCCGTGCCGTCTTGCGCAGTCCAAGCCTTTCATCTCTGTGGGATTCCTTCTTTTCCCAAAGGGAAGTGGCTCGTCCTCGAGACGCCTCGCTGCTGCTACTCAGCGGCCGGATTCATCACGGAGTAGGGATAGACGGCCGCGTTTCTTGCGCGTGTGTTCCCAAGTGAATGGGCGCATGCAGCCCATACGCGGTACGAATGTGGACGATCTCTTCTCGGGCGCCATTTCATCCCGGAGCTTTGCTTGGCACGTGGCATTCGTGACCTTGAGAGGGGACGTTGAAACGGGCCTCGTTTGCGGCAGGCCGTGGGGACTGCGAGTTGTGCAACTGTCGCCAAAGTTTTGTCCGTGCTGGCGCGCAGGGAGTGTCTGGCGTATATACCTCGGTGCCACCCTTTCGGTTGCTGGCTATATTGTTTCACAAGTGTAGCGTTGCGCCTTCCCGCCGTGTTGTTGCGTACGGGACGATAAAATGCAAACCAAAAGGCAGCGCTAAAACGTCCTGCCATCTGCCAAGGGCTGCTGCTGGGCCTAAGGTGCGAAGAGAGTGCGCAGAAACTGGATTTTTGGTGCAACCTGCGCGCTCCGCGGCCGCTTAGCTCTTAGCGCTAAAAACCACTGCTACCAAACTGAGACGCGCAAATTCGAAATGCTGCCTAGAACTATGTAGTGACCCGCCGTGGTTGCTCAGTGGCTACGGTGTTAGGCTGCTGAGCACGAGGTCGCGGGATCGAATCCCGGCCACGGCGGCCGCATTTCGATGGGGGCAAAATGCAAAAACACCCGTGTGCTTAGATTTAGGTGCACGTTAAAGAACCCCAGGTGGTCGGAATTTCCGGAGTCCTCCACTACGGCGTGCCTCATAATCAGAAAGTGGTTTTGGCACGTAAAACGCCATAATTTTTTTTTTTAACTATGTAGTGAGGCAGATCACCCTGTTCGTCTAGCTGGTGAACTCGATCAGTGACGGGGCGGAAGAAAGTAGACCATGACTGGTATTTCCTTCGCGCAAAAGTGAACCTGCGGCGTTGCGTGATGTATAGATTTCTTGCACACAGCTGCATGATGCGCTTCTACTATTCTAGCTTCTGCAGTTATATGTATCAGAAGTCTGCTAGACTGAGTTTACTGAAGGAACATGCATTTTAATATGACATGTTCTCGACTAACGCAGCTAACAAATCACGGTTTAGCGACTGTGTCTGCTGCTGCCGAGAATCCGTTTCGCCTGCCTCTGGTCCTTGCTATTGCCATGCTGTGGAGAGCCTCCCGCTGTGTCTTGTAATTGTGTTGACAGCGGCGACCTCTTTAATCTCTCGTGCGCGTCCCGAGCAGGGAGGTCGAACAGAGGGCACCCGCGGCGTTCCCCGGGTAAAGCTTTATTCCCGGGCAGTGCACGCCCATGCATTCGCAGCGGCGGGAGGTCGCCTTTTATACTGCTACTGTTTGGCGTCTGCGTTCCCGCAGGAAAATGCTGCAGCGTTACTGGTAATGAAAGTTCGTTATTGGTCTGCCATCACACTGCTGGCTTTCTTGACTGCATTGGATTGCACGTCATTAAGGAGCGTCAGTGACCTCGCGAACCATTAACTGCTACTACTTCACTTGACCAGGTTATTTGCTTTCCTAAAACATATAAGTTAGCCCAAGGGAAGGGGCGAAGCGAATGGTGCCAGTCGAAGATGAAAGAAAATAAGTAAATAAAAAACCGCTTTAATTCTCGCATCACGTATAAAAGACAGGCTATTGCTGTGGAAGCCACTGTCAGTGTTATCTTTTTGGGAGTCGATATCGCGAACCTATTTGCGCCTGTAAAGTGTTTTCATAGTCAGACCGGACGTATGAACCGATGTAAAATGTAGTTATGTAGTTAGCGCTCGGGAATAATTTTACGGTGTTCTTGCCATCTAGTGCACGTTTTGTTCCAACTGTACCAGGTCGTGGCTACATTCGAACTCTACTGGAGTGTAAAGTTGAGATGGTTTGTACTTTGATATAGTTGTCCTTTTGTTCTCACGGCCAGCACTGCTCACTGTTATCAACGCCCAGCCGGCTGTTGGTGCCGATAGTACATTCGACGCCAGAATTGCGAGCGCGCTGGCGCCAATAGCAAGCCGCATACATTCGTGCGAAAGGCGTCGTGTGCACGCTTCGTTCGAATGCGGCGTCGGTCCCGGCTGCCCGCAGTGCTGCACGCGTTCACCGAGCGAGCCGTCGAGTGGAGGCCGAGCTCGTCGCGCGCGATGACGAGACGGATGATCGGGCGGCTGCGTCGGGCGTTGCCTCCCACCGCGTCGTCCTCTCACGACTCCGGGCTCGAGTGTCCTTGCGCGAGGAGACTCGTTTTGCCGCGCTGCGGCACGGGCCCGCCGAGTGCGCGTTGTTAGATACGAGACCTTTTCCTGAGCATTCCTTCATTCATCTCTTTCGAGCTTCTTGCCACGGGCCGCAGCGTCAGAGTTGCTGCCGGCCCGTAATGACTTTATGACTGTTAATTTCTTTGTACTCTCACTGTAAATAATGTAAATAAACCTCCAGTTTTCATGTCAAAGTCCTCCTCAACCTCGGCCAACTTCCGCACCCAAAGGCAAGGTCCAAAATCTGGGGGACAGCAATTGGGATCGTCCTCCAGATCCAACAACTGGTTGACAGCGGTGGGATCGTCCTCAACTCCAACAGCGTCTTGGATTGGCTGCCGCAGGGATTTTATTTTATTCGACGACGTTCGAAGTGCTAGAAACTATTGTGCCGGGCTTTTCTGCAGTTTATTGATTAATGAATATATGTAGAAATAAAATGATCAAGAGTGGAGCAAATGAGAACACTCGCGCACACACACACAAAATGACGAGCACTTAGCGTCAGCGCGCTTGAATCGATGAGCAATGTAGTTCGCGCGAAAGGACATTTGGTTCGATGTGTGGGCGAGTGTCCGGCCAAAGAAAATAAGAAATCGAAGAAAACAGTGGGACGTGCAAAGTAAGAATCACTCACAATTGTAAGGACATTGTACAGAATGAATACAGAAACGATGAGCAAATAAAATTGGTAAATATTTAGAAATACATATATGTGAATAAATGCGCCGGAAAATAGGAAAATAGTTGAACATGAATATAGGTAAAAGAAGATATAGAACGCAGAGACAGAAATAGCCGCTAGAGTGACTGGATAAGCGTGGATATGGCGTTCCGCTGCTGAGAATGCGACAGCGGGTTCGACAACTATTGTTGCTGGCCTAGTTGATTCATCAGTCGTCGATTGAAGATGCCGCGCAACGCAAACAGGAACGAGAAGCGAGCGAGTGCAATCGTGCACCGCAAACCAGTACCAACTAGCACAGCTCTGTCGGTTAGTTATCCGGGACTAGTAACTGGAATGTACAACGTCGCGGGAAACAGCTTCGGGTACTCAGAGGTGATGTTGTCAGCCGTCATTCGCTTTTGTAGCGTACGGTTCCCTGCTTCTGGCCCCGGCAAAGCTTGCTTAATTATTTGCTCTTTTATAGAGTCCTGAACGACAGAGTTTGACTTTTCTATATTAATTATTTACTATTTTGCTCCCTCAACCCTACCAATTCGGCGGTCAAGTTACGCAAATATGTCCAAGTTAATTACATGGAAGGGTTCCCCTCCTGCATGATTCTGCGAGTGATAATTCGACACTTCTCCCTTCTCTCAGTCTCTGCATATCTGTCGCGTTCACCCGCTGTTTGTATGAATTCCGGTCATCCTTACCCCCCGTCAACATCACACTCCGGTGAGAGTCTAGACCTGGCACTGAACTTGACACGGGTTCTGGGCCACTACGAGTACGCGAAACCTTCTGTGACACATGTGCGCGTAGCAGCGCCGTCTCGACCGATCAATGTGCATCTCACTGGCGCTGCCATTATTCCTCCCACGCTGTAGTGCTCACTGGTGGCTGCGATGGGACCTTCTGCTGTTTCACAGCGCAGCTCAACCCTTCGAATCGTTATTTATGCATTTTTTCCAGCCTCGTATGCGCCATCCATCGTGTGGCTTTCTCTGTATGCATGTTACACAATTCATCTTTTCTGGCATGGCAGACGCCTCCTTTATTCCCGAGGTTCCTGCGTGGTGCAGCCGACGCAGAAACCGTCGTATAGGTCCTCGTTGGCGGAACGTTTTCGTAGGATTGTAGCGCTAGACTGCAGAGATGCACGGGAAGGACAGAATGAGCGCTTCTGCTGTGTGCTTCCTGCCTGTCTTTGTGGTCTTGCGTGTTAAACCTATACATATATACGAAAATCTATAGGAAGTTCATTTGTTGGGGCTCACGTTTTTCAGCTGGAGCGAAAGCTCCGTTTTGGCTGCTGTGGTTTCATATTTAATTTAGTCAGGTTTATTGGTGCTGTTCTGCGGAGATTAGGTAAGGCAGCGGGACTATTTTTTTTATAAACGCACGGAGCTTTGTGCAACCGTTCCTCCGTTAGTGCTCTGACTGTTACAGGCTCTATAACGTTTGTCTTGTAGCGGCGGTTGTCTGACATCGTACGAAAAGGCAGGCGTACTAGAAGACTAGAGCATGAACTATAAGAAGGTGTAGAAGTGTCGCACAAAACACATGAATGTCCGATAACTGCAGCTTTCTGTCTTTCTAAGCCACTGTCTGACATTATAGAGGATGGCAACTGCTTTGCGTATTCTCGGCGTTTCACTTGGTCTTCTATAGACGCTGTCTCCCTCGATATCTTTGCCAGCAAAAGAAGCAGAGGATCAGGAAGCGGCTAAAAGAAATTTCCTGAGCGAGCGACTTCCCGTATCAAGGAATCAGCATCAAAGAACACGCTGCTGGCAAAAGAAAGGCCGCGAATGGTCGGACGCTATAACAAAGGCCGCCCACTGCGGTCTTCTGTGTCGTTACTCGACGCAGCTTGCCTCCTGCGCGGGCGAGCGTCTACTTGGTCTTATTCGTTTTACTTGTCTCCGAGGTCGGCTTATTCGCATCCCCGACATAAGCTGGGCAAGGTCAACGACACGCCATGCACACGGCGTGCGTTCGTCGACCACAATGAGGCCTCTGTATGTTTGATGGTGTCGTCCGAACGTAAGCGCTCATGCGGTCATTGTCTCTACGTACATGCCGAGTCTCTGGTTGTGAAATAAAGGATTAATTATGGCGGAATCACGCACTGCTCGTCTCTGCCGCAATTATTATCACTTTAGCTCTTTATTTATCATTACACTCATTGCTGTTTTCGACGATTTGCTCACAATACAAAGTAGTCGCGGCTCGTTTGCATCCCAGATTTCCGCGTTGACATGATGAGGCAAGTTTAATACCACTTCGGTGATACAAATTCGAGCTTGTCTGTACATCATATAAATGACGAGTGCTTTGAAACCTGTAGTTAGGATTGATGGTAGAACTGTTGCTTCATTTTGATTGTTTTGACGACTAGTCGCGTAAACTTTTCGGCGCGTTTATGACGTGTGGACAGAATTTAATGATGCTTGCTCGTTAGCTCACTGTGAAAACTTAGGTGACCATTAGCGATGCGCATGCCTTTTTGTGAAGCTTTGGTTTTGATAAGAGTAACTCAAACCATCTCGTTACATCGCTAAAAGCGCGTGTGTACTGGAGCTTTTTCTGTTACATGCCATGCATGCTCCCACATCGGTTGCACTTGTTGCGTAAGATTTGCCTAGCGCCAGATAACGTCAGGGGAGCCACGTGATGCTTGGTCAAAAATAAAAAAAGAATATATATATATATATATATATATTCTGGCCATTGGCCGTGCCGTATTGAGTACGCCTGTCCTCGTCGTATTGCCGTAGCTATAGCCTGAATTGAACTGGGCAAGTGCTTGAGGGAAACTCACCAGGGAGCGCCGCGTGACGGTGTCTGCCACTTTGCTTCGTAATAGTTCAGGTGTCTTGAGCACGATAGTAAATTTGCGCACTGCCTGATGGCGCTCCCAGCGCCACCAGACACGCTGCCACCAGGATATTGTGGACAGGCCTTCTCACGTCGCTTCAACCTTGCTATAGATATATAAGTGTGAGCGTGAAATAAAGAAAATAAATATAACGAAAGCCAGGAAGACATAGTTAAAATTTGTCATCCTTCGGTACCTTCGACTGAAGGCAGAAAAAATACATAAATAATTTGTAGTATATATGCGGAAGTAAATATCATTATTGTGTGCTCTGTGGCGAACCGCGGCACCACGATCGAAGGCTCGGAAGGTTGCGTGTTTGAATCACGTCCGGGTCACCGCTATTGTGGGGATGCGAGGTGAGGTGCGTCCAGCACTTCACCGTATATGCACACGGGCACAGAAAGATACCAGCCGTGACCTCGACGCAAATAAGTCTCGCAATTAATGCAGGAATACGCACGCGCATTTCAATGAAGGGGCGTGACTCACTTTTCACACTAAACTTATCGGCGTTCGGTGCCACCTTCTTTCTTACTTTGCTTATTACTTGGAGCCAGGGGTCGGATCGTGAAGTTAACGTTCTTATGTATTTAGTGCAGGCGTCCCCGCGAGAAATCAAACACATTCGATGAAAAGAAAGAGACTTGTTTGCCACGTGCCGACCTATACGAAGGATTATGACCGTTGGCAGCGGCGTGCTCGTTCGCTTTACGGCTGGCGTCATCGGGTCTCCGCGCTTGACCGCCCGGCGTGGCCGCGCTAACGGCTTCCTGCGAAGTCGCCGCGGCGCCGTGGTCGGACGGCGGGAAGGGGGGGGGGGGTGCAGCAATAAGCGTGGCGCTGTCGGCGGTGCCGGATTCGAGGAATGCGTGCGCACGGCCAGATTAACTCGCTCCTCGTTGTCCCCCTTCCTTCTTTACGCATTGCCGAGAAGTCTCCGCATTTGTGGACGTTTGCCTCCCAGAATCCGTTCTAAGCGCACGTCCGTTTAGTGAAGCGGCAGCCACTAATGTTACGGTGACCTGCCCATGCATACAGTAGCTGTGGCGGTTTGTGCTCCAGGCCAATGTTAACAGAGTCCAAACAAAATGAGAACCGCGCTCTGCTGGACCGCTTCGAAATGTTTACTAGTGAGGGTTGCTTGCGCAATTTTTTTGCGCTTCGGCCACCGAGACGCGCGCTATGTTACTTTTGTTTTGTTTTTGTGGGCTGCGACAGCAAAGCCGTACTTTGTAAGCTTGAAAACGCTTTCAGCGAATCGGTGCCCACCTGTGGCAGGAGTGTATTCAACCTATACACCTGCTCTGGTAGAAGCAGCTGCGGATCGTCCCATGCGGGCTTCGACGCGAACGGTTGGAGCTGTTATAGATTAGGATAGCGCCAGGCCTTGTTACTTGACCTGTCCCGATGTTGACAGGAGGCGACTGCTCTTTCAACACGGTCGCGTGCAGTTGGTAATATCACGGCAGGCGTGTGTCAAATTGCCTCACCGGCAGCTATACATATCGTCACGAAAGCTGAATGTCAGGTAAAATGTTCACAAAAGGAATTCGTCGAAATTTTCTACCGGAGGCAGTGAACTCTGCGGCGGCACTTTGGGCGTTCTCGCTCATGAAATCCAATGAGGACGAGCACTATGTGGGCATCTCTTCTGAAAGAGTGTGTTATCCACATATCACCAAGTTCGTGATTTGAACCTCCCTGGTATATACAAATTTTAGAAAAAATATGCACGTGCAACGCGCATTTTGGAATCAATGTGAAGCGAAGCTTTAGGGAAACCGTTAATTAACTGCTATACAACCATACGCAAAGCATGCTATTGCGTTGATTTTTGATCGTATGCAATGCGTAACCCAGTGGCGTAGCCATGGAGTGGCACACCGCGTGTATAGGCTTTATAAACCGGAGCATCTTGTGGCGCACAACCAGTTGCCCAAGAATATGGTTTGCTTTGTCCTACACGGCGAGGCATGAAAGACGCGAAACTCGGGACAGTAGGCGAAGGTAGCTCCGCTTTAACAAATTTCTATATTGTAGGCTGTATCGTCTAAAATAATACAAAAAAATACGTCGTGTTTGCTGCTCGATTGCGCTACCAATCTCCCAGCCGTCCGTTCAGATTTATTTAGTTATTATTTATTTATTAAACATACTTTCAGGGCCCGAAGGCACTACAGAAAACAGTAGTACGATATATGTGAAATATGCAGTAGAACACTAAAAAATGTCACAAAGCATCATGTAAGGCGATTTCGAGTTTTTCTGGACCAGTAACGGTGGCCATTGAGGTGAGAAGGTGGTTCTAATCTGGACTGGTTATTGACACAAAAGAGTAATGATACAAGTTGATGCGACAAGTTCGCAGACGTGCATTGTAATGGTGGCCATCTAGAGATATGTAGCTATAGGAGTAAAAAAAGAAGATGAGTTTAAGATAGGATTGTAATGATAAATCTTATTAAAAAGAGCGAGGCGGGAAGATGTGCGGCGTAAAGAGAGTTCTGGTAGATTTAAGATTCCTTTTATTGATGTAACACTAGATTGACAACATCACTTTGATAGGATTAAACGAACGGCTCGCTTCTGGACACATTCAAGAGCCTGGGTGAGGATAGTCGAGAAAGGTCCCAGATATCGCAAGCGTATACTCTAATTCAGGGCGGCCAATCGTATTGTACAAAGTTGTCTAAAGCGAAGACGCACCACTGTTTTAGTTACGTATCACTGCTTGTTACTGGGCCAGCTGGTTCATGCTCATTGTGATGTAATAGGACGCGAAATAATATGAAGCAATAGCAGGACAGGAAAGAGGGTCCTTTTTCTTTATTTATCCGAAAATATATGCTTATTCTAATATACGACCAAATAATTCCTGTCCTGTTCTTCATATTGTGTCGCGCCCTGTGTTACACCATAATTAAATTCAGTTACGTTTCTTCTACTGTCGCTTAAACACAAGGCCTCGATGGGGCTATGCACTTCCACGTTTATGGATGGTTGAATAGCGTGGAGGAATGGGATGCGCTGCTCTGCACCCAGAGGTCCCCTTTCGGTCGCTTTTGAATTAAGCACGTCTTGGCGACAGAGTGTCGGGGGAGTTCTCGGCGCGCTGCAGGGCGATGAGCGTGAAAGTGTGACCCCGGATGATCGTCCTCGCGCGCAGGAGCGCGTGAACGCGGGAGAAGCGAACCACCGCGCCGGAAAAGGGAGTTTGTGGCGGGCTACGCGAGAAACGTTCTTCGCGTTCGTTGCCCGCTGGTGCGGGCCTGTGCTCACCGAAGGGTGCGCGCCGACCTCGTCGTTGCCTTGCCCAGATAATTGCTTAATTTATTTTTTTACGCCTCTAAGATTGTACATGGCGTCATTCGTTTGCGAAGAGACCGCGTGCAGCGTCCTTAGGCGCCGCAGAGGAGAAGGTCCTTTCACGCACCAAGCGCCTTAATGTTCCCGGAGGCTTTATTATCCTAGCATTTGTTTATTTTTACTGAAGTGCCACGGCGTTATTTCGTTCGTCTGCCGCGGAGCGAAAGTGCGAAAGTATCGAGCCCAGTGGGGAAAACAGTCGAGGCGTTTGTGCCGTCCTTTTCGTTTCTCTCTCGAGTGCCCGTTCCTCACGCCTGCCTTTTAAAATTGTGAAATAGACTTCCCCTTTCTTTTTTCTTAGGCGCAGTCCCCGCTTTGCACGCTGCATCCCAGTGGGTTTCACCCTTTTGCGGGCGCACGGCTGTCGCGATGTTCAATTGTGGCGGCTTTAATTAAGCTCGTGTCTCGGGGCTTCGTGCGCGACAGCCTTGCACCAGGGATGCGTGAATGCACTAGCGGCGCGGATTCGCTCAGATATCGGATGCACAATCAGTGTTGTTTTAACGCGACAGCGTTAAGGAGCTTGTGTCGCAGAAAAGCCGGTGTCGTCGGCGTCGGCGGCGTTGGCCGTGAGCGATAAATCCCAGCAGGCACTTCATGAATAAAAAACAACTTGCAAGACGGGCTGGGTGGGAATCGAACCAGGGTCTCCGGAGTGTGAGACGGAGACGTTACCACTGAGCCACGAGTTTTTTTTTCTTTATTGCCGGAAGTTTCACCAAGCTAACAAAAAGGGAATCATTTCTTGAAATAAGGTAAGCGATACATAAATATACACTAACACACATTCAACTTTGTGCGCATGCATATTGTGCGGTCAGTCACATTGTGGCTGGCCATGTAAAGTTTAAAATTTCCTTAATGTGGCGAGACTGAGCCACGAGTTCGATGCTTCAAAGCGGTACAAAAGCGCCTCTAGTGAACGTGGTGTTGCCTTAGAAACAAGCTGTTTCTAAGGCTCAGGCGTGCGTCGCTTGCTCAGGCGCACATTTCGTTGTCGCGCCGAACGCTGCGTTGCTCGACGCTCACCGCGTCCGATGCGGGGCGCGTAGTCGCTGCGCCGTAGCGCGTCTTACACCCCTTGGCGGGTCGACGGGAACGCTGTCGCGTTCCACTCTTGAAGGCGAAGCTTAAGCGTCCTTCAATTTTTACGAGCGCATCTACTATGCTGGTGATATTAACATATTTCACATGCGTCTGTCCAGGCCCTTCTTTACATTCTGTCTAGTACGGCTCATAGAATTTCAAACAATAATTACTAGAGGGAACTCTGGCGCTAGTGTCTACGGGAGCCAGCATGGGAATTATGGGAAGTACATGGACTTGCCTCAAATTCGTCCTTCTGTCTCCAAACGGCTTGGTCAGCTCGTCATTTTCAACAAAGTACATTGTCATAAACAATTAAGTAAACATTATTAAAATTGTAAGATGGCAGCATTTGAGCACAGGGCCTCTAGCACAGAAGCCGATATTGAAAGCATTACGCCACGGCAGCATGCATAGACGAGCGGCATGCGACGCTCTTATGAACTTCCGCGGGAAAGCCGGTGCATTGAGACGCGCTTGACGCGTTTCGATTTGGCCACCTCCACAAGCTGAATAGTTGCAGTTGGTAGCGATTGTGCGCGTTTGCAGCGTCTTCTGCTCTTCGGAAAGTATGGATTGCTCAGAAATTTGCGACAATGAAGGAGTATAAAGCGTAATAAATAAAGCCACAAGACGTCTGAATCCACAAGCACGAAGATCGACATATCCATGTACTACCAATGATGGCCATGTTGGCTGATCGATTGCAGCGCCAGAGTTCCCTCTTTAGTTAATATTATTGTACGAAACACTATGCTGCTGCTACCGCTAACTACTACTACTACCTGTTCCCCCTTTCCCTTCCCCCGGTGTAGGGTAGCAAACCGGACGCTCGTCTGGTTGACCTCCCTGCCTTTCCTCTCTTTGCTATCTCTCTACTACTAACTACCACCACCACTAACTACTACTACTACTACTACTGCTACTACTACTACTACTACTACTACTACTACTACTACTACTACTACTACTACTACTACTACTACTACTACTACTACTACTACTACTACTAAACTGTTACTGGCACTGACACAGTGGCACTGGTACTCCGCTCATCTACTGTGCAGTGTCTGCCACTTCAATCACCAGAACCGCCCCAGAGATTCCCGGGACAGCTCGGGGAGCGTGCTACTGTTCCGTGCGCCCGGCTGCGTCCAAGTAAAAGCGATATCCCACGCGCGTATTTCTCTCCTTGCTGCGTCCATTGTTAAAGCACCTCGCACGAACGTGCTGAACTGGCGGTCGCCCCAGAGAAAAGGGGGCGAAACCCAACGCCGGCAGCACCGCGCACTGGCCGGACTTCCGCCACGGCGTCTCCGAGAACGGAAGGAAGCCTCGCTCTGCGGTCAGCGGGCGTCGAGGTGGGCGGCAACCGTGGACAACGCGGACGCTCTGGCGTGGCGATGTTTATTTTTGACACGACGTGCTGCGTTGGCGGCCCGCCCCGGGGATCTGCACAACACTGCGCCGGTCCCGAGTGGTGCGGCGTTGTCTCCGCGTGCTGAGCCTGCACCTTTCGACGTGCACCTTTCCACTCGCTGTTTTGTTCTGTCTTTAGTTTTGCTTGCTCTTTCTTCCATCTGCAACGTCGGCCTCTGGTCGCGCGATGGCGTCCGCCCCCCCCCCCCCCCTCCCCCTCCCTCGATTTCCAATCGGGGCTCGGTAGCCGCGGTGAGGACGCCCTCTGTCGTTGGCCTGAGCCCTTCTTCCTCATCACCTTCGGCCTGCGCACAAGTGCCGCACAGAACGTGCATATTCGTCCATTGTACCGCTTCCGCCTGGCCCCAATCTTTTACGTTGCTGACAGCTGCGGAGAATTTAGACTTATCGTCATGCACGAAGCTATATAGGTGCTCGGAGGAGTCGCTTTGCTTAGGGCTGGCTATGCTAACCCATGGGGTTTTCCCTCGGTCAATGCAGTGAAACCTTGATTTAACGTAACCAGATTTTA
Organism: Dermacentor andersoni; assembly: GCF_023375885.2. Lineage (NCBI taxonomy): Eukaryota > Metazoa > Arthropoda > Arachnida > Ixodida > Ixodidae > Dermacentor > Dermacentor andersoni. The sequence continues at coordinate 190,690,296 of NC_092818.1, read as the reverse complement.
CGAATTTTTCAAATTAATGAAGTGCTGTCGATTCTTCAACAATTATTCGTGTAACTTACTGCGTTGAAAAATTCGAAAAGGCAATGTGAACTGAACGTCTCGCTCTGTTTAACGAAGCTTATGGGGAAAATACGGCTAAAATTTGGGTATGCCGGGTCGCAGCTCAGTTCACGGACTGGTGCGCTGGTGGTACAGGTAAACAGCTTCGCTGTATACCTGTACCACTAGTGCATTTGTTGTGTCCGCGCGCAATAATGTGGGTGATCCTGGAGGTAGCGCAATACCGGGCCGACCTTCGGCAGAGGTGAAGCAGGCTTCAAACACTCCGCCGATAATAATAATAATAATAATAATAATAATAATAATAATAATAATAATAATAATAATAATAATAATAATAATAATAATTCAAGATGAATTGTTTCAAGCTGATGGGTACACTGGAATCATTTGTGATCTGCACGTGGACTCACGAGCAGGAGGAGTTGCCATATAGGTAAAGGACGATATGTATGTGCAACGATACATCCTTCACTCCCAAGAGGACAATGCCACTAACTGTGGGGATGTATGTGCCGTACAAACGAAAGACTGCACTGTGATATCCATTGTGTATATATCTCCAGGTGCACCGAAGTGTGATATCGAGAAGTTCGTGACCAGGCACCCTGCATGGTTTAGCCGTGATTACCCTGTGATCATTGTTGGAGACTTCAATGTAGACATCGCAAAACCAGTTAAGAAATGGTTTACTCAGTTTATTGCTAGAAGAGTTTGGTTTGAAGTGCCACGCTAATCCAAGTCATTCACTTACTCAACAACGGCCGCGTATAGATTTTACTTTGGCCAAGATTCTGCCTAAGGTTGTAACCGAACCAGTCAATGTATATCACAGTAATCATAAAGCTGTCGTCACTACCATTGACAAATGATAAAAATCAATACACTTACCCTTGTCTAACCCTGTGTGATATGCTGCAGCTTCGCTCGTCATCCACCTTCACAAAGTGGAATGGCTCCAATTTTTTTCACTCGAATGAACACAACACACATGCTCACTCTCTACAATATGCGTACACACAAGTAATAATCACGTTTTTTTTCTTGCTATAGGATAAATGTTATTTGCGTCAGTGTTGCAAGTGTTCTCGATTTAAAGAATTCGAGGTCCCTTATATATATATATATATATATATATATATATATATATCGGGGCACATCTAAATTTTTATTCCTCGTCTTATGCAACGCCGTAAGTATACGGTTCACTAGGCTGCAAGAAAATTCTCAGTAGTGTACCGATTATAGTGTTGTAGTGGGGTAGGACTGCAGAAGATACTACCAACATGCGTAGTATGTATGTTTTTAATCAGGGGGCGACTCAAATATCTTTTATGTGGGTCTGCACCTTTTTACGTTGAATCCGAGAAAAAGTGAGACAGACTTCAGCAGCAGTACTCGTAATGTCCACAGTCGCGCGCGTGCGTGTTTGTGTGGTATTATAGGTAGTGGTGCTGGTGTGTGCGTGTGGGAGGGGAGGGGGGTGTAGTTGCTGTGTGTAATCAGAATTATTCGTGCAGTGGACGCGGAGCCTACAGTGATGCAAAATCTAATAGCGCGCCGCTTTCGTAGCCCATCTTACCCAGCATGTCTTCTGCTCACGGCCATGAGAATCTGATACTTCGGCGAACAGTGCTCGTTAGGGCTTCATTACGTATGCCACGCTGATTCGAGCGCCTATCACAACCGTATCGGTGTCCCATCTTCGAGCGCGCACAGTTCAGTACCTTTGGTCGTTAGCTAGCAGTCGCCCAGTGCCCCCAGAGGAGCCAGGGAAAGGTGACGTCGATCCGGGGCCTAATTGGACGAGGGCCCGTCGCTACGTCGCCGTGTCGTGTGTTCCGCTGTACGTAGCGAGTGGGCGTATGTGCGTGGGTTTTGCGCTGGCTGCGGCCGTTGTCCCCTCCATGCGCACGACTGTCCGCATTGTTGCACTTTTTAATGTCACCATTTATTTTCTTGCCTGCGCCCGTATGTCCTCTGCCCTTGTAATTATCCTTTTGTTCAGACAAGTTTGCGCAATTACAGCGGCTTTCCAGCTTTGCCCACGGTTACGTAAGGTACTCAGGAAGCTCTTATGAAATGACAGGTAACTCATTAGGTTGCGTGGCAGAGGTTCGGAGTGAATTACAAAAAAACGTTAAAAAATTACGAGGGGCACTGAGACAGCCTCTCATTATGGTGTCGTTCGCTTGGGTTTTCCAAAATGGAATAACTTTAGCGTAGAAAAGTACAGGGTATCCCAGAAGCCTTCCCTTGATTACAGACATGTAGAAAGCAGAAAATATGACACATAGACACATATATTTTACCTTGAACTGCAGGTAACATTGTGTGTACACACACACACAATAAATTTCGACGTGTACTCTTTGCGTTGCCCGAATGATATTCAGCCTATATTCCGATTCCACCTATGCGTTGCTCAACATTCCGTGAGGTATGGATGTTATGACGTCAGTAATTCTGCGCGTTAACGCTGCGATGTCGTTCACTGGCGTACGGTAAACCTTGTCCTTGGCATAACCCCAAAGCAAGAAATCCAGTTTTGTTAAGTCTGGTGATTGCGGAGGCTAGTTGATGGGAGCACCACGCCCGATCCATCTTCCCGGAAATGTCGTATCCAAATAGGCAGGAACATCTAACCCCCAATGGTGGTGCACCATCTTGTTGGAAAATTAAGTCTGGAATGCCCTGAATCTGTGACACAACAAATAATTGCAACTTATCAAGACAAGTATTGGCTTTCATTGTCGTTCCAGTGAAGAAAAAAAAAAGGGCCTATGATTTTATTGTGCATAAGACTGCACCACACGTTCAGCTTAGAGCTGTCTCTGATGGTCTCAAACACAGCGGGGGTATTCTCGGACCCACAGATATCGTAGCATTGTGGCTGGTGACAACACCGTTCAAATGAAATGTGGCCTCATCTGAGAAACGGACACGTTTCAGACATTCATCATCTTCTTCAATCTCAGCTAGCACGGCAATAGCGAAGTCATAGTGAGCACTGTAATCGCTTGGTTGGAGGGACTGCACGATTTGGACTTTGTACCCGCGGAAAAGAAGTTGTTTATTTAGGATGGGGTGCACTGATGTCGTCAGAATATGCACCTCGCGTGAGGCTCTGTGGACTGACTTCTTGGGACTTCTCACGAAGGCGTCGCTCACTGTCTGAATAGTCTGCGCACTAGGTCCAGGCCTGCCTTTTCTAGGGAGATCACGGACGCTCCCTGTTACCTTAAACTTCGCCTACCACATCTTGATGCTTTCAACATCTTGTGGGGGTATGTGGTATGCCGTCTGGAATTGTCTGTGGACTTTTTTTTTGGAGACTGTGTCTCGTGATACTAGAGGACACATTGGAATTTCTTCTGGTTTGAGTACATGTTGTTTGCAAATGGCGTCCGATTCCGCTGTTGTTGCGTCACAGGGTCCTGTAACGAAATAACAGTGAGTATGCATGTAGTACGCACAAAAACTTGAATATGTCACATGAAATTCAAGATAAAAGATATGTTTTTAAGTGTCACATTTTCTGCTATTTGCATGTTTTTAATCAGGGAAAGACTTCTGGGGCACCCTGCATATCAATAAAATTAATTACCGCCGCCGCCGACTCGTTTTATTTTCTATCCATCTCTTCGCTCGTCTAAATTGTTTGATTTCAACGCTCGCAGGCGTGTATCCTAGTGAAAACAACGCAAATGAGCATCTACCGGTCGACAACGCAAGGATGAGCGTGACAATCATTGCTTTCTGTCGACGAAGGTGACCAAGCGAATGATAGATAGTTGAGGCAAGGCCGGCGAATAAGCCATGGAGAGTGTATACGCAACAAGGGAAGTGGCCGCGTAGAACTTTTAACGCGAATCATTCTTGTTGAGTCTAGCACGGCTTTTTCCTGCCATCCGCATAACCGTTTTCGTGGGACGATCCCGCAGGTAGTGCAGTCTAAAAATTTGGGTCGATCCCGAGGGTATTGATGTCCCGGTTTCCCTCCGCTCTCGGCTTCCCGGAGAAGCGCGCCGGAGTTCTTCCGCCAGTGGCTATTTATTGTCCCTGCCGTCTTTCTGACCGTTTTTGTCTAAACTTTCTCACGGTGCTTTCAGTCGGTAAAAAATCATTTAAATTCTCTCCCTCCCATGCTGTGGCGGATTCGAACCCTCGTCACACGGTTTCCTCAAGTACAGCAGACCGGCGCTTTAGCGCGCGGCGCCACGAATGCTTCGCGCCAAGAAGCTTCTCACCCCAGCCGAGTTCGAGGAACGTATAAGCGCGCCGAGGTCGTACGTCATCGTCATGCGGCTCAGACGCCTGAGGCCCGCGCTTCCCCACTGGACCGAAAACGAATCGCCGAATGTGAAGGCTACGCCGCCCAAACGGAGCAAACGAAGTTACTTCGGTGGGACACAACATTTAATCTGCAGCAACCACTGTGTAATTCCCACTGCGCATACCGCCACTAACACGTTACAACTGCGGTTGCCGTTTCGCTCCTAAAAATTTACGCGCTTTATGAGAACCCTTCTCATGAAACAACAATGCATTCATGTAGCGCACCACTGGAATTATGGCTGCCGGAATTCTTTCTTTCTTTCTTTCTCATGAATAACGGATATGGGTGCCCTTTCTTGATCCTCAGTCAGCTGTGCAGCGCTTGCTCGCTTTGTGGATGATGATCAATTATTTCTATTGACAGTCTCTTTTAAACGGGGCGCTGACATATAGTCACCTAGCTGATTGAACTAAAAAGGGTTTCACTATATCTGTTGCTGTCAAGCATTTCGCTTATCAGTACTTTAGGTTCTTTATCTTCATTAAAACGTCTAACTTGTATGTTATAAGCTTACCTATATGTAGCGATCCCGGCTCCATCTCTCCTTTCCCTCGCGCCCTCATGGCGACTGATGGCAATACGTATGCAGTGAGTCATGTATCGGTGCTATTTGGTGTTGGCAGTGTTTGTCTCAATGCGGGTGCGCCTAACGTGTATTCACAAGCTGCCTAGTTATCGTTGTTCTGTTGCTTATAGTGGTTAAGTGTAGTTCATTGCTCCTGTTATATATGTCTATCTCTCTTCTTCGTGTAGATACTGGTCTCCCTCTGATAAAAGGCTGGTAAACATCGGTCAAGAAGGGCCACATTTTATCCTCAATAGCTGTTATCATTCGTACTTCACTTGTCCTGTCAATGTTCCCACGTGAAACGCTCTATTGCTGTTCGACCAGCCGTCGCTATTCGTGCTGAATACTCTCGATCTTTTCAAGACACGTATGCGTGTATGTATACGCCTTGCTTTTGCGGACGGACAAGTATTCAGAGTTGCGAGACTTCAGCATGAACGCCCGTGTTGCCTCACGTCACATTAGGTTTCTTTCTTGCGTCGTGATTGTGCGAGCGGAGAACAACTTCTATTCTTCTCTCTCTCCATCTGTCTCTCACTTTGTACTTCCAGTTTCGTAAGCGTTATCTGTAGCGACGGTGAGGCCATTCGGGGAACGTCCATTGTGCTCCTCATGCATTTGAAAATGCTCCTTGCACGTCAGCAGCCAATGGCTCTGCGTCGCTACTGCTGGGGAAATGGGCTGTCGTTTAGAAACGCGCTTTGCGAATTGACAGCTCTCGCCTTCGCCGCGCCGATGCGGGGAAGTGCACCTTGCTATCGCTTCCTCGCTGGACTGGGTGCATGCTGCGCTCCCTGTAGCATTTGCCACGTGGGCGCACGCGGGCAGACAAGTCCTAGCTGGCGCCAGGCAATGCACCGCTGCCATCGATGGCTGTTGTTACGCGTGGGAGTCCCTCAGTGGCTCGAGGCAACGGTGAATGTCGCGAAATACGTCATGGAGACATCGCACTGCGACCGCAGAAATTTTTTTCGTTTGCAGCAACTTGTGTTTGTGCCTGTGGGCGCCGCACTGTTCGGGTGGCGCTGACGGGCGATACGCGCCTGCTCACTTTGTGTGCGGAGACCGCAGCGGCTCGCGACCAGTTGTGAAAACTCGCACCTTTGGGAATCGCGACGGGGCGCCAATAGAGTGCGGTCGTAGTCGTTGCTTTCTTATAAAATTAGTGTAACTGATAAGAGGATGCGGGACCGCTGTGATATTCAAAGATAATGTGAACCTCTCTGCGTAGTTGTATGGACGCAGTTTTCGCACATGAGGTTACAACGAAAGAACGATATCTTATTGTTGCGGGCAACTGTGCGGGTGAATGAGTCGCTCGTGTGCCTGGGAGAGTTTTTGGCCATATGGAATGTCAGTGTAGCCATTATCATGGTCGATGTGGTACGCTTTGTTTAATGTCATGTTACTGACAGTTGCAATCAATTCGCGCTTCCACCACTGAACGTGCGGTTCTAGTTCAGGCGTCGCCTAATCGCTCCTTGTCGGTAGTGCACGTTTGTTTGTGCCATTTATTTCTTTTTTTTTATTCACTGAATTCGCGTTTGCTCGCTATTCTAGTATAATTATGTCGACGAGGCACCTCGCCAGTGGCCCACGCGCACATCTGGTTGTAGTCACGGCCCGACGCTAGTCCGAACCGTAGTCAGGCTTCAGCGGTGACGACAGTAGGACACGCAAGCTGTACTCACCCGGAAAGCATCGCTTGGCACGATGCTCTCTCGCCAGCGAATTTACGTCGGTACGACGCGAGGCGAAGATACGGGATGAGCGCCGGAAAACGGCAGGGATAGCGCGTGGGAAGCACCTCCGCGACTGGCCAAGTGTGCACACGACGGGGCGTTGCGGTTCCGGAAATTAGGAATGCGTTCCCGTGTTATTGTTTTTTCCCTGTCATGTATTCCAGCCCGTAACGCTCTCCGACCCGGCTCCTCTCCTCTATGCGAGAGACGCGCGTGATACGGCCCTTTTTGGTGAAGAATGTTGGGAGCCGCTTATAGGAGGACACTAGAGCGCGCGAGCTCGACTTAAACGGGTCGCTGGGACGAGTGCACTTTTGGCTAGTGGTTTTGGAGGCACGGCCATCTCGAGGGACGTTCGCTCTTCTCGACGTTTCCCAGCACACGTACGGGTTGATATGCACTGGTACGGGTTGATTGGCGGCGCTGGCCTTGCGAGGAATTTACGGTACGTGGGCGATCTGCGTAGTTGCCCTGCGCTAACGATGCTCTGCGTTGAGCTCTTGCATTTGTTGACGTCATTGCCTATGTTTTGCATTCATCCCGCACTGCGCCTGCCTCTGTCCCGCACACAAAAAGCAACGCTTAAGGGCTGCGAGTTCTCTCGGTCTACTCAATCTTGCTTTGAGAACTCGGCTAATGGAGCACGGAGCGAAGCTTTAATGAGAGGGTCGTTTTATTATGGGCGTAACTTCCTTCGCTATTGGTTGAACTAGCGAGTTAGCCGTTGGTAACATTTGCGTTACGCTTGGGCGATGTAATGTCGATTCAGCCTCTCTTTATCTGTCCATGAACTGAGCGTTTCATTTCGCGATAAGTGCCTGATCCGCAAAGCTCAACTCTACCTTAAGGGCTTAATGTTGTGTAGGTGATTATTCTAGATTTATGTAATCGTAGGCAGCAGGACGGGGATATTTTATCGGCGTTATCCGTGTGATGCGGTGCCGGTGGTGTACTCTCATCATAACCTAACTTGCGCTTTTTGGCGCCAACTGTTAGCCGTGATGCATTGTGCAACCTTGGTGCTTGGTTTGGCTACTAAACGACAGGTTACTAAACCTCCCATCGTGAATGGAATTGCATAGTTTAATTCCTTAGTATAGAGGCGTTGGGAATCCAGCTGTTCAGGGTGAAAGAGCTTGAATGGGCTTATAGGTAGAGGATGTAAGCATGTTTAAACGAACATTTTTATACTGGAGAAGTCTCTAGCCACTGCTTGACTAATGTTCGATATCGTTGATTGTTTCTAGTGAAATGGGAGCAGCAACTTCAGAAACTAGCTTGTCTGTTGTCTCTTGATGACAGTGTCTTTGCACTGTCGCAGCGTGCGTCTAATGCGAGAAAGAAATAAATGACGAAGAAGTGAGTAGTACGAGGGGTACATGTGTTGGCTTTCCCCCAAAATCGAGCTCTTAATTGGTGTTCGAATAACGCTTGTGCTTCGTAACTGAAGGCCTTGCAACCCGAGTATCTCCTTGGTGGCCTTCTCTCGTCACGCGGTCGTTGTTAATATACAGGGCCGAACAAAAATACAATATTTTGCTTTACTGTAAGTAAGTAACTGTAACAATTTCACAGAAGCTATAGACTCACATCACATTTGTCTGCCTTAGTTGTTTTAATAAATGGCGGCGTTTACAGAACTAAGACTTCTGCTCTTGGCATTAAGTTATGGATTTGTAAACATTGTGCTCCATATCGTGTTGTCAATTCTCGGCCACTTTTGACGCTTGCACTAATCGGAAGCACGCGACGTCACACGTTTCACAAACAGACTTCACTATACCGAGCGGCTGAGTCGTTCCGCCGCATTTCGCATTTAGGTCATACACTTTCACGTTCTGAATTTATTCCGAAGAGTACGTACATAAGCGAATC